>NC_042619.1:349790259-350990259 GCF_901001135.1 Rhinatrema bivittatum
ACTCCACTCCACTAAAAGGGACTATACCTTTTACTCTCACCCACACGATTCCTTCTCCAGAATACACTATATCCTAGTAGCGGATGAGGTATTTCCCAGAGTTTCTAGAGCAGATATTGAAACACAAGTTTATTTTCCTTGTTTTTTGTAACTTTCCCTCTCCCTTTTTCTGATTCACTGTATTTAAAGTTCAAGGTTCTTAGTGAAAATATTGTTTTTTACGTTATGTTATGCTTTACACTCCTTGTTATTTGTAAACCGGGTTGATGTGATGCCTATCATGAAACTCGGTATAACAAAAACAATAAATAAATAAATAAATAAAGTCATTTCTGACCACTCTCCTATCTCTCTCTCGCTCACACTAGGGATTCAACGACAGGTAGGGGCTTCATGGCGCTTTCCCCAGGGTTTAAAAGGGGACAAAGACTTTCAAAAATATCTGAGAGATAAATGGCTAGATTATAAAGTTAATAATGGTCAACATGTGGATAATCCCCTTTTGTTTTGGGAAGCTGTTAAGGCGGTACTAAGAGGAGAGATTATAAATTACACAGGGGCAAGATATAAATGTATGCATGGAGAGATATTGCGTCTAGACGGTCTCATCAAACACGCTAGACGCCAGTGGCTACAGACCCCATCGGAAGAAAATAAAAAAGCCTACTTTAGCACCCTGGCAGAATTGAATACTGTACTTCACATGAGGGTGGATAAGGCGTTACAAGTGGCCCAACATAATTATTTTAAATTTGGCAACAAGGTAGGCAGGCCTTTGGCTAACTTGATTCGAGCACATAAACCCCGGACGGTGGTATCCAGAATGCGTACCACTAAGGGTCAATTGGTGTCTGATGTCACTGGCATTTGTTTATTTATTTATTTATTTATTGTTTTTGTTATACCGAGTTTCATGACAGGCATCACATCAACCCGGTTTACATCAACCCGGTTTACAATTAACAAAGTGTGAAGTGTTCCGTACATTTTATGATACCCTGTACAAGACAGATTCGGCTCCGCCGCAGAGTAATGAGCAGGATTTTTTCTCTGATATTCACCTCCCAACTATTACAGCGTCTCAACGAGATTTTCTAAACCACCCTATCCAATCCTATGAGGTACTACAGGCCATCAACACCATGCCTTCTGGTAAATCTCCAGGACCTGATGGCTTTTCCTATGATTTTTATAAGATGTTGAGGGTTCATGTGGTGGCTCCATTAACGGATTTTTACAAGGTGGGTCTGACCTCGCAATCCTTCCCAAGAGACTTTAATAATGCCCACATTATTGTCTTACCTAAAGCTGGGAAAGACACAGAAAAACCAGAATTCTATAGACCTATTTCTTTACTAAACAGTGACCTTTAAGATTCTGGCTCGTGTGATGGCGGAACGATTGAATTTGATTCTCCCTCAATTGATTTCACAACCCCAGGTGGGCTTTCTTAAAGGTCACAAGGCCACTAGTCACATTTTGAAATTACTTACAGCCATGAGATACTGTCAACAATTGCACATCCCGGCGTTGGCTATAGGCTTTGACTCCGAGAAAGCCTTTGACAGGGTGTCATGGTCTTATATGTTTTCTGTACTGTCCAGATATGGGTTTGAAGGTGATTTTCTACAGTATATCAAATTATTGTACGATATGCCTACTTCTCGAATTATTGTCAATGGCACCTGTTCAGAAAAGGTCTCTCTTCAACGGGGGGGTAAGACAAGGATGCCCTCTGTCTCCACTTCTTTACATACTTACAATTGACCCGCTGATCCGAAAAATACAGGCAGATGAGAGCATACGGGGCTTTGAGAGGGCGGGACATGTGTTTAAAATAGCGGCATTTGCCGATGATGTTCTTGTGTTTTTTACTCACCCCCTTAAATCACTGAACTCCCTACTATCCCTGCAGGAGAGTTTTGGAATGTTTGCGGGGTTAAAAATTAACAGGGACAAATCTGAGGCCCTGGATGTGACACACACGGTCCAACAGACCTGGGAAGGGACATTCCCGCTGTGATGGGCTCCCGCTGAGTTTAAATATCTGGGGATATGGATCCTGGCTTCATTGGCCGACATTTATCTCTGTAATATCTCCTCCAAATTACTCTACACTCAGGACACATTGAAAAGGTGGAGTAATTTGCCACTCTCCTTGAAGGGCCGAACTCACCTATACCAAATGGTCATTTTACCGAAATGGCTATATACCTTACAAATGTTACCCATTAGATTAATGACCCAGGATGTCAAGGCCCTTAATCAGGCTCTTCGGCACTTTCTCTAGTGGGGTCGTAAGGCCCGAATTCCCTTAAATATGCTGTACCAGCCCACGACTATTGGAGGTCTGGGTTGCCCTAACTTGGACCACTACAACTTAGCATGTAACTTACGCATTATTAAGGACTGGATTTTTGGGACATCGACACATATCCCCACACCACTTTTCACTGCATGGTACGGAGTTTCGTCTTTAAACGACCTTCTCCATATGCTGAAGAAACAGGTTTCCTATTCTTTAAAAAGTCACCTTTTGGTGGGAACTTGCAGGACCACATAGTCTCATCTATGTAGAATATTGCACCAGCAGCAGGGTATCACATGTCTGTCGCAAATGGTCAATAACTCTCGTTTCCCTCCGGGTAGGGGGTATATCATCTTTTTTGCAATGGTATGGGAAGGGTCTTCGATATCTCCACCAAATATAAATCCTCTTACGAGGGTGCTATATACTTTTTCAGATCTCCAAGATCAATACTCCGTTCCCAGGGGGGATTTTTATGTATTTCTACAGATTCGTCATTTCATGCAAAAATACCCTCAGCACTGGCAGGACACCAGACGAAATACCTCCCTTCTAGATATCTTTTCCGGCACTTCCGCTAAACCTCCCACTATATCTATATCAAGAATTGCGGGATAAAAGCCTGGACCATTAATAGCCAGAGATGAGGTTTGTTGGTGTCTCTGGAGCTCGTGTGTGCTTAGCCGTAACAGCTGGATAAACCATTGATCCATTCCTTATTTGCGAAATGGAGTTTATGGCCAACATTCACAATGACATACAACGATTTCTTGCGGGCTTTCTCTGATTCAATTAACTACTATTAATGAGGATTTACGAGAAACCCAGTTCAAATTTTTATGGCAGGGGTTTATAACCCCGGAACGGGCCTTTCAGTGTGGCCTTAGCGCGTCCCCCAATTGTAGGAAATGCAACCAGCAGGTTGGCTCTTACTATCATGTTTTTTTGGGAGTGCTCTCAGATCCAGATATTTTGGCAGGATATACAGAAATTCTGTGCCTCTATTTGGCAGTGTGTACTTCCCTTAGACCCACATTTATGGCTGTTTGGTTCCACGAAACCGCTAGCAAAAAATAGAGCAGAGGGTATGTCTGATTTTTATAGCGAAAGCAGCGCTCATTGGGAAGTAAGCTATATTACTTAAATGGCTTGACACAACAGCTACCACAGTGGATCAATGGTTTATCCAGCTGTTACGGCGAAGCACACATGAGCTCCACAGACACCAACAAACCTCATCTCTGGCTGGGGGGGGGGACGGTGACAACATTTGGGCCCCTTGGCATACTTGAAATCCTCAACGCAGCCCGTATAAAGGGAAGGGCGGATCTCTTTACCGGTTTTGATTTCTCTGACTCCCTAGTCAGGCGTAACAAATAGCCGCTAGCATACGCCCGCAGTTGATGCTTGCTTTTACTTGCCGTGGCTGACAGCTCCGTGTTCCGTAACGACCACTCGTATACTCTGTCTCCCGAAGCTATTAATGCGCACATCCACATGCACTTGGGGAGGGGAGGGGGGGTTAGGGAAGGGGGTGGGATAGCAGTTTGGGGTTCTCTGAGAACGGCAAGTCTTTCGATTGTTCTTCTATTACATGACACCAGTTTGTATTTGATATCTGTTAACTTGGATATTCCTGTTACTATGTTTAGATTTGGTTATATTTGTACTTCTATTGGGAAAAAAAACTTAATAAAAAGAATTACAAAAAAAAAACCCCAGAGAAGCAAGCACTAAGGAGTTCTATATAGCAATTAAGAGACCACCTACCCTTATAACTCCAGGGCTCAGAGAAATTGGTATAGAGTGAAGGACATAGCTGGTGAACTAATACACTATTCAATGTGAGAACCTGTGTGTGTGTGTGTGTGTGTGTGTGTGTGTGTGTGTGTGTGAGGTGGGGAGGTCGTAGAGGATAAATGAGATGTCAAGTTCTACTAAAAATAAATACGTTCTGTAATTGTTTAATACTTCACATCCCATGTACTATGTTAATGTTTCAAGGAAGGTGGCCATGTGCCTTGGCTAGAGGATAGAACTACTTTATGGTGCTTTGTTCTTTATTGTAATCTCTCATTTTTTCAGCTCATACAATAAAAACTAACATTTCATGACTCTTACCATCCTGATACACAAATAACTCATGGTGCAGTCCTTGCCTAGGACAGTAACAGTTCTGCACTTAATTTTTAATTTAGTTACTGCAAAGAAAGATTGAATATGAGTAGTGTAGAGAGATTTCTTCCAAGCAGAGTGATTGTAGATGTTTAATGTGGACAGTACATCTGATTTTAAAATATCCTGCATTGCATTCATGACAATATTCTGTGCCTATTATTAATGTAGCATCATTGCACTTATACATTCCAAAGGACCTGATTCAAACCTTTTGCATGGCAAATGTACAGCTGCATTTTGAGTGTTTTACTCCCCAAAAAAATCCTGGACCATTCAAGACTGATGTTTCAATATATAACCGGTTAAGTTTAAAGTTTTCCAGGTTTATTACTTGGATAACGTTAAGCTTATGTGGCTACATTGAAAGAATATAGCCATATAAGCACCGAGAGGATAAAACGTCTGTCCCAGGGCCCCTCTCCTCAACTGGTGTATTTTGAGCCTGTGAGCTTTTCCCTCTTTCCCCCCCCCCCCCCCCCCCCCCCCCCAAAGCTCCTTGAAATGAGTTCATATGTAGGATACCAGGCCCCCCCTCACCTTTGCAAGTTCAAGTGTTTTAACGTTTGTGAGCCCTCTCCTCAACTTCTTACCCTCCCCCCTCTGTAACTTAGATCTGATGGTGATAATCGGCTGATTTACAGGAGTTTATAAACCTTGAACCTTAAATTACTGGAGGAGAACAAAGTGGCGCCTTGGATGTTTTTTGTTTCTTTTTTTTTTATTGGTAGGTAGAGGTTAGGATTTGATTGACTGAGGACATGGTTCAAACTAAATTGGATTTGCTGACAAGTTGCATCCTGGTACTGAAACTTTATTCATTGAAAGACTCCTTGTTATGCCAACTTGATTGGTAAGTAAAGAACATATTTGGCGAATAAATCCCAAGATGTGACGCAGAAGCGCTTAGAGTCCAGTTTGTACTATTTATCATAGGAACAAATAGAGAAGTGCTTCTGTTTAACTCTTCTGAACAACCTGATAAGAAACTATGTGTAGCAGTTCCTTCCATTTCCATGTGTAGCAGTTCTTTCAATATAACTTTTTTTGGGACCATTATAAGAAGTATCCTAAGCTGACGAAGATAAGCTTTCAAGGCCACAGACATCTACAGAAAGGGCCTATGTGGTTCTGAAAGATCATTATGTAACTTTAATTTGATAGCTTTATATTGGGTCAACCTATAGGGTAACCTATAAAGAATCTGTGTGTGTGTATATATATATATATATATATATATATATTTTTTTTTTTATTTATATATGTATATTTTTCCCCCCCCCCCAAATATATAGAGAAGCATGTCTACTAGGTCTTTAGACTGTAAGAAGTCAAAGAAATTAGGATTTTGACAGAGCAAGGCAATCTGTGGATGAAAAAAGTTGAAAATTTAGACAAACCATTCAAAAACGGAAACTGGACCAATTTTTGGACTTAATGATTGAACATGTCAGCCTTTTTTGTGTTGTAATGCTGTCTATTTCTCATTGAAGCCTTTCTAGTACTTGTAATGATTGTTGGGAATATTGATTTTTTTTTTCATTTAAAGGAATGGTTATTGTGCAGAACAAAGAAGAAGTGGTGGTGGAAGAGCTTTTACAATGCATGTATTCAGAAATTTTATAAAAAACGCAATGGGAGAACAAATGTAAGATTGTGTTCCTCGAGCACTGACTTATCTGGCGCACTTTTTTTTTTTTTTTGCTGTTGCACACTGTTCTGCTTAAAAGAGAACTTCTTAAAAAAAAAAAAAGGATCTTGCTGAGAAGAATCCAGTGAGTAAAAATCACATCATGAAGCTGTAGGTACAGTTACCATTCAAGCTACTGTATATCTTTTTTTGTTTATGATCATATCTTGTGTAAATGGTAATTTCTCAACTTTGGATATGCAAATATGCAAATCTGTGTTCTTTGAGTAGCCTTTTGCCATTACAATTTGATATCAGCTAAGTGTCCATTATTTTTTGTATAGCGCCACAATGTTACACAAAATGAACGTAAGCCAGTACGGGAATAAAATAAGTGCATAGCCCAGGTTATGCTTATAAAATAGGGAAGATTTACAGCCCCAAATAGCTTTCACTTTAAGTAGAAGAAAAGGGGAATGTACAAGAAGAAAAACAAAGCCGAGACATTAGAGATGGTGATGCTGGCAAATCACAGTGGGAAGGGAGTTATGGGGACTGCTAGAATATACTTTCAAGTGACACTTCAAAAGCATTAGATTTTGACACATTTAATGACCCATTAAGAATATAACACATGCCATGCTTAGACCAGTGGTTTATCCAGCCATGCATCCTCTTTCTGAAGGTGGCCAAATCTACTGAAGTAATAAATCCCTACCCACAAAGTAGTACATATCTGATGCCCTTCTTTTAAGAAACCATCTGTGAAAGACTGTATCTAATACCTTGACTGTCCTGTGTGGGGTTTTTTGTTGTTGCAGGGATGGGGAAGGTCTAAGTATAATTGGACAGATCAGAGAGTGTGTTTTTGCTTTGGGCTTTTTAAAATTTTCTTTGCATGATTTAATTTTTGGAGTTGAGTGCTGTAGTAATAAACTCGGTGGAAGTGTTGCTCCAACAATGTAGGTTGGCAACTGGATTTGCTAACCCTTCCATGGCATGGTTAAGGTGTTGCTAACGTTTAGGTTAGGGTGGTACTAACACAGAGACCCATGCTGCTGAAGTGGCCCTGGACTGCAAGCTGCCTTTTTTCGTATTATACACTGCGTTTCTGCTAGGTCTGTATCCCCATACTGGGTCAGACCCAAAGGTCCATCATGCCTTTATGCTGTTTCCAACAATGGCCAAGCCAGGTCACCAGCACCCGGTAGGATCCCCCAGGTGTAGATAGATTCCAAGCTGCTTATCCCAAGAATAAGCAGTGCATTTCTGCAACTCTCCCTTAACTTTGGTTCTAAAGTACTACAAAGGGGGTTAGATTTCAGGATATTTTTAAATTGTACCATTCTCTGTGAACACTGCTCATGGATGCTTGCTTCTGGGTTTTCAGAAAACCCAAATGTTCCTGCTCCCTTTACGTCTCAAATTATTTCTAGATCCCTCAAATATTCTAGTATTTCCCTGAAAACATCCAACCCATAACCTGTAGAAAAAATTCCAGATTCAAAAATTAGTTTTGTTTAAGAAAGTTTCAACTTCTCTTGACTGTATTTCTGCAGGTAAAGATTCTGTTAAACTTTTCTCAGTGCATAAGCAGGAACAAAACAGCCCCACGTATGGATGACGTCATCTGACAGTGCCAACATAGAAAAAAATGCTCTCTAAGCCCAGAAAAATCGAATCGTTCTGAGCATGCGCAGACCTTCCCATGCTGTCTCGACCGTGCATGCTACATCAATCTTTCATCCACTTCAGCATGCAGGCATGTGTGATTTTTTTTTTTTGTGTGCTCTCTCCAGGTATGTTGTATCTCTGTGAATTTTGGGGAAAATGTTCTTTGTAGTCTACCAAACTTTTCTTCATTTTGAGCCCACCCCCCCCCCCCCCCCCCCCGAACTGAAAAAATATATATAAACCTTCCAACATGTTGGGGAAATTGACCAGAGCTGGTAAGAGCAGCTAAAGTTTCACCCACAGTTTTAGTAGCAGAGTTCGATACCTCTTCTGTTAGAGCTCTACCAGCGCTTCCACTTCCTCCTAGGCAAGAATACCTTTGTTCAAAAACTCTGGATAGATTTTGTGTGCAATTGTATTGGATGTCCCCCACTACTTCTAAACTGGACTCCTCCCATCTTATTTTAAAGATGTTGGCTGCAGAGCTATAAACTTAGACTATTATCAGTCTATTCCAAAAGATTCAAAGCAGTAGTTTTCACCTAAGAATACTCAAATGTAAAATTTTAGATAATGAAAAATTGAAAACATTGGAAGCTTGAATTGCCATCAGATCCTTCTCTAGAACCTAAATGAAGTAGCACTCCTACAGAAGTTATAACACATCCAGGTTTTTTTTTTAAAATAGAAAATGTCTAGAAGTATTCTTCTTATAGAAGAAAATACTCATCAAACAGAAGAATTCCAAGGTGTGCTGAAATTGATTCAACCAGGAAAATCAATCTGAACAGTTCTTTTCTATATAAAGCCTTGCAAGACCACCTAACTAGAATCCAGAAAGCTGCTTTGTCAGTGCCCCCAATATCAAAATAGATATAAAATATAGAATGCAACAATGTCCAGGTCTCACAAAAATTCAGCTTCCACACAACTCTTGTGTAATAGAATTAACTTTCAAGAAGGCTAACAAACCAAAACTTTTTCTTCTGCTCTTCTTGGAAAGGGTATCAAAATTATTGGATACTGTGGAGCAATTTCAAGCAATGATACTTCAGTCAAGAATATCCTGCCATCAATTTCAAATGGTACAATATCTGTATAACACCTTGCAAAGGCATAAGCATGTGGATAAAGAAGAACCGGTAGATATGGTATATTTGGATTTTCAGAAGATTTTTGAAAAAGCTTATGAGAGGCTTCTAAGAAAACGAAAAAGTAATGCGATAAGAGATGTCCTTTTGAGGATTGCAAACTGGTTAAAAGATGGGAAACAGAATAGGATTACATTGTCTGTTTTCACGGTGGAAGAAGGTAAATAGTGGACCTGTGCTTTGAAATGCATTTATAAGTGATCTGGAAAGAGGTATGACGAGTGAGATGATCAGATTTGCAGATGACACAAAATTATTCAGAGTAGTTAAATCACATGCGGATTGTGATAAATTGCAGGAGGACCTTGTGAGACTGGAAGATTGGGCATCCATGTGGTAGATGAAATTTAATGTGGACAAGTGCAAGGTGATGGATATAGGGAAAAATAACCCTTGCTGTAGTTACACGGTTAGGTTCCATTTAGGAGTTACCACCCTGGAAAAAGATCTAGGCGTCATAGTGGATAATACATTGAAATAGTCATCTCAGTGTGCTGTGGTGGTAAAAAAAAAAAGCAAACAATATTAGGAATTTTTAGGAAGGGAATGGCAGATATAACGGAGGATGTCATAATGCCTCTATATCGCTCCATGGTGAGACCGCACCTTGAATACTGTGTACAATTCTGGTCGCCGCATCTCAAAATAGATGTAGTTGCACTGGAGAAAATACAAGGAAGGGTGACCAAAATGATAAATGGCATGGGACAGCTCTGCAGAAGAGATGGCTGGGGGGGGATATGTTAGAGGTCTACAAAATCATGAAAGGACTTAAACAGGTAAACATGGTTATTTACGTTTTTCAGATAATGCAAGGACTAGGGGTGGGAGTCCTCATCTACACTATGAACCTGATTTTACTCGAGTAAGAGGGCTTCTGAAAATTGCTACAGTATATGCCATTAAACTGGCCATAAGATTTACTCGCGTAAGTGTACTTTACTTGAGTAAATGACTTTTGAAAATTGCTATTGCAGTAGTTAAGTTTACGTGCGTAACTCCTTTTGAAACTTATCCCCAATATTTGTTCTCAAGGAAGCCAATCTTCACATCAGTCTACTAGGGGCTAAAGGCAGTTTACAAAATGCTTTTCAAAAATTGGCTAACATTCTCAGTGTTTAAAATCCAGCTAGATAATCAAGCAGCAATGTTTTAGATAAACAAGGGGACATGTTCCGTAAGACTGTGCAAGGAAGCAGTCAAGATATGGAACTGGGTGGTCTCAAACCTGTAACTTTCAGCCATTTATATTCCAGGCAAGAACTATGTTTTGTCCTCAACCTCATGAGTGGTCTTTAAATCCCAGTATATGACCTTTTCAACTTTGGAGGACACTACTTATAAAACTGTTTGCATCACCATGAAATCAGAAACATGTCTTTATTGTTCCAAGACGTCAATGTTAGACTCTGTACCATTGGATGACTTTTAATCCATTGGAACAAGGCTATGACATTTGCATTCTCTCCTATTCCACTATTTCAAAAACATTGCTCAGTAGTGAGGGAAAAATGATTCTCCTAGCTTCCTTTTGGCCTTATCAAATTTGGTTTCCATGGCTTCAAAGATTACTCCTGCTAATCATCTTCCCATATTTCAAAAACTCCTAACATCATTCAAGGGCTCTCTGTCATCCCACCCTTCAGTCTCTGTCCCGCGCAATGTGAATATTGAGAACAAAATAGTAATGGCTATACCATTACCACCAGGTGTCAAACAGGTTATACTAGCAGCTAAAATGCCTGCTACCAGACACTCCTATAATTTGAAATGGAAAAGATACTTCCTGGTGTTCCTCTATGGAAGAGAACCCAGTTACATGCTCAACTTAAATAGTGCTAAAATGTCCTGCACCTTTCCAGCTCTGGAATTATTCATTCAGAGTACATTTAAGTACACTTGGGACATACTGTTGTCATTTGGAAGGCCTGCCAATATCTTGCAGTCCCATAATATCCAAATTCATTAAAGGGTTATTTCACTTGAAACGTCAAGATCCCTCCTACTCAATAGAACTTTAGTTCTTTCTCAATTAATGAAGCCACCGTTTTGACCCTTGCTAACTACCTAGTTGGTTACTCTTTCTAGTAGAAATATTAGCGTGCAGAAAAAATGAACTCCAAGCTCTGGTGAATTATCTTCCATATGCTCATATTTTTTTTTTTTTCAATCACATCTTTCCTAAAGTGGTTTCTCGTTTCATTTAAATCAATCTAGAGGTCTTTCAGTTATTTTCCTAAGCCACATTCTTTCATGGTTGAACAAAACTCTTCATTCTCTGAAGTGCAGAAGAGCATTGCTCTTCTATCTGGATAGAACAAAGCCTTTTAGAAAGTTTTCTCAGCTTTTTCTGTCATATGATCCAAACAGATGGAAGTCATCCAGTCAAACCTCAAACCCTTTTATCCTGGCTTTCACAATGTATTTCCTTTTGCTTCTCTAAAGCTGATATCCAAGTTCCACAAAACATCAAAGTTTGGCAACTAAGAGCCATTGCATTCTTGGCCACCAATTTATGTCGAGCCTTCATTCAGGATGCAAAGCTGGACATCCATACATATGTTCACTGAGCATTACTGCTTGCATCAAATTTCTCACAATAGTATCTTTGGCCAAACAATGCTACGTAACTTATTTCAGTTTCCTTCTATTCAGGTTGCCCATTGCAAAATTACTATGTACGTTGAGAGCTCTTTCTTGCAACCCCTTAGATTGGGAGTCCCCACTTGTGTGGCTGGTGTTTTTATTGCTTGTCTCTGGAGACAGTGAAGTTGCTTACCTGTACCAGGTATTTTCCTTGGACAGCACAACAAATTGGCCACACAAATCCCACTGTCTTCTCCTGTGACTGAGGTGGCTCATGGGACAGCATGGAAACTCCTGCAGATGCTCGGAAGTTTTTGTTGTCTTTCTGGGCTTGGAGAGAGCATTTTTTTTTTTCCTATGTCTGTGCCATCTGGTGACATCAGCCAGTTGTGAGGATGATTTGTTCTGCTGTCCACCTGTTACATGTAAGCAACTTTGCTTTCATTTTTGTTCATATTTTTTTTTTTAGATTTTGTTCATAATAAGATAAACACTCATCATGCCACCTGAGGTGAACTGGCCTTCAAGGAGCCATAGGTGAATCTGGTTTTCAGAATATCCTCCATAAATATTTATGGTTAAGTTGCATACCTTGTCTAAGCCCCTTGCGCCATCTTCCCAAATGTGCTGCTGTTCAAATGGAAATGTGGAGCAGTCGCCCACTTCCAGCTGGGTTCCTGAGTTCTTCCAACAGAGGGGGAAGAGGAAGCCTTGCTTCAGGGCCCTCAAGGCTTTGGACTGTGTGACTAGCCAATCACACAGCTCTGGGCTAGTTCCAAAAATAAGTTTGCAGATATACTTGAGAAATGGTAATCTGGCAAAATGCGCACCACCACCTGATTTACATCCATAAGCAAGGAAAAAAACCCCAAACCAATCCAAGACCTGTACGTATGCACGTCATCGATCTGCAGATCACCATCACAGCGGCAAAGGCCTTCCAGGACAGACACACTCCCAGGCTCTGGGCTCTCTTTATTTGTACCTGAATCAAGCTGGTGGTGTCTCCTCCGACGAATATGCAAGGCCAGGGGCAGCAGAATGACTTTCTGGTTGGGGGGGGAAGCCAACAAAATTACACCCCAGCTCCACCCTCAACGCTGTCACAAGCTTTGTCCCCATTGCCTGTGGCTTTCTTTTACATTTGCAGTTAATGACATTCTAGTATCTTGCATACATTTTTTTGCATAAATCACAGTATAATTATTCATTCCCAGGCCAATTAAATGCTTGAGGATAGAAAACGAGACAGTGGTAAAGGACAAAACAAACCCAGAATTACAAATAAAGATGTCAGTAGTAAGTGACTGTTCTGTGCAATGTACGGAGAGAGAGATGATCAAGTAACGAGATGCAATCAAAGACCTAAAGAAACAGAAACGGTGCTAATTGTTTGTTTGAGCACTACTTACCAGATTATAAACCTCCAAGCTCACATTTAATTTGTTCACCATGCCAAGCCTCAGAAAGAAGCCATTTGGCATAACGCAAGTATTAAGAAGAGCACTAGTAGTACATTTGAGAGATTGAGATCATACCCAGCACATTGACAGCTCGATCCAGTAAAGTCCGTGGGAGAGCGGACTAATGCCCGCTCTCCCGGCGCGCGCACCGGCCCCTCGCCGGTGCGCGCGATCCAGTATTTAAATTAGGCGACGCGGTGCAAACGAGGAAAAAGAGGCGCTAGGGACACTAGCGCGTCCCTAGCGCCTCCTTTTGGCCTGGAGCGGCGGCTGTCAGCGGGTTTGACAGCCGACGCTCAATTTTGCCGGCGTCGGTTCTCGAGCCCGCTGACAGCCACGGGCTCGGAAACCGGACGCCGGCAAAATTGAGCGTCCGGTTTTCGGCCCGACAGCCGCGGGCCGAATTCAAAATTTTTTTATTTTTTTTTTTACTTTTTTTTTACTTTTGGGGACCTCCAACTTAATATCGCTATGATATTAAGTCGGAGGGTGCACAGAAAAGCAGTTTTTACTGCTTTTCTGTGCACTTCCCTGGCGCCGGAAGAAATTAGCGCCGACCTTTGGGCGGCGCTAATTTCTTAGAGTAAAATGTGCGGCTTGGCTGCACATTTTACTTACTGGATCGCTCAGGAATACCTAATAGGGCCATCAACATGCATTTGCATGTTGAGGGCGCTATTAGGTGCCGCGGGTGGGCCGCGTGTTTTCCTCCCCTTACTGAATAAGGGGTAAGGGAAAACACGCGTCCAGAGCAGGGTGGCAGTGCGCTCCGACCGAGCACACTTTACTGGATCGACCTGTGAATGTGCAAGACGAACCCAATGTAAATTCTCTATATACACACACACACACCTCTAGTAATGCTGGGGGGGGTGGGGGGAGAGCAGGCTATTTTCCCTTATACCTTACTATACAAAATAATTTTGGTGTAATCTAAGTAACAGAAACACAGATTTCCTCTGCAACCAGGCACACTTTGAAATTTTAAAAAAATCGTGGAAAAAAAAAATACATTCACGACACATGTGGCAAACCTGCCATATATCACAGTAGCACTAATGCACAAGACTCCAAAAGCAACAACTCTACCTATGATTAGGCAGTTCTGCAAATATTACACCGGGCCCTGGAACACCAATACACCTCCTATTGGGGAAAACGCAATGAGCAAGACTGCTGCCTATCCTTACACAGAAACTGCATGCTGGCAGAATGCCTCGCCTTGCTCGCACTTGCAAAATGACCCTCAAATAAATTAAAAAAAAAAAAAAAGTGATCACAAATGAGGAACAGAAATACGCAGACAAAAACTAGAATTGGTAACTTCAAGAAGGCAGACACTGCGTGCACTGCAGCGCTGGACCCAGACATGCATTTTCTCCTAGACTGAGCCGGGCCCCAGTCACTGTTCTTGTGGGGAGGGAGGGCTGTTGAACATGATCCTCTCCTCCCCAAGAAAAAAAAAGCCTTTCTTTTTCTTGTTGGGGTGGCGGCAGGATGGAGAGAGAGCAACAGGGAGGAGTGGGAGCAGGAAGAAGAGGGGAAGGCTGAAGAAACTGGAGGGGGGGGGGGTGTTGGGACAAGGTGCAAGACCAGAGGGGGGGGGGGAGGGATGTAGGCTGCTGAAGAGGTGAGGGGAAATAGGGAGAGAGCAAGGAGGGGTGGGGAGAGAGGAAGACGGGGGGGGGGGGGGGGGGAGAGGGAGATTAGGTGGGGGTGCTGAAGACGAGGCAGGAGAGAGAGACGAGGACTGAGGGCCAGGAAAAGACTCACCCCAGCATATAATACAGTTCTATGGACCTGCTGAGCCTGGTTTTTTTATTTATTTATTTATTTTCCTTGAGGGTGGTTGGGAAATGGGTAGATGGGGGAGGGGGGGGGCAGGAAGGAGGAGAACAAGTAAAATGAGGGAGCTTGAGAGCCAGGGAGAGGAGGGGGAATGGGGGCAGGCCGAAGGGAGCAAGGGTGGAGAGAGAGACGGGACGAGGGAAGAGGGACAGGATAGAGAGGGCACGCGGAGGGGCTTAAAGGGAGAGGATTTACCTTCTGCTCAAAAAAGAAGTTACTGAAAGCCCCTCTCTCTCTCTCAGCCTTGCAGCTTGATACTGGGCCTTCCCTAATCTGCTTAGTCTACTCCCCCCTCCCCCCGCTGTCACATGCCACAGACCTTGTTATCTTTTTACTATATTGGGATGTTCTTGATATTGTGTGGTGTTTAAAAGTGGTTTACAATAAAACCATTCAATCTCTGACTTAGGTGGTATAAATATTCTTTAAACAAGATGGATGGGAGAGAGGGGAGGGCTGAGAGCAGGGAGGAGAAAGATGGGGAAAGGCCTTGCCACCAAGAATGGTGACCCAAAATAATCTCCCCCCCCCCAATATAATGCTCTGTTCTCAGCCCACTCCCTCTCCCCCTATAGGATCCCACCTCTCTCCCCTCTCCCTACTTCTCCTTCAGCCCCTCCTCTCTCCCCTCTCCCTACTTGCTCTCATCCCCCTTCTCCATCCTTTCTCCTCAGCTCCTCTCCCCTTCAGCCTCCTTCCTCCACCTCTCTCTCCCAACCCCTTTCCCATCTTCCCACCCCCCCTCTCTCACTTTCTCTCCACTTTCACTTTCACTACTTCAAAGCAGATTACCTTCGGTCACTGTAGGGTTTTTCTCTGTCCCCAGAGGTCTTCCCCCTCCCCATCTTCTGTCCACCATTAGCTTACACCAGAGCACCACTGGCGGCAGCAGCAGCGTTAGAATAATGCGGGTCTTGGCCCTGTCGTGTGTCGGCTGCAAGAGAGGGCAGGTGGCTGTAGCAGCGATGGCAAGCGGTAGCTGCAGAGGAGGACGAGTCCTGCAGCCCTGGTAACAGAAGTCATGTCTACACGGGTGGGATGGGAAGGCAAGGAAGCAGGTCTGCTGGCGACAGATTGGAGAGCAGCCAAGTCTGGGGAGCAGCACAGATTTAGTGAAGCAGTCGATCCAGCGTTAAAGGGGTCGTTGGTGTGCTCATGTTCCTTTTTCAGCTTGCTCGTGATAGACGTTACGTCTTCTGCTGTCAGAAAGATGCACAGAAAGGGAAGGATCAATATTTGTGTTTTCTCATGAGGAAGAGGTTGGGAGAGACTGATGAAGACTTTTTGGCTCGCACTTAACTGGATCAAATTTTGGTGGGGCCATGGCCCCTGTGTCCTTCCTCGTTCTGATGTCCATGTGTAAGGCAGACTTCTTACGAAAGAACGAGAGCTTTTCTCACTCCTGCACCTTCTCCCGCGGGAGTCCACTTGGCGACATAGATTGCAGAATAAATTCCTGCTGCCGCCTTTGTCCTGGCTGCAGAAGCTCTTCCTGTGCAGAATAAACACCCACTGGTGCCTGAGGTGCATCTCCACGTCACTAAAATCCATTATCTGGGGAAGCCCCCCCCCCCCCCCCCCCCCCCCCCCCCCCGAAGAGCAAAAAAACCTGGACTAGATTTCCTTTCGGAAAGCTCTGAGCAGTATTCCTACTTCAGTCACTCATCGCTGCTCCAGGCACTCTTCTCCCGGGGACTCTGACCTTGAGTCCTGGACCGTCTGAAGAGAGAGAGCAGAGAGCAACTCTGAGTAGATTCAATATAATGGAACCACCCAATCTTTGACACTTCCAGTGGGGCAAGTCACCACAGCCTGCTCTCTGTGCTTTACGACATTAAGGCTGCCTGCCTGTAGTAAGTGACGAGGACTTTTAGGACGACCCCCAACCCCCCTTACACTTGGGTTCCCTGAAAATCAAGACTTGATTGCAGCCCTGAAGGACTGGGTATGCAACACCTTAAAGTCCCCTCCCATGCTGACCCATAGCACCACGATAAAGCCACACATGAGTAGATTTCAGGATGTATAGGACTGTCAGGAGCCGCT
The DNA here is from genome assembly GCF_901001135.1 of Rhinatrema bivittatum. NCBI lineage: Eukaryota > Metazoa > Chordata > Amphibia > Gymnophiona > Rhinatrematidae > Rhinatrema > Rhinatrema bivittatum. The sequence goes on from NC_042619.1 coordinate 349,807,141, forward strand.
CCATGTATCATTTTGAGGAACATTAGAGCTTGTTGGTATATACAAGACTGTAATATATCTTCTGTCTGAACCACCTAACTGTGCCGGTTTTTAGCAGAGAAACAGTATCCAAGCTCTTCTTAGGTTCTCTTTATCGTGCCCTGAATGCTGCAGAACATTTTTTTAAATCAAAAGTAAATCTGAGAAACCTACATGCTCAAAGGAGATCAATTATAATAAAGGGAGCGTGAAGAAAGCTTAATGGCTTCAAACTGCGAAGGGTGTAGAGGTATAACTTGAAAATTTTTTATTCATGAAGAATTCCAAATTCAAAGGTACAGAGAGAAAGTTGTTAAATCCTCAGACATGGACGCAGTGTTTTGCTAACAGGGTGCGTCGGGAGGGATAATACAGGCAACAAACTCAAAACACTTCAGTGCCAAAGTGGAGCCATTCCATCCCCTTATCATTTTGGTAGCCCTTCTCTGTACCTTCTCCATCACAATTATATCTTTTTTGAGATGCGGTGACCAGAATTGTACACAGTATTCAAGGTGCGGTCTCACCATGGAGCGATACAGAGGCATTATGACATTTTCCATTTTATTCACCATTCCCTTCCTAATAATTCCTAACATTGGTTTTTTGTTTTTTTTTGACTGCCGCAGCACACTGAGCCGACGATTTCAATATAATGATGCCTAGATCTTTTTCCTGGGTGGTAACTCTGAACATGAAACCTAACATTGTGTATCTACAGAATGAGTTATTTTTCCCTATATGCATCACCATGCACTTGTCTACATTAAATTTCATCTGCCATTTGGATGCCCAATCTTCCAGTCTCTCAAGGTCATATAGAAACATAGAAATGACGGCAGAAGAAGACCAAATGGCCCATCTAGTCTGCCCAGCAAGCTTCACACATTTTCTCTCATACTTATCTGTTTCTCTTAGCTCTTGGTTCTATTTCCCTTCCACCCCCACCTTTAATGTAGAGAGCAGTGATGGAGCTGCATCCAAGTGAAATATCTAGCTTGATTCGTTAGGGGTAGTAGCCGCCGCAATAAGCAAGCTGCACCCATGCTTATTTGTTTTACCCAGACTGTTATTAGCCCTTATTGGTTGTTTTTCTTCTCCCCTGCCGTTGAAGCAGGGAGCTATGCTGGATATGCGTGACGTATAAGTCTTCTCCCATGCCGTTGAAGCAGAGAGCCATGCTGGATGTGCATCGAAAGTGAAGTATCAGGCACATTTGGTTTGGGGTAGTAACCGCCGTAACAAGCCAGATACTCCCCGCTTTGTGAGTGCAAACCCTCTTTTCTTCTCCCCTGCCGTTGAAGCAGAGAGCTCTGCTGGATGTGTGAAGTATCAGTTTTTCTTCTCCCCTGCCGTTGAATCAGAGAACTTTGCTGTATATGCATTGAAGGTGAAGCATCAGGCTTATTTGATTTGGGGTAGTAACCGCCGTAACAAGCCAGCTACTCCCCTCTTTGTGAGTGTGAATCCTTTTTTCCACATTTCCTCTTGCTGTTGAAGCTTAGAGCGATGTTGGAGTCACCGTAAGCCTGTGTATGTTTATTTAATAAGGGTATTGACTCCAGGCAGTAGCCATCATTCTGGCGAGTCACCCACTCTTCATTGGCAGCCTCTTGACTTTATGGATCCACAGTGTTTATCCCACGCCCCTTTGAAGTCCTTCACAGTTCTGGTCTTCACCACATCCTCCGGAAGGGCATTCCAGGCATCCACCACCCTCTCCGTGAAGAAATACTTCCTGACATTGGTTCTGAATCTTCCTCCCTGGAGCTTCAAATCGTGACCCCTGGTTCTGCTGATTTTTTTTCCTTCGGAAAAGGTTTGTCGTTGTCTTTTGATCATTAACACCTTTCAAGTATCTGAAAGTCTGTATCATATCACCTCTGCTCCTCCTTTCCTCCAGGGTGTACATATTTAGATTCTTCAATCTCTCCTCGTACGTCATCCGATGAAGATCCTCCACCTTCCTGGTCGCCCTTCTCTGTACCGCCTCCATCTTGTCTTTGTCTTTTTGAAGGTACGGTCTCCTTGCAATTTATCACAATCTGCTTGTGATTTAACTACTCTGAATAATTTTGTGTTATCTGCAAATTTGATAACCTCACTCATTGTATTCCTTTCCAGAATAATTTATAAATATATTGAAAAGCACTGGTCCAAGTACAGATCCCTGAGGCACTCCCCTGTTTAGCTCTCTCTACTGATAAAACTGACCGTTTAATCCTTCTCTTTGGTTCCTGTCTTTTAACCAGTTTGCAATCCACAAAAGTACATTGCCCTCTATCCCGTGACATTTTAATTTCTTAGAAGCCTTTCATAGGGGCTTTGTCAAATGCCTTCTGAATATCCAAATATACTACATTTTCCAGTCTACCTTTACCACATGTTTGTTCACCCCTTCAAAAACGGCAGTAGATTTATGAAGCAAGACTTCCCTTGGGAAAATCCATGCTGGCTGTGTCCCATTAAACCATGTCTGTCTATATATTTTGTTCTTTAGAATAGTTTCCACAATTTTTCCTGGCACTGAAGTCAGGTTCACCAGTCTATAGTTTCCTGGATCAACCCTGGAGCTCTTTTTAAATATCAGGGTTACATTGGCCACTTTCCAGTCTTCAGGTACAATGTATGATTTTAATGTTATTTTACAAATTACTAGTAATAAATCTAAAACTTCATTTTTGTAGCTTTTTCAGAACCATGGGGTGTATACCATCTGGTCTGGGTGATTTGCTACTCTTCAGTTTGTCAATCTGGCCAACTATATCTTCCAGGTTGTTCATGATTTGATTCAATTCATCTGACTCATCTCCCTTGAAAATCATCTCTGGAATGGGTATTTCCCCAACATCATTTGTAAACATTGATGCAAAGAATTAATTTAGTCTTTCCTCTATGACCTTATCTTCCCTGAGTTAGAGGTACTTAATCATCTAATGGAGCAACTGACTCCTACTTCAGATATATTTTAAAAAGTTTTTATGTTTTTTTTTGCCTTTACAGCCAGCTTCTTTTCAAATTCTATCTTAGCCTGTCTTATCAATGTTTTACATTTAACTTGCCAGTGCTTATGGTTTTTCCTATTTTCTTCTAATGAGTCTTTCCAATGTTTGAAGGAAGCTCTTTTGGCTAAAATAGTCTCTTTCACTTCACCTATAACCAAGCTGGCAGTTGTTTGGCCTTCCTTCCACCTTTCTTAGTGCATGGAATAGATCTGGACTGTGCTTCTAAGATGATGTTGTTTTTAAATAACATCCATGCCTTTTGTACACTCTTAACCTTTGTGGCTGGACCTTTGTTTCTTTTCTATCCTCCTCATTTTATCAGTCTTCCTTTTGAACATTTTTAGTTCTAGAGCTGTAGATTTACCTATTTACCCCCTAACCTGTCAATTCAAATGTGATTACTATTGTCTACTTCGGCAGAGAAGTTGAGCAGCAAACTTGAAAGGCAGGAATATTGTATTAAGGGGTGCTTAGATATTTGAGTTATAGGCAGTACACATACTGTCAAAAGCATTATTTTTTTTTTTAAGGAAACCTTTCCATGTAACTAAAACAAGCTTCCTAAAGTCTAACAGATTATAAACCTTTTTTTAAATATACTTAGAAATTGAAGAAACTGGTTATAGATAGTTAACCAGCAAAGAGTGTTAAATTAGTTGGAGCCCTAGGGATTTTGTTTTTAATGGGTTTTTTTTTTAACGTGCATTTTATTATGTCATGGTAAAGACCTACAGGCAAATACATTTGAATGGGTATGGCCATTACATAAGTTTTATTAACGAGTCTTTAAAGAGGGAGAGGAAGGAAAGCCGGATGGTAGTTAATTCTCTGGAAGTTTTTATTTCTTTTAAATTGTTATACTGAGAATACATTATGTATCTTATGGTACTGCTGTTATTTACCTATGGGCTTAACTACTGACATTTTATGCGAAAAGAATTTTAGCTTTTAACGCCCTCTAAAGAACTCTGGATAAAACTGCTTATTGCTGGAGCTCTAAGATGCAACAGAAGCTGCCAGAGCATCTCCTCCTGTAAGCTTGCAAGCTACTACTATATTCATATTTAAATGCCATAATGAGAGAAGCTACGCTGCAAAATTTAGCTGTGAGCTTCTAATGGCCTTGCTTATTCCTTGTAGCAGCAGTTCATGGTCCATAAATTAGTAAGTGTGATCACAGGCTGTAGGCTGTTTTCTGCCCCAAAAGAAAGTTGCAGATAGTGTTAGATTCCTCTGCGCGTCAGAGGCTGCAGAATCTAGATCACATTTTGTGACCCTACGGGCCTCGGACTAAATGCTGCAGCAGCAGAAAAGTAAGCAACAAAATAGGTGATCATTTGAAAAGGAAAATGATAATTAACAAGCATAAGCTGGGTTACCTGTGACACAAATACCGCATGGTTTCATAAACTGAATTCTCATTAGCAAGTTTGAAACAGAAAGATGTTATGTCGGGCAGTAATTTTATAGAGCTGGATAAAAATTGTGCGCGCTGAAAAAAGTGAAAGCATCTCATCAGTGTAAAAAAATTGCTTTGTGAATATTAGGGTTAGATTCCATGTTTATGTTCAGTTTTCAACGCAACCAAGAAATGAAGAAGCATATAAATGTCCCAAAACAAAAAAAAATCACTCTAAGCAGATACTGCAGACAAACACCGCATCAGACACGTTGGTGCTAGAAATTCCAATAACCTGTCTCTTGCCATACAATGGGCTACAGAACGTGTCAGAAAGGAAACACCTTCAGAATCGTTCATACGCTGATTCAAAAAATAGCTTTCTCCACTTTAAACCCAAAACCACGAAAAATCGTGCGCTTTAGGCTTCTTAATCTTCTTTCCTCTTCCAGCGTCCTGGCTACAAACCAGTCAACTCGTCCCATCGCAGTACCAGCTCCAACGCAGTGTCTTCTCGACTCATCTTACTCCACGACCCAACATAGGCCCATGTTTCGGTGACCAGTTTGCCTGTCTCAAGGGTCATAATCTCTTATTATGCTTCCTTACCAGCATGACGTCAATAGGAAAACAAGAGCTGAAACTCCCTTATTTAAGGTTCATAAACCTACCGAAAATGCATCAGAGGGTTTTTTTCATATGCAGGCCCTGTGTCGTGGAACTCACTTTCTCTGTGCACTCACCTGTCAGATTATCTGCTTTTTAGGAAATTTACTTAAAACCACTTTAATCTGCTTCTGTATATTGTGGTGTGCAGTGGACAATGGATTGTTCTACAAGCCTGCTTGATTTGCATCCTAATACTCTGTTTTGTTTTTTTTTTGTTTTTTTTTTAATTCTCTCAAGGATTTATTTATTTTATTTAAAATTATTTTATTCTGCTGCCTCCATACAATAGTTTGGTGCGGATTACAAATATCAATCATAAAATTTAAAACAGACTAAAAATATATATAAAAACCACAAACACTTAAAATCATTGTTGATAAGCTGCAGATTAAAACGCAAGCATCATCCAAATGCTATCTGAAAAGCGTGTGCAGTAAGTAACTCGTATAGAAATTCCAGTTTATGATCAGACGGCATAAATTGCAAGTCGAGCGCTACAAAATTTTAAGGAAACGTTTTTCCCTTATGGATTTAAAGAGGCCTCAACTCATAAAGAGAATATCTTGGGTTATATTATGATTTTCAGTGATCACAGACTTATGTCAGGATGTTTCATCCATTTTTAACAGGTTCAGGCATTGCGCAGAATCTTCACCTCCTTGTTTTTCATATTGTTAGTTGGGATATATTCATTGTGCCACTATTTTCACTTTGTGTGCAGCTTATTCATTTGTTTAAAAATCTTACTAGGGTTTAAAGAAGGTAGTGTGAATAAGTTCATCGGTTCACAAAAAAAAACAACTTGTCTGCTTTAATCAACTGGGTCATACTGATGTGTTGGTGGAAGACGTTTTGTTCACACATTTATGGTTTTGAAGTCAAATTTATCTTTGCCTGTCTTGCCGCATTCCTAACAAGTTCACACTTTTCAGACGCTACTGTGTTCTCCTTTTTTTTTTTTTTTATAGTTTCAGAAAACGCGGCAGATTAAGACCTCTATTGTATGCAGGGAGGCAGATATGCTAATTGGCGCGCATTTCCCATCAGGGTCCTCTTTACTCATGTCATAGTTGAGATATGAATAATGATAAAAGGGGGGTAGAATGGGAGAGGGGGGGGTGTCTGTATTGTGGGAGCGCCGCTGTTTGTTGTTGTGCACGGTGCGGGGGAGAAGAATGGAGGCTGAAGAGCTCACTCACCCATGAAGACCCCGTGGCCTGATGGCTGCACAGAAATCGGTGCGTTCTCATGCCCCTGGGTTTGCCGTCTCCCCCCCACCACCACCACCCCACAGACCCAGCTCTTCATGGAAATCGTTTCCACGTAGACGCCGAGCCGCTTGCAGCTTCCCCTGTCTTGAAGGGCTTGTAGTCCTAACAATTAATAAATTGTAGTTTTTTTTACTGAAAGAAGTCGGCGTGGAGACTCTCTCTCTCTCTCTAAATTGGACCTTTGACCTCAGTTGAACTGATTGTGCAGCAGGAGGAGTTACTTTTTACGATATTCATTAATCTCGTCACTTTAATAGTTTTTTTTTTTTTTTCCCTTTTCAGGCCTTATTTTTTAGATGATTGATTTGCATTTTTATGCGTTCAGGTTTGCCAGTCCAACAACAGTGACACAGTTTTTTTTTTTAGTGAAGTAAATAAAAGCAAGGCCAGACTTGGCAACCCCCCAGCAGGTGTGCCAAACTTGAAAGCATTTGGCTGGGCACCTTGCTCTTCTGGATACATTTCCAGAGGCTGCACGCTAGCCTTTGTCTCCTTAAGCAGTCTTTAGCCCCATACAGAAAAGGAAAGGTGGACTGAGTGTATTAGATCACTTGTCCCAGCAAAAAAAACCCCCAGCTAGAGAGAGAGTGCACTGGGAGACCCACATCTCCCCACCCCAGGCAGGAAGACAGCTTTGCATACCCACTGCCCCAAGGCAGAGTGAGAGACCTCACCACCACCTCACAACGTTTTGTTGGGTCGAGCACCCAAACATCTTCAAGGTATCTTCCCACTTATTTTGTTCAGTTCTGTACGTTTTAAATTATTATACTCTGCACGAACGTATTGCAATATGTGCGGAAAATAAATCTTTATAAATAAATAAAAATATTACTGACACCTGTTCCAGGACATGGACTAAGTCAGGAATTGCTACGGGTACTGGAACCTCTGGGACAACTTCAGTCCAAAACCTAGGTAAATAACCATTTTGTCACCTTTCTAAATTCCAAAATAATTATTTCCACGTGCATATCTACAGGGAGGGTATTCCATAAAAAAAAAAGGCACCCGATTAGCTTAAAGGAACACTAATGAGTAGATTCAAGCCTAATTAAAGCATGGGAAGGAAGTTGGAAAAAGCCTCTTGAGATGGTCACAAGGTCCTAGCTGGTAAATAGGGAATCAACAACTTAGACACTGGTAGGGAAGGCCTTGAAGGTTAGAAAAATTTGTTTTAATATGACATAACACAGGGAATTCTTGAACAAGGGGATATGTGGTCAAATTTTGTTAAGCTGTAGATGACTTTGGCTTCAGTGATCTGAAGCTGTTTGATTCGTAATATAGGTAAACCCTAAAAAGGGGAACTACAGTAATCCATCTAGAAACGAGTGTATCTGTTTCAAGTCATGACATTGAAGGAACGGATGTAAATGACTAATATATCTTGGGGGAAAAAGATTTTTGAACTACATACGAGATGTGTACCATAGAGTATTTAGAATCTAGTTTAACACCCAGTTTAGAGGCAACATCCCTAAATAGAATAGGTATATCTAGCATAGGAACTAAAAATGGCTTTAGAGCAGATAGCCAGAGAGCTACCTGATCAAGACAGTTATTTAAGTTAGAGACAGAATTATCAAACTTGGTGTCGAAGATATCCGTATAGATTGAGAGCCTAAATCCACAACACAATTCTGAATAAGAGTAAAGGGAACAAGGAAATGTAGATGATGGAGGGAGCCATAAGAGAGCCCTAGGGGACACCTAGGGAAAGCGACATAGAAGAAAGTTGGGAATCCCATTTAATCTGAAAGGAACTGTCTGCCAAGTAAGAGTTAAACCAACTGAAAGCCAGTCTCTCTTAATTAAAAAGATGATCATGGTTAATGGTGTTGAAGGCAGCACTCATGTCAAGAAAAGACGGTGAGTGCATTCTTACCCTTATCTGCCTTTAATATAATATTGACAAGGGCCGACATGGCTGATTTAGTTCTGTGACCTTTTCGGAAACCTGATTGATAGCATACAAGGTCTTTTTGATGCAATAAGTCAGTTAGTTTGTTACCACTTTTTCAATAATTGTGGATAAGAGAGGGAGATTTGAAATGGGTCTATAATTGGTCCAAACAGTACAGTCAAGCAATTCCCCCTTCAAAAGGAGTTGGACTTGAGCAGATTTTAATTGTGCTGGAAAAAGATCAGTGGACAATGAGGAGTTAATAGAAACAGACCCTTCTCTGGGTTTAGCTGGGCCTTTTTTAAATCTTGAAGACATTGGGTCCAACTGTGATGTGGTGAGAAGCAGAGATTTTAACAGAAGCTCAATGCCTACCTCAGAAGTCAAAGAAAGTAAATTTGCTACCAATGGAAAGGGTAGGATAATAAAGAAATAGGTCTGTTATTCACTTGAAGTGCATATAGCCTGTTCCAGTAGTCTGCACTGAGATATATGGAAGGTTTGGTCCCTCTGACTCAGTCCTGATGTGAAACACGGCCGCGTCGGGGGGGTCTCTGTTTGTTTTCATGCTACGTTAGTTTTCTTTGCCTTTAAATATGTACCACTTGTGTGTGTGTGTGTATTTTCAATTAAAAAAAATCTTATTGTCAATGTATATTGATCAGTGTATACTGTTTGCCACACATTATTTATGTTGTACTCAAAAAGGCCTTTCAGATGGAAGTAATTTTATCAGAGAAGAATTTGGTAGAGCAAATAGTACTTTCAGGTATCGGAGAAATAGATCTATTGGAGAATTGTGATAAGCTTAAATAACTGCTTTAGATTATTGGCTAGATTAATATCAGAGAAGTATGTTTTCTTCGGGCAATTAGTAATTCTGTCTGATAATGTTGAATTGTAGTTGCACATTTGTCTATCGATAAGATTAATTTTTTCGCCAAGACCTCTTAACATGACGAATTTGCCTGTTTAGAATTCTCAGACCAGCATGCTATCAGGACTGGATAGAGTGGCAGTTAATCTAAAGGACCCACTTTATTACTTAGAATATTATTCCAGTTACTGTATCAATCTGGTAATTTAGAGGTAAATCGTTGAAGTTAGCAGGGAGGTGATCACTCATTAGGAAAAACATCCTAGTCAACATAGATTTCTGGAAAAAGCAATTTCCTTAAATGGAAGATGTCTTACACTAATAATTGAGCGAAATCAAAGAATGGGTCTGTCCAAGGAAAAATATGTGGAAGAATAGAATTATCAAACATCAGGTTACTATCAGAGGGGAAAAAAATGAGGTCCAGGACTTCACCTGCCTCATGGGTGGGGCAGTTAACCCACTGACCGAGGATTAAATCAGACATTAGAGCAAGAAAATTATCAGCAGCCTTGTGTGCGTGAAGGTTAAAATCACTCCGGACAGTTAATTTATGAAAGCTCATAGAAATGCATTGCAATAGGAGGAGCATTAGTAGAATAAAGAGGGTTATAAATTTAACAGAAAAGAAAATGTCGAGGATGAACTAGATTGGACTAGAAGGGGTGCCAGGGTGCTTGAAAGATCCAAGTTAAAAGGTCCTTAATTTGAAGAGTCTTTAAGTCAACCACAACGATCCCTGCCCCCTGAATGCCCTCCCCCTGCATTTGTAGGAGGAGTAACCGGATGGACAGACCCTGGGTAAGGCAATAGAGATCGTCCTCTTTAAGTCAAGTTTTGGTAAGAAATAAAATATGAAATCCGGAAACAAAAATTAGGTCCCTGATTTTTTGGGCACACTTAGTGCTAATTGGTCAACATTAAGTATACCACAGTTGGTAACCTGCGGCAAAATTGGGATAAACAGTAAATTGGTGATCACATTAAGAGGCACAGTAATAAGATTAGTGTGTGTGTGTGTGTGTGTGTAACGAAATGTACCTAGCACAAAATCACCATAGCAACCAAAACCTGAAATCTCTGTATATGAAAGGCTTGTGTTAATAGGTCTTTCATATTGTCATGTTTGTCTGTGGCCACCTGGTGCATCTTTCCCCCTGCGTCGAAGAAGGAATCTCTTCCACCCCCCCCCCCCCCCCCCCCCTCTGATCTCATGGGGTCAACGGCATCCCCAGGAAGTGCAATCACTGCTTCGATGGATTCTAGGAACAGGAGTGGGATAGCTTCAAACATCAATAACGAAACAAAAATCCTGCGATCCTGTTGTGTTTCTCAACATCTGTTCATTGGACAATAGCGCAGTATATACCCATAAGTCCAACTGACTCTAGTGAGATGTTAAATATGCAAAAATCAGGCTGCTTGCCAAACCTCCCAAGAATTTGCAGTGCCTAGAGGTTTGTTCCAAATGCCAAGACAGCAGTTTTCGACTCTGCAGGAGGCCTCAAACTGGGTGACGCAGCAATTTAAACATAGAACCGCAACTAGCTTAGTAAAGTACCATCGGAAATTTCTTATAACTGTTCTACAAACTCTTTTTGGCTTCCTGTCCAGGAGTAAAGACCCTTGTTTCGCCTTGATGAAATACTTTCAGGCGCATGGGAATTTGCAGCGCAAACTTGATTCCTTTCTGGAATAACAGAGTGCAATACGGAGTGAATTTTTTACGAGATGCTAGAACTTTAGCGGGGAAATAATAAGAAGCTTGTTGGTTTCATATCGCACCTCTTGACACTTTCGGTAAGCTGATAGAGGCTCCATTTTATCAGTATAATTGAGAAATGTCACCATTATTTGCCGAGGCTTAGCTGTATTCGGGCCTCCCAATCCCAGGCAGTGCTTATTCTCGACTAGAATCCGCCTCTCTGTTACACTGATGTCTAGGAGACTCAGTAAAGTTGATTCACAGAACTTTTAATAAGGATTCTTAGGTGGTTCTGTCAGTTCGTTTTTTTTGAGGTCATCAAGTTTTTTTTATTTTTTGCTTTCAACATTTGCGATATCCAAATTATCGATAAGGTCCCCACGTTGTGAGACTGTGGTGGAAATGCCTGAAATGGTAGTATCGTAGGCCTCCACTTTCTCTCGTAGCTCATCTAAAGATGACTTGAAGCTTTTGAGGTTGGTCTGTGACTGCTGCAGTAACAGCACAGGTGAGCTATTGCAACGCTTCCAATAAACCCTCAGAGGCACAGCTTGTTTCTGTCACCATCTTGTCCTCAGCTGAGGTTTTATCCACTCCCAATCGCTTAGTTTTTTTCCGCCGTCTCACCATCTTACTTGAAAAACAAGATTTGTCTGTACACTCCCTCTTCTGAAAGCTGGTTTATTTCTATGAATTCGAGCGGTTATATTTTGTTTTAATGGGGGAGAACTGCTGACTCCTAGGGAGAGAGACCTAGGTCCACCTGCTCAGGGTGACGTCCTCACCGGAAGCCCCAGGGTCTTCTGTTTTCAGTTTGGGTTTTTTTCCCCTTGAAATTTCAGTGTTCATTGTAACAAACACAAATAGGAGAACTATAGTGGAAAAATCCTTTTTTTTTTTCCCCTCACTGATCTTATTACATTGTAGAAAGCAATGTAGAAAGCAAAAAATAAAAAAACTTGATGACCTAAAAAAAAACCAACTGACAGAACCACCTAAGAATCCTGGGGTTGCCCGAGTTGATCCAAGGGGGAAGCCTTATTAAAAGTTCTGTGAATCAACTTTACCGAGTCTCCTAGACATCAGTGTAACAGAGAGGCCGATTCTAGTCGAGAATTCGCATCGCCTGGGATTGGGAGGCCCGAATACAGCTAAGCCTCGGCAAATAATGGTGACATTTCTCAATTATACTGATAAAATGGAGCCACCAACAGCTTACCGAAAGTGTCAAGAGGTGTTTGTTATAATAAAAAAACTGATAAATTTCAGGGAAAAATAAAATAAAAACCAAAAACGAAGGTCCCTAAGAAAGATCCAAGTACCAAATGCAATCAGAAACCATGAAATTTGACAGAACAATGTAGAAATATTCCCAATCGGATATTACCAGCCTGATTTAAAAAGAACTTCCAAGCGCCTATCCTTGTTATATCCTGTGAGCTCGAGAAGGAGGCTTTCTTTGGCACAATGCAAGTATTAAGACCATTAGTAGAAAATTTGAGAGGCCGAGACCATATGCAACATATCTGACTTAGGCGTAAGATTCACGCCCGTCCTGGTATGTGCATAACCTAACCCGTTTGGAGAGACTACCCCAGAAGAGAACTAGGAATATTGATCTCAAATAACTAAAGCTTGTCAGTCAGCGTAATAAAGCAGCAGGGAGAGCTGACTATATGATCAGGTACCTAAGTTAAGAGGTATTGGCAGCAGAAAAGGGGATAGTGCCCTGTGATTCAGTTTTAGAGGCCACACCTTTTGCTAAGGACATTGAAAGGACGAAAGCAGTTTAGGCAAAAGCTGCCGAAATATTTCAAGGTCTAATGCAAACCCTACACAGAGGCACAAAAGAATTCAAAATGTATTACCTGGGGGGGGGGGGGGGGAAGGAAGTTAAGGCGGGGGCTATAATAAACATTCAGGTATCTGCCTCTAATGAAAAGGCGGCATTTTCTGTAGAAGGAAAATTGAGGGCAAGGAATCGTGATGGAAAATCAGAGGGCAGGAAAAGTCGGAGGAACTCTTAGGGAATGCTGCTGTACTGAGAAGGTGGCGTTAGCCTGGGATAACCAACCATCAGCTACTAGAGGGAATTTAAACCTGCTCGGGACCAATACAGAGCAGTGGTAAGGGCAGAGAGGGGGTAGATTAGGCAGGGGCTACTAGGCAGATTGGAGTGGGCCAAATGGTTCTTTATCTACTGGGCCAAGTTAACTAGTTGGCTGATTTTTTTTTGCCTGATGAATGTGGTTTGCCCCTGTACAGTGTTGCTGTGCTCCTGTGGAGAACAGTAACAGGGTTGGGTATTAATAGCAGACCATCGTAGGCTGTCGGAGGAAGAGGAGCTGTGTGAGTGCTAAGAGGAAGCAGCACACAGGTTGTTTAGAAGGGATGGCCGAGGAGATGAGGGCCCAGATTCTCTGGGCCTCATCAGGGGAGATGGGCAGTCCAGCTCATAAGTTTTCACTTTTTTTGTTTTGATGTATGTTGTGGTTCTGGTCGGTCCATGCAACAGCACCTCAGTTCAGTTTAGAGCCGGTATTTTTTTTTTTTTTTCCCCCTGGAAAAAAGGTGCCAGTACTCTCATGCAGCTCCTTTTTTATGGGGTTGTGATGGGAAGGGGGGGGGGGGGGGGCACGTGTCTCTTCCAACTGGTCACAAAACCAGTGAAATGACAGCATTGCAAACAATTCACCAGACCCTGGAACCACCAGTGTAGCACAGAACAGAGAAATAATACAAATACTGCACCTTAGTGTGTCACACACAATGTAAAACGACACTCGCCAAATACAGAATAAGTGACTACAAATTTATAAATATGCAAACCAAAACTGAACTGGAAACCTCAAGCACTAGGTTGCAGTGGAGGAGTAGCCTAGTGGTTAGACAGTGGGCTGAGAACCAGGAGACCAGGGTTCAAATCCCACTGTCGCTCCTTGTGATCTTGGGCAGCTCACTTTACCCTCCATTGCCTCAGGTACAAAAACTTAGATTGTGAGCCTCCTGGGGATAGGGAGATACCTACAGTACCTGAATGTAATCCACTTTGAAGCGCTGAAAAAAGTGCGAAAAGCGGAATGTAAATCTAAATCTAAAATGTGCTTTCCCTGCAACACTGGAGAAATAGAAACAGAGATGCATTTCATTTTGTACCGTACAAATACAAAGATATAAAAAGGGTTTGCACAGTCACATTGCCAGAGCGAAGATATCTGAACCACTAAACCAAAAGGAAAAGGGTGTTTTGTTTTTTTTTAACTCCTGTTCTTGTCTGGACATTTTGGACCTTAACGTAACATCCCTTCCCCTCACAACAAGACCCTCCCCCCCTCCCAGGCACAAATGGACAATGATGGGAGCTCGGTGTCTCCAATACATGACTTACCCTCCCATGCACACACAAGAACGATGGAGGTCCGGGGGTCCTAACCGAACTATATTCCTGCCCTTTCCCTCTTCCCCCTCCCCCCACCCCAGGGTTCCTGTTCTCTCTCTCTCTCTCTCTCTCTCTCTCTCTCTCTCTCTCTCTCTCTCTCTCTCTCCCTCCCCCCGTGGTCCTAGCATTACTCCTCTTCTCTTCCCCCCCCCCCCCCACACACATTTCCTACCCAGGGCAACAGTCTCTCTTCCTCAAATCCCATCTCCACTCAGAAGAGACCACACAGGGCAGGGGGCGCAGAGGCCGCACAGGGCACATGTATTGCGTATTTTTTTTTTTTTTTAGACCGCAGGATATTTCAAGAAGGTGGAGGAAGAGTTACGGGTGCTCTAAACTGGCATGTGTGTACCCCCTGACAAACAGTCTTGCTTTAGGATCATAGTTGAAGAAGTGACTTTCAAGAAAAAAAAAACCCAACCCCCATCCATGGCTAAATTGGCAAAAGAATTCAGTAAAAATCTGAAAGATGACAGAGAATGTGAGCACCAGGGTCGCCACTTGGTTAATTCAAAGCCAGCCCAACAAAGTCAAGATTTTTCCTGTATAATAAAACCCGCTTTCTGTTTCTCATTCTCCTATAAGAGGAGTGTGGCACCTCACCCCCCTCGAGCCACTGATTAGCGGCTCGGATAGTTTTCATCAGCAGTAGTAAATTCTCCTCACTCCCCTGGCTAGAGGTTTATGTGTGGAGCAGGTTAAATAGGGAGCAGTTATTTGCTATCTTACAGCCCGATACTGTAAAACCGCGGGAGAGCGGACGAACGCCCGCTCTCCCGGCGCACGCACCGGCCCCTCGCCGGTGCGTGCTATCCAGTATGCAAATTAGGCGACGCGGTGCAAACGAGGGAAAGGAGGCGCTAGGGACACTAGCGCGTCCCTAGCGCCTCCTTTGGCCTGGAGCGGCGGCTGTCAGCAGGTTTGACAGCCGACGCTCAATTTTGCCGGCGTCGGTTCTCGAGCCCGCTGACAGCGACGGGCTCGGAAACCGGACGCCGGCAAAATTGAGCGTCCGGTTTTCGGCCCGACAGCCGCGGGCCAAATTCAAATTTTTATTTATTTTTTACTTTTTTTTACTTTTGGGGACCTCCGACTTAATATCACTATGATATTAAGTCGGCGCCGGAAGAAATTAGCGCCAACCTTTGGGTCGGCGCTAATTTCTTAGAGTAAAATGTGCGGCTTGGCTGCACATTTTACTTACTGGATCCCGCGCGCATACCTAATAGGGCCCTCAACATGCATTTGCATGTTGAGGGCCCTATTAGGTGCCGCGGGTGGGCCGCGTGTTTTCCTCCCCTTACTGAATAAGGGGTAAGGGAAAACACGCGTCCAGAGCAGGCTGACAGTGCGCTCCGACGGAGCACACTTTACTGTATCGAGCTGTTAATTAGTACTAAGACTAGGAGACGCTCCATGAAACTAAGTAGCAGATTAAAAACAAACGTGTTTTTTTGTTTGTTTTTTTTTATTTCTCCCAATTACCAATCTACAATCCCAATCTACCAGAGTTCAAAAAAGGATTAAAAACCTGGCTCTTCAGGCAAGCGTTCCAACTCCCAGAGTGTAACTAGGCACCTTCTCCTGACTTTCAGATCCAACCTTGCAGGGTGTCTCTAACACCTTGTCACTTAATTTCATACCCGTCCTTGCTTATTCGCATGTCTATTTAACATTCAATATTCACCTTTATATTACCGCTTACTGCAGACCATTTACGCTACTAAAGTTCCTTGTAAAAAGGTGAACACACACATACTATTCAATACACGAATAAGTTTATTTGTTATTATGTTTAAATTTGTTAAATATTATTGTTACTTTCAATATTCCCTGAAATAATGTTCAATGGTTGATTAGTTATTGTTCTATGTTCCATGTAAAATAACCCCGGTCTAACCCCCCAGACCAGGGCAACCTTTTCGTTACTTGTAAACCGGATTGATTTGTATTGCATACAGGAATTCCGGTATATAAAAATTAAAAATAAATAAAATAAATAAATAAATTAATGCACAGTTAAATTACGGAGTTCATTGCCGGAGAATGTGTTGAAGGCTAATAGAATGAATTTAGCAAAGGTTTGGACAAGTTTCTGGAAGATGGGTCCATTAACAATTAGCCAGAGTGAGAGATCCAAGTCTGTTACTTTCTGGGGGTGAACAATATGGAATGGACTTTTTTCTATTTTTCTATTTTCTTTTTTCTATTTGCATCTGCTGGGCGCTTCCGAGTGACCTGGACGGAGAAAAAGATGCAGGGCTCGAGATGTTGCCAGTTTTGTGATGGGAGCAAGCAAGTAAGAGTGGTAACAGTGCCAAAATATGCAATCCAACTTACAAATGAAACAGAAATAAGACTTGGAGACCAAAATGTCACCCAAATAGGTTGCTAATATTTTTATAAGGGCTCCAAATACTACAGACTATAGCACATAATTACACCGAAATTCTGATATTTTGCATTCACTAGTAATTGCTGGAGCGCAAGGCTCTGTTACTTATGCAACCTTCTCTTCAGGGATTTCCTGGGGCCAATCTTATTCTCAGTTTCCCTTTTCTCTTTTTTTTTTACACTGTCTGGGTTCTTCCGACAGGGAGAATAAAGCTTCTGAGCCCAAGGCTCACGGGTGTGGGTCTCCCTTAACTCAGAAGAAACAGGCTGGATACGCGGATTGGTGTTAAAAAAAAAAAAAAAAAAAAAAAAAAAAAAGTTTACTGCAACCAAAATACTTGAAAGCTCAATCCACAAAATAAACTCAGAGAGGTAAATATTCAAAACTGAACATTTAAATAGCTAACCTGGAGTTAGATGGCTAGCTTAGATAACTTATGAGTTAGATGGATAACTGGTGAGTTATCCACCTAAATGGCTTTGAATATTGACCTCAGAAAATCTTCATGCAAAAAGAGTAGTCAGGGATGGTAACTTTTAAACTGGTGTGTGGATGTGCATGTTTGGCCTGCACCCAAGGATTTGGCCATTTTATAACAGGTATGTATACGTGCCTGTGTCATAAAACCAGCATGAATGCATGCGCATGTGCACACAATTTTAAGTGGACGCGTGCCTGTATGCACAAATGCTGCTTCTGTTGGACGAGCGGGGGAATTTAAATACACACGCTTCGATGCCATTACCAGTTTCCCAGTTTGCCCACGTAAGGGATAGATCTTCCAAATCCCCCCCCCTAGTTTAAAAAAACACCTTTATCCCCTGTTAGCCCCCACCTATCTAATTTATCTTTGTTTTATCAGTTGCATATCCTCCCTAGCAGAAGTAAAGTTTCACGGCAGGGAATCCTGGCATGCACCTGCGCTCCTAAGTCTGTGCGCGCTCATTTCAAGTCGAAATCCAGGAACGCCCGTGCCACACCCACTCCCTGCCCCCTTTTTGACCTTTCCGTTTGTGCGCGTGGTGGGAGATCCGCGCGTACTTGGGCGGTTTTTAAAATCTGCTCGGTGTGCGCCGGCCCGACGTATTCGCGTATCTCTCGGATTTGGCGTGCGTCGGGCTTTCCAAGTTCACCTTTAAGGTTGCCTTTGCCCCCCAAGATGTTCAGCTGGTACAGTGTCCCACGTCGGTAGGAAACGCTAAGAATTCCACTCCTGAGATTAGGAAGCTCTCAGCAGGGCAGGGATCCCCAGTCTGTATCTGAGGGTAAAAAAAATATATACACACACACGGTACACATGTTACACACACACACACACACAAATAAAACTTCTCAGGCATGAATGGGAAGGTTAAAAGATTCCTCCCAAAAACTAGAACAAACTGTCTTCTCAAAAGAAAAAATCGTTCATCCTTCTTGGGTCATTGCTACACTCTTTTATCTCTATAGAAGAACAAGTCGCACTGCATCCTAACCTCCCAGTCATGGGTGACTTCCCTCCTGGGCAAGTACAGGTGTCCAAAAAAATAAACTTCTCAGGAAAAAAGAGACAACTTCCAAACTCTTCTTTTCTCAGCACCCGTGAGGAGGTTGACAAACTTAGGCCTTTCCCCATTGTGATTCAGGCTGGGGGGGGGGGGCCTGAATTTGGGGACCATTCCTCCAGCTACTCTTCCTTCCACTCCAAAATAAATAAACAAACCACGCCTTCCACGTGCACCACCAGTTTTTATTTGGACAGTTTGGTCAATCCAGATTACCCTAGTGAGGGAATCGGTCAGGGATGGTCTGGAAAGTACTCAAGTCTACCCTCAGTGTATCCTAAGGGCAGTTTGGTCAGTGAGGGATCAGAGCATGAATGCACACAAAGGAGCTAGAGATGGTTCTCAGGAGCTTCAGCAAATAATATGCTTTCCCCAGGTAAGCAGGTTGAATTAGCCATGACTTTGGGAACGTCCTCCGGTCCTCTAGGTGGCGGAGCTTTCTCAAAGCACACATAGCTGTACTCTATGTGGCCGTGTGGGACTATCTCCCATGTGACTTCCATCCTGCTTCAATCTTGTTCTTTCCACGCTGCTGGGTGCACGCAGAGCTCTTTCTCTCTTACTTTATTTTTGTTATTAATTTAGTTACCTTCATTCGCTATTTGGAGGAAGATTCACAATGGATGGTGGAAGCTGAGTCTGTGCTGCTTGTGTCAGACCAGGTGTCGTTGAGTTTGCTCCAGGGCCCAGATAGAACTTCCCCGAGAGTGAGGACAGGGAGGGCCTCTTCGGCAAGGCCCTATGGCAAGCTGGGGATTCTGTTAAGCACCCCATACTGGTTCAGAGTGGAGCATCGTGGAATGTCCATCCACTTGATGCATCCAAGTGCTTTTTCGCCGAACCTGACGTATCTGTGCGCTTCATCGAAGCCGAGGCTTCCACATGCTTCATTGAAGCGATGCATCAGATGCAGCGAGCCATTTGTGTCGAAGCATCTGAGTGACTGGTTGAAGCTGGGGCATCTGCTCACTCGGCGGCGGATATCTTCCCATTTGGGAATCCTGAGCTGCATTCCTCCCTTCGCCAACACAGAGGTGTTG
Source organism: Rhinatrema bivittatum (assembly GCF_901001135.1). Lineage (NCBI taxonomy): Eukaryota > Metazoa > Chordata > Amphibia > Gymnophiona > Rhinatrematidae > Rhinatrema > Rhinatrema bivittatum. The sequence continues at coordinate 349,826,409 of NC_042619.1, forward strand.
CGACCTGATTTAGGTGCAGGGGAGAGTTGGCAGATGCATCGACGTGCAGTTGATGCTGGAAGTACGCTGACCGGTGGAGTCTTTGCTCCAACATATAGACAAGGCCTAGGAGGCCGGCCAGCAGCTGTACGTGGACTTACCTTGTTAGGCCTCATCTGAGGAGAGCATCACCAGTCGGTGAGATGATTCTAGCACTTCCGAGATAGGCCTCTTCGAGAAACTCTTCCCGTGCGAGCCTGTGTTCAAAACTTTCTTACCGAACATGTCTCTGATCAGGATGACAGATTGGTGAGGCTGTCAGTCCATCTTGCTTGCACGTATGGGGTTGAACCATCCTTTTGCCTAAGAAGGAAGAATGTTTCTCCTGTTGGTCATGTCGATTGAGATTGCCTGACCCTAGGGTGGAGGTTCATGGCATTCTACAACTGCTTCGGATATCAGCGAAGCAGTGTTCGTTGTGACTGGGGCGCCAATGATCCTGTCACAGCGCTGAAGAAGCTGGCCTCGTTATCAGTCACATGGGGCCCAAACCCTTCAACTATATGCATTGACTGACAGCTGTCAGACAATGTGCCAGGGGGAAGTCCGCCCGGGTCTCCCTCAGTTCAGGAAAGAGAGTCAGTGACCGGGCACTTATCCACTGCTTCATCGTTCCTTGAATCTTGCTGCGACAAGGCAGCATTATGAATGAGTCCTCGCCTTTCCTGGGGTTATCTCGGCTCTCCGTCTTACTCGGGCGATAACTGTGCCAACCGTCTCCTGGAGCTGCTTAAGGTAGATGCAGAAGTTGACGTCACACGTTGGATTCCTAATCTGCCCAACCTTACTCTTGACTACTGCGTACACTCTGAGTCTAGCACTACCAATTGGGGAGTCCTTCGAGATGAAGTGCCCGGGCTCCGGATCCTAGTGCATCCTGTCTTGCTCCAGCAAACATAAAGCATTCTGATGCTGCACTGAGACCACCAAGACAGAACAGTTGTGGCATTCATCGCACCTCGAGGGATGCACTCATCATAGACATTCGCGAGCCAAAAATTGACCATTGTCGTATGCCTTTACACATTACACCGCTGCTGATCAGCATGTGGCTGCAAAGGGTAGAGAGGATCGACCCATCCTCTGTCAAGGACAAGTGAGAGACTGTCCGTGACCACGGGTCAGGTTGATCGCGTCATTGGAAACTGGAAGAGACAGTACACTGCCCCCGGGGGATGCTGATGCTCCAACCTTCCAGCTTGGGACTCCTCAACGTCATGGCTAAGTCAGCCTCCTTATCTGCAGGAAAAGAGCAAGCTTGCTTACCATAAACTGTGTTTTCCGTGGATAGCAGGATGAATTAGCCATGTAATTCCCACCCGCCTCCCCAGACTCCTATCTGACTCCATCCCGAGCTTGGATAACAGACTGAGGCAGGATGGGAGTCACATGGGAGATGCTCCCACACGGGCACAGCTCTGTGTGCTTTGAGAAAGCTCAGACACCTAGAGGAGTGGAGGACGTTCCCAAAGCCATGGCTAATTCATCCTGGTTTATGGAAGTTAGCCTGAGTCTCTTCGTTGGCCTGTAGAATTGGACTTGGACCCTTATCCCTTGTTTTGCATACAAAACAATTTTAGAAGAAATGACGGACTGAAACAGATGGACCTTTTGGTTGGACCTAGCATAGCGCCTCTTATGTTCTTGTGTGTTTCTCCACCAAAATATGTTGTCCTGCCTCTGTCTGTTCAAAGGCAATGTAACATTTTTTGGGGGGAATACATCTATTTATCTATCTATATACATATATACACAGTAATGTAAGAACCTGTCAAAAATGATTGCGGGGGTAGAAGACATTTGCACATGTGGGTCACATCCCTGTGACCGAGAAGACCTTTTTCTCAGCCAGGAATAGAAAATGCACATTTTTCACGCTGGGTAAAGGAGTGTGTGCTGTTACACTGCATGCACACCTTTTACTTGTATAGAGGCTGGACCCTGTCACAAGGAACACTTTTTTTTTTTTTTTTTTTTAAATTTATTTAGTATTTAAGGTTGTTTAGGAACAGTTTTTGGTGGGATTGTTTGAATCTTCTGAAAATGTACCATGTGTGTGACTTTTGGAGCATGACATACTGGGGGCGGGGCAGAGGGATATAAAATCACTGCCAGTAAGGGCAAGAAAGCAATTCTGTGCACACCTCTGTAGATTGAGAATACCGCTAAATGCTTCTGCTACCATCGTCTGCTGCCCTTCAGTTACATTTTCTTGCCACAGGGCCGTTTCTTCATGCTTGCCTGGCATTCAGAGAGAGATACAGGGCTGTGCTGCAGTTAGGAATTTGCAAAAGATTCTCCAGTTCAAGTTGATCTTCTAGTCTCTTTGTAAAATGAGCTAATTGTGAGTTTTTTGTTTTTTTTGCCACCCCTACTGATGTGGAAATGTGTGCTCGCAGATGTGGTGATTTATGGGACAGTCTGTAGTTGGTAGGTCAGGCATGGCTTTTCTGATTGTATATAACTCTCTTGAATATAGGCGTAAAAATTAACCAGCAGATCTAGTAGGGGTGGGGATGGGGGAGGGTGATGGTTGTATTTTCATGTTTTACTGATATCTGAGTTACTCGCAGTTGGTAGAAGCCACTAATGAGATTTTTCATGCACATTCTGAATGAAGGACACCGAAAGCCTTTATTACGCTCCATGCCATTAGTTAGTTTGTTCGTGCTGTATATTTTAAACAACAAAATTTTGTTTAACTTCTGAATGCCCTCCTGGGTTTTGTTCATTGTGGCCCGTACAATTATATGCATCAGCTGTATGCTGATTCCCTTGCCTCCCCACCCGAAGTTACTCCTCCCGTAAACTTTTGAATGACATGGGTATCTCTAGGCTGCTTCTGCTGCTGCTTACAAGTGAGGTTATTTTTCTATTGAGCCTCTGTGCATGGTTCAGGGGAATCTGAACACCAAGTAATCCCAGCTGAGGCTCAGAACTCGCCCACTGCTTTCGACCTCTGTTGATCCATGTTGGGTAACCCTAGTTGATGAAAATAAAAAATCTGTGTTAGACTACATCATGCTGAATTTGATTCTGGTAGGTCAAGTTAATCTTCCCGAGATCCAGGTGAAAGCCATTCTTGGATAAGCAATGTATAGCTATTTCCAATGCAGATTTATTTTTCATTATGGTTGAGAAATGTTTTGATTTTATGAGCATCTCTAGTGCTTTAAAGATTAGCCATACTGGTTCCCGTCTCTCTGTGAAAACTAAATACAGTCATAAGTGTAAAGATACACAGTGGTGATTTGTGTTTTACTTTTTAAGAGCCTGGTGTATGGGGTTTTCCCCCCCTTTTGTATCTGTAGAAAACATACTTAATATGTTTGACCCTTGGCATGGATCTCGTCAAATTTGTGGATAGAACATAAACTGGACTCGGGTGGACTACATAGAGAGATAATCAGTGATCTGTCCAAATCACTGGAACCAGTAGTAGACTTTTACAGAAGGATTGTTTGGGTGTGGATCCTTAATTCCAGTTTGGGGAAAATATTAAATTTCTTACTTAATTAAAAAAAAAAACAAAACCAAATACCTTGTTTGGGATAAAAGTCAAAGGAAGACACAAGTTACAAACTCTTACACCCTATGCTCCTATCCTGCTTCCAAAATATCAATTCAATATTGAGCTCTGGGGGTTTTCATTCTATTTTGTTCCAAATAATTTTCCATATTAAATTTTCTTGCATTAGGTTGCTCATTTTAAAATTGTGGCCACACCCCCTCTTTGCCCCATCTCCTCCTCCTCCAGTTGTTTGTGAATCTTTTGGCAGGGTCTGGTTGATGCCAGAATTGGTGTCTGATAAGCAGCATCGCAGCAGAGCCCTGATTTGTGTAGATCTGTAATGGTGGGAGTGACTAATCCGGAAGAGCATGCACGAACTTCCAAAACTTATTTCAGCCTTGGAAATGAAGTAGATACCAGAAAGAACATGGGTATGTTGAAGTTTTTCCCGTTGTAACTGCTCAGTGAATTTATGTAATCAGATTGTGATGGTATTGCCGCTGCTGCTGCTTTACATTGTAGCATTGTCTCTCGATCAAGACGTGAAAGGGATGAGTGAGGTCTGGACTTAAATGCTTGCAACACAAAACATAACAGCTAAAGTGGATCATGTATTGCTTGGCTTCTTGCAAGAATGTAAGCATGTTTTTTTGTTGTTTTTTTAATTTTACAGTAGTTTTGTTCCAGAGGACTTTAATTCAAATACAAGCGCTGGAAGTTGGTGTTTTTTTTTTTTTAATGCTGCTATTGAATTAGCTTGGTTCCACAAAATAACTATCTGTTTCAGAAAAACAAAAAAAAAATAGAAAAAGAAAATGGTCTCTAGTTTCCCATTTTGATGACACCACAAACATTACAAGTGCAGGTGTGGCGTGTTGGGTGTCTTTGTTGAGTTCAGCGGTGGAAATAGATTTGCTTGTTGCTATCTCCTCCTCATGGACAAAAAGAGCTGATGTAGAATTGTTTTGGGGTTTTGTTTTTATTTGTTTTTTTTTGTTTTTGTTTTGCTTTTTAAGGGAAGACCGCCATAACCTTATAAATGAGAAATGTGAATCAAAGGGGGGAGAAAAAATGGAGAAACAAAATATTCATGATCAAGTAGCAAGACTGAACATTAAATTGGAAATGGGTTCTTTGTAGATTGTAGTACAAGATATATAATTGGAGACAAAGTTTCAAGACATCCTAAGTCCCTTTGTCTGATATTCAGATTAGTCTGTATGGCCTCAAAAGCTCACAAGCAACCTCTTTGGATGATTCTTAGCTTGGATCCACCGAAAGCAAAACATTCAGAACGAATAAGGCTAAGGGAGCACTTCCCTTTTTCCAATGGAATTAGCTTACGTTTTAAAGGTGTATTATTACCTTGTGTCCCATAAACGAATTCAAAAGCCAAATCAACATCAAAGGGAAAACAGATTGGCTGCTAAAGTTAGTAGTCTGGGATTAGCAGGTTAAGTTGTCTGTAAAAAAAAAAATAAAAATTAAAACAAGCACGCAAGCTCACATTTCAGTCAAATGGCTATTGTTTTTGTTTTTCTATTTTATTTGGTGCCATGGTTTTGCAAGGCGGCGTGGGATGGATAGGACACATTTGTGTACCGTGCTTTTTTTTTTTTTTTCCGATTTTATTTTCCTTGCTTCGTGTCTTTGAGCAGCCCTCATTTTTCTGCTGCCCGCATAAGCTGGAGGCAGCGTTGGCACATCCTGTTTTCTGTGCTCGGAGAGAGGAGAGGGGGTGCATATGGAATAAATCAGAATGCAAAGCATAATCAGGAGTCCCATGGGAAAGCGAGCCTTGTGATTGTGTGGTGACATGCACTCTCCTTAGAGACCGGGGGGGGGGGGGGGGCAGTTCCATAGCTGAGTCATGGGGGGGGGGGGGGATTGCTTTCATTCTCACACACATCCCCCCCACCCTTGTGATGTCATTCATCAGTTCTTTGGTGTGGGAATTGATTAGCATTCATTGGAAGCCTTTGGTGAAGAAGAGAGGGTGAGAGAGCACAAGGGGGGTGTGAGGGGGGGTTAAGGGGGGAGAAGAGCTGTGCTAGGAACCAGATTTCTTCCCATCCCCAGTAACCCAAAAAGTCCAGGGCATAATCAGCCCACAGAATGGCCATTTTCTAACTGGGATCCTCGGTGACGTATCGCTGAGCTTTTTTTTTTTTTTTTTCCTTTCCCTGGCAGAAATCATTATGGACCAACAAGCAGAGGGAAACTGAAGCTGACAAAGACTTTTTTTTTTTTTGCATCTTGGAAAAAAAAAAAAAAGGGGGCTGTTAGCAGTTACTGTAGAAGGGGGAGAGGAGAACAGAAGCCACTCAATCACCGCAGGCTGTAAATAAGAGGACACGGAGGAAGGGGAAGGCAGCGAGGACGGAGAGGAGAAGAAAGTGTTTGTTTGGGGGAAAGACATTTTTGGTGGATGGCATGAAACCAGCCATGGAAACTGCTGCAGAGGAGACCACAGAACAAAGCCAAGAGAGAAAAGGTTAGCTGGGAGCTGGGAACAATAGCCTGTTTAAAGCTTAAAAAAAGGTTTTAGGCCCTTCTTGGATTTTTTTTTTTTTTTTACATTTTTGGGAGAAAGGTTAGGGGATGAACTAGAATTAGCTTGTGGGCAAGCATCAGCAAATCACTTTTCAGGGAATTTGTCTATGTGTATTCAGAGAGAGATTTTCAAATATAAACTGCACTCTCACTGCGTTCTGTGCTTCACGTAAAAGGATTATTGATAAGATTTATGCATTTTTCCTCAAATGTAGTTTATTACGCTAATGTTTAGTTTGATCAAACCCCCCCCCAAAAAAAAATGAGTAACCCATTAACCCTTTTAGCTAATGTGCTTCATACTTCAAAAAGCCTTTTTTTTTTTTTTCCAGTTTAAATATTTGTAGAAATTATTGCTGCTATTGATGTCTTGCTGGGAGAACAGGAAATGGGTGCCGTCGTGTATTTTTGAAACCCGTAATGATTTGACTTTTGGATGGCGTTGAATCTGCGCATAGCGCTTGTGTGATAAGGAAGTGGTCAGTGCGAAGGAAACTCCATCAGTCTGCATTCGGCAGACGATTGATCCTAAAATTTTATATTTTTTTAGGTCTGCAAGAGTCAATTTTGGCTTTGAAAGAGATTACTATGTTATGTGGAGGGGGGGGGGGGAACTCTTGTTATCCAGCCCTAACAGTGGTGGCAGCGAGAAAATAATCAAAGCTCTCAAAAATATGGTATTGGAGCTATTAATCAGACTGACATTAACTGGCTATTAAGAGGACGGCTTACGTTTTTGTCACAAAGCACTGATATGTAGCAATCAGCTGGGGCAGTGGCAGTATATCATGCAAAGGGAGTTGCATTGTCTTGCGGTCATAGACGATTGCCTGCAGATGCTGTGTGCACACCAATCAAATCAAATCAATAAGTAATGGCATTCTTTTCATTTGGAAATTGGTACCTTTTCTGTCTAAACTGAGATCCAGTAAGTCAAAATAACAGTCAGCTGTGCTTCAGGAGACCATGGTGTATTTCTAGAATTTATTTTTCTTACAGACTTGGATAAGAGTAAAAAGCTAATTAGTATTAGTATCGGCATCCGTAAAAGGCTAATTGGTATTAACTTATTCTATAGTGTCATTTGTTAAATATTGGCATATAAATTTTAAAATTTTTGGTGTCCTGCTACGTATTTGCTATATAAATAATAATAATAAAAAAAAAAATCATTTGGTGTAATAAAGCTGGGAAGTGCATTCCACAAAAGTGAGAGGATTGTCACTATGGAACTATTTTCTCGGCTAAAACATCCTTACTGGTGTAGCTTGTGTAGTATTTTGTTCATTATTACTGATTTACAAAAGAACTACTAGTGCTTAGTATTACATGGCCATGAATTGTCTGCCATCCAAGGAAAAGAAAAGTGAAAGAGCTACTTATCTAAGTACTACATGCAGAGATTAATAGCATCATCTGCCCAACGCATATACCAGACAGCACATAAGCAGTGTTCAATCAAAATACATCCATGCACGGAAACGGGAGTCTCCAGTTTGACTAATTATGCAGCAGTAGGGAGATTTGCTTAACCAAATGTTAAATGTTTTTGAAATTGAAAAGCAAATGAACAGAATTGACTTTGATCCACAGCATATGGGAATAGTGTTGTCATTGCAAGGCATGGGGAGGGCACACGTCCATGTGGATAACGCACTCATCTTCCTAGCTGGCTGCACCTTCTGCCACTCCAAGCGGGATTTATTGTTTTTTGCAACCTGAGGTTTTCATTACATAAGCAGACTGAAAGTGTAGCCGTGCATTCCAGGTCTACGTTAGAGACTTCCCTTCAGGCAGCTGTCCAGCTGTTAAATCTACTGGGTTCTTTAAATAACCGCTATCTTCCCAAAGCTAGAAAAGGGCACCAGTTTCCTATATGAAGTTGGACAACACCCATATTGACTATGACAAGGAACCGCCGTTTCTTTAAAATGTACAAATGCGGATCAGACCGTACTGCTTTTGCTTAAATTTTATTTTTTTTTTTTTTTGCATAAAACCGTTCTGCGTTGAAACATGTTATAGCTATTTCACCGAATTGTAAGGCATGCTGGATGCATTCAAGTGGTACAGATTTTTATTAGATGTGACATTTTTATCTCCCAGCACTGAATCGCATCGAAACCCAAGAACTGCACAAGCAGAGTCACTGAAATGCAATAAATGCTTTTAATGAAACGCTGTAACTGCATTAAGGAATCCAAATTAATAGTGGATTAAGGAGAGTTTGTTTTCATTCAAGGAAAACAAAGGATTTAAAGCAAATGTGATTATAAGGGAAAAGAAATCCCCCCCCAAGAGCCTGCCCCACATTTGTGTAGGATTTGCTAACAGAAGATTTGGACTGTGATGTTCTGCTTAATAAGATTCCCTTGCCCACTAGCTGTCTGTCCATTATAGGCTAGACAGAGAAATCTTAAACGGCTGCTCTGAAATTCATATTGAGATGTAGGTTACTGTGGAGGGTTAACTCTGCAAATGAATCTTGTGACAGTGTTTGTTGTTAATGCAGGAATACAAAAGAAAAATGGTAGGATATGGAAGTAATTGTTCAACAGTTTTAAATAAGCGATGGGGAGTATAATCTGTATGCATAAGAAGAAATATATATATATTTTTCATTTAGCCAGTATGAAATGCTACTTGACTGTGTGTAACGGTGGAGAAAGAATAGAAGGCTGCAGTGCAGCACTGTACGCCCACAGAGAAAGCAGAATTTTATACTAGACGGCTGTAATTTGGGGTTGGGAAGATTTATTTATATGACGGAGGACTGTGCGTTCCCTTCCTACCCCCCCATCTGAGAGGTCGGGCATTACTCCTGCGCTCTGCAGCACCTCTTTCTTGCAAAGAACAACTAAATGCACCTAGCACCCATATGGGAAAAGAAAAGCTTCAGCTTTGTTTCCTGTGATAAGTTTTGGAATAAACAGACATCACTCTGCAAGAGGTTACGATTTCAGATCCAGGTTTAAAGTGCTTGAAGCCTCGAGTCCAATGCGTGCAAAATGAGCATAAATACAGTGTAATGTGTGTTCTTTTTCTGGTGGCTATGCACATAGTTTTAAATTTGCATTAATACTGAGCACCCTACTGCCCCCTCTCCACCCAAAAAAATAGCTCTAGGTCCAAAATTCAGAAAACATTTTTAATGTTTAAAGTTGTTGTGCACTATTAATGCAAAGTTTGCTAAAATAATTCACCCATGGGGGTAGCTCCTGAAACCCAACTGACCCTTCAGCTGTTAAGGTTGAAGTGTTGCTTTTGAACTGCAACAGCAGCGCTTTGCAGGAGTTTAACCTACCAGTAACTCCCACAAGGAGACTATTCTTCCAGCTTTCAAATAGATCCTTTTTTGTTGCAAGAATTAAAGAAAACAACAAACAAACAAAAATTCAACTCTGAGATGCATTTTTTAGTTTAGGTCGTGTGAATGTGAATCTCACAGTTGGACAGGCTCTCTGAGGAAAGAAAAGGTTCCTTGAATTTATCAGATAGAGTCCTTAATTTATCTGGAGGGGAGGGACGAATATACGGAACATTTGTAGAGTTCCATGTAGGCTTTGTGCAAACCAGATGCATGACATGAAGTTTTATTTTTTATTTTTTTCATTTTGAAGGTCTAATTATTGTAATGGTGCTACATACATATAGATATATAAATATATAGATAGGTACTTGTGTGTGTGTGTGTGTGTGTGTATGTATGTATATATATATATATGATCTTGGCTTTAAATGAAATAAAAATGGAATGTGGGTACCTAAAATGCTACATCTGTCAGAGAACCCTAAAATAGGGTAAGTAACACCACTAACGTTTTAAATGATTTGAAAGATGAATAATGTTGCAAGTTTTTTATTACACAATGGCAATGAATATCAAAACGATTCAAAAAATTTTTTCAAAAAAAAAAAATTGGCACAATAACACACACATATATTTATCAATTGCCCTAGTCAATCATTCCTCATTCACACCGCTTCTAAACTCTCTGTATTTATAATATGTATAGATATCAACATAAGACATTGTCAGAATATAATCAAAGTGCTTGTAGTAAAATAGTGACACGCTTGCATATAGAGCTGGACTTAAAAAAAAAAAAAAAAGATACATTGTGACTTGCAAATGAGTCACTTGGAAGATACCTTCATTAAAAATACTTTTGTAATTGTTTCACAGGGCTGTTGTTCCAATGATGTTTCTGTGGTCTCTCCTACTTCTGCTCTATCCTGTATTCTCTCTGTTCCCCTATGTGAGTGTGTATGTAGGTACAAAAAGACATGAGCCACATAGTCTCTCTGTTGTCATGTTTGCATCTGGTTTGCCTTATCCACATCTCCTGCTCAGCCCTTCAATCCCCCCTAAGACAGATCCAGTGCTTGCCCCGTGCTTTCTTGAATTCAGATACTGTCCTTGTCTCCATCACCTCCCCTGGGAGACTCTTCCATGCATCCGCAGTCTATTTGTAAAGAAATATTTCCTTAGATTAGTTGTTACCACTACTGAATCTACCCCTCCTTTTCACTCTCTTTCAGGAGCCTCATTTCTTTTGAAAGGGTGGGGGGGGCCCTGCTTCCTGTGCATTACTGTTGTGGCGGTATTTAAACGTGTCTCGTATTTCCCCGTCCCGCCTTCCCTCTAGACTATGCATGCTTAGATCCTTGTCTGCCTTAGCATGAAGACCACAGACTATTTCGGTAGCTACTCCGCCCAAGAATAAGCCCATAGCAAGGGGTGTTAGAGCCAAGGAACACAGTTTGAGTATCTAAGTTGTTGTTCTTGCTTTAAAAGCATCACTTTCGCCTTCCTGACTCGTGTTTATCGTTTTTTTTTTTCATCCTGTCCTTTTTGAAGAGCTATTTTGACGTAGAATATAGCTGATGTCAGCTGGTCAGTGGTCTTCTCCTAGTTACCTGCAGTCTGCTTCCCGGTGTATCTCATGGGCTTCCTCTGCTCCCTTATTTACCCCTATGCTCTGCTGTAGGTGCTTCTTTTTTTTTTTTTTTTTCTTGCAGGTTCTGCCCCTCTTCTAGTTTTCAAAAGCACATCCTAAATCATTTTGCTTCTCAGACCACCTTGTTTATAAATTTGAGTCCATAGAAATGCTTATGAACTCCTCCTCCTTCAAGAAGCACGATCGCCCGCTCAGCCTGTGGCCATAATTAATGCAAAGTTGAAAACATTTCCTATCCGTAGTCATTGGTACGTCGTTGGCATGTGGCTTGAGCACATGCAAAATAATGAAGGGAAACACGGACTTCAGTTAGGCTTCTGCTGAGAGGAGATCTAGTGTTTGCAATGGAAACCAGCAGCAGCAAGCAAAAATGTACCCTTTCCTGTAATTTGTAGGTTAGTATACGGCAGCCTGAAAATGAAATGTTCTTTGATTTCATAATTGCCTCCCATAACCTGACCTCCCCCCCCCCCCCCCCCCCCATTTCTCTGATCGTGCTGTTTCCGAGGATCCCACACTCTGATCCTTGAAAAGGACTGGTTTTCAAAATGCTCAGAGTGAATATTCATGAGATTTGGTGAAGTTGAAGTGCATCTTTCGCCTGCAAATCCGTTTTTTAAATTTATTTTATTTTCTTAGCTATTAAGCAGGCCATTCACTGCCTTCTCCAGAATTGGCATTTATGGAAAAGACGGTTGAATGAGAGACACATAGAACTGCAGATAAATGTGCACATGTGTCTGTGGTTAATGAAATGATAGGTTGTGAGGTCACTTATGGGGTGTGTGTGTGTGTATACATAAATCAAAGGTTGAGTGGTGTCAGCCTCTGAGAAGAATATATAATAAGTATGTCTTTAATCTCACCAACCACTTATGAAATGTGGAATTGAGTTTTAAAACATTTTTTTTTTCAGAAAACAAACCACTAATAATATAGCAATTGATGAAATAGCGCTTACACTGCATATAAAATGGTTTCTAGAATTTAGTGAAAAGTCTACTAAGAATTGATTTAAAAAAAACAACAAAAAAAAACCGTATTTGCTCATTTTAGTCACGCTGTTCCCATTTTAAGGATTTTCAACAGGACCAAAGTTTACAGGCTTGCTTAATCAGCTAAGGTTTCTTCTGGAAACAGTTAGTGTGCTCTTTGTTCTAGTACCTGTTATATCAGATTTTATCAGATCATGTGATGATTACCGTGGGCACAAGTCCTACAAATACGTTTTATGTTGTTTGAAAGGTATACAAATCTCAGCTTTTCAGTGTGATTATATGGTTCCCAATATGTGACATAGGGCAATTTAATCTAATTCAAAATTACCTCAAAGTAAATTTTAAAACAAGGGGAATTCAGGAGCAGTTTAGAGACGTGGAAAAATATAAGAATAAGCTGACGTTATAAGATGACTGCTAGACTTCACGGAGTGTTATCTTGACCAGTGGATTGAGAGTTGTGTTTTTTATACTCTTGGATCGAGGCCTGAGAAGGGGGTAGTGATGAGTTAAAACAAGGACTCACAAAACTTTGCAGGGAATCTATAAAAAAAACAAAAACCCTTGATCAAGCCCGTGGCAAGTGGGTGTGCGTATTGTGCATGTCCACAGGGTTGTGGTGGCATCAACCTGGCATCCTCAATCCGTCCTTTTGGCTAACAATCCGTGGTGCAGAAAACTGGAGAGGCTGTGGGACTGCACCGGCCCTGAACCGAATCGGGAGACGTCTGAAAACACCGTTGCAGCAGCTTTCAGCAGCAAAAGGAAGTTGGCGCTGGCAGGAGCTTGGAACCTTGCCAAAATAAAATTACAATTTTTGTGAGCTCTAGTTAATTAAAACTAATTATAAACTGGCCTCACCTCTCCGGGCCTTGTGGTCATCAGCACGCCAATCTGTGCCTATTGAGAGTTGGATAATGGGTGTCAAATTAGAAACATAACTGCAAATGCCTCAAGTTGAGGACTCCTGTATTAACCCATATTCTCTGTGGTTGTGAAGCACAAAGTGTGGCGTAGTATCTTAACCGTGTAGGCGTAGACTGTTGCATGCACCACAGCATCTTTTTTTTATGAATAAAATAAGTACCATAGGCAACCCCTGGGCTGAGGCCCTCTTTAGGAGTCCCCAGGTTTTTCACACCTTCTATAGCAAATAGTAATAACTAGGGATGTGCAGTTGCTTTACCCGAATTAGGCAATGTCAATGAAATTGCCTAATGCGGAATGGTTCGGGAGAACCGAAAAAAGATTTAATTTTTTCCGAAATTTCAGAAAAACTCATTTTTGAGTTAGTGCGCACTAACTCCCGATAGTGCGTACTAACCCAAAAATCAGGGCCCCCGAAAAAAAAAATCCCGAACCGCGGGAAAACCAAAATTCCCACGTGGGGCCCCGAAACAAAGCCCAACACGAAATTTTTACCTGAAGCACATCTCTAGTAGTAATCATGCTGGGTTCCAAAATAATTTTACAGCAGTGTTTCCCCGTCTTCTTCTAGAGGCACGCCTATCCAGTGGGGTTTTCAGGATTGTTAGAATGAATATGCATGAAAGAGAGATTTGCATATACTGGTTCTCCAGTGCATGGAAATCTATCTGCATATTCATATTGCATATCCTGAACACCTGACTGGTTAGGTGTGTTTCCAGAAGAGGGCTGGGAAATACTGCTTTACAGAGAGGTATTTTTTTCACTCTTTATTTTTAAATTTTTGTAAAGTCAATTTACACTATTTCCAAAACACGGTATAAACAGCACATCTCAGAGATTCCTCCTCTCCCCCTTCATTCAGTAGAGTGCCCCCCCCCCCCCAGGCTTTAATGGTTTATATTTAGATGATTGTTGAATGTGGCACAAACAAACACTTTCCAATGTTGAATATAAGCTGTTGAGTATTAAATGTTGATTGTTGACTGACAGTAGTCCCGTGTACATGTTCATTCTTGATACAGTTCATGACACAACTCGCTGACTCTACACTCTCTTGCTCAGTGTGCATTCCCAACCAGAGTCCCTTACTGCTTAAGCTCAGTTTTAAAGCTTCCGCGTCGGGGATCTCTATGCTGGTGGATGATGGATCAAATCCAATTCTCAGTTTACAATAACTCTGATCAGATGTCTTGGTAGTCAAGTCTCCTCCTTTGGCTCATTTCATGCCTTGTTGTACCTGAAAAGTACCATTCACCTTCTTTCCCAAATATCCTTGGGATATGCTAAGTAGATCTGCGTTGATGGAGTGCCCCTCTTCTCCTTTACTACCCTTCCTCTTCTCTTCTCCTGGGCATTGGATAATCCAAGCTTCCTTCCAATCCCCAGGTGGGTGATTGAATCTCTAAGAGGAAGAGGTTTTGTACAGTCCAGTAGTACACAATTGGTCAACCAAATCCAAAATAGAAGGAAGGGTGAGTTGAAAACTTCCGAAAACTTCCTTCAACTCAATCAAAAGATGAAAAATAGGTTCCATAACGAAATCTGAAGAAAAAGCAGCAGGAACTTTTTAAAATAAAACACTCCAGCTTCCTCCAAAACTAAACTAAGAATCTACATGCTCATGCTTTTATAAAGCTAGGCAGCAGCCCACATAGGGGAACTGGGAAATAGATGGTATGTTTCCACCTGGTGGGACTCTACACATAGTTGAAAAAAATATATAAATTTAAAGAAAATAGTAGAAAGCAGGTTTTCTGAAATATAGAAAAATAGGGAGTGCTAAAGTATTGACTGTCAACGTTGTTTTCTAGGTTTGGATCTCTATCTGTTTCTGAAGTCAGTTGTATAACTTTAAAAACAGATGCAGCAAGTTAAAAACTTGCTTGGTTAACTGATTGATTGCTTTAGAGCAAATACTTGTTTAAGAAGTCCCGAAATTGTCCCTTACTATTAGGCCTCAAAGTCTTCTCAAATATGTAGCGTGAGGAACGAGTAGAGTGAGTGTTTGACACGCCCCAGTGGGAGGTGTTGGTGACAAAACTTCTGTGCCCTCATGGTTCAGGTTCCTTTGTGGGATCCCTCTCTCAAGAAAGAGAGGTACTGAAGGGGGAGATCTTTCCTAGGAATATGACTGGGGCCCAAGGTTGGGGTTCCCAGGCCTTCATGACTAGGGAGGTCGGAACTTGAGGTCCAAGGATAGGTTTCTGTGTTTCTGTGCTGAGGCACCAGAGAAGAGATCTGAAAAATTTTGGCCTCTGTTGGAAACAGGATGCTGGGCTTGATGGACCCTTGGTCTGACCCAGCAGGGCAATTTCTTATGTTCTTATTGTCTCATCTGAGAAGAGAAGATTTCTTCAGAGTTGGGTGGGAGAGAGAGGATTTATCTCTGTGGGGAGTCAGAGGGAAGACTGCTTCACAGGTAAAGGTCCTTAGAGTTGCCATCTGAGGAAATCATCAACTAGACACACTTTTTTTTTTTTTGTCCAATGTCCACTAAGGAGCATTCAGTTTCTAATTTACTAGAGTCGAGGAACGGCATCCAGATTTGCAGGTATTGCCAGAGGGAAGTGCCCAGGGAGGGTGTTCCTGGCCAAAAGTGCCTAACAGTGCATGCAGGTGTACGTGTGCCCGAGGCTATGATATCTGGAACTTTATTTTGCTGTATTAACTTTGCACCAAACACAAGTGTCCCGACTGTGATTTTTCCTGCAGTCAAGTGACCGGTAGAAAGGTTCTGTTTTTGAACAACGCTTACAGGGGTGGGAATGTGATTCTTTTGGCTGGACTGTTGCAGAGAGGACCTCCAGAATATCCTTTAAATGCCTTGAAAGATTTGCTCCTGCCCATTCGGTCCAGGAAGCATGGTTGCAGCGATGACCCATGATCTCACACTTAAGCCCCTGTCGCTGAGAAGTTGGAGCAGGGAATACACATACAAATGCACATATTTTATAGTAGTGTGACCAGTGCTTGGTGGGTGGATCCCAAACCCCTCCCTGGTTCCTGGATTCAAATCACACGTGGCCGATTTAGTTGTTGTAGTGGACCCAGGCTCAAGGTGAAAATCCCACTGTACAGGGAATACTTGTACCCTCTGTGGCTGGAAATTGCTTAGCTTCACAAGTCCTCTTGAGAGAGAACCAAAAGCCCTTGCTGTCGTGTTTTTTTTTTTTTCCTCTGAACACCTCAAGGCGAACCAAACCCTGAATACACCAAAAATCAATCCAATGACCAAAACTGGTAATGGTTCCAAGATGTCAAATTATATTTTCAATTGTAGGAGAAAAATCAAGGAGCAATTTCCTAAACTTAAATCCTTAAGCACATGGATCCACAGTTGAAAACAAGATACAGCAGAATCAGCACAGCCAAACAGCACTATCCTTTCCATTACAAGTCCAGCTATCTGAAAATCCAGCACGCCTTCCTTTCCCCACAAAAACAAAACAGAAAAAAACCACATGAACATACTCTGTCCCCTGGCAGAGGATTTTTGTGGAAACTTCCATAAGAAACGGTGAATTCTTAGGCAAGGTTCTGGGCTTCGTCTGCAGGCCACTAATGACTGCAAGCTTTAGCACAGCAACTCCCAAACGTGGACAAGCTTCATGCAAAGAGAGGCTGGTACCGCTCTATTTTTGTGGACTAGCGATACTAACAAGATCACGCCAAGGTTAGCTCTAGGGGTGTCTCCCCCCCTATAATTTACAGGGTCTAAACACTGACCTCATCAGGGCTTAAAGTCACAGTATAGCCCTGCAGTTAGTAACCAAGAGTCACCTTTTTGTGACGGAGCTTTGGTAGCAATTATCATTTTAAACATTAACTTTATTTAAATTTTTATTAATCGCTTTCCTGATCAAATCTTCCAAAGTGATTTACAACCAAATTAAAATCAGTTACAAAGAATAAAACATCATAAACTACAACAATCATAAAATATTAAAACAAAAATGGTCAAATCACAGCATTTGGTCAATATAAGCCACTATTAGGAGCCAGGTTTTTTTTTTAGTTCTTACAGCCGCAATATACCAGTGCATCACAATCTTTCCATACATCATATCTATTCATTATAAGCCAGGTTTTTAGTTAGTTGCAAAACCTCACCACATCCTTTTCCTCTTTCAGATTTAGAGGGAGTTTATTCCACAGATTGGGGACACTTAGTGAGAAGGATCTGTTTGATAGGCGCTGTTGCTGAAATGCCCTTATGCTGGGGAGCTCAAGAAGAAATTTCTTTGTAGCGCGTAGATCTCTATTTGCTCAATACCATTTCACTTTTTCCTTTAAAAAAAAAACCAAAAAAAAACTTGTAGTTTAAAGAGGGAATCTCATGCTTAGAATTTGATGTGCTCGGTATGGTTCCCCTCTGATTCAACGATGGTTTTGAGGAGATTTACCGTAAAGATGGCTTCTTGATGCTTCTTTAAGAACATCTGTTTTCTGTTAGCATCAGCATACCTTCTGTCCACTTGTTTCTTATGGTGGGCAGACATGACGAAAGTAGGTTAATGCCGCAGGAAAAGGTGGATGCCCCCCCAGTAACAACCCAATTTCAAGATTCCCAGGATATCTGGAAAGTAAGGTAGCTTATGATCCATTTGGATTTGAAATTCATGGTCGTAGCAGGATGGCATTTTTTTATGGACAAAATTAGGCCATCTGGATGAATGAGCTCCCCTTTAATCTGAGACCTTAGATTCAACTCACCTTACAACACATTTCTGCACATTGTTTCACAGTCTTAATTTTAAATCATAGATACGTGATTAAATCATACAAATATGATTCATTTTTTTAAAGAAACTGAAAGATTGCATTTAGATGATACATGGTTCTGTAACCAGAGCATCCCTATTCATTTATTTATTTATTTATTTATTTATTTATTTATTTTTAATTTTTTATATACCGAAGTTCTTGTAGGGACTACAAATCACTCCGGTTTACATAAAACAATGAACTGCCCAACAGAGAGCGGAGCTTTACATAGAACAGTAGAACATATGGAACAATATAACTAGATGACAATTTAACATAGTGATAAATAAATATTATAGTTTAACTGGTAATACTAGATGACAATTTAACTAGATGACAATTTAACATAGTGATAAAATAAATTATAGTTTAACTGGTAATACATAAAAATTATATTATTTAATATAAGCAGTATAACTATTTAATGTAGAATAAAGGCGTATTAACAGTGCCAAATATATATATAGAAATGAATTTTTTGAACTCAAAGATAGTTGTTCCGTTGCAGAGTCTTAAAAAAGGACTTGGTATGGTGTCCATGATTAGGAGATACCTAATATATAGGATGTCTGTCCGTCAGAGTAGAATTAAGCGTCTGGGAAGGCTTGTTTGAAAAGAAAGGTCTTAAGTCTTTTTTTGAATTCTTGGTGACTAGTTTCTAATCTTAGATCTGGGGGAAGCGTGTTCCACTGGTGGGGGCCTGCTGAAGAAATCGCTCGTTTGCTCAATGAAGATTTTATTTGCGGAGCATGCAGTGTTCCTCTGTATGCACTTCTGATTGGTCTGGAAGACGTGTGCGGTTGGAGTTGAGAGGTTAATGTGATGGGAGCTAGTTTGTTTGTCGCTTTGTGGATGATAGTGAGTACCTTATAGAGTATCCTTTGTTTAATGGGAAGCCAATGTAGATTACGAAGGATTGGGGTGATATGATCTTTTTTGTTAGTGCTTGTTAGTATTCTAGCCGCTGAATTCTGAACCATCTGTAATGATTTGATAGTGTTGGTGGGTATTCCTAGAAGCAGGGAGTTGCAATAGTCGAGCTTAGAAAGAATGATGGATTGTAGTACTAGCCTGAAGTCGGAGAAGTAAAGGAGGGGTTTAAGTTTTTTGAGGACTTGCAGTTTGTAAAAGCAGTCCTTTGTGGTATTATTTACAAACTTTTTTAGGTTTAGATGGTTGTCTAGCCATGCTCCAAGGTCTCTGACGTCAGGTGAGAACGTGTTATTTGCGTTTGGTAGAGAGAGGCTGGAAGAGATTGTGAGTGGATCCTGGGAGACAATGAGCATTTCGGTTTTATTAGCATTCAATACTAAGTTGAGGCTTGAGAGTAAATTTTTAATAGGCTGAAGGCATTCGTTCCAGTAAGTGATCGTTTTTTGAAGGGATTCTGTAATCGGAAGAAGGATTTGTATGTCGCCTGCATAAAGGTAATGAGTAAGCTTGAGGTTTGAGAGTAGATGGCAGAGAGGGAGGAGGTAGATATTGAAGAGGGTGGGTGAAAGTGAGGATCCTTGCGGGACTCCTTGCTCAGTAAGGATTGGATGCGATTCTTTGTTGTTTATCCTTACTTTGTAGAATCTGTTGCTTAAGAAGGAATGAAACCATCTGAGCGCTGTGCCTTTGATCCCTATGTTGGCTAGTTGGTCTATTAGAGTAGAGTGTTTTACCGTATCAAACGCAGCAGAAAGATCTAGAAGAACCAGCAGGTAGGATTGTTTTTTCTCCAGATTAACTAGTATTGTGTCCGTGAGAGATAGTAGGAGCGATTCGGTGTTTAGGCGTTTTCGGAAGCCATATTGAGCCGGGGATAGAATATTATGATCTTCCAAATAATCTGACAGTTGCTTGTTGACAATTTTTTCCATCAGTTTGGCGATGAGTGGTAAGTTTGCGATGGGTCTGAAATTAGCTGGGTCTGATGGGGAAGCGTTTGGTTTCTTTAGTAGTGGTTTCAGGATTGCTAATTTTAACTGGTTAGGAACTAAACCTTGAGAAAGGGATGTGTTGATAATTTCTGCAATTGGTTTTGAGATGGTGTTTGGTATGGCGATGAGGAGATTTGTTGGTAATGGGTCTGATGGGTGGGAGGAAGGTTTGAGTTTTTTGAGTGTGTTTTCAATCTCCAGTGAAGAAGTGAGCTCGAATGAATCCAGGCTTGTGTTTAGTTGTGGCAAGGCTGTGAGATGGTGTGTAAGGGTAAGGCTGTTGGATGTGATTGATTGTGTAAGGTTGGTGATTTTTGTCTTGAAGTAGTTGGCTAGTTCGTTTGCTTTGTTGAGAGCTTGGTGGTCTGGGATAGTAGGAGGAGATGGTTTAATTAAAGAGGAGACGTACGAGAAGAGAGCCTTTGAGTCGAAAATGAAGTGGTGTATTTTTTTTTGCATAGAATTCTTTCTTTGTTCTAAGGATGGTAGTCCTGTAGGTGTTGAGGAGGGATTTGTAGATGGCATGTGTTGAAGCGGTTGGGTTTTTTAAATGATCTTTCTTAACCAGTGACTTTGTGTATGAATAAAATGGCTATTTGTTATAACATAGGCACGTGGAACCCTCCAGCCTTCCCTCTTAGGCCTCACGCACTGTGCAAACCATCAACACAATGAATATCGGGTTTAAACAAGGCCACAGTTTGACAAGAGTTTAAAACACAACCCAAGCCTAAACACAAAGTTTTCAAAGGTGAATATGTAAACATCAAAATCCCACTCCTAAGATTCCTCCCCTCCCTTTCCTGCCTAGCTTGGAGACAGCCACCACCACCACAGTCTCCCAGCAGGGAACCACTGACCCTGGCTTCTAAAGTGCACCGGTGGCACTCTTACCACAACGAGTCACTTCCTGCCACAACTCCCAACAGGGAAGGACCCACAGCATGGACAGTCATTCCCCACCCCCAGTGCACTTACTAAAAACAATTGCTCAACTCCTGAAACAATTTATATGTCACCTGCCACAAACGAGGACACTCCGCAGATTACTGAAGCCCAGCTAACCATGGGACAGAACAACCTCTAAAGCCTCCTAGATAGAGATTGATCTTTTTAACAACTATGTTGGATAAATTGGCCCCATCTGAAATCCCAGGCATCTATTGCTAGCCGATTCAAGCCAAACCCAGAACCTGCCATGAGACACCAACCATGAACTAATCTGGGTACTGATCTTTTTCACACCCCACCTCCACAGGGGCTGATCATCCAGTTTAGGTCTGCCAATTATGTTGGACCATCCAAGCTGTGTGTGTGGCATTGTATTCATTAACGAAGGTCATTCCTGGCCACCACTGTGAAATCCCAATGGGATCCCAAGTCATTACCTCCTAGATGGATCACCAAGGCCTCGGGAGCAACCGCCCATTTCAACTCTTCCAACATGACTGGCAGCAGTTGATTCCACCATATACCCCAATTTCTGAACCACTGGACGCACATATCCTCTGCAACCAGCCCGAGATGTTCTCTGTAAGGCCAAGTCAATGCCTGAAAGCCCAGTGCCCAAAGAGTGGTCCATGACCCTAGCACACCCCTTCTTGACCCTGATAGAAAATTAGAAAACAGTTAACTGATGTTTCTCTGCAATCCTAAGCATCCCACCCTCAGGGTGAATATACATGGAGAAGACCTCCGAATGCCACTGGCCAATAAGCTGAATAGCAGCTTCCAAGAACCAGCCCTAATTAGCACTGGAGGTAGCACCGATCTGGAAAGAATGGTCTTAGACCTCCACATTCCACCCTAAACCAATAATAGCCTGCTTGAAAACCACTTGTAAACTGACACCAAGGAGAACCAAAAATTGCCTACCTCCAGTAGAGCAAATCTATTCATTTGTCCACAAGCTGTCAACTGGGCAAGCCACTCTATCCCCCAATCTATGTAAAATGACTAGTTGTCCTCTACCTTTTCGATCAGCCTTAGACTTGTGTATCCGCAATATAATCTAATCCCTTGACACCTTAACATTCTCTTTCTAATAACTCTGATAACCTAGGTTTAACTGCAGAAGTTGCTACCAACTCGCTCATCCAAAAGGCCCCAAAAAAACACAAGGACAAAAGCTACGCTAAAGAAGACAGCCTCAAACTGAGACCAGCACACATTTGGCAAAAGAAACCTAAATATTCATGGATATTGTATATCCCTCGTCTCTCCAACCATCCTCTCTTAAACCCCTAACATGCATCTGACCAGAAAATTAATGGCTGGATTCCCGAAACCAGCACCACCTAGGCAAAAGAAAACTTGGCCACTTGTGAACTTAGTTGTTAACGAATATCTGGACATTTTTGGCATATATTATATATTGCATCATAGATCAGTCAGACACTGAATCACCACTCCTCCAGCCTTGTTCCTGCAGGAAATTCGATTTACCAATGCTGTCCTTCACGTAAGCTGACCAGGTCGTTGGTGATACAGATGCCCGCCACAGGTATTCCGACTCTGGTACTCCTAATTCATTGGCCTGGGGGGGGGGCGCTAATCTTCACAACATATCCCACTTGGAACGAGAGTGCATTGGCAGTTGTGTTCTCGACTCATGGTACACGTTTTGCTCTTGCTGTAATGTTCCAACTTAAGCATAGAAACACAAACTCCTGCAAGAAGGCTGACACTCCTTTTGGTATTTAGTGGATTGACTGTTAACCTCGATCACTGGCATATTATTGCGCCAAAACATAATTTTTGTAAGCCCCTATGATGATGTCCCTATTAGAGATGTGCTTTGGGTTAAGATTTAGTCTCTGGCTTTGTTTCGGGGGCCCCACCCCCCCCTGCGGGAATCTTGTTTTTCCCGCAGTTCAGGATTTTTTTCGGGGGCCCCGATTTTTGGGTTAGTGCGCGCTAACTCCCGATAATGCTTACTAACGTGGCAGAGTTCAATCATTTTTCAGTTCTCCCAAACCATTCCGAATTAGGCAGTTTTGTTGAAATTGCCTAATTCAGGAAAAAAGATTGCACATCCCTAGTCCCTATACCCCATACTGTGAAGAGTTGTAATAATTCCATGAGAGCCATCAAAGATGATGACCCATATACTACCTTGGACCTGTCTACTCAGCTCAATCTGGCCTCACCAAATCCTCTGACAATGAAGAGGAAGACTAGGATAATGAGATTGAGAAGGAATGCCTTGCCTTGTATCTCTTCCATTGCCCCCACCCTGCCTTTATCAATGCTTGAACTTCCCAACTTATCCAATGGAGGCAGAAGAACAGTGGATCCATTTCTGACTGCCTGGTCTGCCACTCCAGCATGATCTGTCTCTGTTGTCACCAGACATACTCCCTCTGATTCTTGATGGGATGTCCAGGCAATTCTTCAAGATTCTGATCCACTGAAACAGAAGAAATTCTGCTCTTCCAGCTCCCCCACCCACTAAATCACCCGGTGCAATTGCCCCCTTATTCTCAGGTACCCTGCAAAACCCTTTCTACTATCCCAGCCATCCCTAGACCTGCCAAATCCTCTTAACCCCTACCCCTCTCCCTCACAGGAATATCACTCTCCCATCCCATTTCTCTTACCCTGATCACACCAGCCATTGCCCATAGTTATCCCACCCAGGCATCTCCCAGAACATGCTGCCAAATCCACCCCTAGTAGCCAGGTCCCCTCCAGCACCTCCTAGCCCCCCGCTCATTGCAACCAAAATCTGGGAAACCACTTCTATCCTCAATGAGATTGAAATATGCTCCCCAGGACTCTGTCAAGTTAAACCTCAACTGGCTGCCTTCTCCTGTTGGAAGAGCATTCATATCACCCTATCTAGTGGCAACCACCTCTGCACCATTAGCATTCCTTGAGGACTGAGGCTGTCCTATTGCTGCTGAAGTAATGGATCCTGACCCTTGCTCTTGGAGCCACCTTTCCTCCCCCCCCCCCCCCCCCAAAATATATGCTTGGGAACATCTCCCCGATTAGCCCTCTCTGATGTGAGATTTACATCACTGCTCATCACATCCTTTGGAGCATCATTTCCCCTGTCTCGCATGCAGCTGACCTCCCCCCTATCTATACAACTCAAAGCTCAGGGCAGTCAGCAACTTACATCCCTGCTGCATGTTGTCGCCTTCCTGTTGACATGCTTCAAGCTCACTACTTCCTTCCACTGATGCCATACTTGCCCAGGAAGAAGAAACTGTCCTTCTCCCCCCCCCCCCCCCACCACATATACACACATCCCTGCCAGCAGAGGACCCCTGAGACCTGCGCCCCATCCACCCAGACTGTGACTGGCCTCTTCTCCAGTGCTTTTCCTCACCTGATCCTCCACATTCCCTGAGCAGCTGGACATGCTGGGGGTAGAAAAGTCACTGCCTTCTGCAGCCGCCGCAGCAAACACACTGCTCCCTTGGTCACCGGTTGGCCTCTGATCTGCTTCGCTCATCTCCGCAGGTGCATCTGCTCCCAAGGGCCATTTCTTAGCTGCCCTGCTACAAGAGTTTTCTATAAGAGTACAATCAGGCTGGACGGAGGAAAGAACAGGTTGCAGGTAGAAAAAAAGAGGAGACTGCAGGGAAAGGACAGGACCCCACTTTAAAAGGAGGGAATACGCTCCACTCATGAGTGCAGCCTCGCGAGTACTGACCAATCAGGGAGCTGCGCAGGCCCCATCTTGGCTCAAAATTCGCTGCTGCACCCACAAAGACCCAAGGGAAAATCTTAGGTGCAGGGGAGGGAGAAAGGGGAGCAGAAGAAGGACGTGTAAGATCACCAACCCCTCCACTCGCTCACCTTCAAACCCCCCCCCCCCCCCCACTGCAAGGAAAAATGGGGGTCATAAGGAGACGTCAAAAAGCCACCATGTTCATGACGGCAGGCTGGGACCTTGCCCGGAAGCCTTTCTCGTATTTTACTTTTGAGATAGATAATTTCCAGATTAAATGGGTATCCCCATCAATTGGGCATAAATCGGAAGCAATGCCAACAGACAAAGTTGATTTCTAATAAAACATAATTAAACAGAAATGTTCTGTGCTCTGTGTTTTCATGCTGAGAATTTTTAGAGTACTTGAACATTACAATCTGTAACCAGTATGATCTTACAATGTACTGCATGAATGAGTCACTCAAGTAAGAGAGTCTATTGCTACTGCTTCTGATTAGTGTTTATTACATACCATCTTTCTTCCAAACAAGATCCTCTCCTTTTTTTTTTTTTTTATTTAAAATGTACAAATAATATTCATGGTCTCTGGAGGAGGGAGCTGATTAATTTTAAATATTTACTGCTACTATAATATGAAATTATTAGTGGTTTTTTATTTATTTTTAATTTGCATTTTTGTTGTGTTAATTTTGTAAAATTTTTTTTTTCTTTTTTTGTTCCTTGCCTTGGACCATCATTGAAAAGGTGAGCGATAGATAAATACTAGCCATTGCAGAGCAGGGAAACGTCTAGATATATATATATTCCCCTCCCCCCTCCCATCAAGGGAGCGGATTCATGATGCACCTGCTGCTCAGGACACTCGTTGAAGATTGGGTTTTAGAGGGTGAAGGAACACCTCCCAACTCAGCTGCAAACGCAGTCCTGTGGCGCCATGGGTCATAGTTTTGGCAGATTCCAGTAAAGCTGGAAACCCGAAGGATCAAGAGAAATAAAAACCTCCACAAACTTGTAAATTACTTGGTCACCCGAGGGATGGATCTCCTGGCAGAAAACTCTTGGCACTTGACCTATGGCTCTTCTATCCCTTCTTCACACTTATGAAGTGATCTCTTAGCTTACGTTTTTCAGCAGCTATTGCGTAAACCGAGGTGGAGAGTAACTTTGCTCGAGGTCGGTCAGTCATAGAGGGCTGAACTACTTCGTAGGTTTGGCCTGGTGTGCACTGACCACCAAGCCACGCGTTTTCTCACTTAGCAGTCATGTGGTCCATATTCAGGCACAGTCCGGATAGCAGATAAACTTATCCAGCTGTCTTAGTTAGCCGGCCTACTTTAGAATAGCTCTTTGTTTAACTTGCTAAGTCATCTGGCTAACTGAATATTGGAATTAGCTGGATAGGTGTCCAAACATTCACTTAGTTGACTTAGCTTCAGAGTTAGCCAGCTAAATGCTTTTGAATACGCACCTCCATATGACTAGGAGTTTAGAAACCAAAGCCATAATCATTTAAATGGTAGTGTTTTTGGCTTGCTTAATTTTTTTTTTTTGTGTGTGTGTTTCACTATGCCCTCAGAAAAATTGTAACCCTTCAGAATCCTAGCACTTCATGTAATCGTAGCACGCAGACAGCCGTTTCCAAGGAAGGAAGACCCTTCACGCCATGACGGTTTCTGAATGTGAGAAGAAGTGAGATTGTTAACCAGTGGCACGTGTCCAAAGCCACAAAGAGACGTGCCAAAAAAATACTGGGATTGGAACCAAAGATTTCTTGATTTTATGTTGTGCTTGTATGAGTAGCTTATTAAATGATTCTTATAGTACAGCCTGTAGCAGGGGGACACATCTCAGACCCCCAGAGTGCCTTGAGCCGTTTTGATTTTCAAGATATCCACAGAGATGTGTTTGCGTGCATTGCTTCCATGACGTGTAAATGCATTTCATGCGTACTCGTTGTGCGTGTCCTAAAAGTCCAGACTGGTGTGTGGCACCTGATTGGGGGATCAGCAATCAGAGTTGCTGACATCCCCAACCCCCTGTGTTTGAGAGACTTGCAGTGGTTTCTTTGTGCAAAACATGCAGAGCAGCCAGACTAGAGCAGGGCTTTTATGCAACTCTAGTCCTCGAGTTCTGCACACCAGTTGTGGTTTTTCAGGATATCATCAACAAATATGAATGAAATGCATTTGCATTACATTGGAGGCAGTGCCCGCAAATGCTTCTCATGAATATTCATTGTGAGTTTCCTGAGGAAAAAAAAAAAAAGACGGACTTGTGGCACTCAAGAACCCGAGTTAACGAGCCCTACCCCTAGATCAGTGTTTCCTAAACCTGTTATGGTGATCTTGTATCCAATCGGTTATTCAAAATACTCATAATAAATATGTAGGAGAGATTTGATGCTTTGGAGATGCACTATATGCACATTTATTTCATGCATTATTGCAAATCTCCTGAAAGCCTGACTAGTTACGAGGTCACCAGGCCATGTTTGGAAGCAGCTGATGTAGATTTAGACTTAAGTCTTTTTGGAGATCACGTTCAGTACTAGTTGTGCTTTTTAAGAACTTTAAAATTGATTTTTTTTTTAAATTTAAGATGGACCTGGGTGGGTAGGGAACAGCTGTAAGTTTTCTTATTTCTTACGCAGCAGAGTTTACTGTCACTTGACTGACCAGCACTTACTTTTTTTTTTTTTTTTTGCTGTGTTCGAAAATTATTGAAAATCGGTGCGACAGGAAGGAAAACGTTGTTGTGAGAAACCAGATTCTTGTTTAAATACTAAAAGAAAATTGCTAAAAGGTTTGCATGTTGAAAGGCCCGCCGCGTTACTGCAGAAAAAGGCTGAAAAACACTTTTTTTTTTTTTCATTGCATTTGTTCAAATAAAATCTCTGTAAAAAGGAGCCTTAGATTCTGGTATCCATGGGTGGTGGTAATCCATAGCAAACACAGGAGAAAAGTCTCTCTCTTGTCTTGTTGCTTTCCTCCTCTCAGTTGGTACAGACTTGGGGGGACTTGTAGGATGGGGAAGGCAGCGTAACCTGTTTAAATGATTTGAATTTTGGCATTTTTCTTTTGTTCTGGACTCTCCAGTTCAAAAATAAATAAATGAGTAAAAACAAAGCACTGAATAAAAAAAAATAAAATAAAATAATGTACGCTGGAGACACTGACGTTTTACCACCTAAAATTGGCAGTGATCACCAGACCAGAAATGGAAATTGGCAGGTACCACTGGATGTACGGGAGTTCAAGGCCACGCCGGTATCTGCATGTGCCGAAAAAGAGAGGCAGTACGAGAGGTAAATAACTGCCGGGGGGGGGGGGGGGGTAAGAAGGGAAGGAGCCTGAACCGCAAGTTATAAGAATGTGGCTGCTCACAGTTGCTAAATTTTGATTTGAAGGAGGGGGTGGGAGTTGTGCAATTTAAAAAGTAGTCTTTTTTTTTTTTTTTTTTTCTCTAATTAATTGTGAGTCACATAATGACAGATGGTTGCTTGCGCTGAGCTTTAAATTTGAACAGTTGGGCTGTGTTGGTTCTCTTCAGCAAGATTTAAAAGTACAAACAAGTACATTTAAAAAAAAAAAATAATTCTGGACAACTGAAAAATAGCTTGCGCCATTCAGTTTTTTGGGTTTTTTTTGTTGGGTTTTTTTTTTTTTTTTTTAATGGTGATCGGGGTGGTGGGGAATAGATGGTAGTCTGCTCATCTTATTTTTTTTTTTTTTTTATGCATGGGAAAGGGAAGAAGTATCAGATTACCCAAGTAGATTGCTCTTGTCCAGCTGTGTTGCACAGATGTGCTGGAAAGTTTGGGACTCCAAACCCTGTAAACCATTGAAACGTTCGCTCCGTTGTGATTAATAGTTATTAGAGGTCAATTGTTTTAGGGCTTTTAATGAATGAACATTTTTAAAAAAGCTACAAGCATGCTAATTTCCTCAGGCTATGAAATGGGCATTTTTTGAGAATTTAAGGCCTTGTGTTTCAGCTGTTGATTGATTGCTAACTCTAATTGTTCTTCCCCGGGTGTGGGATACCTGGAGATCCATGTTGAGTAGACCATGAGCAGAAAATTATCCGGGGAAAAAGTTAGCTGGAAAACCTTAGCTGGATATTCAGCAGAATAGCTTAGAAATCACATTGCAGTGTGGGATGATGGGTACAAATGAATAAACCTGATCACCTAATGATGATCCGTCAGGGGCGGGAATAATATTTTCATTCTAGGTCTGTTTTTAACGACGTTTCCTGTTCCTGTGCTTTTTCTGCCGGATTCACTGTAATGTTTGAGAACTTTTACACTTCTCACATGGTATTTGGTCATGAAGCCTATGACTTCAGCAGGTTTGTTTTAGTCCACGAGTGAGGAAATATTTTGAGCTGTGGCCTATCTGTGCAATTCATTAGGGCCCCACTGAGTTGGGTTACATCATGATAGATATATATATATATATATATATATATATATATTATAAGGATAACTTTCAAACAATTCTGTGCAGCCGCAAGTATGCATGTATGTGGCTGCGTGGAGATCTATTTTATAAGCCTTGTGTATCATAAAATACGCATAAATATGTCCGTCCGTCCCCAACACCCACGTGCTTGCACGCAAATCTGTGTGGTGCATTGAAGGCACGTGCTTTTTCCTATTGGTTTTAAACGTGTGTACATTCCTCGTGAAACCTGATTTATGTGCATAACTGAAATTGCCAGTTTCCCAATTCTTTCACCAGTTTGCCCAGTCCTCCTCCAGGCCATCACAACTCTCCTGGTTCTTCAGCTTGAGCTCCCCACCCAGCCGATAGTTCACCATAAACAAGTCTAATATAAATCACACAAGACAATTAGGTGTCCAGTTACGTGAGCAGGCTGCCAAATGCACATGCGTACGGCTCTTTTAAATTAGCAACGTATGCACAAACTGTTGGCCCTACCCTGGTATTACCCCTAAGCCGCCCCGTTTTTTGTCACGCACGTATCCGAGTTAAGCCACCAGGCCGGCTCCTAACCCTGTGACTCAAAGCTTCCATCTTGTTTCTCTTGAAGTTGAGGAGTAAGCACGTGCAAGCATGGCCATGGAGACAGACAGTGTCAGAGAGGCAGACAGACGGGGGCCACGCACCATGGACAAATGTAGTGGGTGGAAGTTCAGTTCCTAGCTAAAATGAAACTTGACAACAGCCAAGATCCCCTCCCGGGCCGGTGGCAGGCTCCTCCCAGGTTTTGAAATAACCCAGCAACTCCTCCCATGTCCTGGCCTACTGCAGTGAAAGTGACTCTCTTCTCCTGGACTTGCTGAAGGAGATATGTGTGGCTAATCGGCTGCATGTTTATGATGACATCACTGTGCTTCCTCCCGCCGAGCCTGGACAACATAAGCCATATTTTTTCCTTCCTTGAATAGCCAGGCTTTCAGGATCATTTAAGCTCTCCCCTTCCAGGGGGGCTACCCCCTCCTCATCTGAGCACCCCCTGTCAATCCGTCTCTCCACCCCTCCTGATGCAAGGTTCTGTGTTTCTATTGAAATGAGTTGTTTTTTTTTAGGAAGGATCTCTGTAGACGTCACAGTAGTAATTCCGTATGATGAAAACGTGCTTCAGGCTGGTAACTCAGTATGTGAAGGTATCTCCTCCCTAACTTGTAAAGAGGAGTGTAATTTACTAATTCCCAACGGAGGAGTAAAAACCTAACTGATGCCAGCGTCACTTGTAGTTAATATTCAGTGTAAACATAATATTCTATAATATGTGTTATGACCAGGCAGCAATGCATGTTTTGTTATCCTGGTGAATGTTTTAAAATTGTTCTCCACATAGAGCCATGAATAAATACAGCAGAACACGAATGTATAAATTAATGATTGCGCAATCAATTGATGAGTTTGATATCCAGGCATTCAGTTCAAGACATCTATCAGAATTCAAGGACCCTGAACTGTTAGAGCCCACAGCTTAAAGAATTATGCCAGTTGGGAAAGTTTGGATTTAAACTTTTTTTTTTTTAAATTTTTACCAAGCTATGACTTGGTGGAGAGCGATCGGGTTTCTGCTGATGGAGATGGCTCACTAAAAATAATAGCTGGACCAGCACAAGTTAGTTTTGTTTTATCTGGTGAAAATAATTGCATATGAATTTAAATTCTCACAAGTGAATTAAAAAAAAAAAATATATGCCTATAAAAATTAGCCTATGCATGTGGTAGTATCCTCTGCTTGCAAATTCTGTATTTCATAAAAATAGAAAATAAGTATATATATATATATATATATATATATTTTTCAATACATTGCATGTACATGTGTGCTCAGGGGGTAAAGATATGTATATTTTATAAAACATGTATATATCATATGCGCAGGTTATAAAATACTGTGGTAAAACTGTGTGTGACCTATATACATGCGTATATCCTACCACATTAAATCAAGACACGTTATATATAGATGAAGATTGAGTGTACCTTCATACGATGCAAACCATCTTAGGCTCTGCTATCGTGTCTGTGAGCCTCAATCTGGCTTCTAATCATTAGGTACCTCAATGTGGTGGTTGAATTGTGTTAATGTCCACGGGTTTGCGTGCTCTTCAAACCTTATAACTTGAAATATTGTGCCAAAACACTGGCCTTAAACGCCACTTATCTCGTGTTTGCTCAGGTGGTCTGTCTTGTGCCGCCGACACCGGGGGTGTTTCGGAGCAAAGCTCCTTCTTCAAGGGCAGTACTTTGTCAAGAGAGAGACTGCTTAGACACTGTGGTACTTTGCTAAAGCGGCTGTTTCAGTTCTGTGGACTTGGCGTTAGCAGTGCTGTCAGTAATGCTCCGTGTATTTTTGACGGCTGTTCTGAGCGGCTCCTTTTACTGCCCTTGAAGAAGGAGCTTTGCTCCGAAACACCCCCGGTGTCGGCGGCACAAGACAGACCACCTGAGCAAACACGAGATAAGTGGCGTTTAAGGCCAGTGTTTTGGCACAATATTTCAAGTTATAAGGTTTGAAGAGCACGCAAACCTGTGGACATTAATATAATTCAACCACCACATTGAGGTACCTAATGATTAGAAGCCAGATTGAGGCTCATAGACACGATAGCAGAACCTAGATGGTTTGCATCGTATGAAGGTACACTCAATCTTCATCTATATATAACGTGTCTTGATTTAATGTATTCAGTTTCATGTTATAAGATACTGGGTTTAATATTTCTGTATATCCTACCACAAGCATGTTTGAAAGTGTGTAATTTTGGTCGCCGCATCTCAAAAAGATAGCTGCACTGGAGAAGGGATAGAGAAGGGCTACCAAAATGATAAAGGGGATGGAACAGCTCCCCTATGAGGAAAGACTAAAGAGGTTAGGACTTTTCAGCTTGGAGAAGAGACGACTGAGGGGGGATATGATAGAGGTCTAAGATCATGAGAGGTCTAGAACGAGTAGATGTGAATTATTTACACTTTCAGATAAGAACATAACATAAGAACATGCCATACTGGGTCAGACCAAGGGTCCATCAAGCCCAGCATCCTGTTTCCAACAGTGGCCAATCCAGGCCATAAGAACCTGGCAAGTACCCAAAAACTAAGTCTATTCCATGTTACTGTTGCTAGTAATAGCAGTGGCTATTCCCTAAGTAAACTTGATTAATAGCAGGTAATGGACTTCTCCTCCAAGAACTTATCCAATCCTTTTTTAAACACAGCTATACTAACTGCACTAACCACATCCTCTGGCAACAAATTCCAGAGTTTAATTGTGCGTTGAGTGAAAAAGAATTTTCTCCGATTAGTTTTAAATGTGCCCCATGCTAACTTCATGGAGTGCCCCCTAGTCTTTCTATTATCCGAAAGAGTAAATAACCGATTCACATCTACCCATTCTAGACCTCGGGGGGCACTCCATGAAGTTAGCAAATAGCACATTTAAAAGAAATCAGAGAAAATTCTTTTTCGCTTAAGCCCAAATTAAAAAAACCCGGGGGATACGTACGTGGCCAGGCCACGTGAGCGCTGAGTGCATTTTAAAAATGGCTTGCCTACACGTGTATCCCCAGTATGCGCAAAAGTGCCTGGCTCCTTGAAAGGGGTGGGCTGGGAGCAGGATCTAGGCGGGTCAGAGGCAGACTGGGAAAGCAGCCATTAGGCCCTGTCCTGGGGAAGTGCACACTGGCAGCTGGCCAACGCGCGGAGCTTCATCTAATCAGATGAAGTAAGTTCCAAAAGTAAAAAAAAAGAAATAGGAAAAGGGAGGCAGAGTAGAACGTGGGGTAGGGAAGTTCCCTCCCAGTCCTTAATTGGAGTGGACTGGGAGGGAACTGGGAAAAGGCTTGAATGTGTCACAGTGCGTGCTTTGCAAAATTACCCCCCCCCCCCCCCCCCCCAGCGCATGCTGATACAATATCAGGCAGCATATTTTATAATGGATGTGCATGAGCAGGTTTTAAACATCTACCCCTTAATGCACAATTAAACTCTGGAATTTGTTGCCAGAGGATGTGGTTAGTGCAGTTAGTGTAGCTGGGTTTAAAAAAGGTTTGGATAAGTTCTCGGAAGAGAAGTCCATTACCTGCTATTAATCAAGTTGACTTAGGGAATAGCCACTGCTATTAATTGCATCAGTAGCATGGGATCTTCTTGGTGTTTGGGTAATTGCCAGGTTCTTATGGCCTGGATTGGCCACTGTTGGAAACAGGATGCTGGGCTTGATGTTCTACCCCAGTATGGCATGTTCTTATGTTCTTAAGTTATCCTCTAATTGTTTAAAGCAAATTATTAAATGGGAAGTTTGAACAGTTTATTTGAAAGTTGTTTGTTTTTTTTTAATATACCGCATCCTACAAACAGATTGCTTGGGGTGGTTCACAAAGTTACATTCACTTTAAAACATTTTCAAACTAATTAACATAAAATGACAATTGTACAAAGCAAAAAAAATCAATAAATTGTGAGAATCACTCAATTGAACACCATTAGGTGAAAACTTTCAGTTCTGAATCTCTATTTTAATATCCCTTGATTTCTGTTAGAAGTCTTCAGCTAAATGTCTGGGGATCAAACTCCAATTCCTGAGTTGCTGAACTTCCTACGTTTTTAGAAATTCAGTTGCCCTCCACCTCCCCAGCTTTAACTTGTGTTGTGTATTGTTAGGTGGAATGAGCTCCTCTCATATTTGAGGACAAGAAGTGATGTGCTTGAGTGGATAGGGACAGCAGAAGTGCTCTTGGACAGCTACTATTACTTCTGTAGTGCTACTAGGCATATGCAGAGCTGTAAACATATGTAAGAAACAGTCAGTGGCGCTTACAGTCTACCACTAGGAAGGCTGATAATTTTTTTTTTACTTAATGTATGTTCTACCGAGTTACAGCTACTGCTATGTGCGAACGATTTTGCACTCCTGGTCAAATTATATGTTTCGATTAATCTCTAAGTGAACAGAAGCTGACACAACATTTACAAGGTAGAAAAGTTAAACACAACACCTTTCTCCAATTTTTAATGAAAAAAAAAAACTATTTATCCATTTTAACAGATCGAAAATAATAAAATAGTGAATACGGCAGGTATAAAAGTTTGGATACCCAGCTGATTCATTACTACTTTAAAACTTTTTTTTTTTTAATAAGGCTCAAAAAATGGACACTGTAGGCCTTCAGTTAACCTGTGAAGACAATTCCATGGTTGGCTAGATACTCTAACCTTTCAGCTTGTGCTTGTTGAAAGTAGACAGGACAACAATCATGGATTCCTCTAAAGCAGCAGCTGTCTGGGTATTTGGAAATTAAGATATTTCACTCTTACAAAGCAGAGTCTCTAAAAAAAATAAAATAAAATCTCTAAATGTTTCCAGCTAACAGTTTCAACTTTCAGAAAGAATGGAAATTACATGGAACTCTTAAAGTTAAGGCAAGATTTAGAAGATCAAGAAAAATCTCTGATAGAACTGCCAAAAGTGAGATCATTGTAAACAATCTGCTGAAAAGTTTAACTGGCCCTGGAGTAATTGTGCAGAAGTCTACCATACAGTGGTGCCTTGTGCAACAACGATCTGCATGGGAGAGTTATCGGAAGGAAACCTTTGTACCATGTAAAGGTTTCATCAGAAGGGGCAACTTTGAGGTGAAGGTGGGTGAGGGTCCTCCCATGTAGAGTTTGCCTCATCCCAGTTGCTTCCCCCACCCCAGTGTGGCTATGCCAGTTTGATTGGAGGGATAGGCACTTTGGTGGTTTGACCACCCTGAAATTTATTTTTAAAATTTATAACATGCTATAGGGAAAAGTTCCAAGTTGGTAACAATAGAACAATCATAAAATACTTAATTTACAAACTAAGATAATAAGGTTAGCAGGACAGTGCAATTTGTCTGCATACCGCTGATGGTTAATGCTACAAGTAAAATCATTCTACTATCATGTATAATATTTAACTACCTGATTGACTGGCTCAATTCCATTTCCTATATCCCAAATTGAAAAGCTAGTTGAAACAAGTGTGTTTAGAGTAGCTTTCTAAACATCTTGGTACAAACATAGAAATGACGGCAGAAGAGCACCAAATGATCTACCCAGTCTGCCCAGCAAGATTATGCCAGTATCTGCTGCACTGTGCAGGTTACCACCATGCTTATCAGTTTACTAGACTGTAAAAGTCAGGGACCTCTGATGCCGTTTGAATCCAGTTTCCCTTAACTGTTGCCATGAAAGCAGACAGCAGTGTTGGAGTTGCATCAAAAGTATTGGACTTAAGTAATTAAGGGTAGTAAGCACCACATTAGCTAGTTACCCCCGTGTTTTTATTTCCCAAACTGTAAACATTGGGGCCCTTGTGGGTTGCTTCCCTTTTCACCCAAGTTGTCAAGTGCAGTTGTTTGGTTACATTATTCCACCAAATTGGTCCTGCCACAGAGAATACCTGCTCCCGAGTCTCAAGGAAGGAGCATTGAGCAAGCCCACCTGAGAGGTTCTCAGAACACATGGGGAGGGTTGTAGCCATAACATAATACTAATCTAGGGGGATTCAGTGCTTCCTTATATCTTATGGATAAGCATCATTATTTTATATTACACTTTCCATTCAACAAATGAACCCCCCTATCCCCAGGGAAGGTGGAGTGTAAAGAGCATGATACCATTTAAGTGAACTGCAGCAGAGAAAAAAACAGGACAATGCAGCTGTGTAACATGAGCCACCAGCCCAGGAAAAACAGAATGAGATTGAAAAGATTGCCAGACCCCCTTACTGTGAAGGTGCTTAAATAACTATTGAATAGATGAGTCAGAGACTCGGGTAGGGAATTTGCATGTCACAACCCCGTGAACTACTGTTGGTACCTTGCAGTGAAATATCACTTTAAATCATTCAGAACTATGACTGGAAAAGTCCTACATTGGAGAATTCTGAATGAGAGCAGGGTTTATGAGAGAAATGTACTTAAAAAAAACCCAGCAACAAACAAAACCAAAAAAACAGTCCTAGGAAGCAAACAGATTCTCACCCTGACTAATAAGTGGAATCAGACTCTTGGGTACCCAGTTCTCAGACAACAGAGAAAAAAAGCCAGGCAAGATGGAAGGGTGTGCACACATTCTCTCTTTCCATGATCCTGCCTGGGTTTTGGCCTTTTGGCTGAGAGAAGGTGACCCATCCAGGCTGGGTAAAAGTGAATGACTGGCCATGAGCTTAGCATAGTTAAAATCACTGAAAGCTGAGATTGTGGAGGGCCTGAATCACTGAATGCAAAACAAGCCATGTGTTTAGTGGTGCTGTAAACCCAAGCCAAGAAAAGCCCTCCTACCAAGGGAGAGGCACTGAAGGACAGCGACAAATCAGGAGGTGACCCTGAGTCCCTCTTGAGCAAGGGGACCCCAGCAGCAGATTGAGTGGTCCCCCAGGAGGGTGTGGACCCCAGCAGCAGATTGAGTGGTCCCCCGGGTGGAAGGGGACCCCAGCGGCAGATTGAGCGGTCCCCCAGGATAGTGTGCACCCCAGTAGCATTCCAGGAGGCAGAGTTGTGTCTCCCAGGAGGGTGTGATCTCTAGCGACAGAGTAGGAGGTGGAGTCAGGTCCCCAGGATGGCATGGACCCTTCAGCAGAGTGGAAGAGACACTGAGGAAATGACAGCAGTTTAGATACAACAGACCCCCCCCAGGTAACACTGCCCACCAGCCCAGTTGCATCTTTTCTCATGGGTGAGACTTGGAATAAGAGGGGGAGGATAATACTTGATTAAGTGGGAACACAAGAGATCCCTTCTATTCTATATGATATACTGTGGGCTCCAACAACCCTAAACTGCCAAATATTAAATGTTCTTGCTATCTTGTAGAACTGTATATAGTTGCCTGGCCTGAGACTACTAACCACGAGTTGACAAGTGTGCCGTTTGATATTCTATTAGCAATGTACATAGTCATGTAGAAATGTATATACTTATATAGTCTAATAAACCTGTATATATTTGTACATACTGCCAGCCTTGTTCACAGTCCCATTTGTTTTCCTGGGATGAAGGGAGGGAAATCCCACCCACTAACACCACCTTCTCCAGGTGGAGTCGCCAGGCGCCAAGAAGGTGAGGACCGATGGTGTCTGCCCTAAGGGGGGGGCTCCCACCAGGTTGGTACTGGACCCAGTAATGCCCCACGAGGTAAGGGGTCAACAGGGCGATACACAAGGAGCCAATGAACAGCATAGGAGTGTTGTGCTCCCTCTGTGTGCTCCTGCACATAAAACTTCTCATGCCAGTGCTGCTTGTCAGCTTCTGTTCACTTTGAGATTCACCGAAACAAGAGTTTGACCAGGGCTACCTAAACGTTTGCAAACGATTGTAGATTCAATATATGAAATTAATGTGTAAAGCAAATGCAAAATGAGATTTTCACAGCCAGGAAGAGCATATGTTGGCTGACGTTATGGACTGTATCTTGGTTGCCTGATATAGCACAAATGGCAGTAGAAACTGAGGTGTCGGTTAAGAAATGGATATAAAAAAAAAAAATGTAGGTTAACAAATCAAAAATGGAATAAATCACTGAATTAGGATGCAGCGTTCAAAATAAAAAGTGCACAAGGGTAGCCTATAAGGGTAATGCATGGGAAACATACCATAAACTACTACTTGGGCTACAGTCATTTCATTTATAAGATCTGGAAAAATCCCAGCTCTCCCCACATCCTCAAGCCAAAATCCAAACCCAAGAAAAAAAATGGCAGTTTATATGGCACCAACTCTCCTTTGGACACATAGGCAGTGCTCAGATAGTGATGGTTTTAATTATCGTGTCTTGCTGCAAAGAAAAAAAACCAAACTATAGTGACTCACAAAGGACAACAAGTAATGTGTTTTGTAGCACGTTACAAAAATGAGCTCAGATCGGGCTGGGGCCCTGGGGGCTGAGCCATGACCCCTGCATGCTGCTGTGCAGAAGTTCTGCTTTCCTAGCTTGACTTCTGCTCCTTGGGCTGGGGGGGGGGGGGGGGGGGCTACGAAGGCAGATTCCCAGTCTGCACAGTGGTGACGCTTGCTGGCCAGACCTGAGCATGCATACCAGGTTCCAGGGGGGGGGGGGGGGGGGTATCAGACGGGCAGAAAACCCCCAGGTATTTGTGCAAGAAAGACGCTCGTGGCACCATAGCTCGGATAGATTTTTTTTTTTTTTTTCATTTTTGTTAAAATTTATTAATCGCCTCTCACAAACGGTCA
Organism: Rhinatrema bivittatum; assembly: GCF_901001135.1. Taxonomy (NCBI): domain Eukaryota; kingdom Metazoa; phylum Chordata; class Amphibia; order Gymnophiona; family Rhinatrematidae; genus Rhinatrema; species Rhinatrema bivittatum. The sequence continues at coordinate 349,864,479 of NC_042619.1, forward strand.
AGGCGATTTTACAATAGACACATACATAAAATAACTGAGAAACATAAAACATAACATGAATTTCAAAGAGAAAATTATTGAGAACATTGAACAGTGTCAACAAAACATTGCCCATATTCAAACATATAAGCAATTGTTGAAAACATTTGTCAATATCCACAATCATCAGTCATATTCAGAATCAACAGGGTTGCTCTTACTCTATAACCATAATCACAGACTTCTGTAAGAAGGAGTAATTAAATTAAGGCAGCTGAATATGTGATTAACAGATATCATGAGCAAGAAGGACCACGAACTCTTTCAACGAACGTCTGGATATTTTTATTTTTTTTTTTGATTATCAATGGCCCGGAGCTCAAAAGGAAGGAGATTCCAAACCGCTGGGGGCAGCTACCGAAAAGGATGTCTCTCTGGTAGTAGATAAGATGCGCTGAACGGACAGATGGTACCTCGAGTAAGCAGTTTTGAGAAGATCTCAAGCTTCGCGTAGGTTTATAAATGCCAAGCCGGAAACTCAATGGAGCAGGAGAGAATTGTTGAGCCAAAACAAACCAAAAAAAAAAAAAAAAAGGACCTTGGGCCTCATGAGGTTCAGGCAGTTTTCAGAAGGACTGAATAGATTCCTAAACACATCTGCCACTTGTCGAACAGTGCTAAAAAAAAAAATATGTGGGAAATAATGTGAAAATAGTATTTAATTTAAGGCAAAAGTGTCAGCAGCAAGCAATTTGTGTAAATATATAGGCAGCAAAAAAAAAAAAAAAAAGGTTAATAGTGAAATATAAGAAAAGAAGGGACTACAGTTAAGTCATACAAAACAATTATAGACCAAAACCCCTTTCAAATATGGATTACTTTTTGCCTCTACCAGACTTACTGAAATTTCTCATAGTAAAAAAATAAAAAAATAAATAACTTGAAGCCTTGATTGCTGCAACCGATCACACGTTCCAGACCTCTGCTAATTCAACCCCCCCTTTTTATGTCTGAACAAAAAATATATATATTTATATTTCAATGTACTTGGTTGATAAGGTGGTTCCAGTTCCAAAACGGACTCGTTTTTATAAAGCCTAAATCCGGAAGAGAAGGATTTTCATGAATACTTTGCCTATTTTCTTTTTTTTTTTTTTTTAAAGGTTTTGTTCTTTATCCTAGAAATATTAAACACCAGCTAACCCCGTTGACGGCCTTGCTGTTGAGCCTCTCGCATATTCCACAAAATTGCTGTGGGCTCTTTTTTTTTTTTTTTAAACTCTCATGCATTCAGGTGCAGGCCCAAAGCAGCTTCAGATGTCTGTTTGGGGGGGGGAGTGTAGCACACAACCGATTTCTTTGGTCTTTGTGTGTGTGTGTTGTTTTTTTAATTTATTTTTTAAACTAGATTCAATGCTAGTTTCCTGTGCTGGTTACTTTCCAAAAGAAAATACTTAGTTCCTGGTTTTTTTTTTTTCTCTTTTTCTTTATTGAACCCCTCGGCGATGAAATATGTGGTCTGGAGGATTTTTTTTTTTTTTTTCCCCCCTCTGTGTGCGCGGCGTACAATGCCATTCATTTCCTACGGAATAATTTGAGTCCTTGTTTTTTAGCTGGCTGCCCTCCTTCTGAGAGTGTTAAATCCGAGGCCAGGATCGCGGGCAGATTTGGAAAAGCTATCGGGCTGTTACTAACCTGCCTCCATGGCAACTGCTGTTCACAACCCTGAGGACAAAAAATGTTTTTATTCTACTGGTGCCGTACAAAAGAGTCCCTAGCAAGGCTTCAGACAAAATGGCCATTGAAAATCAGATTATATTGATGTGGGAAATTTTTTTTTTTTCCTTCTAACTGTACAATTCGCATTGAAAGTATTTTTTTTTACACAGAATGTGCATTAGGATCAACCACTAGTGCAGTGGGATTGTCTGTAGATTTTGAGTGAAGCGATGATATCTATTAATGTGCTATATATGAAATAAATGTCGTCAAGGAAATTAGATGATGCCTTGTTATTGGACTGCCTAATACCTATGTGACCAGATTTCACATATTTTGTTGCCTCTACTTTTAGTGCTAACTTAGCACTTCACTAGCAAAGTGCAGTTAATAACTTTTGTCACTGATGTCCGCAGATCAGACGTGGCGTTTGAGCAATTATATCCGATGATTTCATGGCGGCGAAAACGTGCCACAAAGTGGTGGGCAGAGCTGGAGGGATGCTAAGGGTGTATGGGGGGGAGAGGAGCTAGTAGATTAAAAAGGGAAGTGATTATGCTGTTAAGGAGGTCATTCGAGATCTCGCACGGAGTATTTTTCAGTTTTGGAGGCAGTCCAGGAAAGGGCTAATAAAATGGTACAGGGTCTGCACCAGAAGCTAGATGAGATGAGACTCAAAGATCTACCTACGTGTGAATACTCTGGAGTAAGGATTTTCAATCTAGTCCTCTGGACGAACCTAGCCAGTCGTATTTTCACTGATTGCATGCCCTGCCTCCATAGTATACAGGTCTGTCTCTTGCATATTCATAAAAATCTGACTGGCTAGATGTGTCTTGAAGACTTGGTTGAGAATCCCTGCTCTAGAGGAGAGGCAAAACAGATGACGGACATTCAAATTCTTGAATGATATTGTTGCCCCTGTCCCAGTCTGGTCCCGTGCACAGGGGAAGGCTCATGGCCCAAGGGCAGGCCCTGTGACTTCCTGCACAAGGGGGCGGGAGCGAAGTAAATCTCTTTAAAGACCCTTAGTGTTTTGGCCCGGCGCGACTGGGTGCGCATGCCGTGCATTTGCACGGGGCGACACACACCCTAAGGGAGGCGGCGAGCCAGCGGCAGTAGGAGAGACAGCGGGGCCACCGTCAGCCAAAGAAGGAGACAGGCTGCCGGCGCTCATTTCGCCGTCAGCCGTCAGAGGCCCGTGTTTTCGTTTGCGTGTGCACGTGCGCACAGCTTCTGCTCTCCCCCCCCCCCCCCCCCCACACACACACAATCTGGAAGGCCAGCGGGCTGTATGGCCCAAAGACAGCAGGAGGCCGTGTGGGTCTGAGAGCCTGTGTGTGTTTATGCCTGTGTGTCTGTGTGAGAGCCTGTGTGTGTTTATGCCTGTGTGTCTGTGTGAGAGCCTGTGTGTGTTTATGCCTGTGTGTCTGTGTGAGAGCCTGTGTGTGTTTATGCCTGTGTGTCTGTGTGAGAGCCTGTGAGTGTTTATGCATGTGTGTCTGTGTGAGAGCCTGTGTGTGTTTATGCATGTGTCTGTGTGAAGAGCCTGTGAATGTGCCTGTGAGAGCCCATGTGTCACATATAAACTCTCACAGGCGCGCACGTGTGTGTATGTATATATGTAATGTATCTGTGAGGGAGTGTGTGAGAGAATGAACGTGGTGTGCGTGTGTGTGTGTGAGAAGATAAAATGTGGTGGTCTCTACCTCCCTCAATCCGCGACAATCTCGGGGGAACTGGAGAGCAGGAGATTTTTTTGATCCTTAGTTTTAATTATTGGGTGTAATTTGATGATTCTGCTCTTTCCAAATATTTAATTGGGGGGGGGGGGGGGGAGAGGGGGAATAGAACATTTGTTAACTATTGGATTTTTTATTCCTCAGATGTTTTTAAATATTTTATTGGTTTTTGGGAAATTTTGTATGTTCTATTCCTTAACTGTTTGAAATATTTATTCCTTTTATGACTCTGATTTTACTATTATGATTGATTTCTTGATTTTATTATTTGATATTTTATGAAGAATGGTGATGTTTCTGATTTTCCATTGTTGCTCTGCTGGCTTGTTGTGGGTTCCAGTTCAGTTCTTCTCAGCACGTTTCTGTTTATACTTTCTGATCTCTTTATTCTGTATTTGCTGAGGGTTAGTCTGTGTTCTACAAATGTGACCGAGTGACGTATTATGCTGGCAGGTAACTTCTGTGAAGGGATCTAATAAGTTTTATTGGTGTTCTAGGGCCTGGGTAATATGTGCAATGTTGCCTTTTCATAGATAAGGTTGTTAGGGTTGTTTTGTTATGGGAGGTTTACTATATTGTGATGGTAATTCTGTTCATGGCTTTCTGAGGGCCAAGCTCACACCCAATACACATTCTAAAACGTCTAATTCCATAGGAGCTCCAAGTGACTTTTTTTTTGCAGTTTTTTGGGTGGCACCACAGGAGTGCATGTAAATATAATGTGCATGTTGTGTTATTTTTGCCTCAGCAGACTGTACTTATGAATCCACTGCACTACCACCAGACAGTTAAGCTCTTGGGGAAGGAACCTTCCTCCCGTTCCACCTGTTTTTTGCATGGCAGCTTGCCTTTCCGTCTCTTGGTAACTTGTCCACTCTTTTGGGCTTCTGGCTGACCGCTCTTTCAAATAGCAACTCTTCTAGGACCTTTCCTCATTTGGGCAGCTATTCCAAGCTCCCACCAAGGACCAATCCTCGGACTCTCTCACACACACTCACACTCACTCACTCACTCACTCACACTCCCCAAGAGCATAACGCAAGTGCCATGCTGGCCCAGCACCCTGTCTCCATCAGGGGCCAGTCTGGGTCACAGATACCTGGCAGATCCTAAATAGTTGATCTAGTTCTTATATTTTATTTCCAGGGAATAAGCTCTGACTTTCCCAAATCTAGCAAACAACTGTTTATGGACTTTTCTTACAGGAAATTGTCCTCTTTTGAACCCCGCAATGTTAAGTTGCTGTGACCGTAATCCTCCCACAACAGATTCTGTAGCTTGATTGTACGTTGAGCGGGAAAAAAAAATACTAGTTATGATTTTAAATTTGCCAGTTGCTAGTTTTATGGAGTGTTCCCTAGTTCTAGTGTTTGAAAGGGTAAATAATAATTCTTTCTTTACCCGTTCTGCCCCACTCATGATTTTATAATGCTCAGTCATATCCTCCGTCATCTCTTTTTCCAAGCTAAGGAGCGTCTGTTTAGCCTTTCTCCATAAGGGAGCTTTTCCATACTTTCTATCAGTTTTCTCGCCCTTCTCCTCATCTTTTGTATGTCCACTATGTCTTTTTTTGAGATGGAGTGACCAGAACCGCACAGAGCGGTCGCATCATGGATCCTATACAGAAGCACTCTGATTTCTGTACTTTTCCAAATAATTCTAAATAGATCTATTTGCCCTTTTGACTGCCTTCATACACCCCGAGCTGAAGATTAAGGTATTGTCCTCTAGGATTCTGAGATCCCTTTTTTTGTGAGTGGTAACTCCTAACGTAGAACCCAGCGTCATGTATTTGTGTTTGGGATTATTTTTCCCTGTGTGCATTACCTTGCACTTGTTCATATTAAATTGCACTACTTGACTTTGGAATCCAAGGAGCATTCACGCTGGAATCCCAGTACCCGCTCGACCTTTGATCCCAGCCACCTTCCTTGGACAGGAACTCTTCTCCTCCATGCACCTCTTTGAGAGAGAGAGAGAGCCCACCTGGTAATTCCCCCACCCCCTCCAATTACCCTCAGCAAGGGGATGCACTCCCTGACCTTTAACACTTGAGGGGCTCAGGCTGACTCCAACTCCATTCTCCAGATTTTAACACCTACTCCTAAATCACACTGGCACAGGAGTTCTGATGAAACAGACACCTCCCACCAGGGAGTACCAAACCTGCCTATATATACCCGTCTACACTGACATCTCTCTCGGGGCCATGGTCTGAGATCACCAATTCTTCACTGCAAGACATTCTACACTAGTAAGGGGTTGAATTGGGGGGTCCCCTTACAGTATTAATAATGAACAAGAAGCAGACTGGAAAGGAAGTTTATAGAGCAAAGGCGTACGAGGCTTTGAGGATCTAGGCTCAGGAGCAATGTCGGGAATTATTTATGCACTTGAGAAATGGTAGATGCATGGACTGCCCATCCCAGGGCAATGAACCTTTAAGCCATGGAATAAGCACAGAGGATCTTCAGTTGCAAATAAGCGGAGAGAGTGTAAGAATCAATCAGCAGCTGTATCTGGCAGGCTGCTGGTTCAGTAATAACTGGAAGTCTTTGTGGAAAGCCTCTGTTGATTGTGTTGGTGGTAGCAGAGCTTCATCTGGAAAGGCCACGGGGACCTAGGAAGCTAGATGTTTGGGCAACAGCTATGCTGCGGTTGGTGGCTGTTTGGATTTTTGCAGGACCTTCTGGTTGGCAACTGGTGTGGTGGGGTGCTAGGTTTGAATAAAAAAAAGGGAATCTTGCACACTGGAAGAAAATAAAAACTTGGAGAAATAATATCCTACAGGCAGTCACACTTTGGCAACATGAAAAATAATTGGGCAGAACGGATGACCCAGTTTCTCTTTCTGCTATTGTCTACTGTGTTAGTATTGATCTTCAGAAGAGTTTAATTCTGCTCATTAGGAGCTACAAGTAGCAAAGCTAATAGCAGCAAGAAACTTGGAATGGTAATGTAAAAGGAATGGATTAATGTTCTTAATATGAACTAAATTAATAGTAATCAAGAAGCATTATTCTCTGGCAGCTAATTCTGGGCTTGATGAAATGACTCTGCTCATTCATTAATGGACAAGTACCAAGTCTCCCTAGATAAAAAAAAAAATAAAAATACAAACTCCTCATAGTGCAGCGTGTCATCAGAGTTTCACATTCTTTATAGGGGAGGTTGTTCGAAGAATAAACGACCCCTTTGAGATGCTTTCTGGTGAGCAAGGTTGATTTACGTTTTGATTAGCAGAACCGTGTGGGGTGGCTCTTACAGCTGTATATCATTCTGTACCTGCTGTATGGATCAATACAGGATTTCATTTCCACTGCTTTCAACTACACATTTCATGAGCACTAAATGAATTTGAACACTTAGTTTTTTTTTTTGTTTTTAAGATAAACAGTGGGACATTATTGACAACCAGTTTTAAATGAAATGTTCAAACACTGAAAGCCAGGGCCATGCCTTGTGAGCGACTGGAAGCACTGCCAACTTCCCTATTATAGGAATCCTGCGTACCATGAGCACTTAATCTCCGTAATGCAGTGGAGGGTTCTCCAGGGGAGTCCCCTGGCTTAAATCATCATAACATAGTAGTAGATGTTGGCAGATAAGGACCATTTAGCTTACCTAAGACTGCTCGCTGGCCTCCAGTTTTATTTTCTGAAGCGGGAGGCTCACTGATAGGAGCAGTGCTGGCAAGAGTACCTCGATAAGAAATAGTAACAGAAGCCGTTGACTGAGAAATTGATAGCATATCGTTGCTGTGCCTGTGAGTGGTGAGCCACATGCATTTCAGCTGAGGCTTTTGGATATTATTCACAGCTAGAATTATTCAGTTCTCACACAACGGAACGAGGGCTGAATGAGAACATTTTAAGAGCTTTGTTTTAATGTCCCTTTTGGACATAGCCTGCTGCTAATGTGGCTCATGGAAAGATGAAGTATGAACATTACTACTGTTATACCTGACCCCAGCGTACAATAATGATCTAGCTATGTTAAGATGAAAGTAGGATGGAATATTGGCAACAACTTAAAGCTAGGAAAGAACAAAGGATGTCCGTTTATATGGTCTTAAAATTTAAGACCCTTCCCACCAAAGCCATGTTTTAAGTTCATGTTTTAATATACCTCGCTCTTTTTCTCTCTCTCATAAGACTCATCATACTGGGTCATACCAAAGGTCCATCAAGCCTAGAATCCTGTTTCTAACAATGGCCAATCCAGGTCACAAATACCTAGCAGTAATCCAATGGAGTAGATAGGATCCATGCGGCTTATCCCAGGGATTAAGCACTCATTTTCCCCCCAAGTCCACCTTAATTGTTTATGGACTTTTCCTCAAGGAACTTGGCCAAACCTTTTTTTTTTTTTTAAAGCAGCTACACTAATAGCTTTCACCACATCCTCTGGTAATGAATTCCAGAACTTAATTATGTATTGAGTAAAAAATAAATAAATACATTTAAAATTAATAAGAGAAAATTTATCACCTAATAACTTTGGGGTAGATTTTAAAAGGTTGCGCGCGGGTGTACATGTGCGCGCACTACCCGGCGCGTGCACATGTACACCCGATTTTATAACTTGTGCGCGCAAGTTATAAAATCCGGGGTTGGTGCACAATTGTGCACCTTGTGCGCGCCGAGCCATGCTGCCTTTCCTCCCCCTAGCCCTACTCTAACACTCCCCAAAATTTTTATTTTACCTTTTGTGCCTGCTGGCAGCACGCTGGCACGCAATCCTCTGACAGCAGTAATATCTCCTCTGTCGGAGGCCTCTTGCCCTGCCCCGGGACTTGGGAACGTAACCCTTTTAAAATCCGGCCCTTTGTGTGTCCCATAGTCTTTGTACTCTTTGAAAGAAAAACCAACCAATTTAATATTTATTTGTTGCACACCACTCAATATTTTATAGACCTCAATCATATCTCCCCTCAGCCGTCTCTTCTCCAAGCCAAAGAGCCCTAACCTCTTTAGCCTTTCCTCTTAAGGGAATCATTCCAACCCCTTTATCATTTTGGTTGCCCTTCTCTGTACCTTTTCTAATTCTGCTATATCTTTTTTTGAGATGTGATGACCAGAACTGCCCACAATACTCAAGAGGAGGACATAACATGGAGCGACACAGAGGCATTATGATATTCTCTGTTTTATTCTCCCTTCCTTTCCTAATAATTCCTAGTATTCTATTTGCTTTTTTGTCACTTAGATCCATTTTCTGAATGGTAACTGCTAATGTAGAACCTTGCATTGGGTAGCTATAATTTGGGTTACTCTTTCTCTTTCTCTCTCTCTCCATTTCTTTTAAAACGTAATATTTTTCTATTTAAAAGTTGTCTCAGCAGCCCCTAAACAGCACTTTTCAGAGGTACAGGAAAAATTAAGAACATAGCTTTTTCCTCACAATATCTAGAAAGAAGAAATCCATAGGCAAAGGATTCAAGGGAATGTGTTTGTGACAGAAAAATGTCCATTACCAATGGGCACGACCTCTGCTACTGCTGCCTCGGACTGAACCACGAGCAGGTCAATTGTTATAAAAACAGATGTTGTGATAGCAGATATCCCCATATACTCAGAAATCTAGTGCCTCGAAAATGGAGGAACTGTGCAAGTCTGTTAGAAGGCACAATCAGTCTTCTGAAGTGTAGCTTGTTGGCCTCTCTGGAAAGTGAATCGAACAAGAGCTCCTTAAAAGTATCTCTCTCGTTGGCAGGATAGACTGAATCCTCAGGGTCGAGTAAGCGTAATATGTGTCAAAAAAACAAAAAAGAGGTGCTGCTCTGAAGATCTTCTTCTGGCAGACAGCACCGAGGTGCATCGGCACTATTGAAGCAATCAACACTATTGGTGCAAAAATCTTTGCACTCGGTGCTTCGAGCCCCAGATCCTGCTCGCCTCAATCCTCAGCACCTATACTACAGAGTTGTATGTCAATAATTCTAGTGCAGCCGTATGTCGGCTTACACAAAATTTTAACAGTTTCAGTTGTGATATACTTCTACCACCACCAAGTACTAGATACCTTATGCCAAGAAAATTAATGGGATAAAGGCCATGCCTGGAGACTTCACATTCTGTTTGATCTCTGATACTTTTCACATTTAATCGGTCTCCAGTGAAAATTCTGCAGTACCCGGAAAATGTGCAAGATTCTGTGTTTGTTAGGATGTGGGAAAATCCTATTTCCTGTGCCCCAGTTGCAAGGAAATTAGATCTCAAATATAGAGTGCAAAAATCCCTGGGATTCGGGATAGTGCAATTAACCTTATCAATCAGCTGGTGTGGAATCAGCTCTTGAGAGTCAAGAAAATTAGAATATAGTCAGATACTCCACCTGGAAAGGATACCTAATTACTGGATAGTTGTTATGCAGGTATTCCAAAACTCCATGCTAAATGCATGGATTTCTGCTAACCAATTCTATATGGTTAAATATTACATGATTATATCCAGAAACTGAAGCCTTTTCTTCCACCCGGTGAAGTTACCTACTCTCAGCCACTCCTAGGTGCTAAATAATGTATATATCAACTTATTTGCTCCTTTACTAGGTACTTAACACCACAGTACACATCTTGACAGTGTCCATTGAAGCAGCCGCATGGCTTGGTTGAGCGACAGTTGCCTCCGCAATTATTTCCATGACAAGTCAGATGTTCCATGTCAAGCTATTGACCTTTTTGGTGAAAAGTTCAGAAAAAGTAACTCACAAGAACAATATGTGGCAATCCAATCCCTATCGATTGGACTGGAGCAGCTTTCTGCAAGGCGTTCTTACTCTGAGACAGTTTATGCAAAGATGCCCCTTCCAGCAATTTCAAAGATACCCAACTCATATGCAGTAGCAGCAGCAGCTTCCAGCACACACTAGATGTCATGAAAGCCATCAACCTAAAGTGTCTCAGCAGCCCAAGCCTGGACCCAGTTTTTGACCCCACTCTGAAGCCAGCAACAAGCCTTTCCAGTGGGAGGGAGGATCCAGCACTTCCTGGAGGACTGCCCACCAAGGACTGCTTGGTCCTCAAGATTGTGGAGTCTGCATACTGCCTGCATTTCTCCCAATTTCAAGTGCTGCTGCATTATTCAGCCTTCAATCTAGATCAGTGTCTCTTGATGCAACTCCGCCTGAAAGTGGCATCGCGCCATAAATGGTGGGCGATCTATTCCTTAGTATCACCATGGCCAAGAGTTCTGCTCCTGTTACTTCCTTATCTTAAAATATCTGGGGAAATGGGACCCATCCTGTGTAAGAAGCCTGAAAAATCATATACTCTGGAAGAAATTCAAAATTAGATCAGTCATCCGCCAGAGACACAGTGGTTGTTCTTGGCCATATGGTGGTGGCAATGCATGTGGTTCCATTCATCCGCCTTTACTTACAATTTCTATAACGATGCCTTTGTTATCAATGGGACCTTTGATGACCAAAGTGCAGATTTTGAAAGAATTGAAACAGGAATTATGCTGGTGGCTATAACCCTTCATTCTTCAGGAAGTAGACTCCCTTTGGCTACTGTCTCATCAAGTAACATTGGTAAGAGGTGCCTCATCAAGCAGCACTGACTGATAACATGGGGGTAATCTGCACTGCGCGGCAGATACAACCACGAGAAGCTTGCTGGGTCCTTTTCTTCCATTTCTGTTTCTATAGCTGAGAGAGAAGTCAGTTCGGTGCCGCCGGATGTCAGCAACTTGTCATGGCTTAATTCATCTTGCTAGCTTTCAGCACAGGCAGTTAACTCATAATATCCACTGATGCAGACGCTAGTTAGTGTAACTGACTCTCTTAGAGATGAGTGCGTGGATTCTTATCAAATGTGGGGAAGTATAATCTTCAGGTCCGACCAGCGAGGTAGCACCCACCACAAATGAAACATTTAGATTTTGTTTCCAGAGACGTTTTATGTTCAAATTGTTTTATCAATAAAACAATACAAAATGCATAATAACTGGTGGATTTTTCCAGCAACCATGGCAAATAGAACAATTTAAATATATTCAGCATTGCCCGTCCCCTACCATCTACCAAAGACATTTTGATTTGAGGTAGATAATATGAATTATGATTTTATTTAATTGATGTTTTTATAGATTATAGGTATAATGCTGGTAATTTATTGTGTTTTTGTTTGATTACTTTGTTTAATTACATTGGGTGTAATTTTAATTTAAGGAAGTCTATATACAAGTGCAGTATAATATAACTAGGTTTTCTGATCCTAAGTGTTTGTGTATTTAATACCGTTTATAGACTGCTTTCCTGATTTAAGCAGAATCATTCAAAGCAGTGTGCAAGGGTAAAATGTAATTGTATAATAAAACCAGAAAATAAAAATAGCATCCAGAATCATAATCATACAGCAATCATAGTTTGAATTACAGCATTAATTTCTATCAATTTACATTATTCAGCATAAGCCAGGTATTCAATTTCTTTTGAAATTTGATTAAGTCCTGTTTATAAATTGCAAATTTAGGGGCTTATTTTTATGGCAATTAGGTGTATTTGGAGGGTATTAAGAATAGAAATTTATTTATTTTGCAGCATAAAGTACAATTTTGGCACATTTTTTTTTTATCTATTTATCTTTTTTTTTTTTTTTTTTTTGGTTAAAACTGAAAAACTCACTTTCTCCATCAGGGTGTCTTTTCATCAGGGATTTTTTTTTTCGGTTTTAAGTGAAAAGTATTTACTACCGTGTATATACCCCTAGTAAGAATATTGTCCTCCAGACACCTGGGGAATTCTCGTGGGTCTTTAAACTGCCCAAGCGGACATGAGTTCAGGGTTCTCCACAAGTTTACTTACAGGGCAAGGTATTTATAGACATTTGATATTCCGCTTTTTTTTTGCTAGGAATGGTCTCTGTCCAAAGACAAAACATGGCAGCATCTGAAGTCCTCAGACATGGAGATGCAGAGCTGAACTACTCTCCCCATGTATTGGTGAAGAACTTCTCTGCTCTTTTTTTTTTTGTTTTGTTTTTTACAATCTGCACTAAATTTTTGGATTGGTATTTTCTTTACTCATGCTCTGAAAAACAAGTTTTCTGATAAAATAAGCATCCTCCAAGCAGAGGGCATCATTTTGAAAACAGTGTCGATGGAAGATCTTTGTGTTTCTTCTCTAGCGTCCACCACTCTTTTTTTTTTTTTCCTTGAATAAATATTTCCTGATGTTGGTCTCCCCCATCCCCCCCCCCCCCCCCCCCCGAGTTTCATTTCATGACCACTAGTTCTAGTTTCCTTTCCGATGGTAAAGATTTGTTGGTTGTGCATCGTTTGTAATACCTTTCAGGTATCTGAAGGTCTGTATCTTATCTCCCCTGCGCCTCCTCTCGTCCAGGCTGTGCATATTCAGCCTCTCCTCATGAGTCTTCCGATGCAGACCCAACACCATTTTGGTTGCCTTTCTCTGGTCCACTTCCCTGCTGTCCCAAGCCTTTTGGAGATTATGGTTATATCAATTGTGCACACTTATCCAGGGCGCACGCAAAGCCCCGGGACGCGTGCAAGTCCCGGGGCTTTGCTTGGGGGTCATGTTGGGGGTGGTGTGGCATTGGGGGGCGTGTCCGGGGGAGTGCGGGTGGTCCATGGGCAGGGCCAGAGGCGGGGCAGAGTGCTCCGGCACAGCGGCCTGGGCAGGGGCAGGGAGCTGGCGACACGCGCAAGTTACGCCTGCCAGAGGCGTAACTCAACGAAATAAGGTAGGGGAGGGGGATTTAGTTGGGGGTGGGTTAGATAAGGGAGGGGGGAAGGTGGGGGGAACAAAAAAAATTCTCTCAGAGGCCGCTCCGATTTCAGAGCAGCCTCGGAGGGAACGGAGGCAGGCTGCGCGGCTCGGCGCACGCAAGGCTGCTGATTTTGCGCAGCCTTGCGTGCGCCGACCCCAGATTTTAAAAGACGCGCGCGGCTACGCGCGCGTCTTTTAAAATCCGGCGAACTTTTTAAAAATCTGCCCCATAGTGTATTTTAAACTTACCCGGCCGGATAAATCTGAGTTTCTGCACCTTGCATTTTTTACATATGCGAGCATGTTTGTGCGCGTATATATATATATATATATATTCACTTTTTATTTATTGTGCGTATCTGATCTGTGCGGGTTATAAAATGCTGTAGTAAATTTGTGTGCACGTGAGCAGTTTTGAAAGTTATCCTCCTGGTAAATAAATCAGTCGGTCTCTATATCCAGGCATTTTCAGAAGGGTATCTAACTTGCATTGATTTAATGTTTTGAAAAGAAAAGAAATCCTGCCTATAAAACGTCTTTCCCAGCTTCGGAACCTGTTTTGGCATTCTCTTATCCCTGAATCCTTGATAGTGAAGATATTGTAAACTGGCCTGTGATTGTTTGGAGTAACGCGATATAACAAGTTTCATAAATGAATGATGAACAGAGATTTTTTTTGTAAACACATAAGGGCTAAACATACTCTTAAAGCTTTCCCCATTTTGTATCTATGAGAAGTGTTTAGTACGTCTTGGGTTGTCTTTTTTTGTCTCTTGTAGCCGTGATTGTGTCAGAGGGCTGGCAATGTATTTTTAATTCAAGCTGTAGGTTTCCTTTGGCTCAGTTACAAGGTATTAAATGGACCTTGTAATTGAGCATTTTAGCTTTAAAGGTGCCCCCTTGTTTTCATCCCAGCTCATCCCCCTGGAGGTGGTGGGGGGGAGGGAAAGAGGAGCAGTCAGTTGTGCATCGTAGATTTGGCAGCAGCAGGAGGAGGAAAGACAGTGGGAGTGAGTGGGATGGGGAGGGAGTGTGGGGTGTTTTTTTTAATTAAACTTATACTGTGCAGATGGCTTCCTCCCTCAGACAAAAGTACATTCTCTTCAAAAGCATCTCAGACTGGCCCCGGGGATTAAATGCCTTAAGTGTTGCAGAGTTGAGGCTTTCCTTTGCTATTTTACCTGTCTTGACTGCGTTAGCCCAGGCAGCCCCGGGTTTCCATTGCTGACTGCAGAGGGACCTGTGGCTGGGGCTGGGAGGGTGAAATATTTAGAATTAAAGGCTCTTCTTCTTCTTTCTTCCCCCTATCTCCCTCCCCTCCCCCCCCCAAAAAAAAAACCCGACCTGGGTAAAATGAAAGGGAAAGGTACTGAATCTTTTTCATAGTGAAGCCATGCTATTTGTTAATATTGCATCTACAATTAAAAATTCAATAAAATTTCAATATATTCCACAGCACAGAAATGTGTGTCCAGCTCACACAATTCACTAAATAACTAAAGGTAGGAAAACACCTATTCTGAGTGTTTTTCCTTATTCCTGTTCAGGTTCCTCTCTTATCTTCATCGTCTCGTGATGCTTTTTAATATTATTCTCCTTTCCATTCCATTTGCCTGGCATCCTTTCATCTCAATTTTATACATCTTTTCACCTTTTTTTTTTTTTTTGAGCCGGGGGGGTTAGAGGGTTGGGTCCGGCAGGTTTTCTCCTGCTCTCTTGGCGCTCCATCTCAGTTGGGATCGGGACCCAATGCCGTGAGCCTTCATTCACAACTACCTCCTGTTACCCCCCCCTCCCCCCCTCCATTTTATATCCCTTCTCAACCCTGTCATCGCAGCCACAGTCCTTGGTTTGGGGGCCGTGCACCAGGGCTTCCTCTAGAAGCCCTGAATTTGAGGTCCTTAAATAACGGCCGTTAGGAGTCGCCACTGCCTGATGACTGGGGATTCGGTCCCCATGGTATCCCCTATTCCTGCTGGTCTAGGGAGCAGATCCTCCTTAGCTACACTACAACCAGACTGCCCCCCCCCCCCCCCCCCGAATTTCTCACTGCTATCCATCCCATGCATCTAAGCCTCATACCTGCCACTTAACTGTCTTTCTCAACCCTCCTCTCAAATTCTTTCACTTTATAGTGTGCTTATTCTTTTCGTGTCCCCAAACCTCTGCTTTTGTTCCCTTCCTCTTCTCATCATGCTGCTTCCCTTCCCTCCCCTCTGCAAGCCAGAACAGCAATGGCAGAAAAAGGAAACGTAAGCGATGTGAACCCTTGTGGCTGTGTTGAGGTTGATGCAACCAATGGGGTGAACCCTACCTTCACTGACAGCTGGTGGAGGCTTGCTAGCAAGAGTCTGGTCTAGGGCTTCACCTATACCAGACCCTTTCTCTGCAGGTTGAGCCATTGGGTTCTGAGGCCAGCAGATGATGGTCTCTTATAGGATGGAGTAGATGGAAGTACAGGGCCTGGCAAGGTTCAATCAGAATAGTCAGGCAAGGGGTCAGAGGCAGGTAACAATCAGGATAGTCTCAATCCAGGCAATTGATGGGGAAAGTAAGTAGACAGCACTGGATACTTCTGCAAGAACTGAGACCTGGACTGTCTGATTTAGTTTATTTTGATCTTTTTTAATTGAATTAATGACAATTGTTGGTGATTGGATATATCAATCTTATGCAAAAATACATTGATCATTTATTTTAAAGATGGTTATGGAATTAATTCTAATTATCTTCTTTGCAATTTTTGTTAGATAATTCTAAATTTTAGCAGATGTTGGTGAGATTACATTTTCCTTATTTGGGCAGGAGGAACTGCTTGGGAGCGATTTCCCTTCCGCGTACTTATATAAAGGATGCCCCTTCAATCCTTTAAATATGCAGGACAACATTAAGTTGGAGGGAAAAATGAAGCATTGCATCAATAACCTTTTTGTGCTTCAGTGCACAAGAATATCCCCTCCAACAACAAAAATTTCAGGAAGCGTTCTGCGATCTTGGATAGACACCAGATGGTCATAAAAGTGGATGAGATCATTATTGGAACGCTTTGCAAGAGTCCCACTGGGCTAGAGAGCATAGCCAAAGTGTTGTTTATATGGAGTTCATGGTTTCTCGCTCCCAAAACCCGATGCTGAAAATTAATTCCAGTTTATTATTACGTACTCATGTAGTGTTTAATAGTCTGAAATTAATTTAGTGCATTGGGATCAAAATAAGCAATGGCCATGTAATCATCTCAATATCAAATCAATAGTTAGACTTTATTCATCAAGATAATCCTCTTCTATGGCAATGGTCATTACATCATCTTGTTCCCCAGTGGGGGGGTCAGTTGGGACTGAATTATGGCCCCCATATTGTATAGGTTCTCATGAACAAAAAGGCCAGGAAGAGGACTATTCTCGGCTCATAGCTCAGATCCTTCATTTGGATTCTAGCCAAAAAATGGCTGAGAGAAGGTACTATAACTTAGTCTGTGTCTAACAATGCTGTGTAGACCCCCACCCCCAACTAACTGAGGATTAAGCAACACAGCTTGTACTGTAAGCTTAAAAGCCTTCCGTCTTTATACTTGTGGCTCACAAATCACTTGACATATTCTGTAGGGAGTACTCTTAACGTCATCCAGTTGTGCAGATGCAAAGATGCTGCAGAACTTGTTTTCTAACATTTTCGCATAAGAAAACATCTTTTGAACAAAAATAAAGAAAATAAGTAGATTAAAAAATCACATGGCTTCTCATTTAGGAACAATTTAAAAACTCTTGAGGCATTATTTTTGCGTGCACTTCACCAGATTAAGTGCCAGATTTGAAAATCAAAATTCCTTTTTATCTTCTGTGAAAAAAATCAGCGATAGAAAACAGTTCACTTGCATGCTTTGAAAGGAAGTTGTAGGTGTTGCAGGCGTGGACCCTTGGACTGAGATGGAGTTGACGCACCCTGCAGGTCTCCACCGTCGGCTGGCAGAGATGGCTGTGGCAGAGGCCCAATTGGAACTTCACATACACCAGCCCTCGTTACCCTTAGGTTGAGCCCTTGGGCCCCCGGGCCATTAGGATTTGGACACTGGCCTCTGCGGTAGAGGCGAAGATCCATTGAAGTCGTCGAGTTACAGGCCAGTGTCCGGAGCAGGCTGTAAACAGGCAGAGCCAGAGACAGGCAGTGTTCAGCAGAGTCTCTGTCCGGTCAGTGACAGGTGGAGTTCAGTCAAGATCCAGGCAGTGGTCAGTGGCAGGCAGAGTTCAATCAAGGTCAAGAGGCAAGCTGAAGTCAAAACCAGAGATCCAACCGAGGGACAGGAGAGGAATGCAGGAGACAAGGAACTCGGAAGACAAAGCTAAGGAACAGGACTGACCATGAAGAGACAAAGACCAGCGACAAGGAACTGAAGTCTAAACATGTAGAAGTGAAGACAGATCAGGGACAAGGCAATGAACACAGACCTGGAATGTAGGAACACACTGAGGAAACTAGCTCTACCAGGAGGTAGTTGATGTATTGCCGAGGCACCAGACTAAGAGCTGAAATGGCCTTGTATACGCCAAGGTAGTGATGTCTTCCATGGGTGCCATTGGGTAGATTCCCACCATGGGTCCTTTAAGGGTAATCAAGTCAGGTGCATGCGTGCCTGGGGGAGGGGGGGCACCGGGGGAGGTAGTGGCGTCTGAGACAGATACTGAGCGGGCAGCCTGCCGCTTTTTGGGAAGCAGGGCTGTATCGTCTGCATCAGGGATCGGCGGAACGTGGCGGCCAGCCGCACTCACATCCAGGGGCCTACCCTGCTGCCTACGAGGAACATGCTAAGCTCGGGACTGGAGGTAAGGATGGCGCTTTGGGAGGCTGCTTCACGGAGCGCTGGACACAACAGTAGGGGGCAAACAAAATTTATAACTAAACACTGCTTTATATGTATTCCTGAGATAAGAACCTTTTTATGCTGTATTGGAGGGGCACAATGGATAAATGGCAGAGGTAGATACTTCATTTACAGAAGAGAGAGCTTGCATAAACATTACAAAACAAAGTGCAAAAGGTGTGGGGCCAGATGGGATATATCCTAGGATATTAGTGGAGCTCAGAGGTCCTGGCAGCATCATTGATAGTTCTGTTCAGTCAATTTGTGTTTGGAGATTGTAGCATTTCTAGAGGATTGGAGATGGGCAAACATCATCCCACTTCAAAAATAAAAGTGGAAATTGGAAGGAGTCTGGTAATTTTAGACTAGATATTATCAACTCTGTGCTAGGGAGATCATGCCAAAGAAATCCTAGGTTTCTTTTCTGGGTGACCAAGGAATTTAGTTAAGCAATGGTGCTTCATTAAAATGGAAATGTTCTTAATACCCGTGGCACTTGCAAGGCCACGATTATTTGGTACCCATGGGCTTGCAAGCCAGTTTTCAAAGGAAAACCCCCTGTGGTGGTTCCTTTCGAAAATTCAGGGGTAGTTCGGGCAAAACGGTAATGCCTGTGTAGAGTGAGACCTCATCTGGAGTATTACATGCAGTTCTTTCACACTTATCTTTATTAAAGTTTAATTTGTTGAATTGACCAGTTTTGAACAGTAACTTAGCAATACTGTAATTATGAGCTAGGGGTGTGCAGAGCCAAAAAATGTTATGGGTCATTCATTCTTTACTTAGGTTGCAGTCATTCATCAGGTACATCTCAAACAAAAAATTTTTCATTTGTTTTTTCGTTTTTACATTGAAGTCAATAGTGGAAGCAATCCATAGACCCCATAGGCCCTCCAGGCCTAGGGCCTAGTCCATTGGCCTAGGCCTGGAGGGCCAAGACCAGGCCTTCTATGTCTTTTCATCAACCAAAAATGACATCGTCCACCTGGATGTACTGCAGCGATACCACTGTGGCCCCTTGTTCCGAAGCAGATGGTGTCATTTTGATAAACGGCCATACGTTTTAACAGACATCCATCAGAGTGGCGTCATCCACTCAATGAACCAAAACGGTGGAAAACCTGGGCCTTGGTGGGGCCCTGGCAATGGGACCCAGCCTTAGCCCAAGCCCCAACATTGGGCCTGTACCTAGACCAGACCCCAGCAATGGGACCTGGCCTCTGTGACTGGAGCAGTCCTGCCAGAGGCCCCCCATTTTTTGTTTTAATATGTGAATATGAAAATACCTGAAACGTTTGGTAATTTTTGGGTATTTTCATCAGAGGCTATTTTCAGTTCATTTCATTCATAACAAACTGAAAATGGCCTCATTTATCATGTTTTGCACATTTGGTTGACATGCATGAACATCTAATATGAGCAATTAATCTGTTTCTTACAAGGAAGGTCCAGTACTAATTACATTATGCTTTGCATAAGCCAAATAAGATGTCTATACAGACTCGAAAGAGGATAGATCATATTTAACTAATGCAGAAAATCATTCCATCGCTGAAGTCTGCCGAAACTATGTATAAAGCGCATTTCCATCTAGAAGCTATTACTAGCTTTACAGTTAACAGCAAATAACTAGCTAAATTTTATGTACAATATTTTCAGTACCCACATACAGCCCAAAAACATCTGTTGTCCATTTAATAGTGATATGCGCTCCAGAGAAGAACTGCTTTATAAATCTTTTGAAATGATATGTGAAGTAAACATGTATATCCTAGAGGAGAGCAAAGAGGGATATAGCGACATTAAAATGTGTGTGTAACGGGTCCTTTGACACTTGAGTGTGGCTTTTTGAGAAGCTCTGGGAGAGAAAGACCCTTGAACTCTCTTCTGGGGTTTTGCAAAGGACTGAGGATGAGTGTGAATGTCTGAAAAGTTTAGTCTCAAGAAAGACAAGTAATGAATAGCCTGTATATGGCAAAATAATATGATGTAGGTCAACCCATTTCTCAGGACACACCTAGTCTGTCAGGTTTTCAGGTTACCCACAGTGAATTTGCATGAGAGAGATTTGCATGCGTTGTCTTAATTGTATGCAGATCTCTCCCATGTTATATTCATTATAGCTATCCTGAAAACCTGACTGGGCTGTTAGGTTGAGAAACCCCTGTGTTATCCAATGAGAAGTTGATATTAGGTGAACTTCAGATGATGTACCTAGGGGTGTCCCCTTTGAGAGATGGGGAAGAGAATCCTCTATAAACTTGTGTTCAGAGTTTGGCGGGAGGAGAGTGAAAGAAACGCATTACAATGCTGGGTTTCCTGAGGTGACTCTTCTCAAGAGTCACCTCAGGACTAGATCTAACTGACTCAGAATCTGCATTCTCATCCTGGCATCAAATCACTAGTAATATTGCTGACAAACTATGCCCATTACTCGCCAAGAAAATTAACCACACACCTAACCCTAAGAAACCCTTGTATACCCAAGAATTAAAGGCACTGAAACGTAACCTCAGAAAATTAGAAAAGAACTGGCGTAAAGACCCATCTGCTCCACAACTTGCCAAATACAAACAAGCCCTGCACATGTACCGTGAAAATATCCTAAAAAACAAAACGGGATTTTCACACGCAACGCATTCACGAATTCCATTTTAACCCCAAAGCACTATTCGAATACATAGCCAACCTAACCAAAAACTTCTCCCACCTATCCCTGACGAAGAAGCTGCAAACAAATGCCAGGACTTAGCCCAATTCTTCCATGATAAGATAGCAAAAATCATGACACAAGTTCACACAACTCCATCTTCATCATCACCAACCACACCCAAGACCCATACTACAGCACCACAAGCAACCAAGAACTCCTTTGAGAGCACCACCCCCTCTGAAATTGAATCATGTCTTAAAAAAAAATGAGGCCATCCTCACACCCATACAACACTACCCCCTAAACTCTCCTCGCTATCCCCAGTACTATATCTCAACCATTAGCCCAAATTATAAATAGATCTCTCACACTGGGTCAAGTCCCCCCGGCCTTAAAACAAGCAGTGATCAAACTCATTCTGAAGAAACCCAAATGAACTCAAACTACCGCCCAGTTTCCAACTTACCTTTCATATCAAAAGTTATGGAAAAAATAGTTAACCTCCAGCTTTTGGAATACCTAGAAAGCAACAATATCCTATCCAATTCACAATATGGTTTCCGTAAATTCTTCAACACCGAAAACCTACTCTTTTCACTATCCGACCACCTACTCAAAGGATTAGATAAAGGCCTCTCATTCATACTCACACTTCTAGACATATCCGCAGCCTTCGACACTATAAATCACAATGTACTACTCGATCGGCTATCTGAAATCGGAATCAAGCAATCCCCCTCTGCTGGTTCACCTCTTACCTAAAAAACAGACAGTTTAAAATTAGAATAGGTAACCAAGAATCCAAAGCATTCGAACTAATACAAGGTGTCCCCCAAGGCTCCTCTCTATCCTCAACCCTGTTCAACATTTATCTTCTGCCCCTCTGAAACCTGCTCTCAGATCTTGGCCTCAAACCCTACATATACACAGTCGACATTCAAATCGTCATCCCAATCACAGACTCACTACCTAAAACTATCAAAACATGGGAAGCATCACTTGCTGCCATCAGCAACTTCCTCTCTAATCTCAACCTTGAGCTCAACACCTCTAAAACAGAAACCATCTCAAACCTAATCAACACAACACTCCCCCGAATTCAATTCTTACATCTCAATATGCAAGGAATCTAGGAGTCATCATTGACGATCAATTCAACCACAAAAAATTCATTAACACCACCCTCAAGGAATGCTACTTCAAGTTGCAAATCCTAAAAAAAACTTAAACCACTTTTACATTTCAATGATTTCCGGAGAATACTACAGTCTCTAATATTCGCCAAAATAGACTACTGCAACTTGTTACTCCTTGGCCTTCCAAAAAACACCATCTCCCCCCTCCAATTGCTACAGAACAGAGTTGCAAGCATCCTCACCAACACATGCAAGAAGAACACATAACCCCAATCATCAAAGAACTACACTGGTTACCTATCCAACACCGCATATATTACAAAACCCTCACTATAATACACAAATCCTTACACAACCCAGATATGAACTGGCCCCACAATTCCTTCACCTTCCGCAACACAAACAGACCCACCCGATCACGCTACCTAGCAACCCTAAACATTCCCACTCCCAAACTGACCCAGTACAATGCTACCAAAGAACGCGCCCTATCCATTGCCGGCCCCACTCTCTGGAACTCAATGCCCGCCGACATACGCCAAGAACACTGTTTGCACAAGTTTAAACAAAAACTAAAAACTTGGCTTTTCACACAAGCATACTCATGATCTCAAGGACACTACACTGCATCCTATACCACCCCGACTCCCGGCCCTCACAATTAATCTATGCTCCCCCTTACCTTAACACTCCACCACACAGTAGCTCTCCTCTCGGAGAACACTAACCCTCCCACAATTATGATCCTTCACCATACCCAAGTTTTATCCCACCAAGAACTGCATTGCCCACCAAGTACCGCATTGGCCACACATCTAATTACATTATGACGTTAATTATACCAGTCAAAATATAGATATGTACTATACTGTAGTATTTATCAACCCCTATTTGTCACATTATAAACCTATTTATGTACTAAACAAATATCTGCTTAGTTGGTTCTATTAAACTGTTAAATTGTTGCTATAGTTACTCTGTAAAAGCTGTTATATGGGTTACACTGTAAAGCTCTGTTGCTGAATCCTTGTTGCCTGTAAACCGATATGATGGCCAACAACGAATGTCGGTATAGAAAAACCTTAAAAATAAATAAGGAAAAGGATCTGCAAAGACTGAAGCTGAAATAGTTTGTAATCTGACTGCTGGAAACCCTAGAAATAAAAGGATTTGTTTGTTTGACATAGTACCTTTGTGCGAGATCCTCCTTCATTCCAACATATGGGTTTGATAGAGTCTGGTATCAGCCTTGAAGAAAGGTGGGGGTCATACAAAGGGGAAACGTATGTTTGGTAAATTTGGTAACTTGCTAAATTTAATTTATATTCTGCTTTTCATGACTGGTCAGCCACTTCAAAGCAGATCACCTTCAGGAATCACAGGTATTACCCTGTCTCGGGAGGGCTTGCGATCTAAGGGGGTAATTCACTACGCGGTATCTTTCCCTGAGAGGAAACGACCCTGCGGCTTTGTGACTCCCGTGGTATTTTTCCCTGTGGAGGTCCCCATTTTGCATTTTTCCCGGGTCTATGGGGCCACCAACACTTAAAGGGGCCAATGGCCCCAAATAATCCCCCCCCCCCCCCAAAGTGCCAAACCCTAGGGATCTGCATAGACCCCACCACCTTAGGTGAACCTTGTGTAAATAAGAAGTAAGAAATAGTAAGTTTTTACCATCAGTGCAAGCCCCACCCCTAACTCCTCCCCTTCACTGACCTACATCTGGGCCCCTGGAGGCCACACCTCTGCTTGGATCCCCTCCTTTCTCGGATGGCCGAGTGCTCCTCCACCTTGGCCTTTCCCCCTGGATCCCCTTCTGTATCAGGAAAGGATCCCTTGTTGTCTAGGGGACACCCACTTCCCTGGACTGACCCCCGCCCCCCTTACTCTCCAGAAGTGCACTGCTGGCCATGTTCCAAAACAGTGCCGCCCTCATCATGTCAGCCCCTTTAAGGCAGGGCCCCGGGACCCTTGGGATATGATATGCGTTAATGTCCCAAGGCTCTCAGGGGAAGTTGGACACAACTCAAAAGTTGTAGCTAGCATCTAATCAAATAGCGTGGCTTGCGATTTTTTTTTTTTTCAGTAAGCTGTGTTTGATTTGCATAGTTTAGTGTATTAATGAGCTCTTTAATAGGCAAATGAGCTTGTTTAAATAAAAATGGTTCCGAGCTAAAATAATGTGAGATATTTGAAATATCTTGCATTATCTCTGCATTAGGTCATTTTTAACCATACGAATAACAGCCTAATGCGACTTGGTGAGTGACCCCCCTCTAAATTTGTGGCTGATGTATTGAAGTTGTGAAGTGACTTGCCCAAGATTCCAAGGAGTGGCAGTGGGGATTTGCACCCGGGCTTCCCTGGTTTCCCAGTCTGCTGCTCTAACCGCTAGACTGCTCTGCCATTCAGTATTGTTCTTGCCCCTCTGTGCCAGGTCCACTGCATCGTCCGTTTGACCAGTTTTTGCTGAACCCATAGATCCCCTGCTTAATCGCATGCTCCAGGCACCAAACACCGGGCAGCTCTCGCGTTTTACGTGGCAAATTTATAGGGTGAGATAACTATTTTAAATAATGAACAAGAAATGAGCATTTTATAATGGAAAGGAAGCTCTAGAACAAGAGGTCATGAGAGACTCAGGAATATCGTTAGAACGCATTTATAAGAAGAATATTATTTGGGGGTGGCTGTGCAGGTTTTATGCTTGGGGGGGGGGGAGGGCAGTAGAAGGAAGAAATGTTATGGATATGTTCTTAGTTTTCTGTTTTTGGGAGGGAATGATGTAATATTCTTGTGTATATTTGGTCTTCTATCACAGAAAAACAGCACTGACATTAAAAGGGGACCCATTGGCATTAGGCTTCATTAAATAGTTCTGCAATAGCCTGGATTTTTATTGCAGATTTGTAAGAGACACATTTTCCTTCCATGGGCAGTAGACTTTCAGTATTTTAGTTGCAGAGTTTTGTGATTTGTAGAAGTAAGAGTCGACAAGTGAGTTGTAGGTGATATTGTTTTATTGTATAATCTACCCTTAAACGAATGCAGAAAATTTTGGGGTTTGTTTATGATACTCACAAAGCTCAGCATGTCCAACTTGAATGCTTAATTGTAGTAATAGGTAGAAAATGTACTGTCTTCCAACAGCTTATTAATTGGTGTGTGCATATTAGATCAGATGTTGGTATATTAAGGCCTGAGGCCAGAAAATGAGGGCTGCTTGAATTGAATGCACTTAGAATTGTAGGCTGATCCTATAGTACAGATTTTATTCTGATCCTGAAGAGTGTGGATACATAATTTAAATCAAAGCACATCTAAATAAGCATTATGTTTGGAACATACTGTAATAATTTATGGCTATGTAAGTCACAGCTAGGATCCAATCAGAGTACAGAACCTCTAAGTACATACTCTGGTTCTTAAACACAGATAAAACCACAGGGTGGAATTTGCAAGGCTACAGTTGTGACCACACACTCCTTGTAAATGTAATCTGAGCAAAAATGCATAAAAATCACCATGCATAGAATTTTGATTTCATTTTTAGAAACGCATACTGCTGTATAAAAGAATACAAATCAAAACGCATTAAAGTAGTAGTTTGTTTCACTGATCTATACAACATACCCTTCGTTTTCATTGTAAAAGAACAATTATAGAAAGTATTCCAAAAGTAATTAAGAATTGCAATCAACAAAGTCTTGATTGCACACGTCTTCACACCCTTCGTGATAGCGTACCCAAATTGGCTCCAGTTAAAAAAAAAAAAAAAAAAATTGCCTGCCTTATCGTCTTGCTACAGCAGCCCTTACTGATAGGATTTGCCCCTCCATGGCTGCAGGAGACAGAGGATACCTTCTCCCTTGTGACGTCAGATCTAGCTATGAGAGGTGTGGCCTTAAGCTGTTGCCAGTAGCTTCTGTCTCCAGCAATTGTGGACCAGTGAGGAAAAGTCTTTTGTCGGCTCCCAGAGTCCTGGTTAGGACTTGGCCTAGCTGAGCTTACTGGTTCCTGGGGCAACTGTCTCTACTGGACTGCTTTCCCCAGTGGAAACCCACTCCCAGAGAGAGATACCAGAGCATTTCCCTCTTCCCTTGGGCTCACTCCCAGTATCTCTAGAGGTCTGCTGGAGTAGCCCTAGTAAGGGGGGGGGGGGGTGTTTCTCTATTCCAGGGGGGTACTGGGAAGTGGGATGCTTGGCAGGATAGGGGATCATCATCTTGCCCCCTCCATCTCTCTCTCTCTCTCTCTTCATCCTCCTCTCCTCTCCCTCTCTCTGTACTGGTGCAGCCTTGTCAGTGGGGGAGGGGATAGAGGAAGGAGCGAAAAAAGCAGTTTACTGCTCGCCAGACTTAATCTCTGACGCCATAATCCTTGGAGGAGGTAAGTCTCTTTGTTTTCCCCTTTGGATCAGTAGCCAGATGTCCTGTGGGACTGGAACTTTGCAGGGGGGGGGGGGGGTGGAGTGAGAGGAAAGTTGGAAGTCTGAGCACCTGTGACAGTGTTCAGGCCTCTGTGGCAGCCTCAGGACTGAAGCTGCTTTTTGCTGTTCAATTAAGCCGTGGTAGAGCTCAGGAAGACCCGGGCCAGTAGCTACAGTGAAGTGACAGGATCCTTTAAGCAAGGCCACGGGAGGAGCTGAGGCTGTGCTCGGGGGACCAGAGCTGTGTTTTGGGTACAGAAGAATTTTTTTTTTTTTTATAAAACGAGGAGCAGCAGCTTCTAAGACGAGCCGTGGCAGCACTGGTGTGTGTGAAGCGTCTGACTCCTCCCTCGTCACTATAGCAAGTCTTTGGGGGGGGGGGGGGGGGGAAAATTAAATAGGATGATGAGTCATAGGGGTGTGGCCTGTGCTACTAAGAAGCTCCCCACAGTAGGTGGCTCCCTGTGCTCAATTTGTGACTGGGACACGGAGCAAGCTCCTCGGGGGAGTAGTGGCTAACACTCTCTCTCCTGCCGAGGAAGAACAGGAGCAGGTTGGGAGGCCTCTGTTAGGAGCAGCTGTGGAAGCAGCTTCGGTGGTAACTGTTGTGTAGGGGTGGGGCATATCTGACGCAGAGGATCTGAGGATCCCACGTAAGTTTCTGCTTGGGGGGGGGGGGGGACGACCCCTTCTGAGTCTTCCTCAGTAGGAAAGCATGGTGTAAAGGCTTGGCCTGGCAGAGATGTGGTCCCACGGGAGGGCTTCTCGGGGATTTTAGGAGCCTTTTTCTCCAGAATTTGTGCTCCTTATGTACCGGGCCTGCCCTACCTGGACCCCTCATGCTTCTGATGATAGAGGTGTGCCCTTAAAGCTGCAGGAACTCAGATTCCTCTATCCAGAGCTTTACACAGGCATCTAGGGATGGGTCCATCTGAGAGGGTAGACTCTGTCCACTCTAGACCCTTAGATTCTATTGAAGGAGGAGGGTTCCAGTTATTTATTTATTTATTTTTAATTTTTATATACAGACATTCTTGTATAATATACAGATCATACCGGTTTACATTAAAACAGGAGATGCAGGAAAAAAGTTACCTTTGTCAAATACATTTAACAATGAAAATTTCATAGGGAAGATTGATTGCTTGATTACTAACTTAATGGCTGCTCTCAAGATTTTGGGCTCCAAGAGAGAGATGAACAGATGGAAGGGGACCCGACCCTGCAAGGAATCCGGAAACACTCAAAGGCCCTTCCCTAAAAACTATGGGGCTAACAGAATGGGATTCCCCTGGGGTGGGGGGGGGGGGGGGGGGCGGGTAATGAAGAGGGGGTAGACTCATGAGTAAAATCTTTCACCTTCCTAAGGATCTCTAGGGTGGATGCCCAATTTCAGCAGTCTCTGGCAAAACTACTATTCCAGTCTGAGGCGGGACTGCTTTTAAGAGACACCCCCCCCCCCCCCCCCCCCCCAGGATAGGAAGATTTAGGCGATCTTAAAGCAAGCCTTTTCTACTAATGCCTTACAAGCCACTATTTGCGGGGGCCACATGCTGCAGGCAGTAGTGTGCTGAGTTCAGTAATTTTCAGAAATGGAAGAGAGAGTAAGGATAGAGTCTGGCATAGCCTAGCTAGCTGATACTTTATGATCTTATTAAGATGGCCTCCAGAACTGTGGCATCGGGGGTAGCCGCAAGGAGGCTACTTTGGCTTCACTTTTGAACGGCGGATAATGCATCCAAAGCTCACCTTTTGAAAATTGCCCTTTAAAGGGGACCTCCTGTTTGGCAAGAGTTAGAAAAACTCAAAGATGTAGGGGAATCTGGACCTCAGCGGCTTCTGGAGGAGAGGCTTCGTTCAGGTACGTGAGACCGAAGGTGCCAGAGCTTTAGAGAACACTGAAAGGATAAACGGGCAGCCACTTGCCTCAGCAAATCAGGAAAGCTAAGATCCATCTCTTTTTCGGGAGCAAGAAAGGCCAAGGGTGATTTCTGTGCCCCTGCAGGCTCGAGTCGCCCCCTCCAGTGATAAACAGAGAGTCCTTCCCATGATAGTGCCAGTAGGTGGCAGTCTTCAGCATTTCTACATGTGTCACATTTCTGGATGGAGACACTCCGCTCCATTGTGTCAGTAAGGAAGGGAGAATTTGCGGACTCCTTCGATCTGGTAGAAGCCTGTTTTCTTATCCTAATATGGGATTCCCATCAAAATCTCTTTTAATTCTGAATCCTGGACAAGCATTTTCAGTTTCAAGCCTTATCCTTTGGACTCGCGATTGCCGGCGTCCGGTTTCTGAGCCCGTGGCTGTCGGCGGGCTCGAGAACAGACACCGGCAAAATTGAGCGTTGGCTGTCAAACCCTTTTGCCCGTTTTTACCGCTGGACCTAATTTAAATACTGAATCGCGCGCACCGGCGATTGGCCGGTACGCGCGCCGGGAGAGCGGGCGTTCGCCCACTCTCCCGCGGACTTTACTGTATCGGCCTGTAAGGAAGGTGACATTTAATCTTACCTGATGATGTCCTTTCCTTGACTCCTACTAGACTATTCCAAGAGCCACCCAGAATTAGGTGCTCCCAGGTCCTAGCACAGAAGCATCATTCTGTCTCCTTTAGGAGGTAGAAGGTGTAGGTTACATCCCTCCCTTTAAGAAAAAAGGGGAGGAGGAAAGAGAAAAGGACAGATAGAACAAACAAAGAGAGCAAATTGCACTCCTGATTTTTATTTTTTGGTCACTATTGCCACCTTTTTTTGTTGGAATAAGGTGGTAGTTCCTTTCTGGCTTTGACAGAAGGTTACTAGCAGCTGCTTAAGGTCACACCTCCCTTACAGCTGGACATGTCCTTTGTGTCCAGCAGCTGTGGAGGGTGAAATCCCATAAGAATGTACTGGTCTAGCAGGAGAGAGGGGAAGTTATCGGGTAAGATTAAATTTCACCCTAACAAGGTCTATAATAAGTTTAAACAGAGCCCATTTGTGTCCACTTACAGCAGTTGAACTGATTCATATTCTCCTGGATGAAGAATCAAGATGTTGCTATTGTATGACATGAATTTGAAGCCTCAGAAAAGTCATCGCTGCCTGATCTCAGATCCACCCCAGCACCTGGGCTCTGCTCTCGGCATCTCACAGCAACAAGAGACACCGGCAATGGTTCTTAAACACGTAGAAGCTCCTTTCTTAGAACACGTATAGTCACATACGCCTCCCCATCCTAGCTACAGCATGCACCCTGGAGTATGGAAATTCATAAGCACCATGCAGAGTATGGAGAACCAAGCCCTGCTTTGGCACACATCTTCCTCCTTTGAGTTCTTCTGGCTCTGTCTCACCTGTAGGCTTTGAGACAGGCAGAACATACACGGAGATTAGATGTAACTTATTCTGAGGGTTGGTTATGGCAGCAGTGGGAGGAACTCTGGCAGCAGCCAAGGGTAGCTAAGTGAGCTGGCTACCTGCGTCACACTGATTTCTTTCTCTTGCACTTGTATGTAGGGAGAACTGGTCTTTGGTGTTGAGATTGTATGTCTTGGCCCCTCCCTGCTCTTTATTTTAAAATTTCAGAGAGAGACTGGCAGGTCTTTCACTACTTCCCTAACTCTTTCTGGCCATATGAATCCTCTGCATGCCTGCATTGCCTGCTCTATGGAGGTTGGTGTGCCACACAATATATAGGTGTGTCTTGGGCTTGAAAAGATTGGGAAACACTGACTTGGGGGACACTGCACGCATTCGGGAGAAGGTTTTATTTTATTTTATTTATTTATTTAAAGTTTTTCTATACCGGCATTCATGATACAATCACATCATGCTGGTTTACAATTAACAAGGGGTGTAAAATGAACTTGAAACATGGAGCAAGTGAAGAGAAACAATGAAGTTACAATAAAACAAGGCTGCTCAAAACTGGGGGAAGAAGAAAAAGCTAAAATATTTAACAAAATGAGGAGTAATTTTTTACAATATTCTGAAGCGACTGTCTATAGTTGTTGAATTAAGATTCAGTTAGGGTCTGGAAAGGCTTGTTTAAACAACCAAGTCTTAAGCCTTTTTCTGAATGTTGGAAGGCAAGGTTCCTGCTAAAGATCTGGTGGAATGGAATTCCATATCAATGGTCCTGCTGTGGAGAAGGCCCGGTCTCTAAATGTTAGGTGCTGTGTGGTTTTGGTTTGGGGTACATGTAGTGATCCTCTGTAAGCTTCTCTAATGGGTCTGGAAGAGGTATGTCGTCTGAGCAGCATTTGTAGGTTAAGTGGAGCATGGTGATGGATGGCTTTATAGATAATGGTGATGGATTTCTGAATAATTCTGAAATGTATTGGCAGCCAGTGTAAGTTTTTGAGGATGGGAGTAATGTGGTCTCTTCTCCTCGTGTTTGTCAGTATTCTGGCTGCCGTGTTTTGGACCATCTGAAGAGGTTTGGTGAAAGATGAAGGGAGATCTAGTAAGATAGAATTGCAATAGTCTATCTTGGAGAAGATTATTGCTTGAAGAACCGTTCTGAAATCTTAAAAGTGAAGGAGTGGTTTTATCCTTTTCAGTACCTGTAGTTTATAAAAACAGTCCTTAGTTGTTTGGTGGTTGAATGATTTTAAATTCAGACGATTGTCAATTATTACTCCCAAGTCTCTTGCTTGGGTGATGAGTAGGTTGGTTGGTGGACTCGACGTGATATTACTATTTTCCGGGGAGATGAGGAGTTCACTCTTAGATGAGTTTAGAATCAGGTTTAAGCTAGCGAGGAGGCAGTTGATTTCTCGAAGGCAATTTTCCCAATATTCCAGTGTTTTAGTGATGGATTCTTTAAGGGGGATCAAAATCTGGACATAGACGGCGTATAGGAAGTGTTTTAGATTCAGTTTGGTTAACAGCTGGCACAGTGGAAGAAGATAAATGTTGAATAGCGTGGGGGATAGGGAAGAACCCTGGGGAACTCTAGGGATGAGGTATAACGGGGTGATTCTTTATTGTGAATTCTAACCTTGTAGCCTCTGTTACTGAAGAATGTTTTGAACCATGCAAATGCAGTTCCAGTTATTCCGATGACAGACAGCTGGTTTAGGAGGATGGAATGGTTAACGGTGTCAAATGCTGCCGAGAGGTCAGTAAGAAGGATTGACCTTTATCAAGGCCCATGATGAGGTGGTCTGTCAGGGATATGAGTAGGGATTCTGTGCTTAATGCTTTACGGAACCCGTATTGGGTAGGGAACAGTATTTTGTGATCCTCGATGTAATCAGATAGTTGAGCATTAACTAATTTTTCCATGATCTTGGCTATAAAAGGAAGGTTGGAAATCGGGCGGAAGTTGTTGGGATCTTTAGGATCCAGATTTGGTTTCTTTAGGAGTGGTTTGAGGGAGGCCAGTTTAAGGTCGTCTGGAAAGATTCCCTGAGATAGTGAACAGTTTATGATGTCAGCCAGTGTTTTGGAGATGGTGTCAGGAATTAGCAGGAGATGTTTAGTAGGGATTTGGTCGAAGGGATGGGAGGAAGGTTTCATTTTCTTTAGTACCGATTGGATCTCTGAGGCGGTGATGGGTTCAAACGATTCAAGAGAGATGCCTTTGTTAAGGAGATGATATGCATTAGTAGGAGAGTTGGTGCTAGAGGGCAGCTGTGTTAGGAGGTTGGCGATTTTGTTTTGGAAGAAAAGAGCCAACTCGTCAGCTTTGGATTGTGCTTGGTTACTAGGGATATCTGGTGTGTTGATTAGTGTTAATTTGGATACGTTCTGGTCTCGGTGCCAAGCAATATGAGTGATATGGAACAAACACAGCACATTACCAGGCTAGCGCCATCCCTATGGAAAAGCATTGTGGTGGCAGCATTATGTTGTGGGGATGTTTTTCAGTAGTAGGGACAGGGGAGGCTTATGAACTTCAAGGGAAAGATGGATGGTGCAAGGTACGGGGCAGATCCTGGAGGAAAACTTGTTCCAGTCTGCCATAGACTAGGGAGAAGATTACAACTTTAGTAGGACAATGATCCTAAGCACAAAGCAAAAGCAGCAATAGAGTGATTCAGCAAGAAGAAAACAAACATGGCCTTGAGTGGCCCAGTCAAAGCCTAGAACTGAAGCCAATAGATTGTGTTCTCAACCCTGGCCTGGAGGCATACCTAACCGATTGGATTATCAGGGTATATATACATAATGAATAGGCCTGAGACAGATTTTGCATTCATTAGATTTGCAAATTCTAGGTGTCTCCACCTCATGCCTATCAATCCTGCAGATCCAACTGGAGAGGGTTGTGAAACACTGCAATAAAAAATCTGTGGCAAGATTTGAAGTCTGCAGACGATCCTCAGCCAACTTGAAAAAGCTTGAGTTGTTCTGCCAAGAAGAATGGGCAAAATCTGTACCATCCCTAGTGCAAAGTTGGCAGACAATGCATCCTAAAAGAATTATGGCTGTTACTGCTGCAAAAGGGGGCTTCCACCAGGTATTAAGAGTAAAAAAAAAAAAAAAAATTAAAAAAAAAAAAATATATATATAGTTGGTTTTTTTTGGACTGCATAAGACTGCATTACTTTTCATGATGAAGTTATATAATATGTTATGTAGAATAGTGAAACTCATACTATTTTGATATTTTTTTAAACTGCAGAATGTGAAAATGTACAATGGTGTAAAGACACTTACAAGGCACTGTATAAGAGACAGTACCTGTTCTATGGAATTATCTGTCTAGTCAAACACTCAGACAAGACACGAGAAAAACCTTCTGGTAATAATTTCCCAGAATCCATGCATGTGTTAAGCTGTAAGCTGAGCCTGTGCTGATTTTTCTTTTTTAATTTTATTTTTATTGAAATTTCAATTCAAATTACATTGAAAACATTATCACAGAAAAAAGATAGAAATAACATCTTTACATATTAAATCCCCAAAGAAATATCATCCACTTTGTTATAGGCAATATGGGGGAAACCATATATTAAGCGGATTCAAAAGAAATACAATTCTTATTAATCTATTTAACTGCAACACCGTATAAGCCCCAGATTATAATTATCAATACCTCTTGGAGTATTCAGGAGTGTGAGTCCAAGTAGACACGCAATTGCTCCGGCTTGGAGAAGATATATCTATCATTATGATAAACCAAAATACACCTACATGGGAACCTTAAATAAAATTTGGCTCCCCAAGAGGTTACTTTGCCTTTCATCATCAGAAAACTTTTTCTTTTCTCCTGCATTTTCTTAGTTATATCCGGAAATAGTCTTATTTGTTGTCCGTAGAATAGCTGAGACTGGTTCTGAAAGAATAATCGTAGAATATTATCTCTATCTGACTGTTGTATAAAAGTCACCATCAATGTTGCTCTTAATTCTATTTTGCATTCAAAAGATTTTTCCGGTATCTCAGTAAGATTATCAGGGGAAATATTGTCCAAATTTTGTGATCTTTTCTTCCCTTCTTTCCGGTAAATAGAATATTTTGGAAGTCGATGGCAAAAGTGCCTCTGAGAGCCCCAGGATTTTTGTAAAATAACTTTTAAGAAGATCTTTAGGTGCCATCCATCTAGTTTTTGGAAAATTCAAGAGCCTTAAATTATTTCTTCTTAAATCATTTTCAATAACATCCATCCTTCTCATCATCAAGCTCTCAGATTTAATCAAATTAAATTGAACCTCTTTTACGCTATTTATTTCAGTCTCAACCTTCTTCACTGAACTTTCCACCTTTTGAATCTTACTGTCCAATCTATGTGTTTCTTCCAAGTTTTGTTTTACAACATTTGTTAGATCATTTATGGCTCTATTCATATTCATTAATACCTTCCAAACCTCTTCTAAGGTAATCTTATTAGGAGTTTCCAATATTGGATTCAAAATTACGCGAATCTCAGTCTCTCTTCCTCCCTTCTCCAAGAAGCCAGCTTCGTCTAATTCAAAACGCCGAGCCTCCTCTTGCTTATCCTTGGAGCCCGACCCCGTTGGGCTTACCGAAGTCGACTGTTGTAATCCGCCTCTTCTCAGGGTTTCACATGTCCTTGGAGTAGTTGGTATCACAGACGTTAGAAGTAGTTGTTGTTCCGCTCCCTCAATTACAGAGGGCTTGTATTGCAAGGCTGGTATTGTTGGTGTGCCGGGACTAAGTGATGTTTCCTCGGCCATAGCGTCTGGCGACCCCTCTCCGCCATAGACTCTCGCGGCCCCTCCCTCCGGCCTCTGGAGCTTGTTCCCAAAAACTTCTTGGATCTGCGGTTGACGAGTGGAAATATTTGGAGTTAAGGTAAGGTTTTCACGGATTCGCGCCTTTCTTTTGGTGTGCGGCATCGGTAATTAGAAATATATTCAAGGCAATAGAAGGACTTCAAAATTCACCGCGGGACAGATGTTTTCGGTGCTCATGGTGTGGCGGCCATCTTGGTTCCCTAGATTTATAATATACTACGTACCTGTGGAAGTACAAGTGTTGAGTGAAGTTTGCCATAATCCCTCCAAATATGAGAGAGCTGGATTATTTGAAAATTGTATCTTTTTACTGGATGGTCCATCTGTAAGAGGCCTACTTGTGCACTTCTCTGCTGTGCTCAGCTGAGAGGATCTCTTTGGGCAAAGCCTTGAATTTTGCAAGGGTTAGGGGATGTACTAGCTGCAAACTTTGCTGGTATGCATTGAATAACACGGAACTGTGGAAGTAGTTCAGTGTCATCCCATGCACACCAGCAGACTTATTACTGACAGAATCCCCTTAAGGCCATTGACCCTGGTTGCTGTTAAATGACCTAATCACAGAGCTTTCCCATCTTGAAAAATGTGGGATCTTTGCACTTTATCTTGCTGAGTACAAAACGCTGCTACTCTTGCAACATAAGATAACAGTGAAAAGTTGCAGAACCCAGAGTCTTGAGGGCTGCAGATAAGCCTGGTTCTCAGGTTATCCGCTATTAATATTCATCAGGCATATTTGCCTACATTTCATTCAAGACCCTGCTTCATTTTCATAGCTTTGATACCCAGAAAAACCAGACCTGTGTGCTCCCCTGCACTGGTATCTTACTGCATTAATTCTTGAACCTATTTGGAGTAGGTATGCAATATGCATCTACTAGATAAATGAAGCTTGACCGACGTGCCGCAAATGCGCAGTAGAGAGCACCTCTACCGCGCATGCGCGGGCGAGCATGTCGGTCAGAACTTGCAATGAAAATGGCGCTGGGAGGAGCAGTAGCGGCGGCGAGGAGCAGTAGCAGCGGTGCGAGGGAGGGAGGGAGGGAGGGACCGCCCCCGGAGATCTTCAGTTTGTGCCATCCGAAGGGGTTGTGGATGAGCTGAGGGAGGGGGGAGTGACTGGGGGGAGGGAGGGCAGGGAGTGAGGGAGGGGAAGGAGAGAGTGACTGAGGGGGGAGGGAGGAAGGAGTGACTGAGGGGGGGGAAGGAGGAGAGGGGAGGGAGTGACGGGGAGGGAGGGGGAAGGTGAGAGGGGGGAGGGAGGGGGACGGGAGGTGGGAGGGAGAATAGAGGGGGAGGGGGAAGGAAATGGACCAAAAAAATTTTTTTTAATGTAGCCTGTTGTTACGGGTTTAATGGCTAGTTTTATATATTGTGAGAGAGTAATAAACTGTGAGATTTGATATTAATTCTCATGCATGTGTGTTGTCTCTTTTTTTTTCAGCTGGTAAACATATATACTTATTTACATATAGAGAGAGATAAGGCTTGGGTCATTTGGTTGGTCCCACTGTCTCTTGTCTGTCTGTGGCTACCAGGTGTCTGCAAAGCACTACTGCGTGTGCGTGCGCATCAAACTATCACAACAGGCACTTTTTGCTTATATATATGTGTGTGTGTGTGTGTATGTATGTGTGTGTGTGTATATATATATATATATATGTGTATATATATAGCAACATAGCTAACAGCAGGCAAAAGACCAGGTAACCCAGCTGTAGCATGCTGCAAGGATATATCCCAGCTGCCAGCCATAGAAGTCTGACCTCTTGAAGGATATTATTCTTTATCCCGGTCAGATTTTGTTTTCTTCCTCATTGGTTCCTGTGTAGATGGAACATTTAGATCCCATGCTTAATCCAGCACCCCACTCATTCCATGTCTGATCTTCAATGTCGCACTATTTTCCTGCATGCTGCTTTTATTGGATCATGTTGTCTATACATTTTCTATTTATTTTTTCCCCCCTGCTCAGGTTGCTTCGAATGCTGTATTAAGTGCCTGGGAGGAGTTCCATACGCTTCACTGGTGGCCACCATTCTTTGCTTCTCTGGGGTAGCCTTGTTCTGTGGCTGTGGCCATGTGGCGCTCACTGGGACAGTAACTATCCTTGAACAACATTTCTCCACAAACACCAATGACCATGCCCTGCTGAGTGAAGTGTAAGTATTGATGCTGCAAGACGGAAACGAAGGAAATGTCCCGAGTTTGAGCCAAAGAGCAGGCAAATGGCAATTTAATATAGCTGATAGACGAAGGGGAAGGGGCAACTTTTACTTTTGTATTTATTTATTTTTGTTATAGAATACAGTTGATGCAGTATGTCATCTATGGAATTGCATCATTTTTCTTCCTGTATGGCATAATCCTTTTGGCGGAAGGATTTTATACAACAAGCGCCGTTAAGGAGCTGCACAGCGAATTCAAAACAACCGCTTGTGGTCGATGCATCAGTGGAATGGTAAGTTCTGCTACATCATAATACGGACAGGATTGACAGGACCACCTGATGGGTTTGGGAGCATGCTGTGGGCTAAGCCCCTGGGGTGTAACTCTGTAGCAACTCATTTCAGGTCTAGTTTCTGCTAATTAAACTTGCTCATGCTTTTTCTATGCAGATGAAGGAGTTTTCTGGCAAAATTTTAATGTTAAACAGCTGTCAATCAAGATGACTTAAAAAGTTCAGTCATGAAACTGCGATTTTACTCCAGAAGCATTTTAAATACAAAATGTATTAAGCTTCTTTTGCTGCTTCCCCTCTACCCCGCCAGCCCATCCATGCTCTCTTATATTATTTTCCATCAATAATCAGGCTGAATTAGCCATTACATGAGGGCGATGTCATCCACTAGCACCGAATGGGCTTCTACTGAGCATGTGTGGGAGTTCCCACGTGGCCGTTGCCTTGGGATCCTCTTCAGTCATTTATTGCCCAAGTTAGTTAAAGCGCAGATGTGTACTTTGTTTCACCTATTAATTTTCCTTCAAAGTACAAGATTTTGGTCAGAATCTGTTTTGCCTTGCCTCACTGCTTCTGTAGCCCCACATCAGCACTATAAACATTTTTTTTCAAATGAAAATAGTTTGCTTCACAGGAAATATTGGGCCAGAAGAAAATATTCGGAATGGTGAGTGGTTTTAAG
Source organism: Rhinatrema bivittatum (assembly GCF_901001135.1). NCBI lineage: Eukaryota > Metazoa > Chordata > Amphibia > Gymnophiona > Rhinatrematidae > Rhinatrema > Rhinatrema bivittatum. The sequence goes on from NC_042619.1 coordinate 349,902,058, forward strand.
AATTGCCGATGTGGCAATATAATGCCTCTTGCCAATGGCCACAATTTGTGTTATTGAGGCCTTGGAATGGACCATGACCAGAAGAAACGTGAAGCCTGCGGACAGATGTCCCCCCCCCCATGCTCACAGCGCTCCAGGGTATGGAAGAACTGTCTAACTCCAGAAGGATTTAGAGTAAATCTTCCTCCCAAAGTGCAGCATCGTTTGCCTCCTTGGGTGTAAGGGCTTGCAGAGCAGTTTGTCCAAAACTCCCCCGTCCATTCATGCTGAGCCCACAGGGTCGGGTTCAGCCAGCCATTCTGCGCAGAAGCAGCCGTTCCCTAGAATTGACTCTACCTACTGTAAAGAAGCCTTTGAGCCACAGTGCATCAGCACCGGCGCAGTCAGTTCAGTGCTGGTGCATCAATGCACCTGAAGCACAGCGCTACAGGGAACCATAGGCCGTCAGTCCTGGCCGAGGATTGCCACTATAGTGGCTAATCTGGACGAGAGGTCGGCAGGGGTAGGAACAGCTGGATAGCCGCAAATGAAGGCTCGTGGTGCCTAAGCCCCTATCCCCAACAGAGGTTGGCTTCAATTAAACTAGAAACCCAAAGAGCAGGAAAACTGCTGAACCAAAAAAAAAACCCAACAAGCTGTTAGCTCCTTTTAGTTGATGCTCCAGTGTGGCAGTGCAGTAAACTCAAATTCAGCCTTCTATCCAGTAGGGCTGGCGAGACTTAGGTGTTTAGTGCAAACCATGTGTTTGTGTCCTAGAAGGGAGAGAAGACCAAGAGGCGGCAGCGAAGGTTTGGTATTATGTGGGCATGGGGGGAGGTTTATACAAGGGTAAAAAAATGAAATAATTCTTTTGTGGAACCTTTCATCTAACCCTGGAACACACTGAAAGACAAGGGTGTTTCATAAATGACTTTTCAGAGAAAGCACGCACCTGAAACGTGCCACAATAAGATGTAATTTCTAAACTACTTTTTGTAATAAATGCGTGGATACTGAAATGTCACATAAGCCCCACCAGTCCCCAAAACAATCAGAATGCATACCGTATGTGACCAAACTCTTAAAAGAAGGGATGTCCTTCCTGCAGAAACAATGTTTGTGTACTAGACAAAGCAAATCGCACACTTGAATTGGCTGACAACCCACCTCCATGCAAGAGATGCTAATCAACATAAGAGTTTGAACTGACTCTTGTGAATTTCCTGTAAAAGATAAAAGGTATTTGTTTTAAGGACAACCTATGCTAGTGGGTTTTGCATATTTTTTATTTATTTATTTTTAAATTTCGAAACTTCTTTGATATTTGTATGCATGACAATCTGATGCAGTGATCTTGTGTTTCCCTGCTCTAGTTTGTTTTCCTCACCTATGTGCTTGGTGTGGCCTGGCTTGGTGTCTTTGGCTTTTCGGCTATACCCGTCTTCATGTTCTACAACATATGGTCGTCCTGCGAGGTCATCAAATCCCTGCCGTCAAATGTGACAACTTCGGGAGACCAGATCTGCGTGGATATTCGACAATACGGTAACTCCATTTTAGTTATTCATCCTTCTTACCTGCGATGTCTTGTTTGGGTGAGTTTTAATTTGTCATGACGTGGCCAAAAGTTTGGCAAATACAGCACGATTGCTATACAGTGTGGGATTGGAACCCATGTGGTATGGGACAGGCTTTCAGTTGGCAGTGCTTTTGGCCTGAGATGTGTTTCAACGCCTCCTTTGCGTGGTAATACAGAATTCTGAAAAATGAAGCAAAAAACAGGTTACAAAGAGGGAGCATAGGCTCTTGGGTTACCTCGTTCATTATGGTGGACTGTACTGTACCATGAGAGAGAGCTCACATTTATCTAAACTTTATCAGTCAGAGCCTCTAAATTGGATTTTATTTATACAGTGACTTTAGTAGTACAAGGAGCATGCCAATTAGCTAATGAGCATTTTAATGTGGTTTTTTTTAAATTTCTTCAGTCGTATCCATGCCTCCCCAATGGTAGCTTGAAGACGTACTAAAATATGAAAATCATTTTAAAATCATAAAAATTCATAATAAATTGAGAGATTCCATTAGCAGAGCAGTATATTAAAATATAGCAAGGCAGTGTCAACATCCATCACTCTTGACAGTCCCATCCCAATACAATAGAGCAAGGCTAATCTATAGGATGGAATCTGTAGGATTCTTGAAGGATCAGAGACATTGAACTAAACTGATCCCCTAAGTCTGTTTTCCGGGCCATCTATCATATTGACAGAGTAAAATTGGTTCTATGTAGGGAGGAACCTGAAGAAAAAGACAAGTTTTTGATGGCTTTTCTTTCTTTATGGTTTATGCAGTGGATGCTTTTGTTTTGCATTTGTATTTTGGAGAGTGGGGGCTAGGAGTTTAGAAATAGGAAAATCTCATTTTTAAATACAAATTTCTGCTTCCAAGTATGTATGTGGTGATACGAGCCATTCTGTTTCCTCAGCGTGTTGCTATGTATCCCAGTATCAGTACTGCATTCTCAACAGTATGCTTCGTTGGTGCATTTATCCATAGTAATTCACAGTCATTACTCTGTTAAAATTGGCATGTATGTGATCTACTTCTCAAGGATGAATGGTTCAAGTGATCTAATCCTGTGAACTTCAGGCTTTACACACATATTATAGGTTTCCCAAGATATCATATGCTGAACATGCATAGTCACCTCTTTTGGGGGGGGGGGGGGGGGGGGGGCGGTGAGATACAGGACTCAATTCAAATTTCAGTCTGTTCAGATTGCTCTCATACATTCCACTGGCCCCCCAAGTTTTGCAGGATTCCCTGTGAGGCTCAACCCTAAAGAGTTATCTGCAACACAAATGACGTAGCAGTCATGCTGGACTCATGCCGAGGTTCGGATATATGATGTTAAGATGGAACATATAACTGTTTACAAGTTCTTTCTCAATACAGTTCATTACACAAACTGTCCTTGTAAATCTGTGAGACTTATATAATTCCTAGGGATTTCTACACTGGCAGGAAGGTAGATAAAATCCTCACTCCTTTTAAACGTCAAAGAGGAGACAAGATGTCCAAGCCTCCTTCCAAACTTCAGGTGGATGAATTGAATTTATTTATTTATAAACTTTTCTATACCGATATTAGTGGCGACATCATATTGGTTTACGGCAGATGGAAATTACAATAAACAGGTATCAGGGGAGGGATTACCTAGGAACAGAGAATTAGCAAAGAAAAGTAACCAGAAACTGGTAAACATCAACTAATTGGATAACAATTATGACAAAACTATGTACAAGGATTCACTACAAGCTGGCATGGTGGGAGAGAAGGGGGGGGGGGGGGGGTTATTGAAGGTATGCTTGTTTGAAGAGCCAGGTCTTTAAGTTAGCTCTGAATTTAGTGTGGCATGTCTCAAGCCAGAGCTTGGTGGGTAAAGACTTCCAGTGTGTAGGTCCAGCGATGGAAATGGCTTGTTCCCTCGTGGAGGTGAGGTGAGCTTTTTTTAGGGTGGGCACATGAAGGGTCGCATTATCGGAAGCTCTGGTGGGGCGGTTGGAGCGTATGGGTCGGAATGGCTCTTCAAGCCAGTTAGAGTTGTGAGTGTGTATGGCTTTGTAGATCATGGTAAGGGTTTTATAGGGGATCGGGAGCCAGTGCAAGTCTTTGAGGATGGGGGGTGATGTGGTCATATTTACGGGCGTTAGAAATGGTTCTCGCTATAGCATTCTGAAGCATTTGGGAGGGGGTTTAGGGTAGAGTAGGGGAGGCCTAGGACAAGTGAGTTACAGTAGTCAAGTTTTATAGAGAGGGTGGCTTGGATGACTATGCAGAAGTGTCTGGTGTGAAGTAAGGGTTTTAATTTTTTCATCATATTGAATTTGTAGAAGTCTTCCTTGAGAATTTTGTTTGGTTTTTTTTAGGTTCAGTTGCTGGTCAATCTGAACCCTGAGGTTTCATGCACAAGGCTGCATGAGATAGGCATTATAGGCAGGATCATTCGCAAGGGTGGGTTTAGGGGGTATATGTTGTGAGATGAGGAGCAGTTCTGTTTTAGAGGTGTTTAAGGCGAGATGAAGATTGGAGAGGAGGGTATTAATGGAGGCAAGGCAGTTCTTCCAGAATTCAAGGGCATTGGTTAAGGAGTCCTGAACGAGTATAATGATTTGCACATCATTGGCGTAGAGGTAGAATTTGAGGCTGAGATCTGATAGGAGATGGCAGAGAGGGGTGAGGTAGATATTGAAAAGGGTAAATGAGAGGGAGGAGCCTTGGGGAACTCCTTGGGAGAGGGCATGGTGGGTAGATTTGGCATTGCCTATTTTAACTGAGTATTGTCTATTAGAAAGATAGGAGGTGAACCATTGGAGTGCAGTGCCAGAGAGGCCAATGTTAGCTAGGCAGGAAAGGAGTTGAGTATGGCTTACAGTATCAAAGGCAGCGGAAGTGTCCAGGAGGGCGAGGATGAAGCAGTGTCCTTGGTCCATGCCTCTGGTGAGGTAATCAGAGAGGGAGAGTAGGAGGGTTTCTGTATTAAGGTGCTTGAGAAAGCCGAATTGTGAGGAGTGAAGTATCTTATTATCTTCAAGGTAGTCCGTTAGCTGGGAATTGACCACCTTTTCCATGATTTTTGAGATGAAAGGGAGATTAGAAATGGGACAATAATTGGCTGGGTCTTGAGGGTCTAAGGAGGATTTTTTGAGCAGGGGTTTGATCATTGCATGTTTGAGGGTGTCTGGGACTATGCCTGAAGAGAGGGAGCAGTTGATGATATCAGCTAATGGTTTAGCTATGGTGTCAGGTATCATGAGGAGGGCTTTGGTAGGAATGGTGTCTGAGGGATGGGTTGCAGGTTTAATCTTTTTGAGGATAGAAGCGATTTCAATGGATGAAGGAGGAGGCCTCCGCCTCGTTTCTTAGGTCTCAGGATGGAGAAGATGTCGTACGTGAGATTGGGGAGCTGATTGAGGAGGACAGTGTCAGAGTCCTTAAGCCAGATCTCTGTGACAGCACAGATTTCTGGCTTATAGTCGATTAGGAGGTCATTAAGACCTAACGTGTGAATTAATCTGTTAGAATAATCCAATAATAGAGCAGTCAACCAGATCCATAAGAGAAGGAAGAGTGAATTGAAAACTCCCCTTTACTTAATGCAAGACTGGAAAAAGGTTAAGGAGCTGCATCTTTTCTTTTCTCCATCATCTAGACACAGTGTAAAGGGTCTAGGATTAGTTCTTTCTTCAAAACCAAACCAAAAGGAAAGGAAGCAGGAACTAAAAAAAACAAAATCTCTTGGCTTCCTTCAAACCAAACTAAGAATTCACACCCTCGCTGGGGTTCTCCGTCTTTTGGTAGAGTCTGAGGCAGCTCAGAAGGGGGCGCTGATAGGTGGCACGTGGCTCCTGTCCTTACACTGCCATCCTGATCTCTCTGAAGAGAATGGAACGTAGTAGGGAATTAGTGAGAAATGATCAGATGCGTGCTTTAGAACAGTGGTACTGAATCTGGTGCATGAGATACTTTTGTATAAAATGGAGGCACTGTATGCAAACGTATTTCCTGTGGTGGTGGCCCTCGAGGAGCAGATTGCGAGCCACCATCTGCAGGTCTGTACTGTAGTTCTCAACCCAGTCCTTGGCACACACCCAGCCAGCCTTGTTTTCAGATATCCACAATAAAATGTGCAAATGCATCTCATGTATATTCATTGCGGATATTTGGAAAACCCGACTGGTTCAGTGGGTGTTTCCCAGACTACTGGGTTGTAAACCATTGGACTAGAGAAATTTTTGCAGATCTAAAAAATCACATATAAACAATTGTCCCTCTTCACAGACTTAAGAAACAAATCCCTTTTCATTGATGCTGTTTAAATAAAAAGTGCTTCAGAAGAGCAAATCTTAATGGGAGATTGCTTCACGTTTTCTTGCAAAATGCCACTTATTAGAAGAGCTTTCAAATGCTGGCAGTTCTGCAACCTTGTGTTTTTTCCATCAAAAATGCTTTTTTATCTAGTTGCAAGATCTAATGTGGGGGGAAGGAGCATTTTGCTATGTGGGAGACTGATTTGATAACAGCCTGTTGGCAGGCAGAAGCTGGGTTTGATGGGAGGATGATGCACAAGTCCACAGGAGGTGCGCAGCTCCAGAATTCCTGCTGCCAATCCACCGAGCAGCGTGCGGGGGCGCGCGATGAGTACACAGATGGCACGTAGGTGGGAGAGGGAGGAAAAAAAACCGAAGGAGAGTCAGAAATTTGCGCTTTTGTATTGGGCTGTAACATGCTGTCGTGTTCGGTCATGTTTTTTCAGGCATCGTTCCGTGGACTGCTTCACCTGGCAGAGTATGTGGCTCAACCCTAGAGAGCATCTGCAGCACAAATGAGGTATTTTTTATTATTGCCCTACACGGAAGACCTCCCATTCTAGTGTGCTTCTGTTCAAGGAGAATGCTCAGGGCGAATTCTGCAGAAAATGTATTTGGGGAAGGCAGTATAGAAATAGTTTAAATATATTTCTGGCTATCTCCGTAGCTTGAAAACCACGTTTTAATTTTAGAAATAGTATCCAGTTCCCTCCTCCCCTTCCAGAAAAGAAGCAAATAATCCCATTCTAGTGAAATTACTGTAGAAAAAAGTAGAATGTCGTCACAAGGAATGGAATTCTATTAGAAACATGTGAACACTTTTTAAAGACACTTGTCCTTTATAAAAGATATTGGCCGAAACACTAAGACCTCCTGGTTGGAAGTTCAGCCGCCAGGCATACATATCGGCTCCTTTTCTTGGTTTACCGAATAAAGCTTTATTAGTGTATTTATTTAGCACAGACAAGTCATGGCTTTAGTGAAAGATAGCTTATGAAGGGTCAGGATATGGGGGGGTCTCCGTGCATGGCTTTATTTTATTAGATGATAGGATGGCCATTTTCTGAAAGTTTCCCACAGGCTGCACGGAGCTTGGAGCATCTTGAGCTTTTGTCTTTTGCCGTCCGGTAGCGGCATGTACTTACTGAAAGCGATGCTTAACCTACTACCGGGTAGCAGGAGGCCATAGAAAAGAAGCCACAACAAGTAGGCCGAAAAAGCCTCGTTTCTACAGAGTTGCTGTGGGAAACCCCCTTTTACGTACAACTCTAGTAGTGATAATCTCCGTCCTAGGTGCGAGTACCCAGTCGCTGGCTGTTGGTATCTTGCTGTTATCTGCCTTTTTACGCACTGACTTGGCTGCACAGAGATTATGGGGCGCTTTCGGCAGCCCCGTCTCCTCGGGCTCACTGTTTTAATGATGCCGCAGCCCTATTGTCTGCTGCCGTTCTCGGCATCCGCTAGCTCGGTGTTTAAAAATAAGAGGAATTTTAATCTGGCAGCCTAAACAGGGAAGATTTTAGATGCCAGAAGACTCACGGGGGGGGGGGTGCATTCACAAGGTAAAAACCAGTTTAAATGTTATCCACCCTACAAGTACATTGTTGCTCGTGCTTTAGTGGTAGAACCAAAAAAAAATCCTGAAATTTTAATTCTGTGTCTTTTATAACATTAAAACTAGGGAGCAGGCTTAAATTGTAACTTTGGGAAATGTTGATTTTCAGTGTGAGATGGGGCCCTTAATTTTTAAGTGACTTAAGATAGAAAAATATTATCTGGAGCCGCTTACATAGTTGTGAAGCAGCTGCACTCCGACTTTCACTCTATTGCTCCCACGATATCTGTTGTCCAGAAGTTTTGATTACCCAATGGAGCACAATTGCTCTCTCTTACTATAATTTTTTTTTTTTAAAGTGTTCTGTCAGCTGTTCGAACCATATATTTCCATGTACATGGCATTTCCGGTACATGGCAAGCCGGGTGATTTTATTTAGGAAGGAAATCATCCAGAACCTACCTCTAAATCACCTCCTTGAAAGGAAGAGTTGACTGTAGGGTTGATCATTTATTACGAGGCTGTAAAAAGTGCCGGTATTATGTGCTGATTATTCTCCTGTGCACTTCTTTCCTAGTTCTACATGTCCTATCACCTGTTTATTGTGGCTTGTGCCGGAGCCGGTGCCACTGTTATTGCATTGGTGAGTAGCCTGTTGCGAATTCCAAGTTCTCCAAATGTCAATTTTATAAAAAAAAAAAAAAAAAAGCTAAACCCAATTGCAGGATTAAAAAAAAAAAAAGGTAATCCCAGAATTCATCTAATGCTTCCCTATATAAAGTATCTCGTCTTACCTGCAACGCCTTCTCTGAAAGGAGCGTCTTCATGGATTCACATGGGTGAACGGGCTTGATTTTTGAAAATAAGGGAATATAACATGAAGGACTTTCCCAGGGCTGGATTTAGGTACCTGCCCGGGGAGCCAAGCTTGATTTGTGTCCCAAAATTAGGTGTCCCCATTCTCTTCTTTGATTTCCAGCAGTGAAACCCCCCCCCCCCCCCAGCTATCCTGGAGCCTTTGCCTATGGGTACCACATTCTTAAACCTGTCCATGGACCTTACCTACACCCCAAGAGCTTAAACCCACCTCATCACACTGAATCCTTGTAAAACGCTTACTTTTGGAGAGAAAAGGTCCTGCCAGAAAAGTGAATGAAAGTGTTGTCTGGTTGGACCAGCACCAACCACCAGTGGTTAAAAGTGTAAAATCTGAAACCAAGCTGAGGTAAAGACCTTTTTTTTTTTTTTCCCAGCGGCTGTGATTTCCCCACTCACAGCTTCACTCTTGGTTTTGTTGACTGCAGTACGTTGAGCAGGTTTAGTTGCAGCGATTGGGCCTTGTGGGGACAAAGGCCTGCTGAGGAGTGAAAAGCCTTGAGGCTGCTTGCATTAACTTGCCTTTTAGGGGGTTTTTTTTAAATTGCATTTTCCCAACAGTCCAACCCGATTTCCCCCAAATTTTCAGCAGTGTTGAATTATTTCCTTCCTTCCTGCTCACTTGTCCATTTTTAATCCTCTCAGTAACTGTGGATGTCATTCAGTGACGCATTATGGCAACACAGAGCAGAGATCCTTAAGAGCATGAAATCCATGCAGTCAGGGCTGCTGTAGATTTCTTCTATACTATCTACATGTATGGATACCTGAGACAAAAGTTATTGCTGTTTCCCCTTTTGCAGGAGTAAAGGCTGAATGGAAGTTTGTATTTTTCCTTTTTTTTAATTTTTATTTTAGTGCGGCTCGCACCCAATGGCACATTCGTGGGAGCTGCCGTTTTTTTTGTGTTGGTTGGTCTGCATTTCTTGTGTAGTCGCTGTATCACTTCATCTCTCTCACTTCTCGTTTGCCCCTTTCAGCGTACAGACACATATTTTCCTGGGGCACCATATTAAATATGAATTTAAATAAATATTTGCACACAGTCCATCAGTGTACTGAGAGGTAGAATTCACATTGCATTGATTTCCCCGGATATGGGCTTTTAACATTTTTAAACTTGGCTATTTGTCATGTTTTATGTAGAAGAGACATAGAACAGATACTCAAACACAATCAAGAAATGCAAATAATAAATAAAATATTTGTGGGGCCACCTATCCTGGAAAACCTCAGAGGTGTACAGTCGGATAAGCCACACACACGAGTAATTATACAACAGTACAGGTACAATTAAACAATCTGTCTTGAACAAACCTGGAGTAACACTGGACAGGAATGCGTTTCATAGTCAAGTTGAAATCTAAATCAGACAGAAAAGAGGCTATCCAGTAAAATAAGGGGCTCAGGTGAAACAACCCCAGTCTGGGAAGCAAATGTAATCATAAGCAGCGCATTAATACTGTGTTTTGCATGGTTAAGACCTTTGACAAACCTAAGATTCCTGTGGAAGGTCCTTAATGATGGACCGAGGCAAGAAAAGGCCTTCCTATGTGCCTCAAATAATTTAGTTTCACCCTTTTTGTGTGCTTTGTTCCCCTTGAGTTATGAAGTGGCTTCAATATTTTTTGGGGAGGAGTGGGACCAGTAAAGGTGGTGCCTATCGATTTTTTTTTTTACTTCCTCAAATGCTCCACAATCTGCCTGCCTGCCTTCCACAGCTGAATGGCGGCTACTGCACAAAGGCTGGTGTTAAGGACCTGCTGTGTTAATGCCTTCTGGATTCTTCTTATAGTTACAAATTGCCTGTATCCTCCTGTTTTCTCTAGCCTTTTGGCACTACTGCACCATCTTTTCAGGCCTGCTCTGAAGAGGCCAAAAAGACTGGTGTTCAACTGAATGCATACTGCCCACCTTTACGTTTGTATATCTCTGGCAATTTAATCTGATTACTTGAATCGGTTTAAAGCAGCAGTACTGACATTCTCAGTTGACCGCTAGAAATCAGAAAGAAAAGAAAAAAGTCAGAATATCAGATCAGTGTTGGAAGATTTTGAAAGCTTCCTCCTCGTTGACCGTTCACCAGTTATGGTTTTTGACGAATTGGGCAAAGGTATGGTCTTCAGCATCAGAAATCCGCCCTGAGTGTGCAAAACACACAAACAGCAATCGGCTGCTTACATGGCACAAAGATTGCACATTGTATATTTTATGGCATTGCTAGAGGACCGTGTTTATAATAGCAAGCTCATCACCTTTTTGTTTAAAAAAAAAAAAGCACGAGTCTAAAAATTTAAAAAAAGCTAGAAAATGGATTTGTTGATATTCTGAGAAAAATGAAAAGTACTGCTGGCTTAAATTTTTCTGAGAAGGGCCAGAACATGCATTTATTTAGTGCCCATCTCTGATTTTGATTGGAGCTGAGCTTCTCGTTCTGGTCCGTGTGGTTGTTGCTAAAAATGTATCCAAGGCTGGTTCAGCCTTTAGCTTTTTGTGTCTTATTTGTCCTTTTTGTATTTTTTTTTTTGTTTTTGTTCTCTTCCACCAGCTGATCTACATGATGGCTACCACATATAACTATGCGGTTTTGAAGTTTAAGAGTCGGGAAGATTGCTGCACTAAATTCTAAATTGTATAGGCCCCGTAAAGAGCGTTAGAAGCCACAGTGCTGTAGCTTCACGTGCCACTGACACCTTGCGCTAAAATAGACCAGCTTTAGCCTTTCTGTGACCATAATTTGTACATAGCTTTGATAAAACGTCATATAGCATTTTAAAATAGGGTGATCTATGTAAACCATGACGGTTACATCTGGCTATATGTTTTCTGCTCAAGATGAGAACATTCCAGTTACTGTGTCAGAGACGGGCCTATTTTTTGATCCAAAAATCATTTCTCCTTTCTTGTGTATCAATTGTGCAAACTGGAATCCTGCAGTCATCTAGAAAAAAAAAAAAAACTGGAAAAAAAAAAACTGGAACATTGTGGGCATCTGTGACCTCTTCCCCCCCCTCTCATATTTACTGGTTTTAAAAACTGTAACAGAACTACCAACATTTGCTTGGAAGAGAGATGCGACTGCAGGAATAAAAATCTTAAACTGGGTAGTGATAAAAGTACTTATGACTCACTCATACTTGGGTAGCTTCTCTACCCACGTGTCTTGTATTTAAACAGTGCGGCAGACTGCATCTTAATAAATGTACTGTAGCTACTGTCCTTGGCCGTCTGTGGCACACAGACCTAATCTACGGCTAAAGAAAAAAGAAGTGCTGCAATAAGTCTATATTTTTTTATAAAGCTATTTACAGTAACGTTTGTGCATTTTCAAATGTAGATAGCTTAACTAGCAGAAGCATTTCCATTTGACTGAAAGGAACAAGGGGTTATTGAACGAAACTGAAGGGGGGGGGGGGTGTTGAGATGATGCTTTCATCTGGCAGGCGGTGGATCCTGGAGCAGAATTCAAGCCTGCACGGGAAACACGCAGAGGGGGAAAGGGAAGACCCGTGACAGCACAAGCGGGCAGATTTCAAATAGGCAGACCGTGCGCTTTTCAAATCACAGTCGCCAATGGGTATTAGTTTCAGTGCGAGAAATTGACCACTCAGCAATTTTATTTTTTGGATCTTGAAATAAAGCCCCTGACTTTATGAGCCAGTTTTGTATCTTTTATATACATTTGTATAGATTAATTAGATTCTTTGTTGGGTAACTGGTTGCTCAAAAGCCAGGTCTCGGGATGTAAGTATGATTAATGGGAGGTGAAACCATAGAGGAAAAAAATAATGCAGAGGGGAAGATGAAAGCTTGCAAGTGAAGACTTATGGTATGAAATGTGGTCTCAGGCAGTGCTTCTCAACCTTTATATCACGGCACACCGAACCAAATTTGCGATGTCGTCATATTTTCATTACCTACTAGTCTCTGGTCTTTGAGAGTGCCAAGAACTATACTTTTAACTAAATTGGACAATCTAAAAGGCAAAACCAGGATTAGACCCATTTTAGAAGGGTACGTAGCATGGCAAGAGTTGTGATTTTTTTTTAGCTATAGCGTAACCAGTTTTGGGGGTACGGTCTCCTTCACCCCTCCCCAGTTCTCTCTCTCCTCCACATCCACCTCATCCCCTGCACATGTTTGCCTCCACATCCTTCCCTCCAGCTGGCAGGGAATGGTCCTTCTTGCCTGTATCTGCTGCCTCTTCTGGCTGGTTTCACCGTATTAGTGCCAGTGGGTCCTGTGAAACTGCGGTGACCTGCATGATCTAAGTTCAGCGGCAGAGGAGATTGCAGAAGATGAAGTGCTGCTCCTCCTGTTGGCTGGAGGGAAGGGGGAGGCTCGCCGCACAATATCCGAGACTTTGTTGTGGCACTTTGGTTGAGAAGCACTGCTCAGCCATTCTGGTTTTACTGCACAATAAACAGAAGATGTCCAGAAAGCTTCAGATGTTTACCTACAGTTGAACACTTAGTTTTACTAAGTTTATCTAGTTGAATTAATACAGTACACCTAATACGTTAAAACTTCTGGAATCTGCATGCTTTAGTTTGTAGGTAGCCTTTAATGTTAACATTTTGCAATTTAAATATATTTCATTTTCCTGTAGTATGTTGAGCACTGTAACTTTTCCCCCCATTTACTTTCATTTTAAACTGTTAGTTGTTGGAATGTATTTTTTACCTCCTTTGTATAAAATTTCACCAGAATTTTTGCATTAAAAGTGAGTTTGTTTTTTTTTTCCTGTGTGCCTTAAACATATAAATCTCTTGCAAGGTGCAGATAAACTTTTTTTTCTTTTGCTGCTCTCTTCCTCCAGTTCTGTGTTCTAACTGATCAGGTTGTGAAGACCTTGTAGCACTTTCTTGTGCATGCTAACCTTATTCAGCTTTCTTAATATTAGCCAAACTGTAGAAGTGGTGCATGTTTGATGTTCTAGAGTACCTTAATGATGGGGTGCTTACTAGTATAGAAAATAACCTTCTCACTTTTGTTTTCCTTTTATGTTTAGTTATGTTTTTTTGTTTTTTAAATTAAAAAGCTCCTTCTATTAATCTGACTAGCTGCTTGCTTTGCCTCCTTGACATGCTCACTAGCCATCATGCTCACCCTTCTTTTCCAGATCCACTTCCTCATGATACTGTCTTCTAACTGGGCCTACTTAAAGGATGCAAGCAAAATGCAGGTCTACCAGAATATCAGAGCTAAAGAAGAGCAGGAGCTGCAAGATATCCAGACCCGATCAAAAGAGCAACTCAATTCTTATACATAAAATGCCTGACAAGGGGGTTCATTCAACAGGAGAATTTTTTAGCTCTGACAAATCAACCAACTGCCCTGCAGCAAAGATATAAGAGAGAAGTGTTAAAACGTAACATTCGTGCTCCAGGGACGTTATTTGTAGGAGAATATTCCAATGGATAACTTGTTAAATCTACACTGAGGGGAGACGGTTTCATCTCTGGCATTTTAAAAAGGCAGCACTTTACTAGTAACTAATCCTTGTGGGATTTGCACTTCCAGCGTTAACCATGGCTGCTCTTCTAGTCATGTTTAGAGCAGTGGTTACCTAAAACCACCAGCAGCAGCAAGGAACTGATGCAGATGTGGCTGCTCATGTTACTGCATTTATGTTCCCTAACCAAGCATGTTACAGAGTGCTCCTGTTTTTAAAATGGTAGTGGTCTAGCTTGTCAAAATTGTTTGCACATTTTATACAAATTATCTAAAAATAAAGAAACTATGTAATAAGGCCTCCCATTTTCCAAAAGTTTTGGTATTGGAAAAAAATGGCCAGTATTTCACTCCTTTCCGAATCACAGACTTACTACTTCTGCATATCAAGGTTTTGTGTTTCAGCCCAAAATTTGGCACAGTCTAAAAAAAAAAAACTCAGTTGCCTGAAACTTTACTATGATTTGTTTTCTGGAACCTTTCAATTATGTTTATTGACTAGTGATTGTGAGAGAGTCTGTATTGGTCTTCATAAGATGATGTTTAATTTTTTGGGAGAAAAAAAAAAAAAGCAACCCATCAAGCACTTTTAGTGCTTTGAACATAAAATAGTGTTAAGTTGTTACTGTAAGTCACACCCCCATGTTTAAAAGTTGTACTCTTGTGGTTTAATTAGTTTTGCTGGTTGATTTCCTGGATAGCAAACTTCTTGAGAAACGTGTGGAAACGTGTTCAAACTGTACGCAGCTCATCCATCTTGGGAACCCCAGGGTCTGTCTCTATGCTCTCACGGACCTTGCAGGTATTGCTTTTCAAGTGCTTCAGGTATTACATTCTATTTGAATTTTCTTTGGTTATAAATGCCTAAAAGTTCATTTAAAATGAAAACAAGTGTATTGTAAATGTAGAACAGATGTAACAGAATAGCCTTAGTTGTTTTACCAGTTGCATGGAAGAGATTTAAATATTTCTACAGCAATGCAGGTGATTGTTCTAGCCTGGTGTTCTCATGTAAAGGGTAATGAAGACAGCGTCTCAAAGCCTAATTCTTTTCTAATTCTATGTTAGCCATTACTGGGAGTTTTGTTTAATTAGTCTAATATTTTTATGTAAAAAGCATTAAATTTTGCTATGTATAAATTTTTGTAACCTAACAGTGAATCAATATTTTCTATCAGTGCCAAGGGCTTCCTGTAGTTACATCCAAGTGTTACAATAAATATTTGTAGATAATACAGCCTTGCTTTTTTTTTTTTTTTTTTGTGTTTATGCTTGATTTTAAGGACACATTTAGGACATGCAGCAGAGTTCAATGGCAAACCGTGGGCCTCCAGCTTCCCCCATCCTTCTCAGAGCAATACTTTAAACTCAAGAGAAAATCCTCAATAATACAAATAAAAGAGAATTTCACTTTTGGTCTTTGGGGAGGAGAGGAAATTGTTCCGAATGTTTTCCATTTTTTTTTTTTCTGGGTCTGACTGCAGCTCACTCATGCAGAGGTGATGTGTTGATGCATGGGGGGGACAGGATCAGTGAGGGTTGCTGAAGGAGGAAATGATGACACGACGGACACTTCCGGGTGGGGAGCTGCAGCATGAGAGGGAAGGTGGTTAGGGGTGTGTGTATGTGTTCTGGGTGAAGGGAATGTGGGAGGTGCAATGGCAGAGGACTGGGCCGGAAAGCACCCTGGGGACTGCACGGAGGAGTTGGAGCAGTGTCGGGCACACAGATCCGCAGCTTTCCTCGCTCATAGAGAATTATGATTGCCGTCTTAGACCACTTGGATATGTGGCATTAAGGATCAACAAACGAGCGGTAGGCGATAATCTTTTTACTGAACTACCTCAATACATCTGTCAAAACTTTCGAGAGTTATCCTTCAGGTCAGTGAAGAGACAGCACAGTTACACTTCCCAAGGGAAAATTATTCCCTTAACCTCAAAATCCGGATACTTTAGGCATACACAAGAACAGAAAACATTTGAAATTTGTTTCAAAATGTTTGATCACCCTAGCACAAAAGGACTCAATTAGGACATTGGCTTTCACTCATTATCAGATACAGAACTCAACTACAAAGCTTTATTGTCTCATCATCTCTGTTTCATTTGTTACTCCTCTTTACTGAACTATAATGGCATAAGAACATAAGACTTGCCATACTGGGTCACACCGAAGGTCCATCAAGCCCAGATCCCAAGGGGTAGATTAGATTCCATGCTGCTTATCCCAGGGTCAACCAATGGATTTCTGTAACTCTACCTTAATGGTTTATGGACTTTTCCACAAATAGCTTTCAGCACATCCACTGTCAATGAATTCGAGTTTAATTATGCATTGAGTTAAAAAAAAGTAGTTAAAAAAAAATGTAGTTTTAAATGTATTACTTAGTAACTTCATTGTGTTTTTCTCCTGGTCTTTGTACTTTTTGGAAGAATAAACACCTGATTAACGTTTTCTTGTTCCATTCCACTAATTTTATAGATCTCGAGCATATTTCCCTTCAGCCGTCTCTTCTCCAAGCTGAAGCGTATACAGGTAGCCTAAGATCTAGATGGCTTTACTATTTAAACCTAGTATAATTGCACTGTTTCTTCATAGATGTATTGTTAATCCCATAAAATAGCATTGCCTTCAATTTGTTTCACCCTTAATTCCACACACTCACACACACACTATTTTTCTGTAACTGAAACACATCACACACATGCTCTCATCTTTTCCCCATCTTTATGGATGACCCTAGATGCAGCTCTCTATCCACAAACCTCACTCCAGAACTCAGCCCCTGGCTAGGCACGGCTAGAATGGGGGAGGGGTAGGCAGTCTGGTTTTCAGGCTATCCATAATGTGAATATACACGAGAGATTTGCATCCAAGTGGGGGCGGTGCTTGAAAATCTCATGCATATTCATTGCGAATGGCCTGAAACCCAGACCTGTTCGTGGCACTCTGGCCCAGAGTCGCCTATCCTTCGGCTAGTGTAAGGCATGTAAGAACGGCTACTAGCCCTCTGCTTTCTTCAGCCGCCCCTCCTCTCCTAGGCATCATGCAAGGAACCGAAAGGGGGGGGGGGGCGGTGGATGGAATAGCCCTTCCTTTTGTTGCTTCCCCCCCCATATCCTGCAGCTGAAGGGAGGGGGATGTGTTTGGAATAACCGGAGAACTACTCTGCTATAGGGAGGAGAGAGAATGGATGAGGCAGCAAACGTATGTGCATTCCTCCTGAGCAACAGGGACATGCGGTGCACATCTAGATTTCAAGTTTTCCAGATGTCTCGTGGGTTAAGGAGCTAGGAGAGCTATTTTCTTTAAAAAAGAAAGAACTTGAAATGCATCTGTCAGTCACCCTATTTAATGTAAATACCAAAGGATTTCTATTTAGTGTTTCTTACAACATGGTAATTTGATTTTTATTAGAAATATCTGTAAATAGTTTACACTGATAACAGCAGATGTTATTGCTGGTAATCATGAAGCATAATTGCTCATTCACATTGTAGGTGTATTAACTGTTCAAAATCATCATTTACAAACATTTAATCATCAATAAACATACAACATTTATAGTTAAAAACCCGTCCCATAACCTCTGAGCACAGAACACAGAGCACAGAACACTCACGTTTAAAAACCTGAAGGCTTCAGGAATTATCATCATCCATTGTAAGAAATATGTTTTGAATCTTATCTGTGGTAGTCCAACATTTTTTTTAAACTAAAATTTTTGAAAAGTATTCAAATGTTTCTTTCTTTGGCTCTTTTTCTGCTGTTGGTTCAGACTTTTGTATCACCTCAGGTAAATATTGTAGTGGGACCACCAGTAAAGAGTGTTAGCTGGTTGTGGGTTATGCAAAATATGGCAGCGTGGTTGATTGATGGATGCCCTCAGAAGGGATTATTGAGGCAGCTGCACTGGCTTCCAGTTCAGCAAAGAGTACAATTTAAGATGATGAATGTAATGTTTGAAGTGTCTAAAGGTCAGGGAGCAAAGTGCTTACAGCAGTTGGTAGAAATTTATCCACCTAGGAGATGCTGTCGCTCTGCCTCAGAGCTTTTTAGAGTACCAACAGTGTAGGGGAGGTATCACTTCTCTCCGTTACAGGACCAGAATTGCGGAGTTAAACTACCTGCTCTTCCGGAGCCGGGGGAAACGTTGGCTTTTTCTATTTTAGATTTAAATGAAATAGGCTTTAACAATTTTATTGATGGATTTTTCGCTTTGAAAATTGTGGGGGGTTTTTTCCCAGATGTGCTTTACAGTCACTCTTTTCATATGTTGTACACCACAGGCATCAGGGTTTCTCTGCACGAGCAGCCTATACGAATAAATAAATAAGGCCAGATTTTATAACATGCACACGCTACTGCGCGCATGTTATAAAAATCCAGGGTCGGGGCATGCACAATTGTGCAACCTGCCTCAGCCGAGCAGCCTGCCTCCTTGCCTTAGCAGGAGGGGGGGGAGGGATTACTAACCTTAACCAATCATCCTTGTTGCAGTTGTGTCAAAAGCATCATCGCTCTCTGCTTTAACAAGGAGGGGAGGGGGGGGGAGGGAGGGGAGAAGGGGTCCGGTTGGTCCCTTTCTACAGGGTAGGGTCCTGATGTACAGACAGGGACTGCTTCTCCAGCCAAGTCCAAAAGCAGAGCCTGTTCAAGCAGCGCTGTATGAATTATCAGGAAGACTGCTGCACATGGAAAAATGTTGCTTAGGTTAGATAGTTACTTACCTTAACCTAAGGCCAGGGGGGGATAACCTGCGTGGCAGTTACTATCCTAAGAAACTTGCTGGGCAGACTGGATGGACCATTTGGTCTTTTTCTGCTAGCAATACTATGTTACTGTTTTGCTTACAATCCTTTAATATATAAATAAGTTGTCCTTTACTGTAGAACTTGTTTGTATTACTGTAGTCAACAATTCATAGGTATTTATATTTTAATTTATTTAAAAATTTGCATACCACATTATCTGAGGTATTAAGCAGCTTCCACTTCTATTGCAGCCATTTATATATAGTAATTTTCTTTTTTTAATCTATTTCATATTAGAAAAGCCATAAATACCAAAACACACTAATAGTTATTTATTTGCCTGAAGACAAACTCGATTACACAGTAAAGTCATTACGGCCTTTGAAATATAATGCATTAGTTCTGTTAAAGCCCTACTCGATGTGGCTGTTCAGCTCTTGTAATGTGTTTATGCCATTTTCAAAAAAACATGGAATTGTATAAAGAAATTCTAACTCCCTCCTTCCTAACTGGTGCCCTTCCAATACAGCTTATATATTCATTTTTTTATGAATATTTCATGTTTGTTTTCTGAGAAATCAGTCTAGGAAAAATAATGTAAAAATTGGACAGGGAAAAGTTTTTTTGTTTTTATTTTTAACACAAATTAGGGTACAGCCTCCATAAACTATAAATGATCTATTTTTATGGAAAATTCTTAAGTGTAAAAAAAAAAAAGCTCTGAAAGTGCTGTGATTCTTGGGCCAGTGTAAGCTGGGGCTGCTGCTGAATTCTAGCGGGAGCAGCGTGGTCTGCGACTCCTGCGCTAGCTGGGCTAGGCCACCAGCCATTACAGTCGCAAAGGATTGTTTATGCTGCTGCTGTGTCCAGCAGAACTGGAAACTGCCAGCTTCCCTTCACATCCATTAATCCCGCAGTTCTTCTATTGGTGTTAGGCTTTAAAAACGTGGGAACAGGAGCACTGCATTACTACAGTCTAATACCCAATAATGCCAGCAGGCATGCTAGGCTACCGTGTCCATGATAAGTGGATTTTAGACGTTGGACTCGGAACTCCTCTCCTTCAATTTTACCCATCTTTTTCATTATGGAAAATGTTGTCTAATGCATTCGGACACTTGGCTAGAGCACAGCATAATGGTTATGATAGAAATCAAACATCAAAGACTACCGTCTAAATGCTCAGCCCTGAAACGTACACAAGTGCATTAAGACAGTTACATCATACTCATGATTCTAATTACAAAGTAATACAAAACTTCCATCTCCGA
Source organism: Rhinatrema bivittatum (assembly GCF_901001135.1). NCBI lineage: Eukaryota > Metazoa > Chordata > Amphibia > Gymnophiona > Rhinatrematidae > Rhinatrema > Rhinatrema bivittatum. The sequence continues at coordinate 349,921,823 of NC_042619.1, forward strand.
TTTATACATACATATAAACATGACATTTCTTTAGTTACCTTCAGATCGCTGCAAACAGCTGCCAGCCTCTGGAAAAATGAAGCTTCGCACGGCAGGGCGGCAGACCACTGCTAGTTTTTTGGCTCGGTGGTTTCGTCCTGCTCAATCAGAATCAGCCTCTGCTGGGACTGCAACACGAGGCACCTTCCTGTGCAACTACCCATTTTTAACCCCCCCTTTGCCCTGGGAAAACCTCCTGTCCTATCCGTAGAAGCTGGCTCTTTGGCATGGCTAGGCCTGGCACAACACTTACCAGTGAGCCATCCAGCTGGCTCCCTGCTTTATTTTAATTTTCAGTGCTGGAAAGAATGATATTAATTACTTAACATACACACAAAATCCACAGCAATAATGCAGTTGCTATGAGGTACCAATTGCCTCTTAACCACTGTACAATTATCACTTCATTTCTTTCTAACCCCCAAAAATTGAACAAGTGCCTCAATTACCAAAACACATTTACACTATTCCAACTTTGAACCACATCAAACCGCTTAGAGGTGTTGACACAGTAGCTGTAGATTTTTTTTCTGCATATTTTTGTCACAGCACGGGTCTTGATGATCCAAAGCACTTGTCACCAAAAGTCCTCTTCCGGTTCTCCAAGAGAAATAGCTGCAATGCTAAATCAGGGGGAGGAGAGAATAAGTTTTATAAAGCAATGTTGAACCTAATTATGGCGTAATAAGCAAAGACAGTGATCAATCTTTGGTTCATCCCACTAAAAGATTAGGTACCCACTGCTATTTATTTATTTATTGGTTTGTATATACCGACATTCATCAATGATATCATATCGGTTTACAGTATAACAGTAACTTACGCATGTAATGCGTTTGACATGGAACAGGCAAAGTAGACATCATAAACTGCAACCGGGAGAACTAAATACAAGGAGAGCTGGGTGAACTATATACAGGAATTATATACATTGAACTGTAGAATTATATACAAAACCAATTCTATACAGGTTGCAGAAGGGACAAAATGGAATGTTTAAGCTAGCACTGCCCCTGCTGTAGGAGGCTTGATGTGTGTTCTGCTTCAGTAGTGGGCCTACCATGGCTTAAGACTGACCTGGCGATGGGCCAGATCTACTGCTCATTTTCTCCAATAGATACAAAATGGAAACAGAATTCTCACAGTACAAGCAGGATGTTAGTCCTCACATATGGGTGACATCACAGGATGGAGCCCAATCACTGAAAACTTCTGTCAGTTTCCAGCACTTTGACTGGCCCCTACTGGACATGCCCAGCATGGCACGAACCCTGCAACCAGCAGGGGTCCCCCTTCAGTCGTCTTTTTTCTGCGCAGCAGTAGCCTCGCGGTTAAGGAGCTCTGTAGAGATTCCTGACAGGAATTTTCCTCACTGAATTATTAAAAGTTAATTTGCCCCACAGGGGGACCCCTGTTAACTTTTTTTAAGCGGCGGTACTCCGGTAAGTTTCTACCCGTTTTCCGTCGATTACTGTCTAGTTTGGCCCTCGCGGCCTACTGGCTGTTGACCGTACCGCGGCTCGATTTTTTTTTCTATGGCCATAGTGTCAGGGTTCCGTCGGTGCCCAGACTGTACTCATACCATGTCCATTATAGACCCCCATAAAGTCTGTGTAATGTCTTGGATGAGAGCATGATGTCTTGACCTGCACCAAATGTGCCCTAATGACACCAAAAGGTCGCAAGGCCAGAATGGAGAAGATGGAACTTCTCTTCTGTGCTCAAACCCCGACTCCGTCATTGCATCGTCGTCTGAACCGGCACTGTCAACTTCATGCCAGCATCGACCGGTGACCGCCCGGCCTCGACGGCTTCTCGGCCATCGACACCCTCTACTCCCCCTCAAGGCCGAGGGGCTCGTAGGGAGAAACATTGCCATCGGCACCGAAAGACTCGGACCAGCGAGGGAGCGAAATCATTGACCTCGCCATCTTCCGAGCCACCATGGAAGAAACCCCGTCCAAAAACAGCACTGACCTTTTCGGTGACCGGGTCACCGAGGCAACCCTCCCCTGATGGGGCATCGGGAGCCACGACTCCGCCTTTAACGATGGTCCCTCCGGCTATGCCTCTGCCTCCTTCTTCTGTTCTGGAGCCGGGACTGCTTGCTCCAGGCTCTGGAACCGGTCCCGTTCTTCTCTGAGAAGAACTGGACCAGATGGTTCAGGAGGCCATCGACAAGGCGATGCAATGACTCCAGGTTCCACCGGTACCCATAGTGGAATCGACCACCAACCTGATTCTGACAGCATTGGCACCGCTGCTATCCAGGATGGGAAGCACTTATCGCTGCTTTTCCACCGATGGCTCCGGTGCCCTCTGCGCCTGCTCTGTCATCGGGAGGAGAAACACTGTTCTGCATCCCTCCATCGGGATTTCTGCCTCAGCCATTGAGAATGATACAGCCATTGCCACCGATTCCATCTGTACCGATACATCCATCGGCGCCATAAAGCCATCCATCGATGCCCTCGCAGAGACCTTCAATGATTTCATCTGAGCATCCAGTAATTCCTTTGATTCCTTCGGAGCCTAGACCAGGGCCTTCAGGTATCCAATCACCCCGTCCCCTGAGGGACAGGTGCTGATCCTTATGATACCTGGACAGATGACTCCTCACCAGACACCGATGATTTGCCATCACCACCTTCACCCACAGAGTAGAAAGTGTTCATAAATTTTGTGAAAGAAATGTCTGAATTGGTTCCCTTCCACTTACAGACTGAACAGGATGATAGACATCAGATGATGGAGTTGCTCCAATTCCTTAATGCTCCCAAGGAAATAACCTCCATCCCTGTCCACCAAGTTCTTCTGGAGCTCCTCCAGAAGAACTGGGAACATCCTGGCTCCATTGCACCAGTCCACAGAAAAGCTGACACTACCTATTTGGTGCAGTCAGCTCCAGCTTTTCAAAAACCTCAATTGGATCACCAATCTGTGGTAGTTGAATCTGCACAGAAGAGAGCAAAAAGATCAAAACCTCATACTTCCATTCCCTCTGGAAAGGAGCAGAAGTTTCTAGATGCCAGTGGTCGCCGAGTCGTCCAAGGATCAATGCTCATCTCTCGAACAGCTGCTTACCAACTTTATATGACCCAATATAATAGGGTCATTTTTAAGCAGATACAGGACCTGACAGACTCCATGCCTCAGTCACTTCAACAACAGCTACAAACCCTACTTAAGGGTTTTGAGGCAGGCAAACATGAAATCAGATCATCTTATGACATATTTGACACTGCAACCAGGGTATCTGCAGCTTCTATTTCAGCAAGACGATGGGCCTGGCTCAAATCTTCAGACCTTCGACCTGACGTCCAGGGCAGACTGTCCGACCTCACCTTGGTTGGAGACAATCTGGAGAGCAGATTCAAAAGACAGTGGCTGAAAGGACCATCACGAGACCTTAAGACAGCTCTCTCTGCTACCTTCGGACTACTCTTCCAAACAGCCTTTCCGGAAGGACTCTTTAATAGTCTTTCTTCCGTCTGAAGAAGTCCTACCTGCCACCAACCAGATCCCATTCTACGAGACCATTTCTAAAAACAATCTTGTCAGACCCGGAAACAAAAGCCACAAACAGCCCCCCAGCCGGGTCCTGCTTCTGGCTTTTGACTTTCGCATAGAGAGCAGCAGCCAGCTTCCATTACTCCACATACCACTGGGAGGTCGGTTGTGCCATTTCAACAACAGGTGGCACTCAATCACCTCAGACCAGTGGGTCCTAGGAATAATTGCTCAAGGATAACATCTCAATCTTCCCTTTATCCCACCAGATTTCCCACCTCTAAGGACGTGGAAAACATCCGACCATTCATTGCTCCTGGAACAGGTGCTCTCCCTCCTCCAGTCCAGAGCAATAGAACTAGTACCATCCCCTCAGCAAGGCCTCGGGTTCTAGTCCCGGTACTTTCTAATTCCCAAAAGATGAGGAGACGTTTGTCCAATTCTGATCTACGAGCCCTAAACAAGTACCTCCAGAGAGAAAAGTTCAAGATGGTAACCTTGGGCTCACTTCTTCCTCTTCTACAAAGAAGAGACTGGCTCTGCTCTCTCTAGACCTCCAGGACGCATACACTCATATTGCAATAATTCCATCTCATTGCAAATACCTGAGGTTTCTCATAGGCCCCAAGCACTATCAGTACCGAGTGCTTTCATTCGGCCTCACATCTGCACCACGAGTCTTCACAAAATGCCTCGTCATGGTTGCAGCCTTCCTCAGGACTCAAGGTGTTCACATCTACCCCTATCTGGATGATTTGTTAATCAGGGCTCTGACACAGCAAGCCGCTCTGTTGTCCCTACATCTCACCTTAAACACTCTAATTTCACTTGGATTTCTTATCAATTAAAACAAATCCTGCTGAGTCCCATCTCAAACCTTATCGTTCATTGGGGCAGACTTGGACATCTTGCAGGCAAAGGCTTTCCTGCGAATGAGCTCTCACTCTCGTGTCTCTGGCGAATCAGTTGCAGTCTCAACATTCAACCACTGCATATCGTTTTCTCATCCTCCTAGAACACATGGCGTCCTCAGTTCAGGTCACCCCAATGGCCCGCTTGGCAAGGAGTCATGCAGTGGACTCTAAGGTCGCAATGGACTCAAAACATTCAGCCCCTGTCTACCATTGTCTATGTAACTGACTCACTCCATTTCTCTCTCGCCTGGTGGACAAATCAGCCCAATCTTCTACAGGGCTTGCCCTTTCAGGTGCCAGACCCTCAAATAATTCTCACCACCACTGCTTCCAACTTTGAATGGGGAGCTCACGTGGCTGATCTGCAGACACAAGGTTCTTGGTCTCCAGCGGAAGCCAAAACCAGATAAATTTCCTGGAGCTGCGAGCAATCTGAGTATTTCAGGATCCCCCTGTCCACTCAAGTCATCCTGATCCGGATGGCAACCGGGTGGCCATGTGGTACATCAACAAGCAGGGAGGAACAGGCTCTACCTTCTGTGTCAGGAAGCTACACAGATATGGGGGGAGGCCCTCTCCCATCACCCCAGAATCACAAAGTAGGCAATTTCTGCTCTCTCACTTACAGCCAACATCATCCACCAAGAGACGTGTTCTCCCTATCATGGGTAACCGGTCTCCTATACGCATTCCCTCCACTTCCACTTCTCTTGAAGACTCTCGTGAAGTTACGTCAGGACAAAGGAACCATGATCCTGACAGCTCCCCACTGGCCACGCCAGGTGTGGTTTCCAGTACTTCAGGATCTCTCTCCATTCACAGGCACATTCCTTTGGGAACAGACCCGCTTCTAATCACTCAAAATGACGGGTGCCTTTGCCACCCCAATCTTCAAGCCTTATCCCTGATGGCATGGCTGTTGAAAGGTTAATCATTCAACCTCTTAACCTTTCTGATCCAGTTTCCCGTGTCTTGATTGCTGTCTGGAGAGAGGGTCATTCTTTGCTTGGGCTAATAAGAGCTGATACTGCTGCGCATGCATTGAATACCATGGTCTGGTTTGGAGATTGTAACTTCACAAGAGAGGATGGAAGTAGTTCAGAAAAGGGCTACTAAATTGGTAAAAAGGCTGCAGCCCAAGGCTTAAAATACTCAAAATGGATTCCTGGAAGAAAAGAAGGGTAATGAGTTTGAATCCCACTTAGGAAGGGAGTTTGAAAGTTGGTACTAGATCAAATTTGCAGATGACACAAAATTGTTCAGAGTAGTTAAATCACAAGCAGATTGTGATAAATTGCAGGAAGACCTTGTGAGACTGGAAAATTGGGCATCCAAATGGCAGATGAAATTTAATGTGGATAAGTGCAAGGTGATGCATATAGGGAAAAATAACCCATGCTATAATTACACAATGTTGGGTTCCATATTAGATGCTACAACCCAAGAAAGAGATCTAGGTGTCATAGTGGATAACACATTGAAATCGTCGGTACAGTGTGCTGCGGCAGTCAAAAAAAGCAAACTATGTTAGGAATTATTAGAAAGGGAATGGTGAATAAAACTGAAAATGTCATAATGCCTCTGTATCGCTCCATGGTGAGACTGCACCTTGAATACTGTGTACAATTCTGGTCGCCGCATCTCAAAAAAGATATAATTGTGATGGAGAAGGTACAGAGAAGGGCTACCAAAATAAGGGGACTGGAACAGCTCCCCTATGCGGAAAGACTAAAGATGTTAGGACTTTTCAGCTTGGAGAAGAGACGACTGAGGGGGGGATACGATAGAGGTGTTTAAAATCATGAGAGGTCTAGAACGGGTAGATGTGAATCGGTTGTTTACTCTTTCGGATAGTAGAAAGACTAGGGGGCACTCCATGAAGTTAGCATGGGGCACTTTTAAAACTAATCGGAGAAAGTTCTTTTTTACTCAACGCACAATTAAACTCTGGAATTTGTTGCCAGAGGATGTGGTTAGTGCAGTTAGTATAGCTGTGTTTAAAAAAGGATTGGATAAGTTCTTGGAGGAGAAGTCCATTACCTGCTATTAAGTTCACTTAGAGAATAGCCACTGCCATTAGCAATGGTAACATGGAATAGACTTAGTTTTTGGGTACTTGCCAGGTTCTTATGGCCTGTATTGGCCACTGTTGGAAACAGGCTGCTGGGCCCTTGGTCTGACGCAGTATGGCATTTTCTTATGTTCTTACATAATGGGAATTCAAATATGTGACAGGCTTCAATCATGTAAGAGAAAGTGGCATTTTCTACAGAAAAGGAAATTCAAGGACAAGGGCTCATGATATTCCAGGGAGGAATATGCAAAAGAAACATTTCTTCACTGAATGAGTGAAAAATACCTGGCTTAACCTACTGGCTGAGATGGTTGCAACTGGAATGATGGCCGAATTTAAATATATAGGTCTAGTTCAAGTATATTATCCCTTGGTGGGGGGGGGGGGGGGGGGGTAAAAGGTAGATCAGAGTTGGCCAACTCTAGTCCTCAAGAACCACAACCAGGCTTGCTTCTCAGGCTATTACTATTATTTATCAATTATATAGCGCTACTCCTCAGAGGAAGTGCAATACAAAAACACATGAGACAGGTTAGCTTGCAATCTAATATAAGGCAAGAGACTTTAGCTCATGCATATTCACTGTGGGCCAGAGTTGAGTTCTACACCTTAAACAAGTTTCGAAGGATAGACTGGCCAAACCTGCTGTCATGTTGGCCAGCCCTATCCAAATAATAATGTGATGTGAATGTGTGGAGAAAACTCCATGTTGCAGCTCTTCCCCATGGGAACTGCTTGCAAGTGGGCCAATGAGGCAGCCATGGCTCTGACAGAGGGTGCCTTTAATATGGCCCCCAAGATGCAATCCTGCCTGGGCATAACAGAAGGAGATGCAGTCTGCTAGCCAATTAAAAAGTGTCTGGCAACAGCAATGCCCAACTTATTCTTATCAAAGGAAACACAAAGTTGGGTGGACTGTACATGGGATTCTGCTTACTCCAGCTAGATGGCTAAGGTTCTTTTGCAGTCCAAACTGTGCAGTGCTCGTTCGCCTTGGTGGGAATGGGGCCTGGGAAAGAATGTTGGCAGGACGATGGACTGGTTAAGATAGAACTTTGACACCACCTTAGGGTGCATATGCACCCTAAGTTCCTTGTCATGGAAAAACTTAGCATAAGGTTGATAAGTCACTAAGGCCTGCAGCTCACTGACCCTGCGTGCTGAAGTTTCTGTGGGAACTCCCCTTCATCGTGCTTCCTGGAGGCATACCTATCCAGCTGGGTTTATAGGACTGCCACAATTAATATGCATGAAATAGATTTCCAAATACTGAAGATCCAAAGCATGCAAATCTATCTCATACATATTCATTATGAATATTCTGAAAACCCAACTCAGAGTTGCCTCCAGGAGAGGGTTGAGAAACATTGATTTAGAGGGCCAGTGAGAGCAAATATAGAGCAGTCAACTTCATCAGGCTTCTAAAAAATCTGGGAAAGCCAATACAGAGTATTATGGTTTCAGTACAGAGATCTTCCTGCACAGGATGACTATAATTATACCCTACCATTAATGATAGATCTAAGAGGACAGTGATGGGAATAAAGTAAATAACAGAGGGGGAGAAGCTGATGTTGGATATATTCATCTGCTCAAAATGGTAAATAAATACATAAATAGGAGGAGAACAAATAGGCAGGCTCGATGGGTCAACTGGTCGATGCTGCTGACACATGCATGCAGAAACTGATGGGAAACTTAAGCCAAACACTACTGTCATGCAATGTGTGGTCAGCAGCCAAAGAGCAGCAGTGGGAGCACTTGGTGCCATCTACTACTGGCTCATAACCACAGATTGCTGTAGTACGTGATCTATTTGTGGAGTGAGGTATAAGAATGGTTAAATAAATAAAACCTCTCTACTGGATGGCTCCCGCAAGAAAAAGCTAACTATGTTTATCTCAAGTCAGTATCCGGTCATGATAGTTAACAGTTTCTTGGCAATAGCCTGCCACCTCATAAACAGAGCAGCCTTCCGCTAAGGATAAGCAGTAACTAGCTGATGAGTTCTCTGAACTGAAGAGTCTGCACAGATAGGACTGCTCATGGGAGGCACGCACTAAGATAAGAAAAATACTGAAGCTAGCTGCTTTTCCCCGAGGCTGCTCTGGCTCTCGGTTCTTGTGCTACTCCTACAGACTGCTGCTATTCTAGGAAACAGGCTGGTCTCCTGACTGACAAAACAAGTTATAAAAAAAATCCCAATTGAAATGAATTTCACATTTAGATTAAACTGCAAAACAGTCTTGCCACACTATGAGTCACAATACTAAAAGTACCATCAATAAACAAGAAACTTGGCACATAAAAACAGCACAGTGGTTTTCTTAACTTTGCAAAGTAAACCCATATAGGAATTTGACAGAACCCCACACAAAGTGGTCATACAGAAAGTGAAGTTGTTTCTCTGTAAAAGGTGCTCTCTGAAGACAGGGGAATTACCCAGTCACACAGATGGGCGATGTCATTGCAACTAGGTGCTGACAGTTTCCAGAGCTTTCTAGGAAGTTCCAAAAGGCCTTCTCGGGGCATGCTGCATGCCTCTGCTCTGTAATTAAGCTAATGAGCTCAACTCCAGCAAGGGAAGGAATGTAACCCATACCTAAGACACATGCAACTTTGCTTTTTTTGAAGACAAGTTAAATTACCAGTCACACAGATGGGATTCTCTAAGCAAGGGCTGCCTTCAAACATAAAGCATACAAGAGCAACAATTTTATACACAGGGCAATTAAATATTTTTATTGAGTTAAAACGCTCACTTATGACCCTAAATCATAAAAGTGGGCTCTAGAGGCTAGAGTTGAGTCCTTAACTTGACTACCTTAAGCAGAAATTTAGGCTGGGTATGTAGAACCATCCTATTGTGATACTAAGTTTTTTAAGATGGATAAGTCACTAAGGCTTGAAGCTCAGAGACTCTGCATGCCAAAGGGAGCACCATCAAAAACACGACCTTCCAGGTCACAGGCATCCAGGGCTTCATCAGCTGGAGCAATACCATATTGAAGTCCCATGACCTAGCAGGAGGCTCGAAGGGGGTCTTCAGTTGAAACAAAGCTTACATAGAGCAGGCTGTATGAAGATGGGTTTACTTTCTAATTTATTTATTTATCATTTCTATTCCACCAATCCACAAAGATCTCAGCAGAGCACAATGAGGATGACTACATCCTACAACAAACATATAAACAGTATAACATAACACTACAATTAAAATGATCACCAATCAGGAAATTCTTGAGTACAAAATCACATTTTTAAGTTTCTTCCTAAAAGTCAAATAACATGTCATGTCTCTAAGGTCAAAAGATAAAGAATTCCATAAGGGGGGCATGGCTAAGGAAAAAGCTCTTGACCTAGTTTCAGCTAAGCTGATCTTTTTATGAGAGAATTATCGAAGTACGTGCATTTGCAGGTCTTAAGGAGTGAGCTGGAGCATAATTGCAATTGCAGAATGTAAATGAGCAGAAGAGACATGGTGACAGCAATGGATAACTGCACTAATGTGAACCCTAATTGAGTTGGTTTTCCAAACCAGCTTTGGAGAGGTGTAGAAAGTAGTCAAGCAATTTTTGGGCGAAAGAGAAGACAGGAGCTAGAGCTGTTCTGTCAAAACACACAGCAAACCTTCTCCGCTTTAAACCATAGTATTTCTTCATAGAATCCTACCTGGAAACCAGAAGAATACAACAGAGATGCTCAGAGTCAGGGGGTGCAGAACTACCTTTTCAACCTCCATGCTGTGAGGGCTGTGTTGGGGGTGTCATAGCAGTCTCAGATCCTCAGTGATTCCGGATCTGGGAATTCCCCCAAATCAGTGGATCCCTGCACACACCTCCTGTGGGAGTGGAGTCCAAATCTGTCTCACCACTAGAGGAATCCAAGGATACGTATACAGAAGGCCTCATTCCCAAGAAAAGGAGAAGGCATCCAAGGTTAGTTTGCCCTGCGTCCCTCTGCTGAGGCAGAAGTTCGGGACTTTTCTGCTCAGAGACACAAACAAATCTACATGGGTAAGACACACTTGCTGACTATTTAGTTTGTTATTATCCTGTCCAAGCACCATTTGTGAGGTTCCAGGACCTGATTCACTGTGTGCATTAGGACATTCTCCTTCCCCACCAAATAAATGACTCTGAGGACCATTCCATGGGAAAAGGCCTTTCTGACACAGAAGGCATGAGCCTGTATCTCCCTGCTTGCTGGTATAAAACATCCCTACCAGTTTTTCTGTTTGAATGAGGGCAATTTTGTTAGACAACTGATCCTTGAAAGCCTTTATAGCCTACCATACTGCCCTTAGTTCAACAGATGAAACTTCTCTGAAGCAGACTATAGGGCCCTGGGTTTGAAGCCCTTCTATATGAGGTCCCAGTTCAAGTTGATTGCATCTGTGGTCAGGACAATTGGTACCAGATTAATCTCAAAGGGAACTCCTTTGGTCAGACTGGAAAGGATCAGCCACCAGGAGAGAGAGTTCCTCAAAGGCTGGGTCGTGTGGATGCTGTCCTGGAAATCCTTCGCATATGAAGAGGTGCCAAAGGAGTAAGGTGCACTGTTGACACTATAAGGCCCATTAACCTCACCATGGCCCACGCTGACGACTGTTGGCTCATTTTTATCCTCGCCTTTCTTGTAAGAGGAAACTCTTTGCACGAGTCATGTCTAGCAGAGCTCCTGAAAGAGCAGCTCAGATGGGATTTAGCATCTCCAACACCCAGATGGTTTTACTCATTAATCATGCAGCACCTCCTTTAACCAGCCAATCATTCAGCCCCCAATTTGCATAGATGCACAGCCACACCCTCCAGGCATTTTCTAAATATGTGGAGTATAGATGCCAGGCCATAAAGTGGTACATGTGGGAGATGGAGTTTCCCTGGATGAAGCAGATATACTTCCTAAAAGCTGTGGGCGTTAAGCATCATTTAGATCTAAAGGGCCGGATTTGAAAAGCCCTGTTTATAGGAGGCCTTACGCGCACCGGGCCTATTTTAGAAAGGCCCGGCCACGTGCGTATGTCCCGGGGCTTCGAAAAGGGGGCAGGGCGGTCTGGGGGGGGGGTCAGAGGCTCCCTGTAGGGATATCTTTTGCTTGCAGTCCAAGCAACACGTAATGTCTTCTTGCATATTATAAGAAAAATTGACCAAGCAAAATTAAAGGAAGAAATTTTTATACAAGAATATGACCCAAGAAAGAAAAATAAATGTAACCAGGTGGCCTGCCCGATGCTGTGGCTTAAACAGGTTTCACTGACACTAAAAAACCATTAACACTTGAAAAATTACCAAAAAACTGGACTAGGATAAAGGCTAAGGAAAAACACTGAGGAACAAAGATTTTAAGAAAACAAGTTTACTGCCCAAGAGAATTAAAGTGGGGAAATAGTTTATGAAATATGTCCATATCCCTAATAGGAAGGAAACCCCCCCCACAAACTGAGGCAGATATGCAGGGACGGTTGCGTAAGCCCAGGGAAGTCTCTTTAGGACATTTCTAGAATGTCCACTGGCACCAAGCAGCGTGTGACTGAGAGAAGGATCGTACAAGCAGCAACGGCTTTAAACCTACCTGTCATCTCTTTCATTTGAGAGACTCTTTAACAGAGAGACCTCTTCCACCTCTTCTTGTCTGGAGCTCTGTGGGGATAAAAAAAACAGAACAAAAAAACCCCCATTACATCGTGGAACATTATCCTGGATCTCATTTTAAAGGCGAAAACAGTTTGCCTGCATAAGTTATCACTGCTGATTGCACATATTTTCTTATACTACTCAGAGGAATGAGAAGATGAAATATTTTGGATTCCTTTTGTCGTGGTCTACATTCAGATTCATGTATTGCAAGGTATTTACTACAGTAGAGGACCACAGCTGTGGAATGTCCTTTCGGATGATATTTAGGCACTCAAATATTTCAGAAAACAAAAAGGCCTTTTCTTTAAAGGATGTTTTTGGCTAAGAAGCACATGGGTAGCAATACTGCATATGATTTTATCTGAGTTCATGACCAGCACCCATGTGATGAAACACAGCTCTTAGTGAATCTGACTCCTCAGATTGGCTCAATGCAGAGTTAGAGACAATACAATTGTGGGTTTTGTTGTATGCTTGCTTGTATTTTATTGTCCGCTGTTATGTAGGATTTTATTGTTCGCCACTGAGAATGTAGGACTGCACAAACTAAAAATCTTTGAAAATAAAAATAAGCAAATAAAAATCTGAATTTCATTTCAGGAGCAAGCATAAGTCTTTCTAGCATCTCCCATGCCAGAGCCGTTCATAATGCTACAAAAGGACATTAACCCATCACTTGCTTGTGAAAATAACTCATTTTCCATTAGATCATGGAATATATATGCATATCCTGCAAACTCAAAGAAAATATATGATTTGATTTTCACATGAAAAGGTCTATAAATATATATATACATATTGAGGCCCATATTGAAAGGGGTTTTTCCAGGTAACTCAGAGGTTCACATTTCCAGCCCCTGTAAGCAGATACATTTTATCTGGGTAATGCCTGAATAAAATATATTGGGATAAGTTGGAGGCATTCTGGGGGCGTCCTCTAGTTCAATTCCCCCGAGGATGACAGCGTTGAAAACTAAGCCATAAAATGCTGCCCAAGAAAACTGTGTTGAATATTCCCGGATACAGACGAGAGTCTCGAAGCACGGCACGTGTCGGGAGAACTGAACGAAGTCTAACACGAGAGCAGCAATCTAAGATAAGTCGGACAACAAGAAGTGGAACAGGACCAATGATTAGGGTAAAGCAGGAGGGCATAGTATGATGGTCCGACAGAGACTGATTATAAATGAAAACAGAAGTGACCCTGGTATATAACTCATAACTCTAATAGGAGGAGCTAACCAAATAAGTCATCTGGCCAAGCCTGGATGAGCCCGAGAGCAATCCTAAAGTTATCCAGGGTCAAGTACATCGATAACTTTAAACCTACCCCTGCTATATTCAGAATATGGCCAGTAAATTTAAAAAATAAACACTTGAGCCAGCAGGGGTCCAAATCCCTCCTCCAAGCCTTCCACATTAAAAAAAAAAGGCTCTATCACCCCCTTGCCCTGTATAAAAATTAGGACCAAATCCCAACCCTGCAAAGTTTTGGCTTCACCTCCTCCTGCCATGGGAAGAAATTAGGTTGGAGGAGGGGCTGCCACCGCCCCCTCCCATGCTTTAAGAAATGATATGCTAAACCCCCCACCCCAATCCCTCCATCTAACCAGTGGTCAAAATTGTGTGATGGCATCACCTCCTCCCACCCGCCTGAACTCACAACAATGCTGGAACCCCCTCCATCTCCCCTTCACCTTCCACTCTCAAGCAGGTGAAGTCCTAGCTGGAAAGATAAAGGAAAATTGGTTCTTACCTGATAATTTTCATTCCTATAGTACCCGGATCAGTCCAGACTCCTGGGATGTACCAGAGGTTTTGTTACCTGGGATGGGATCCAGAGAGGCCCGCTCTCAGTACACTTTCTCCAAATCCACCGGCATCCGGAGCCTGGACATCCAGACGGTAATGTCTAGTAAAAGTATGTAAAGATTTCCATGTAGCCGCTCTGCAAATCTCCTGCGGCAAAATTTGCTGACATTCTGCCCAGGACGCCGCTTGAGAACGTGTAGAATGTGCCCTAAGAACCATCAGTAAGGGCTTGCCACGCAACAAATATGCAGAATTTAAGCCTCCTTATCTTATTACCCCTTAGGGGGCCACTCCAAAGTACAAAGAGATGATCCGAGACACGAAAACTATTAGTGACCTCCAGATAATGCATCAAGTCCCTGCGAACATCCAACTCCTTTAGGTCCTTAGCAAAAGGATCCGACAAGTTCAAATCTGAAAAGGATGGAAGCTCTATGGATTGATTAAGATGAAAGGAGGAAACAACCTTTGGCAGGGACAAAGGAACCGTTCGCAACGACATTCCGGAGTCAGAAATCCTTAAGAAGGGTTCCCTGCAGGATAAAACCTGAAGCTCAGATAATCTTACGAGCCAAGGAAATTGCCATAAGAAACACGACTTTCAAAGTAAGATCCTTTAAGGTTGCGCGTTTCAAAGGTTCAAAGGGCGAAGCACACAAAACCGTGAGGTTGGACAATGATGTCTGAATGGAGGGTGTAAATGTTTTGCTCCCTGAAGGAAGCGAGAGACATCCGGATACACCGACAACACTCAACTCTGAATGGTACCACGTAAACAAGCAAGAGCAGCTATCTGCACCCTCAAGGAGCTACACGATAAGCCCTTAGCTAAACCAGCTTGAAGGAAACACAAAATATCTGGCGCAGACACCCTTGTAGGAACAATATCGCAGTCTAAGCACCAAGACTCAAAAACCTTCCATACTCTAACATAAGACAAGGAAGTGGAAGTTTTACGCGACCGCAAAAGCGTAGTCACCACAGCATCCGAATAACCTTTACCCTTCAGATGCTGCCTCTCAAAAGCCATGCCGCTAGACAAAAGCGATCGACCTGATCGAAACAAACGGATCTTTGATGAAGCAGGTTCGGAAGTTCCAGGAACTTCAGAGGGGCCTCCACCGACAGATTGACCAGATCCGCAAACCATGGACAATGCAGCCACTCGGGAGCCACTAGAATGACATCTGCCAGATATAGTTCTACCCGTCTGAGCACTTTGCCGATTAGAGGCCAAGGAGGAAACACAAAGTAGAACATTCGTCGGCCAAGGAAGCACCAGAGCATCTACTCCCTCCACTGCCGTGTCTCTGCGGTGAGCAAAGAAGCGTGGAGCTTTGGAATTCTTGAATGTGGCCATGAGATTCATGCAAGGAATGCCCCACCAGTCGCAAATTAGCTGAAAGGCTTTGTTGGCAAGTTCCCACTCTCCTGGGTTGAGACGATGTCGACTGAGAAAATCCGCGTGAACGTTGTCAACCCCGGCAATGTGGGTCGCCACTATGCTGACCAAGTGTTGTTCCGCCCAACTGATCAACTGGCGAGCTTCCAACGCAACAGACTGGGTCTTGGTTCCTCCTTGGCGATTGATGTAAGCCACCATGGTCGTGTTGTCGGACAGTAAGCAGACCAACTTCCCCTTGAGGAGTGGAAGAAACTTCTGTAAGGCCAGTCGAACCGCCCTGGTTTCCAACCGATTGATGGACCATTGAGATTCCTCTTGGGACCATTGTCCTTGTACTGACTTTGTCAGACACACTGCCCCCCAACCGGAAAGGCTGGTATCCGTAGTCACTACCGTCCACTCCAGAACCACCAAGGGAACTCCGCGGGTCAAGTTGTCTGAAAGCAGCCACCAATCCAAACTGGATCGAGCAGTCTCTGTCAGTAGAAGGGGAAGGTGAAATTGTTCGGATACTGGGTTCCATCGGGAAAGAAACGCTGATTGCAAAGGTCGCATGTGAGCAAAAGCCCAGGGAAACAGTTCCAGTGTCGAGGTCATTGAACCCAGGACCTGTAAATAATCTCAAACTTTTGGAGGATGCTTGGACAATACCTGCACCTGACCTTGTAATTTTAGAATGCGTTCTGACGTCAGGAAAACTTTGCCTTGTCGTGTATCGAACAGGGCGCCCAGATATTCTAATGACTGGGAGGGAATTAGCAGACTCTTGGCCAGGTTGACAACCCATCCGAGCGTTTGTAACAACTGAAGCACCCGGTGGATCGCTTCCTGGCAAAGAACCTCCGACCACTCGAATCAGCCAATCGTCCAAATACGGATGAACCAACAATCCTTCTTGACGAAGCTGCGCTGCCACCAGAACCATTATTTTAGTGAATGTCCTGGGTGCAGTTGCTAGGCCGAAAGGCAGGGCTTGAAACTGGTAATGACGTCCCAGGATTGAAAATCGTGGGAACCTCTGGTGATTGGATCGGATCCTGATGTGGAGATACGCCTCCGTCAGATCCAGAAACGCCAGAAAATCCACTTGACGGACCGCAGCGATGACTGACCTCAATATCTCCATACAGAAGCGGGGGATCCGAAGACACCTGTTGACCTGCTTTAAATCGAGAATGGGCCAGAAGGTTCTTTTTTTTAGAACCACAAAGTAAATGGAGTATTGGCCCCTTCTTTGTAGAGACGGAGGAACAGGAATGATTGCGCCAAGGTTCAACAAGCACTGTAACGTCTCCTCTACCACCTGGCACTTGGTTGCGTACCCGCATGGGGAAACCAGGAACTTGGGATGGCATGCAAAATCTAAAGCGTAGCCGTGTCTCATCACAGAGAGAACCCACTGGTCCGATGTTATTTTGGTCCACTCCTCGTAAAACAGAGACAATCTGCCTCAGACTACTGGAACTGAAGAATGGACCGGCATCACATCATTGTGAAGGCTTTCCGCCCTGTGTGGACTGGGACATACCCGGTCTGCCAAAACGTCGGCCATGAAAGGACTGAGACCAAGACTGTTGCCTATTGGAATTTTGTCGAAAGGAGGGAGTGGGCACCCCAGTAGCCCTAGACTTTCGATTCCCCCAAACGAGATTTTGAGGAAAAAGAACCCCTTTGCTTCGGCCAATCTTCCGGCAAACAATGAACCTTATTCTCTCCCAGAGACTAAATTAGATCCTCTAGCTCCTTACCAAACAGCAGTTTGCCCTTGAAAGGAAGAGATCCCAACTGGGACTTGAAAGAAACATCTGCCGACCAGTTTCGTAGCCACAACAGACGACAGGCGGAGACAGCAGATACCATGGTTCTAGCAGATGTGCGGAGTAAATCATAAAAGGCATCCGCACTATAAGCAATGACAGCTTTAAGACGGCCAGCTCGGAGGGCTTCCACCTTTGTCAGCGAATCATTGGCCTGAAGCTGTTACAGTCAACGAAGACCCGCTCTCAAAGAAAAATTGCTACACATAGCAGCTCGGACTCCAAGTGCTGAGACTTCAAAAATCTTTTTTAATTGAAGCTCCAGCTTTCTATCCTGCAAATCCTTGAGAGCAGTTGCACCTGTAACCGGGATGGTGGTCTTTTTAGTAACAGCCGACACCACTGCATCCACCTTGGGAATATGAAGCAGCTCTAAAGCTTCCTCTGGTAAAGGGTATAGCTTGCCCATAGCCTTTGCAACTTTCAGACCAAGTCTGGGGTGTCCCATTCCCTGAAAATCAAATCTGTGGCCGAAAAATGAAAAGGAAAAGAGGAGGGTGGTCCACGGAGTCCCAACAATACTGGATCTGAAGATCCCAGCTGAGAATCTTCATGGGGAGTCTCAATACCCAACTCCCCTAAAATAGCGGGAATGAAAGGCCCTAACTCTTCCTTCCTAGAGAGTCTGACTACCTTTGGGTCGTCCTCTTCCACAACATGGGACCCCCGGGGAACCCCCTGAAACTGGTCCGGGTCCCCATCAGCCCTCCGCGGAGACTACGAAGGCTAATCCACTCCAACCAGGCTGTCAGAATCCGTGGAAGTAGTGAAATCAGGCTGAGGAGTCACTAACCTCAAAGGCCGTTTAGACAGAGGGTTCAAGCTCATCATGAGACTTGGCCCGTTTCTTAGGTCTGGCAAAATTAGATGAAAAAGAGTCAGAAGAAGCAGCATCTGTATCCCCCTTGGGGATATCCGTGCTGACATTTGCGCCCAGCCTTCTTAAGTTGTCCCCCTCAGGGACCATTGTTTGAGGGGATAAAGGTGGTGGGAGAATCCCCTCCCCCGCTGCTGATAGGGCCGCCGAGTTTGCTGACTCGAGCAAATTCAAAATGGCACCCATTCCTACGCTCAGCGAGAACGGGATGACAGAAGGAGACTGCACGTCCTGAAAAAAGCTGGAGACCGACTGGACCCGTAAAACAAACCCCTTAGGGGTTGTGGAGGCTCCCTCTCCCCCAGACACACAGAACAGAGGCCGTCCCTTGACAGGCGCACGCACGCGGCTCCACAAGCCCGGAAAGTTAACCTCCGCGGCATTTTTACCTCAGAAGAATTCAAACTTTTCACCGCTAAAAATAAACGAAAACAACGGCGAAAAAATAAACGGAGGGGCCCGACTCGACCACGAGGGAAGGAAGAGTCCAGGTAAAGGAAAAAGTAAATTTACAATTCCTGGTCCAACTGGGGGGAGTGAGCCAGACTCCCCAGTATCACCCCCAGTGCTGCACTAGGCTGTTAGTAGGGCCCTCGACCCACAGCCTCTAAAACCAAGGGGAATGGTCTTCTCAGAACCTGACAACACCTGGGAGGCTGAAGCCTGTCTCACTTCTGTCCTCTTTGAAGAAAATATTTCATAAAGAAAACTAATTAACCTTACTCTAATTAGTTGCTTTTTTTTTTTTTAAAGCTATCTGATTAACTATCACAGACTGTAGGTTTTGCTCCTGCTCCATCTGCTAGAGACAGAGAAATACTGACGGACTGAAGGTGGCCCCTGCTATATTCGTCAGAGTCCTTTAGAACTTCTCTGTCTCTGTCTGCTAGAGAGGGGCAAAACCCAGGAGTCTGGACTGATCCGGGTACGTACAGGGAAAAGGTCCTTCCTGCGGGCTAAGCATCCCCCATTGCTCTGCCAATAACACTGACAGTGTACACTATCAGTATCACTGCCAGAACAACGCTAGATGCTTCCCAACTATTTTTCAATTAGTTCAACCAATTGTTGTAGTCCCCAGACAGCAATTGTGGTTATCCTAGACCGACTACAAATCCCAGCTGAGGAAAGTGATTAATTAGCAATAAACAAGGCTGCTCTGAGGTGGAAGGCACAGAGGAGTAGCTTGTTGGTTTGGTAAGCAAAGACTGGCAATGTGGGGTGCAGGTTAGGGGCTCTAGTGGTTAGAAGACAGTGTGATGCATTGCAGATTTGGGAGGCTCAGAGGAGCACCATGGGGTGTATTACATAAGAACATGCCATACTGAATCAGACCAAAGATCTGTCAAGCTGTGGCCAATCTAGGCCACAAGTACCTGGCAGGATCCCAAGAGATAGATTCCACACTCTTTATCCCACGAATAAGCAGGGGATTTCTGCAACTCCCCCTTAATAAAGATAATGGACTTTTCCTCCAGGAATTTGTCCAAATCTTTTTTTAAACACAGCTACACTAATAGCTTTTTCCACAACTTCTGACAACGAAGTCCAGAGCTTAATTATGTGTTGAGTAAAAAAATATTTTCTCTTTTTAGTTCTGAATCTATTACCTAGTAACTTCATTATGTGTTCCCTAGTCTTTGTACTTTTTAAAGAGTAAACTGATTAATTTTTACTTGTTCCATTCCACTCATTATTTTATAGATCTCTACCATATCCCCCCTCAGCCGTCTCTTCTCCAAGCTGAACAGCCCTAACCTCTTCAGCCTTTCCTCATAGGGGAGCTGTTCCATCCCCTTTATCATTTTGGTTGCTCTACTCTATACCCAGTCAACACTGTTCTACACAAAGAAACATAACGTATCGTTGTCTGCTGAACTACAGGGCTCAAGGTAGTTAGAGGAGCATCTACATCTGTGCCCTTAGGTTTACATACCCCTGGCAGAATTTGTAAGATGTGTAGCATTTTAAGAAAACATAACCCTGGCATTCAATTTTCTGCGATAAAAAGCATGCACTAAAATTCTCCCTGCTAATGCGGTTCTCTGCATTGCCCTACTACAGCTAGTAGTTTTGTTTACATGCGATTTGCACGTACCCATGCTATACATACCATAGATTTCTTAGGGTGGGGTTTTTTCGGTGCTAAATCCCATATTTCATGCCTAAGGGTAGGGCCCAAAAAACTGGAGTAAAAACCTGCGATAGGCTCAGGAATGGTTTATTTCATCTGCCCCATTGAAAAAAAAAATCTAAGGGGGTCAATATTCAAAGGCAACTTTTGGAGATATACAAATAAAAAAACAAGATTTGGAAATTTGACCCTGATCTCCAGCAATATTTTGTCCAGGTAACTCTTTACCCAGATGCAAAGAGGTGGCTTTGGTGAGGACATTCCTGGGGATGTGGTTTCCATTCTTGGTCTGGGCAATGTTGATATCCAGCACTATCTGGACAAAGTTAGCTTAATAACTGTTCAGAAAAATACCTGTCCTAAAAGTTACCTAGGTATATTCACTGGCAGACATATTTGCATACGTGCTGCTGAATATCCAAGCAAGGTTACACGGGTAACGTTGCCATTCACTGGCCCGCTAAATATCTATTTCCAAGGGTTTACTATATAAATACTGACAGAAAAACTAGATAAATACATAGGCACAGATTTACAGCTAGGACTATTAAATGTCCAGGATTACACGTCAAGTTTCACAGCATCATGGCACTGTCTCAGGGGAGTACAAATGGAATGTACACTCATAAGTGGCTTAATCCAAGTGTATGCAAATATATCTGATGAATATTCATTGCAGAGATCCAGGAAACCAGATCTTTTGCAGCTCTTGAAGACTGGAACTGCCTACCCTTGTTTTAGATAACAGTGATTCTCAGCCTGATTCTCCGTACCCTTGGACCTCCCTTTACTGGTCTTGATTTTAGGTTATGCACAATGAATATGCAAGAGATATAAACTTGCTTCTTAGACCCAGTGTATGCAAGAATTTTTTTAAATATATCTCATGCCTTTTCACTAGAGATTTTCTGAAAAAAGACCACTGGAGACTTGAAGGACCAGATTAGGAAGTGGTTTAAATCCTTGGATTCCTGCTTTGAGAAGCCATACTATATAAAACAATGTAATTATAAAGACAATATCTAGGTTTATTCTGTTTACTCCAAATGTCAGTATTTTCCAATTTCGCTCTGGAGCGTCATTAAGAGGTCTTATTTTCAAGACATAAACATGCCGATGCAATACCATACACTCAGACTAGCACACAGGTTAACCCATGGTTGGACGTGCGTCCATAACTCCTTATGCAGTCCAAACCAGCGCGTAGCTAATAGCACTCATCTCACGTAAATGCCATGTTGATGAGTCTATTAACTAGTATCCCTTTATGTAAAAAATAAATGTATGCCTAACACACACATTTTAACCCTCAAAAATTAACGCCAGTCCCGGAGCTGGCGTTAAACTTTTGGGGTTCCTCAAGACTTAACAGAAAAGCAGAAAATACTGCTTTTCTGTGGTTCCTCTGACTTAATATCATGGTGATATTAACTTGGATGAACCCTAGAAAGCAGCAACATGAAAAAAGAAAAAAAAAAAAAAAGGTCTTGCCAGCGGTCAGGTTAGGAAAAAGGATGTTCAATTTACAAGCATCCATTTTCCTAACCCATGCACAGGCACTTCTCCTGGGTGCCCGATGCCAAGGAAGTGCTAAAGATGCACACTTTCCCCTAGAGCCTCCTTTTTTTTGCCTGTTGAACTGCACGCCCGGCAGAGGTGGATGGGTGTGTGTTAGGAAAATGGGCGCTCAAATCATGAGCCTCCGTTTTTCCTGCACGGATATTGTGTCGGCCTGAAAAAATATTCACAAAATATATTTGCGCTGGCTGAGTTTCTAATGCATTCAACTATATCTTAGGCATATTTGGAGGTAGGTGTCCTGAAAACGAGACCTATTGGTTGAGGTTCTATAGTAAAGATGTGTAGTAGGTTGGGAAACACCACCAAGGACTATAAACTTAGAAGGCTGGTAAGGGCACTAAGAATAAAGATAGAATATTCAGATGGTATAAGAAACCTGAGATGCTGTAGTGCCTTACTGAATAACCATGTTTTCCTCCAGGCAGAGAATGAAGAAAAGGACTTTTTACAAATGAGGCCTGTACTCTGAATTGCCGTGCAGACTTCATTCACATCTGTGGAGTTTATTTATTTATTTATTGATATTTAAAAAAAATATAAATAAATCTCTCTCTCTTTCCTCCCCTCTTCAGGTTTTTCTTGCTCTCAAAGCTTCCTACCCTCTGACCGGTTTGTTTTTTCTTCCTCCTCCTCTTCTGTTGCTCTTGATTTTTTTCTCTTTTTCTAATGGATCATTATGACTGGAATATAGCAACAAGGTCCAAACCCACAGCCGTGACGCCAGGCCTACACTGTCGCAATCTACTCCTGTTGGTGTTCGGCTATGGCATTTCAGCTGTCCGTATGTAACAATAACATTAAAACTGAACATTACAACAAAATGAATGAAGTGGAGCTAATCTGAGCTATTGTGGTGTATTATTTCATGCAGTTCTTGTTATTCTGAACACTTCTGGGTGCTTGATTACATGATAATTAGGTACAGATTTTACAAAGATATGGACATTCAGGCATATTTCATGTCTCACCATACTCAAAACATCTGAGCATTGAACGCAACCGAACAACATTTGAAATGTTACTGCTCATCTAGGAATACAAAAAGATATGTTTCATCCATAGACAGAACTCAGAATGTAGGCAGGATGTATACTTCAAAGTATGGACTCCATGAAACGGAATAAAAAACCGGATTACCAACCACACAGAAAGAACTGTTAAGACGGAGTCAGTGTGCCTCCGGGCCTTCTTTGGACCTCCGAGGTAAGATACAACAGAAGCCAAATGAAACACCGAGTTTACATCACCAACTATGCAGAAACTAGTGCAGAGTTAAAAACAAAACATACACATGGCTTACAGCACATTGCCCGATTTGTCACAAGTAATGTACTTTGCACATTATACTACGAAGTAAGCATGACACTGCCTTCCAGGGTTACATTTTCTGCTGCTCTTACCTTGTCTGCTAGGTCCTGCTCTTTGCTCTGCAGAATAATCTGCATGTATTTTTCCAGTGGGTCAGCTGAAGGAATACTGAACTCTGATCTGTCCACTTTCATTTCTTCTAGTTTCTCATCAGTTTTCTGTGGCTCTTCCAGCTGCATCTGGAACAGAGATTATTTACTAAAAGTTTCTTGCCGGCTGGATTGGATATACAGCTTGATGAACTATGTATATAAAGCACAATAAAAGTACAAGACTGATGTCAGTTACTTCCATAACAAATGGTGCTCAGTTTTAGTACGTAACATGCTTCAATGTTTTTCACTTCTATCCATTGTTTGGAGATTGCAGAATATACTCTGCAATAAATGGCTATGATTAAGGTGCAATCTGCAGGCTGATTTCTGGACTAGGCAACTAATTATAGACTTTATGCAGTCAATGTTCCTGTCATGTCATTTTAGGTGAGCTACCTTTCAGTTGCTGTTGTCTCTCAGCCATCAAACAATGGCTTTATTCCAATAAGCTATCATTACATGTGGAGAAGACAGAAGTGATGTACTGAAAAGAGTTCCAGCAAAAAAAGAGACCCAGTTTATATACTTTTGAAGGCGATCAAGCTGCTATTAGAACACAAGCAAAACGCCTCCGAGTTATTTTAGACTCGGGTCTGACAGTGTGGCCACAGGACAATGTCGTTGTAAAAGCAACTTTCTTTCAATTACGGTTGTTACCACCAACTAAGACTATTGCCAGAGTTTCAATGGTTTCACTGTTATTCCCGGAACTCAACTACTGTAATTCCCTGTATTTTGGGGTTTTGATATCTAATCTTAGAGCACTCCAAGTCAGTCACAATGCAGCGTTTTGACATGAGAGAGTACATTACCCCATTGGCTTCCTGTAGTTTGGAGGATTAAATATAACGTCTGCACGCTAATACCTGCATTTTTGGAGGGGGATTATTGATCCTAACCTGCATTAGCACTATTTTTCCGGATCTGCACTCCTCCACATGCCTTAAGGTCATCAGTCTAGCTTACTTGATATTCCTTCTCTAAAAGCAACACATTTGGCAGAGAACAGGGAGAAGGCTGTTTCTGTTGTTAGACTGATTTATTGTAATAGTTTGCCAAAGCAAGTCCAATTAACTTCTTGTACCAAAGCTTTGAGGAAACTCTTGAAAACAGACAGTATACATTCCAATTAGCCCTCGCAACTGAAGCCACAGAAAATAGTTAAAGACCCCTCAGTTAGGTATTCAGAAACAGGCTTGGACTGTGAATCATCACATAGTGGCATGCATTTGTTTGTTTTGTTTTTATTGTATGTTTTATTGATTTTGTGCTTGTAGTCTTGTTTTCCACCTTGAACTAGATTTGTACAGGATATAACTTTTTAAAATAAATAAATACAAAAATCAACAGATATTTCAGGAGGTAACTGAAAAACAAAATTGTTAATATCCTCCCCTTTTTATGTTCTCAAGTTTATGTCATTTTTATGTTTAAAGTTTATGTAAGCTCTTTCTACTTATTCACTTTCACTATTATAAAAGCAAGAAAATCAGGGAGCAGCTGCATCGATCCTGATCAGAAATCCCTGAAGGGATCACAGAATTCCTTGCAAAGCATGAACACAGCCCAGAAAACACAATCAACATGGTTGTCAGCCAGAATAGTACTACAGGATACCTCTGAATCATGGACTGTATTTACTCATATATCACTGAAACCTTTTCTAGTTGGGTAGTGATGAGATCACCAAGAAACTTGCTGCACACTGGACAAAAACTTGCAAACTAAAGGTCTGGTTAAGCTGCTCCTGTTCCTATACTCTAGCACTGGCAGGGGAACACACACCGAATACTGAAAGGCAGAACAGAGTGGACCAAAATGACAGTTCAGTGGCTCTTAGGCACACATTTTCTCTGGTTGTTGTGCCAGTTTTCCTTGACTGGCAATCCTGATAACGCTCCATCATTTCATGCAAAAAAATATAGAAATCAAGAAATTTAACGTACGTACCTTTTCTTTCTCCATAACTGCAAGCTCTTCCTGCTCTCTGTCTAAATGTTCTGCTCCTCCTCGTCCTCCATTTCCATCTCTCTCTGTTCTTTCCTCCTCCTCGTTTTGCTCCTGTTCCTCAGATTGTCTTGGGCCAACCGCTGGAGTGCAGAGAGAAAATGATCCTCCTTTACCTACAGAACTGTCAGGGATGTGAACGCAAACCATTTCCCTAGACATATCAGGCCCTGCTCGAGGGAGTTCGACAGTGGAAAAATTCAAATGCACGCAAAACCTTCTAAGAGGTCAAATTGCCTATTCAATGCACACCCAGCTGTTCTCTGCTTACTGCTCCAACAGCAGCTTATACACAGACTTCAGTTAGCAGAGAAGGAGGCAAGTTTTGAAAAGAAACTGCTAGTCGCCACACTCAATTTTTAGTGGAAATGTCCAGCAAAAAAAAGGCCAGGGAGGGAAAACAAGGAATAGGTAAAATGATTTTCAAACTCTACTTTGTCATTTTGGTTTGTGAAACACATTTTCTAATAGTTTTGTTGCCTAGGGATTGTGTAAAGTAGTAGTTGATCTTGTTCTTCAATAGGTATCTTTCTCTTTTGTTTACGTCACAATGGAAACTTAATGGAAACAGATGGCAGGAGAAAGAGAAAAACAGCTTAACTAGCATGGGGCTGCTTCAGTTCCTCCAGACCAGTGAATAACACATCAAAATGCACAGATCTCCTCAAAACTCACTCATAAACTTACTCCAGTTGGAGAAAGCAGAGTTGCTTACCTGTAACAGGTGTTCTCCTAGGACAGCAGGAGGTTAGTCCTCACACACGGGGTGACAGCAGATGAAGCCCGGCACAGAACTTTGATCTCAAAGAATCTAGAGCTTCCAACATGCCCTACTGAGCACGTGCAGCTGTAGTCATCACCCTGCCCCCTAGGCAGAGTCCCTCAGTCCATGATATAGCTCAAACATGGAGAAACCAACCCCCGGGGAGGTGGGTGGGTTTTGCGAGGCTAACATCCCGCTGTCCTCGGAGAACACCTGTTACAGGTAAGCAACTCTGCTTCCTCAGAGGACAAGCAGGATGTCAGTCCTCACACATGGGTGAGTCCCTAGCTACAGGGTGTCAGAGCAGGACAAAGCGGAAACTGCACAGTGCAGAAGCATTACCAGTCTCCTTTTTGCCCGTGAGACAGCTGACCCACAAGGGGTCCAGGATGGAGAAGAGTTGAGTTCTATAAAGAAAACCCATAGAAACGACAGACATAAAACTCTCATGCGTAGCAGGGGCGCCTAAGACAGAGGAGTGATGCAAGTGCGAGCAGACGCATACTCCACATCATGGAAAACATTACAAGCAGGGTTTTGGATCAGTAATCCTGACAATGAAGTAGGCCTAAAACCTCCTGGGTACAGGAAAAACTCAGGAGAGGTAAACATCTCTTGGATGAAGACCGCACAGTTTCCTTCCATGTTAGAAGGCAACCGAAAACCCAACTGGGGTCTGAGAACTCCCCAGAAAGAAACTGTGATCCACTGACATCCAAAGGACAAAATGTCTCTGCAGAAGTGTGCCCATGTGTGACTGACAGGCACAATGGGCAGAAAAACCCAAGCAACATTTGTAGAATGATTATCAACAATGGTAGGGCCTAAGACAGACCCTACGTGCCGAAGCACTAGATCTAGCTGACCATGCAGGACAGCGGCAAGAGTTCCAGGGGATGAATGGCAACCCCTGAATGGATCACTAGGCCAACTTCCAAGCAGGGAGAAACGTTAGACCTGAAGCTCACCCACATTGCACCCTGTCAAGAGCAGGGCCATGCATCCTGTCTACAGCATCGGTCAGGCAACCTAGTGAAATAAGAAAGCTAAAGGCAGTATTGGCCAAAGCCTGGAGAAACTATAGGGAAAATGTGGTGCATCTTTCCCTGCAGGTATACACTAAGATATAAAACGAGTGCCTTAGCCTTTTCCTCCCCTCCCCCCAACATTCCGGCTGGAAGGCAGAGGGAGCAAGAATACAAGGAGGCAGACCGCTGGATTGCTGGGGTAAGCACAAGTCGCTAGGTAGTATATCCCAACCCCAAGCGAATCACTCACTCCTGATTCCAGCAGAGACTTACTCCTGAGACAGAGCCCTCAGCTTACTTGGAACAGCTGAACTGAGAGCGAATTCCCAAGGGAAGAAATCCAGAACTACTCCACTAAGAGACAGGAAGCCAGGCTGCCGCAAGTGCAACCCCTGTCAAATAGGATTTCTCCACTGGCCTAGAAACTTGAAGGGCACCAGGGCAGGGACATGGCAATTTCGGAACAGATTGTCAAGCATACCACAGTACTGGACTGTGCTTCCTCGGGGGAAGTATTTGCACTCATGGGAGTGCAAATACTTCCCCCGAGGAAGCACGCAGTTCAGTACTGGAACAATCATTGCATGAACCAGGACTCCCCTTGTCTGCAGACAGGGTTATCTCCAAAATGGGGACGTATAGCTTGCAAGCCACTGAACCAAGAGCAGCATCTCTGTTGCAGGGTCCCTCATTGCCCAACTCCCTTTGCCATAGATTTGGCGAGAGGTTGAAAGGCATACTCGCCAAATAGATGGACTAGAATCCTCCTTACAGAGGCAGAGTTCCACAGGCAGAATGACTGGCTATAACAGCCCATGGAGCGCAGCAGGCATCAAAAGTTGACTCCTGGAAGAGAAAAACCTTTACTCCGGAGAGGCTCCCCCATGAAATAGGTCTGCTGTGCCTAGAGCTACTGAAGGAGAGCCCTACCACTTGACCAGTTCTCGGCACTTGCGAGAAACCGAGCGCAAATGCCAGTAGAAGCTGTGACATCCCTTCTCCGGGAACAGAGAACGAGGGACATCCTTTATAGGGATAGACAATTGGGTGTCCAGAGGGGAACCCATAAGGGTTGCCCTGGAACCTGGTCGAATCTCCCCTCCTTGAAGGGAGAGGAGTAATGGAATTGGGGCCTCCGAGGAGAGCTGAGGTAGAATCACTGACCGCTGAGGTTCAGAAGCAACCAATCCACCACTGGCAACTACCCTCTGAAGGGTGGATCACAGTAATCAATGGAGAAGCCCCAGCAAAAATGCTCCAACGACCACCTCTGCTGTTCCCCGGCCCTGGCCTCCCAGGAGATGCACCGATTCAAGAATCGAGTCTCCGGCTCAGAGATAAACCTCAGGGGCTTCCTCATGAAGGGGGGTTTGTGACACGGGAGGGATCGAGAGACATATTTCTCTTCTGAGGGAGGAGAGGATTCCTGAAACTACCCACCCTGTGACCACTCCCCTTACAGTTTGAGCAGAATGCAGTCCTAGTTCAGTTCTGTGGCAGTGGCACGGCAACCTGTTGTGCTCACCACGAGGGAAACACACACACACAGAAACACCCATACAGCAGAAAGCAACCAGAAAAAAGAGCCCTTCATTGTAAAAACACACTGACCAGTACTCATACAGTAGTATCCACTTGCTCGAGTAGGTGGCTATGTGTTGCCAGAAGGTAAACAACAGTGCGTGTTGATACATTCGCCGCCAGTGCTTCCCAGCAGTTCGCGGTACAGACGTGACGAGGAGGCTGAGACCATGTGACGATGGCAGAACCCTGGCTTGGCAGAAACTGCACAGATAGGGAGAAAGCTGTCTGTCACTGCCAAGGCGCTCGGAGTAGACACCTTGCCATAGCCAACCATGCATGTTGCGCTTCACTGTCATAGTAACTCACAATGGAATGAATAGGAACAGTGTGACGACTGTGTCCCCAGCACCACTGGTGCACTGGGCATGGTGTGGTGGTGGGAGGCATTCCATGGCATCGCCCTCTGAGAATGCTCCAAGAGGCTGGACACAACCCTTGAAACTATGTTGGAAAAAAGCTCACCTTCATTTCCCTCAAGGAACAATAGTAGAGAAGACCATGGCGACTGACATGGAGCCCTGTGGTTATGTCCCATGGCATCTGACTACATCCACTGATGCCCACAATGGTGACTGTGCCCGTAGAACCCACAGCACATGAGTGTACCAACAAAGGGTCACATCAAAGCACCAAACGATACGGCACCCGGGCTTTGGCAGCACTTGACCGAATCAGGATCAGATCGACTGTATATAGCACCATCCCTAGCGCCTCAGGTGCCCGTTGACTTCAACTGCCTGGTGGCACCTGATAAGCACCTGGTGCCCAAATACATCGACGGACTGGCGGTACCAAGGATTCCAGGTGGGCCTGCAAGCAGAGACTCTGTAGCCCCAACATAACATCAGTGCCCAAAGGAATTGATGACTGCCAGCGCCATCGACTGTCCCTCTCGGCTCATCTATTTGTCTGAAGGCATCAATGTGGCGAGCTCGATCGTGGCTCTCATCAGCAGCTATGGCCGATGAGAGTCCCGCTAGGGCACAAAACCAGGTGGGGCCTCAAATGCCCCCCGATCCCAATGTGCCGGGCCCCTGAGATCATCAGCATCCATAATGCACAATAGCCGTAGCTCCTCAGAGCCCCATTGGGACACTATCAAGGAGCCCTGAGGGCAATGGACCACTGCGTCTGGACGCCTTGGCACACCAGGATGCCCTGAGTAGATTGTGCTCGATCCGTCTAAGGTGGAAACCCCTGTCATCTGAGGTCTTCAGTGGCACTCCTGCCACTTGTATGTATGGCATATTCTTATGTTCTTGTGGCAGATGATGCCACAAGAACATAAGAATATGCCATACTGGGTCAGACCAAAGGTCCATCAAGCTCAGCATCCTGCCTCCAACAGTGGCCAATCCAGACCATAAGAACCTGGCAAGTACCCGAAAACTATTCCATGTTACTGTTGCTAGTAATAGCAGTGGCTATTTTCTAAGTCAACTTAATTAATAGCAGGTAATGGACTTCTCCTCCAAGAACTTATCCAATCCTTTTTTAAACCCAGCTACACTAACTACACTAACCACATCCTCCGGCAACAAATTCCAGAGTTTAATTGTGCATTGATTAAAAAAGAACTTTCTCCGATTAGTTTTAAATGTGCCACATGCTAACTTCATGGAGTGCCCCCTAGTCTTTCTATTATCCGAAAGAGTAAATAATCGATTCACATTTACCTGTTCTAGACCTCTCATGATTTTAAACACCTCTATCATATCCCCCCTCAGCCAGCTCTTCCCCAAGCTGAACAGTCCTAACCTCTTTAGTCTTTCCTCATAGGGGAGCTGTTCCATCTCCTTTCTCATTTTGGTCGCCCTTCTCTGTACCTTCTCCATCGCAACTATATCTTTCCTGAGATGCGGCGACCAGAATTGTACACAGTATTCAAGGTGCAGTCTCACCATGGAGCGATACAGAGGCATTATATTTTCCATTTTATTCCCCATTCCCTTTCCAATAATTCCCAACATTCTGTTTGCTTTTTTGACTGCTGCAGCACACTGAACCGACGATTTCAATTTGTTATCCACTATGATGCCTAGATCTCTTTCTTGGTGGTAGCTCCTAATATAAGAACATAAGAACATAAGAAAATGCCATACTGGATCAGACCAAGGGTCCATCAAGCCCAGCATCCTGTTTCCAACAGTGGCCAATCCAGGCCATAAGAACCTGGCAAGTACCCAAAAACTAAGTCTATTCCATGTAACCATTGCTAATGGCAGTGGCTATTCTCTAAGTGAACTTAATAGCAGGTAATGGACTTCTCCTCCAAGAACTTATCCAATCCTTTTTTAAACACAGCTATACTAACTGCACAAACCACATTCTCTGGCAACAAATTCCAGAGTTTAATTGTGCGTTGAGTAAAAAAGAACTTTCTCCGATTAGTTTTAAATGTGCCCCATGCTAACTTCATGGAGTGCCCCCTAGTCTTTCTACTATCCGAAAGAGTAAATAACCGATTCACATCTACCCGTTCTAGACCTCTCATGATTTTAAACACCTCTATCATATCCCCCCTCAGTCGTCTCTTCTCCAAGCTGAAAAGTCCTAACCTCTTTAGTCTTTCCTCATAGGGGAGTTGTGTAACTATAGCATGGGTTATTTTTCTCTATATGCATCACCTTGCACTTATCCAAATTAAATTTCATCTGCCATTTGGATGCCCAATTTTCCAGTGTCACAAGGTCTTCCTGCAATTTATCACAATCCGCTTCTGATTTAACTACTCTGAATAATTTTGTATCATCTGCAAATTTGATTACTTCACTTGTCATATTCCTTTCCAGATCATTTATACATATATTGAAAAGTACAGATCCCAATACAGATCCCTGAGGCACTTCACCACCCACTCCCTTCCACTGAGAAAATTATCCATTTAATCCTACTGTTTCCTGTCTTTTAGCCAGATTGTAATTCACGAAAGGACATCGCTACCTATCCCATGACTCTTTACTTTTCCTAGAAGCCTCTCATGAGGAACTTTGTCAAACGCCTTCTGAAAATCCAAATACACGACATCTACTGGTTCACCTTTATCTACATGTTTATTAACTCCTTCAAAAAAGTGAAGCAGATCTGTGAGGCAAGACTTGCCTTGGGTAAAGCCATGCTGATTGTGTTCCATTAAACCATGTCTTTCTATATGTTCTGTGATTTTGATATTTAGAACACTTTCCACTATTTTTCCTCGCACTGAAGTCAGGCTATCTGGTTTGTAGTTTCCTGGATCACCCCTGAAGCCCTTTGTAAATATTGGGGTTACATTAGCCACCCTCCAGTCTTCAGGTACAATGGATGATTTTAATGATAGGTTACAAATTTTTACTAATAGGTCTGAAATTTCATTTTTGAGTTCCTTCAGAACCCTGGGGTGTATACCATCCGGTCCAGGTGATTTACTGCTCTTCAGTTTGTCAATCAGGCCTACCACATCTTCTAGGTTCACCGTGATTTGTTCAGTTGATCAGAATCATCACCCATGAAAATCTTCTCCAGAACGAGTATCTCTCCAACATCCTCTTCAGTAAACACTGAAGCAAAAAAATCGTTTAATCTTTCCACGATGGCCTTATCTTCTCTAAGAGCCCCTTTAACCCCTTGATCATCCAACGGTCTAACCAACTCTCTTGCAGGTTTTCTGCTTCGGATCTATTTTAAAATGTTTTTATTGTGAGTTTTTGCCTCTATGGCCAACTTCTCCTATTTTCTCTTAGCCTTTCTTATTAATGTCTTACATTTAACTTGCCAATTCTTATGCTTTATCCTATTTTCTTCCAATTTTTAAATGAAGATCTTTTGGCTAAAATAGCCTCTTTCACCTCACCTTTTAACCATGCCAGTAACTGTTTTGCCTTCCTTCCACCTTTCTTAATGTGTGGAATACATCTAGACTGTGCTTCTAGAATGGTATTTTTTAACAATGACCATGCCTGTTGAACACTTTTAACCTTTGCAGCTGCACCTTTCAGTTTTTTTTCTATTTTCCTCATTTTATCAAAGTTTCCCTTTTGAAAGTTTAGTGTTAGAGCTGTAGATTTACTTATTCCACTTAGAACGATAGGCTTTCGAAAAGCTACAAGCACTTGAGAGACATCAGTTGAAAGGTTGAGCGGTTTCAACATCCAGGCTGTGAGGGATAGAGTCTGAAGGTTTGGGTGGCGTAACATGCCTTGGTACTGAGTTATGAGAGTGGGTGCTGTGCCCAGGCGAATGGGTTCTCTGATCGAGAGGTCGAGAAGCATGGGAAACCATACCTGTCGAGGCCAATACGGGGCTATGAGTATCACTGACCCTTTGTCCTGTTGTAGTTTCACCAGAGTTTTGGCTATCAACGGTATCGGGGGATATGAGTATAGGAGGCGTCCATGGCTAACGTGTGTTGTTGCCTGTGGAGGGAGCAGAATTTGTCCACTTTGTGATTCAGTTCGGATGCAAAAAGGTTGTTGTTTGACCCCAACGCTGGAAGATTTTCTTCGTTACCCACAGGATCCAGAGACCACTCGTGAGGATGGAACTGTCGACTGAGGCGATCTGCTAGTATGTTCTGTATGCCTGCTAGATAAGTGGCCCGAAGATGCATGGAGTGTGTAAGGCCCCAGGCCCAGATCTGCGCAACTTCTTGGCAGAAGAGATAAGAGCCTGTGCCTCCCTGCTTGTTCAAGTACCACATTGCAACTGTGTTGTCTGTATGAGAACAGTCTTGTGTGAAAGGCATATAGAGCATAACGTATAGCCCGAAGCTCTAGGAAGTTGATCTGAAATGTTGCTTCGAGCTGTGTCCAAGTACCTTGAGTTTGAAGATTGTTCACATGAGCTCCCCAACCCAAGTTGGATGCGTCTGTGGTTAAGGTCACTTGTGGAATTGGTTGCTGGTTCTCTAATTGCCCCTTTAACCCCGCGATCATCCAACGGTCCAACTGACTCCCTCACAGGCTTTCTGCTTCGGATATATTTTTTAAAGTTTTTACTGTTAGTTTTTGCCTCTACGGCAAACTTCTTTTCAAATTCTCTCTTAGACTGTCTTATCAATGTCTTACATTTAACTTGCCAACGCTTATGCATTATCCTATTTTCTTCTGTTGGATCCTTCTTCCAATTTTTGAATGAAGCTCTTTTGGCTAAAATAGCTTCTTTCACCTCCCCTTTTAACCATGCTGGAGATCGTTTTGCCATCTTTCCACTTTTCTTAATGTGTGGAATACATCTGGACTGTGCTTCTAGGATGGTATTTTTTTTAACAATGACCACACCTCTTGCACACTTTTTACCTTTGTAGCTACTCCTTTCAGTTTTTTTCTAACTATTATTCTCATTTTATCAAAGTTTCTCTTTTCAAAGTTAGCATGAGAGCCATGGATTTGCTTACTGTCACCCTGCCAGCCATTAATTCAAATCTGATCATATTATGATCACTATTGTCAAGCGGCCCCACCACCATTACCTCTCTCACCAAATCCTGTGCGCCACTGAAAATTAGATCTAAAATTGCTCCCTCTCTTGTTGGTTCCTGAACCAATTGCTCCATAAAGCTGTCATTTATTCCATCCAGGAACTTTATCTCTCTAGCATGTCCCGATGATACATTTACCCAGTCAATACTGGGATAATTGAAATCTCCCATTATTACCGCACTACCAATTTGCTTAGCCTCCCTAATTTCTTTTAGCATTACACTGTCCGTCTCCTCATCTTGACCAGGTGGACGGTAGTATACTTCTATCACTATAGGCTTCCCCAACACACAAGGAATTTCTACTCATAAAGATTCGATTGTGCATTTAGTCTCATGCAGGATGTTTATCCTGTTGGACTCTATGCCATCCCAGACAAAGCGCCACACCGCCTCCCGGGTGCTCCTCTCTGTCATTGCGATATAATTTGTACCCCGGTATAGCACTGTCCCATTGGTTATCCTCCTTCCACCATGTCTCTGAGATGCCAATTAAGTCTCATCATTCACTGCTATACATTCTAATTCTCTCACCTTACTTCTTAAACTTCTGGCATTAGCATACCAACATTTTAAAGTTTGTTTTTTGTTTATATTTTCATTGTGCTTTTTAATTGATAGGGATAAATTAGAATTTTTTAGCTCAGGTGAGTTTTTACTTACAGGCACTTGGACTACTTTTCTTATTATTAGAACCTCACTGTTGGGATGCCCTAATTCTAATGCATCATTAGTATCCTTTGAAGATACCTCCCTCTGAACCATGCGCTGCTGAGTGACTGTCTGCTTTCCCCTTTGTTCTAGTTTAAAAGCTGCTCTATCTTTTTAAAGGTTAGCGCCAGCAGTTTGGTTCCATCCTGGTTAAGGTGGAGCCCATTCCTTCGGAAGAGACTCCCCCTTCCCCAAAAGGTTCCCCAGTTCCTTACAAAACCGAATCCCTCTACCTTGCACCATCGTCTCATCCACGCATTGAGACTCTGGAGCTCTACCTGCTTCTGGGGACCTGTGTGTGGAACAGGGAGAATTTCAGAGAATGCTACCCTGGAGGTTCTGGATTTAAGCTTTCTACCTAAGAGCCTAAATTTGGATTCCAGAACCTCCCTCCCACATTTTCCTATGTCGTTGGTGCCCACATGTACCACGACAGCCGGCTCCTCCCCAGCACAGTCTAAAATCCTATCTAGGTGACGTGTGAGGTCCACCACCTTCACACCAGATAGGCATGTTACCGGGGGTACCATGAGGAAGTTTAGATGGTATCCCTGGTTTATGATGGATATAACCCATTGGTCTGTGGTAATGCTGAGCCAGTTGGTTATGAAGTGGTGAATCCGACCTCCTACTGGCAAGTCTGGTTTTGGATTTGTGGAGTGGCTGCTGTTCTCTGGATAGATTTCAAAATCCAGAGGTTTGGCCGGTTTGCAAGGCTGGCTGAGAACTGGATGGCTTGGGCTGTCGTGGATGTCCTCTCTGAGGTGGTTTGGTTTGTCTCACGTGAGATGTAGGTGGGTAGTACCTGGTGAGCGATAAAACGGTCTTTTGGGGTCCCTTCACGTGGTCCTTCTTGCAGAGGAGGGAGCCTCCATAGTAACTGTGGACAGTTGATACAGGGTCTCATGATGGTCTTTGTGGAGCCACTGTGTCCTGTATCTATGTCGCCAAATAGATTTTCTCCGGTATACGGCAGATCAGCGAGCTTGTCTTGGACTTCAGTTCGCAAGTCCGATGCCTTAAGCCAGGCCCACCTTTTGGTGCTGATTCCCGTTGCTGATAAGCGAGAAGCAGTCTCAAAGGAATTGTAAGCAGCCCGTACTTCATGCTTTCCAGCCTCAAGGCCTTTGTGTAGTATGGCGTTAAGGTTATCTTGTTGTTTCTGGGGAAGAGAATCAGCTATTCCCTGAACTTGCTTCCAGAGATTCCTCTGATATTATGTCATGTAAAGTTGATATGCAGCAATGTGACACTAGCATAGAACCCTGAAAGATTTTTTGACCCAAAATATCCAGGAATTTTTGGACTTTTCCAGGGGGAGATGAAGAGTGAGGGCACAGTCTCCTGGCCTTTTTCTGTGCAGATTCAACTACCACTGATTGGTGGGGTAGTTGTGGCTTTTGGAATCCTGGAGTATGCTGGACCAGATATGTTGCATCTGTCTTCCTATTTACTGGTGAGACAGCGCAAGAGTGCTCCCATAGACGATGTTGGAGATCCAAGAGAACCTCGTGGACGGGAACAGCCATAATTTCTTTGGGAGCATCAACAAATTGGAGGACTTCCAATATTTTATGACGTGTGTCTTCCTCTGTGACCAGGTCAAAAGGGATTGTCTCTGACATTTCCTTTATAAAATTAGCAAAGGAGAGGTCTTCTGGGGGAGACCGTCTCCTTTCTTCCGGAGGAGATGGTTCTGATAGTATGTCCTCCGTAGAAGTGTCGGTGTCAACATCCTCCCATGGGTCATACGGAGTCTCTGGCTGAGATCCTGAGGGAAGGAAATGAGCTGGTACTGCAGAAAGTGTTGTCATCAACGGATCCCTTGATGGCCTCGATGGAGGATGTGGTGGCACAGATGAAGGTTTCGGCGGCATCGATGGCATCGAGGGGAATCGTGGGCGTCTCAGTCCCGAGAGCCCCGACAGACCAAGAACAGGTTCCAGCATCAGTGGAAGGTGTGCTGGAAAAGGACTGGAGGTCCATACCTTCGTATTCCGAGGACCCCGGAATGGATATCAGGGGTTTCGGGACTCAATAGGTTGTTTCGGCATCGACGGCCCAGGCTGGGTCGGAAGGGCACCGATGAGTATCGGTGTAAATATCAATGGCTCCGGTGTCGGTACCGGTATGGGGGGCCAGCATCGATGGCAGCTGTAGGTTCCGGAGGGCATAGAGGACCGCCTGTCGGACAAGCACGTTCAACTCAGGTGTTTGTGGGGGCTTAGTACCCTGCATCGATATTGGTGGGGATCGCCTCAGTATCTCGGGTGGAGAGGAGGTTGGAGGCTCCTCTGTGTCCTCTTCGCAGTCGGCTCGATAGCCATCGATGCCGATGCGGTGTCGGTACCAGGAGTGGAATCGTATTGGTGCCAGTGCTTCCCTCAGTGCTCGGTCCGGTCCTTCTCCCGCACCGAGGAAGACGATGCCTTAGATGTTGTCAGTGACAGATGGTCACTGCTGCCTTGGTGCTCCCGGCGAGGTTTGTTGA
The DNA here is from genome assembly GCF_901001135.1 of Rhinatrema bivittatum. Classification (NCBI taxonomy): domain Eukaryota; kingdom Metazoa; phylum Chordata; class Amphibia; order Gymnophiona; family Rhinatrematidae; genus Rhinatrema; species Rhinatrema bivittatum. The sequence continues at coordinate 349,959,130 of NC_042619.1, forward strand.
TAGATTTTTTCGATGTTCCTGCCGGTGACGACTGGGCGGACGTCGATGGAATTATCTTGATTTTGAAAAGAAACTCCATCTTGTCTAGGCGAGCCCCCCTGCCCTTTGGGGTCATTTGAGCACAGCTTGGGCATCGACGAACGTCGTGTGATGAGCCGAGGCACAGCACACAATCATCATGCGGGTCTGTAATCGACATGGTACGGGGGACACTACGGACATTGTCGAAAACCTGTCGCCATGATGGAAAAAAGGGGCCGCAAAAATGGTCGATGGCCTGCGAACACCGAGAAAGGGGGAGCAGGAACTGACTGAAGACGGTGGAATTTACTCACTGAATGACAAAAAAACGATGCTGTGAGGAAAAATAGTGAAAGAATTCTCAGAGCTCCTAACCGAGAGGCAAACTGCAGCGGGGGAAAAAAAGAGACTGAAGGGAGACCCCTGTGGCTACAGGGATTATGGCATGCTGGGCATGCTCAGTGTGCCAGTGAAAAGGTCTAGAAACTTTGACAGAAAAGTTTTCCATGATAGGGCTTCATCCAGTGACGTCACCCACATGTGAGGACTGCCATCCTGCTTGTCCTGGGAAAATGCTTATGATGCTTGAAGTCTTGTAATACCACTGAAAATTACCTCTACATATAGTACCAGGACCCAGTGGTGGGGAGGGGAGCAGGGGGAAGAAATAGTCATGTACATAAAAATAAGTAATGATGATCAGGTGCTCATATCCCTCGTTTAGAGATGACATGTCCACTTCAGATTTTAAGCGGTGCCCCAGGTGTGCAAGGAGGATGTCTATCAAGGACTCCCATGATAGATGTGTCCTCTGCCTTGGGGCATCGCACAATGTCTGGGGGTTGCAGAAAGTGCGCCAAGATGACCCCAAAAGGACTAAGATCTTTGGGCCAGAGAAGATCATTCCATCGGCATCGGAGTCATCAGCATCGAGGGACCTCGGAGCCACACTGATGGACACCGAGCCATCGAAATCGGCGGTGCTCCATCCAATTATGTCACCCATGTGTGAGGAATGCCATCCCTCTTGTCCTCGGAGAAAAAGCATTTTAGCCACATTAATCAACAAAATCTGCCCACCACGAGAGCTGCTAAAAGTCTGCGTGTTGTGGAACAATGCGCAAACCATTAGCCACACTGCAAGGAGGTTTAGGCTGTGATAGGAAAAATATGCCTGTAGCTTGCATTTTCAAATCCCAGCAAGTACTTTTCAACCAAAATTCTGCCCGCAGACAAGGCAGGTGCAAGTGACGGAGGGGACTTTACACCCACAGCAAGTCCACACATACTCTGGCTTTAGGGAATTGATGCAAAACCCACGTGATCCTAGTTCCAGTGCTGACAGTTAGAAAATCACCTCCCCCTTAGATTTTAATAACTTCCAGAGAAAACAGACGTTATTTGCCATGTCATGCAGGTTTCCAGTTCTGTTTTGGTGCAGGAAACGCACCTGAATCCTGCTGTGAAGTGGCTGTTGTTGGCCTGGTGGGTGTGATGTGACTCCAGTCAATGATGTCACCCGATGTATGCAGCACATCGTTCTCGGCCTGCTCTGGAATGTCTTCCTGATCTGAGGGAGAAAAGTGAACAATAGCCTCTTTATTCAGAAAGGATACCAGTGGGACGATGGCATGGCTGCCCAGTGTGAGAATAGCTACACTTGGAACACAGACTTCATTTATTAATTAAGCAAGTCCTCCATTAATATGAAAATTAGGACAATTCAAACATACTATGCGTATTGTTTACATGGGGCAATGACTGGATTTAAAAAATAATTGTAAGAGCCTTCTTTACAAAAACCTAGGAACTACTGAATTAAATATATACATGTGACAAGTCAGATCTCAAAAGATATCCTATAAATAAAAACAAATTCATTCTGACCAATATGCACCGGTTGATGCATCGGAAAAGATGATACATATGTCTCACTGTAAAGTTAAGTTGCACTGTGCTTGAATGAAGTTGAAGTGTTTCAGCCTTGCTGAGAATTTGTTTTTGTTTATTGATTTTAAATGGCCACTCGGGGAGAAACTGTTCCAGAAGCCAAAAGTCACAGTCCTTCAGGGGGCTTGTAAACAAACCTCTGCTTGGACTGAAGTCAGTAGAGCCAGGTTCAGCACTTAGCCCCTATTCTGTTTTTCCTTTAAAGGAAAATATAGTCATTGTTAAAGATTTCCTATGGCAACATGGGGCTTTCTTTCGAATGCCATCCACTCAACGATCTACTAACCCCTTGCTAGATCGAATCAGGGAGTTACCGTGGAAGAAAATAATTCCCTCTGACTTATCAGAGAACAAGTAAAGGTGAAATTTGGTCCTTACCAGATAATTTCCTTTCCTTGAGTCCTGCCAGACCAGTTCAGACATGTGGGACATGTTCTTCCTTCCAGCAGATGGAAGCCGAGAACCAATCTTTATGCTGATTCTCCTCCATACAGTCTGGTGCAGTAATGGGCGTCTTCAGTAGACCCTTGCTAAGTCCCGGACCATGCGTCCCTATATTCTCTATGAAAAACTTATTTTTTTTTTAATTATTTTTTCCCCCAAAGGGTAGCAGTGTAGCTTTTCCATTCTTCCTTCCTTCTTTGGGACCACAAAATAAACAGATTATCACCTTTCCCCCTTTCTGCCTGGGGTTCCAAAATCACTGCTTCAAGTTGCCACAGACGGTGTATTGTTTCTTGTATTGCTTTTCTCTTTATCTGTGTTCTGCATGGGGGAAGTGATAAAGTCAGCTGCACCTGACTTGAGGGTATCTCTGCTGTCCAGGGCTCCAGTTGCTCCTTCTGTCGTACCAAACCACCCCACTTGTTGGACATGTTCCCTTACCTATTCCTGGGGTTGCCAGGCAGCTGCTATATGAAAATTGGTTCTTACCTGCTAATTTTCGTTCTTGTAATACCACAGATCAGTCCAGAAAAGTGGGTTGTGTATCCCTACCAGCAGGTGGAGTCAGAGAACAATTAGAACTTTGGGCACTGCTACATAACGAGAGGGCCACCTGCAGTCCCTCAGTATTGGCCTGTACCCAAGCCCACACTAACAGAACTAGCGGCCGAGGTTGAAATCCAAACAAAAAAACGACAACCTGCGGCCTCAACAAACAGACTCAGAAACTGCTCCATCGAGTAACTCTGTCAACACGAAGCTCTGTAATTTAAAAAAAACCAGCAAATCGTAAGGCAATGCAGTCTTTCGGTATCTGAAGAAAGGGGTGGTATTACAGGAACGAAAATTAGCAGATAAGAACCAATTTTCATTTCCTGAACATACCCAGATCAGTCCAGAAAAGTGGGATTTACCCAAGCCACCCTACACTGGGCAGGAACCCGAAAGACCCGCACGCAATACACTCTCACCAAAGGACGATTCATCATCAGCTTTAACGTCCAAGCTATAATGTTTAGTGAAAGTGTGTAAAGAAGACCACATTGCCGCCCTACAAATCTTCTGAGACAACAGGACTTGACACTCTGCCCAAGAGGTCGCTTATGCCCTGGTTGAGTGTGCTCTGAGACTCAACGGCACTTGACGCCCTTGAGAAATGTAGGCGGAGTCGATGGCTTCCTTAATCCAATAAGAGATGGTCGCCTTAGACGCCTTGTCACCCTGTTTGTGCCCCCCCAAACAGGAGAAAAAAGTGATCCAAACGTCAGAAATTATTAGTAACCTCCAGGTAGCGCAGCAAAATACGCTGGACATCCAATAGATGAAGGTCCCTGCCCTGAGAGGAATCCCAAGCCCAGTGCGGAAAACCTGGAAGATCCACCACCTGATTGACATGGAAGGCCGAAACCACTTTGGGAAGGAATGAGGGAACCGGGCGCAGGGAAATTCATCGTCAAAAATCCGAAGAAAGGGATCGCGGGAAGAGAATGGCTGCAATTCCGAAATCCAGCAGGCCGAGCAAATAGCCACCAAAAACACTGTTTTTAAAGTCAGATCCTTCAATGAAGCCCTGCGCAAAGGCTCAAAGGGGGCTTCGCACAGCGCCCAGAGAACTAGATTCAAACTCCAAGCGGGACATAAAGGCTGGACAGGCGGATGCAGATGTTTAACTCCTTTGAGAAAGCGAGCAATATCCGGATGGACAGCTAGAGACACACCATTCAACCGACCCCGCAAGGCGCCCAACTCTGCCACCTGAACCCAAAGGGAATTAAACGCTAACCCCCTAGTGAGTCCTTGCTGCAAAAATTCAAGCACCCGGATGACGTCCGCCGTCAACGGATTGCAGGAGTGTTGGAGACACCATGCCTCAAACAGTTTCCAAACGCGAACATAAGCCATAGACGTGGCTGGACGGCGAGCCTGTAGGAGCGTGGAAATAACCTGCTCGAAATAACCCTTCAAGCGCAAATGTTGCCTCTCAAAAGCCAGGCCGCGAGAAAGAAGTGATCCTCTCGATCCGAAAATATGGGCCCCTGACGGAGAAGATGCAGTGGATGAGTGAGTTGCAACGGAGCCTCTAGGGCCAGACGAATCAGATCCACAAACCACGAGTGATGCGGCCACTCCGGCGTCACCAGAACCACCCTGCCGGGATGGAGTTTGATGTGACGAAGAAGTCAACCGATGAGAGGCCACGGAGGAAAGTTGTACAGAATAATTCCCTTGGACCAGGAACACACCAGCGCGTCGATACCCATCAAGCCCTGCTCTCGCCGATGGCTGAAAAATCTGTCCGTCTTCGTTTTCGCCCTGGTTGCCATCAGATCCAACTGCGGCACACCCCACTGGGCACAAATGAGGTTCCACGCGTCGCGAGACAGTTCCCATTCCCCGGGATCGAGCTGTTGTCCGCTGAGAAAATCGGCCTGCACGTTCTCCACTCCCGCGACATGAGAAGCTGCAATTCCCTGGAGATGGCACTCCGTCCAGGCGAAAAGGAGGCACACCTTGAGCGCAACCGCGGGACTTCTTGTGCCCCCTTGGCGGTTGATGTAAGCTACCTCGTCGCATTGTCGGAGAACATGCGAACCATGCTGTTCTATATCCAGGGGAGAAACGCCTGCAAGGCCAGCCGTCCGGCTCTCGTGTCGAGCCGACTGATGGACCAGGACCCTTCATCGGAGACCAGAGCCCTTGGGCAGTTCTGTCTGCACACACTACTCCCCAGCCGGAGTGACTGGCATCGGTGGAAATTATTATCCAATCCGGAGAATCCAAGTCCACTCCCCGTTCCAGATTGTCGCAAGACAGCCACCACGACAGACTGAGTCTGGACTCGGGAAGTAGCGGCATTGGGAGATGGAACTGTTCCGACACCAGACTCCAGCGCAACAAGAGCGCAAATTGTAATGGTTGCAAGTGAGCGAACGCCCAGGGCACCAAATCCAAGGTGGAAGCCATGGAGCCCAGGACTTGCAGATGATGCCACAGTGTGGGCTGCTCATTCCACAGGAGAGTGTAAATCTGTTCTTGAAACTTCCGCAGACGATCCTCCGCCAGAAACACCTTGCCTTGTAATGTACTGAATCACGCTCCCAAGTAAATCAGCTTCTGGGTGGGTTCCAAATGACTTTTCTGCACATTGATGACCCACCCGAGTGACTGTAAGGTGACCATCACAGTGTGGACGGACCGTACGCAATCCTCCCGAGACTTGGCACGAATCAACCAGTCGTCCAGGTAAGGATGGACCAGAATATCCGCCTTGCGAAGGAAAGCCGCTACCACCACTATAACCTTGGTGAAAGTCCGAGGAGTTGTGGCAAGGCCAAACGGAAGGGCTCGAAACTGGAAGTGCTGACCCAAGACCTTGAAGCACAGGAACCGCTGATGATTCATCCGGATCAGAATATGAAGATATGCCTCCGTGAGATCTAGGGACGCTAGAAACTCTCCCTTTCAAACTGCCACATCACAGTCCGTAGGGTTTCCATACGAAAACGAGAGACTCTGAAACAACGGTTGAGTTTCTGCAGATCGAGGATGGGACAAAAAGTGCCCTCCTTTTTTTGGACCAAGAAGTAAATTGAGTACCGCCCCCGTCCCTGCTGCGCTTCCGGCACTGGGACAATGGCTCTGAAGTCGAGCAGCCGCTGCAGGGTATCCTGTACCGCCTCGCGTTTGGCACAAGAGAGCACATGGGACTCCACGAACACTTCCCGGACTGGACGCGCAAACTCCAAGGCGTAAACATCCCTGATCACCTCCAAGACCCAGCGATCCGAGGTTATTCTTGCCCATTCCACATAAAAGCCGAATAATCTGCCTCCGACAGCTTCTACGATGGAATGGGTGCTCGTGGCTTCATTGGGCGGATTTACTGCTACCCACCCTGAGGTGTCAAGAGTCCCTCCCGGAGTGGCGGCCACCGCGAAAGGACTGTTGGCAACCCGGTGTCGATTTAGGATCTGCCGGAGCGGAATATTAGCCAGATCGAAAATGGCGAGAGTCCCGAAAACAATCCTAGGGGGAAAAACTTTCTTGGTCGCTCTTCAATCCTCTGGCAACCTATCGCCCTTGGACTCCCCGAGGAGCTTGACCAACTGATCCAACCCCTCCCCAAAGAGAAGCTTGCCCTTGAAGGGAAGGGATTTTGAGGAGAGGTCCGCTGCCCAATTCCGTAACCAGAGAAGGCGACGAGCTGCCACCACGGACACCATGGACCGAGCTGAGGTCCAAACGAGGTCGTATAGCGCATCTGCTCCATACGCAATTCCGGCTTCAAAACGGGCCAGCTGCAACGCTCCACCGTCGGCGTCCGCCGCATTAGTACTCACCTCTTAGACCCAGCACAGGCACTCTCGTTGCATAAGACTAGCGCAGACTGCCGCTCGAAGGCTCAAAACGGCCACTTCAAAAACCCGCTTCAACTGGATAAGAACATAAGAAATTGCCATGCTGGGTCAAGACCAAGGGTCCATCAAGCCCAGCATCCTGTTTCCAACAGAGGCCAAAACCAGGCCACAAGAACCTGGCAATTATCCAGCTTTCGGTCCTGCATGTCCTTTAAGACAGCAGATCCCGCCACGGGTATCGTGGTCTTCTTTGTGACCGCCGAGACAGCCGCGTCCACTTTCGGAATCTTCAGCAGGTCCAGCACCTCTGACGACAGCGGGTAGAGCTTTCCCATCGCCTTACCCACATTTAAGCCCGCATCTAGAGTATCCCACTCGCGGGTCACCAGCTTTCGGACTTTCTTAGGCAGTGGAAAAGCTGTTGATGGTCATAAGAACATAAGAACATAAGAAAATGCCATACTAGGTCAGACCAAGGGTCCATCAAGCCCAGCATCCTGTTTCCAAAAGTGGCCAATCCAGGCCATAAGAACCTGGCAAGTACCCAAAAACTAAGTCTATTCCATGTAACCATTGCTAATGGCAGTGGCTATTCTCTAAGTGAACTTAATAGCAGGTAATGGACTTCTCCTCCAAGAACTTATCCAATCCTTTTTTAAACACAGCTATACTAACTGCACGAACCACATTCTCTAGCAACAAATTCCAGAGTTTAATTGTGCGTTGAGTAAAAAAGAACTTTCTCCGATTAGTTTTAAATGTGCCCCATGCTAACTTCATGGAGTGCCCCCTAGTCTTTCTACTATCCGAAAGAGTAAATAACCGATTCACATCTACCCGTTCTAGACCTCTCATGATTTTAAACACCTCTATCATATCCCCCCTCAGTCGTCTCTTCTCCAAGCTGAAAAGTCCTAACCTCTTTAGTCTTTCCTCATAGGGGAGTTGTTCCATTCCCCTTATCATTTTGGTAGCCCTTCTCTGTACCTTCTCCATCGCAATTATATCTTTTTTGAGATGCGGCAACCAGAATTGTACACAGTATTCAAGGTGCAGTCTCACCATGGAGCGATACAGAGGCATTATGACATTTTCCGTTTTATTCATCATTCCTTTTCTAATAATTCCCAACATTCTCTTTGCTTTTTTGACTGCTGCAGCACACTGAACCGACGATTTCAATGTGTTATCCACTATGACACCTAGATCTCTTTCTTGGGTTGTAGCACCTAATATGGAACCCAACATTGTGTAATTATAGCATGGGTTATTTTTCCCTATATGCATCACCTTGCACTTATCCACATTAAATTTCATCTGCCATTTGGATGCCCAATTTTCCAGTCTCACAAGGTCTTCCTGCAATTTATCACAATCTGCTTGTGATTTAACTACTCTGAACAATTTTGTGTCATCTGCAAATTTGATTACTTCACTTGTCATATTCCTTTCCAGATCATTTATACATATATTGAAAAGTACAGATCCCAATACAGATCCCTGAGGCACTCCACTGTCCACTCCCTTCCACTGAGAAAATTGCCCATTTAATCCTACTCTCTGTTTCCTGTCTTTTAGCCAGTTGGCAATCCACGAAAGGACATCGCCACCTATCCCATGACTTTTTACTTTTCCTAGAAGCCTCTCATGAGGAACTTTGTCAAACGCCTTCTGAAAATCCAAGTATACTATATCTACCGGTTCACCTTTATCCACATGTTTATTAACTCCTTCAAAAAAGTGAAGCAGATTTGTGAGGCAAGACTTGCCCTGGGTAAAGCCATGCTGACTTTGTTCCATTAAACCATGTCTTTCTATATGTTCTGTGATTTTGATGTTTAGAACACTTTCCACTATCTTTCCTGGCACTGAAGTCAGGCTAACCGGTCTGTAGTTTCCCGGATCGCCCCTGGAGCCCTTTTTAAATATTGGGGTTACATTTGCTATCCTCCAGTCTTCAGGTACAGTGGATGATTTTAATGATAAGTTACAAATTTTTACTAATAGGTCTGAAATTTCATTTTTTAGTTCCTTCAGAACTCTGGGGTATATACCATCCGGTCCAGGTGATTTACTACTCTTCAGTTTGTCAATCAGGCCTACCACATCTTCTGGGTTCACCGTGATTTGATTCAGTCCATCTGAATCATTACCCATGAAAACCTTCTCCATTACGGGTACCTCCCCAACATCCTCTTCAGTAAACACCGAAGCAAAGAAATCATTTAATCTTTCCGCGATGGCCTTATCTTCTCTAATTGCCCCTTTAAACCCTCGATCATCTAACGGTCCAACTGACTCCCTCACAGGCTTTCTGCTTCGGATATATTTAAAAAAGTTTTTACTGTGAGTTTTTGCCTCTACAGCCAACTTCTTTTCAAATTCTCTCTTAGCCTGTCTTATCAATGTCTTACATTTAATTTGCCAATGTTTATGCTTTATCCTATTTTCTTCTGTTGGATCCTTCTTCCAATTTTTGAATGAAGATCTTTTGGCTAAAATAGCTTCTTTCACCTCCCCTTTTAACCATGCCGGTAATTGTTTTGCCTTCTTTCCACCTTTCTTAATGTGTGGAATACATCTGGACTGTGCTTCTAGAATGGTATTTTTTAACAATGACCACGCCTCTTGGACATTTTTTACTTTTGTAGCTGCTCCTTTCAGTTTTTTTCTAACAATTTTTCTCATTTTATCAAAGTTTCCCTTTTGAAAGTTTAGCACGAGAGCCTTGGATTTGCACACTGTTCCTTTTCCAGTCATTAAATCAAATTTGATCATATTATGATCACTATTGCCAAGCGGCCCCACCACCGTTACCTCTCTCACGAAGTCCTGTGCTCCACTGAGAATTAGATCTAAAATTGCTCCCTCTCTCGTCGGTTCCTGAACCAATTGCTCCATAAAGCTATCATTTATTCCATCCAGGAATGTTATCTCTCTAGCGTGACCCGATGATACATTTACCCAGTCTATATTGGGGTAATTGAAGTCCCCGAATACCATCCAGAACCGGATTAACCCCTTCATTATCGGAATCAAGTAACGTTAAGACCGAGGACATCCAGTACCTGGTGAATAAGCGGACGAAGCTCATCTTGCTTAAACAGGCGGACAACAGTAGGATCATCACCCTCCACCGGAGGGAGGTCATCCCCATCAGGATCATCCGTATCCGTGTCCAAGGGATCAAGATTCTGGTCCGGACCCGCACCCGGTAGTTGCGCAGATCCGACTCCCAGACTCGGAACCTGCGCCGCCCTTGCCCCAAAACCTGGGTCATGGGGATTCCCCGCGACCATCCTCCCCAGGACGAGAGTGGACCACCGGGCGCTGCTGGGTGGCTACAGGACGTCCCTGCTTCAGTGGGATCCCCAGCGCATCCGGGTCTCTTTAAGGAAGTCTGTCTCTGTGCCAAAAAGGCTTTATGCATCAACAAGATAAACTCTGGGGAAAAATTTCCCGCGTCTACCTTCCCCATCTTGGGGGTCCTGCGGGGCCGATTCCCCAGTCCCTAACATCAGATCTACTGTCATGGGGACCAAAGCGGGAGGAGGGGAATCCTCTTCTTGCTCAGAGTGTTGCGAGTCACCTCCCCCCCCCCCCCCATGGGGGTGAAGGGCCACCCCCGATGGGCCTTCCAAATTGGAGCAGTCTGGGCATAATGATGCAGAGTTCAAATTCTGCCCGCACGCCCCACAGGAGCGGCAAACCGCCGATTTTCGCGATGCCATGCCGGGCCGCGTAGCCACGTGGTCAAAGCAGCTGAGGGAAGAAAAAATAGGCCCGAGACCTGCGGCTGTGTGAGCGCTGCCAGCAGCGCGGGAAAAAAAAATAGAAAAACAAGCCCCGCGAGGAACCGCGCTGTTCAGCCACCCAGGTGCTGAAAACGCGGCCTGGACCCAGTACACACACTGCCTACCTTCACTATCAACCCGGAGCCCCGGGAGAGGAAGGAAATTAAACTGCGACGGCTCAAAGCTGTCCCCACAGCCTGCTGCACAGCAGGCTCCCCCAGTGCAGACTCCTTACCTCAGACTGAAGAGACTTTTTTTTTAAACTAATTTTAAACAACTAAACTACTAAAGCCTGCACTAACAGGGGTCGAGGGAGCAGCTTCGGGGGTAGGAAGACCAGGAGCCCCCGGCCTGTACACCTCGGGACAGAGCGGGCGAAACACAGTCAGGGGTGTCTAACCCCCCGGATGCCCGGCTTCCACTGAGGGATGGCCCACAAAGGTGCCTAAACACCTCAGCAAGCAAACGAGAAGGAAAAATAAAATAACAAATTTCCTAACTACCCTGAAAAAAACTAAGACTGCAGGAGATGCACCCTACCACCTACTGGAGTCAGAGAAATACTGAGGGACTGCAGGTGGCACTCTCGTTATGTAGCAGTGCCCAAAGTTCTAATTGTTCTCTGACTCCACCTACTGGTAGGGATACACAACCCACTTTTCTGGACTGATCTGGGTATGTTCAGGAACTCTGGCTGCCTGCAATATTGTCAGTAGCTCACCACTGCATGCCGAACAAAAAGAGCCCTCCATGCTGGGCTGTTGGCAGATCCCACACCACGCACACTTCCTTCCCCGCTCTGGCATCCTTGCGTCAGTGTGAGGGAGGAGGGGATGCGGAGCACAGCTGGAATCAGACCAAGTCACTGCTGTGGCCTGGCAGCCTGCTCCTCGCCGCGGTTCAGGGCTCTCCCTGCTTTTAAGTTCATGCCCCAGTAGCTGAATACAGACACTGGAGGCTTGGTTTGCTGTCGCACCTTAAGTGTGTGCGATTAAATGAAAAGGCCAATATTCAATGGCTCAAACTTTCTACACAGGGGAGAAGGAACAGCCAGCCTATCTTCAATTCCCCAGACTCGGTCTGAGCTCACTCTGGGGAATCAACTTACCTAGTTTGTTGCCCTGAAAGCTGTTCCTACTTCTTCTGATCGCACCAGACATCCAGCATCTGCTGGAGGCAGAGAATTACTCACGGCTCCCACTGCTGCACCAGACTATATAGAGGAGAGTCAAAATTGGTTCTCTGCCTCCATCTGCAGGTTGAAGGACCATATCCCATGTGCCTGGACTGGTCTGATCGGACAACAAGGAATATTATTTTATTTATTTATTTAAGGTTTTTTTTATACCGGCATTCATGAAATCGTTCACATCATGTCGGTTTACATAAACAGGGGTGCGAAGAATACAACCAAGAACATAATGAACGTGATGAAGAGATGCAGTTACAATTAACAGGGGCTAATGAACTGGGGTTGGAGGAAATAAAGAGAGATAGAGGAGGTTAATTATATACAAGTGTACAATATATATATATGGAGTCCAATATATACGGCTTCGTGTTAGGTGGAGTTCATACAAAGCTCCCAATTTAATGGGAAGACATTTCTTCTGCAAATGTATAATGCCATATTTTAATACTATGTACCCCATTACAACCAAGTTGAGTTTTGAGAAGGACTAGATGAAGAATTCCATTATAATCATTTATTAATTTGCTAACCAATCTAATGCATCAATTTTCTTCTTCAACCTTCTTTTCTGGCTATAACTGTGTGCTGTTGAAGGCCAGAGCAACTGAATGATGCAATTAAACAAAACACTGTTCAAATGTCAATGTTTTATGGTAGACTTCCAAGATGCAGGGCTTTCAAAAGTATTTAAAATAATTCAGTCAGTGCTTCCAACAAATTAAACCACAGGATTCCCTTTTCATAGCAGAATTTATTTAATATCTAAGGAAAACTAAGTTTTAAAAGGTTTGGAAAGGTACACATCATTGCACAAAAACAAATCTAGCAGCTGCTGTGTAAAGTGATCTCATAAATACTGCAGGTACTACTCACTTACACAGAGAGGGCAATTCTGAAATGGATCTAGCCAGCTAGATCTGTAGAGGGGAAAAATGACCCCATGTCAAAGTGGCTAATCGTAGTTTCAGTAGGCGGGGGTATTTTAGCTGCTCAAAAAGTAGGTGTTTCTGGAGGCCAAGTTGGGTCAGAGGAGTGAGTGAACTATGCATGCACACCGAAATTTCAAACGCGAGTATAGCTCACCCCGCGGAACATCAGCTGCAGGAACAGCAGGCACCACGTACACAGATACTTTTATAATGTTAGCAAATTTTCAAACAGAAACTAACTGGGTAGATTTTGCTTGAAGTTTTGCTAGCTAGGTGGGTACAAAAGTACCCCAGCATCTTTGCTGTTAGAAAGTTTAGTGAGAATTGCACCCCCCAACACACACAGAAAATATAAATATGGTATAACAAATCCAGTGACCTATGAGGAAGGAGAAAGATGATATTTCCCCTGAATTTCACATTGGTGGAATTACTAGAAAGGAACCAGTCTGCAACTTACTATGAAGAGAATCATCCGATTCTTCAAGATCCTCAAACAGCAGCTTCTGGGGCTTCGAGGAATCACTGGAAGCAGGAGAAAAAGCTGCCGGCTGATGAGGACTGTGGGAAAATACAATACTGTAGGAGTTTGATAATTACAAGTGCAGAACTATAAAGCTTTAATAACGGGGATCAACTTCTAATTTTCTTATGGTAGCAATGGGCTGTGACTACCTGAATCTAAAATAAGCAAACAAATTAAGAAGGGGCAAAACTAATGTGAATTTACCGAATCAATGGATGTTCTCAGAAGAACCTAAACTCAGACAAAACAGAGGCGTGAAATACAAGGAGCAACATTAATAAAAAAAAAAAGGCAGATTATTGCAGTGTTATCTAGAAGAAATGCCCATCCTTGGTGGAAATGCCAAAAAAAAAAGCACAACAAAGACAACCCCACCCCCACTCAATTCATTTTTTCCATGTCATCAACAGATCTAGAAATCAAGCATCTCTAAAAACAGCAGACGTTAAAGAGTCATTACAGTTTCTCAAAATACGCATGTCTCAACTGAGAGCAACTGGATGAGTCTTCCAAGAAGTGCTCAGGGCTTGGGACATGAGGGAGGGTTTTGTATTACTATTTATAGGGTTGTGGAGGAGGGGTCCTGAATTCTGGCCGGTCAGATTTAGGCCTCCTATAGCAGCACCTTGATTTGTACGGTCAAGTTAGGTGGCAAGCACTGAAAACTGGGACTAGATGACCACCTTTCTTCCTCTGACTTAGCCCCTACTAAATACATGGCGTACACCGAGATCTACATGAAGGGGAATACAAGATAAGTCGCATACTACAGAATGGAAAATTGCTAAAACTGGCGTTTGCAAGGTCGAGGAGGGAGAGAAATCTAACAGGGAAGGACTGTACAGCTGTGCAGGAGGCATACATAATGAACTCTCCACATCACCTCGATTTCTTAATGCAGATAACTCCAAAGCTACCAAAAAGGAGACCCCCATAACCTGTAAACAGTCCCAGCTATTGGCACTGACAGCCGAAGCAGATGCGTCACCGGTGCCTATAACTTCGTCACCCTGTCCGAGATCAAACACACCCTGCCCTTCTGGGTATCGAAAAGCGCCCCAGATATTCCAAAGACGGGGATGGCACCAGTTGACTCTTCGCCATATTTATCACCTAACCCAGTTGACCACAAGGTGCCTATGACCCACTTGAGAGACCTCAAGCACTTTTCCTCTGTCTTCGCATAAATAAGCCCAATCGTCCAGATATGGATGAACCAACAACCCTTCTGCTGCTGCCACTACCACCATCACCTTTGTGAAGGTTCGAGGCCTGCACCTCAAAGGGTCATAGAAACATAGAAATGACGGCAGAAGAAGACGAAATGGCCCATCTAGTCTGCCCAGCAAGCTTCACACATATTTTCTCTCATACTTATCTGTTTCTCTTAGCTCTTGGTTCTATTTCCCTTCCACCCCCACCTTTAATGTAGAGAGCAGTGATGGAGCTGCATCCAAGTGAAATATCTAGCTTGATTCGTTAGGGGTAGTAGCCGCCGCAATAAGCAAGCTGCACCCATGCTTATTTGTTTTACCCAGACTATGTTATTAGCCCTTATTGGTTGTTTTTCTTCTCCCCTGCCGTTGAAGCAGGTCCCGGGTGGACAGGAGAAAACCGCAGAGGGAGATCCCCCTCCCCTTCAGACCATGGCACGAGCGAACTGGGGTCCAAAATGGCCACTGCTCCTGCCACGAGGGAGCCGACAGGCCCAACGCAACCAGTGGCAGTACTAGCAGGCCCGACCGTGGTCGCCGCTGGGCGTTCAAGTCTTTCTGCGTTTTTCGGCCATCGGGAGGAGGCAGGGCCCTCCCCCCTGAAATACATGCATAACAAAGGCCGGCCCAGCTGAGATGCACCAGCATCCTGTTTCCAACAGAGGCCAAACCAGGCCACAAGAACCTGGCAATTACCCAAACACTAAGAAGATCCCATGCTACTGATGCAATTAATAGCAGTGGCTATTCCCTAAGTAAACTTGATTAATAGCCATTAATGGACTTCTCCTCCAAGAACTTATCCAAACCTTTTTTGAACCCAGCTACACTAACTTCCTCCGCAGGAAGTCCAGAACTCACAGAAGAGCCCGGAACATCAATCCGGTAAGAACACAAGCGACATGTGCAGCTGAAGAAAGATTTGGTCTGTGTAATAAAAAGCAATCTTTGTTTGAACAACATTAGAAGGCTGCAAGGCATTTGTGAGATGCCGACGGATATTGTTACAGCGCTTTGAAAGTCCCCGGATGCCTGGCTTCATTATTTGAGCGTAACTCAGATACAGCATGCTTTTTATTGAAAAAGACTACATTTTTTCTTTAGTCCCTGGGCATGTGCATCTCATGTTACTGCTGTCAGGGTTTGAAGCTGCCTGGAAATGAGAATTGCAGCTTTTGTTACAAGTCAAATAAAACCATGGCAGGGTACATTTTCCCCCCCCCCGCCAACAAAGCGTGCCACCACTGTGTAGTGCTCTGTAACCCTGCCTGAGCAATTCAGCATGGACACGGCTTTTCCTGATTGTGTTTACCTGTTTCTCGAAGTCTGAAGTCACCGAGCAGCCACAAACAAGCAAGCCGAAGGCCTTGTGTACACCAGGACTTGAGGATTTTTAACATGACCTTGGTCCTACTTCAAAACAAGAAGGTGATTTTTACCTTAATGTACTAAGCCCATGATCAGTTAGGACGACAGCAACTGGGACACTGGAAGTAGTGGCAGCCGAAGGAAGATGTTCTGTTGGTCGTATGGGAGACAGACAATGGGGACTGCTTTTATCTGCAAAGGACAGAGAAAGCACAAACCATCCACTTTCTTACAAAGAGTGCGCATTGCCGTGGAAAGATGAACACAGTGAAGGGCATTTTGTTTCAGCCCACATAAATTAAGATGGCAAATACGTGTATGTTACATCGATATTCAGAGCAAACGAACATGCAGAAGCTTGCTTTGCAAATTCTCTCACCAAAACTGCTGTTATGTGCACACAGTGTTTTGGGGAGAAATTTTATGCAATGTGCCCAAGCATAAATCCCTTGCCAACCCCACTCTAGGGAACACCTCCTCTCAGCACAGGGACATTTATGCCTATGGGTCATCTGTGCATTTGATAACAGGCCATTTCCTCAGGTAAAGCACCGTTTTCCCCCATAGAGATGCCTTTGAAAATGACCCCCTACATGAAAACTTCTTTGAAAAGTCAAGCAGATCTGTTGCATTTTCAAAAATAAACATACTGGCATAAGCGTGTATTTTTGGTCTCGCATGCACATTTCCACCAAAAAAAATAAAATAAAAAAAAAAAAGGTGGTGATCTAGACGCAAGGCCAAAAGTTACGCATGCAAGTTGCCATTTTAAAAGAGATGCACATAGATTTGTCAATTATTTGTGTAATTTCACACCTAATTATCTTGTGCAATTGATATCGGACTTGTCTACCGTTGACCATTGCTTGGTTGGGAGGTCTGGGTGAAGTGGGGGAATTCAGAATAAAGAACTAGAAGGGTCTCAATGAGCTGGAGAAGGACTGGGTGAACTTGGACAGATTTCGATGAACTAGTGATTTCAATCATGAATGCAGGCTTTAAAATGTACCAACTTCCACACGCAAAGAGGGTTTTCCCATGAGAAAGTTACAAGTTTTTTCATGCATAAAATATACACACCTATGTTTTTAAAATAGGTAGGAAAAGTGCACGCTTTCAATGCACTGAAGGTAGGTGCGCATATGTCTGGGGGTAGACATACATCTATTTTATAATTTGGGCGTACCTCCTGTGCGCAGGTTATAAAATACTGCTAAAGATCTCTGCACAGCCATATACATGTGTATATGGGGTAGTTACCCTCCCTATCTTTGTCTGGGAGCTGAATGGCATTTAGATGTGTCCCCCTTGAAATGGTCCAGTTCCAGTTCTGCAGGCTTCTCATCACCGCCTTGAGGATCCTGTTCTTCCTTGCTTATTTATGTAATATATTGCTACTACATTGCCTGTTTGCATTTAAACCACCATTCCCTTCAGTCACATTCCGAAGACTAAGGCAGCTTTGAAAATGGCTCTTAATTCCATGTGGCAACTTTGCTCTTGAATGAACCAAGTTCCTTGAGAGCAGATAGTGTTGAAATGGACTCCCCAGCTCTGGATGGAAACATCCATAGTTACTATTTGCTGAATTTGTGGGGAGTTAGTTATTGACCACAAAGCAGATTGGACAACTGTCCAACTCAAGGAACAGGTGAGAGTTTTGGAGTGATGAATTCTGTGCAACATTGGTCTTAAATGCTGGTTCCAACGATGTCTCAAATACCACTGCCCTTCTCTCTCATCCGCAGACAAGCAAGGTGTATAATATGGATTATGGAATCATGTGTCCCACTACCATGAAATATTGATTCACGTCGCTTTTTTTTGTGAACTTAACTATGTATTTTATTTGTTACCCATTTAGAACTGTGGATAGAGCAGGCTACAAGTTTTTAAAACAAAGAAAGAAAGTAACGGCTGATACCTATGACCAGTTGGACAAAATGTAGACTACTCAGGTTAGGTTGTTCATCCTTTGAAATGCTTTCCCTTTTCCGTGTCCAAATATGCTTTTATAAATTCTATTTGGTAAGTTGGTGTGAGATGGGAAATTTCATGGTAGGGATTGTATTGGATGTTGTCAGTTCTGCCTCTTCTGAGGACCTGCTCGATATCAGCCAGCAGCATTTACAACTTGAAAAGTTTTCTTGCCAGTAGTCTTATTAATTTAGATTCCTTTACTTGTGTAGTATTGGAATGTATTTTTTTTTAATTCTTTTTTGCACAATTTAGGGCAAACTCTAAAACCACAGACTCCTAACATAGTTGAATCTTCTCGTGCCCTAAGCACCGCTGGACTTTATATGTTACATCTATCTTCATGGCAACTGGTAGTGTGGAAAGAAGTGTTTGCCACGTTTTAGATTGAAGGTCCTGCAATGCTTCATGTACTGGAACAGCCAAGGCTTGTTTTTGATGCTTGAACGTACAGTATTTTACTACCTCTGGAAAGTCTTCTTTCGCTTCTCTTACTTTATCCACTTGGAATAGAACAGACTGTGCCATTTTTTATGAGTAAGCCAGATACATCATATCTTCTGGTAGCGTAGTGCTCCTAGCTGGCTCTGAGGAGAGATCCGAAGGCAGTCCTGGAAAATCCTCAAAATCTGACAGGAGTGAGACTTGAAGGGTAAGTGAGTCGTCATCAAAATCAGTGACCAATAGTGGGGGCTCTAATGACTAGGGTCTATCTCTAGAGATGGAGATTTGGGATTTTCCCCACTGAATATCCAAAATTGTTTGCTATAATGGAACAGAAGACAGAAACTCCAGTTGGGTAGTAAATATTTCAGTAGAGGTTTTATAAGAGAAGGTAGAGTAGATGTAATGTTTTTCATATAATTTATGAAGAAGCTCCATCCATAGTTGTTGTATAAATGAATGACAATCAGATGTAGAAGAATGATTATCTGATTCTGGGACTAATACTGATGGAGTATGACTCAGAGGGTTTCGTCTCTCTCAATGAAGTTTCAGCACCGAGAAGCTTTGGCGTTACTATTTTTGGTGTTGAGGCATTCAACAATGATGGCAACAGAGATAGTCAGCACCGATTTTATCTAAGCTGTCGGAGCTTTGGCCTGAAAATGTGAGGAAGTTTTTTGCAAATGTTTTCTTTGTTTCTTATGTTCTACGCGGGAAGGAAAGTGGTCATATCTTTGGAACTTAGGAAACTCTGACCATTTCTTCTTTTTTGGTACTGATCTCTTAGATGACTTAAGAACCCTTTCCTTGAAAGCAAGGACAGCTCATATTTTAATTTAAGTTCTTGAAGGTGAGGGCCTGAGGGATATTCTGCTACATGGAGAAGGACTGGGTGAACTTGTGCAGTGGAGACAAACGTCATGTAGATAAAGGCTTGACAGTTTGTGCCTGGCTTTGAGAAGGGTTTCTATGACATGATGAAAGTGAAAGAAGAAAAGAGATTCTAAATTTCTACAAAGAAAATTTTTTGGGAGGAAAGCCATGGGAAAAATAAATATGAAAAAAAAATGAGGAAAAAAATCAATAAAAATGAAACATTACTGCAGTCAGTAAGAGAGAGCAAGACATCTTTTTGCTCTTGTAGATAAACAACTGAGGAAAGTTGCGTGGCTCCGGCTACATGGGCTAACCCATGCCTGCTTAGAAAGACTTCTAGGCCTTTTGGAGTTCTGAGAGAACATATTCCACGTCGCTGCTCTCCAGAGACTTTACCCACGTGTGGCTGAATTTGCCTTGCTTGTCTCCAGAGAGTAGCCAATAAAAAAAGGGGAGGTAATACTGTTTCTGTATAAGTCTTTGGTGAGACTTCATTTGAGCACTGTGTACAAATCTAGAGACTGCACCTTTAAAAAGGATATAAACTGAATCAGAATTGGTGCAGAGGGCAGCTGTAAAATGGCCAGTGGTCTTCATAATAAAGCATATGGGGACTGACAAAGATCTAAACATGCATACCCAGGAGGGAAAGGGGAGATATGATAGAAACATTAAATACCTCCAAGAAATAAATGGAAAGGAGGCTCTGGAATGGTGGAGACAAGGACAGCATCAGAATTCAAGAGAGTAGGGGATAAGCTCAGGGGAACTGTGAGGGACAGGAAGGAACTATAAAGATGAGCATGAAGTGGATGGGCAGATTGTCAGCGTGTTCTGTGTTTCTATGCTAGGCTCCTGATCCGGCAACGGTTTTCTCAAACTCTAGAATAGAGATGCCCAGTTCTAATCTTCAAAGGCCGCACACTGCTCTGGGCTTTCAGGACAACCAAATTAATCGTATTCTTAAATCAGACATGAACAATTTAAAGCACATTCATTGTGGATATTCTAACAAACAAACCTGCCTTAGGCCTTCTGAAACTGGCGGCGCACCCCTTGCATTTTGAAAATTTCACGAACCATCAGGAGGCAGAACATTATTGAAAAGAAAATAATGGGGGGGGGCGGGGTGTAATTTTTAGTTGCCTGCACTGTTAAAAAGTGGTACACGATTACGCAGACCTCATAGGCAATTTTCAAAGAGAAAACAACGCATATTTTGCATTGGCTTTGTCTGCAGGCAGAAGAAAGAGGGCAATGTATGAAGTACACATCTTGCATTGTGTATTCTCCCCCTCCCCCCCCCCAAAAAAAATCTCTCTTTTTAGTCCGGCTTAAAGTACAAGCATGACCACACACGTTCTTAGCCACTCTAAGGGGAATACATTTTCAGTCCGGGCAGCCCTCTGAAAATTGCCTACAAACTGTAAATGATGAAAGAAAGTACAAAAAAAAATGGAAATGTGACAAAAGCCCAAAGAGGAGAGAATTCTGTGATGGCAGCGAAAAAGGAAGCAACACTACATCTTTTCCCAGCAGCCTTGTGACCTCTTATGATGTGCGAACATAAGGAAAGCTCTAGAGCCACTTCCAACCAGTCACATGACCCCCTCTGTGGCTCTATGGGATTCTTATCTTTGAAAGGCTACACTGTGGCACTAACATTTTCTTATTGTCATTAAAAAGATTAAATACAAAAAAAACCAGACAAAAGTTCCAAAGAAATACCAAATGTAATTAAGTCAGTCAACATATTCAATGGGACAACAAGAGCAATTTTGTTGAGAGTTTAAAAATCCCGTTTTACCAAGCCTGCAATGCCCCTTTAAGAACACACAGTGCAGCTGAGGTGCGACTCGCTCACCTGTTAAAAATTGTTCAGTTAACACTAATATGTCAGAGTCCCAACATTAGAGCTGCTCTCTCACGCAGATCAACTCATAGAGGCTGATCCAAGCTGGGCTTTGCTGCAGTGCATGCATGGGGATATAGTCAGAATTACAAGACTGTACGGATGCAATGGAGCCAAATCAAGACTGGATCGACGTCGTTGGGCGAGACAGCATCCAGCACACGTATGTCATTAATTCTGGTCAATTCTAAGGATTACATTTACCGCCCAGCTGGCTGCAGTCTTCTCTTATGCATCAAACAAATGCAAACTTGCACATGAATTTCCTATTTTGAAATAAGAGGAATAGTGCTGTCCATTCTGTCCCTCCTCCTTTGTGAGCGTTTGTCTGCTGGCACTTAAAATGGCAGGTGGATATCCAGCCAGGACTGTCAAAACTGAACTTTTGTTTACTGCCTGGTATCAGAAAGCGCAGCTGCTTACCTGTAACAGGTGTTCTCCTAGGACAAGCAAGATGTTAGTCCTCACATGTGGGTGACATCATACGAGCAAGAAAAATAACATAACAAACCAAAGGTGAACCCTCGTGGGGAGGCGGGCGGGATTCCTGAGGACTAACATCCTGCTGTCCTAGGAGATCACCTGTTACAGGTAAGCAACTGCGCTTTCTCCTAGGACAAGCAGCATGGTAGTCCTCACATGTGGGTGATTACAGAGCTCCAGACTGCCCCATTTGACCAGAGAGACCCACAATGGCCAAACAAGGTGCCAATGGGCACAACACAACTGCGACGCTGTGGGGCGGTCTGGTCCCATAGAGAGCACGATGAAAAACAGTAGGGTTCAGGACTGCGCAGGACAGACTGGCCAAAACCGCTGTCCTGGTGACTATCGCTGTCAAGGCAATAGGGCGCCGCGAACATGTGGAGAGAACTCCCTGGTCGCGGCCCTACAAATTTCGGTGATAGGGACCGCACACAGATGGGCCACTGACACCGCCATAGCCCACACAGAGTGAGTTTTCACCCTGCCAGTCAGCTGAAGGCCTGCCTGCTCGTAGCAGAAGGCAATGCAATCCGCTACCCAGTTTGACAGGGTTTGCTTCCCCACTGCTGCTCCCAGCCTATTGGGGTCAAAAGACACACAAAGCTGGGTGGACTGCCTATGGGTCGCTGTACGATCCAAGCAGAAAGTGAGTGCCCATTTGCAGTCTAGAGAATGAGGCCATGGGAAGAACGGGTGGTCCAAGAAAACAAAGAGGTAGGCGATCTATAATAGCCGTCAGGAAAACACAAAGATAGATGCCTTGATCTTTTTCAATGTTTATTAAAACAGAGACGTGTTCATAAAATCCCCGACTCAGGCCGAGTTTCGCAGCTCAAGGGCCACTGCCTCAGGGGCTTGAACAATCATTGTGTGTCAGCAATGCATAAGACAACTTTCGCACCAGCGTGCAGCATGCAGTCTCATTCTCATGACTGCAAGTGGGTCATAAGCAGAGACTGCATGCTGCACGCTGGTGCGAAAGTTGTCTTATGCATTGCTGACACACAATGATTGTACACTGGATGAAACCGCATTACTGAGTTTCACTTATAACTGTGAAGTGTTCAAGGCCCTGAGGCAGCAGCCCTTGAGCTGCGAAACTCGGCCTGAGTCGGGCATTTTATGAACACGTCTCTGTTTTAATAAACATTGAAAAAGATCAAGGCATCTATCTTTGTGTTTCCATGGGAAGAACGGGGGAAGGATAATGGATTGGTTGATGTGGAAAGCAGTCACCACCTTAGGCAGAAATTTTGGATGCGTGCGCAGCACCACACGATCATGGAAGAATTTCATGTAGGGAACATATGTGACCAGGGCCTGGATTTCACCGACCCTATGAGTGGAAGTGATCGCCACCAGGAACATAACTTTCTAGGTGAAGAACTTCAGGTCACAGGACTTAAGAGGCTTGAAAGGAGGCCGCAATAGCCTCGCCAGGACAACATTGAGATCCCACAGAGTCGCTGGCAGGCAAAGCGGGGGCTTCAGCTGATCAAGGCCCCGCAAGAAGTGTTCCACCAGCGGCTGGACTGAAATGGGCACACCAGCGACTCCCTAGTGGTAGGCGCTGAGGACGCTGAACCCAGACCGAGCTGATTTGGAGTCCAGACTCGGACAGATGCCAGAGGTAATCCAGCAAGTGGGGAAGCGGACAGGAGAATGGATCCAGTCCATGACCAGGACACCATATGGAAAAACGCTTCCACTTCGAACTGTAGGATTTCCGGGTGGAAGGTTTCTGGGACTCAATCAAGACCCTGGAGACACCATCCGAGAGCTGCAAAGGCCGGAGGATCATGCATTCAACATCCACGGCGTGAGGGCCAGGGCCCGGAGGTTCGTGTGGCACAAGGTGCCCTGGTTCTGCAATATGAGGTGGTGGGCCATTCCCAGCAGGACCAGCATGCTCACTGACAGGTTCTGAAGAGGAGGAAACCACACCTGCCTTGGCCAAGAGGAGGCCACCAGGATCATGGTCCCCCCTGTCCTCCTGCAGTTTCGTCAGAGTCCTCGAGAGGAGCGGGAAAGGGGGGTATGCGTACATGAGACCCTGTCCCCAGCGAAGGGAGAAGTTGTCGCAGGCCGGATGGCCCTCCCCGGAATCAGGGAGCAGAATGCGCTCACCTTGTGATTGCGGGAAGAGGCGAACAAGTCCATGTACGGCGTGTCCCAGCAACGGAACAAATCGGCTGCCACCGCAGGGTTCAGGGACCCCTCGTGTGGCTAGAAGGACCGGCTGAGACGGTGCTCAGTTGACCCGGCAAGTAGGTGGCCCGTAGGTGCATTCCTCTGGAAAGGGCCCAGTCCCAGACCTGCGTTGCCTCCTGGCAAAGGAGGAAGGAGCCTGTGCTGCCCAGCTTGTTGATGTTCCATATCGCCACCTAGTTGTCTATTTTGATGAGGACAACCTTGGAGGACAACCTGTCCTGGAAGGCCCACAAGGCGTATCATATTGCCCGAAGCTCCAGGAAGTTTATCTGGCATCAGGCTTTGGCCACGGTCCAAAGACCCTGGGTATGCAGGCTGTCGTGTGGGCCCCACACCCGAGGGGCGGCATCGGTGGTGAGGGTCATCTGGGGAGGCGCAGGCTGAAATGGCAGCACAGTTTCCAAATTGGGAACGGCTTTCCATCAGGCCAGGGAGGAGCGGAGGAGGTCCATGACTGGTGCCATTGGGACCGCAAGGCCCACTGAGGGTTCCTCATGCAGAGGCGGGCCCGAGCGGTCACATGGACCGAGGCCACCATGTACCCAAGCAGGCGGAGCTGCAGACGGGCTAGCACTGTCTTTCGGTTGTGAATGAGCGTGGCCAGCGAGGAGAGGGCAATCACTCGATCCTTGGGAGGAAAGCCTTTGCTTGTGCCATGTCCAACTTGGCGCCGATGAAATCTAGTCGTGGAGACGGAGAGAGCTGTGACTTGGGGAAGTTGATAACAAATCCCAACGTCTACAAGGTCTGAACCATCAGGGCCCAGTGCGTTCAAGGCCCCGGAGTGGGAGTCGATCTGGATCAGCCAATCGTCTAGGTATGGAAAGACGTGGACAAAGCGACGCCTGAGATAGGCAGCTACCACCGCCAAGCATTTTGTGAAGACGCGTGGGGCTGATGCCATCCCAAAGGGCAGCACTTTGTACTGAAAATGTGCTGTCCTCACCAGAAAGTGGAGGTACTTCCTGAGATTGGGGACAATTGCAATATGAGCGTAAGCCTCCTGTAAGTTGAGGGAGCAGAGCCAGTCTCCTCTTCGTCTGAGTGGGATCAGCGTGTCCAGAGAGACCATTTTGAATTTCTCTCTTACAAGAAACCGGTTCAATGCCCTGAGGTCGAGAATGGGGTGCAAGCTGCCATTCATCTTCAGAATGAGGAAGTACCTCATTGCTCGCGGGGGACCAGTTACACTGCACCCGCCTTTAAAAGGGTGGAGAGTTCCAACTGAAGGACAACCTGATGGGCGGGCGAACCCCACGATGGACATGGGGAAGCGGTCTTTGGGAGCCTGCTGAAATTCAGGCGGTAACCCTGGCGGATAAAGGAGAGGACCCAACGATCTGAGGTGATCGCTTCCCAGCGGTGGGGAAAGCAAAGGAACCTGCCACCGACTGGGGGATTGACCGCCAGGGGAACCGGCTTTTGGCTCATGCCCCCTCACCGCCAGTCAAAATCCTGTTGAAGGGGCCTGCTGGGGGGCTGGTTGAGTCCTCGGATCCCGCTGCTGTCGGCCACGACCCCAGGACTGGACAGAGGCGAGCGAGCATGGGTGGCTAGAGGATAGTAATTCCTCGGCCGGTAAAAGGGCTTACAAGGGCCTGGCCTGGAGGACATCTTGGAGGAGGAAGGGCCTTCAGAGGGGCTGGCGGAGAGTTGCTGAAGAGTATCGTGCTGATCTTTCAGCTGTGTCATGACCTTTTTCACCTTATTCCCAAACAGGTTTTCGCCTATACAGGGGGGATACGCAAGCCTGTCCTGAACCTCTGGTCGAAGTCCTGAGACTCGGAGCCAAGCCAGCTGTCTGGCACCGACGCCGCTGGTGGCTATGTGGGCTGCGGTCTCGAACACATCATAGGTAGGCCTCATCTCTTGTCTACCCGCCTCAAGGCCCAGCATGGCAGTGGCTGCAAGAGACTCCTGCTGCTGCTGGGGAAGGCCCTCTGCAAAATCTTGGAGCTGCTTCCACAGATTGCGGTTGTACTGGGTCATGATTAGCTGGTAGGCTGCAATGCGGGCCACCAGCATAGCCCCCTGGAATATTTTCCTTCCGATGCCATTGAGCTCCCTCTGGTCGCGCCCTGGAGGGACAGAAGCATGTCCAGGAGCGTCTGGCCTTTTTAAGCGTGGACTCCAAAAGCCCTGACCAGTCGGGAAAGTGCAGCCGTTCGAAGCCCACAGCCTGTTGAACTAGGTAGGTTGCGTCAGCTTTCCTGTTTACCGGGGACACCGACACTGGGTGTTCCCACACACGGAGGAGGAGCTCCTTAAAGATATCATGGACCTGCACCACCCACGATTTCCTTGGGAGCATTGATGAACTGGAAGACCTCCAGCATCTTGTGATGGGTGTCCTCCTCCAACAGGAGATGGAAGGGGATGGCTTTTGCCATGGCCCTTACAAAACTGGCAAACAACAGGTCTTCGGGCAGAGACCGACGCCATTCCTCCAGATGGGAAGGTTCCAAGAGAGGATGAGTCCGAGGCATCATCACCCCACCCTTCTTGCTGGGGCCCGGACACCAAGGGCGGGGGCCGGGAGGGGGCAGTGGGCCTGGGCCCCAAGGGCACCAAAGGCCGTGAGGGCACCGGCGGCATTGATGGAACCCAATGACATCGAGGGGGCATCGGCTGTGGTATGCCGGAAGGAACCAGCGGCAGCCTGGGGAACTGCGGGCAAGGGTGCCTGGTCCCCGAGGCCTCATCCTCCTCGGAGGACCCGGGATCGCTCCGGTGGAGAGCATCGGTGGCCGAGGAGGCATCAAAGTCCTCTCTGGCACAGGTTACATCAGTAGGGCACCAAGAAGGACATCCAGACACTCCAGCACAGATGCGAGCATCGATGGTTGAGGCTCGGGCATCGGTATGGGGGCTGGTGGAGCCGGCAGCTAGATTCTCTGTAGCGCTTTGAGCACCACCGACTGCACCCTGCGGTCCAGCTCCTCCTGAAAGTCCTGGTTAATTAGGACTGATGGAGGGGGATGAGGCGTCGCCGGCAGATCCTCAGAAGGTTAACAAGGAGGCACAGCACCCAGCACCGTTGCCGGTGGGGAATACCTTGGGCTACCAGTGGTACCGGAGGAGGGGCCTCCAGTGGCCGGTGCCGCTTCGATGGCAGCTCGGCAGCCGCTAATGCTGCTCGGGAACCATGGCGAGATGGTGACCGGTGTCGATGCTTCCTGGGTTTCCAGTGCTCGGCCCGGTCTTTCCCCAGCACAGAGGATGACAAGAGCCCCGAGATTGGGAGGAGGGGAGAGACCACCGAGGATCAATCTCCCTCTTCCCAATCCTTAGGGTTACTGGAGAGCAAGACCGCCAGGGGAAGAGACAGGGATGATTCCCCGCGGTCCTTGGGCGTGAGGATCCTGCTGTTGTCGGCCATGACCCCGGGGCTGGACCAAGGTGAGAATACCAAAGCCAAAGTGGAGAGTTTTGGCGAGCCAAACAGCTTCTCCATTTTGTCAAGCGCACTCGACACCCTTTGGGGTCATTTGGTCGTACAAATACACACCTAGACGTCGTGCGAGGCCCTCGGGCAGAAGATACACACCTCATCCAGATCCGTGATGGTCATGGTCCGCAGACACTGGGAGCACCGTCAAAAACCTGACAATGCCATCGAAAAGAGAGGCCGGCACGTTCAATGGCCGATGGGCACCACGCTGCGGAAGTCGGGATTCAACTGCAAAGAACGAAGTCAAAAACCAAGGGTACTTACCGAACGGAGGAACCAAATGCGAAAGGGGACCCGATGCAGAAACCCCCCGAAAAGTTCGAAAATAATTTCAAGGAGTTGGAGCTCCACCACCGCGAGGCTACTGTACTGCGGAAAAGAAGAGACTGAAGGGGGACCTCTCGTGGACGCGCGGATAGCAGCAGGCTGGGCATGCTCAGTCCGCCAGTCAAAGTTTCTAGAAACTGAGAAAAGTTTTCTGTGCCGGGCTGCATCGGATGATGTCACCCACATGTGACGACTACCATCCTGCTTGTCCTAGGAGAAACATATAATCGGGGGGGAAAGGAGCAGATTGAGAGTACAGGAGTCATATAGCTTTTTTACTTTTCTAGTTTAACTAACTGAAGAACAACTAGGAGGGGAGAGTGCACACTGGCTGATGTCACCACCATGTTTTCAAAAGCTGGACAGGAAAGCATGGCTTGAAAAAGACCTGGGCAAAACGACTATGATCATGTCTCTCTCCTCTACATCCAGGCATTGGCCTGCAGGTGAGCTTTAACGGACTGTCACTGTAAAACTATTACCTTAATAAATTAGGGGGAAACTGGCAAAGGCCCACTTGATGGGGAAAATCTTGTTACTTACTTTTGCCCTTTTTTGTCAAATCGATGGTACAAATGATCAACAGCAGCAATCCAATAAACTCTGCCCATAAGCGAATACCCCAATTAGACGTGGGCTTTTCGAGCAGAACCATTTTGGCCATCTTTAGCTTCAACCTCTCTTTTCGTGCTTTTCATTTTCTGAGCTTACCTGCAGAATTGATCCTTTTGCTGGAGTTTCTATCCACTTTGGAAAGCGGCGTAGAGGAAAGCCGTCTGGAAGAGGAAACATATCCCTGCAGTGGAGTGTTATTGACGATCAGAGCAGTATCGTGCATGCTTATCTCATTAAATGCCTTTGTTCCCAGCCCAGTCAGTTTTGGCTGCTGTGAAATAATGCTCTCCTGGAAGGTAACTTTCTGATGAGAGGTGGATGGGAGTCGGCTGAAGGCGCCACAGAGAAATGGTGGAGACAGAGGCTTTGCTTGGGGGCTGCTTTTAACAGCAGCATGAACGAGTCTTTGCTGGTAGTTCCTGTAGGCCTCCTCCAAGTACTCGGCCTCTTTTTCAAGTTCTTTGATCCTCGCTTTGGTTGTGGCTACGAATTCAACATCCGAGTCAGGCGAACTACCGACCTTCCCAACAGATTGCCGATACCTGGAGCTGGAGCCACCCCCTGCTTCAACAAAGTAATCAGACAATGGCTGGCTCTGCAAGAGAGCTCTGTCTACATAAAAGTCATGAGGAACAACACTGTCTGTGGAGAGGGCAAGGACAGAGCGATCAATCAGGGAAGGCTTGGGGTTGCGATACACTTCATTCTCAAGAGCTGCACAAGCAAGAGAGAGTCACACAGAGAGAAGAAAAAGAAATTTAGCGAGAAAAATTGACATAGAATGATTGCGTTTTCATCATCATTTCATATCTGCACGATGTTTTTGTGTGAGATCATTTTTTTGATTATTTAGATTTAAATCACAATGCAAAGAAATCAAAGGAAATTCAAACTGTAAATTATGCCAGAACCACCTTTCACTCTTTAAAACAAGAAAAAGAAAATCTGAAATAATCCAGGAGTCAAGGATAAAGTGTTTCTCAGTAATGAAAAATCTAGGTCAGTATAAACACACACACACAAAATAACCCCCCATAACCAGAATCTGTTCAAACTGTTGTTTCCAGACATTTTTGGACGCACTCTATTTTCAGGATTTGCATTTCTCTCCAGATCAGTAGCCCTTCCTATTAAGGTCTGTATATACTGCCATAAAATCATGCCAATGAGTTAATTGATGGGCTGCATTTATTGATTTGGAAGATTCAATCAGATTGTAATCATTTTGCTCAGTGAAACAGAAACTAAACGTCACCAGCTAGCCAAGATAAAGCTGCAGCCGAAAAAGTGAAAATGCTACTTACCCATTCTCAGTACCTGAGAATCCTACTGCCTCACAGAATCACACTTACACACATTCTCTGCTCAGGCGGTACTCCCAGCTAAAGCTAATGCTCAGCCAAAAGAGAGTGCCGAGAGTAGGCAAATGAACCATTTAACGCCCTTCCAAACAGTGCAATTTCAAATCTTATAAAGGTGAAAAAGCTTACAAAAAATGGAAGAGAAAACTAAAAGTACAGACCGAGCTGTGTTTGGTGCAGCTGCAGCTTCAAATCTTCTACCTGCACATTTAACCTTCTGATTGTGTCTTCACAGTTTAACAACTGGGTTGTCAGCTCTGCACAGCGATCAGCCTTCAAAAGAAGAGGAAGACAGAATGGAGTCAGTTTCTCCCTTTGGTTTCCTTGTGTTCCCTGCTTCTTCCAATCCCCATTATCAGTAACAACCAAACCCGAAAGTAGCACCACCTGCCATCACATGACAAACCTAGAGCTGGAAGTGTCTTCTAAGGCTGAAATTCTCACCACTGCAACAAGTGTATGTCAGCCCTCCCTCAACAAGGCTGATTCTAGACACAAGGCAGTGTACGTGTCACACGAGATCATAATTACTAACCGTAAAACAAAACGAGGCCGTGATCCCTGCCACTTAATACCATCCCTAACTCCCACTCAGGGTTAAACACCCGTGAACATGTGAAAGGTCCTTCCAAACACTGCTCCGGCTCTGCCTGCACCTGTGCACTTGCCCTTATACTGGGAGCTTCCCATCTGCCATTGGGGTCCCGCTTACTTCTGGGCAACTACCCTGTCTCACACACTTTCTCCAGATGGTCTCTAGGGACACTACGACCCCACAAAACCTAAGGGGTAGATTTTAAAAGCGCGCGCCGGAACACGCATGTTATAAAATCCGGGGGCCGTGCACGCATGTGCGGGCAGCAGGTGGTGTACTTATGCAATTGCCGCATGGTGACGCATCCCAGCCTTTCCCAGTTTCCTTCCAGACTTCCGCTCTACCGGCCGCCTCCAGCCCCACCCCCCCGGACCGCCCCTTTATCTGGGTCTGGCACTTCGGCGCGTAGAAGGGGTCATGCACGTGGCAGGGCCTCTTTGAAGATACGCGGGGTGCTAACTTAACTGAGACTGTGCATGTTAAACTGCCCCCCAAAACCTCACCCCGAGTTACTAGTTGCCCCTCTTAAGTGGTACAAACAGTTTGCTTATAAAGAGTCTCTTTCTCTCTCAAAATATGACAAAAGCCTGTCTGGGTAATGCTCAGCTTGCAAAGTGACAATATCGCGGGTGCGATAAATTTAATGCACGTTGCGGTAAAACAGCTATGCAATGTGTTATCAGGAAAATTAGCCTAAGCACGCCCCTTTTTTTTTAAATCACAGATGCTATTTTTTGCAATTTTATAGCAAAATGGTAAATCTAGAGGTTAGCCAGATAATGCTTTTCCACCCTAGAACTCCCATGGACCCCCACCCAGACCTAGCTGGATAAGTTTCCATTCTGCTAAAAACTTTTGACGGTTATGTGAGGGGGTGGTCAGACAAGTGGGATTTTTGAATGCCGGTGTTTGGCGAAGTGCCAAAGTGAACCAGACGAACACGCTGAACACAGACCTCTGCCTAATCAAGATTCACTTAACTAGCCAGTGCCCTGTGACTGTTCTTAGGAAACTGTTCAAAAGTGGGACAGAATCCTGAGACGGGTCTGGTTGGCTGTGCTCCTCAGTCAGGACTAAGACTTCTGGCAGACCCTGGGCTAGATCTCGCTGGAGGTGGTGCTGCAGAATCAATCACAACCCACCGGCTTCCTAACCTTTAAACCTTCATAGGACATTGCAAGGAGGCCAGCTTAACCCCTTCAGCCCTGGCTGACACAAAAGAGAGTCTTCCAAATACTAGGATTTGCAGAATACTGCACAGATCCAGAAGTCACTTGTGTAGAAAGTTTGCAAGGGAGAGGGAATTCTCACTGGGGAAGACACAGGTGCAAGGGCAAAACAAGGAATCACAACAGGCACAGAGATCCCTATTTCACCACAAATTCCAACAGGTCTCGGTTTCAGGATATCCACAGTCATACTTTGTGTGTTACATCTGCATTGACTTGTGAATCAGATTCTTTTATATATTTTGATTGTCTTAATGGTGGCTCACAAGGACCAGAGTTCAGATCAACATTACTGATCTATTACTGGTTATATTAATACACATATCAGGCTATTTGGTGTTAAACACACAGTGCAACATAGTAGTTGCTGTATGATCTACAGTGAATCAAAAGGGATTGCTAGTGCTCATGTATCTTAATACAAAACAGTCTCCTGACTGCAGAACTGCAGGTTTTTCACCATCTACCATCTGCTGGAGACAGAGAAATACTGAGGGTCTGAAGGTGGCACACTGGGTTCTCTGTCTCCATCTGCTGGCAGGGAGGCAAAACCCAGGAGTCTGGACTGATCTGGGTACGTACAGGGAACTGAATTATATTCCTCAAATTAGGTCAGTCTTGGCTAAAGGTTAAAGTTAAAATAGCTATGTCACCTGAGACCGGTCTTAGAGCAGAATGATTTTAGAACAATTGTGCAAGCCTTTGCTCCGACTATAGGGTTACCAAAAACACAGAGTCGGTTGCTGCAATATTGTCAAAATTCTGCCGCCAGACTAATTACCAATACAAGTACATCCAAACATATAATCCTGGTATTGCAAAGATTACTTTGGTTGTCAGTGCCTCAGCAGCTACAATTTAAAGACATTATGCTAATAATTAAATCCTTTCAAGATAAATGCCCCAGGCTATTTATCTAATTTATTTAAAAGATGTTTCAGCCTGGGTCTACGTTTGGCTTCACAGCATCTTTCAACATTACTTAGTGTAAAGGAGGTCCATCTAGCAGAAGTTAGCCCTAAATTATGGAATTCTCTCCCAGATGAAATTAAGTTCGTAACTGATGTAAAGGCTTTTTGGAAAAAAAATAAATAAATAAAAGTTACCTTTTTTCGAGAAGTGTTTTCTGTTGCAGTGGAATTATTTTATTGTTTTTATTTTCATTTTTTACTGTTTGAATATGAACCCTGTGATTTGTCAGAAGATTTTTTTTGTTTCAATGGACTGCTATTATGTTTTTATGGTTTTTATTGTAGAATGTCTTTGTAATATGCCTCTGTAATCCGCTTAGCATGTGCCAATATAGGCAGAAAATAAATATTTTAAATAAATAAAATTAATAAATCAAAGTAAAACTGTGCGTAAGTTTCTTTTGATTATTGCCTCCAAAATGTTTTGAGAAGTGCTGCTAAGGGAAAAAAAATAGTGACTATTACTGAAGTCCATCCAAACGGCGCAGGATGTACCTCATTTTGCAATTGATTTTCCAGAAGTTCTTTCTGCGTTTTGAACTCCTCTTGGTCGAGTTTTCTACCATTTTCTGCTCTTCTTAACTCTGCTTGCAGGGCTATCTGCTCAGCTGCTGGATAAGACAGTCCTAGAATTTAAAGAATGCCAAAATTGCCCATCAGCTTGAAGTACATTTTTGTTACAATTAAAGCTTGCTAAAACTATCACATATAACCAGAACATTTTCTGAGCTATGCAACAGCCTTGATGTTCCTTTTCTGGTTGTTAGGCAGGAAGAAGGTTTTCAGCTTTCAGATAGACTCTGACATATTGTATTATCCTGGGACACCCAATAACATCTCGAGGGTAACATATTCCATCTAAGTCTCAACGTTTTGCTAGAATCTTCCACCCTGATCTAACATATGCTATAAAACTTGGATAAAAATTACAGGCACAGTTTTTTCTTAATTTTCTGGTTGAAAAGAATGTTGAACTGAGCCCCATTTCCCACTCAACATTCAAATTGTAGTTTGTGATGTACTGCGTTTTTAAAATTGACATGATATGTTGTTACTGTATGCATCAAACATTTTGATATTTGGAGTTGCAGGTTATAAAAAAAAAGTTTGATAAGTAATCATATCGAACACAGAATCAGCTATAAAATAAACATTTATGCCCTGCAACTTCTTCCAACAGATTATCTACTGCATTGTGCTTGTCTTGTGTACTAATTGTAAAGTATTAAGCATGCCGAGAAGAGGCTGGTGCTAGAAGCTGCGTGTCACTATGCTAGAAGTTTCCACTCACTGTCTCTAAGCTGCTGCAGCTCTCTGTGACTTTCCTCCAATTGCTGCTTGAGAAACTTGATCTGTGTCTGAAGCTCCAGCTTCTCCGCCTTTAACTGGGGATAGTCTCTGGTTTCCTTCAGGTTTTCTGTAAGCAACTGGTTTTGTCTGGTCAGTACAGAAACTTGGGCATTGGCTGAGTTCAGTTCCAGCTGCAAGTACAATTAGTGAGAATTATTCAGCCATGTTCCACAAGAGCCACAAATAGCCATTCTTTTGTATCGCTTCCATAACAACACAATCAAAACTGTTATACGTTTGCTGTCCTCTGCTATAAAGGCAGCAAGGGCGTGGAAGACAGATGACAAGAAAGCAGCAGACCCCCCAGATCTACCTTACCACCTTCACAGAAAACGTCCTTGTTGTACGTCTTCATGTGATAAGTTAGCAAGTGACTGTCTCTCTCATGTGTACATGTTGTAATGCTATAGAAATGTGCAGTGGTAGCATTAGTAGTAGCAGCAGCAGTAATCACACAGTGGAATTTCCAGAAGACAGTGTGCGTGGTAGGATAGGATGCAGAGGGCTAAAGCGAAGAGGATGGAAAAGGTTACCGTACACACCTCCCTCTCCAACAGTGACAGCTGCTAGTAATTCTCAATATCCCACCTGAACTTCCTCTGTGTGGGATATTGCCTGATGAATTTCTTCCTTCCTTGAATCAATCACTAAAGCTTCTTCGCGTAGACGCATTGCCTCCTCTGAAAGTTAAAAAAAAAAAAAATTGCAGTAGTACCATTGGATCTGTATGGACCTAAATATTTAGTACACGGCAGATACCAGAGACCCTCAATATACATAACAATACAATCACTGGGTGACGAGAATCAAATCAAGGAAAAGCGCTTCATGTGATCTACTTGGATTTCAGCAAAGCTTTTGATATAGTCCCACATAGGAGGCTCATAAATAGAATGAGAAACTTAGGAGTGGGTTATAAATTGGTGGAATGGATTACAAATTGGTTGACTGACCAGAAGCAGTGGTAATGGTAAATGAAAGTCATTCTGAAGAGAGATCAGTGTTAAGCAAGAGGGCCTCAAGCATCAGTTTTGGGACCAATTCTGTGAGTGATGTTGCAAAGGAGATAAAAGGTTTGTCTTTTTCGGTTAGCACTAAGGTCTGCAACAGAGTGGACATGCCTGAAGTAGAGAGAATGAAAGATGATTTAAGAAAGCTTGAACAGTGGTCGAAGGTTTGACAGCTGGGATTCAATCCAAGAAGTGCAGTCATCCATTTAGGGAGCTGTAATCCAAAAACAGCGGTAAGAGATTGGGCTGAAAGAGTGGCATTGGGGTGATAGTGTCCCCCGATCTGAAGGCAGTGAAGCAATGTGACAAGGTGGCAAAAGCCAGATGGATGCTGGGCTGCATAGAGAGAGGAATAACCAGCAGGAAAAAGGAGGTGGTGATGCCCTTGTACAGGTCTTTGGTGAGGCCTCACCTGGAGTACTGTGTTCAGTTCTGGGGACCTTATATCAAAAAAGATAAGGACAAGGTGGAAGCGGTCCAGAGAAACGGAGTGGGGTCCGCATCAAAAGTCATATGAGATGACAATGAAGGAGCTGAATATCTACACTCTGGAGGAGAGGAGGTGCAGGGGAGATTTGATATTGACCTTCAGATACCTGAAAGGTACTAATGATGCACAAACAAGCCTTTTCTGCTGGAAAGGAAACGCAGAATTAGGGGTCATCATACAAAGCTCCAGGGAGGATGACTCAGAACCAATATCCAGAAATATTTCTTCACAGAAAGGATGGTAGATGCATGAAATGTCCTCCCGGAAGAGCTGGCGAAGACAAGAATAATGATGGAATTCAAAAGGGCAGGAGATAAACACTGTGGATCCCTACAGGCTTGAGGATGCAAATGAAGAAAAGGTAACCTATATTAACGTTACTTGTAACATTTATTTATTTATTTATTTGCTTGCTTTTATATGCCGACATTCATTGGGGGATATCACGCCGGTTTACATGTTAACGCAGATAATAGAAAGACTAAAGTGTCTTAATATTATTACATTGTAACAGAGGTAACAATTAATGTAATTACATTTTAACAGAGGGGAAACACTGTAACGGGAGTACGTCAAACAACTTAACAACTCAGCATCAGTATAATCACATTAGAAGGTAGGCATCTCAAGAATTGTTACATTGTAAAGATAAGTACAAAGGAAACTTAGTGGCACTTATTGTGTTACGCATCTCAAGAATTATTGCATTGTGTGAATAGGAAGCATAGAAGAAGTTATTGTGATACGCAGGCGTGCAATAAGGCATAATGGCATTGTGACATTTTCATTTTATCAAGAGATGAGGAGGGGGAAGGAGGTTAGGCCTGTGGGCTGGTAATAACCAGGTTTTTAGATTTTTTTTGAAAGACTGGGTGGATGTCTCCAATCTGAGTTGTGCAGGGAGTGCGTTCCATAATGAAGGACCGGCTATTGATATGGCGCGTTCTCTGGTTGTGGTGAGGTGTGCTTGTTTTGCAGAAGGTATGTTTAGCAGGCCGGTGTTCTTGGATCTTAAGTTTCTTTGGGTGTCATAGTGGTGGAGGGTGTCTTTTAGCCATTCCGTATTTTTATTGTAGATGGATTTGTATAGTAGGGTTAGGGCTTTGTATTGGATTCTGTGGATTATTGGGAGCCAATGGAGGTCTTTGAGGATGGGTGTGATGTGGGAGGATCGACTATTAAGGATCTGGCTGCTGCATTTTGGAGTAGTTGAAGGGGTTTGAGGGAGGATGCAGGGAGCCAAATGAGGAGGGAGTTGCAGTAGTCCAGTTTGGAGAATAAGAGGGATTGGAGTACTGTCCTGTAGTCTTGATTGAAGAGGAGGGGACTTGAGTTTCTTGA
The DNA here is from genome assembly GCF_901001135.1 of Rhinatrema bivittatum. Taxonomy (NCBI): domain Eukaryota; kingdom Metazoa; phylum Chordata; class Amphibia; order Gymnophiona; family Rhinatrematidae; genus Rhinatrema; species Rhinatrema bivittatum. Next base: position 349,995,575 of record NC_042619.1, read on the forward strand.
GGACTTGTAGCTTAAAGTAGCCCTCTTTTATTGTTGCGTTGATATGTTTTTTTAGGTTGAGCTCTGAGTCCAATGTGATACCTAGGTCTTTTACTTCGGTAATGCATTGGCTGAATGGTTGGATGGGCGTGGGGTCTTGTATGTTCTTTGTGAGGTGCTTGTTTGTTATGTAAAGTATTTCTGTTTTTGAGTGATTGAGTGTGAGGGATAGCTGCGAAAGGAGGTTTTTTATTTGGGCTGAGTAGGATTCCCACAACAGTAGGGTGCGTTGTATGTTTTCTTTTATGGGGAGTAGAATCTGGACATCATCTGCGTAGACGAAGTAGTGGAGGTTCAGGTTGGAGAGGAGTTTGCAGAGGGGGAGCATATATATGTTGAATAGGGTGGAGGAAGGAGAGGAGCCTTATGGTACGCCATGGGGGAGTGGGAATTGCTGTTGTTTAGTCTCACTTTGTAGGATCTATTAGATAAGTAGGTTTCAAATCATTTTAAGGTTTTGTCGCCTAGTCAGATTTCCATTAGCTGGGTTAGTAAAGAGTTGTGGTTGATGGTGCTGAAGGCAGCAGAGATGTCCAGTAGGAGTGTCCGGCATCGAGACCTCTCTGGGTGATGTCTGTGAGGGATAGTAGTAGTAGCGTTTCGGTGCTGAGAGATTTCCTGAATCCGTGTTGAGTGGGGTAAAGGATTTTGTGTGCTTCCAGGTGTTCTGAGAGTTGGTGGTGCATGGGGGTAATCTGCACAGAGCAGCAGTTACTTCCAAAAGCAACTTTCTGGGCAGACCGGATGGACCTTTGGTCTTTATTTGACGTAGTTTACTATGTTATAGTTCATTGGTAATATTACTTAAAAACATAAGAACATAAGAAATTGCCATGCTGGGACAGACCAAGGGTCCATCAAGCCCAGCATCCTGTTTCCAACAGAGGCCAAAAACCAGGCCACAAGAACCTGGCAATTACCCAAACATTAAGAAGAACCCATGCTACTGATGCAATTAATAGCAGTGGCTATTCCCCAAGTATAATTGATTAATAGCCATTAATGGACTTCTCCTCCAAGAACTTATCCAAACCTTTTTTGAACCCAGCTACACTAACTGCACTAACCACATCCTCTGGCAACAAATTCCAGAGCTTTATTGTGCGTTGAGTGAAAAATAATTTTCTCCGACTAGTCTTAAATGTGTTACTTGCTAACTTCATGGAATGCCCCCTAGTCCTTCTATTATTCGAAAGTGTAAATAACCGAGTCACATCTACTCGTTCAAGACCTCTCATGATCTTAAAGACCTCTATCATATCCCCCCTCAGCCGTCTCTTCTCCAAGCTGAACAGCCCTAACCTCTTCAGCCTTTCCTCATAGGGGAGCTGTTCCATCCCGTTTATCATTTTGGTTGCCCTTCTCTGTACCTTCTCCATCGCAACTATATCTTTTTTGAGATGCGGCGACCAGAATTGTACACAGTATTCAAGGTACGGTCTCACCATGGAGCAATACAGAGGCATTATGACATTTTCCGTTCTATTAACCATTCCCTTCCTAATAATTCCCAACATTCTATTTGCTTTTTTGACTGCTGCAGCACACTGAGCCGACGATTTTAAAGTATTATCCACTATGATGCCTAGATCTTTTTCCTGGGTGGTAGCTCCTAACATGGAACCTAACATCGTGTAACTACAGCAAGGGTTATTTTTCCCTATGTGCAACACCTTGCACTTGTCCACATTAAATTTCATCTGCCATGTTGCGATGGAGAAGGTACAGAGAAGGGCAACCAAAATGATAAAGGGGATGGAACAGCTCCCCCCATGAGGAAAGGCTGAAGAGGTTAGGGCTGTTCAGCTTGGAGAAGAGACGGCTGAGGGGGGGATATTATAGAGGTCTTTAAGATCATGAGAGGTCTAGAACGGGTAGATGTGAATCAGTTATTTACTCTTTCGGATAATAGAAAGACTAGGAGGCACTCCATGAAGTTAGCATAGGGCACATTTAAAACTAATCGGAGAAAGTTCTTTTTCACTCAACGCACAATAAAGCTCTGGAATTTGTTGCCAGAGAAGGTAGTTAGTGCAGTTAGTGTAGCTGGGTTCAAAAAAGGTTTGGATAAGTTCTTGGAGGAGAAGTCCATTAATGGCTATTAATCAATTATACTTAGGGAATATTATATGGAAACATTCCATAAGGTGCACACAATTGAGAAACCCCTGCTTTTCCTGTCCTATTTTCGAAGCCCCTTGCCCAGACAAATTCATTGGGTGATCCTGATGGCTTTTGCTGGCATAGGGTGAAGGGGAAGCCTGCTCAGATGCAACACTTCAGGCTCACTCAAGTAACACCTGAATGCTTGCTCACTCCTTCCATCCCTCCTGAGCCCACGTGCTTCAAATGTGCAACGAATACCCAGACTTCAGCAAGGCAAAAAAGAATTTTAGCACGGAGAAAAAGACCAGATAGACAGAGATCTATCAATTTATACTTGGCACAGGGAGACAGTCCAGATTTTAAGATAAAATAATTCACAATTGCCACAAACACACATCAACTGTGAACATATCCATGTTGAGGAGATTAGTATTTTGCATTTATAAAGATTAAAAGAAATAAACTGCTCATTTTCTATATACAATGAATTTTTATGTCTGTGCCAAATTAAACATTTGTGCAAACACCTTGCATTTTTCACCATTACAAAATTAAATCTTGCAAACAAATAAAAAAAACCCTATAAAAATGCTTGTGCAATTTTGAAATTGCCCCAGTTTAAAGCAAAGCATAAATCTGATGCAAGGCGTAAACATTTTAGAAACATAAGGCATAGAGGGCTGCAGGACATCTGCCCAAGCCTTAACTCTGATGCCAAAGTCACGTGCTCAGAGGTGAGTCCTGATGTCATGTCCCAGGCTATGCAAGCGAAGGCTCCAACCCCTCTTCTTTAACCTTTCACCAACAAAAACAACAACACAACCCAAACCTCTATTCTTTTTCTCATCTTCGGTGACCTTGTGTGATCTTTTCACATATTCTTCTTTCAGCTCAATCTGATATCTAGATACCAAAAAAAAATAAAAAAAGCCCATTACACACCATCACACATCAATGCAAAGCTGTGAACATTATGTACTTATTTATATCTGCAGCGTAAAGTTTACTATCGCCAATGGCGTGACCCTGCTGGATCAAGTCTCGGGGATTAGGTCTCCCTTGTTTTGGGAAAGGCTATTTTGAAAGCAATTTCCGAGGATCTCAAGCCTTTTACCCACGTTCAGCATTTGTCTGAAAACTTTCCGCTCTCGATGCGGGCACTGCAAGAATAACCAGGCTTTTAGCCTTACTGTGAGGAGGTGCTCCGGGGACGTGCTCAGGCCAGGGGAGGAAAAGTACATGCGGACCTGGCACTTCCAAAGCTATGCGTGGACTTTTCCCCTAGCAAACATTTACCTGCACAAAAAGCAGGCGCAAATGTCCACGGGTATTTCATACCTGGGGCAATGTTCAAAGTGAAGGTTTCTCTTCAAAAATTATGCACCAGTGTGGGCAGTTTGCATATTGTTCCCTTAACGTCCTGTCTGTCACCTCCATAAAAATAACAGTCCCTGACATGGCAGGTGGGGGCAGGATGATTTGCGGGTTTTTTATTTATTATTTATTTATTTTTGGCTTTTTATATACCGGAAGTTCCTGTATAATATACATATCACTCCGGTTTACAAGGAAATGACTAACTGTCGCCTGGATGGCGGTTTACATGGAACATATAGAACAATTAAAACAATTAAACCCTTAGAAAACAGGTACATTAAAACCATTAGAAAACAAATTAAAAAACAAAAATAAAACAATTAGTAATTACATTGTTGCTGTACATTTTTAGACCAGTTGTACTTTGAAGTTTTGCTTTAAATTTTGATTTCTTTTCAGTTTCTCCTGTAACCCTCAATATCGAAACCTTCTCTAGACGTTCTTTATGATTCTGAAGTTATTCTGACATAGGCCACCTTCAAAGGGTAAGTCAGTGACTGAATCAGAACCAAATCACTCACACCACATCTTCCTTCTAATGCCACCTCCAGTTAAAGCATTGATTGCTAGAAAGGAACACTCATTACATAACAGACTTTCTTGATCATAATGTTTAGATTACTTACCTGGTAATCTTCTTTTCCTTAGTGTAGACAGATGGACTCAGTACGAATGGGATAGTATCCGCGTGCTAGCAGTTGGAGACGGATCTGACGTCAGTACGGGGGCGTATATAGCCCCACAGGAAGCGCAGCGACTCAGTAATCTTCCTTGCAAAAGCTGTTATGGATGTGTGTACTGACGCTCAGTGAAAAGTGAAAGTGAAAACAGGATTCCCCTGACCGATTGACAGTGGCTGGAGACCGCCAGCGTTCCCAACCGGAAAGCGGCGACACCTGGTAGAGTGCACGCTCTCATGTAAACAAAGGTATGGCTTACCTGGAATCGGTGAAACTCATGCACACAGGCAGCGGGGCGGGATGCTGAGTCCATCTGTCTACACTAAGGAAAAGAAGATTACCAGGTAAGTAATCTAAACATTTCCTGGCGTGTAGCCAGATGGACTCAGTACGAATGGGATGTACAAAAGCTTTACCTCCCACCTGGGTGGGAGGCTGCCTGAGGACCATGCAAAACCACCCTCGCAAAAGTGAGTCCTCCCTGGCCTGGACATCCAGACGGTAGAACCTGGAAAAGGTATGAAGGGAGGACCATGTCGCTGCTTTACAGATGTCTGCTGGAGACAGCATCCGTGATTCAGCCCAAGATGCCGCTTGGGCCCTGGTAGAATGAGCCTTGACCTGTAGATGCGGAGCCTTCCCAGCCTCCACGTAGGCGGCTCGAACGACTTCTTTAATCCAGCGGGCGATGGTGGGCCGCGAGGCCGCGTCACCTTGCGTCGTCCCGCTGTACAGAACGAACAGATGGTCCGTCTTTCGTAGGTCTTGGGTAAGTTCCAGATACCTGGGCAGCACTCTGCCGATGTCGAGATGGCGTAATAAACGACCTTCTTCAGATTTCCGCAAACCCGCCGTGGTAGGCAAGGATATGGTTTGATTAAGATGAAACTGTGAAACCACCTTAGGCAGAAAGGAGGGAACCGTACGAAGGTGGATAGCCTCTGGAGTGATCCGAAGAAAGGGATCACGGCAGGACAGTGCCTGCAACTCGGAGATGCGGCGCACTGAACACACCGCCAGCAAGAATACCATCTTCAAGGTGAGAGAACAAAGAGGCAGGCACCGAAGGGGTCTGAAGGTGGAGCCGGCGAGGAAATCCAAAACGAGGTTGAGGTGCCACAAAGGCACAGGCCACTTCAGTGGCGGATGAATATGCTTGACTCCCAGCAGGAAGCGAGAAACATCTGGGTGCCTGGCGATGGTCTTGCCATCCCTCCTGGGACCATAGCAAGACAGCGCAGCCACCTGAACCTTGATGGAGCTGAGGGACAGACCCTTCTGAAGTCCATCCTGCAGGAAATCCAACACATTAGGAATTGTGGTCGCATGTGGATTGGTGCCATGAGTGTCGCACCCTGCTTCAAATACTCTCCAGATCCGGATGTATGTGAGGAATGTGAAAAACTTGCGAGCCCGGAGGAGGGTAGCAATCACGGGCTCAGAGTAACCCTTCTTCTTCAATCTAGCCCTCTCAAGGGCCAGACCGTAAGAGAGAATTGAGCCGGATCCTCGTGTAGAATGGGACCTTGACGTAGAAGGTCCCGGAGAGGAGGCAGGGGAAGAGGTTCCCCTGCCAGTAGTCTTCTCATGTCCGCGTACCAGGGTCTTCTTGGCCAGTCTGGTGCCACTAGAAGAACTAGGCCCCGGTGTGTCCGAATCTTGTGGATGAGGGCGCCCAGCAGAGGCCACGGAGGAAAGGCGTATAGGAGAGTCCCGGGAGGCCACGGCTGGACCAGGGCATCGATGCCCTGCGAGAACGGGTCGCGCCGGCGGCTGAAGTATCTGGGTACTTGAGCATTGGACTTGTCCGCCAGTAAATCCATGGCCGGAATCCCCCAATGATCGACAATCATCTGGAAAGCTGTGGGGGACAGCCGCCACTCTCCTGGATTCAGGCTTTCTCTGCTGAGGAAGTCGGCTGTGGTATTGTCCTTCCCAGCAATGTGGACGGCGGAGATGTCAGGCAGATTCGCCTCCGCCCAAACCATCAGTGGGGCGACCTCCAGAGATACCTGTCGGCTTCTGGTTCCACCCTGCCGGTTGATGTAGGCCACCGTGGTGGCGTTGTCGGACATCACCCTGACCGCTCTGTGCCGCAGTCTGTGAGCGAATCGAAGGCATGCCAAACGGACTGCTCGGGCCTCCAGGCGATTGATGTTCCACGTCGACTCCTCTCTGCTCCATCGCCCTTGCGCGGTGAGTTCCTCGCAATGAGCGCCCCAGCCACTCAGGCTGGCATTCGAGGTGAGCAAGGTCCACGTGGGCGAGGACATCTTCGACCCCCTGCTCAGGTGGTTGGACTGCAACCACCACCGCAGCTCGGTCCGAACTCTGGCCGGTAGAGGAAGGTGCGTGGAATAGTCCCGTCGACGGGGGCTCCAGCGAGAGAGCAGGGAATGCTGTAGAGGTCTCATATGGGCCCGCGCCCAAGGCACTACTTCCAGGGTGGATGCCATGAGACCCAGAACCTGCAGATAATCCCAGGCAATGAGCCGACTGGCTCTCATCAGATACTGGAGACGGTGCCGAAGCTTCAACTGTCTCTTGGTCGTAAGACTGACCGTGTCCGCCCGGGTGTCGAACTGTACTCCCAGATACTCTATGGACTGGGAAGGCTGCAGACAGCTCTTGCTGAGATTGACCACCCAGCCCAAACTTTCCAGGAGGGCGATCACTCTGTCGGTAGTCCGCAGGCTCTCCTCTTGTGATTTCGCCCTGATCAGCCAGTCGTCTAGTTAGGGATGGACTAGAATCCCTTCCCGCCTGAGCGCCGCCGCTACCACTACCACCACCTTGGTGAATGTCCGTGGCGACGTTGCCAACCTGAAGGGCAGAGCCCGAAACTGGAAGTGGCGGCCCAGGACTTTGAAGCGTAGGTAGCGCTGATGATCCGGATGGATCGGGATATGCAGGTATGCTTCTGACAGGTCCAATGCCGTGAGGAATTCTCCTGGCTGGACGGCGGCCTTGACGGAGCGTAGAGTTTCCATGCGAAACCGCGGGACGCGCAAGTATCGATTGACTGACTTGAGGTCCAGGACAGGCCGAAAGGTACCCCCTTTCTTGGGTACCATGAAATAGATGGAATAATGACCAGAATTCACTTCCCAGGCATGTACTGGGATGATGGCTTTCAAGGACAAGAGCCTCGCCAGTGTGGCTTCCAATGCCGCCTTCTTGTGCGTGGGACAGGAAGATTCCACAAACTTGTCCGGGGGGAGATGATGAAAGTCCAGGTAATATCCCTCCCGGATCACGGCGAGGACCCACTGGTCCGACGTAATCTCGACCCACCTGGGGTAGAAGAGGGCCAACCTGCCCCCTATGGCTTCGTCCCCCAGATGAGTCGGCGCATTCTCATTGGGAGGCGCGGGCGGGACCCGAGCCCGGGCCTGCTCCCCTCCGATGCTGCTTGGCCCGAAAAAACTGATTCCTGGCCGGAGGACGTGGCGCCTGGTAGCGACCCCTGTAAAGAACAAAGCGCTGTGATCCCCTGCCCCTGGAGGGCCTTGGAAAGGCGCGCTGGCCCCTTCGGAACCGATCTTCCGGCAATCTGGGCACTGGAGAGGTGCCCCATGCACTGGCCAGCTTGTCAAGGTCGCTGCCAAAAAGAAAGGAGCCTTTAAAGGGCAATCTAGTGAGGCGTGTTTTGGAAGGCGCATCCGCTGACCATTTTCGGATCCAGAGCTGCCTCCTGGCGGCCACGGAGGATGAAATCCCTTTAGCCGTCGTGCGGACCAAGTCTGAAGCCGCATCTGCAAGAAAGGAAAGAGCGGGTTCCATGTCCGCCGCTGGAGCGTTGTTCCGAACCTGTGACAAACAGGCACGCGTCACCACCGTGCAGCAGGTGGCGATCCGCAAGGATAAAGCTGCCACCTCAAAGGTCTGTCGCAGAATGGCGCCCAGTCGCCGGTCATGAGGCTCCCTGAGGGCTGTCCCCCCTTCTACGGGAATGGTAGTGCGCTTGACCACAGCACTAATCAAGGCGTCCACCTGAGGGCACGCCAGCAGCTCCTGTATAGCCGGTGCCAATGGGTACATGCCCCTTAGCGCCCGACCCCCTTTGAAGGCAGCCGCTGGTGCCGCCCATTCCAAATCGATCAGTTGTTGTGCCGCATGTAAGAAAGGAAAATGGTGGGCTGTAGGACGAAGACCTTCCAGCAGGGGGTTCTGCGCCGGGGGCACCGAAGCGCTGGGACCTGTAATATCCAATTCCGCCAGGCACCGAGACACCAGGTCGGAGAGATCCTCCTTAGGGAAGAACCGCCTCATGGTTCAATATGGCTCAGTCCCTGGAGGAAGGTCCCCTTCGTCCGGGAGCTCGGATTCGTCCGGTGAGACCTCCTGGTCCAACTGATCCGGACTGTCCAGCAGCGGGAAGTCCCGCTCACGATACGGGCATGATGGCCCAGGAACCGGATCTGCAGGAACCGCCACCGCAGCAGCAGGCGCAGCAGGCGCCGCAGGCGCAGCCACCGCAGGAATGACAGGAACAGCCTAAACCGCCTGGCCAGGCTGGGCAGCCGTTTGCATCTGTACAAAAGCATGAATTCCCTTAAAGAGATCCACCCAGGAAATTGAAGCAGCCTCAAAGTGCCGGGGTACAAGCTCCCCCGGGACTCCTGATTGGTCGAGACTGCCCCCTAACTCCGGGGTAGCCCCTGGGGAACTGTCCACAAACCGTGGCTGGTCCAGACCCGAGGGTCGCACGGCCTCCTCACATTGGGCACAAAGCGAGTCTGGCTCATCACTGCATGTGGCCCGAAGCTGGCATGCAGAGCAGAGGCCAAGGGCTGCAATGCCCGAGGTAGGGGGCGCCGGCGCCGCAGACTCCGCTGCGTCCCACTCCATCGAGTGATAGGCGCTCAATAAGAAAAAGCGGCAGCAAGCGGCGCGTAATACAACAGGCGCTCAACAATAATATGCGGCAGCAAGCGGCGCGTAATACAACAGGCGCTCAACAATAATATGCGGCAGCAAAAGGCGCGTAATACAACAGGCGCTCAACAATAATATGCGGCAGCAAAAGGCGCTGAATACAACAGGCGCTCAACAATAATATGCGGCAGCAAAAGGCGCTTAATACAACAGGCGCTCAACAATAATATGCGGCAGCAAAAGGCGCTGAATACAACAGGCGCTCAACAATAATATGCGGCAGCAAAAGGCGCGTAATACAACAGGCGCTCAACAATAATATGCGGCAGCAAAAGGCGCTGAATACAACAGGCGCTCAACAATAATATGCGGCAGCAAAAGGCGCGTAATACAACAGGCGCTCAACAATAATATGCGGCAGCAAAAGGCGCTTAATACAACAGGCGCTCAACAATAATATGCGGCAGCAAAAGGCGCGTAATACAACAGGCGCTCAACAATAATATGCGGCAGCAAAAGGCGCGTAATACAACAGGCGCTCAACAATAATATGCGGCAGCAAAAGGCGCTGAATACAACAGGCGCTCAACAATAATATGCGGCAGCAAAAGGCGCTGAATACAACAGGCGCTCAACAATAATATGCGGCAGCAAAAGGCGCGTAATACAACAGGCGCTCAACAATAATATGCGGCAGCAAAAGGCGCGTAATACAACAGGCGCTCAACAATAATATGCGGCAGCAAAAGGCGCGTAATACAACAGGCGGTCAACAATAATATGCGGCAGCAAAAGGCGCGTAATACAACAGGCGCTCAACAATAATATGCGGCAGCAAAAGGCGCGTAATACAACAGGCGGTCAACAATAATATGCGGCAGCAAAAGGCGCTTAATACAACAGGCGCTCAACAATAATATGCGGCAGCAAAAGGCGCGTAATACAACAGGCGCTCAACAATAATATGCGGCAGCAAAAGGCGCTTAATACAACAGGCGCTCAATAATAATATGCGGCAGCAAAAGGCGCGTAATACAACAGGCGCTCAACAATAATATGCGGCAGCAAAAGGCGAGTAATACAACAGGCGCTCAACAATAATATGCGGCAGCAAAAGGCGCTCAACAATAATATGCGGTAGCAAAAGGCGCTTAATACAACAGGTGCTCAATAATAATATGCGGCAGCAAAAGGCGCGTAATACAACAGGCGCTCAACAATAATATGCGGCAGCAAAAGGCGCTGAATACAACAGGCGCTCAATAATAATATGCGGCAGCAAAAGGCGCTTAATACAACAGGCGCTCAACAATAATATGCGGCAGCAAAAGGCGCGTAATATAACATGCGCTTAATAATAATAAGCGGCAGCAATGTACGCAGAATGGCCTCAGTCACAGGCGGTCAGCAGTATACGCTCAATATGCATTGAATAGGCATTCAGCAATAGGCGGTCAGCAGTATACGTTCAACATGCATTGAATAGGCATTCAGCAATAGGCGGTCAGCAGTATATGCGCAATCTGCATTCAATAGGCTTTCAGCAATAGGCGGACAGCAGTATACGTTCAATAGGCATGCAATAGACTTTCAGAAATAGGCGGTCAGCAGGATATGCCCAATCTGCATTCAATAGGCTGTCAGCAATAGGCGGTCAGCAGTATACGCACAATATGCATTCAATAGGCGGTCAGCAGTATATGCCCAATCTGCATTCAATAAGCGTTCAGCAATAGGTGGTCAGCAGTATACGCACAATATGCATTCAATAGGCTTTAAGCAATAGGCGGTCAGCAGTATACGCTCAATCTGCATGCAATAGGCGTTCAGCAATAGGCGGCTAGCGTTATACGCTCAGTGGCATGCAATAGGCCCACAATAAGCTAGAAACTCAAAAGGAGGAAGAAAAGCCGCGCCTATTACGGGCGCGGAGTACCTGAACAGGCCCGAGATGGCGTCCTCCACGGCGTGCCACGCCGCCGATCCTCTGTGCTTCGGAGACCCGTAGGAAGGGCGTGCAGCTTACCAGCGTCGGCGCTCCTCGGCTGGAACACAAGCGGTCTCCGGCTGCGGGGGAAGGGAGCACCTCGCCACCGCAAGTGAGGATATGCACCCGCTACCTTGTCCACGCCGGGACCGAGGGCCTCGTAGGCTACACCCGAACGTCGTTCGGGGGCTATGTCACTGCTGCGGCTCGGCAGGACCGAGGACTTTCCCACCGGGGGAGCACGGCAATCACCCCGGGAGCTCGCTGGGGGAGGAACCCGAGGGTATCTACCACAGGAGCGCGGGGCTCTAAGCCTAAATAGGCAAGAAACAACGAAATAGAATCTGAAATGAGAAAAAAGAGAAAAAATCAAAGTAGTCTTGGAAAGCACGCTCAACTAGCGTGCAGGCACTCCAAACTGCTTTGGAGACGGAAATTACTGAGTCGCTGCGCTTCCTGTGGGGCTATATACGCCCCCATACTGACGTCAGATCCGTCTCCAACTGCTAGCACGCGGATACTATCCCATTCGTACTGAGTCCATCTGGCTACACGCCAGGAAATTCTTTGTTAGTGGGGAATATTTTAAGACTCCCACTGACTGCATAGCCGGAGGAGTCATTCCAGCTTGCACAGTTGCACCTGAAAAGATAAGTTGTCCCTGGCTATCCCTTTACACAAGACTCAGAGGCGGCTAATTAGGTTAACCCTAAAGTTGGAATGGCTCAAATTGCTATGAAATAGGAGCCTTAAAATATCGCTGCCCACTGCCATGCTATTCCAGACTCAGCATTTACAGCACCCTCTCCATGGGCGAGGGGGGGAAATCACAGTCATCACTCAAGGGCGACACCTAGTGATTAAGTTCAGAATCCATGATTGCCAGGTTCTAGGAGGAACCGTGGTACATGGGCCCTGGCGGAATAGCAAATAGGGGAAAAATTCCCAGGTAATTGCAAATTTTAGGCTCATCTATCAAATGCCAGCCCTGGTTCTGATTGAGCTAGAAATACAAAGAGGCAGGAGGAAACTGCCAGATGAATAATAACTATATGTGTACTGGCCAATAATTAATAAAACATAACTTCTTAAACAGGTCTTTAGGAAAAGATGTGTTGAGTATCGGTTTTTTTGTCTTATGTTTTATTAAGGATGTTTATTTGTGATCCACACAGGTCATATTGTACGGATGCTGAGGAATATAAATGTAATAAATAAATACAATTGTACCCTACTAGAACAACACAAGTAACCTATACAAAAGTGAATGAACGCTATTTCAAGACTTCTCTCCCATTCTGCATGTTGGTATAATGCGAAAAAATACAGTTTTACTTTCCGCATGCCAAAGTCTCCTCCAATGATTTACAATCACACAGAGGATACAACACAGCATGAGACCAACAAATCCAGACCAAAATAATCAGCGAGAAGGGGGTTATCTTTATCCAAGGTCTTGAAAACAAAGTTTGTAATGTTAAATAAAAAATAATAATAATCATAATTAAAATACTGTACTTCAGGAGCTCATTCTTAAGCTTCTGGTCGTAAGTATCCTCGATGTTCCTCACTGCTAGCTCACGGCACCTCAAAGCATCTTCTAGGCTCCTGTTCTTCTCCTCCTGGAGCTTCTCGGCACTGCAGTAAACCAGAATGTAAGCGTTGAGACAGGCTTTCTGACCACAGCACGACATTTACGTAGGTGCATTGTTTCATAGGGGCTAATATTTAGTAAGGCCACAGAGTGGCCAAGGTATTTGGTGCATTTTCGGATACATTCTGACCGACTAAAGTCAGGTCTGGCCAAGTTCAGTCCACAAAAGCCACAAACTGCTTGGTCTTCAGGATATTCACAATGAATATGCATGAGATATACTTGCACACAGTGGACTGCCAGGGTATACATAGTAATTAAGGAAATAACCTGCACAGCATATTATTTGCAAATGTAATTGTTGTACATACTACTGTTGGTCATATTTTTATGTTTGTTACTCACCTCAAATATGTCCTGAATGAGTGTGCATTATATTTTTTTTTAAAATAAATCAATCTCATACATATTCATAGAGGAGGCATTATATATGTAAAAGTAGCATATATTGTAGCAATTTTCAATCATGCATTTATGTGCATAAAACTATGGAGTGAATTTTCCAAGGAGTTAAGCAAATAAAAGGAAAATTGGTTCTTATCTGCTAATTTTCGTTCCTGTAGTACCACAGATCAGTCCAGACTTCTGGGTTTTGCCAGCAGATGAAGACAGAGAAAGTTTCACTGACACTGTACATAACCCAGTGTGCCACCTGCAGTCCTTCAGTATTGAAATATACCCAAGCGAATGAGTAACAATTAGCCCTTCCCCAAATTGAACAGCAGGGAGAGGAACCGTGAACAGTTAAACTCTGAACAGAACCGACAAGAACCTGCTTCCTTCTTCATAGAAGAACCTATGCCTTTCTTCATAGTAGATATACAATAAAGAGACACTGGGTGGGACTCTGGGCTGATCCGTGGTACTGCAGGAATGAAAATTAGCAGGTAAGAACCAATCTTCCTTTCCCTGTACATCCCCGGATCAGTCCAGACTCCTGGGATGTTCCAAAGCTTCCCTACCCAGGGTGGGACCTCGAGAGTCCCACTCGAAGCACACACTCTCCAAACCCCCTAGTATCTGGGGTCCTGGACATCCAGCTGGTAATTCCTGACAAAGGTGTGCAAAGACTTCCAAGTAGCCGCCCTACAGATCTCTTGCGGCAATACTTACTGACATTCGACCTAGGAGGCCACCTGCGAACGAGTGGAATGCGCCCGGCCTGCACAGCCTCAGCAGCAGACAAGGGCTTATCCATCTGAAGCTGGTGAATCCAGCGAAGGCCAGCTCGCAACATAAAACTGCTGTACGTAGCCGCCCGCCCGCCCAGAGCGGAAACTTCGAAGACCCGATTCTCAAACCAACTATATGCAAATAAACTTGATGAATACTCAGTATCTGATTTCTGAAAACCAGGCCTGTTTCCAGATCTAGAGGACCTGGTTTGTACACTTATGTCAATGCTTTCAAGATGCACTAATCTCCTGGTCCTTGACGTGAATGTGTCTTCTTTGTTGCCCACATTTCTTTGCCAAGGAACATTAAACTACTGTAAGCATTAACACTAATAATTAATGCCAGTTTCCATGGAGATATTATATCATGATAGTCACCAAAGCATCAGATTCAGCAGGCCAAGGCATCACTTAGCATCTAATGCTCAGGGAGGAGAAACTGAAGGCTTTTGGCTTCTCCATAGTCCAACTTCACTAGCCAGGGCAACGAGAACTAGCCAATGTCTAGCTCTGCCATGACCAATTTATTTATTTATTTAGAGATTCTTATATACCGTGGTACGTATAGATATACATCACCACGGTTTACAGTAAACAATAAATTAGCAACAGGCTTTACATACAACAGGTTTGTAATATGTTTGTCAATTATGTAATTGATATTAGTGACCAATGGGTCACTAATATCAATATTTAGCTCCATACTACATTCCTATGAAGATAATGCTATGGATTTTTTCAGATTTCTTTTTATTGTGCATTTGCAGAGTCCCAGTGGATGTAGTGGAGACAAAGGCCAGCACCAAGAAAGCATGGGAATGGCAGGGATTGCAGAGCTGAGCAGTTATGTGGATGGGCAAATCAGATAGGCCGCATGGTCTTTTTCTATCATCATGTTTTATTTTGAATCTTAAGCCCAAATTTCTCTAAAATTTCAAAAAGTAAAACTTTAAACACTAAAGATATATAACTTGGGGTAGCCTCTCACTACATATATAAAACCCTGGCCTGTGCACTAATGTAGAACAGAAAACACTAAAAAAAAAAAAAAAATTTGGAAATGTAACAAATTACCTTTTTTTTTGAAAACTAAGAAACCAAATGTTAGCAACTTTGGTGGTGAGAGAGACAGAGAGACAGCAGAAGAAGATTAAGTTTTTTTGGTATGTTCATAATTTCATTACATTTATGATCAGAGAGTGAAAACTCCAAAATTATCATCATGTTATTAAACCCCAACCTACGGGGATACCACCACAACACCCAATTCAAGAAGGCTTTCCTCCCCATTCTGCCTCTGTGGGAAAAGACTGATTAATCAGGCCCATAGAGGGAAGTAGTTATTTCCTCTTTAAACCTACCAAAATTATATTATATTAGTAGGACTACAAATGAAAAGCTAGGCATTTCATTTGCCAATTCCCTTCTTTTACAGTGTGAGAACATAAATCTCTTCTAAATACAAAAAAAAATAAGTCCACAATCCAAATCTGGGCCTATTATTTTAACTCAAGATATTCTGCATAAGGGGAAAACACAAACGCTTCTGATTTAAAACTCTGCTTGAAGTGATAAAAAAAAAAACAAACAAAAATAATTGTCTTTGACCACAATACTGTATTTGGAAACTGTGGCTAGGGGCAGTTACAGAGTGAGGGTCAGATTAAGGGTAAAGGTAAACAGTATTTACATAAATCACATTGGTGAGAGGAAGGAGCAACCATAACTTGTCCCTGGCTAGAGGGATGGTGTCATGTCCTTACAGAAAACATAAAAGTAATAAAAGCTACATTTTAGTTAATGTCACTTTCATAACAAAAATCCAAATTCTGATCAGCTGGGTTAATTCCTCTGAAAAGTATCCAATCACATGTAACTTGTCACAGTTCACAAATAACTTTACAGCAGAGGAGTGATTTGGCATGGGAAAAAGGCCAGATTGCCATTGCGTCAGTTACAAAACCCTTGGCGTTGGGGGGGTATGGGTATCCCTAATCCAGAGCTTTCCAAACTGTGTGTGGTGCAGGTGTGTCGCGCAAGCCCGGTCAACTCTGATGCGAGTTTGGGCTTTTTTTTTCCTAGAGATTCACTTTTTTTTTTCAGTTTATGGGTTGCTTATTATTGGGTGATTTTTGCTGTCAATTGCGTATTTTGGGGGAGCTTGGTGGGTGGAACGAGCCCAGCCATCCTTGCATTGGCTGCTGCTGCCGATGAGGCCTGGCCATGAGGAGTACTGACTGCAAGCAGCAGTGTCTGGTGATCATGGAAGGGAGTGAAGCACTTAACTGGCAACAATCAAAAAGACGAGGTACATGAGTGTGGGGGCCAGACATGTGCTGGGGAGAGAGAGATGAGTGAGTGGGGGGCAAACGTGCTGGGGGGACAGACATGTGCTTGAGGGGGAGAGATATGAGTGTGTGGGGGCCAGACATGTGCTGGGGGGAGGAGAGAGATGAGGGTGTGGGGGACAGACAATTTGTTTTATTATTGTTTCTCATAAATTATAATAACAACATGAATCTTGGAATATATATTTTTAATATGTAATTGTATATTTGTTTAATTGATTAAGATGTAATTGTATATTTGTTTAATTGTTCAATCTGTTTGATGTAATTTTCTGTTCCTTGTTCCGTGTAAACCGAAGTGGTATGCACTAGTGCATGAACTCCGGTATATAAAAGCCTTTAAATAAAATAAATAAAATAAATAATATAAATTTAAGGTTTTCATGAGATAGGTTGTGTCGTGAAACATTTTATTTATGTATATATTTAAGGAAACATACATAAATTGTCGAAATATGTTTCGTTCGTTTAACCTTTAACCTCTGGTTTGCTGGTAGACTGAATTACCGTGTCGTGAAATTATGTTTGTCTAAAAAGTGTGTCACCAACATGAAAAGTTTGGAAAGCTCTGCCCTAATCTGTTGCGCTATGGGTTGGCAGCTAACTCTCGCTTGATTAGGGGCTGGCTACTGGGGAAATCCCCTTTCTTAAATATCACAGCTGAGGCCACGTTTACCAGACCGGTCGCTTTGAGTTACATTCTTATGAATTCTTCTACCAAGATTCCACCAACGTTGGTGACGCACCCGTTAGTACAGCCTGTACGGAAAACATGGAGGCTTATCACTCACCTTCTGGGCCTTCCCAATCATTGCACGTGCTTCACCCCCATCAGGGGGAATCTGGACTTTACCCCAGGGTCTACCACTTCTTACTTTAGGATCTGGGAGCAGAAAGGGGTAATATATTTGGGACACGCCTTAGATGACACGGGACAGCTTCTATCCTTTACCAGAATGTGTGAACTGTATGGGCTGCCCAAGAAGCATTTCTTTGGATATGTGCAATTGGGACATTATCTGCGCAGCCTGGGTCCTCCAGCTCAACATATGAGAGTGTTCCAAGCCTTGAATGGGTTTTTTCAATTTGACCATACTGAAGAACCCTCTATGTCCAGTTACTACAGGCAGCTGACTAGGTACTCCCATAAGGAGGCCAGCGTCATTCCTGTAGATCGCTGGAACCGCGATGGTATATTTTGATGACCTCCCGTATTTACTTGCATAGTTTACGAAGCGTTCTTCAGATTACTGGAAACATGTACTTTCGGGAGATGCATCTCAAATTTTTAAGCCGGGCGTATTTGGCACCACAGTTGGCTTATAAAGCGGGCATCATCAGCACAGCCCAGTGTCCACGCTGTCGGGTGGGGCTGGGGACCCTGGCTCATGTTTTCTGGGGATGTCCCCCAATAGTGAACTATTGGAGGCGCATTGCTTTGTACTTAGGGGGGCTGGTGGGGGTTCAGCTACCAATGTCTCCTTATCTTTGGTTACTTCATTGCATTACCCGCTTCCTGGTGGCAGAGTCTGGCCCACGGATATTGCTTCAAACGGCGGGTCTAGTGGGGAAGAAGATCATTCTACTACACTGGTGCGACCCGGACCCACCGAAATTCTGGATGTGGAGGATTCACTTTCATAGACTGATGCAGTTGGAGGCGATTCATGCTCGGACTTCACCCCAAGCGACGGAAGCTTTTCTTGCTTACGTGGGAGCCATATTTGCAATCTTTGCCTCATAGGGCTCGCAGCTTGGCTCTTAATGATTAACTGTGCTCTAGTGGAAATGTCTGGACGGTATTTGAAGTGGTTTCTGGTCTTCGGTGGGGGGTTGGGGGTGGGGGGAGGTGCTCGGGAAGGGAGGGGGGAGGGGGTGGGAGAACCGTTGCGATTTAGTTGGGTTATCCCTGAAAAGAGTGTTCAGGTTTTCATGGCAATTTAATGTGCATATATGGTGTTCCTGTATTGGTTATATTCTTTACTGTTGCATTGTGTTTTGTGTGTGCAATCGCTCAATAAAAATATATTGAACATACAGCAGAGGAGTGAATGCTGGATCTGCTGCTTCTCAGCACCCTCTGCTGGCCCACATGCTCAACAACTGATCAGCGACAAAGTATTCAGCTTACAAAACAGAATCTGCTAGCAAATTCGGAAAAAAACACACAGATGTGAATAGGGCCAGCTCTAGGCTAACCAGTGCCCTGTGCTAAAACTGAAATCGGCATTCCCCCACTCCCTTCTCAGTGAAAAATATCAGCTTCACTCATGCACCCCTCCTGCACCTCTTTCCTGACCCCCGATGCAAGCTTTCCCTTAATCCTTCTCCCAGTTATAAATTCAGATGTTGGTCACCCTAGACCCTGCTGGTGCCATCTCTCACTGCCCTTCTGTTCCCACCCTCACTTAGGTCAGACAACAGTAATGAAGTATGAGATCTATACAGGACGGGATGGAACCCCAAATATAAATAACCCTATGTCTGGGTTTCAGAGAAACTCCTCCTACAGAACTAGGAGGCTTCTCCTTCAAGTCACCATACAAAACAAAATATCCACATTTTGATGTCACCTCAGTACCAGCAACACAAACTCCCTCCAGTACTAGGCACTGTAATGCAGCATAATAACCTGCAAAATAGTTACTCAGAA
This sequence comes from Rhinatrema bivittatum, assembly GCF_901001135.1. Taxonomy (NCBI): domain Eukaryota; kingdom Metazoa; phylum Chordata; class Amphibia; order Gymnophiona; family Rhinatrematidae; genus Rhinatrema; species Rhinatrema bivittatum. Next base: position 350,014,472 of record NC_042619.1, read on the forward strand.
ATTATATAGCAAACTCACCATACCAAACTCCCAAGACTTAAGTAGCAACAACCCTATCTATGAAACACAATACGCCTCCGACAGCCACAGTGCCCCGCGTATGCCCGATCTTGTCTGATCTCGGAAATCAAGCAGTGCTGGGCCTGGTTTGTGCCTGGATGGGTGACTGCCTGGGAATACAAGCTGCAGTAGGTTAAAGTCCAGGGGGAGTGCGGATAGCAGAGCCTTCATCTGCTGATTCTAAGTTTGGATTTGCTGGGAAGAAGCACTTAACTCTTGAGAAAATAAAAAATAAATAAATAAATGTTGGAGGGTTAAATTATTACTGGCTGTTTATATTGTCTGTTAGTTTTAAGGTTAGTATTTGCTTGCCAGTGTTAGACTTGTCTTTGTAGTGGGAAAACAGACTGATTCTCTGAGCTAGTAAAAAGATAATATTTGTTTGCCAGTATTTGAATTGTGAGTTTGCAAAGGTCACTTACTTGACCTGAGAAGGTGAGAATACTGACTCCAGGGCAACTAGTTACTAGGGTTTGATCTGAAAGGATGTTGAGGAGAAGCATTGTTAAGAAACAGGAAGGTGGATTGGCTGAGAGGACCAACTGTAATCTATTTACAATGTAAATCACTTACAGGAGATTGTTTTGAAGTAGTTTTGATTGAACTAATTGCATTTTAAACAAAGGCATATATATAGATAGAGAGAGAGAGAAAGAGGAAAGTAAGAGCAGAGTAAATCTCAGTCCATAGGGAGTTCTGATAGTGTTTAGTTTGGACTTGATGGGAACCAGTGCTTAAATCTTGAGACAAAATACAAAAAAAATCATTCTTGGAGGGTTAAACTATTGCTGGTTGTTTATATTGTCTCTTAGTTTTAAGGGTAGTATTAGTTTGCCAGTATTAGAATTGTTTGTGTAGTGGGAAAATAGACTGATTCTCTGAGCTAGTAAATGATAGTATTTGTTTGCTAGTGCTTGAATTGTGAGTTTGAAGAGATCGGATACTCAGTCTGAGAAAGTGAGTGTACTGGTTCCTGGGCAACTAGTCACCTATCTCATTTTTTGATATATGGATTATCACTCAAACTTAGGAGGAAATCCTTCTAAATAAGTCAATTAGTCACTTAAAATAGCATTAAATTAACCCTGATTTTTTTTTAGTGATTGACTAATTTTAGCTCTGCTACTGATCATTCAGAAAGTAACAATAATCACCCAGTTATCAAATGTAAAAACCATAGATTTTAAAAGACATCTAATAAATAAATGTAAAAACCCTTGAATTAAGACATACCAGTCTTTAATACTTTAGCAGCTCAACAAATTAAGATGCCGGCAGAAGCCCAGAAGAGAGATGGTGGCTATCCAGTCTTTTGCACAGAGTGCCACATGTAAGATTATCTACCTGTAGATGAGAAGTTGCATGTGTGCACCCGATGCAAAGAGTTCCTGGCTCTCAGAGAACAAGTCTGATCTCTGGAGGTCAGAGTGGCAGATCTAGAAGAGATGAGGCAGACAGAGAGGTATATAGAGGAGACCTTCAGGGACACAGTAGAGCGATTACAACTCCAATCTAGCAGCCCTTGTGCTGCTTTGGAGGATCAAGGTCACCTGTAAGGAGACCATCACTTTGGTGTGGCAGAAAGTAATCCTGAAATTAGGACATTCCCTCCATGTGATGCTTTATCCTCTGAAACCACGGATGTTTTTCCCAGAGGTCCTTGATCAGGAGGGAAAAGTCAGAATGGTCATTGTAGTGGGTGATTAAATCAATAGGAAATGTAGATAGTTGGGTTGGTCAGTGGGCATCAGGATCACTTGGCAACCTGCCTGCCTGGTGTGAAGATAGCAGACTTCAGATGCCACCTAGATAAGATTTTAGAGAGTGCTGGCTGTCATGATACATGTGAGTATCAATGACATAGGAAAGTGCAGGAGGGAGGTTCTGGAGACTAATTTTAGGCTCTTTGATAAGAAATTAAAATCCAGAACATCCAGGGTTGCATGCTCAGAAATGCTTCCCATTTCACATGTGGGAACCCAGAGGCAGGAAGAGTCTCAATGCATGGATGAGATGAGGGTTTTAGGTTTGTTAGGACCTGGAGAATATTCTGGGGAAGGGGAGCCTATTATGATGGGATGGTCTCCACCTTAACCAGAGTGGAACCAGGCTGCTGGCACTAACTTTAGAAATAAGATAGAGCAGCTTTTACACAAGATGATGGAGGAAAGCCCACAGTAACTCAGAATAATGTATCTTTGAAGGGTACTAACATAACAAGGAAGTTAGGGCATCCCAATAAATGCTGAAGTAGCCCATGAATCTCTTCAAGACCAACAGAGCAGAAAGATTCCAAATTACTCCTATTAACTGACAAACAGGTTGTTAATACAAACAAAAAACATACATTAAAATGTCTGCATGCAAATGCTAGAAGACTAAAAAATAAGATGGGAGATTTGGAATGCTTGATTTAAAGACTTTGAATAATTTTGTATCAACAGCAAATTTGATCACCTCACTCATTGTTCCCATTTCTAGGTCATTTATAAAGATATTAAAAAGCAGTTGTTCCAGTATAGATCCTTGGGGCACTCCACTATGCCCCTTTCTCCATTGAGAAAACTGACCATTTAGCCCTACTCAAGCACATCGATAAGACCACTCCAGATACTTCAAAATACTGCAGCCAGAATACTGACGGGAAAAAAGAGGAGGGACCATATAACCGGAACTCTAGCAGACTTACATTGGTTATCCATCGAATACAGGATAAAATACAAAGCCTTATGCACCATACACAAACTAATATATGATAAAGAAGCAGACTGGCTAAACACAGCCTTACGAGTACAAGTTCCACAAAGAAACCTCCACTCAGCAAACAAAGCACTACTAACAATCCCTTCAGTAAAGTCAGCAAAATTAACCCAAGTGAGAGAAAGGGCTTTATCATTGGCTGGGCCCATACTATGGAACACGATGCCCCCCGAACTCAGATTACAGAATAATCTCAAAACTTTTAAGAAAAATCTAAAAACATGGCTCTTTAAAAAAGCCTTCACTAAAGAGTGTGGAGGGTAGAGAATGAAAGTACAGAGTAATGCAGATGAGAATGAATTTACTCAATCCTACATTTAAGAAGTAATATCTCAAAGAGATAGTAACTCAATAATACACCTGGACTTGACCAACATTACTCAAATAATGATTTTATTTATGAAATTGTAACTGAACTTTATTGGCACCTGTTAGAATGTACGATAACCTACGTTTACATACCTTAGTCTATGTGCCTATTTGTAAACCGTTGCGATGGTATATAACTTAGCGACGGTATAGAAACGTTTTTAAATACATAAATACTCTGTTTTCTGTCTTTTATTCAGTTCTCAATCCACAATAGAACATTACCTCCTATCCCATGACCTTTTAATTTCAAGAGTCTTTCATGAGGGACTTTGTCAAATGCTTTCTGAAAATCCAGATGCACTATATCAACTTGCTCACCTTTATTCACATTTATTTATACCTTCAAAAAAACATTTAATAGATTGGTGAGGCAAGGCTTCTCTTGGCTAAATCCATTTTGGCTTTGTCCCATTAAATTATTCCTATCTATATGTTCAGTAATTTTGTTCTTTATAATAGTTTCAACCATTTTGCCAGGCACTGATGTCAGGCTCATCAGTCTGTAGTGGAACCAGTTATAAAAACTGGCATTACATTCACCACCCTCCAATCTTCAGGTACCATAGCTGATTCTAATGAAAGTTTACAGATAACTATTAGGTCTGCAATTTCATTTCTTAGTTCTTTCAGCACTGGATGTATACCATCTGGGCCAGGTGATTTGCTACTCTTTGGTTTTTCAATTTGCCCTATTACATCTTCCAGGTTCAATGAGATTTATTTCAGTTCTTCTGAATCAACACCTTTAAATATCACTTCCAGCATGGGGGAAAAAAGGAAATTGGATTCAGACGGCAGCCAATGCTGGGCCCCAACTTTTACTGTCCGGGGCAGTGATACACAGATATTAGGGAAAAAGCACAGGACTGCTTCTACAGCCAAGTCCAAAAGCAAAGCATGTTCAAGCAGCATTGTCTGACTGTAAAAATGTTGCTAGCAATAATTTTGTAATGGGTTTGGCAGTTGTTTGACTTTGATTGTAAATATTGCTACCCTTAATAAAAGGACTGGGGGTAACCTGCACAGAACGGCAGATGCATAAGAAACTTGCTGGGCAGACTGGATGGACCATTTGGTCTTATTTTGCCATCATTAAGTTACTATAGGTATCTGCCTTACATCTTCCTCAGTAAAAACTGAAGCAAAGAATTCATTTAATCTCTCTGCTATGGCCTTGTAGATCATCTAATGGTCCAAATGACTCCCTTGTAGGCTTTTTGCCTTGAATGTATCTGAAAAGGATTTTATTATGAGTTTTTGCTTCCACAGCAAGTTTCTTTTCAAATTATATATTTGTTTTTTTATCAATGCCTTGAATCTAACTTGTCGGTACTTTTACCATTTCCTGTTTTCTTCTTTCAAATTCCTTTTCCATTTTTTGAAAGATATTCTTTTGGCTAGAATAGCATCTCTTTACTTTTGCCCAAATTTTCAAAGGCCCATGCACATAAAAATACAGGGTTTACACACATGACTAGGCCTTGCGCGTGCCACACACATTTTAAAACAGGGCTGGCCACGTGTTTAAACCCCATTACGCGCACAAGTGCTAGGCCTCTCCAGGGGGGCGGGGCGGGCCTGGCCAGCGCCATTGTATGTTGTCCTAGGGAAGCGTGTGCCGGCAGCCGGCCGGCACCTGTAACTTGCTTCTGCTCCAGAGGAGCAGTAAATAGAAAAATAAAAAAAAATTGGAGTAACTAGGTAGGTGTTAGGGGTCGGGGTGGAGAGGGGAAGGGGAAGGGGAAGGAAGGTTAGGCAGGGTGATCCAACAGTCTGAAGCTGTTAGTGACTTCCAGATATCGCAACAAGGCTCTCCTGACGTCTAGCCATCACAACACAACTCCTTAGCCTGAGGCGTATCAGCCTCCAGATTCGAAAAGGTCAGAAGTTACACTGCTGACTCAAATGAAACGTCGAAACGACCTTAGGCAAAAAGGAGGGAACTGTCTGCAAAGATACTCTGAAGTCCGAAATCCGAAGAAAGGGTTCTCTGCAAGACAGGGCTTGGAATTCCGATGCTCGCCTAGCTGAAGAAATAGCCACAAGGAAAACAACCTTCAAATTGAGATCTTTTATGGTAGCCCTTTTAAAGGGTTCAAAAGGCACTGCACACAAGCTCTTGAGAACGAGATTGAGTCTCCAAGAAGGGCAAATCTGGCAAGTAGGGGGCTGTGTTTCGCTACTCGGAGGGCATGACATCCGGATGAGCAGCCAAGAATGCTCCTTCAACCTTGCCTAACAGCCAGCCTAGGGCCGACACCTGAACCCTCAGAGAATTGAAGGACAGGCCTTTTGATAGACCCTTCTGCATAAAGGCTAAGATCTGCGGCACAGACGCTCTCCTAGGGGCAACATCCCGTTCCGCACACCAGGACTCAAAGACCTTCCACACCCTTACATACGCCAGTGTGGTAGAGATCTTGCGAGCTTGGAGCAGAGTAGCAATAACATCCTCCAGATACCCTTTCTTTCTTAATTGCCTCCTTTCAAAAGCCAAGCCGCTAGACAAAAGTGATCCGCTTGATCGAAAAATATGGGGCCCTACCTTAGAAGATTTTGCAGATGGACCAGCCTCAGGGGATCGTCCACTGCGAGACTGACTAGATCTACAAACCAAAGTTGGCGAGGCCACTCCGGGGCCACGAGAATCACTCATCCTGGGTGGATCTCTATTCTTCTGAGAACCTTGCCCACCAAATGCCAGGGCAGAAACATGTAAATCAGAACTTCATGAGGCCAAGGCAGAACTACGGCATCCACTCTTTTTGCCCTGAACTCCCTGTAACTGAAGAAGTGGGGCATCTTGGCATTCTTGTGGGTCGCCATTAGATCCAGGTGAGGTTTGCCCCACTTTCAGATGAAGGTCATCGCTTCATCTGACGGCTCCCATTCTCCGAGGTCCAACTGCTGACGGCTCAGAAAATCTGCCTGCACATTGACAGAACCTGCTATAGGTGACGCCGCTAACAGGGCGAGATTCTGTTCCGCCCAGGACATCAGCATCTCTGCTTCCCTAGCCACCGCTTGACTCTTGGTGCCCCCCTTGGCGATTGATGTAGGCTACTGTTGCCACATTGTCCGAGAGAACTTGGACCGCTCAATTGCTCAAAAGCGGGAGGAAGCCTGAAGTGCCAACTGCACAGCCCTCATTTCGAATAGATTGATGGAATACGATCTTTCTTCCACCAACCATTAGCCTTACATCTCTTGGAACTGACACACGGCAGTATCTCGAGATCTACTTCTCACGTCAAATTTTCCCATGCAAGCCACCACAATAGACTGGTCCTGGATGACTTGGTAAGCGGAAGAGGGAGATGAAACTGCTCCAACTTTGGGTACCACTGAGAAAGCAGTGCCCTCTGAAGAGGTGTCACATAAGCAAATTCCAAGGAACCAATTCCAAGGTTGAGGCCATGAAGCCCAGGATCTGTAAATAATCCCAGACCCTAGGGACCCTGATCTCCAAGAGGTTCCAGACTTGAGAGTGCAATTTGCAGATTCGCTTCTCCATGAGGAAAATCTTCCCAAGACAGGTGTCGAAGCGTGCTCCCAAAACGTCTAAGACCTAAGAAGGAATCAGGTGGCTCTTGGCGAGGTTGATCATCCAGCCTAGGGATCTCAAGCTGTCCATGACCAGGTCCACTGCCTGACGGCACAAGTCCTCTGACTTCGCCCAAATGAGCCAGTTGTCAAGATTCAGGTGGACCAGGACACCCGGCTTCCTGAGCGCCGCCACCACTACCATCACCTTAGTGAACGTTCTGGGGGTGGTGGCTAGACCAAAGGGCATAGCGCAAAATTGGAAATGCTGACCAAGGACCATGAACCTGAGATACCTTCGATGATCCAGGTGAATTCCAATGTGTAAATAGGCCTCAGTCAGGTCCAAGGATGCTAAAAATTCCCTGCTTCTCACGGCCGCTATAACAGACCACAGAGTTTCCATCCAGAAATAGGGCACCTTGAGAGCCATGTTCACCTTCTGCAAATCCAGTATGGGTCGTAACAATCCCTCCTTTTTTGGTACCACAAAATAAAAGGAATAATGGCCCATCCCGAATAATGGCCCATCCCCTGCTCCTCCCGGGGAAAGTGAATGGTCTGTTGCACGACAATCTTCTTCTCGGGGAAGCACAGGGGGGACACCATGAACAGACTTCTTAGAGAACGAGCAAACAATGCGTAACCTCTTTCTATGGCACTTAGAACCCACTGGTCCGTTGTGATCTTCACCCACTCCTCGTAAAAAAAGGATCAACCGACCTCCAATAGCTGATACTGAGGTGTGGGTCGGCCATTTCTCATTGAGTAGATTTGGGACGAGTAGGTCCTTGGCCTGTGATGTTGCAGTTGTCTCGCCGGTTCCAAAAGGACTGGGATTGAGTCTGAGACCTCCCCGAGGCCTGCCTCTGGCTTGCGCTCGGAGTTCTCCTGGCGGGACCGCCGTTGATTCTGAAAACATGAACGTAGTGGGAGGAAACCCTTGGATCCTTTAGGCCTGACTTCGGGCAACTTGGACAGCTTATCAAGAACTCCCCCAGTTCTTGATAAGCTGTCCAAGTTTTCACCAAAGAGAAATTTGCCCTTAAAGGGGAGAGCTCCCAACTGCGCCTTGAACAAAACATCCGCTGACCAGTCCGCAGCCATAAAAGCCTCCGGGCCGAGACAGCCGATACCACAAGATCTTAAGGCATCCGCCCCATAGGCAACTGCTGCCTCCAAGTGCTCTGCTTGCTCAGACTCTTCTGGCGACAGGTCTTTAGCACTCTGTTACTGCTGTACCCATTGTAAGCTGGCACGGAGCATAAAGCTGCTGCACGCTGCCATTCTAATACCCAGAGCGGACACTTAAAAAATTCGTTCAGGTATATCTCAAGCTTCCTGTCCTGAAGGTTCTTTAAAGCTGCCGCCCCGGCCACCGGAATAGTAGTCCTCTTCGTAACCACAGACACTAAGGCATCCATCTTGGGTACTTTAGTAGCTCATACGTCTCTTCAGGGAGGGGATACAATTTGTCCATGGCCCTGCTGAACTTCAGGCCAATCTCAGGAGTGTCCCACTCTCTGACAATTAATTGTTTTACCATCCTATGAAATGGGAAGGTAGTGGCCAGACCTCGCAGACCAGCCATTACCAGATCCATTGAGTCCTGGACCTATTCCACCTGTGGTAGGGGAATCCCCAGATCTGCTAAGACATGCGGGATAAAAGGGGCAAGCTCCTCCTGCTGAAAAAGATGCAGCACTCTGGGATTGTCCCCCCTCTATGGAGGGCAACGTTCCAGGGTCTCCTCCCCCAGGTCCTGTCCTGACGCAAGCCGAGGGTCATCTGGAGAGTCCCCCAAGGGTAACTGTGGATCTGTGTCCCCTGTTGCTTGACCATGCCCAGCAGTGTGGACCCTGTTGGCCCCTGCCGAATCCGAGGCAACGGACTTCTTGTTGGGGGGCTGCACGGATGGCCTGCGTACCAGAGGAAAAGGCCACTTGGCTCTTCTAGCCAAAAGGCCTGATACATTAATAAAATAAATTCCGGCAAAAAGGAGGGGAGGATCCAGCTCATTTCCCACCATGGGATCAAGGCCCCCCTCTCCCAGCCCCTCCATGCCTCCCCCCCCTCCCGGGGCTCCCCGGAGCTGAAATGTACCGGCGACAGCGGAGGGAATTCCCCTCCCCCCAGCTGGTCTCTCCTCGAAGGATGCAGGAGAATTCAAAATGGATGCCGTTCCTGCACTCAACGGGAAGGCTTCGGCCAAAGGATGACAGTGAAACTAACGCGGCTCCCGCCGCTGGGAAAGGGACCCCACAGATCCCCTCAATGAGCCCTCCCCACCAGGGAGGCATCGAGAGCACAAGCCAGCAGGAAAACCTCCCCATAGGCAAGGCAGCAAGGGATGTGGCATAACTGAGTCCCCCCAAGGGAACTGCTGGGGTATTGCCGAGAAAAGAAGCCAACTAACCTTTGAATATGCCACTCTCTGCCGGTCAGGAAGCATTGGATACCCGGGAGAGCAGAGAGTACAGCCGGGCTGTCTCTCTCCTGGTTTGTTTGGGTTTTTTGGGGGGGTTTTTTTGAAACAACTTAAAACCTACCCAAACAAAACAGACAATCCATACTTCCCTGAATAGCAGAGGATTGGAAGAACTTGTGCTGGGAGGGGAGGGAGCCAGAACACTGCCTCCCTCCCAACCCCTGCTCGTTCCAGCCTGCAACCAGGAAGGATGGTCCCACCAGGACCTACCCATCTCCTGGGAGGCACAGTGCTCTGGAAAAAATTAGAGATTACAAGAAAAAATTCCTATCCTTTTTTTCCTTTGATCAGAACTGCAGGTTTTGCACCACCTCCATGTGCTGGAGACAAATACTGAGGAGCTGCAGGTGGCAGAGTTGGCTAGAATTTTGCCCAATAATGTGGGGCCATTTTTGGGGTGTTCTGGAATGGAGCTGGCTGAGTCAGATCATTTTTAGCTGCATCTGACTGCATTAGCCGGATAAGTTTAGGCCTGCCTCAGAGGAGTCCTAAAAGGTTATCGAGCCGCATGCGGCCGGATAACTTTAGACTTAACAGGTTATATTCAAAAGAATAAAGCCGGTTAAGTGGCACAGTATGTTTAAAACAAAGAAAAAACGTGAAGTGCGAGAGCCTGCTATCTGGACACAGCTGGTAGGATAACTTTAAACCTAATGAGCAATATTCCAAAGACAGTCACTTAGGTTTAAACTTATCCAGCTAAAGGCATATCCAGCGGGACCTTTATCCTGCTAAATACCCAGGATAACTTTAGCTGGATAAGGGCTTTTTGAATATTGCCCCCCCCCCTGCCGAGTATACAAGTTACGCCACTCATCAGTTTCAGAAACCCATAAATCGAAGAAAATAATACTTTTACTCAATGGGCAACCATTATATATATTCATTCATGTATGGATATAAGAAATCATTGCCTACATGTTTTCAACTGAAAGACTAATATTTAAGACTGGGAACTTGACCTACACTTCAAAAGCTTCGATCCTTTTCTTCAGCTCCGTTTCTCTGCTCCTCACCATTTCAATGTCTTTCAGCAAACCCTGTCTTTGGGCATAAGTCTCCTTTGCTTCGATCTGTAACCAAAAATGCACTTGTTTATATCACATTAATCTGTAAGTTACACAGAAGATGGACTGATTTTCGCTCCACTTGTAACTAAGACTTAATGGCTTGGAACAGCTTTCCCCCACTTCCTTTCAGTGCTGCTTCAGCCCCTCCCCTCCAGACAGGCAGCAGGGAAGGGAGGGGGTGAGCCTGGAGGAGACTGAAAAGAGAACAGCCACTCTGCTCCCTAATCCTGTTGATCCCCTTCCTCTCCCTGGGAGATCCTAAAGCAGACACTGAAGAGCAAAGAACAGACTTAAAAAAGGGGGTTGAATTAGCAGACGTTTGAAACTCGTGAGCAGTAAAATGCCAAACAGGTTTTAATCCTGGCCTTAATGACTGACACTACTGCTCCCAAGTTTCAAATTTGTGTTAATTCAACCTCTTTTTGGGTAGGAAGAGAACCATAGAGGGAACAATGAGTACTGCAGGAATCAAGGGAAGGGAGTGAGCTGGGGTTGAAGAACCAGGGTCAAGAAGGTAAAAAGGGCACTGGTGGGAGCTGAGGATGGAGGATCACTGGGAAAGGTAAGCGTGTGTGTGTGTATATGTGCATGTGCATGTGTGCGCTTGTTTGGGAAAGAGTCCATACCCAGCCCTGGCCCAGTCCCCTTATGTAGGTTACATCTGAGCTCGGTCCTGGTCCCCCATCTTCCCTCCTCAATTCATAGCTCCACTTCCTTTTTGTTTACAAATTAAGCCCCAATTGGAACATACTGTATAACATGGGACAAAACGTGAGAGAGTTTTGGAGTCTGGTAGGGTTAACATTGACAAAACAAGACATTTCAGAAGAGAATGCCTGTTTCTAGCTGCATACCCATCCCTGATTTTTGGTTGCCACATATATGTAGGGACTTGAATATACCCCAGGCATAGTTCTGGGAGAGGAGCTGGCCTGCCTGAAATAAGAGCAATTGTCAAGCCACGTTTAGCCCTAAAGTTGCACGTTCTGCTTATCTGCATACCAGAACAATGTAGCAGAATAGATGTCTACTAGTCTGCAAAAAAACCCCCAAAAAACCATAGGTACAATTACTTATTAATTAGGGCTTCCGATTTGAGGTGTTTACGGTTTGTAAATTTAGGTGTTTATTTTCCAGCTAATTTGGAGGATCGGTGTTTATCAGTGTTTCAGTGGCACTGGTACTATTGTTGGGTACCTATTCCAGTTGAATCAAATACATACATTTGTGCAGCTGAGGAGTTGTTAGCATGGAAAAGACACAAAAACAAAGCGGAGGATCCAAAGTAGGCAAAGAAAAGGCGAGAGAGTATTAGGGAAAGTGATGTTTTTCCAATGTTTAGCGTTTTTTTTTCTCACATTGGGTTTTATTGATTAAAACCTAAAATCAGAAGCCCTGATTATAACATAAGGATAATTTTGCAAGACTAATTATATTTGAATAGCAAACAAATGCAGTGCCTTCTAAACATCCAAGGAAAAGAAAGTTAGAGTTAGCCTGTTCAGCATGGGAAGATCCAACCACTGATGCCTTACCCCCAGTGTTTCACCCCAGACGACATTATTCCTCAGTGAGCATGTCAGAGACAACAGGTGGCTAACCAACTACCCTGACCGATTAAAGAAGTCACTAAAGCCTGGGAGCCAGCACCAGAAGCAGCGCAGACGCATGCGCTGACCCCAAGCGTTACCTCCTGATGCATTTGTAGTCTCTCAATGGCATTCCTTTCCCGAGACATCAGACCCTCCGATTTTGTTTGGTACCTCTTCTCCAGTTCTCGTTGCAGGGCTACCAGCTCTTTACGGGAGTTCTCTTTCTCTTCCAGTTTAATCTTGGCTATCTCAACATCTTTAAAATATTGCAGCTAACCCATTAAAACAAAAGGAAATAAGGATACTTGGGTCAAAGTTTGATGTAACTACAGTTTTCAATGCATTTTGTTATTAGGGCTATTTCTGATAAGGCTTTGCATGTACTGTTAATTGCTTCAATAAGGCTTATAGAAAATAAAGAATTTTTTTTTTTTAAAATCCTCAAACCAGCCCCTCTAATTTAGGCTGTAGAATTTTACTGTGGTGCAACAAGGATCCCTCATGTGACAGGGCTGCCTGGGTCTGGGTGTGATATGGAGATGGTACACTCAGGCCCAGAAAAGAGGTAAGATGGCTGCTACTAATGTGGAAGGCCCTGATAGCTGGTGAGCAGTGTAGAGGGAGAGAAAGAGTGGGGAAAAAGAAAAAAAAAACCCTTACTGCAAGACAGGAAAGAACTGTCATTCTAAAGCACCAAGGCCCACAATTCACAAGCTGTGGGTCTTCATCCTTTGGTGAGCGTCACAAAGTGAAAGAGTTCTGTAACCAGACAGCCATGAAAGGCAAAGTACACAGCTGGATGGCAAGCAGATAAAAACCTTACAGTAACATAGTTACAACATTAAACCTAGGGAAAATGTCAGCATCCAATTAGTATTCTGAAACCATTTTTATTTTCTTGAGGGGGCCCAGAATTTTGTTACAGCTCCTAAACAGATCTGAAAGGGAAGCAGTTGGCACTACGGCACCAAACTAATAGCTAAAGTCATCAAAAAGTGTTACTAACTCATTGATAACGCCTGCAATAAAAAAAATAATTTTTGAATTACCGCACCATGCGGTAAACTTAGCATGCCCTGCGCTAAGTCTCTATTTTCACATCCTACGCTGAGAGAGAGAGAAAGAGAAACTATCTACAAGGCCCTCATAGTAGTTAAGTATTTATATCTCTACAGGACTCTATAACAGGGTACCATCAAGCTAGGGTGAGATACCATAGTACAAAATTTCATCTTTGTGAGACTTTCCTCATTCCAAATGACATCAAATCTTCACCAAGGTGTACTGTGCTATTTGTATGTCTCACTCTACATGTGAAACTGGCCCTTAAACCCTAAACCACCACCTCACCTCGACCTATTAGATGGGCCTCCTATAGAGATATAAATACGTGCACACAGTGAGGCTCTCTCCAGAGTCTCTCTCTCCTCCACCTCCACCTGCTCAAGCCCACAAATGGCCAAAATGCAATTTCAAAAATTGATCGCGAATTGCGTTATGGCCATGTCGGGCATATCGCACAGCCTAACACCAGGAAAAAAAGTTGTAGTTATTTCCGGCGTTAAAGCCATGCGATATCACCCCTCATTTTACTAAATCCCGCCCCTCCAAAAAATTTGCATTCACACCATGCGTTATGAACAATAACGGGTGCTTTAACATCATAATGCATTTTGATGAATGACCCGGTGGATTTTCTGATTTTTTTTTACACAGGTTTTTCATGTTCGTCCTCGTCATATACCAAGATCTGCACCAGATTCTGGATAGGAAAAAAAAATCTAGTAAGATGAAAACCAAAGTTTTCACAAAATACCCTCCGTGGAGGAGCCCTCATTTTCTAAGTGGGCTTACACGCATAAGTGTATACACGCAAAACCCAGCGTGACGTACACGCACAGATTTATATCCACGCATTAGGCAGTATTAATGTGTAAGAGCTTCTCCTCCTCTCACAAAGTTTTCAGGACAGTTTCAGATACTGGAGGTGGGAGTTGGGAGCAGTTTGGCCACACTACAAGTTTTAAATACACAGGGGGGGGGGGGATCTGCTGCTACTTGGCACTACTTTTTGAGGGGGAGGGGCTTATTCAGTAAGCCAATGAGCAACAAGATTACCCAGATAACATTAAGCAAGTATATTCTGCAGCACTTTTACCCAGGTAAGTGTAGCTGAATATTCGACTGAAGTTATCTAGAAAATGTCTCAGCTCGCCAGCTTACTGAGTATTGATCTGAATGTGAATAGAACCAATGTCAGAAAGTATTTCTTCACGGAGAGGGTGGTGGATGCCTGGAATGCCCTTCCGGCGGAAGTGGTGAAGACCAAAACTGTGAAGGATTTCAAAGGGGCATGGGATATACACTGTGGATCCATAAAGTCTAGAGGGCATGAATGAAGAGAAGAGGCATGGGAGTGGCTTGCGGGAATGACGGCTACTACCTGGAGATGAATATCCTTATTCAATAATACGACTCCAATATTGCTCTAAGCTTCAACGGCAAGAGGAAATGTGGAAAAAAGGATTTGCAACCACATAAAAGCAGGGGAGTAGCTTTCTTGTTATGGCAGTTACTACCCCAAACCAAAAATACCTGATACTTCCCTTTTAACGCAAATCCAGCATAACTCTCTGCTTCAATGGCAGGGGAGGAAGTTTGACACTTCACACATATCCAGCATAGCCCTCTGCTTCAATGGCAGGGGAGCAAGTCTGATATTTTACTTTCAATGCAAAGCCAGCATAGCTCTCTGCTTCAACGGCAGGGGAGGAAGCTTGACACTTCACGCATATCCAGCAAAGCCCTCTGCTTCAATGGCAGGGGAGCAAGACTGATACTTCACTTTCAATGCATAGCCAGCATGGCTCTCTGCTTCAACAGCAGGGGGGAATGAAGAAAGGTGGATCTATATTCAGGCAGCAATCAAAAAGGACTGAATTACATAGTCTGAATAAACAGATAAGCATGGGTGTAGCTTGCTTATTGCGGCGGTTACTACCCCTAACTAATTAAGCTAGATCTTTCACTTAGATGCAGTTCCAACACTGCTCTCTACATTAATGGCAGGGGTGGAAGGGAAATAGAATAAAAAAGGTTACTAAGAGCCAAGAGAAACAGATAAGTATGTGAGAGAAAAAAAAAAGTGCGAAAGCTTGCTGGGCAGACTGGATGGGCCGTTTAGTCTTCTTCTGCCATCATTTCTATGTTTTTATGTTTCTAGAAACAGTGACCAATCAGAAAGCAGGTCACACTCCAGGTGCAGCACTTGTGCTTACATCACATTAATCTTTGCTGCACCGTATGCCTGGAATAGATTTTCCCCAAGTCAGTGCGTCAAGCTCTTTCTCTGGCCTTATTCATGTTCAGCCTAAAAACCCACCTTTTTCAGGCTGCTTTTAAATCTTGTTTCCTGGTTGTAACCATTTTGCCCTGTTTGCCTATCTTGAATACACCACCCCTCTATAGAGGAGGGACTGGCTCTTACATGGCCCCTGTACCGTGCAGTGCTGGAGAAATAAGCAGTAGTGCTACACTACGGGGGTCATTTCCAGTTAGATAGTAAATGCACACTTAAGTTACATGGATATTCAAAACGAACTTACACAAGCAAGCTCAGTCTGAAAATTCTCTCGTCAAAACTACCCGCACAGTTACACCTGCCAGTATCTGCGCAGAAAGTATTTTTGAAATTGTATGCCCATCCTTTTGTAAACTCCACCCCCTTCCCAAACTTGACTCCAGGAACATCTCCGCTCAGTCCAGTTAAACTTCCATGCATAAGTGCACCCGCATATCGGACGGGCCATATCTGCAGCTAAAGCACTGTTTTATCCATCGAAATGCTTTTGAAAAATGACCCTTACGTGTGTGTTTCATAGGCTTGTAGCATGGTCATGTTTTTGTTTTTTTATTTTTTTAATAAAACCCAACCATACCTTCAACCTGATTTATATCAGCTTTTTAGTCTGAATTTTGGGATACATCTGGCTTTCAGTTTTCTTTACAAACCTTTTTCAGCAAGCTTTAGTATTGCAAGACTTGTGGTTTGTTTGTTTGTTTTTAAATTTCAGATTGATACTCGAAAAAAATCTGACTCGTTGCAACCATGGTTCAACAACTGATTTGTTTTCTTTTAAATAAAGGGTTTGTCAACTTTTTCTGTCACGCAATTCATGGAATCATTGCTAAACCAAAGAACAGTAGAGTTTCTGGAATCCAATGGATTGTAAAATCTGAAGCAGTGACAGATCTTATGAGAGAAATGGGATCAATTTCATTGACTGGGTGACTAGAGAGCTGGATCAGGGAGAGCGTTAGATGCCGTGCACGTGGATTTCAGTAAGGCCTTTGAAATGGATCTGCATAGGTGACTTATAAATAAATTGTGTACCCTTGGTATGGGTCCTAAAATGACAGACTCTGTAAGAAACTGGTTGAGTAGGAGGCGACACAGGGTAATGAGGAGAGAGATTTACTTTTCAGCATTTTCGTGAGCGACATTGCGGAAGGACTGCCGGTAAAGGTTTGTCTGTTTGCAGCTTTGTGGATTAATGGAGCAGCCTCCCTGTAGAGGGGGTGGAGACTAGGACAGTATCTGAATTCAAAAAAGCATGAGATAAACACATGGGATCTCTGAGGGAGTGGTGTAGATAGGCACCTTAGATAGGCCATTTGGTCTTTTTCTGCTGTTCAGTTTCTATGATTCGATTTACCTATTCTAGAGCTTATGTCAGAGTTCACAGTTTCTGTAGTAGCTACAGAAAAAAATTCAGCTGCAATTAAAACAAAAAGGTCAATATTCTGCCGTGGGAAGTCCGAATAACTTAAAACTGAATATTCAGTGGCAAGGCTGCACCACTGAATATACCCAGACAAATCAAAAGTTATCTGCATAATTTTAGGACTGCTGCACAGCATGTCCAGAGCTAGCAAGATAATGGTGAATATGGGCATCACCCAGTTAAGCCAGCCTGGCCCCGGAACGCTCCCCCTCCAATAATAAAACTTATTCGGCTACTATTTTAACCAGTAACAACTTAGAGAAGTCAGTGGTTCAATGAGGCAAGACATTTCTAAGCCACACTTTCTCTGGCTAAATCCTGAGCTGAGCTGGACAAATCGTCTGAATATGGACCTTGAGGTAGCCGTTTCCCTGACTGCGCTGTGTACCTTGCTAGACATTTCTGCCCCAAGCCGTTCCTCCATTTCTTTTCGATACTCGGTGAGTTTTGCTTCCAAGGACTCCAGCCTTTGATGCTGAGGGTAAATCTCTGCAAACTGCCTGTCAATCTGCTGGAGTTTGTCAACTAGGAAAATAAAAGCAATAAATATGAAGTTCGATATTTAAAAGCCACTTAGATGGATAACTGAAACGTTTTCTGTCTCAATGGCAAAGCCAACATATTTATAGCCCTATCCAGCTAAATTCTAGTTATCTGGTTAGAATTTAGCCAGATATGTCAGGGGCATTCTGGGAGCGGGCAGGAGGCATTTCAGGGAGGGGGCAGAGTTAGCCGTCTAAGCTATCTAACTCCAAATATCGGACTGCACTTTGAATATTGTCTGCAGTTCTGGTTGCCCCATCTCATGAAAGATATAAGAGAACTAGAAAAGGTACAGAGAAGGGCAACAAAAATGATAAAAGGGTATAGAACAGCTCCTCCATGATGAGGGGTTACACAGATTATATAGGTTAAGGCTCTTCACCCTGGAAGCGAGACGGCTGAGAGGAGACATAATAGAAATTTATGAAATCCAGAGTTGGGTGGAACAGGTACGAAAAGGATGGTAATTTACCCTTTCAAATAATACTAAAACAAGGGGACACGCCACAAAACTAACAGCAACATATTTGAAACAAATTGTAGAACATACTGGGGTAGATTTTCAAAGGGGTATGTGATACGCGCATACCCCCTGAAAACCTACCCCAAACCCCCCCCTGCGCGCGCCGAGCCTATTTTGCATAGGCTCGGCGGCGCGCGTAAGTCCCGGGGCTTGCATGGAGGGGCATGTCGGAGGCGTGCAGCGAGTGACGCAGCGTTTCGGGGGCGTGCAGCGAGCAACGCGGCGTTTCGGGGGTGGGCATGGGGGCATGGCGCCGGCCCGGGGGCGTGGTCGAGGCCTCCGGACCAGCAGCCCGCTGGCGCACGCAGATTTACACCTGCTTTCCGCAGGCGTAAATCCGATTTCGGAGCGGCCGCGGAGGGAACAAGCAGCGCGCGCAGGTTGCACAAATGTGCACCCCCTTGCGCGCGCCGACCCCGGATTTTATAAGATACGCGTGGCTACGCGCGTATCTTATAAAATCCAGCGTACGTTTGTTCGCGCCTGGTGCAGGAACAAAAGAACGCCCGTGCGTACATTTATAAAATCTACCCCACTTTTTTTTATTCAGTGTACAATCAAGCTGTGGAATCTGTTACCATAAGGCATAGTCAAGATAACTATATCTTCTGGGAACAGGCATCAGGGTTTAAAAGAGATCTGGAAAGGTTCCTGGAGGAAAAGCCCAAAAAAACATTATTAGCAGGCAGACTAGGGAAAGCCATCACTATCCCTGGGAGTGAGCGCATGAAATAGACCTACTTTCTGGGATTTGCGGGTACTCATCACCCAGACTGGCCCACGGGATGCTGGGCTTGATGGACCTAGGTCTAACCCAGCATGGCATCTCTTATGTTCTTATGCAACACAGATGAGGAAAATTACAAAGCTACTGCAAGGAATCAGCGTCTGCCAAAAGGGAAACACAGAAGGGGAATCGGAAGAAAGGACTCCCCCAGATCCAGATTTTACATTTGTCAAGTTAAAGTTTGGGAAAATGTTCTATATAGTCATGGAGGGCTTGCGGTGCTTCTGGAGACTCAGGACAGGAACTGGAAGCTGTAAGTGTGAAGTAAACACTGATGCATGAACAAAGGTGCTTTTTATTGCAAGTTGCTGGATCTGAGATCTGTAGCGGAGAGGAGTACAAACAGCGCCCTCTCACAATCCTGTTAGCCTCTCTTTCCATTTCTAGCACTGCCCTTGCTTGGCTCACTTCATGCCTACTAGGGGTGCTTAGAATGGTGCTCACAATGCCATCTACCCAGTACCATTGGTGTTCCTCCGGTTGTGTCCTCTTTTCTCCAAATAAGAACATAAGAAATGCCATACTGAGTCAAACCATGCGTCTATCAAGCCCAGCATCCTGTCTCCAACAGTGGCCAATCCAAGGCACAAGTACCTGGCAAGTACCCAAACATTAAATAGATCACAAACTTCTATTCCTTATTAATTAATAGCAGTTTATGGATTTTTTCTCTAGGAACTTATCCAAATCTTATTTAAACCCAGTTACACTAACTGCTGTCACCACATCCTCTGGCAATAAATTCCAGAGCTTAACTATGCGCTGAGTGAAAAAGAATTTTCTTTGATTTATTT
The DNA here is from genome assembly GCF_901001135.1 of Rhinatrema bivittatum. Classification (NCBI taxonomy): domain Eukaryota; kingdom Metazoa; phylum Chordata; class Amphibia; order Gymnophiona; family Rhinatrematidae; genus Rhinatrema; species Rhinatrema bivittatum. Next base: position 350,033,788 of record NC_042619.1, read on the forward strand.
TAAATGAGCTACTTGCTAACTTCATGGAGTGCCCCCTGGTCCTTCTGTTATCTGAGAAAGTAAATAACAGATTTACATTAAACTTTCAAGCCCTTTCATGATTTTGTGGACCTCTATCGTATACCCCCTTAGTCGTCTCTTCTCCAAACTGAACAGCCCTAACTTCTTTAGCCTTTCCTCATAGGGGGAGCTGTTCCATCCCCTTTATCATTTTGGTCGCCCTTCTTTGTACCTTCTCCATCACAACTATATATTTTTTGAGATGTGGTGACCAGAATTGTACACAGTATTCAAGGTGGGGTCTCACCATGGAGCGATACAGAGGCATTATGACATTTTCCGTTTTATTCACCATTCCCTTCCTAATTCCTAACATTCTGTTGCTTTTTTGACTCCGCAGCACACTGAGCCGACGATGTCAATGTTATCCACTATGACACCTAGATCTCTTTCCTGGGTGGTAGCTCCTAATATGGAACCTAACATCGTGTAACTACAGCAAGGGTTATTTTTCCCTATATTTATCATCTTGCACTTAACCACATTAAATTTCATCTGCCATTTGGATGCCCAATTTTCCAGCCTCACAAGGTCCTCCTGAAATTTATCACAATCCACTTGAGATTTAACTACTCTGCATAATTTTGTGTCATCTGCAAATTTGGTCACCTCACTTGTTGTATTCCTTTCAAAATCATTTATAAATATATTGAAAAGTACGGGTCCAAGTACAGATCCCTGAGGCACTCCACTGTTTACCCTTTTCCACTGAGAAAATTGACCATTTAATCCTACTCTCTGTTTCCTGTCTTTTAACTAGTTTGTAATCCACAAAGGACATAGCCTTCTATCCATGACTTTTAAGTTTTCGTAGAAGCCTCTCATGAGGGACTTTGTCAAATGCCTTCTGAAAATCCAAATACACTACATCTACCGGTTCACCTTTATCCACATGTTTATTCACCCCCTCAAAAAAAAAAGTAGATTTGTGAGGCAAGACCTCCCTTGGGTAAATCCATGCTGGCTGTGTCCCATTAAACCATGTCTATCTAAATGTTTTGTGATTTTATTATTTTTAACAGTTTCCACGATTTTTCCCTGCACAGAAGTCAAGCTCATCGGTCTATAGTTTCCCGGATCACCCCTGGAGTCCTTTTTAAATATTGGGGTTACATTTGCTATCCTCCATTCTTCATGCACAACAGATGATTTTAATGATAGGTTACAAATTTTTACTAATAGTCTGAAATTTCATTTTTTAGTTCCTTCAGAACCCTGGGGTGTATACCATCCGGTCCAGGTGATTTACTACTCTTCAGTTTGTCAATCTGGTCTACCACATCTTCTAAGTTCACCGTGATTTGGTTCAGTTCATCTGAATCATCACCCTTGAAAATCATCTCCGGAACGGGTACCTCCCCTTCAGTAAACACCGAAGCAAAGAATTAATTTAGTCTTTCGGCGATAGCCTTATCTTCCCTAAGTGCTCCTTTAACCCCTCAATCATCTAACGGTCTAACCCAGTGGTGCCCAACCCTGTCCTGGGGGCCCACCAGCTAGTCGGGTTTTCAGGATATCCACAATGAATATGCATGAGAGAAAATTTGCATGTTATGGAGGCAGTGCATGCACATTTTCTCTCATGCAAATTCATTGTGGATATCCTGAAAATCCGACTGGCTGGTGGGCCCCCAGGACAGGGTTGGGCACCACTGGTCTAACAAACTCTCTCGCAGACTTTCTGCTTCAGATACATTTTTTAAAGTTTTATTATGAGTTTTGCTTCTATGGCCAACTTCTTTTCAAATTCTCTCCTAGTCTGTCTTATCAATGTCTTACATTTAACTTGCCAATACTTATGCTTTATCCTATTTTCTTCTGATGGATCCTTCTTCCAATTTTTGAATGAAGATCTTTTGGCTAAAAAAGCCTCTTTCACCTCACTTTTTAGTCATACCGGCAATCATTTGACCTTCATTCCACCTTTAGTATGTGAAATACATCTGGACTACGCTTCTAAGATGGGGTTTGTTTGTTTTTTAATGTCCATGCCTGTTGCACACTCAACCTTTGTAGCTGTACCTTTCAGGGTTTTTTGGTTTGGTTTTTTTTTTTTTTTTAACTATTTTTCTTATTTTATGGATATCCTGAAAACCCGACTGGCTGGATGTCTCCTAAGAACTATATTTAGAGCCACTGCAAACAACATCCTGAGGCATGCTTTTGCATGACCCTGGAAAGTTACTTTGTCTCCCTGTAGCTTCAGAACCCAATTGAAAGAAAGGCATGTGTTTTAAATCAGATTTTCCCAGGCTATTTTTTTTAATGCAATATTGCATTTCCACCATCAGCATGAATGCTCTCTCTCTGTTTCTAGATCCCTAAAGACCATAACAATGCATAACCTTTTAACACATGGACAAATGCCAGAAAATCTATCCATGAGCAACATTTACCTAGAGATTCCTTGTATGGAGGTATTGAGATGGTCTGAGTGTCTACATCATGACCTTCCTTTCGTATATGATGATCTGTCAGTTCCATTAAAATCTGCATCAGAAAGCCTAAAGAATCCATATGCATATATATCAGAGAAGTTTCCATTTAAATTCAAATCCAAACACTTCACTAGTTTTTGTGCAAGAGGCTATTTAGGTCTGGTAAAAGTTAAGATTATTACAAAAAAACATGATAATAAAACACAGGAAAGGGAGGACAGCACCAAGTGTTGGATTAAATATGGGAACTTGTATGCACATCTACCCAGGACAGGAGAGAACCAGACCGTAAGGCAATAAAAACTGACTTGGGATAAGGAGAGGTATCCTACAAGCAGTCATGCTTCTGCAACTGGGATATATCCTTAGTTGTATGGAATAGAATAACTGGGCAGACTGGAAGGGCCAATTGATCTTTACCCCGTGTTATCTGCTAGCTACATCAAAAAAGGCTTAATTGCAATATCAGTGTAACAATCATTGTCATTGAAAATATGCCTTTCTGCTCTAACTTGTAAACATAACCACCAGTTCTGGAAAAGGATGTGCTGAGCCTGATAACTGGATTAGAAGGTGTCTCAGGAGCAGGCATGTGTGAATAGTCAATTTCTCAACTTGTGAATACGAAATTCAAAATATTTGTTATCTTGCAAAAAAGCTTTCAACGAATACTTCCATACAAAGTCTTTCACATATACAATTGAAATACAGTGAAAGGAGAAATGACTACTTACCTGATAATTTCCTTTCCTCTAGTAAGGGCAGGTCAATTCCAAGGAGTGGGCTATGCACCTTTGCAGCAGATGGAGACAGAGCAAAAGTTGACATCACAGCCATGTAGTCCTGCCCCAAAATCAACCTGCCAGGATTCTCTGGAAAAGCCAAACTGTGGACAAGATTGATTATACTTGCTCATTATTATCAACAGCCAACCATTCGTGTTTCTCAACCAACAGGAACACTGAGCTGAGCCAAAAGAAGGAACATATCTAGCAAACTAAGGGCTGGAGAAGCCACTTACCAGTATTCCACGAAGCGCAGGAATCATACATTGCACAGCTCGCCAGACGAAGGCTAACCACAAATTTAAACAATCGGCAGTCGATGGTGGGACTGGGATTGACCTGCCCTTACTAGAGAATAGGAAATTATCAGGTAAATTGTAATTTCTCCTTCTTTCAGCATTCGGACAGGTCAGTCCAAAGAGCGGGATATACCAAAGCTAATCTGAAAAGGACGGGAGGCTGCCAGCGGTCCAATCAACACCATCCACACAAATGCGGCATCTTCCCTAGCCCTAACATGCAAGTGGTAATGCTTGGAGAAAGTGGGCAAAGACGACCACATGGCTGGTCGGCAAATGTCAGCAGGTGACAACAAACGAAGTTCCACCCACGATACAGCCTGAGTGCACGTGGAGTGCAAACTAATCTGCTTCAGCAAGGCAACCTCAGCAGTCACATAGAAGCCATTACAGCAGCCTTCAACCCAGCGGACTATTGTTGCCTGCATTGCTGGTACTTCCAGCATGGAGGACAAACAGGCAATCAGACTTCTGAACAGCTTTAGTCATCTCCAAGTACCGCAATAAATGATGCTTAACGTCAAAGGAATGCAAAAGGTAGTACTCTGCTTCATCTCTGCCCCTGTCCAAGGCAGGCAGGGAAATGGACTGATTCAAAGGAAACTCCAAAAACCCTTTTGGTAAAAAGAAGGGCACAGTCCGAACTTGAACCACACCCAGAGTCATATAGGGAAAAGACTCATGGCAGGAATGAGCTGCAGGCTCTGAGACCTGACGTGCCAAACAGATTGCTACCAGAAAAATTGTCTTCAAGGTAAGCAGTTGCAAGGAAAGAGTAAGCAGTGGCTGAAAAGTTGGATCTGCCAAGACTCAAGAACCAAGTTAAGGTCCCACAAAGGCACCGGAAGCCACAACAGGGGACAAAGATGCTTAACTCCCAGCAGGAAAAGGGACACGTCTTGATAGGAAGACAAAGGCCATCCATTGCCTCTCCCCAAAAACAAACCAGGGCTACAACCTGAACCTTCAAGGTGTTAAGGGCCAACACTTAAGCACGCCGACCTGTAAAAATTCCAAAATCAAAGGAATATCCACCTTGAGCGGTTGAGTACCTCACTCAGAACACCCCTCCAGACTCTAACATAGAGAAGTAGAACATTTCTGTGCCTGAAGAGCAGAAATTACAGCAGGTGAAAACCCCACTTCAACAGAGCCCTTTCAATGGCCAAACCGTAAGACAGAATCGACCTGGATCCTCGTGCAGAATGGGCCCCTGATGTAAAAGATCCATCCAAGACGGTAGCCTGAGGGGACTGCCCACCAGACGTTTCTGCAGATCGGCCTACCACAGCCTTCGAGCCTAATACAAAGCCACTAAAAGGTCAGCGTTCTTTTGATTTGCAATCTTCTGGACCAGCCTGCCTACCAGAGGCCAAAGCGGAAAGTATACAGAAGGGAGCCGCATGGCCACTCCTGAACAAGAGCATCGATGCCCATCGCTTTTGGGTTTCGCATGCAACTGAAGAAGCGTGGAACTTCTGCGTTGTTGAAGGTCACCAACAGGTCTAGATCTGGTAGGCCCCAGTGGTTCACTAGGAGCTGAAGGGCCTTGTCCACCAGCTCCCATTCTCTTGGGATCTTTGCGTTTACCATTGCTGAGCGGCGAATGGGTATGCAATACCAACACTTTTAAAACTTGGTTTAAAAATATTTTATGATATAAGCCAGCTGTTTTGACCTCTTCTGACTCTTCTACGCAATGTTCTAAGCCAATTGAAGTGGCTTCAAAGCCCCTGAGGCAGCTCTTTGAGCAAAACTCGGCCAGAGTCTGGCAAGCTTCAATAAAATCCTGTTTACAATCGATCCATCTACTTGTGTTTGTTGCTGACATCCACCTTGGATCGATTACCGGTTTGCTTTCTTGGTCCACCATCTCCCTTACAAAGCTAGCAAAGGAGAGGTCTTCCAGAAGGGAGCAGCGTCTCTCCTCCGGGAGAGAAGGCTCTGAAAAAAGTTTGTCGGAAGCCTCAAAGGAATGGTCAGAGGATACGTCCTCCCAAGGGTCATAGCGGGGGCCTCTTCCTCACCAGGGGGGTGCCTGGGTTGAGGAGAGAGTGCCAACCCTAGCGTTTGGGGCACAGGCACTGATGGATGGTGGGGCAGGACTGACGTCGGGGCACCGAAAGACCCAATGGACTGGGTATGGGATCTGGCATCGGTGGCCCCACCCCATCTTCCTCCTCCGAGTAGCCCGGTATCGGGATGGAGATCGGAGGAGGAATCATTGGTTGGCTGGGCATTAGAAGCCCTGCTGGTATGGGCTACGTTGGCAGAGCACAGAGCAAGACTTTCAATCTTTCCAGTAGGGGTGCCAACATGGATGGCGTCGGTTCCGATGCCGGTATGGGGGCCGGCGTCGGTGGCAATCGAAAGCCCCGAAGGGCGTTGAGCACTGCCTGTTGGACCATGGTGTCCAATTCCTCTCTGAATGAGGGTGCGGAGAGAAGCAACCCTGGAGGAGGAGACAGGCTAGGCGTCACCAGAGCATCCACGGAGAATAGAATGCATGCAGTATTTAATTATCAATATCAAGTCTGTACTATAGGCTGAGTAGGTGGGATCACTGCTTTAAGTTCATTCTTGTTTATTTCCCTTCTGAATCTGGGAACCCTCTAGGTTTTTTCAAGTGGATTTGATGTTAGATTGTAGTCTTCCTGTATTGTATATATCTGTTACTTATAGAAACATAGAAACATAGAAATGACGGCAGAAGAAGACCGAATGGCCCATCCAGTCTGCCCAGCAAGCCTCACACATTTTTTCTCTCATTCTTATCTGTTACTCTTAGCTCCTTGTTCTATTCCCCTTCCACCCCCACCATTAATGTAGAGAGCAGTGATGGAGCTGCATGCAAGTGAAATATCTAGCTTGATTAGTTAGGGGTAGTAGGGGCAGTAACCGCCGCGATAAGCAAGCTACACCCATGCTTATTTGTTTTACCTAGACTATGTTGTACAGCTCTTGTTGGTTTTTTTTTTCTTCTCCCCTGCTGTAGAAGCAGAGAGCCATGCTGGATATGCATTGAAAGTGAAGTATCAGGCACATTTGGTTGGGGTAGTAACCGCCGTAACAAGCCAGCTACTCCTCGCTTTGTGATTGCGAATCCTTTATTTCTTCACCCCTGTCGTTGAAGCTATGCAGGATATGCGTGAGGCATCAGTTTTTTGTTTTTGGTTTTGGTTTTTTTTTTCCCCCTGCCGTTGAAGCAGAGAGCTATGCTGGAAATGCGTGATGTATCAGTCTTTCTCCCATGCCGATGCAGCAGAGAGCCATGCTGGATATGCATGGAAAGTGAAGTATCAGGCACATTTGGTTTGGGGTAGTAACTGCCGTAACAAGCCAGCTACTCCCCATAACAAGCCAGCTACTCCCACAGACATTTCACGCCCTGTTATTCAAAGGGTTTCTTCCAAGCTGAGTCCCTGGGAGAGGTTATTATAAAGATTAGAAAATTAGAAATCCATGCTAAATATTTTATATCTCAATAATAAAAACTCATTTTGGGAAGCCTGCAATTGAAGAGTGTCTTAAAAGGGAAAACAAAATTATTCTTTACCTGCTAATTTTTGTTCCTGTAGTACCATGGGTCAGTAGTACCATGGATCAGGTGCAGCAGGCTGGCTCTCCACATGTGGATACAAAATGGCAATCGAGGCATCGGGAGGGAGGGGGGTGAGGAGTTGCCGCAGGAACGGCAAAGTCCTTCTGTGCCCGGCTGCTGCGAGCAGGAGAAAGAGAACTGCTCTCCGCTCCTTCCGCCATAAGCTGCTGGTCCTTGTACAGGGTACTGATTAATAAAAAGTAAAAACCTTTCCTCTTTTTCCTTTTTCTTTTCCCCTCCGGACAGCCTAAAGTGACAGAGGGATTTTACGTTCCTGATGAGACCCCTGAGGTATGAGACTTCTCAGGGATGTTAAAGTGACAGAGGGATTTTACGTTCCTGATGAGACCCCTGAGGTATGAGACTTCTCAGGGATGTTAAAGTGACAGAGGGATTTTACGTTCCTGATGAGACCCCTGAGGTATGAGACTTCTCAGGGATGTTAAAGTGACGGAGGGATTTTACGTTCCTGATGAGACCCCTGAGGTATGAGACTTCTCAGGGATGTTAAAGTGACAGAGGGATTTTACTTCTCTGATGAGACCCCTGAGGTATGAGACTTCTCAGGGATGTTAAAGTGACGGAGGGATTTTACGTTCCTGATGAGACCCCTGAGGTATGAGACTTCTCAGGGATGTTAAAGTGACGGAGGGATTTTACGTTTCTGATGAGACCCCTGAGGTATGAGACTTCTCAGGGATGTTAAAGTGACGGAGGGATTTTACGTTTCTGATGAGACCCCTGAGGTATGAGACTTCTCAGGGATGTTAAAGTGACGGAGGGATTTTACGTTTCTGATGAGACCCCTGAGGTATGAGACTTCTCAGGGATGTTAAAGTGACGGAGGGATTTTACGTTTCTGATGAGACCCCTGAGGTATGAGACTTCTCAGGGATGTTAAAGTGACAGAGGGATTTTACGTTCCTGATGAGACCCCTGAGGTATGAGACTTCTCAGGGATGTTAAAGTGACAGAGGGATTTTACGTTTCTAATGAGACCCCTGAGGTATGAGACTTCTCAGGGATGTTAAAGTGACAGAGGGATTTTACGTTTCTGATGAGACCCCTGAGGTATGAGACTTCTCAGGGATGTTAAAGTGACAGAGGGATTTTACGTTCCTGATGAGACCCCTGAGGTATGAGACTTCTCAGGGATGTTAAAGTGACAGAGGGATTTTACGTTTCTGATGAGACCCCTGAGGTATGAGACTTCTCAGGGATGTTAAAGTGACAGAGGGATTTTACTTCTCTGATGAGACCCCTGAGGTATGAGACTTCTCAGGGATGTTAAAGTGAGAGGGATTTTACGTTTCTGATGAGACCCCTGAGGTATGAGACTTCTCAGGGATGTTAAAGTGACAGAGGGATTTTACGTTTCTGATGAGACCCCTGAGGTATGAGACTTCTCAGGGATGTTAAAGTGACGGAGGGATTTTACGTTTCTGATGAGACCCCTGAGGTATGAGACTTCTCAGGGATGTTAAAGTGACAGAGGAATTTTACGTTCCTGATGAGACCCCTGAGGTATGAGACTTCTCAGGGATGTTAAAGTGACAGAGGGATTTTACGTTTCTGATGAGACCCCTGAGGTATGAGACTTCTCAGGGATGTTAAAGTGACAGAGGGATTTTACTTCTCTGATGAGACCCCTGAGGTATGAGACTTCTCAGGGATGTTAAAGTGACAGAGGGATTTTACGTTTCTGATGAGACCCCTGAGGTATGAGACTTCTCAGGGATGTTAAAGTGACAGAGGGATTTTACGTTTCTGATGAGACCCCTGAGGTATGAGACTTCTCAGGGATGTTAAAGTGACAGAGGGATTTTACGTTCCTGATGAGACCCCTGAGGTATGAGACTTCTCAGGGATGTTAAAGTGACAGAGGGATTTTACGTTTCTGATGAGACCCCTGAGGTATGAGACTTCTCAGGGATGTTAAAGTGACAGAGGGATTTTACGTTTCTGATGAGACCCCTGAGGTATGAGACTTCTCAGGGATGTTAAAGTGACAGAGGTATTTTACTTCTCTGATGAGACCCCTGAGGTATGAGACTTCTCAGGGATGTTAAAGTGACAGAGGGATTTTACGTTTCTGATGAGACCCCTGAGGTATGAGACTTCTCAGGGATGTTAAAGTGACAGAGGGATTTTACGTTCCTGATGAGACCCCTGAGGTATGAGACTTCTCAGGGATGTTAAAGTGACAGAGGGATTTTACGTTTCTGATGAGACCCCTGAGGTATGAGACTTCTCAGGGGTCTCCACAGGGAAGGGACTGGACCACCCCTCCCCCTGCACCCAGCTCCTCACAGGAACATGAAATTCAGCGCTGCTACCTGTCAGAAACGACCCGCTCTCCCGTTCAGTCAGAGGAATGGTGCGTCTCTGCAACTGTTAGGCTGCCCCGAGGAAGAAAAGACATCTCAGGGCAGCAGGGGGTCGTGGGAGAGAGGTTGGACCACCAACATTCACCCCTAAGGCAGCTGAAATACTGGCTGTAGGAAATAAGGAAACTCTTACCCCAAAAACAACAGAATAACATAAGACGGAACGTACAAGATAGATCTGTCACTGAAAACAAAGTTCTGCCTGCAAGTCTCCAGAGAAGCTGAACACAGGCTTTTTTTTTTTTTTTTTTTAAACTTTGTAACTATGATCCACCCAAGGAAAGAATTAGAGGAAAACAAAGAATAAAGAAATTATGTAAACTATCCTCTTAATGAACTGGGGAACCGAAGGTGCAACTGCCATCTGCTGGAATCAGAGAAATACTGAAGGTTTACAGAGGGCGCACCAGTTATGAGGGACTACCCTCTCACTTTTTGCTCTGACTCCATCTGCTGGAAGGGGTTCATAACCCACGGTCTGGACTGATCCTGGTACGTACAGGGAAAACAATTTACAGATGTATTTTTCACCTGGTATTATTTGTAAAGGTGGAAAAGTTATTCACGTTTTTAGTAGAACAAACATAAGAATAAATATCAGTTTCATACCTCTTTTGTTCTCTTGTTGAATATCTGAAGTCTGTAGAAAGAGAGATTACACTTTACCTCTTTGTTCAAACTGTTCAGTCACTGATGGTAAACTGATAAAACTATGAGATTAGAGAATATGCAAAGAGGTTTACCAAGGCTTTGTAGAGTTTCGATTTTGGGTTAATCTTCATCAGCTGCAGAAGGTCTTGTGTGGTAAACAGCTAAACAAATGTAAAAAAACAAAACCATAAAACCGGAATGGACAAATCTTAATATGATTCCGATATTGAGACACTAAGTGCATTATTTTGAAAGGTGACTCTTCTGGAATTCTCTTCCTCTTCCCAGAAGAAGGAAGCAGAGCTCTTGAAAGCTAGTCACAAGGATATGGAGTTAGTTCAATAAAAATGTATCACCTACAACTTGTCTTTTTGGACCCTCATTTCTTTGCTTTCCCCAAAATTTGTGATTTTATTCTTAATGAAAGGAGCCAAATGGACAGTCTTGAGCTTTCTGTTTATCCAAATAATAATAATAAAGATAATTTGGATTTTTAGCCTGCCTTTCCAAATATAGTCCCTCCCATACAAATATCATTCTGCTATTTGTATTTATGCAAAAAATGTTTTTTATATATGTAAATATGAATATTCAACCATTATATGACAAACACCAGGTTCAAAAACATTTTTAAATGAGAACTGTGGTAGTTTCATAAAATGAATCCAAGGGTACCATCCAGGTGACCCACATTCTATTTATAATCATAAACGTACCACCGTCCCCCTTTTTTTAATATATTGTCAAAATTCAAAAAAATCTGTTTAACAGCCTAGATTTAAACCATGAAAAAATTCAAAGGAAACTGTCCCACGTTTATGCTTGTTTCATGCATAGAATTTCATCCCTCAGCCTGTATCTCTCCCTTAAGTTTTTGCAGTCCACATGCATGACACTATTTTTAGCATTAAATCTTAACTACCAAATGTGGCCAATCCAGATCACAAGTTCCTGGAAGGATCCCAAGGCGTAGATAGATTCCATGCTGCTTATCCCAGGGATAAGCGGTGGATTTCCCCAAGTCCACCTTAAGGAACTTTTCCTCCAGAAACTTGTTCAAATCTTTTCTAAACCCAGCTACACTAATAGCTTTCACTACAAAAACAATATTTTCTCTTATTAGTTTTAAATGTATTACCTAGTAACTTCATTGTGTGTCCCCTAGTCTTTGAAAGAATAAACAACAGATTAAACTTTACTAATCCCACTCCACTCATTATTTTATAGACCTCTTATCATATCTCTCCTCAGCGTCTCTTCCTAACCTCTTTAGCTTTTCCTGACGAGAATCGTTCCATCCCCTTTCTCATTTTGGTTGCCCTTCTCTGTACCACGAGCACCACGGACCCGTGATGTGACTCTATCCGCCTGAGAACGCGGCCTATGAGAAGCCATGGGGGGGAAGACACAGAGAATAAATCCCATGGGCCATGGACTCACCAGAGCATCGAGCTGAGTTCCATCCTTCGACTGAAAAACCGAACCATTTTCGAGTTGGCTCGAGTCGCCATCAGGTCCAACTGCGGAGCGCCCCATCCGGGGCAAATGTGATTCCACGCCTTGGAAGACAACTCCCACTCTCCGGGGTCCAAGCGCTGTCGGCTGAGGAAGTCTGCTTGCACATTTTCCACTCCCGCGACATGGCGATGCCCCCAAGATGAGTCTCTGTCCAGGCGAACAAATGTTGCGCTTCCAGCACCATTGCAGGGCTCCTGATTCCCCCCTGCCTATTGATATATGCCACTATGGTCGTGTTGTTGGACAAGACGCGCACTGTCCGATCCCTGACTAAGGGCAGGAACACTTGAAGGGCCCGGTGAACTGCCCGGGTTTCGAGTCTGATGATGGACCAAGATTTCTCCAACATTCATCACAGGCATTGAGCGGTCTTGTCTTGATACAATGCTCCCCCATCCGGAAAGGCTGGCATCCGTAGAGACGACCACACAAGCCAGAGGTCCAACTCCACCCTTTTCTCCAGGTTGCAACGCAACAGCCACCAAGAGAGACTGCATATCGATTCCTGAAGAAGAGGCAACAGAATATGGAACTGCTCCGACACAGGATTCCACCTGGACAACAGCACACGCTATAAAGGTCTCAAGTGCGCAAAAGCCCAAGGCACCAGATCTAATGTGGATGCCGTGGAGCCCAGGACTTGGAGATAATCCCAGGCTGTTGGCACTGTCAAGCGAAGAAGGCCTTTCACCTGAGTCTGTAACTTCCGCACTGTCTGTCACCAGGAAGACCTTGCCCTTTTGCGAGTCGAACCGCGCTCCTAGGTACACCAGTCATTGTGTGGGCACCAACTGGATCCTCTGCAGATTGATGACCCAACCAAGAGACCATATGGTGGTCATCACTGTCTGGAGAGATCTCGTGCAGTTCTCCTGAGACTTCACCTGGATGAGCCAATCGTCCAAATGTGGATGCACCAAGATCCCTTACCCTAGACTGCAGGTTTGCATCTCTACCATCTGCTGGAGTCAGAGAGATACCGAGGGACTGCAGTTGGCACTCTCTCTTATGTAGCAGTGTCCAAAGGTTTTCTTCTCTGACTCCATCTTTTGGTAGGGATACACAATCCAATGGTCTGGTATGATCTGAGTATGTACAGGAATAGCATCCCGTCCCTCATTCCTCTGGGGGGGCGGGAACAATGGCTCCCTGCATCTGTAAGCGGCTGATGGTTTGCTGCACCACCTGCCTCTTTTCCACAGAAGTGCAAGGGCAGACTATGAACAGGTCCCTTAGCGGAAGAGCAAATTTTAAAGCTTAACCTTTTCTTATCATGCTTAAGACCCACTGATCTGACATAATCTTGGCCCACTCTTCATAAAAAAAAAAAAGAGTCAACCAACTCCCTATGATTGGAACTGAGGAATGGGTCACCCTTGCTTCATTGTGCGGATTTGGCTTCTCCACAACCCTTGCCAAAGCCATCCCCCTGTCTGGCTTTTGGCCTGAAAAGACTGGTTCCAGGACTGCTGCATACCCAAGGTCTACCAAGAACATCTATTCTCTCGAAACCAAGAACACACAAGGAAAGGAACCTTTTACCCCTTTAGGCTTATCCTTAGGTAACTTGTGTACTTTATTTTCCCCCAGATGCTTTATCCAAGTCTTCTCCAAAAAGCAGCTCTCTCTTGAAAGGCAATGCCCTTAACTGAGACTTAGAAAAAACATTAGTTGACCAGTTTCATAACCAAAGAAGCCTCTTGGTTGAAACTACAGACATCATCGTTCTAGAGGAAGTCCTAATGAGGTCATACATAGCATCTGCTCTACAGACGACCGCAGCTTCCAGCCGCTCCGCCTCCGAGACAGACATGGCCTTGTCAGCCTTCAACTGCTACACCTATCGCAGTCCAGCCTGAAGTATAAAACTGCCGTACTCTGCAGCATGTATGCCAAGAGCAGACACCTCAAAAATCTTTTTAAGATGGATCTCAAGCTTCCTATCCTGCAAATCCTTCACGCTGAAGAACTGGCCACAGGAATAGTAACTGCTGAGAGAGCATCCAACTTTTGGACTATCAGGAGTTCCAGCGTATCTTCAGGCAAAGGATATAACCTATCTGTCACTCTACCAACCTTCAAGTCGGTCTCCGGAGTATCTCACTCCCTGACCACCAACTTTTTAACTGACTTATGGAAAGGAAAAGCCTTCGCTGGACCACTTAAGCCATCCATGACCAGATCCAGATCCTCCTGATTGGACTCCTGCAGAACCTTTGTTCCTAACTCTGCAAGGACACAGGAGATCAGGGGGCCCAACTCTTCCCTGTGGAACAGACGAACCACCTTTGGATCATCCTCCTCCACAGCCGGAACTTTCCCCAACCTTTCATCCAGATCCTGTCCCCCCAGGATCCACCTCTGGAGGGCGTTCTCTAGATGGAACCCTGTCCTCGGAACCATCATAGTAATTGTCTGTACCGGTCCCCTGTGCGGGCATCCCAAGGACTCGCCAAACTCTGGTAGCCCCAGAAGCCCCTGAAAACCTGGACTTCTTCCTGGGCTGTGGACTTACCGACGCCCCCTGTTTGGAACCATGCCGCCCCGCGGCTTTCCAGGGCAAATAAGCCTTGTGCAGCAAGAGAACGAAATCAGATGAGAAGGTGGAAGAATCACCAGAAACCTCTTCCAGGAGGTCCTCGTCCTCCTCCCCCCCCCCCCCCGACTGAACCTCCCGGGCCTCTAGTCAGCCAGGGACAGCAGTAGAAGGAGATCCTCCTCCCCCCTGCAGCAGCCACAAAGGTAACCAAGAAGGTCTCCTTTCCCGCGCTAACCAGGAACGGATCCACTGCTTCCCCTGATGCAGCCGAGGGCCTCCCAGGCCCGCACTGCCATCCTAAAGCCACTGTAGTCATTCCCGAACTGCCCTCTGCCCCAGAGAGGCATTGAGAGCACAGGCCGGCATGAGAGAGGCGCGCATACGTGTCTCACCACACACGGTGCACTTCCAGCTGCACGGCATGCTGCATCCCACCCAGACGAGTGCCGGCAAACTCCTGGAGCTGAGCCCCTGTCCAGCATCAGCCCCGCTCTGCCACCAATGACAAGGAAAGAAAAAACAAAAACTTTAAACTTTAGCAAAAAAGACAAAAAAAACCCCGCTTCCCTGAAATGAAGAGTGGCAGCAGGCTCTGCTATTCCTTCTGGAGGAGAAGGAACTGGTTCTACCAGCTTTCTGCCTCCAGCGTTGAAGGACTGAGCAAACTAAGGGTCCCCAACCCCCCTGCTCGTCCACCTCAAAACAAGGACGGATGGTCCCACCAGGACCTTCCAACCTCCTGGAAGAAAATTCTTCAATCTTCTTTTTCTTTTTAAACAGGTTCAGACTGCAGGTTTTGCACCTCTACCATCTGCTGGAGACAGAGAAATACTGAAGGAGGCACACCAGGTTACATGGCAGTGTCTGCGTAACTTTCTCTATCTCCATCTGCTGAAAGGGAGGAACATAAGATGACGGGTCCATCGAGCCCGGCATCCTGTTTCCAACAGTGGGCAATCCAGGCTACAAGAACCTGGGAAGTATCCAAAAACCCAGGAGTCTGGACTGATCCGAGTACGTGCAAGGAACTGCGTCTTACCTGATCTGAGAGCTTCTCCCTCCTTCCCCCTGCCACTAAGGTTTGTGTTTGGTGCATGCAGATTTGAATTATGCCATTATTTTGTCTCCTATCTTCCCCACTGGAAGTCTTTTCCAGGTGTCTAGGAAACCTGAATGAAAAAGTAAGCTCTCACTTTCCTTCTGAACTACTCCCCTTCACCTTCATATAATGGCTCTTTGTCCTTGAGCTTTTCACTTGATGGAAAATGCTACATTCTGGTACCTTATTAAAGCCTCCTCTATATAGTTAAATGTTTGTACCATATCTTCCTTTTCTTTTCTTTCTTCTACAGAGTACATCTTTAGCTCTGTCAGTCTTTCTACGTATGGCACATAGTGTAGGCCAGGCATCATCTTTGGTGTCTCTACTTTGAATTGCCTCTACCATGGTAGAAGTAATCTCCAGAGTTGCACATACTACTCAAGGTGGAGTCTTCTTGAGTATTTACCAGGGATACAAAACTAGACACATATTTATACAAATGAAACATTATTGCCCCCAAAAGATAGAAAAAATGAAGTCAAAGGCTTTACACATCAGAAATATTTTCACCTCTTGGGAACAA
This sequence comes from Rhinatrema bivittatum, assembly GCF_901001135.1. Lineage (NCBI taxonomy): Eukaryota > Metazoa > Chordata > Amphibia > Gymnophiona > Rhinatrematidae > Rhinatrema > Rhinatrema bivittatum. The sequence continues at coordinate 350,049,691 of NC_042619.1, forward strand.
TGTGTTGCCATTACAACATAAATTCCTGTACCTTTATATATCTGATATATATAAATATCTAGGAGGCTTTAGTAAGGTTAATAAGGTACCAGAATATAGCGCATACATGATATACACATATCTGTCTGTCTGAGCACACCTGACAAAGGCACTAGAAAGGAAATACAAGAGCCAATAAATCAATAACCTTATCACTTAGAGCTCACCTTCTCCTGCTGTAAGCCACTTTCTGGATAGAAAACAGACAGTGAATATTCATAGCCGCATCGGTGCAGGTGATCTGCCACCAGACTGTTGGAGGCTCTGGCAAACAACGAGCCACTCTCAACAGCAACAGGCTGTGAAAGTTCTCCACGCAGAAGAGGATTCCTCAGTTCTCGGATGAGCTGGTTACGCAGCTGTGTCTGGTCCAAAGCAGATCATAATAACAAAGAAGCAGGAAAACAAGGCAACCTTTCACCTCACAATAAGGTCTGTCATACAGGTAATAACACTGACATGCAGCAGAGATTCACATCACCCTTTTGGTCAAAGATTGTATAGCATTTAAGAAATATGTATTATTTCCAGCTGTTAACCTATAGGTCCAGCCTTTCGGGAAGAAATAGAACAGCAAAGGCTAATAAACGGAGAAGTCCATTTTCAAAAGCATTTAGCGGGCTAAATGCATATTTGGGCACATATTTGCCTAAATTCTAGTTGGCTGATAAGTTAGGAGGCTAGAATTTAACCAGATAAGTTAGAGGCACTCCAGGGGCGTAACGGGGTGGATATTCAGAATCAGCTGGATTACTGGGCTGGTTAAGTCTGGTCAGGCCAAAGAGTTATCTAAAGTTAGCTGGCTATAATCAAGAGTGCTGCGAGATATGTTTATCCAGCTAACTTTGCTATCCAGGCTGTGTCTGAATATGGACCTCTACGTATTCAATGAAAGCAAATAAGTTGGACTCTGCAACACACACTAGGCAGCTGGTCAGGGATTTAGTTTAGTTTATCGGCTTGCTATATCACTTTTCCACAAAAATTCAAAGCAGTTTACAACAGAACAAATCGTACAATACATAATAATAAAAACATTGGGAATATCCAAGGATCCAGAATTACATCTAAGCACCCAGAAGAATTATTTCAAGGCCTGGAACAGGCATTTGAACAATGTGAATATGTATTCATATATCATAAATTCCAATTCTGGAGGCAAGAATAAGAGTTTTAGAGGCTACTGTTTTCACCTCTTTAAAATTGTAAAAATTTTAAAATTTTCACCTCTTTAAATTTTAAAAAACATATCAACAACATTATTAAAGATGGGCTCTTCAAACTACACACTCTAAAAAAATTAAGACCATTACTCTACCAACATGTACTGCAATCCCTCATTTTTTCGAAAGTTGATTATTGTAATGCCCTTCTCCTAGGCCTACCCAAAACTACCATTTTACCACTACAAATGCTTCAGAATGCAGCAGCACGCATTCTCACCAACACCAGAAAATCGTAACATATTACTCCCATACTCAGAGATCTGCACTGGCTCCCCATTGCGCAGAGAATCATGTTCAAAACCTTATCTCTAATACACAAGACCTCTACACAATGAAAACATGACATGGTTCAATAATGAACTTTACTTCCACAAACACTCCAGAACCCCTAGAACACAGCATGCAGCCACCCTGCACACCCCCACACATAAAAACACCACTCTTGAGTCAACTAGGAAGCGTGGATAACCATTGCCGGACCGAACTGTTGGAACAATATGACACCGGAGTTACGGCAAGAAACATGCCCAATAAAATTTAAGCAAAAACTGAAAACATGGCTTTTCCTACAGGCTTATACTTAACTTTACACTCTCCTCTCTCCCTTACTCCTACAGCCTTGCCCACTAATTTAAATGTACATCCCCTTTTTCTTTCTCACCACACCTAACTTTTTGTTGGCAATTATTCATATCGATTGTATATCAATTGTATATAAGACTTCTATCCCATTTCTTTCTCTCATACCCAGCTTTTCTCTTTTCCAATTGTATTTTATAAAATTCATTCTATTTATTTATAGACTTATAAATTCAGTGAGATAACAATTTGTTTTGTACCACTATTTTATTTTTCCCTTTCATTGTTCCACTGTTCTCTCCCCTTCCCCCCAACAAGTTTATTGTAAAGCACTATTGCATATGTTCATTAACAAGTTTGTTGTAAAGTTTATTGTTTATTGTAAATGTTTATTGTTTATTGTAAAGCACTGTTGCATGTTCATTAACAAGTTTATTGTTTATTGTAAATGTTTATTGTTTATTGTAAAGCACTGTTGCACATGTTCGTTCTAGTTGGCACAGCTGCAATGTTTCTGTTAATCGTGAACCGATGTGAGGTTACTAAACAAATGCCGGTATATAAAAACTGCAAATAAAATAAATAAATAAAATACTGCAGTTCCCAAAATGATGGTACCAGGTGTCCAAACTATGAGCCCTTTTCATGTATGGAAAGAAGGCACTTCAAATATCAAGTATCATCTGCTTTAGCGGGTTTCTGGATCTTTTGAGCATCACTGATGACAGGTCATTTGCTACTGCCCCACAAGAAAAGTATGAGCTCTAGGGGAATTTTCTCCCAGTGTGCATCTGAGCCAAGAGGAACGCTCCAACATTGGAATTCAAGAGACCTCATTTTTGGCCCAACTACAGGGTGGCCCATGGAAAAGTAGCCCGCCTCCAATACCAGTGTATTGAAGACAGGCTACTTTTCCATGGGCCACCCTGTAGTAACAGCACTAAGCATACTGAGAAAGGCTTGGATGGTAAATTAAGATAAAATAATTAGAATCCTTTTCATCAACAACTCAACTTTTCAGTTATTTTCTTCAGAAATCTGAACTGAAAGCAAGCCTAAGGCAAAAAAAGTCAAACTTTTTTTTTGTAATAAAAAATGTAAAAATATATAATGCTGCAAAGCCTCAAAAGCAGAAACCTTCTAATTATGTTATTTTCAGAGGGACTTCGGTGCACACCAGGGGAACTTGAGCCCTTCCTAGTAGCACACAAATGCTCTGCTAAATCTAGCAGTTGAATATTCTTGCAGTGTTCTCTGACACACACTGAAAGGTGGGAAAATGTTAGGAAGTGGTCAAACAATGCTCGACTAGAAAAATAATCTTGCAGTATGGTGAAAATAACTTGCTCTTTAAATATGATTCTCTTATTTAGGATGTCAAAAGAATTATATATTAGGGCTGTATAACCATTGGGGGATGGGAGCATTTCAACTTAGTCAACTTTTTAGCCTGCCAGGTTGGAATGTTCCTTTAAGGTATCAAATATGAATTACTACTTCTCACCACGCAAAATACCTTAAGTGTGTCCAGAACTCCTCGGTTCTTAAATGTTTGATAAAGTCTTTTCCGCAGTTCATCTTGGGACAGTTCTTTCAATTTATCAGATGCCATCTGGACAAAAATCTAGTCATTGTAAGAAAAAAGTAATATTTAAATAGTGATAGACAAAACATACCCACTAGTGTTGATGACATCAGGCTGCAGGCAATCCTACATGTTTAATAAAACTGTATTATTTCTATTGTATTATTATAATGGGTTATACAAATAATGCTAATAGTTGCAAGAGATCTGCTGCAAACTGATTAACATGAAATAACCACTGCTGCACCTTTAGAGATGGGATATGAGCTTTTGAGATCACATGACGGCTCCCATCACATCTAAAGAAGGGACCTATGGGATCTCCAAAGCTCAGATATGTCATGTTTGGATCATTCTTCTGCCAATCCAAAGAAGTAATCACAGCTTGCACTGAACTCATGAAGGCAAGAGCCAATTCTTTTGCAGTTAGCAAGGATTAATTGAGTAACAGCCTTAGACATGCTGGAGTGTACATATCTCCCTGCATTACAGAAGCTCCTGGCACGGCCCCTTTCTGAACCTGGGCGGCTAGAGTTAGGGTTGCCAACAGGCATTATTATGAGAAAGATGCCGTATTTTGTCAAAAAGTTGCTGCACCCTCATTTGTCAATCACAATCAGGTCTATCCAGTACCGAGCGGTAGGAAGAGCTGCGTTAGTGCCCGGCGCACCCGCAGTTGCCGCACGCACAGTGCAGCTCACCTACCGCTCGATCCTGAACTATAATTTCATGCAAATGTAAACCACGTCTAAGAAGGGTCCGTGAAGCGTTAGGCCCACGCAACCCATTTTACTGGATAGAGCGCCTATACAGTATCCTGGGTGCGCGGGCCTAACGCTTCACGCCACGCTGGTATCTGTCATTTCAAATGTCATTTGAAATGACAGATACCAGGAAGTCGGGACTACCAGTCCCTCCCTCCCCTCCTCCCGAAGCAGGGCGCGAAAAGCAGCCTTGCTCCGGGAGGAGGGGAGAAGGGACTGGCAGTACAAAGCGACTTACTTTTTGCAGCCCCCTCCGGACATCGGACGACCTCTCCTGCCTCCAGCTGCTCGCGAAGATGGACGCCTGCAAAAAGTAAGTTGCTTCGCCGCTTCACACTGTCAGTGTCTCTTCTTCCCTCCTCCCGGAGCAAGGCTGCTTTTTGCGCCCTGCTTCGGGAGGAGGGAAGAAGAGACACTGACAGTGTGAAGCGGCGAAGTAACTTACTTTCTGCAGCCCCCTCCGGACATCGGACCTCTCCTGCCTCCCGCTGCGCGACTTACTTTTTTTTGCAGCCCTCCGGCCATCAGCAGGAACGGATCGTGGCTCCCCTGCCTCCCGGCGAAGATGGACGCCTGCACGGGGGAAAGCGGCCTCTGTGCGTGCAATTGGCCGCTCAAGACGTGACGTCACGACGTTTGGCGTCACGGCATGTGACTTCACGACGTTTGGCGTCACGGCATGTGACGTCACGTCTTGAGCGGCCAATTGCACGCACAGAGGCCGCTTTCCCCCGTGCAGGCGTCCATCTTCGCCGGGAGGCAGGGGAGCCACGATCTGTTCCTGCTGATGGCTGCAAAAAAAAGTAAGTCGCGCAGCGGGAGGCAGGAGAGGTCCGATGTCCGGAGGGGGCTGCAGAAAGTAAGTTACTTCGCCGCTTCACACTGTCAGTGTCTCTTCTTCCCTCCTCCCGAAGCAGGGCGCGAAAAGCAGCCTTGCTCCGGGAGGAGGGAAGAAGAGGCTGGCAGTACGAAGCGATTTACTTTTTGCAGCGGCTGCAACGTTTTTTTCGCTTTTTTTTTTTTTTGCTTCGGGAGGAGGGGAGAGGACTGGGGCTGCCCCGGAGACCGGCACCCATGATCGCGGCCGGGGCAGGTGAGCGGGGGCTGGGGGAAAGCTTGCCGCCTACCCTTATCCCTGCCTCTACCGCAGGTTAAACGCGCGATATATATATATAGCGATATATATATATATATAGCGATAGTCGGGGCGCGGGTTACGGGATGCTAGGGAATAGCTAATTCGCTCGTTTGCATGCAATATCCATGCCGCGTGCGGAAGGGGTTGCCCGGGGATTTTAGGACGCGGTAGGAGTAGGTTAAAGGGGATTCGGGATCGCAGGAAGGGCTAATGCGGGTTAGGAGCGGGGTAAACGCGGCCGCACTTTACTGGATAGACCTGAGAGAAAGCGACAAGTGCAGGTGTCCAGGACCAGCGCAGGGCTGAAGCTGGCAGACAGGTGCACGTGCCAAGCTTCTGCAGGTCACAGGGGAAAGCAGCAGGCAAAAGTGCCAGGATCTGGGGGGGGGGGGGGGGGGCACTGGGAAAGAGAAAGCACCCGAGGAGGGGGGAGGGGTGGCAGGTGCCCAAGAGCGGAGGAGCACGTGAAAAGGAGCTGGCAAAAGGCACAAAGTAGCGGGCAACAATCATCCCAACAACAAAACCTGAGCGACAGCAAAGAAACTACCCAGTCACTCCCATCCCGAGAGGAAGGAAGAAAGGACCGAACCCAACTCACCCCCACCTCGGCGGGGCCTCCCCCCCGCTCCCCAACCGCCACTACCCGGCTCCGTGACGCAACAGCGCGCACAGGCTGCCGGGGGGGAGGCGCGTGAGCAGCCGCCTCTGCCGTCCCTCTTAGCGCACGGGACAAAAAGCCGAAGCTGCCGCCGGCGCGCGGCGGGAAGCGGTGACGTCGTCGTCCCTCGACAGCAACGCGGTGACGCTGTTTACCGTGCGCCGGAAGAGAAGCGGACTCCGTGCTTACTCGCTCGGTGGTGCTTGTCCCTGGAGAAGGTGAGGATAATGGAAAATAGATGCGGTGAAGCGCTAAGCTTGCAGTGGCAGCGGGTAGGCGCTTTATGATATGCGACAGTCGCGGAGCCCGGTGCGTGGTCATTGCGGGTCAGAGTTAAGGGAGGCCGTCGCTTATTTGTTTACCTGGGGCAAAATAATCAGCAGGTTTTTCTTAAGTACAGCTCTTGAGGCTCGAACTTAATTATGATTACCGTTGCCCCCAGTCACATTTTTAAACTTTCCGGCATTGTGGAATAGGATGGAACGTGCAGGGAGATTAGTAATGTACAGCATGGTGTCACATTATGTATCGGCATTGGTTCTCCAGCCTGTCTTTCAGGCGTGCACATAGTACATTTTATTGTACAAGAGTGTTGCAGTGCCAACTGACTTATTAAACTGGTCATTATAATTTATTTATTTGATTTATGTTCTACCTTTCATTCACTTCCCATGAGTAGCAAATTGAATTGCAATTTTGGAGAAATCATTTAAACGTAATCAGATTATATTTAGGATCAGAAATGATATTGATTATAGGCTGGTCTGATGTCATGGGGCTGATGTCATGGGGCAATACTATATACTGCTATGTGGGATACCTGGTATCAATTCCCTGCTCTCAAAGCCACCTAGAAATGTTGCAGAGCCAGCCTGCAACTGCCATACAGGTCTATCCTGTAAAGTGCGTCCGCGGTTTCCCCGTCCCTAACCGGCTCTCTACTCACTTTCCGGCCGCGTTAGCCCTTCCTGCGATCCCGCTGTCGGGTCCGATCGGATGCAAAAGTAAGTTGCTTCGCCGCTGTCATCTCTCTCCCCTCCTCCCGGAGCAAGGCTGCTTTTCGCGCCCTGCTTCGGGAGGAGGGGAGAGAGATGACAGCGGCGAAGCAACTTACTTTTGCATCCGATCGGACCCAACTTCCTGGTATCTGTCATTTCAAATGACATTTGAAATGACAGATACCAGCGTGGCGTGAAGCCTTAGGCCCGCGCACCCAGGATACTGTATAGACGCTCTATCCAGTAAAATGGGTTGCGCGGGCCTAAGGCTTCACGGACGCGGTTTACATTTAAATAAAATTAGTGTTCAGGATTGAGCGGTAGGTGAGCTGCACTGTGCGTGCAGCAACCGCGGGTGCCGCAGGCACTAACGCAGCTCTTCCTACCGCTCGGTACTGGATAGACCCGATACTTAGGACCGGATGTACTAAAGGGTTGCTCCAATTTTTTGGGCTTTGGGAAAAGCTGGGGTCCACCTGTACTGGATTTTGGAGGAAACTGAGGACTGTGACCCTGCTCAAGAACTGTCTGATAGTTGGTTTAAACTTTCTCTGACTTTCTTAGGAGCTGTTTTGAATGTAATGGGACATCTTCCTGTTCTCCTGCAAGCAGAAGTAATTTAATGAACATGACTATCAGAAGATGGTTCTTAATCTGTGTCTTTAGCAAAAGTCTTTAGGAAATAGGGTCTGAAACGAGTTCTGGAAGTGTAATGTGATTACTCTTTTTTTTGTTTCCCTCTCAAGAAGATTTGTTTTTAAGAAGCTAAAGTATTCTCAACTTAAAATCACAATATTACTTTCTAGGAAAATAAATTGGTAATCTGTGAGTAAGTACTGCTAGCTCAAATAATATAAGCATAGAATTTGATAAGGACTGTAAGACCCATCTAGTCAACCCAATTTAATTTATTTTGTAATGCTTAGGACCATAAGTGCACAAACATTTGGGCCCAGTCACCTTGGGGGCCTGGTCCAGGTAAGACAGCCAAAGGATCCCCCCACTCTACCACATTCCGTGTCGGAAACATGTTTAGGAAGGGGAAAGATTCACCTCCCACCCACAAACAAATACAGTTTCAGGCTGGTGTGGGGGAGAGGGGCCAAACATGAGCAAAGTTGTGAGAGTGTCATGGAGGAGACATCACTTGTGACCCACAGATGTCATTTCTGGGCAGAAGACACATGCTCTCATTACTGTGGGCCAGTAACCAGTGTGCTGCCACAGGCTGTAGTTTGCCCAGTTTTACCATAGACCATAATTAATCTCTGGTTATTCCCCCACGTCACAGTTAAAATCCTCTATGTTTATCCCATGCCTTTTGAAGTCATCTTATTTTTTCCTCCATTAGTTTGTATATATATATATATATATATATATGTGTGTGTGTGTGTGTGTATATATGATCTCTCTTACTGCTAGAAAAATTGTTATAGTAATTTTCATGTTTGATATGAACGCTCATTTTATCCTATAGAGTATGACAGCGTGAACTGTTCTATATCTGTTTTTCTAAAGGTTCCCTCTCTTTTTGTGCCTATTGTAAAACCCTTTGGCAAAGTCAGACCCTTACATTGGACACTGTAGTTATTTCAAAGTTGTCTAGTTAATTGAATGTGTATTTTCTCCCGTTTATATTCAGCAAGAATGTGTGGAATGCTTTGATGGAAAGAGGTCATTGTTTAAGAATATTTATGTTTTACTCTTCTTAACAGATAGGAGTCAAATTTTGAAGGTCATGTCTGGAAGTTTTTATTTTGTAATTGTTGGTCATCATGATAATCCAATCTTTGAAATGGAATTTCTGCCTGCTGGAAAAGTAGAATCCAAGGTGTGTAGCCTGTTTGACATTATCTTGCCATCATAACCTATATTTTGCAATGTCTTTATTTTTCCACAAGTGTTCTAGATTGTGCACTTGTTGCTCTTTATACACAAGTCCTTCCAAACAGAAACTATAGCTATAAAGCAAAAATAACTGTTTACTTGCACTATGTCTTCTACGTCTCTTGCTAAGTAATCCAACAGAGTTAAACCTTCTCTTATTCATATTTTAAAGCAGGATGATCATCGCCACCTTAATCAGTTCATAGCACATGCTGCTCTGGATCTGGTTGATGAGAACATGTGGCTGTCCAACAACATGTACCTAAAGACCGTGGACAAGTTCAATGAATGGTTTGTTTCGGCTTTTGTCACTGCAGGACATATCCTTTTTATCGTGTAATGGATCTGGAAAAGGAAGGGAGTGCTAGTGTTGTGGGATTCCCTTTCTTAAGCTGCTCAGACATGGTGTCTGGGGAATTAAAGGGCAAAGACAAAAAGAAATAGGACAGCATCTGACCTTGAGTTTTGTTGTTTTTTTTTATTATGACAAAGAGTTCTGCATGCACGTATGTGTAATATCTGTATTAAGGGTAAAGTGACGTGTTGGATAGTGGGAATAATAATCCAGGGGAAATGGTACATATTTTCCCAAAACCCAGCAACTAATGTACATATTGTATATTTAATGGTCACACTGTCCACATTCTATATTTTATCCATAACATATATACCTAACACCCTCACTGGAAGACGCACATACTGAGAGGAAGCCGTGCTTAATGTATTGTTTGAGTTGAAGACATGCATTTTGTTTTAGGACTTCTGCTTCTCCAGGAAGGAGTAGCAGAAATCCTAAAGCAAAGTGACTAATAAATAACCTGCCTGTTGGGGGGATGTTTGCTTAAAAAGGAGCTTTACTCCCTCTCTGTATGTTACATTGATTAACCTGTTTCCTTAATTATTTTACATATGAGATTTATTATGCTTCATGACATCCGACAGGAAGATGGAATAAAGAATTTCTTCAGTGATGTCTACGACTTGTATATAAAGGTAGTAACTTTTTTTGCTTTGCCTTTTAAGTTTATGACTTGCATATTAGCCCTGCACTTTTCATTTTTTCCTGCTGGGCAATTTTAATGACACGAGACTTTTCCCATACATCTATTTTATTAGAATAGCTACAAACAAGCGAAATACAAGGAAGATATTGTGGTAGTTAGCAATGAGCAAAATCCTTTTTAGGTTTCTTTTTCACTACAAGAAATTTGTATCTGAGCTAAAGGGTCTTTTTGACCTTTCTCCAAATTCAGGAGCACCTCGAGGTTTTGCCACTTTCTCATGTGGACCTAATGGCTTTTCTTCCTTTAAGCATGCTCAGGCAGGTGCCCTTGCATGTGCTGCTAGTCCATGGCTTGACTCTGTTATTAGCATTTGGAAAAGTAAAGAAAACCAAGTGAAGAAAAAAAGGATTTATGTTTTCAGATCACTCATTTCAAGGAGAAATGCCTGCTACCCAAGAAGCAAAAGAGTGCTTTTTAAAGGGAATTCTTGGGTTCCCTGTACATACCCAGATCAGTCCAGACTCCTGGGCTTTGCCTTCCTTCCGGCAGGTGGAGAGAGAGAGAAAGTTTCACCGACACTGCCACATAACCTGGTGTGCCACCTGCAGTCCCTCAGTATTTCTCTGTCTCCAGCAGATGGTAGAGGTGCAAAACCTGCAGTCTGGAAACTGGGTTTAAAAAAAAAAAAAGGAATAGTTTTCTTTGGAGATTTCCTCCCAGGAGATTGGCAGGTCCTGGTGGGGCCAGCCCTCCTGGTTCTGAGGTGGACAAGCAGGGGCTTAGGGGGGACCCTTAGGGGACTATTGCTCGATCATTCATTATCAGGAGGAACAACGTCCATACCGGAGGATACACATGCTTCGCCCCCCAGAGAAAACGTATCATAGGTTCAGTGTACGTCTGTCAGGGTTGTCCTATCTCTGAGGGTTTAAGGGCTCACTCTACTTGATCTCAGGCGGCATCCTGGGCCGAATGTCAACCAGTATCACCACAAGAGATTTGTCGGGCGGCTACGTGGGAATCGTTGCACTCTTTTGCCAGACATTCGGGTAAATGTTAAAACCCACGTGCACATGGACGTGCTGATTTTATAACATGCGTGCATATTATAGAATCCGATGCCCGCTCACACATGTGCCCCCAATTTTTGTATTGGCGCGGGGGGAGGGGGAGATTTTTGTAAAAACCGCTCGTCGATGCGAATAGGCCTACCCAATTCCCTAACCTTAACTCTATCCTTCCTCCCTATTCCCCCGACCTCTAAACCCCACCTACCTACCCTATTTTTTTTGTCCCTGACCTTACCCACTCCACAGAGCAGGAGTAAGTTCTGTGCTCCCCCGAGCCAGCCCCCACCTTCGGTCTGCCTCTTTTTTTTTTTTTTGCAGCCTGGCACTTACGCGCGTACCGTTTCGAAAATGCGCTCGAGGCACGCACGGCCCAGCAACGTGCGTATCTCCTGGGATTTGCACACGCCAGGCTTTTAAAATTGGGCCCATTATTGTTTGGATGTGCAGGCCCCAGAGGTCATGGGTTTTGGTGAAAGTGTACTTTGAGTGGGACCCTCGCAGCCCCACCCTGTTTCGTGAAGCTGGGGTACATCCCAGGAGTCTGGACTGATCTGGCTTTGCACAGGGAAAGGAAAGTTTGGTTCTTACCTGCTAATTTTCATTCCTGTAGTACCACAGATCAGTTCAGAGTCCCACCCCGTGGATGTGGGGAGATCTGTTGTTGTAATTATTCTGAAGAATGGCACAGGTTTTGTTTAGTTTCTCCCGTTTTTAAGGTTGGAAGGATTTGTCCGCTTCCTACTGCTCATTCAGGGGGATGTGATTTTGCTATTTGTGGTTGTGTTCGTTAGTATCTTTGCTTGGGTACAGCTCAATACTGAGGGACTGCAGGTGGCACCCCAGGTTATGTGGCAGTGTCAGCGAGGGGAGGCAAAACTCAGGAGTCTGATCTGTGGTACGACTGGAACAAAAATGAGCAGGTAAGAACCAGTTTTCCTTTCATCTCGCCTCTGTCCCAGCCAAGGAGTTTGATCCTTTTCCTTGGCATTCCGTCACCGTGATGGCGCATCTCCTTGTGGTGGCGCATCTCCTTGTGGTGGCGCATCTCCTTGTGTGTGTTGCTGCCTGTCATTAAAGGATGTGGTGTAGGTAAAGTCTTGGACTGTGCAATATCACATTTTAGTTCTTATTCTGAAATCCTTGATGATAGTTGCTTTTTCACTTTACTTTAGTAAAGCGATATTGCAGAGCAGAAACCAACTTGTGGGTCTTTAAGAGTCAAAAAGCTTAAATGAACAGAATCTGCAAGATGAATAGTAGAGAATACCGGTTTTTTCCCCGATTGCTGTCCCCAGACAAGATTTTCATCTCTGATAGAACTCTCTTCCTTTTTTCTCAAGTGCACGATCTTTGTAAACCCACTGAGTTTTGATAGATTTATATTTCAGTGTACGCTGAAACCTTTTATTTTACTCACCTAGCTGTGTAGTGCTGAATTTTAGAGCTGTCCACCTGAGAAGAGCATTTCAACTAGTGAACTTTGGGGTCAATTATGGGGTAATACTGATTTTAATAGTTGAGGAAACCTTTTAGTTTTCCATGATTCTGGTTTAACAAGAATGCATTGTAGTGGGTTTTCTCAGTCACACTGACTTGTTCTTTCTTCTCAGTTTGCAATGAATCCATTTTATGAACCTAATTCTCCTATTCGATCAAGCGCCTTTGACAGAAAGGTTCAGTTCCTGGGGAAGAAACATCTTCTAAGCTGAATAAGGGGAAAGAGTTCCTCAGATCCATCCTTCCTTGTACAGACAGGAATAGTTCATCTGGAAGTCACAACGAAATACGTTAAAATGGCACCTGCTTTCCTCCGAACTCCAGCTGCTGTACGAATTTCCCCATTGCCCTATCGAAAGGGGAATATGATATAACCAGACAGTTTATCCTGGATGGGCTTGCACGAAGCAGCAAAAAACTAATGTGACTTGGGCGGAGCGCTATATTTATTTTCCAGTCACAACTCTTAAACTTAGGGGAAAATATTGCACAGTTTTCTTCAAAAGTATATTCTCCATGTAACTAAAATAAATAAATGCCCAGCAAACACTGTAAATAAGTACTTTCTTTTATACTAATACAATATTGTGTTCTGAACAGTACATGTGAAATGTTTTTATTGTGTGTTTTTAATTTAATTTCAAGCAAGTGAAGACTGTGGCTGTGCAGAGGAAATAGGAGTTAAACTTTAGTTTCCAGCTTCAGTCCTCTCTGGGTCTCGAGCTCTTAAGAATTTTCAGCCCCTTTGCGTTACTGTAGATTTTTTTTCTTTATCCCATGATCGTGCAGCGCCGTGAAATACCTGGCACATCGCGATTCTGTCGGTTGAGCTACTGCTAGGCAGTCTAAGCAGCAGTAAGAAGGGCGTAAATAACAATATTAGATACCGCGGTAGAAGCCAAATGACTATGTAAATGAATTCTGTTATTACTGCCTGTCAAGCACTGAATGTTTCTGTTGGAGAAAACCTACTCTTCCTTTATGACTTGTTAACCTTTTATTATATCCCTTATTGATCCTTTTGTGTTTAGACTGCATAGTGCCACATGCGCTGCCAGGGGCTAGGCCTGGACAAATCTGGTCCAGATTTAGGAGTCCGGAAGGCTACCTGTGCGCCCATGCACTCATCCACATTCCTATATGTCATTTTTATGCCCACATCCAAGTCATCAGGAATATCTACTCTAAATTTCCTGCCCTCAGAGCACCAAATTAGACTTGGGGGGTGTGAGCCAGTGCACTCACAGGTCCCAAAGTGTTTCCACCTCTTTGCACAGGTTCCCAAACAGCAAAGCCTGTGCAAGAGGCAGAGGTGAGGGACGACGTGGGACCTGGGAGCAGTCGGCTTCCAGCCATGTGCTCTTCGATTGCCGCTGCCACTTCATTTGCATGGAGAAGTTGGGGTGAGAAGGGAAAACGGCCAGGAGCAGCAACCCCTTGGGATTTTTCCCAGTGTCCTTGATGACCCAGTCAGCCCCTGGTGGGCACAGCTGAGAAGTAGCAAAGACCAAGAGCCATGTTTTTAAGCACTATAGTTACCCGGTGCCTGTAGAATTTAAAAACAGCTCTTCTATAAGAAAATAAAAGTAGATTATCTACTGGCAAACAAAAGTAGAGAAAAGATTGTCTACAAGTAAAAGTAAAGAACGTACCAAGTCAAAGCAAAACAATGCAGAAAATCATGGGAGGTTTGTTTTCTATCTCAATGCATGTCAGCATTCAAAGACATCTGTAAAAAAAACCCAAAAACAAACAAACAGATCTCTACCAGCAGGTTTAGAAATTAATATACCTAATCTGTGAGAGTTATGACACCAAAACTCTCTGTCAAAAATAATAGAAAAAAACTTCTCTTCCTTGTGTATCTGAAAATCTCAATTAAGTATAATCGTTTTACTTGTTTAAATGCTAATACAAATGTGCGAAGGAGTATACAGGAGAAAACTCCAAAACACATTAAAGGGACTGCGTCCAGAGATGTGGCCCAGTCTGGGCCGAGATCCCTGGCAAGAGGGTAGATTTTAAAAAATTGCGCGATCGCGTACTTTTGTTCGTGCACCAGGCACAAACAAAAGTACGCTGGATTTTATAAGATACGCGTGTAGCTGCGCGTATCTTATAAAATCCGGGGTCGGCGTGCGCAAGGGACTGTGACAGAGCTAGCCAAGAGTGGTTCCAGCCCCGAAGAGACATTACAAATATTTTATGGCCCCCATTGGAATGCAGTTAGCTCCACCGGGATGGGGTTACACATTAGTGTGGGGGGGGGGGGTTTCAACACATTTTGTGGATACAAAATGCCAGAGCATAAACATTATAAACAATTGCAAACTTAAATTATAACATAGTTAAGCAGCTCTTAGCGTGGATAGACCAGCGTCCTGCCGTCCTATCTCCTTTCTGATGCCTCTGCTAATTGACAATTGCATGTTTAAAAGCCACCATAAGCTGCGCTGATCTACATGTTCTGTCCCCCCCACCCCTGTCCCGTCCCCCCCGATCTATGAACTTCCTCCCCTAGAAGCCTAGGGCCCCCACAGCTAGTGCCAACGTTGCTGCGATTCCCCAGCTGTTGAAGCAGTGAAACTTTTGTTGCCTGCTGGCTTTAGCTCACATTTAAATGGCTAATTTCACTAATGGGGGTCATATATTCTGACCCTTTGATGCCTCCTGGCGTCACTAGATGCTGGTCACCCTGACATTCGCTTATGCTGCAACAAACCTAGTGCTCGCTAAGAAAAAGCTTTGGGTAAGGGGTGGGTCTGTGGGAATCATTGGTGATGCTCCCGCGGCAAAAAAAAAAGAGATGGCACCAGCATGTGCAGTGCCTTTTAAAACCCCATTGCCCATTCCCAGCCTTTCCTACTTTCCCTCCCTCTACCCTCAAACCTGTCCTCTGCATCCCCCCCCCCCCCCCTTCTACCTTGTCCATCCTGGTACTCCACGCCCTACACCCGTATGGTGCCCTGCGTTGCTCCCTTAGTCTGTTTCGTTGCAGAAGCGTCACGATGTGCAACGGGTTATGGCAGTGGAGCAGATATAAATCCTGCAGTAGAAAGGCAGAATTTGGGTTTGCAAACCATTCAGGAGTGGATGTATCAGAATTAGCTGGTACTGAATCCAGGACAGAGCGACACGCTGGCACTGGGTAACTATGGATAAGGAGATGCAGGATTCCTAGTGTGCATTCAGCATATTTGAGTTCCATTAGGTAAGAAGTCAAGGAATTTGGGTATGAGCCTGGGTGTTAAGTTGAAAATGGAGGCACCTTTAGCTTTATTTCTAAGGATATTTTTTTTCCAACATTGTGCCAGCTGTCAAATGTGGGCATTTTTGAACCAAGCTAGTCTCCAAACTTTGTAATGAGCTTTGATATTGTCTTGGTCATACCACTAAAATAATCAGGGTTGCCAAGTGGCTCCATATTTTCAGGACAGGTTGATCCAGTTCTGCCTTTACTCCCCCTCATGCGGGTACTTAAAGTCTTGATTTTCTGAGGGAATGCCATAGGTAAATCAGAATAAGTCCCAGCAGGCAATGGGATAAATCCAGGACTGGATCAATCTGTCCTGAAAATCTGGAGCCAGTTGGCATCCCTAGTAATATCTTGTGGTCTGTCTTTAAAGACTAAGATGGTTGCAGCTGCTTCAAAATGCTGCAGCACGAGTGGTGGGCCGTGTATCGAGATGTTCTGATGCAGGGGCTGCTTCTTAGCTCTGCATGTAATCCATGAACAAATGATCCCTGCTGAACTGCAGCAGCCTTTCAGTTCTCAAAACCAAAATGGAAGATGTGAATCACCATCTCTCATTCTGATAGGCCACAACGGAGTTTAGCAAAACCCAATGAATGAAAACAAGCGAAGCATCAGTCAAAATGAGTCACTACTGTTATAACAATAAAAAAATTCAAGATTAAAGAATGGAATACAATGAGGCAATAAGGTAATTAAAGGAAACTATCCCAAAATATTCCTGATGCTTAAATAAAGATGTAAAATCCTCTCCACTCTTGAGTGCAGAAACCTGTTCAAATATTGTCCAAACAAATGATGAAAAAAGAAAGTTGGAAAGAAATACCCACGTGAAACCAACAGAGAACATAACTTTTGTTTGCAAATGCAACGCTGATGTTCAATAAGACAAGACCGTACTGCCCTCTTAGTGCATTCTATGTATAATAACTTGCACAGGCACTGGAGAAGGTAAATGACCCCCCAATGTGGTACATTTAGTGGAACCATGTAATGCTGTGAAGTGTCCTGTAACAGAAAGCATCCACGTAGAATCTTTATAGAGCTATCTGACATCACATGCAATGACCATATGCTCGATCACCCAAAATCTGCTATCATTCTGTGTTTGCTATGGATTTAACCATAATACCCATATTATTTCCCCTAGGGATTGCAATCTACAGAGGACTAGAAAAAAATCTGGTAGAGTGTTAAAACGTACCAATATTTACGAATAATGTAGGCTTCATATTGTGCTCTATTGGAATAGTGCAGAATGCACATAAGTGCTTCCTGTTCCTTAGTTTGTTGATAAGATAGTAACTGCTAGCCTATAACGCCCTCTTATATGCTACTTTGATAGCAGCGAATAAGAGGGCATTATAAAAAGGAGAGAGAGAGGCTTTTAAACTAGAACAAAGGGGAAAGCTGAAGTCACTAAGCAGCATATGGTTCGGAGGGAGGTATCGTCGAAGGATTCTAATGAAACAGGAGAGTTAGAGCATCCCAGTAGAAAGGTTCTAATAAAAGCAAAAATAGTCCATGTGCCTATAAGCAAAGAATAACCTGAGCTAAAAGATTCCAAATTATCCCTGTCAACTGAAACGCAGGTTGTTTAAATCAAATATAAAACATACTTTGAAATGTCTGTATACCAGAAATCTAAGAAGTAAGATGGGAAGAGTGTATAGTAATTAATGATGTCATAGATTTAATTGGCATCTCAGAGACATGGTGGAAGGAGGATAACAATGGAGTAGTGCTATACCAGGGTACACATTATATAGCAATGATAGGGAGGAGCAACTTGGTAGTGGAGTCGAGGGTGGCGCTTTATGTGAAAGATGGCATAGATTCCAACAGGATAAAGAGCTTGCAAGAGACTAAATGCACAATAGAATCTTTATGAGTAGAAAGCCCATGTATGTTGTTAAGCACCACACCATTTTTTATGATGCTTATATATCCAGGGATACAAGAACACTTAGATTTTTTTTTATAAAGCATAATTTTTTATTTATTAATATAAGTATTCTTGGGAGATGCTGATGCCATGTCTCTGACAAACTGACTACCAGCATCTCCTCGTATACAGGAAGTGATCCTTCTTTTATAGATAACATACAATATTGTAGAAGATTCTAGAGTTACGTGACTGTCCAGAGGATAATTTACATTGGTTGTCATGTCAACAGTATGATGTGATTATCCCTAAACTGTCCTGATTACTTTTCCCAGCACAGGATTTGGTGAAAGCAGGAACAGTGATGGGGCCGCTTGGCAATAGTGATCACAACATGATCAAATTTGAATTAATGACTGGAAGGGGGACAGTAAGCAAATCCATGGCTCTAGCACTAAACCTTCAAAAGGGAAACTTGTATAAAATGAGAAAAATAGAAAAATGAAAGGTCCAGCTACAGAGGTTAAGAGTATACAACATAGATGGAGATTGTTAAAAAAAAAAACCATCTTAGAAGCGCAGTCCAGATGTATTCCATGCATTAAGAAAGATAATGGAACGCCAAAGAATTGCCGGCATGGTTGATGAGGTAGGGGGGGGGGGGGGGGGGGGGTCACGTGATGCCGCAGTGCTAGGCAGTCACAGCTTTTCTGTGATCCAGCCCCGTGACCTTTCGACAGCTCGATGCTCCAGTTATTCAGGGCATACCTGAACATAAATGGCAGAGAAGGTCACTAAGAAATGCCTACCGATGATCTGGGGAGATCAGACCATCAGAGCAAAGTGGATCTGCAGAAAAACGGTGAATGATCGGGCGGCCTGTAGTAAGGAGATGGTGTCCAATGATGACAATATGGCAGATGGATCACTTCCTGCAGAAATAGTAGAGGCTGTTAAGGCTGCCGTTAGCCAACTTGGTGATAAAATACATTCAAGACTGGATGCTAAGTTAGAGACGGTAGTGGACAAAGTGTTGCAAATGGTTTCAACAGTGGGCGAGACTACAGCATGGCTTGATAACATCACAGAGTAGATGAAGGAGCTAGAGATTTTGCTCACCACTGCACGGCAATGGCTGGAGGTACTGGAGCGGGGGCACAAGCTGGCGGTCAAAAATCAGGATGACCTAGAGAACCGGAGCTACCGCAATAATTTAAAGATTATTGGAGTGCCGGAACAGGCTGAAGGTTCGGACCCAGTGGGGATTTTTTTTTACATAGCTGCTGTCACTGCTAAATGCCATGCTTGGGGGGGGGGGGGAATGTCTTCATGGACCAGCGAGCCGGCATGGGAGGGTGGGCTGGGCGTGGTCTTCCAGCAGGTTGGGAAGGATGGGGGGCGAGTGACGTGGAGCAGCGCCGTGACACGTCGTGGCCCCCTCTCCCATCTTCGGCCCGGCGTCACGGCGGCCACCGTGTGGACAGTGAGAGCGCATGCCGTGATTTCCCAGCGGCACGCGTGGTCGCCTGCTGATGCCAGCACCGGCAGGGAGTCCAGGGTCAGCTGGTGGTTGGTGTCAGGGCGGGTCCTAAAGGGATTTTAAAATCCCCGGCAGCAGCAATGATCTTCCTTTTGGATTGCTGCCACCAGCCAGCCGTTGCTCTCCCGCCTTACGTGACCGGTCAGGTGTTTTTTCACTGTAGGTATTCTGTCGTGGATCATAGATGTTCCTTGTGTTAGACGTCTCTGTCACGGTTGGGTGTCTGAGCCTCAGAAACGGGGAAAATAACCCGTTCTGTCAGGATGGCGTTGGGCCCACGCCGACCACCTTTGCAAGGAGCGTGAGTGGGGAGCTGTGGCTTGGCGTTCCTCTGGCACGGCCTTGGAAGCACTGCCTAGGGGGGTAGGTTCAGCCCCCATCATTGCTCGTGGGGCAGAGGACGGAATCCGAGGCCCTGGTGGTGACTCCATGGTGACCAGGCCTCGAGCTCGGCCCTGCTCTCTCATGAACAGGGGGTTGGGAAAGGAGGACAAGTTTACATACATTGAGGCTCAGCACCTAAGTTTGTTAATTATTAGGTTGTTAATTTTAACGAAGCTGTGGCCATACCTTCTCCAAATCAAGCAGAGTGTCTGCCCTTTTGTGGTCAAATCATGTAATGGGGGGTGGGGGGGGGAATCGGGGAGGGGGGGCGGTGGAGATAGAAGAATGTAGGACTGGGCAAAAGGGGTCCTGGTGCCCTGGTTAAATGATTTTAGGATAAAAAAAAAAAAAAGACAATGGGATTCAACACAGCAAGTAAAAAGAAAAATGTGATGTAATGCAGCACATTCTCAAATCAAGTTTTTTAAAATGCCTTTTGACTTCTTGCTAATTTCATTCCAGCTCCAGGCCATTTTGCGTTTGTAACATGATTGTCTTCTTTTATTGTTCATGCCCTATTTTATTGTACATCGTTTTGAAATAGTATTGAAAACCAGTATAGCAAACGAAGCGTCACCATTGCCATTTCTTCACTTATAGTCCTTCCTAGCCCCATCCTTCTCTGTATATATATATATAATTTACATTTACACACACTCTGGCATGACCTCTCTATACAATGCCACAAGGTGACTCCATAACCTCACAAGAGGTTAGAAAAGCACTATTGGGGGTGGGGGGCTGAGTCCTGATCCTTGAGGCCAAAACACTGGCGAGAGGGACTTCCGAGGGTAAAGGCTGATCAGAAGGGAGCAAGGTCAGGCGCTGTGAGCTCCCTTTGGGCGACATTATATGCTGTTAGGGAGGGACAGAGTAAAAGCAGTCAGCGGGTGACACCCACATTTTTAGAATGTTCTAGATTGGCCCTCTAAATTCCTCTTAAAAGACAGGAGACTTGCAACGTATGCCGAAGATCCTCTGCAGGTCTACGCTAGAAAATAATTATTGGAAAACAGGGGGGAGATAGGAGAGGGGGGGGGGGGCAGGAATGGCCACCAGCCAGGAAAGTGACTGCTAGAGTACGTTACAAGGCTTCCCATGCGTCATACTGGGCCCCTTCTCATTCAGGACCAAGGACAGGTCCATGCACTGCCGGTGTAATGCACGCTGCTATTTTCAGCTCACTACTGTGCAATGAACGTCCACCCCCTCCCTCGTGTGTCTCCCAAACCGTTTCATTTCGCTGGGAGACGTCTTCATTCATCTCCATGCCTGTCACAATTTTTTTTTTTTTTTTACGTACTTCTTCAGAGCTCTGACGAACATCCTCTTCTTTTATAAGGCATTTCTTTCAATGAAGTAACACAACCGGGAATAAGTATTTAAAAAAAAAAAAAAAAGTTTGCACAATTTTCGGTGTCCTGGAAGCTGCAGGCTGTGCAGTGGAGAGGAGAGAGTCCTGCCCTGAATGTGCATCCATCGACAGTCTTGTGCTCACTCGCCTGCTCCCTGTCAGGGAAGACGGGCAGCCCAGCCCTGATTCTCCTGCTGCTGGGAGAGGCTGCTACTCTGCACCCTGGAAATCCGAGGAGGAAGAGCAGGTAGGAGGGAGGGACTGCTCCCTGAGAAAAGCGGCATCCGTGCTGCTGTTGCTGGTGCTGTGTGATGTTGTTTAGTGCACACATGAGAGTTCAGCACAGAGCTCGGCTGTCCTGCAGGCAAGCTGGCAAGGGATGCCATTTCACCTTCAAACACAGCTAAATGGGCACCTTCAGCCCATTTGTGGGGAAATAATTAAACCAGGACAGCCCGGGGGGGGGGGTGTGCAAAGTGTCTCTGTGCTGCACAGGTTTTACTTCTGCTTGAGAGGAACAGCTCTCATGTGGCTGGGTCTTCCTTGCACACTGTTGCTTGTGCCTTTAGAGGCAGGAAAGCTGGTGGCTCTGACTCTCTCGGTGGCACTGGAATCGTGTGTCCACTATTTCTTTAGAGAAAGCTGATGAAGAAGAGGGGAGAATGAATGAACCTGCAGCAAAGAACAGCTGAGCCAGCTCATAGTAAAGGTGCAACAGCTTGGCCCCGATTAGAAGCAGATGGAGGAGGAAAGGTGTCTTTGCTGTGTGACTGGTGCGAAATCTACTGTAAACTCTGCCTATTTCCTTTTTTATTTATTTTTTCCCCCCTCCGAGTGAGTGATACATAATTGATGCTTCACGGTGGAAGCAGCCTGGTGGGAGAGCTCTGTGTTTGCTTGTCTAGGACTGGAAAAAAATAATCCCCCCACAACCTGCTGCTCGAACTTTGCATAACGATCGTGCATGCAACAATGTGGGATGATGTTTTGCAAGGGGCATGGAGTAGGGGGAATTGCAACAAACTGCAAATTCAAGATGATTCATGGTTTCTTTGTTTGTTTCATTTTGTCCAAGTGTTACTAGAGTATGAACATTCACCCATACATTCCTTTGGATAGATGTCTCCTAATGCATCACAAAGATTGTTATTTTGTTTCATTGGTTTTCAGTTTACAAACTCGGCAGTAGCTGATGATTCAAGGGCTAGCTGACGGGTTTTGAAATGCATTTCTCCCATAGATTTAGTTCTTTATTGAAAGACCTTACTATAACTTTATCTGCTGGACTTGGTTTATCTATAGAGCTCTCTTTTTATCCAAGAGCAAGCTTCTAAATCTGTTATACAGTTTAGAGATGTGTAATAAAAATCAATGATTACCTCAGTTATGGAAATTAAATTCTTACTTGGTGATCTACTCTATAAAAAAAAATAGTTTTCCATTCAGTAGCTGGGTTAATGGAAATTGAGTAATGTTGGTTTTAAGCTCCCATAAGTTAATATCCTTCTTGCTGCTAGGGTTATAGTACAACTATAAGCTTAAACGTTTCTGTGTGTAGAAATAATATTTTTACTTTTTTTTTTTTTCACAAATCATTGAGTAGGATGGATTGCCTCTGCGGTCTAAGCAAAGAATTGTTTCGGGTATTAATCAAATGTGCAGCCTTCGTGATCAATTAAGATGAATGCATTCATTCATTTAAGCTGTTGCCTTAATTTAACTTTACATCTGCATTCAAATTGGTTTTTTGTACGTGCATCTGTCTCCCTCGCCGCGCACGATTTACCGCGCCGTTGCCAGCAAATATTGAATGTGTCGTTGCATTCTCCCCAGAGGTTTTCATGAAATAGTGGCCCAAGGAACCGTCCTGCTTGCCGGCCGAAGATGGCTTTCCACGTGGAGGGGCTGGTGGCGATCATCCTGTTTTACCTGGCGATCCTCTTTGTGGGAATATGGGCTGCTTGGAAAACAAAAAACTCTCGGAGTGATGAAGATCCCCGTGATGCTATTATAGTCGGCGGGAGAGATATAGGTTTACTGGTCGGTGGATTTACCATGACTGGTATGTTGTTTTTTTTAAGTAGCCCTCCTACACTTTGTTGCTTGTCATTTCTTGATTAAGTAAATATCAATAAGTGCTACAAAGAATGCAACACCTGAATATTTTTCTCCATGCATGGGTAGCCTTTCCTGCCTTAAGCCTTGTACATAACAACATGTTTACTTAAGTTTCTTGCTTTTTATTTGTAAATGTGCTGCAGTACCTTTAGGCAGTTCATGTAACAATAGGTTTAGCTGAACTTCAGTAAAAAGAATGCATTTATATTGCAAAGTGCAATGTTCCATACAAAACGTAAATGTAATGATAGTAATAAAAAAAATATGTGAAATATTTCAAACTGTAATGAGGAATATTTTAGTGTAATTTCTATGATAATCATTCCAAATAATACAACTTTACATGTCCAAAATTTCTGAACAGAAAAGTAATGCCCTAGATCTGGGGTTTACAAAAAAAAAATGTTCTTTGATTCAAAATGATTTATTTATAAAACAAATTCAATTACTCTACTACTAAGACAACCTATTTTGGTGTTTGTGATATTCTGAATGGATTCACACTCTTTGTGTGACCAGTAGACCATTAACTTTATGTGCTGTAACATTAGAGTAGACCATTAACCACTAACCATTTGAGCAGAGAGGTGTTACTAGTTAGGGTAGACCATTAACTTTACATTATGTAACATTAGGTTTATATATTTCAGTGATAGGTAGACCATTAACCATTGATTATTTGAATGCAGAGGTGCTACTGGTTTTGTGTCTCAGTCAAAGCCTTCTCAAGTATATAATTAAGTACTGTATATTTTCTAACAAAAATGGGCAATTAGAGGAGTATAAACGTTTCTGTTTGATAATACTTATCTGATTAAAGTGCAGTTTGGATTTCTGGAATCACTTTATGAGAAAACATACATTTAATACAGTATGTAAGTTTTAATAAGAAGACAAATGGCTAATAATTTGATATCACTGCCCACTGCTGGTAATTGCATTTGTATGTTTTTCATTGTGAAGCATTTATTTAAACTAAGTCTGATCAAATCCCCTGGATGCATTTTATTTTTCTTTTCTCTTACACTTAGTATCTATTTATTATGTTTCAGCTACTTGGGTTGGAGGAGGTTATATCAATGGGACAGCAGAAGCAGTGTATGTTCCAGACTATGGACTGGCTTGGGCTCAGGCACCCATTGGATATTCACTCAGTCTAGTTGTAGGTAAGCAAACAGAAAAATAAGATTTACAATCATATACTATATCACAAAAATCAGTTAAATCACATTGGTTGGTAGGAATCCATAATTACTTGGTGGATAACAAAAATAAAAGAAATGGGGAAGCTAATGCTCCTTGAATAACATAACTTAATATTTTCAGTCAAAAAATTACCTTTTTTTTTTTGCGGTGCATTTTCACATAAATATTTTTATCTCATAAGATTAGACCATTGCACCTATTGTCAACTATTAATTCAATATTTTGGAAATAATTCAATGTTTTGGAATCTAATGTCATAGGAACTGAATTCAAATTGTAAAGAAGTTCTGTTACGTGAATATGTGCATGCATGTAATATTGATAGTACAATATTCTTTCATTACATGTAATTGACATTGGAAATATAGGGGTTCACTCACCAATTTGGGGCCAAAAAGGAGGCTGATGTGAATAGCTATTCTGACCAACTAACAAATTTAAAAAAAAATTGATATTCAATGCTGGAGCAGTGGCTGCGGGGAAGCTGAAGAGAAGTGAATAGGGTGATAGCAAATGCCAGCCTCTTAAATTACCTGCCCTTAAGAAGTGATGAGCTATGTGGGCAAATGGGAGGCTGGCCAGACATATTCAGGCTCTGAATTGCAATAAAGCTGTTTGAGATAGAAAATGTTATTTATTTATTTATTTTATTTGTTAGGCTTTTATATACCGATGTTTGGACTTGCCGTCACATTGGTTTACAGACATTTCAAAAGTTAGAAACACAAATTTCATCAATGCATAAAATAATTGAGGTCAATTACAATCATAAGAACCAGAATTAACACATACACATATTTAAAAATAATAAAATATGAGTGGTAAAAAAATAAGCATAAAAATACAATATTAAAGTATTGCTATAATACAATTAATAAATCAGGCACATAACTTAACCTATGTAAATGATAAAAAAAAACAATAAGCAGAGACATGGTCTTAGGAACAGTCCATATAGCAGAAAATGTTATTAAAGGCTGTGATTAGTGAAGTTTAGATAAGTTAGCTTTAACCAATGCCTTCTTTATAAGCCTGTTCAGGGAGGCAAATAAAAAATGTGTATTGGGGTGGGGAGAGAATTGTCCGTTGTCCATGGAAGCAGAACCCATTCATGAAAAACATTAGCAAACCTGACTTCTTGTACACTCTAAATATCTTTTGTCAAACCCTTCAAAATATTTTTTTTTCAAGTTTGCAAAGATGACCAATTATGTCCAGATACCCCCCTTCATGACAGTAGATATTTCTCCAAATCTGACATTTAACTATTATTTGCCTCCTGGATGCTGAAATTGTTGGAGGGGAAATATAACCCATATTCGTTATGTACAATTTATTATTTATTTGCATTATTACTTGTCATGTAGCCTTCTGCTGAAATAAAATTGAAATATTTTGATTATATATATATATATATATATATTAGAGAAACATACTTAGCATGAAGTCACCTCTGTGTGATTACAACTGATGTTTTAATGCTTGGAAACTGCGGGGCATCTTCTGAAGTGGAAGGAAGGCTATTTTATTTGTCCAATAAGCTGAGGTCACCCAGAGAACCATAGGCAGAAGTGGAGCTTCAACTCTGAAGTCCTACGTATTCCCTCGACTCTCAAGTTAGCCTCTTTCAAAGAAGGATAAGCTTCACTATCGCTATCACATAGTTGCCGATGTGGTGACGTGTTGACCTAGAATATGTGTGGATATGAACTAGAATATGCTTTTGATGTAAAGTTGACCTCGAATAGCAACGTTGACAAAGTATGTGAACGTCAACCAAGAATTTTAATGCTGATTTTGTAAACTGTTGCAATCTTCTTTTGGAACAGCAGTATATAAAATGCCTAAATAAAATAAATAAATAAAACTAATAATAAAAAGACAATATTCCAGCACTTGGCTAAAATTATATATACATAATGTTTGCTTTCCACAAGTCTAATGAAGTTTACACAAATATTGTGAATATATCAGTGGAATCAATAATAATGCAAACTGAGTAGGAAAGATGCAGAATTTCTTAGGAAAATCATAAGAGTCATAAAATTTAACACAAGCTCTTGGCACTGCAAAAATATTTGAGTTTTCTTAGCATAAAGATGGGTTATGTGCTAGCACATCAGGGAAATCTGCTGCAATTAGTGCACCATGGTGTCCCATGCTGGGACAACAGCAAATTCGCCAATGAAATCTACGAAAGGTCATTTGGCAACCTTAAGCTTTTGGGCTTTTGATCAGTATGCAAAATTAATGGTGATCTGAATAACACATTTATGAACTGAAATCCAGAAATATATGGTATTAATAAAGAAATATGCTACTCAAAATGTCGAGATGCACAAGTAAAAGAAATATATCTGTTGTACAAATTTAAGGAAATTCCTCAATTACTGACTGACTAAAACACATATTTATAGTCTGAGCTTAAATAATTCAGTGTCTTGATGCAGTTATTTGATTTTTTACCTTTAAATCAGTATATTTGGTTTTCGAGTTACCAGTATACCTTTTTAATCTGCAGTTGATTCTTTAACAACTCATTTCCAGGTACTTTCCAAAGCTGCAGTTTGAAAACCCTTCCAGTATTCATGTTGCTTTATTTTACTGGCATGTGAATATTGCTGCTGTCTTGATTTTATGTTATGTGTTTTCTTTACTGCTCAGGTGGTCTCTTCTTTGCCAAACCCATGCGCTCTAAGGGCTATGTGACCATGCTGGACCCCTTTCAGCAAACCTATGGAAAACGCATGGGGGGCCTGCTCTTCATCCCGGCCCTTATGGGAGAGATGTTCTGGGCTGCAGCAATACTTTCTGCGCTAGGTAAAGAACTTGCATCAGAAGTAGAAGTCATATTCAGGCGGGACCTTTGGGAGAACCAGAACTGCATGCGAAATCACATCCAGAATGAAACCGTCCGTTATTTCTGTTTCATGTCCTCCTTTTCCTCAGTTTTGTTCATATTTGGGTTGAATCTGGATAGGGGTGAGAGAAAGATTGCCCTTGTTTTCTTCACCCTCACTTTTTCAGTGGTCTCAGTGCAGCTTTCTCCTGTGAATTGGCGTGGTTGCTAGTCCAGTGAGATACATTAGAAATAAAGGTCCACAAACGAGTTGTAGGTGATATCATTTTACGGTTCTGCTAGAAAGCTAAATTAAACCAAAGCTGGTCACAAATGTATTTAGTCCAACAAAATAGTATCACCTACAACTTGTCTGACTTTTATGTCTGAGCACTATAAAGAAAGAAGACTGTGCAAGATATGTTATTTAGACTGCTGACAAAGTAAATTCCGAGATACATTAAAATAACTGATACATTGTAGAAGGAAGGAAGAGAGCTTCCTCAGACAGGGCTCCTCAAATTTTTAGCCCTGACCCAAGAGGACAATCCGATCACTCCCTTTCATCCTCAATGCTGATCCCCCTCTCTCAGTCCCCATCCCTTCCAGAGGACTTCCTCTCTCAACCATTGCCCCTTCATCTGATCCCCTCCTACACCCCCCATCTTCTTTCATCTTCTCAGCCCGGTCCCTCTCACCCCCCTCCAGCCCTTTTTTGCATGCTCGCAGCTCATCCTCTCTCACTTCCAAACCATTTTTATGTCCCCTAATGGATCCTCTGCCACCCCTTTCCTCCTACCCCATTCCCTTTCTCTCACCTCCCAGCCTCACCTCCTCCTTTCCAGCTCCTCTCTGGCTCCCCCAGTCAATCTTCTCTCATTCTTCCTCTCACAATGCACAGCCAGTCCCTCTGCAGCTCGTCCCTCAAACACATCCTGCATCTCATCCATCTCTTCAGTCTTTCCTCCTAACTGTTGAGAATCTGCTTGGGAGTTAGCAATCTCTTAATGATCTGATGCCTGATGGGAGGAGCAATCAGATAGTTGAGGGTGGATCCTTGGACCGGTGGCAGATGACCACACCCCCGGGGAATAATCCCAAGAGGGACCACTGGTCAGGCTCAGAGTTAGGAGACAAACACACACTAGATCTTTTATAGACAGTATACTGAACCACCAGAGGTGGCAGTAGTGAGCTGGAATGCCCGGCTGGGCTGCAGTCCCTCAGATACTGGAACAGCGATCCCTGGAGGCTGAGCTGTAGAGAAACTGATATAGTGAGTAGGCAGAGTATGCAGATGTAACACTCACACAATGTCCCAATGAAGCCCAGGAGCTGGAAAATATAGGCCCTCGAGGAGGGAAAGCTCAGAGAGAATGATGGTAACTCACTGATGTAGTTGAGATAGTTGGTAGTGAAGACTTCCAGGCAGAAGAGTATATGAAGTAAGTCTGGGATGAGGGCCATCGAGGAGCGAGTACCGGTTCCAGACTGTCACCTGAAAAAGCAAGGAGAGAGCGAGGCCCCCGAGGAGCGGGTACCTCTGGTAAGTCCGAGGAGGCAGAGTAGCTTAGACAGACAAAGCGAGTCCGTTGTCAGTGTCCTTGCTAACTCGATGTGTTAGCAAATTCCAAGACCTTAAATATCCATCGCGGGTGATGTCATCTTCGGGGGACGCCCCCGAGGTTCGCGCCAATGCTGGTACTTCAGTCGGGGCCGGCGCCATCTTTAAAGATGGCGCCGGCCATCTTTAAAGATGGCCGGCCATCCAGTGCTCCTACCATGTGACAGGGGCTGGCCAATGGCACGGATACCCTGTCACATGGTAAGGGCAAAGGGGCATCAGCGCCATTTTTTTTTTAGAACAGCTGATGCCTGGGAACGGGAAATCTCTCTCTGAGGCCCCCCTGGATCTCTTCTCTCCCCGAGGCCCCCCTGGATCTCTCCCCGAGGACCCCGAGGCCCCCCTGGACCACCAGGTAATTTTAAAAGGTTGGGGGGGTCGATTTAAAGGGTTGGGTGGGTTGTTTTTTTTAGCGGCATGGGCCTCCCTAAAAAAAAAAAATAACGATGTGAATTGGAATCGGAAACGATTCCAATTCACATATCTTAACGATCAGATTTCCCCCCCCCCCCCCCCCAGCTGAATCTGATCGTTAAGACGATCTGGCACACGATTCACATCTCTAGTAAATAGCACAAGGCGCATTAGTATGCAAATGCGACATTTGCTATGCAAGTGGGAGGAGTTTGGGCAGAGTTAATGGTAATGAGCAGCTCCTAACATCAAATGCAATACAGTAATGCACAGCAATGCGGGTTTTATCATCAGAAATAACTACACATTCTTTGTAGGTGTTGTGCCTGAAATAGATGTGCATTACTGGGAAAAGGTTTTTATTGCACATACTGTTCAGGCGAGAGAGAGAGAGAGCACTGTAAGAGGGAGCAATTTTAACTCTGGTTGGAGATACAGTTCACTCTCTACCTAGCTTGTTGCACTCTCTACCTAACTTGTTTGAAGCTAGTTAGAGAGTACATTGCATAACTCAACTCCTCTTGTACCTTTCATCAATTGAAATGGAAGAAAATCTTCAGTGATGTGTACTTTCCTGTTTGTAGCTCCTACTGTGTATGTAAAACCACCCCCAAAACTACCCCATCCCGAGTTAAAAGTGCCCCCTCTTACAGTGGTATAAATAGAGAGTGGCATATTGATACCTAGGCAAAGGCATTCTCTCTCTCTATCTCACACCTGCATAAAGCAAAAAATAGTACATGTGCAATAAGGGGCAGATTTTAAAAGGTGTGCACAAATGTACGCATGTTATAAAATCGGATGTGCATTTGTGCGTGCCGGGTTGTGTGCACAAATGTACCCTGTGCGCGTGTAACTTTAAAAATCTGTCTCATAACATACAAACAGTAACAAGAGGAAATCAATTCTTTAGTTCTTTTTCTTTCCTTCCTTAAGTCCAGAATTAAGGATCCAAGTACTCGTGGTAAGGAAAGTTATAACAGAAAGAAAAACTGAAGAGCAATATAAATACAGCAGGTGCAATAAATCAGATAACCAGGGTACTCTGACTTCTAAAGGAGGAGCAGGCTGAGCAAGATCACAATCCCCAGGCTGCAAGACCAGTTTATCACCGAGGAAGAAATTAACTGAGAAGGAGTAAAAACAAACAAACATATGACAAACTCTTCTAATTAATAAGGCACTTTCACGGAAATGTCAAAACAAACATAGCCCCAATCTGCAAAGCCATGGGTCTCAACAAAAGAAATTGAAGTCTTCTCTTCTGTGCTTGCCTGGGGACGTCTGGAAATACCCTAATTATAAAATTTAGAAAGGGCTCAAGATGATGCTTAAAAAAAAGTCTCAAAACCCGATCTCGATCGAATTCAAAGGCAAAGGTAATCACCATAGTGGCGGGATAAGCAAGAGTAGAATCAGACGGCTGAGGGGGGATATGATAGAGGTGTTTAAAATCATGAGAGGTCTAGAACGGGTAGATGTGAATCGGTTATTTACTCTTTCGGATAGTAGAAAGACTAGGGGGCACTCCATGAAGTTAGCATGGGGCACATTTAAAACTAATCGGAGAAAGTTCTTTTTCACTCAACGCACAATTAAACTCTGGAATTTGTTGCCAGAGGATGTGGTTAGTGCAGTTAGTGTAGCTGAGTTTAAAAAAAGGTTTGGATAAGTTCTTGGAGGAGAAGTCCATTAATGGCTATTAATCAAGTTGTCTTAGGGAATAGCCACTGCTATTAATTGCATCAGTAGCATGGGATATACTTGCATCAGTAGCATGGGATATAATTGCATCAGTAGCATGGGATATACTTAGTGTTTGGATAATTGCCAGGTTCTTATGGCCTGGATTGGCCACTGTTGGAAACAGGATGCTGGGCTTGATGGACCCTTGGTCTGACCCAGTATAGCATGTTCTTATGTTCCAGTAATTGGGAAACATCCAAATTTGAAGTTAAGAGATCAACACCTTGAGCATTTTTCCTGGTCTTCTATCTTCTTAAATGGGGGTAAATACTATGATTTAGAAAGTGGGGTACTGCCACCTCAGGTACCTTAAGATTTTCCAGAAGATATTTCTTAAACATATCCTTTGTGGAAACATGTGGAACTTGGGGAACATTTATGAAATGGAGATTTCTCCCCCGTATTACATTTTCCAGGTTCTCAAGTTTATTCTGAAGCAATTGATTTTCCTTTTATTATCTGATCTTGAATAGGCTTCAAACCTTGAGAACACTGTCTAATTTCCACAATTTATTTTTGAAGAGAAAATTTTGATTTTTCCCAACAAAGTAACTCTGTTTTCAATAGGGGCTTATTCTGTCCACAACAGGATTCAATTGCACAGAAATAGAGGTACTGAGGTTCACTATAGCCTCCCACATAGAACCTAAGGTGATCAATCGAGGTCTGACCAGGGCTGGGACAGAAAAGTTATTCGAAGGACTTGAGGTTGGAGTAGACACAAGTTCAGCCATGAATGAAAACCCTCCCATCCGTCAGTGAGCCGGCACATGGCCCTCCTCGGGGCCTTTTCCAGCATCCTCAGGGCGTCCTGACCCTGCTCGGGATCGCGGGGCCGTGGCCTCTCCAGCTCCGGCCCCTCCCGACAGGAAACAGCCGGGTTTGCCAGAGGAACCCTAGCGATAAGGGAGTGAGAGAGGTTGACGAGTCTGGGGAGGGGGAGGCAGGCAACACTTCGCGAGCCTCTTCCCCGAAGGACAATACTTCCCGATCGAACCCTGCGCTGGATGTGAGCGTCCATAGGACGCGAGATGGGCCAATCTGGAAGGACCGCAGGCTAGGGCCTCTCTTTTGCCCTGCGTTTTCGGGCCGAATGAGGCATTGCTAAGGCAATTATGGCTTCCAAGACAGAACTCCAGAACGGAGGGAAAAATGCGGAGGCTCACACGAACTGCTCAGCAGCCGCCATCTTGGATCAGATGGGGGGTTCATATTTAAACTATATAAATGTATCCATCCCTTCTAGCTACACCAAATCTTTTCATTACCAAAAAACTCACTTTTTATGTGCTATATTGATAAAAAATAACCTTAGCAAATGAAACTCAAAATGCTTCAGCAACTAGAAAGAAGAATAAGCAGAGCCTTCTGTTTTGTTGTTCATTCAGGAGTCACTTGAATTGATTCAAGTGATTTCCCCATTAGTGGTCTGTTTACTGTCACCTGCTGATAATGCAGACATTACACACACATATCAGCTCACCATTGTGCAATCTTAACTTTTGCATAGTTTTCAGTCTTTATTTCCAACTGTGGTCTGATTAGCTGAAAAGCAATGGGAAGCTTGTTTACCTTATGTTCATCCTTTGAAATATGAGAGTAAACTACCACACCTGCTGGGTTGCAATACCTGGAACAAAAGAACCTGAAGAAATTCCAGAGTTACTTTTAACTGGAGTCTTTTGCAGATTGTAATAGCATTTATTGGACCAAACTAAAAATTGGACCACTTAGATCAGGGATTCTCAGTGAGCAAACATGTCTGGGTTTCATAATGTCCACAGGGAGAGCAAATGCCAATGGGATATCTGTATGTAAAGTAGTGTTGTACCCACAGAAGTGGCTCTTGAGAAGATTGTGCAGCCGATATGCGCATAAAATGATGTGCATACACATTGTATGTGCATACTTTGACATTCACTGGGGAGAGGCATTCCAGCGGGTGGAGTCTGGGCAAGGTTCGCATATATATATATATATATATATATATATATATGCACATATCTTTTTATTTAAAAAGGCACCTAAGCCAATTCTCTCGGCAAAACTATGTGCACCAAATAGCCAGTGTAACTGCATGTGCATTGTTTTTCCAGATAATTTTCAAAGCGGATGCATAAGTCCACTTTGAAGATTGGTTTTAACTTAGGCTCATGCTTGCCAGTTAACTTATGCGAGCTATAACAAAATGACCCCCAATTAATATATTTGCTCACGTGTGGTTTAAGAACCTGGATAATTTGCCTAGCCCGGTCTTTTTGTAGCTCTCTCGATCGCCAGTGACGAGAAGCTTAGATCTCTTCTTCAGAAAAACAGGGCGAGCTTCTAACTTCATGTCGGAATGGTCACGCTGAGCCAGTCCTAATTTTCTTAAAGAAACTGAACCTGCCAGTCCAGAGTAAAGCAAGGGCTGTCGCAGCATTTCCCTTGTTACATGAAGTTATGTAGTCACCCTACTAAAAAGCAGTAAGAAAGCGTTTAAGCTTATGTACAGAGAGGCTAACTTTCAAACAACTCCGCATGGACCCAAATATGTTCTTATATGGGCAGGCAGAGATCTACCATAGTATTTTATAACCTGTATGTATCTGGTCTGCTCAGATTATAAAATACATGTATGTCCAACCCTCCCCTCCCATCAACATTCACACGTATGTTTCATTATGTTTGAAAGCACATACTTTTTCTACCTCTGTTGTAATTTTCTACCTGTGTATATTTTACATGCAAAAAAAAACAAACAATAGAACTTGTTGGCATAAAACCCTGATTTCATAAGTGGAAGAAGGTATATATTTAAAAAATGCCAGCAGAATGGAAATCACTGGTAGAGGCTGATGCCTCCACCAGTTCAACAGTTCATCTCCATTTCATTGAGAACTTCCTAGTATTTCACCCTGAACGCCCCCCCAGTTTACCCAGACGAATATCATAGAAATTGCGTTAGATAATTAGCCGTTGTAAAATTGCATGAATAAGTTGCCTAATGCATTTGTGTAAATCTCTTATAAAATGGCTACTTTTGTGCAATACTCTTGGCCCCTCCCTAGAATACCCCTAGACCACCCTTTTAGCACAGATAAATATGCACACAAAACTGTAAATATGCGCTTTTTGATGTTTATAAAATAGCATGTAAGTTAGTATAATCTACTCAGTGCATATCTGCTAATTTTATGCATGTAACTTTTGAAAATTTAGATTGTAAGTAACAATCTGTGCTGCATAGTAGCTATGGGTTTAGGAAATGATTTGGAGAAGGAGAAGTTTTAAGCTTGTATAGATGCATTGTAGGTAACCTAGAGCTCTATTGCTGTGTGGTAACTATGGTATCATATACTTTGCAGACAGTGGACCTTAGGCAGAAAGAAATGAATTCATCATGATGTCAGAACCCCACTACAGTTAATTGAACTGAATGAGCTCAATCCCCTGAAAAGTCTGAATCCTTTTTAGCTCATTTGGTTTAATCCCATTAACGTCTATGAGGGAAGCAAAGCCAGATAGAGCAAAACAGGGTCGGGGACGGGACAAGAAAGCACCAGAACCAATGCAGAATAATGTTGCAGCATTTTTTCAACTAGCCTATCCCAGCTGGCAGCTGCAAGGGTTGATTTCATCCTTTATTTTAGGTAAAATTAAGAGTAGTTAGAGCAGCCAGTGACCATTTTGTTTTCACTCATTTCTCTGTTGGATCTCAGAGAAAGAAGACAGAGATTTTGAAGCTTCTTTGCTTCGATGCTCCAGAGTTAAAGAAAAGATTAGAAAAAAAAAGTTTAGATTTATAGGAGAAAGCAAGGTGTGCTCTTACAGTCACCGTCATTGTGCCCTAGTTTTGCTGCTACCAACAGGAGAAACTATAATCTCTCTGTCAGAGGATTACAGTGTAACTGGATATCAGCAGGGTAAGATTGTACTTCTCTTCTAGACAAGCAGCATATATCCATGTCTGTAAGAAATGTAGAGTGTGAGAGAGTGATTTTTCTCTTGTAGCATGTACAGAGTGAATAAGTTGCCCAAAGCATTTGTGTAAATCTCTTATAAAATGGCTACTTTTGTGCAGAGTGGCCATTAACTGGCTGTAATGGGAGCCGCTTGCCTTCTCTATGTTAGTGACACGATGACACTGTACTGATTCTTCTGTGTGACTCTTGCACTACGTTCTTAGTGCCAGTCGATGGGTCTGCTTTCTCAAGGCTGCGAAGGCTGAAAGTGTAGGAGGCTGCTGCTGCCGCTAGTTCAGTGGGGGGAGAGAGTGAGTGAGTGAGCAAGAATATTTGATTGAGAGCCTGTATGTGTGTGATTGAGAACCTGTTTGTGGAGGAGAGCCTGTGTGTGTGAGAGAGGTAGCATGAATGTAAGTGTATGACTGAGAACCTGTATGTGTACGTTTGTGATTGAAAACCTGTTTGTGTGAGAGTATGTGTGTGTGTGTGATTGAAATCTTTTTGTGTGCGAGAGAGATCATGTGTATGCATGATTAAGAGCCCGTGTGTATAAATAAATGTGAGAGCAGCATGTGTGTCTGTGTGTGATTGAGAGCTGGTATATGTGCGAGAGCATGTGAGTATGTGATTGAGAGCCCATGTGTAAGTGAGAGAAAGAGAGAGAGAGCATGTGTTTAAGTTTGTGATTGAAAACCTGTGTGTGTAAATAAGTGCTTAAGAGGCTATATGAGCGAGAAAAAGCTGAAGCTAAGGCCTGTAGCAGGAGATCCTGTTTAGACCAGTGGTTCTCAACCTCTGTCTGAACAGAAATTGCATAAATAGTAAGTGATTGAGCGATTGAGAGCCAGTGAGAGGGAGAGAGGAGAAAGTTGCAAGCAAACCATTCCTTCTCCTGCTAATTCAAAACAATCTCAGGACACCTGGATATCAAACATTCCCAGGTATGCAGAGCAAAACATTATTTTATCCTTATTTTTCATTATTGGTCTGTGGGTGAGACTGTGAGGGAAGCTGAGCTGAGAGAGAGAGAGGACATGGGCTGTGAAAAGGGGAAGGGAGAAGAGGATATGGGCGATGGAAAGAAGAGGAGCTGGAGTGATGGGTTAGGAAAAGGGAACTTAAGAGGGAGAGGGTGCTAGAAAAGAAGCTGTTTGGGACAGGGAAGGATAGGAGAAGTAAACCAAGAGAAGAGATGTGAAAAGAGAGGTGAACCTGGGAGAAGGGTAAGAGGAGATAACGAGATGGGCAGACATAGTCAATGCATCAGATAGAGAGAGAGAGAGAGAGACATGGAGGAACAATATCTGAAAGTATAAAGAAATGAGAGGAAGACCATAAAATATGTTTTAAAAGAAAAGGTAGAAAGAGGCAGAGAGGAAACTAAGAGAGAGCCAATAGCAAGCAGAACCAGAGAATAGGTTCAAACTGCAGACACATGGGGCAGATCTCCAAACCTGCGCACAGGCGTAGATTTGTTCGCTCAACCCGGCGCGAACAAATCTACGCCTGATTTTATAGCATGCGCGTGGCTGCCGCGTGCGTGTTATAAAATCCAGGGTCGGCACGCGCAAGGGGGTGCACAATTGTGCGACTTGCGGGCGCCGATCCACGCAGGCTTCCTCCGTTCCCTCCGAGGCCGCTCCGAAATCGGAGGCCTCAGTCCCGCCCCGTTACGCCCTCAGGCCGGCGCCCTGCCCATGACACCGCCCCCGGATCACCCCTTTTTCGAAGCCCCGGGACGTACGCGCATCCCGGGGCTTGCGCCTGCCGCCGAGCCTACGCAAAATAGGCTCGGCGTGCGCAGGGGCAGATTTTCTCTGGTTACGCGTGCATAGCCTTTGAAAATCTGCCCCACAGGTTGGAAAATTGCTTATTTAACGTTTGATACAGATTTCTGTGCTAACTGCGATGGGTCACGGGTGGAGGATAGATGGTATCAGCCTTTTTCTTTCAGCCCTGCCATCAACAGGGAAAATATGGCAATTCACTGGTAGAGTGAGAGAGAAAAACGAATTTGTAAATAAATAAACAAGAGAGAGAGAAGGCTGTGGTGGCGTGCGCAATGCCATGGCTCAAATTCTCTCTCTTAAAAAGTGCTCCCTGTTGGCATCTCCAGTATTGGGAAGGAATGCGGTCAGGGCTCGAATGGAAGGGAGCAACATTCCCCCTTGTTCACGAAAATACAAAAGAAAAAAAAAAAAAGTCCCTCTACCTCCCGTAGGAGAGAGCCAGCATCGTGCGGGTTTCCAGGAGGAGGAGGAGGAGGGGCAGGAAGCTGCACATGCAGCTGAGGGGAGGGCTGCCGAGCTGCCCGTGCTCAGGACACGCAGTGCTGCCTGCAGGCGTGGGCACTGGCTTGGCATCCGTGCATGCCAGAAGTGCTGCTGGAGAAGGGGGAGCAGGGGCAGCTCCAGGAATAAAAAAAAAAAAAAAAATGTGCTTGGGTTCAGGGAGGGTGGAGCTTGTGGAAGAGGGAGACTGGCAAACTGAGCCCAGGTGGCTAATGAAGGGAAACCTTACAAATGCTGAGGGGGTGGGGAGCAGCAATGAGAGGGAAACTGCCGGAGAGCAGAGAAGGGGGTGTCAGGGGGGGACATGGGGAGCAGAGCAGGCTAAGGGGAGGTAGGGAGTGGGGCATGCAGAGGGCTACTGAACACCCCTACCCCCAAATACAAAAGTATGCACATGAATTTGAAAAAGTGCCACAGGGAGGGTGGAAGAGGACAAGATGGCAAAAAGAGGAGGAAGAGATTAGGAGAATGTGAGAGAAAGGGGGGGAGGAGGTTGAGAGAGTGGTGGGGGCAGGCGAAGGTGGGAAGGAAGGACTGGTCTGAACGGAATGGGGGGGAGGGAGGGAGGGGGGATGAACTGGGGTTGGAGAAAAGAATTATGGGTGAAACTTCGAGTGCTTTCCTAGCTTTTGTTTTGGCCACACGAGTCTTCCCAACGTCTGCATTGCTTGCTCCTCTCTGGGCACTTACTTGCAGGCTGCTCTGTCACGCTCATGACTCGTTTTGTTTTGTTTTGCTGGGGGCATTAATTTGTGTTGAGTTTGGCTGCTATGATAGACATGGATCTGTTGCCATACCGGGCACACCTGGCTATGGTCTAACCGGACCTCAGCAAGGTCACCCAGCATTTCCCTTCTTGACCACAAATGGTACCAGTGTTAGTGGGAAAGTTGGTCTCCCTTAAGATCATCCTCCCTCTGCCGGGCTTCCCTGTCTTCATTCTTGCATGTTTTTAATGTGCATTATTTTTAGTTGTGCTAAAAGGTAATGAACTGTTTTCATTAGCTTTAGGTCCAAATTCATGAGGTCCATATTTAGCCACTAGCCAAATAGGAAAGTTAGCCAAATAAAACGTACCTCGCTAATTTAGCTGGGATATTCAGCAGGCAGGCTCTTCGGTTGTCCTAAAGTTGTCAGGCTGTGTTTACCAGATAATGGTAAAAATTGATGTTTATCCCGCTGTCTTAGCTGGATAACTGCCTCCAACTTGGAATGCCCCTGCCTGCACTCAAGCTAGCCAGATAACTTTATT
Source organism: Rhinatrema bivittatum (assembly GCF_901001135.1). Classification (NCBI taxonomy): domain Eukaryota; kingdom Metazoa; phylum Chordata; class Amphibia; order Gymnophiona; family Rhinatrematidae; genus Rhinatrema; species Rhinatrema bivittatum. The sequence goes on from NC_042619.1 coordinate 350,087,989, forward strand.
GGCTGGATAAAAAGACTTCCAGCCATCTTGGGGCTTGTCAGCTTGGCAGGATTGTCAGAATCTGCCATTGATCGGGCTAAGTCCTAACTTAGGCCTAGATTCATCATTTTGCAATAAATATAGCACCTGTGAATCTCTTGGTGCTGCTTTCCTGCAATGTGTGTTAAGTTTATTACACTGATGAGAGAGAGAGAGAGGCTCATAAAAAGTTTACTATTTATAGTGCTGAAAGAGGGGGCAGTTTTACATGCACAGTCACATGTACGAACAGCACAGTTACCATCAGTGAAGATTTAATGTTAATTTATTAATTGTTATTTATTAATTGTTAGCATTGTTATCTACCTTATAAATGGCCTGTGACCGACGGCCCGCAAATGCGCAGTAGAGCGCAGCTCTACTGCGCATGTGCGGGCAAGGATGTCGATCAGAAAAAAAAATGGCGGTGGGGCCGCAGGAGCGGGAGGAGAAGCAGCGGCGCCGCGCGCGCGCGCGGTGCCGCTGCTTCTCCTCCCCAGATCTGCCGGCAGATCTCGGGGGGGGGGGGTGTCACTCCCGCGCCCCCCCCACCGAGATCTGCCGGCAGATCTCGGGGGGGGGGTGTCACTCCCGCGCCCCCCCCACCGAGATCTGCCGGCAGATCTCGGGGGGGGGGGTGTCACTCCCGCGCCCCCCCCACCGAGATCTGCCGGCAGATCTCGGGGGGGGGGTGTCACTCCCGCCCCCCCCCCCCCGAGATCTGCCGGCAGGAGCGGGAGGAGAAGTAGCGGCACCGCGCGCGCGCGGTGCCGCTACTTCTCCTCCCCAGATCTGCCGGCAGATCTCGGGGGGGTCACTACCGCGCGCGCGGGAGTGACCCCCCCCGAGATCTGCCGGCAGGAGCGGGAGGAGTTAATGGAGCCGGGTGAGGGTTGCGGGAAGTCGCGCTTACGGCGCCGGGAGGAAATGGAGGTGGGTGAAGGGAGGGAGGGAGAGGGGGACTGAGTGAGTGGGAGGGAGGGAGAGGGGGGACTGAGTGAGAGGAGAGGGAGGGTGGAGAGGAGTGGGTGGGGGAGGGGGGTGGTGAAGAGTGAGGGGAGAGAGAATGAGGGGGAGGTGAGAGACAGAGGGATGTAGCCCGTTTTAACGGGCTTTACGGCTTGTATATATATATTTTATTCTGTTTCTTGGATTAACTATGTTCATTGTAAACCGCTAACTTGAAGCGATAGTTACTGTTCATTGTAAACCGGGGTGATATGTATATTATACAGGAACCTCCGGTATATAAATCCTTAAATAAATAAATAAATAAATAAATAATGTGATTTGGAGGGATGAAAGGTGAAAGAAGAGTAGGTTTGTACCATGTTCTCTCTACCTTGCTTGATGATCAAGCAAGGTAGAGAGAACATGGTACAAACCTACTCTTCTTTCACCTTTCATCCCTCCAAATCACATTAAATCTTCACTGATGGTAACTGTGCTGTTCATACATGTGACTGTGCATGTTAAACTGCCCCCTAAAATCCAACTCACCCCACAAACCTCACCCCAAGTTCATAATGCCCCCTCTTACAGTGGCATATATAGTTAAAAAGAATCAGCAGGTTTCCATAGAGGTTCTCTCTCTCTCTCTCTCTCTTTCCCCACAGAGCTAAAAAAAAAAAAAAGGTACATAAAGATCCCAAAAGGGTATTCAATGTTAAACAGCCCCCACTTCCACTTATTCCTCCCACTTGAATAAATTTGCAGACACATTTCACAATGTGATAGTTATCATGTGTGTAACACCCTAATGCATTTTGATGAAAACACCCTAATGCATTCTGATGAAAACAGCACTGAATATGGGGGTCTCTCATTAGTTTAACAAGCTTCAAAGCTGCAGTTAATGCACATAGACAGACTGTCCATGCTAACAGTGCTTTTATTGTGTGTTAATGCTGGCAAAAGCATTAGCACAGTTTAGTACAGTGGCTTCAGTGTGTGTTGCTACTGCTTGTAGCATTTTCTCTCTTCAAATGCCTGACAGCCACTCTGAGTTCTTCATTTGAACCACCATAATAATACAGATGCTGCTCCTTCGTGCTACTATTTCTACAAGGGGGTAAACAATACATTTACCAGATCTTTAACGTTTATGGTTGGCCTGGGTAAATAAATAAGTAAAACATACCATAGTAGAGAAGCTTTAATTGACTTCGAAAGTTCAATAAGGTGTCTCAAAAAGTACATTACACATTTACATGAGAGATAATTTTATCTGGTAGGCGTACTCACAATCTTTGTAAACAGGAAAATAAAAAGAGTAACAAATAATGCATTTCGTTATTTGAAATGTCTTTTTTTTTTTTTTTTTTTTTAGTTAAGCCTTCAGTAGTTATATTAATAACACTACATCAAAATCGCACGCGCTGATTTTTCAAGTGCACGAATTGAAACAAAATGAAAGAAATGCTGTACATCTCTAGCAATGAATACATTTAAATAAATGCATTTTCCTTTTTTCACCAGGAGCTACCATAAGTGTGATAATAGATATCAATATCCATATAGCAGTCATTGTTTCTGCCCTGATTGCCACGCTGTACACTCTAGTAGGCGGACTGTACTCTGTTGCCTACACCGATGTTGTTCAGCTGTTCTGCATCTTCCTCGGACTGGTAAGTTTATACTGTGAATATTTTTCTATTAACGGAGGGTACAGCTACAGTTTCCTACAAAAGATACAAATGTCTTGCTCTCTCTATTACATGGGAAGCAGTGAATTTTAAAGGAGCAGTTCCACAAATCTCAACCTGCTTTGCTTTCATCCAAGATAAAACTTGCCATGGTGAGAATTATTTTATCAGATCACTCAGAAATCAGTGTCTCAAACATACACATAAAAATTTGCGTGGTGGTAGTAGTTGGAAAAACAAATCACCAAAATGGAAACTAACATACCAAAACCATTAGCAATGAATTTTAGTGACAATCATATTTGGGCAATATAGGGGCAGATTTTCAAAGGCTATGCGTGTAAGATATGGCGCGTAACCCGAGAAAATCTGCTTCTGCGCGCTGCCGAGCCTATTTTGCATAGGCTCGGCAGCGCGCGCAAGCCCCGGGATGGGTGTATGTCCCGGGGCTTTCAAAAATGGGCGGTCCGGGGGCAGGGCCAGGGGCGTGGTGGTGGTTCGGGGGCAGTCCCGAATCCTCCGACACAGCGGCCTGTGCCGGTGGATGGCGAGCCGGCGTGCGCAAGTTACGCCTGCCTCGAGCAGGCATAACTTTGGAAACAAAAGGTAGGGGGGATTTAGTTAGGGCTGGGGGGGTGGGCTAGATAGGGGAAGGGAAGGTGGGGGGAAAAATCACAAGAAAAGTTCCCTCCAAGGCCGTTCCGATTTCGGAGCGGCCTTGGAGGGAACGGGGAAAGCCATCGGGGCTCCCCTTGGGCTCGGCGTGTGCAAGGTGCCCAAGGGTGCACCCCCTTGCGCGCGCTGACCCTGGATTTTATAACATGTGCGCGGCTGCATTTTGCATTTTGACATATTTTTGAAGTTGAATTCAGCAACGCCGGAACAACGCCAGAATAACAACTAGCCCCGTGAAGAAGGAACCCCGCTTTCCGAAACATGGACCGTGTTGGGCGACTTATATATCCTGGACGTTGACTAATCAGTTCCTTGGGTTGACTACATGAATTATGCAAGCTCAAAAGTTAAGTGGCATATTATATTGTGAATAAGAATATTTATTACAAGAGATGATATAATCACTACAGTATTGCATCACGAAAAATTTGAAAAAAAATGACCGATGATTAAATCTTGTGGCAAAGACAAGATGAGCGATGCACATTCAATGACGTGTATTTATGAACACATATTGCCCAAACATGATGGTCACTAAAATTCATTGCTAATGGTTTTGGTATGTTAGTTTCCATTTTGGTGAGAATTATTTTATAACAGCCTGCATAAATTATTCTTCAAAAACTACCTGCAGGTTATACCTGCTACGATGAGCAGGGAATGTTTTTGAGGAAATGTACATGCATATTTTACAAAGACAAAAAAAGAATGAACATAAATGCAAACCCTGCCCCCCCCCCCCCCGCCCCCTCGGTGCACTTAAAACTGCGTGCAAGTCGGCCTGGCAATCTTCAAAAGGTCCATGTTTGTAGGTGAAGCACTGCTTTGCCTGTACCCGTCCCTCTAAAATTATCCTAGGTATATGGTAGTAGAAGTCATGTATACATATGAGAGAGAAAAATCCATACCATCAACTTGAGATCGTTTCCAGGTTCTCCTTTTCCAGAATTACCTTTCTCCATGGTGAGAAGTGATGAAAAGGTATAGATCAGGGAATAGAGACCTCCAAATTGCACCATCTATTTCCAAAGTGCTTTTGGGTAGAAAACAAATCCAGATGAACCTGAATCTGTCTTCATTTTCACGATTTCTCAGCTTGCTTATTTATTTATTTATTTACTTCTTTTTGCTATACCGATGTTCAGGACAAAAAGTCTTATCACACCGGTTTACATCAAACCAAAACCTGGTAAAACTTACATATACAGAGGAGTAGTCAAGATAAGATAAACTAGTCTAATGATAACTTAGAACTTAACTCCGAACTTAACTGAGTTCTTAAGGAAGGGCAGGGCTGTCAGAGGAGAGTTATGCGAGGTAGGGTTAAAAACCTAATAACGGGAGAAAGGGGGGGGGGGGGCAGGGGACAGGGGCAAGGATAGGAATAGAGGAAGTGATTGCAGCCTAATTACAGCATGAATACATCGTAGCTGCAGCATGATTACAACAAGTTTCTGAACCGGTAACAGGATTGAGAGTCAGTATTTGTCTCGTAGTAGATTAGGGAAAGGCTTGTTTGAATAGCCAAGTCTTCAATTTCTTCCTGAAAGTAAGCGGGCATTGTTCCTGGCGTAATTCTGGGGGTAAAGTGTTCTACTGAGAAGGTCCGGCTGTAGAGAAGGCGCGTTTCCTTATGGAGGGGTGGAGCATGGACTTGGTGGGGGGAGTGTGGAGGGTCCCTTTGTAGGCAGCTCTGATTGGTCTAATGGAGGAGTGTAGGTGGAGCGGATTTTGCAGCTGGAGTGAGGAAAGATTGTGGATGGTCTTGTGTATTATGGTGAGGGATTTATGAAGAATTCTAAAGTTGATGGGAAGCCAATGTAAATTCTTGAGAATGAGCGTGATATGATCTCTTCGACTAGAGTTGGTTAGTATCCTTGTGGCGGCATTCTGGAGCATCTGCAATGGTTTAGTAGAAGTTTCAGGGAGGCCAAGGAGTAGTGGCTTGGAGAACCGTGCAGAAATCGTGAAAGTGCAGGAGTGGTCTGAGCCTTTTCAGGATATGTAGCTTATAGAAGCATTCTTTTGCGGTATTGTTGATGAATGTTTTGAAGTTCAGTCGGTTGTCCAATATAGCGCCGACATCTCTCACTTGGGTTGTTGTGGCTGTAGTGAAATTGTTGATGGGGAGGTTATAGTCATTGGGTGAGATGAGGAGGAGTTCAATTTTGGTAGTGTTGAGGCTAGAAAGGAGAAGGTTGATGGAGTTTAGGCTGCTGTTCCAGAAGTTGAGGGTTTTGGAGATGGATTCTTTTATGGGGATCAGTATCTGCACATCGTCGGCGTAAATGAAGTGTGTTAGTTTTAGATTTGCAAGGAGTTGGCAGAGGGGTAGAAGATATATGTTAAAGAGAGTGGGCGAGAGTGACGATCCTTGAGGTACTCCATGTGAAGAGCTAATGGGGTGGGATTCTTTGTTGCTTATTCTGACCTTGTAGTTTCTATTGCTGAGGAAGTATTTGAACCAGCTGAGGGCTGTGCCTGAGATGCCAATGTCAGCAAGTCGGTTAATGAGAATGGAATGGTTCACGGTGTCAAATGCAGCCGAAATGTCCAGCAGTGCGAGTAGGTAAGATTGTCCTTTGTATAGGCCCATGAGGATATTGTCTGTGAGTGAGATTAGTAGAGATTCTGTGTTTAGAGATTTGCGGAATCCGAACTGAGCAGGGAAGAGAATCTTATGATTGCCTAGATAGTTCGAGAGTTGGGTGATGTCCAGTTTCTCCATTAGTTTGGCGATGAAAGGAAGGTTGGCGATGAGATGGAAGTTAGCGGGGTCTGCAGGATCTAGGTTGGGTTTCTTTAGTAGAGGTTTAAGAGTGGTGAGTTTCAAAGGGTCCGGTACTGATCCTTGGGCTAGGGAGAAATTTATAATTTCAGCTAGTGGTTTGGAGATAGTGTTTGGAATGGTGAGTAGAAATTTAGTCAGGATGTGGTCTGAGGGGTGAGAGGAGGGCTTCATTTTCTTGAGGATAGAGTCAATTTCTAGGGAAGAAGTGAGTTCGAAGGAATCGAAGTTTGCTTTTTGGCTGTTGGGGGAGGTGTGGGGGGGGGGGAAGGTTGGGTATTCGAGAGGGGCTAGGAGGTTGGAGATTTTGCTCTCAAAGAAAGTTGCCAGTTCATTAGATTTAGTTTGGGCTTTGTCATCTGGGATGGCGGGAGGGGAGGGTTTTGTAAGTGCTGAAATGTATGAGAACAATGCCTTTGTGTCGTAGAGGAAATTATGGATTTTGCTGGCATAGAAATCTCTTTGTGCGGAGAATGATGTTCCTGTAAAAGTGCATTGTGGCTTTGTAGGCTGACAACGAAGCCGGGGTGGGGTCCTTGCGCCATCTCTGTTCTTTGTGTCTTAGCTCTTGTTTAAGGGCCTTCAGCTCTAGCGAAAACCAAGGTTTTTTGTTTTTAATGGCGGGGTTAATTTCTTTGGCTGTCATGGGACATAATTTGTTTGCCACAGTTAGTGATGTTGAGCCAAGAAGTCAGAGCCGTGTCTGCGTTAGAGAGGTCAACGCTTAGAAGTAGCGAACTTCTACTTTCTTAAGTTAATAAATTCTTTTTCTTCTCAAATCCTCCTGAATGGTTAAGTCCCTTGTGATCCATCCATTTGAACTTGATTTGTTTATGGGGGGGGGGGGGGTTCATAATTTTTTTCTTTATTAGGCTTTTTACATTACAAGCACAGGAAAATACAAGGAAAAACTTCTGTACAGTATAAACAATTTAAAGGAAATTCAAGAGGTACATTTACTGCCTCACAAGATACATATAATATGGGGGACATTTGGGAACTTTCACCAGGAAATAAATAAACTCCGGAGATAGTTCAATTATTCATGGTCCTTAATCAACTGCTAGTATAGGGTTCCTTTCCATCTCTGATTTATCTACCAAAAAGGTCTCAAGATGTGCCGGGGCAGAAAATATAAATTTTTTACCTTGAAAAGTTATAAAGCATCTACAAGGACATTTAAAATAAAAAGTCGCACCAATCACTAGAACTCTACTCTTTGAGGTCAGGAAATGTCTCCTACAAGCCTGAGTAGGTCTGGAGACATCAGGTAAAAATGTTAACTTTCTGTCCACAAAATAACACATCTTTGTTTTAAAAAAATGTCTCAAAAACCATTTCTTTATCTCTTTCCAATAGAGAAAGAGACAAACGAGATAGCTCTTTTATTAATAACATCCAAAGATTCTTCTAAGAAAGTGGAAATACCAGGACTATATCATTAACCTCATCACTCCTTCTACTAGATTGACTAGGAAAAAGGAAAACTTTTGATATAAGTGGGATCTTATTCTCTTCATATAATAATATTTCTTGAAGAAACATTTTAAATATCTCATAAGGAGACAGCAATCTTGTTAATGGAAAATTAACAAATCGTAAATTTTTTGTTCTCATGAAATTCTCAATATTTTCCAGTTCAGCATGTATTGTTAAACTATCACCAATATGCTTACTTTCAACATTTTGCATATTCTGAACTTTTAAAGCCTTAAAAGAGGTTTCTAACTCATTCAGTTTTTTACCTTGTTCCTCAATAGATATTCTGTTTATATTTACTAGAGATGAGAATTAACCTGAGATACATTAGTGTCTAATTTCGCTAGCATCCTCCACAAGTCTCCCAGAGTGACATTGGATGGTTCTTCAATATTCATTTGAAGGTTTCCAGTGTCCACAGGAGAGGTCCCACTTGCTGTTCCTTGTAGCTGAACAACTGGCTGGGCTATTACAGGAGAATTCACTAAAGAAGACTCCAGTGCCCAGACCCGGATTCGTAGAGTCAATACCTGGGGGTTGGGGATGTATGGGGCCATTGCCAGGACTTAAGGAGATGCTCAAATTGCCCCCTACACAGTCCTCCTGTGGCACAGCGATTAATCTACTCTCGTGAGCGTCCATGGGGCCAACGTTCCCAAAACAAGCAGGGGAAGAGGTGATGATCTTGGCCTTCCTCTTCTTGCCCATAGCATCAGAAGCTCCACCAATCAAAAGACAAAAGTCTATCTCTCCCAGCCGGACAGCCGAAGGCAGATGAAGCCAGACAAAGCTGCGCGCCCCTTCGGTGATGCGCCGGCGGCGGCGTTGTGCCGCTCTGCCACGGGATTTAAAGGTCCCGCGATCGCCTGTAGATGATGTCAGTGGCCGGTTCAGGAACCAGCTGGAGCTCAAAGTGGAGTTGGTAAATTACCACAGGTGAAAAAACCCCTTAAGGCCAGCCGACACACAGCAAGAACACGCTCCGGAGACCTGCTCTCCCCTTGATTTGTTTTTGTTTAGCAATTTATATCTAGCACCAGTTTGCTAGGCTTGTTGTAACTTCATCAGAACTTTGTTAGCCACAAATCTATGAGGTAACTTGGGTTGGCTTTTATGGCTGCCACAGTGGCCTTATGGGAAATCCACGCCACACTTCTCCCTTTCCCAGCAATCCACTAGTACTGTTTTTACCTTCCAAGTACAAGGACAAGGGATTGGACTAATACAGAGAGAAGCTAGAATATAATTACTGTTAGCTGATGGACTTTGTGAGGCATATAGCACTAACAGTCAATAGGAATAAAGGCACCTTCTTGGAAAAAGTATACAAACCTTAATGGGGTTTTTTTGGGTTTTTTTTTTTACTGATTCATTTTATAATAGCAAAGTCATCTTTGGATATGAACATCTCTTATTATAAAATTAAATGGAAAGTGGAACAGCTTGAGCGCAATCTTGTTTCCCCCTTCTAAAGGTCACAAACCCACTTCCAGGGTTAGTATTATAGAAAAAGTATAAATACTCCGGGCTTAATTTTCAGTTAAAAAAAAAAAAAGTGTAGTTGAGCAATTATGTTTTAACATTATACACACACAGCAAAGCAGCATAAAACATTGCCAACACATTTTAAACTTACTGCTGTTTTAAAGGTTTTGGCATTATATCGTATGCTATATTATTTAAAAAAAATACAAATAACAGAACATATGTATAAAAGAAAATATTTATGAAAGGCACAAACTGTACCTTTAGGTTCTGATGAGTACTTAAAGCCTTCTATAGCTCAACATCCGTGGGTTCATTCAGTTATCATCAAGGTTGTAAGTCGAACTGCAGCTTTCTAGTACATGGTTATGAATCGTTTATTCTGCCTATGATTAAATGGATGATATCCCTCTCTGTTTGTGGGGGGGCATTTCAGAAAATGTACAGATTAAGTTGCAACTAATTTGGCATAATTCATTTTATAAGCCTTAATCCAACCACGCTAGAGTTAGGAGTCAGTGACTTTGATTCCATCCAAGGTAATTGGGAGGTGGGAAGATGTCACACTAACCCTTCTATCCCCAATAAAATCATGTTTTTGTTCTGCTGCCTCTGTCCACCTACCAAGAATTGTAACACAGCTAATTAAGGGGGGGGGGGGGGGTCATTTATCAAAGTGCTATATGGTGTTTTCGCATGCAAAAAAATGCCTGTAACGCATGTGAAAGCACCATAACGTTTGGTGTGATACAAATGAGAGGATATTGGGGTGGGAATTTTGGCTAAGTGGGCTGGGCTCACAGGAGAGAGAGAGAGGGAGAGAGAAGCCATAATCTCCTCACACTAGATTGGTATTTATATCTCTATGGGAGGCCCATCTTGGTCCCGCCCCCAGACCGCCCCGCCCACTCCCCGCCCCTTTTTTCAAGCCCCGGGACACATGCGCGTCCCGGGGCTTGCGCGTGTCGCCGGGCCCGATGCAAAATAGTTTTTTTCCCGCATGTACAACGAATGCGCGTGTGCTTATGAAATAGGCAGAATAAGTACATGCTTTCAATGCACTGCTGATATTCGCCCATAACCAGAAATACACACGTGTTATAAACTGTGCGGAGCAGATACACGCCGCTTATAAAATACCGGGGTAGGTCTCCGAGCTGCCTGCCGTATATGAGCGTATATGGGACCGCATGGAGTTTGATAATTATCCTCCCTGTATGTAAAACACGTCCCCTTCGGCAGGCTTTTTCGTAATGTGAGTCAAAGAACATGCAAAACTCTTTTGTACGAACTTTTATGCACACAACTCCCCCTCCGCCCGGGTAATTTTTAAAGGCCCGTTTACATGCATTTAATGCAGGGTTTAGGTGCGTAGATCCCGTTGAAAATTACCCCCCAACGCTTGTCATTTTCCTATTTTGTTTCACTAAACAAAATCTATATACTTTGTAAATATTGTTGAAAATGTAGATTTAAAAATATATGTGGCTAGAATTAAATGAAGAAGAAATAGATGCCAGATGTCCTTAAAAAAAACCTTTATTGTAGTGGAGACGTATTACAATGGCCCCGACTCTGGCCGAGTGGAGACCTGACATCCGGCTACGGCTGAATTGATTTGGCCCCTGCTGTGGATGACGCAATCAGTAATATTTTATCTAAAAGTACTGTCGCCTCTATGTTCACTTGTGTCCATGAACATATCAGAAGGTGTTTTCAATTAATGCGACCTCTACTTGATACTCCCATATCTTACGTATACAGCCCCCTGAGGCAGCCACTTGTTAGGTGGCGAAACTCGGCCAGAGTCGGGGCCATTGTAATACGTCTCCACTACAATAAAGTTTTTTTTTAAGGACATCTGGCATCTATTTCTTCTTCTTTTACCCTCACGGCTTTCATAGATCGCCTTCCTCATTGTTTCTTAGAAGTAAAAGAAGCCTCACATCATTCATTGTGATTATCATTCAAAAAAATTCTTCCAGACTGTTTTCTAATCGATTTTAATCTTATTAAAGTGACATAAGTGAAGTCAGGCTTACAATCTGAGAATAATATTATTCGCTTGTGTAGATGGATAGCCCTTTTAGAAGTGGAGACAGTGCTGCATTTAAAATTCTGATATTCTTTGATGATGCCTCACAATGAGCCATAATAGTATAACTGTGATACACCATCAATCTTCCATGGACCTTTTATATCTTGGTCCTACCAGTTCTTCCATGCCATCTATTCCTTTCACTCAGTCTCTCTAGCACTGCCAAATCTATCACAAACTAGGAGATTCAGTGACTGTTTTCCTTCATTGGTTGCTGGTGTTTCTACTGGCAGAAAGGATTTAAAATTAAGTCCACAGGAAGTAGGCAAGTGCATTTGTTTGTAACATAATAGGAAATGGAACAGAACATTTTCATTTCATTTCATTTAAAAGGAAACACATGGACAGTGCCCCCCAAAATAACAGAATGTTTTGCTTGTATTTGTTTTCAGATCCCACTTAAGTCTATAGTGCAAGCAAAGCTGCAGGGAGTGTGAGTGTGTGTGTGTGTGTGTGCGTGTGTGAGGGGAGGGTGGATTCTATTTAAGGCAAATCAGACTGGAAACAGAGTCAGGTTGGGAAGGGACAAGGAAGGATCAGGACCAATCAAGGTCAACCATTTCTTCAGCCACTCTATCCCAGCTGGCACCTGCATGGACTGACAATGAGTTCCTCATTTTTTTTTTTTTTAACCTGAAGCAGAAAACAAAATGTAACTTTGAGCAGTCACCATTTTGCTTCCTAATTTCTCTGCTGGATTTCAGAGAGAGAGAGAGGTCATAATTCCAAAGCTCTTAAGGTAGACTCACCTTAACAGAATGGGACCAGACATTCAGCTTGGTCCACCTTAAGACTGCAGAAATAAGCATAAGAGTTGAGCCCAGGTAAGAAGGCAAGGACTCCAGGAGAAGGCAGCTCCTATAGCATAGCTGTCCTATTTGTGAATATCTGACCTACTTCTGTGTAATGCTGTAATTGAAGAATGCTGATGTATTCTTTCTTGCACTGTAAATAAAAACCACTTACAAAAGCTTAAGACCGCTTATGCGGTGTCACATTCTTTCTCACAGCCAAAGGAAAAAAGTTCATAAAGAGATTTGGAAAGGGAAATAAGGAAGGAAAAACTTCAAAGACGTGGGTTGGGCTCTTGCCGGTTGTCACAGTGCCGCTGTGCGAGGAGTCACCGTATTTTAATCCGTCTGTTGTTCACCGTTACCATCGAACAGAAGAGAGTAAAAGTGTGTGTCTCTCCGTGTGCCCTTGCAGAGCAGAATACCCGTTGCTATTTTTATAGCTGCAGGGTCTGTGACCTCTGACCAGACAGAACACCGGCCTTTCGTTTCTTTGTTCCCTCTGACTTCCTGTGTATGGAAAAAAATAAAGAGTTTGTATAGACTTACTATGGTGCGAGTGTGAACATGCAGCCATGGCCCCAACGTCTACCTGAGCACAGGGGCTCTCGGGGAGGTCATGGGCCTCTGGGGGCTCTTGCCACACAGTGGGGGGGGGGGGGGGGGGGGGGGGGCGGGGGGGAGGGGAGAGAGTTAATCTTTCAAGGCTTTTAGGCATTTTTCCTCCTTTGGATCTTTTCTGCAAACCAGTCCAGCAAGGCACAACAAAAAAAACAAAACAAAACATAAGCTGCCCAGTAGATGTTGTGCAAAAAATAAAGTTCTTAATTGATTGCAGGAAACACAAAATAAATACACAGACAAGCACAGTATGCTTTAGTGTACCAAACACTACAGAAAAATTAAATTCCAGCCTCAGTGAAAACCATACTCAGTGTCTCACGTAGAATCAAATGCTGCTCACTCTGGGCTAGTAAGGTACAGTTATATGGGTCAGGCCCCCACTTCTTCTGGGCACTTCACCTGATACCTGCTTCCTTGAGTGCAGCTCTCTCTCTCTTTACTCCAATAGCAACAGTGGCAAATTTTCAGAATAGGTAAGGCACATCTAAAGCTGATGCTTCCCCTTAGGCAGTAGCTCAGGAAACAGATCTCCAGGCCTCCTGTCATGCCACCCTTCTGGTCCAGCACCTTGCTGTTTCATCTTTCCACTTTTGCAGCCTGACCTGGTCCCCCCCCCCCTGTCTCTATCTTGCTTATACTGGGGTGTTTTGGGCCTCAAAACAATACATTAAAACACATTTAAAAACATCTCTTCCTATCCCACCAGTCTCCTGGTTCAGCGTTTTGCTGTTTTATTGTACTGAAGTGTTTTGACCCCCAAAACAAAACAAAAAAAAATTAATTAAAACTTTCTCCTCCCACCCTTCCTCTCTCTCTCTTCTGGTTCAGCACCTTGTTGTTCTTCCACTTTTACAGCTCAGCCTGACCCTCTCATAATGCTTTTGAGAAATCCTGCCACTGCTGGTGCCATATTTGCCCTTCATGGTGCTTTGAGGTTTTCATGCCACTGTCGGTGCTGCTTTGCTGCTCTGGACTATTCACATCACTGTTGCTGGTGCTCTTTGAACCTCTCATGATTCCTTGGGCTTTTGATACCGCTAAGCTTGCTGCCTTTACCTCTTATTCTATGCCTTGGGATGTTTCTACCACTGGGCCTGCTGCACGGCTCTGTAAATCTGTGTTTGGGGTTTCGAGGCCCACTGTGCTTGCTGCCTTGCTCCCTCATTCTGTGCCTTGGAGTATTTAGCAACTGTGCCTTTCCTCCTTACCTCTATGCTTTAGGATTTTGATGTCACTGTGTTCTTTGCCTTAACCGCACACTACACCTTAGGGTGTTTATGGCACTGTTGCTTGCTGCCTTACCCTCATTCTGTACCTAGAGATGGTTATGCATGCATTGTGATTGATGTCCCCTAATGCACTCCGCGCCTTGGTGTGTTGACGCCGCTCTTCTTTCTGCCGGAATCCTCATTCTGTACATTGGGATGTAAGCCACTGGGCTTCTTGCTTTACTCATCTCTCCATTTTTAGGGATATTGATGCCACTGTGTGCTTTTATTTCCTGACAAAAGTGGCTGCCTGCTGTGCGTGTATGAGATCACACTACAGGATGTATTGCAGTGCTAAAAAAAACAAACTCTAGCTTGCAGCCATATCCCTCATTCTAAGCCTTTGGATGTTGCTGACACTGTTGGTGCTTCTAAAGGTGCCTTGAGGTGCTTATGTCACTGTTTGTGTTGCTTTCCCCCTCTCACAATGCCTTGAGATGTTTATGCCATGTTGGTTGTGCTTTGTTTGTCTTTTGGTGCCTTGGGCTGTTCATACCACTGTTGTTGGGTGCCCTGTGCCCCTCTCATGCTACCTTGGAGTGTAAATGCCTCTGTTTGTGCTGCTTTTAACCTCTTTCGGTGCCTTGAAGTATTTCTGCCACTTTTGGTGCTGCTGTCTGCCTCTCTCTCGGTGCCTTTGGATGTTTTTGCCACTGTTTGTGCTGCTTTGCTAGTGTTTTGGTGCATTGAGCTGCTCATGTCACTGTTTTTGGTGCCCGTTCCCCTCGAGGTCTTCGTGCCACCATTCTTGGTGATCGTCGCCCTTCGATTGGAGCTCTGTAGTGCTCTTGTCGCTATTGCTCCTGATGCCTCTGCTTGTGCTGCTTTGCTAGCGTTTTGGTGCATTGAGCTGCTCATGTCACTGTTTTTGGGGGCCCGTTCCCCTCGAGGTCTTCGTGCCACCATTGTTGGTGATCGTCGCCCTTCGATTGGAGCTTTGGAGTGCTCTTGTCGCTATTGCGCCTGATGCCTCTGTTTGGGCTGCGTTGCCCGTCACAATGTCTTGAACTATTCATGCCACTGTTAGTGCTACTTTGCCTCATTCTTAGTGTCTTGGAGCACTCTTTCCTCTGCTGTTAATGTCTGCTAATGCGTTTCAATGAAACCTGGATAGAAAACTCCAATTTTAGAGCCAAAAAAGGATGCATTTACTTTTCCCATTGACTTCAATGGAAAATAAATGATCACGTGACAAAAAACAAACACATTCTTTGGCCCCAAAAAGAACAAAACAAATCACTGAGCCAAAGGAATTGAATGAATGTGAGCTGAAAATTTTTTTCCATGCACATCCCTAACAAGAAGCAGTTAGAATAGGCTTCTCCACAGCTCCCACGTAGTGAATTGCTAAGAATTAAAGGATTTGACAACAATACAAAAGACAACAAAGCCATCTTGAGATATTCCTGGCCAAGATTAAGCTATAGTCTTTGACCTTATGGTTTATGATAGCACCAATGGATCTCATTAGAATTATCGCCTTGTAAAACCGTATAATGTGGTTCATCACATATTTTCCTTATACTGAATCCTCAGAAAAAAAAGTGATCTTGAAAACTCTGATTATCACTATAGTTTAAGCACATAATTCAAACCTAATTGCATTATTACTTTTTTGGTTACAGTGGATTAGTGTACCTTTTGCAATGTCACATCCTGCAGTGACAGACATTGGGATTACGGCAGTGAAATATATCCACCAAGAGCCTTGGCTTGGATCCATTAGGATCTCTGATATCTGGTCATGGATTGACAGTTTCTTTTTACTGGTAGGTCATAGTTCCAACATCACTACTGCATTCTAATTACT
The DNA here is from genome assembly GCF_901001135.1 of Rhinatrema bivittatum. Classification (NCBI taxonomy): domain Eukaryota; kingdom Metazoa; phylum Chordata; class Amphibia; order Gymnophiona; family Rhinatrematidae; genus Rhinatrema; species Rhinatrema bivittatum. The sequence goes on from NC_042619.1 coordinate 350,103,670, forward strand.
TGGTACAAACCATTTAATCGTAAAATATGTAAATGTAAAATCACAAGGTAAAAATGTATCCATGCCATTGTAAATGCAATTTAAAATTATTTACCTGCCAATGACGATGAGTTATTCAGCAGTTATTTAAAAGAAGTAGGAAACAGAGCTACCTAATGTGTAATTTCCATCAAAGTACAACAAGCTTAGAACCACCTTTAAGATAAGTCTAGACAGGTTCATGGAAGGAAAATGTGCGTGACTGCAAATGTCTTCTGTCTTTATCAAAAATAAAATATATATATATTTATTTATTTAAAAACTTTTATATACCGGTATTAGTATGCATACATCATACCGGTTTACAATGTAACTTTAAAGGTAGAAATTACAATGAACAGGGAGGGCGAACAAGGAGGAGTATACAAAGAGCAGGAGGTGGAGGAATTAAAGCAATAAATAAAAACTGCAACGGACTATTTACAGGAATATACATATATATATATATATGAAATCACCAAATCCTATAAGCTCTAACCATTTTATGCAGTAAAATGAGGTTTTGTATTCAACAGATCTAGGCACCTAATTTAAGGAGTTAGATATCTAGATCTGCATAACTGAAAATGTCCCTCTATTGAGTACCTAAATTTAGGCACCTATTTGTACCAAGCCCCCTAAATTTAGGTCCCTGGAATGTGGATAGGGCCCAGGAGGGGAAAGAAATGTAGATGTGCTCAGTGCCGATATCCATCATTAGACATTTAAGTGCCTTCACTTAGGGAAGTGTTGAGTAGCCTTAAATCTAGACCCTTCCATCTTAGGCATTTAAGGCACACCCATTTTCAGCCGAATCACTGATGCTTAATTTCGGCTGGAAATTTGCAAAACTTTAGACGCCTAAGACAAATTTCTAAAGACGGTAACCAAATTTAAGAATAGCACACAATTAATACCGCCAGTTTTATATATATATTTATGCTATTACAGACAAGAAAAGGAAATAATCAGCCAACAAGACTTGTCAGGATATTGCCTACTGTATTTTCAGGTGTTAGGAGGAATCCCCTGGCAGGCTTATTTCCAGCGAGTTCTTTCTGCCTCTTCTGCTACCTATGCTCAAGTTCTGTCGTTCTTGGCTGCTTTCGGCTGTTTAGTGATGGCTATCCCTTCAGTGCTAATTGGCGCAGTTGGAGCTTCAACAGGTAAATGGATCGCACGACGGAATGTTCATCGTAAATTAACTTTTTTTTTTTACATAGAATTCCGGCCGATGACAGCACGGCACCCGATTGTTCAATTTCCCTTTAAAAGGAAAGATTAAAGCATCACTTTCCAGAGCAGAGTATATGGGCCTTGATTCATTAATGGCTTTTCTCATGGAGGCAGAATGGGAGAGGAGCTTTGGCGAATCAGGTCCTATGTGTTTGTCATGGTAAAATGTTTCCTAATTTCATGTCTAACTGTAGCCAACAATTCTACAATTTGATTACTTAGGGGCATAGCTGTACTCATTTGGGTATTTTATACCCATGGACTTTGCAGCAAGTTTCATATTATATTGCAAGCCGCATTGATTTTTTTTCAAGAAATGCAGTGTAGCAAGTCAAATAATAAACTAAACTAAAACTAAACCTCAAAGTGCAAGTGCTGTTTGCATCTGTTTTTTTTGTGCGGGCAAATATTGCATGGAAAATAAAGCGTGTTGAGTTCAAAGTGCAATCTACGCATATTATTTTCCTTCCCCAGTCCTAAACGCTTCCCCAGGACAACTAAAAGTACACATACCTGATTATACTTAGGGACCTTCATTTTGGGTTTTTATATTTTTCTGTTTTCCCTGGGATTTTTATCATGGTTTAAAACAAGAACAAAAACAGGAGAAAATCAGTGGGGAAAACAAAAAACCGACAGTTTATTTTGGTGGACAGAAGCCAGGATGGTAAAACGATATTAAGTATATTCTCCCATCCACCCACTCATAAAGTCACACAGTTTACATGCCCATAGCAAGGGGCGCTTAAGCCTCTGGGTGTCTTCAGCAACCTCTTCCAAATTAAGACAGAACTCGTCCTGAAGAAGGGGGGTGAAAGCAGACGCTCGTATTCAGCGCACATCGCAATTGTGGGTGTGAAATGCGTTTGAGCGCCGTGGGCTTCGCAATACTTCCCTAGCGCGCCCTTTTTTTTTTAATATATATATTTTTTTTTGCACAGCCCCCCTCATTTGCATCGGGCGCCCCAGGGGAGTGTGGCTGCGGGGCGCGTTAGGGGAAACGGCCGCTCGGCACGAGCGCCCGTTTTCAGAGCGCACCTTAGTGCATCGGCCCCTGTATCTCCGGGTTCGGCCGCCCCTGCCCGCAGGCAGAGAGAGAGAAGGCCCTGACTGTTTTCCCAGCATCAAGTATTTTATTGGTAGGTCTAGGACGAATAATTCTAATCTATGATTTATGCAATGAATGTGCGTAAGAAAGAATGGCATGAACTGTAAATACAATGCACGGAATTGACAGCGGGGGGTGGGGGTGGAGCTGGGGGTGGAGCTAGGGGTGGAGCTAGGGGTGGAGCTTGGTTACATTCCTCCCCCTCCCAAACCAAAAAGGTATTTCACTGCTTCCGGCAAAAATGAAAGGAAGGACCCCAAAAATGCAAGACCCCCACTAGTTGGAAATAGGTATATTACTAGTAGCAAAGGCAATGCCAGGCTACAGCAGGCTCTACTTTGGATTTAGCTGAGTTTCTGGAGGGAACAGAGACAGACCAAGTTGTTTTGGCTAATATGATTATTACACATGCATTGGATCCTGACGGAAATTGGTTGCTTAGGATGGTTGTTTTTTTCTTTTTTTATCACTGAGGATGTCATTTTTATGAACTGTAGAGTCCGAATATTCTCCCCATGTCTCCAAAGAAACTCAAAAGGAGAAGGAAGCAGTTTCCTTTTGTTGATGCCAAGGGTCTTAACAGTTGGACGGCCAATTTCTTGTGCACTATCCATGTAAATGTTTTATTAAACTTCAGGAAGTCAGATGTATATTTTTTGTTTCTTCTCGGCTCCCTGCATTCCTCAGGAATAAATCTTGATTAGTCGACAATAGAATTTGCTTTCGGTTTTCATGTTTTGATGTTTCTATACTTCGTGAACTGGATTCCCTTTCCGTGGACTTGTAGAACCACTGAGAAGTGCTTATTTTTCTTACTTTTGAATTGTTCGTTTAAAATATTTTTCTCTCGGTATTCTTTTTCACTTACAACTTTTGTTCCTTGATATGATAAACCATAAATAGAAAATCGAAAAAAAAAAAAGTTCTACTGCCGTCTGACTAGAGAATTGTGTATGAGACGGAAATCTGAAAAACAGCGTACGGGAGCAAACTCTACAAAAGTATTTTGGATGCTATCATATTACATAATACAGAGTAATCTCATTATGTATTTTAAATCTATATTTACAGATTGGAACAGGACTGCCTATGGTGGTGGCAAAGATCCCAAGGAGAGGAAAGAAGCAGATATGATTTTACCAATTGTACTGCAGTATCTGTGCCCAGCGTACATTTCCTTCTTTGGCCTTGGCGCCGTCTCTGCCGCGGTGATGTCCTCGGCAGACTCCTCGATCCTATCGGCCAGCTCAATGTTCGCTCGAAATATCTACCAGCTTGCCTTTAGACAAAACGTAAGACCAATCTACCAAAAATGTATCAACTTATCATAAATGTCTCGCTGTGCCAAAACGGGCACACGGTTGCTTTGGAGCCACGTAGGGGGGGTTCACGTTCTGCCACCGTGCGGCTCAGCTAATTAGCCCAAATGAAAATATCTGGCTTAACTTAGGCCTGGATTTTCAGTGGCACTCACGCTGCCCTGAAGTTAGCAGATAAGTTTGAGGATGACTTTAGGACAGGCCTACGGGACAGTCACTTAGCTGGAGTTAGCCGGATAAGTTACCCCCGCTAATTCTGAATATCGAGTTAGTCAGATAACGTATCCAGCTAAGATTGCTTCTCCCAGTTATGTCTCCAGAACTCCCCTAACTTATCCAGTCAAATTTCAGCCCCTTATCAGGCTAGAATGTAGCCGATAAGAGCCCAAATATTAATTTAAGCCAGTTAACTTCTGAGTTATCCAGTTAAATGCTTCTGAATATGGACCTTGTACTGAATAGTTAACAAATAGGGCTCTATAAATTTCAAAAATGTACAAAAAGGATCAAAACCAATAGTTCAACCATCACCACCACTCTGTGATAAAATATTGTTGTTCGTTTCTTTGATTTTTTTGTTTGTTATTTAAATTTTAAGTTTTCAAACTGCATCAGTAAGCCTGACAAATGTGCTTTGTTGAAACCAAAGCCGTTCAGTCTAATCAATTATGGGGCGGATTTTTAAAGGGTTACGTGCGTAATATATGTGTGTAACCCTTTCAAACCCCTCCGCAAGCCCCGGGACGGGCGTATGTCCCGGGGCTTGAAAAAAGGGGCGGGGCGTGGGTGGGGCGGGGCATGGGTGTGGCCATAGTCCTCCGAAGGCCCGCTAGGCCAGGGGATTGCACGCCGGCACTCAGCTGGCATGTGCAACCTACGCCTGCCCGGAGGCAGGCGCAACTTAAATAATAAAGGTAGGGGGGATTTAAGTAGGGCTGGGGGGCGGGTTAGATAGGGGAAGGGAGGGGAAGGTGGGGGGGAAAGGAAAGTTCCCTCCGAGGCCGCTCCGAAATCGGAGCGGCCTCGGAGGGAATGGGGAAAGCCATCGGGGCTCCCCTAGGGCTCGGCGCGTGCAAGGTGCACAAGTGTGCAGCCCCTTGCGTGCTCGCCGACCCCGGATTCACGCGCATGTTATAAAATCGGGCGTAGATTCAAAAATCTGGCCCTATCTGCGGTTCAAAAGATCACATCAGTGCTTCCGATATTATAATTTTTTAACCAATATTTTAAGGCAAAGCGGCCAGTGTTTAGCAACAAAAGTTGCTTCATCAGGAGACATTGAAGGGACGAGAAAACATTGTGCCCAAGCAAGTTGCAACAATGTATACTTCTCTTCTCGGACATAATGTCTCTGATAGTCTTCCTTCAGGGACAGAGGAGATGTATACATTGTTGCAACTTGCTTGGGCACAATGTTTTCTCGTCCCTTCAATGACTCCTGATGAAGCAACTTTTGTTGCGAAACACCGGCCGCTGTCGAGTCGTTTTTTATGCGCACGGACTATTTAAAATCGGGCCGTTAATGTTCACGTAGGGGGTAATTTTCAGAGGAGTTATGGGCCTGATTTTAAAAAGCATTTACTCGAGTAAGACTGGGCTTTTGAAAAGTGCTACGGTAGTAGTTACATTTACGCGCGTTATCTGTTTTTGAAAATTATCCCCCAAGGGCCGGATTTTAAGAATTGTGCGTGAGTGTAGATTTGTGCGCGCAACCCGGCGCGCATGTCATAAAATCCAGGGTCGGCGCGCTCAAGGGGGGTGCGCAATTGTGCAACTTGCGGGCGCCGAGCCGCACGGCCTTCCTCCGTTCCCTCCAAGGCCGCTCCGAAATTCAATAAGGGCCTGATTTTCAAAAGCATTTACCCAAGTAAGACTGGGCTTTTGAAAATTGCTACAATATCTGCCATTGATTTGACCATAGGATTTACCCATGCAAGGGTACTTTATGTGGGCAAATGGTTTTTGAAAATTGCTATGATAGCATGTTACATGCATGTACTCAGGGGCGGATTTTCAAAGGGTTACGCGCGTAACCCCAAAAACCCGCTCCTGCGCGCGCCGAGCCCATTTTGCATAGGCTCAGCGACACGAGCAAGCCCCGGGAAGCGCCTATGTCCCGGGGCTTGAAAAAGGGGGAGGGGTGTGGGCAGGTGCGCGCCTCGGAGCGGCCACAGCGGGAACTTTCCTTTCGCCCCCCCCACCCCACCTTCCCCTACCTAACCCGCCCCCCAGCCCTACCTAAACCCTCCCCTTTACGTTTAACTTCTAAGTTGCGCTTGCCAGCCAACGGCCGGCCTGCGATCCAGGGCACAGTGGCAAATGGCCGCTGTGCCCTGGAGGCTCCACCCCCCGCCCCGTTCTGCCCAGCCCTGCCCACACCCGTCCCGGGGCTTGCGCGCATCACCGAGCCTATGCAAAACCTCTGCATGGCCATTGGTTCTCTGGAGCCTGATTGCTCTCTTCCAGAGGAGCAGAACATGGCATGCAGGGATGATGATAGCAAGAGTGCTCGATTGCCTGGAAGGGCCACCACCCCCCTGTTGCATGCTGAAGGCTGACGCCGGGAAAAGTCTTGCACTACTAGTACTTCCTGAAAACCACAATTTAAGCAGGGTTAGTGGAAGCACTAGGCCACTGCGCCCCCAACGTCTGGCACTCTAGGCAGCCTCCTGGTACACCTTAGTGTACATCCAATGTCCCTGTGTAAAGAGTGCTCAGTTTCTGCTCACATGCATTTTTTAAAACTGTAATATGTGAATGTATTTTTTTTCTCCCCCGACCCAAGTCACGCACGTCCCCCCACTAAGAATGCCTTCTTTTATGGCAGCAAAATGTCCAGGTGTTGTGAAACTACATGCACGCTTTTAGCCAGTGCAAAATCCACTTAAGAAGATGCAGCCATTCTATTCCCATGGATGCTGACTAAGCCTTTCAAAATCTACCCCCTCCATGTTTTGTGATTCATAAGAGCGCTTATAAAGTACATTGCAAGAATTAGCTTTTAATGACAATATTGTACGTGGCAATTTTTATACATTTGGAAAGAATTAGCATTTCAAAGTGCAGTTGATCCCTTTGAATTAGTAGGATCGTTTTTCTGTAATAAAAACTTAAGGAGGAGCTCACACAGAAGTAATCTGATTTCATGGAGAAATGTTTGGCCATTCTTAAGTTGGGGGTTATTTTTTAAAAGATATTATGGGCTGGCCCAGTGTCTAAGCCTCCATGTTGCACGCTGTCATGTGGAAGACCAGGCTTAGATTCCCAGGCCAGGCTTCTTTTTTTAATTTATTTATATTTTATTAGATTTTAACAAAATATATTGAAAATATCCATAAAGCAAAAATGATAACATTTATCCATATTCACCAAAAAAAGTTCCAATAGACTAGCCCCCAAATCTTTGGGAGGTTCTTCAGACATAACCTAAAAAGGTAATCAAAAGGTAATCTGTAACTATTACAGTAATGAGAGATAAATAAACTAAATACTAGGAATGTGAATAGTTTTTTGACGATTTAAAAAAATCATCAGATATTTTTTAAATCGTCAAAAATCGTTAAGAGTCGCAATACAATAGAAATTCCCCCGATTTATTGTGAAAAATCGTAAATCGGGGGAGGGGGAGGGCAGGAAAACCGGCACACCAAAACAACCCCTAAACCCACCCCGACCCTATAAAACTAATCCCTTACCTTCCCCCACCCTCCCGAACCCCCCCAAAACTTTTTACGAGTACCTGGTGGTCCAGTGGGGGCGCGGGGACCGATCTCCCGCTCTTGGGCCATCGGCGCCATTTTGGCTGCCACTCAAAAATGGCGCCAATGGCCTGATAAAAAAAAAAACCACCGACCCTTTAAAAATGACCCCTTAGCTTCCCCCACCCTCCCGAGCCCCCCAAAACATTTTAAAATTACCTGGTGGTCTAGTGGTGGTCCCGGGAGCGATCTCCCGTTCTCGGGCCGTCGGCTGCCACTCATAAAGATGGCGCTGATGGCTCTTTGCCCTTACCATGTGACGAGGTATCCGTGCCATTGGCCGGCCCCTGTCACATGGTAGGAGCACTGGCTGGCCGGTGCCATCTTTAAAGATGGGCGCCGCCATCGTAAAGATCTAAATTTTGTAGCAAGGTTTGAGAGTTAACTTCAGGAGAGCCTGAAGCAGTGTGAGGTAACGGCTATTGGCTATGACTCTCTATGGACCCCAAAGAGAAGGAGATCTCAGGAATAGAATTTCTCGTAAATTGATTCACCCTTCCAGCCACATGTGAATCCACAGGTCCTCTTACAACTGACTAACCAGGTGATGATGTCAAAACTTTAGTCTTCCTCTTCCTTCCCATATATCTTCCAAGAAAAAACTAACTAACTAAATAATGCTAGAAGGAGCACGCGCGACTTCGGCTGTGCGCCGGCGGCTGCACACCACAGTCTCTCAAAATTTATTGGGTTGTCTGCCCCCTGATGATGATGGGGTTAGGGAGTATCCTGAGGCACAACGGGGTTTAGGTAGAAAGGCCCTTAGTTCACTCCTCCAGCCAGCCTCCCATATGGGAGGGTATTCTCTCTGTATTCTTCCTCCCAGACCAGGCTTCTGTTCCGTGAGCTTGGCTGTAGCTGGTGATGCTACAGATGCAGTGTTCACAGACCTTGGGATGGGAAGGAGTCCCTGTCATTATGCAATAGCAACATCTATTGATTGGATTTAGGGTCCATGATTATAGGAATCTGGAGAGAGTCCTGGTATATGAGTTCTGGTTGAGGATTGTCGCTGCAATGACTGAGCTAAGTGAGTTGGAGCAGGGGGTTATAAAATAGGGGAGAAACCCCTAGGTAGTTGACAATCAAGGTTTATGGCGTTATAGCCAAAAGAAGGCCAGTTTCAGCTGAGCTGGATGCTTAATGGAGTAGAAGGAATCTGCTTGGCCAAGAAAAATAAATTATGTTAAGCTATTTCTGACTAATTTTGCAAATTGTGGAAGGAAATGGGGATGATATTTTAGCAGCATAATTCCTTATGGCTTCTCCCATAATTTAACCTTTGACTATGAGGATATGGGGATTAACTACTATTTTTAAATGCTAATCCCTGCATTCTAATTTACTCAGTCTACAAAATACTGTATTCACCAAGTGGCAGCTCATATGGCTAATTCAAAACCCATTTTAAGGTCCTTTCATGACAAACTAACTGAAATTTCTAAATAGTTAATAAAAGCAATTGTTCCCATAGCAGCTACTTGTGAATCTAATAATGAATATTGCCTGTTCTCTTTATTTCTCTATACCACAGGTCTCAAACTCCAATCCTCAAGGGCTACAAACCAAACAGGCTTTCAGGCTATCCTTAATCAATACGCCTGAGATTGATTTGCATACAATTGAGTGCATTTAAATATATCTCATGCATATTCATTAGGGATAGCTTGAGAACCCCTGACCATTTTGTTGAGGTTCAGAGTTTGACACCCCTGCTCTAAACATTTCACCATTAAGGCAATAATGATTAATTAAAGTAGGAAAATTGTCTGACACAACCGCACAGTCATTAATCCCATTAAACCAGCTTAATCTAATGAAAACCACGAATGCCTTATTATTATTGTAACTATTACTGTAACTGTTATTAAAAGAAAAAAACGGTTATGTTTTGCAGGCTTCAGAGAGGGAAATCATTTGGGTGATGAGAATTACTGTTTTCTTGTTTGGAGCATCGGCAACGGCAATGGCATTGCTAGCAAAGTCAGTTTATGGACTTTGGTATCTGAGCTCCGACCTTGTGTACATTATCATCTTCCCTCAGCTGCTCTGCGTCCTGTTCATCAAAGGAACTAACACTTATGGCTCCATTGCAGGGTATATATTCGGCCTCCTGCTTCGAATAAGTGGAGGTGAACCATACCTTTACCTTCAGCCCTTTATCTGCTATCCTGGCTGCTATCCAGATGAGGATGGTATCTATGTTCAGAGATTCCCGTTTAAGATGCTTTCCATGATGGCCTCCTTTTTAGCCAATATTGCTTTCTCCTACCTAGCAAAATACTTATTCGAAAGTGGATCTCTGCCACCCAAAGTAGACTTCCTGGATGCTGTGATTGCGCAACACAGCAAAGAAAACATGGACAAGGCAACTCTCGTGAAAAGTGACAACATTAACTTGTCTGAGCTCGCAGCAGTGAAGCCCAGGCAAAGCGTGACACTCAATGCAACTTTCACAAATAAAGAGGCCTTCAGTGACTTGGACTCCAGCCCTGAGTCACCCATCACTGAAAATAATGAGCTGTGAGGTGGCCATCTTGAAATGCTGCTCTAAATGCTAGTGGTGCAAAACTGGGTACAGCCCCCCCGAAGCAACAGTAAGCAGCGTTTTCATAAAAGACATTATTTGTTTTGCCTAGCCAAATGCCAATGCACAATATTGTGTCATTTCAAGGAGAAAGAAGTGTATGAAATTAGTGCTGGTGTCTTCTCACCACTTTTCTTGTTGCTGTCTTCTCTTGATGTCGTTAATGGGTGTGCAGTATTGGGAGTAAGCCATCTTCAAGGGCAAGCGTACGATACAGATAGAAAAGACCATGTCCTACTGAATTGAACAGAAATGTAACGTTTTAAAAAGTAAATACACCACATGCCATAGACAAGTGGCTAAAAACTGTATCGTTACGTGGGAACTGCTTGACCGTATTCAGTTGTATGTGAGACGTTAAGGCCATTCTATAAATGAACATTTCAGCAAAACCAAATACACTGTCGTCCCTCCATGTGATTTATTACTGATTTGCCATATATTTTCTCACAGAACATTAGAAAGCTAAAGATTTTGCCTCTATAAATGTCATGTACAATGGAATCATTTCTTGATTTTATTTTCCTTAACTAATGCAGATCTAGCACATCATCTTTAGCCAGTAGTGGAGTTATGTTGGGGTGATTCATCACTACAAGGTAAAATTGTCATCTGTAAAAAGAAAAATGTTATCCTTGAAAGATGATACATGCAAGAAAACATTTGTGGAGCAGACTATAACAATTTGGGGGCATATACCCTAAAGGGTGGGTATTTACAGTAAGGCCATTTAAAAATAGTGTGCTATGCACTAAAGACTCGTGCATGCTAACATGATCCTGACCAGTGGTAATGTATACACACTAAAATAAGTGTATTCTAACATTTACATTAGGTAATGTTAGTGGGTATGTACAAAATAGCAAGGTAGGATCACCTCCATGCACAATTTTGCGCTTACCAGCTAAAGTCTAACATTTAAAACCTGCCCTAGATCAGATGTTAACTTTCTAGCGTGCGTGTTGCAAGTTAAAATCCTCCATGCCAACTAGCCCAAAGCAAAAGGGCTGGTTAGCATGGGAGATGATATCCCCCCCTCCCCTCAAACACAGGCCTTAAGGGGTTCTGCAGTCCTAACCTCACACCTATCAGGCCCTTGGCCCACACAGACAACCGTCATGACGGGGGCCTTGTTGGCTCCAACATAACACCATTAATCTATGCCTTGCCACTAAACATCAAGGCTCCTCCATGGAGCTGGATCCCATCTCAAGGTTACCCCCCCCCTTAGATCCCTCCATCAGTGAAGGTGCCACAGGAAAGTAGTGAAGCACCACTAGGAGGCGCTGGTAGCAGGGCTCTCATTTCTCCTAACCGATGGAGGCTGGGGCTCAGGAATATCTGGAATGCTAAGCACTTATTCCGATTGTGGAGGGGGGGGGGGGGTTACTTTTACTAGGGAAATCTGCCTTGATCATGGGTTGGTGTTGCTTTCATTGGGGGTCCTTTCATCATGGGGCATTGCCTTCATTGGGGAACAGCTGATGATGGGTTGGGCTTTGAGAGGGGGGCTAGACTTCATAGGAAGGTGGGGGGCTCGCTATTTGGGAGCAGAGCATGGATTGGGGGTGTGATGCTGGGGCCTCTGATACCCTATCATGATGGTGGTATGGGTGTGGGAGGTGGGGGAGCTGAGAGATGTGAGGCTAATGTCAACCAGCCCCTTACCATTTGTGCAGAGGAAGGAGTAATTTCTCCCCTTGTGCTAAGCAGCTCTTTCACTTTGGGAAACTTGGCACAGGAGATTTTGTAATCCACCACATGCACATGCAACGTTTTGGATTAGCGTGCACTCTAATTGCTTGTGGTCACTGTGAAACCAAGTTTTTGCAGGTGTGAGCTAAAGTGCATTAGGCCATTTTACCATGCAGTCAGGATTTTTAGTTCATGCACGCGAAAAAACGAAGTCTCACTGCAAGTTTCAACACACAGGTCCCTTCGTCCTTTAGTTTTTTAACTCTGTATCGTCAAATTACAAATTCTTTTATTTATGTATTTATTTAAAATATTTATATCACTCCTATCTACAATCCTAGGCGGGTTACAGCAGAAACGCATAACTGCATAAAACAAACAATTTACATTTTAGAAACTGGAAACAATAGGAAAATAATTCTTTCAGAGCAATAAATTAATTTGAAGACAATGCTAAATGTAATAGAAGCAATAGGCAGGTGCGGCTAAGATGACGCTGAGACTGTTTTTCTGAAAAGAGTAAGTCTTCTCCCCTTGTAAATGAACGTTCATGGCTACACATGCTGAGAGAACTAGTAATGCTGCTAAAATGCGAATTGCCTGACATATGAAGGGATTTCTCCTCTTCCGTGCTTAATAAATAAAATACATGAAATAAAATATACAGGACGGGCTTTGGGGTTAACGATAGCAGTAGAATGGAATATGGCAAATAACTCTTAAAGCCCAAGGAGGAAGCCATTGTAGACTTTTGCTGTCAGATGTCGGCCAGCGTTGGTCAGGCTGAACCTCAGACTGACCTTGCATCTTTTCCGCTGCTCTCGTTTTGATCGCTTAGGGCAGAAATTGCGCTGCTGGCTTCAGATGGTAAATTTCTAGAGCAGAATTCTGGCCACTCTGCAGCGACATCAAAAGCCAATAAAATGGGCACTTGGATGATATTTTTTTTTTTATATATAACTTTCCAGAGTAAAGCATTCGAGCAAGCATCAGTAAAAGGATGATTTGCAGTGGCTGCTGCTGGAATATAAGAGACAGCTTGCCAGAGACACGTAGCCACTGTTATTTTATTATAAACGCTGTGCTGTCTTCATTTGTCAGAGTAGATCATTTTTGCCTTGATTTTAGCAAGATGTCGGGTATCTTTCAGCAGATTCCTTCATGTTCTGTCTCCTGTAGTTTCTTCCTAAAAATGCACCTTGACATTTTTTATTATATTGTCATAAGACTATGTTCCAAAATCTACAGACATAAATGTCAAAGAATAACATATGAAAACAAAACTATATTTTTTGCCACCACTGTAATGATATTTTCTTTGGCCAGTAGGCCAAACATTACTGCATACCTTACCCTTATATTCTTGAAAGGATTATAGATAGATCGTGCCCATCGGACAGATTTTAAAAATCTCCCTCCCACCTGACTTTGTGTAAAAAGTCAGTTAAAATATGAGTCTGTCTTGCATTCCCCCAACTAGATGAATATTAAACAACAGTATGACTGCAAGCTGATTAGACATGAGAGCCATTGTATTTAGAATTTTTCTTTCCACGCAGTTTATTAATCAAGCATTTTTAACATAAAGTCAGTATCACAGGGTCTTCCTTTGAAACCAGATTCACTCCAGTTCATTGTGCATTCAGGCAACAGTAGGACTACTACTGAACAGGCTAGTATTCGTGGTTACCGTTATATACTGTATATTTTTGTCTGTATTAGAAATAATATGTACAATCATTAGGCTTAACGAGTCCAGTAAAAATCCTATAGATGTGTATATGTTCTAAATGCAATAGTACTGTATTAATTGATGCCATTGTAATTCAGGAAAATATTGTCTAGTTTTGGCTTTATTTTTTAATCTATTAAAGAAACATTTATTTTACTAGTTCAGCACAGTAAATGATGTTTTGTGTCGAATCAGCAATACTGTTGAAATAAACGCATTTAAACATTGACATATGGTCAGTTGAACTGATGAATCTCGCATAGAGCTGAAATGGAAAACAATGTAGTCATAGATGTCTTAAAATGAAGTTCTGCCGTAGTATATTTATTTAGGCTTTTAAAAAAATATATATATATTTTCACCCACTATTCCATAAGCAAAATAATGCAGAAGACTAACAAAAGCATCAGCTGATCAAATGCATCTCTGACCTGCGAACAGGGCATTTTTGCCTTTTGTGTGACTTTTTTTGTTTTTTGCTTTCAACCCTTACTCCTAGGGAAATCCCTCTTCTGATTTTCATTTGGTTTCTTTTGGTGTCAAAATCCCTGGCTTTCACTTCATAGTTTTTCGTATCTAAATAATGTGCATAAATCCATTCATCGTCGTGCTTTGCAGACCACTGTGAATAGATATTATATAATACAGTACAGAACTTGGTTACTGTGCCAGTGGTGCTCAAACCGATCCTCAGGCTTCCCTGGCCAATCAGGATATCTCTAGTGAATCTGTACTGCCCCCCAATGTATGTAAATGTATATCACGATAGCCTGGACACAACAAGGCGGGACACCAGACATGAGTCTGACTCCTGACTTGACTGGGAGTTTTTTTTTCAAGGGGGGTTTAGAAGGTCATGATGGGGATTAGGAGAGCGAGAAAGGGATGTAAATACGGGGATTAATTGGGAGATTAAAAGAGGGAGGGGATATCAGATTTTTTAAATATCTGATGGGAAATAGGGAGATCAGGTGGCAGAGAGATTTTTTTTTTTAGCACTGATTTTCAGAGTTAACAAGTTAAGAGGGTTATTTTCCAAGTTGCTTTATGGCATGGTGCGATGCTAATTTTTAAACAGGGAGGAGTTGGCGGGATTTTTGGAAAAGTGGGCTGGCTTTGTGAAGCCATATTGCACAGTTTAACTACACCATTTTTTTTTGAGAGAGAGAGAGTGCGCCTCTGGGGGTGGCACCATAGTAAGCAGCTACGGTATTTATACTACTATAGGAGGCCCACCTAGTAACGCAAGGTGATATTAGTGTAGGGGTCAGGGGCCACTTTGACATGCAGAGTGAGACGTACGAACAGAACAGTGCTCTCTTGTGAAGATTTGATGCCCTTTGGAGTGAGGAAACTCGCACAAAGATGAGATTTGTGCAATGTTCTCTCAACCTAGCTTGATGGACTCTCTACCTGCGTAACATCAAGCTAGGTTGAGAGAACATTGTACAAATCTCATCTTTGTGCGAGTTTCCTCACGCCGACGGACATCAAATCTTCACAAGAGAGCACTGTTCTGTTCGTACGTCTCTCTCTGCATGTCAAAGTGGCCCCCTAACCCCTACACGACTAACTAGTACCTAAACCTCACCTTGAGTTACTAGGTGGACCGCCTATAGAGATATAGCTAACTACTAGAAGGGCCTTATAGAGAGAGAACCTTTCTCTGTTTCTCTCTCTGTAGCACAATACCAACTCCACTGAAGCCCCCTGGAATGGGGCTAGCTCTACCCCATCACCACCTTGTTACTGGCCAAAGCAATTGGGGGAACTTAACAGTGACTTCCTAGCATTTCACTAGCAGAACCGCACTACTACTACTACTACATGTACCCTCACATGAAGACCTGATAACTTCTCCCCCTGCTAAAACTCAGACTTACCAGACCACACAAACTGTACCTGCTTGTTTCCCTTATTTATTTAAATTCTTTTACTATACCGATACTCAAGACGAGGTCTTATCGTACTTATGTGCCTGCCCTACCTCATTCCACAATGTGCTATAAACCAAGCACAATCCCCTTGCAGCATCACGAATCCCATCAGTCAAAGTAAGTATTCCTGTGTCCCATTTCCCAAAAGGTGTATGCACTGCCCCCTTGAGCTTATACTATACCAAGTTAAGGAACTGGGACAGGAAGCCAGTTGGGTTAGGGTGGTGCTTCAAACTTAGCCTGGGGGTCTCTAATTGCTCTAGCACCATGAAAAGAGAGAATTCATGAGTTGTGGCAAAAACTGAAGGTTATGTGGCATTCAGCTGACACTTGTCCTGACTGAGGAAAAAAACAAACCTCGAGTTAAAACAGTTGCTTTTATATCTTTGAGCTTCTGTCTACCAAATCTATGCCTAAAGGGTTAACAGGCAAAAGAAACTAGCTGGAAGGGGGGAAGCTGTATGGAGAAACACGGAGTCAGCTGACAGCTCAGGAACCTATGGGAACTGCTGATTTTCAGTACCAACATAGAGCAAAGTGGAGGAGTAGCCTAGTGATTGGAGCAGTGGGCTACCAAACAGAGAAGCCCTCACTCCACCCCAGTTGCCATCCACTTTTTAGGCTCTTAAATTTAGAAGCCTAGTGAAACTAGTTGATTTTGGGAAATACTTTCTCCAAACCAATAGTTTTTAAGATGTGGTATCCACAGGGATCTGTGTTGTCTTCCATTTTGTTTAATATTTGGCTTCTTTGATGAAAATTATAAGTAGATTTGAATTATTATTTTTTTTTTTTTACAAAGATAATATTCAGATTTGCCTGCCACTGGGACACCACCCTGTCGCATCTATTAAAAATTAAATCAATGCCTTTCTGCCATTTTATTATGGATGCGCCAGAATAAACTCAAATTAAATCCTGGAAAGACAGAAGCTATGTTAGTACATGTCCCCCCCCCCCTCCCCCACCACCGAGATTTACAGGTGATGATTGACCTCTGACCTGCTACCCTATGTCTTCAGCCCAGCTACCTCACCTTCAAGCAAAAGGTGAATGTATGGCCCAGCAGAAACCTTCTGTGCACCGACCTAATGACCTAACTTAAATAAAGTCCTCCAGTTACCAACTTATTACTAGACCAATTGCTAAGATGCCAGCTATGATCCTACTCTTAAATGTATAACTAATTGTAATGATAATGTCTGTTACATTAATTCAAATGATACTGGCTGATGAGTTCATTCTCTTGTAATCTGTTTCATGGCCATTTGTGGTATGCAGAATATCAAATGTCCATAATAAATAAGTTTGTAATCTGGGCTTCATTCTGCATTCCTCTCTAAGTTTTGAGTAACAGACTGAAAATATATTACAAAAAGGCTTTGCTAAATTATATCTTTCTCACCAGGGTGGTCTCTGGAACTAGTAGATTTCAGAGTTGCTTTTCCAATTCTCCAGGAATTGCAGCGGCTCCCAATTAAATCACATATAAGATTTAAGATTTCTAAACTTAAGCAGATAATGGCTGAAGTTAGTGTTGCGCTCTGGTGCAGTGGAGAACAGCTCCCTGGTAGGGACCATGAAGCACCTGCCCCCAGGGGGTGGAGCACTGGAGGAGACAGAGGCTTGGATGAGCTTCACCACTGGAAGCTGAGGTCCCTCAGGGAGGAGCCCGTAGGGACCCAGCTGCTTGGACTTAGGTGGGCCTCGCAGGGTTTCCTGGAGAGGAGAGTCAGGCGTGCCCACAGACAGAAGGGGAGCGCGGTCAGGTTGGAGACTGGAGGTCAGATGGAGCAAGGAGGACCAGAACATCATAGGTGATGACAAGGCTAGGAACAGAGTCAGAATCTTGAGACGTGGTCAAGCAGGCAGAGGTCAGAATCCAGGGGTCATTTCAAGGAGTAGACAGCAAAGCAGGGGTCAGGTTCCAGAGGTCAGATGAGGTCACAGGCAGGTGAGTCAAGGAACAAGCTGAGGTCAGAAGGCAGGCAGGTCAAGGTCAGTACCAGAGGGATAGTCCAAGGGTACTACCTGGGTAGACAAACAGGAGGACACTGGAGAACTAGGATGCAGGAACAAGGTTCAGACACAGTGACAATCTAGCAAGAAACTAACCCAAAGCAGTGCTCAATCTTCATCCTGCCAGGTCACATCTCTGGCTATCAGCAGGAACACAGAAGACCAGACAGAACAGATCGACAGGAGCAAGGTCTAGGGCGAGCAGCTGAACAAGGCAGATACGTTCCAAGTTCTAGTCAATGTAGATGTTCTTGGAATTCTTGAAGTGGGAGCTTGAACCCGCAAGCTTGGAAACAAGTGTTCTTGGAATCAAGGATGTGTGGGCTGGGACCCACAAGCTTGGAATCACTTTTTGGAAGCACCAGAGTGGGGGCTTGAACCTACTACCTTCAGATCAAGGTCTCTTCACGTTAGGCATTGCGCCACCTGCCAAGGCAAGGAAGTAGAAGCAGGGACTTCCTTATATCAGGGAATCAATCAGAGCGTGCCGCTGGCCCTACAAGAGGCCGGGTGGTTCGCACTCACACGCGTAGTGGCGTGGCCAATGCCACTGAGGACGCCGAGGCCTGGAAGAGCTCACAGCTGCCGCTAGGGAGGCCGACCCGGAACCTGGCGTGGAACCAGAGAGGTGAGCAGACCTGTGTGCGGGCGGGCGCGGACGGGGTGCGTAACAGTTAGGTGTCTAGATCTTTTTAGTATCTGCTCCTAAGTGAATCAGGTCCATAAGCTTGGTTTTTTTTCAAATCTACAACTGGATAATTTGTTTGCTCTGGTCTTATGTGATCATTCTTTTCCTACCTCAAAATTTCATTTGACTCTTGGGAAATGATTAATGGAGCAGTATGATTTAAGAGCCAATCAATACCAAGCCTGTCTCAGCCTATTTAGCTGCATTCTCAGCCGCAAACATTGCCATGACTAGTGCTCGCACTAGAAAAGGAGAAGAATTTAACATTAGCACAAAAAAAAAAATCTTACAATCTTAGGAGATACATTTCAAAGGAGTTAAGCACATAAAATAGGCATATATACTTCTACATGCGTAAATACCATTTTAAAAACAACAAATGTGTGTACGTATTTTTTGCTTGGGGAACACATTTATCTGTGCAAATCAAGGGGCGGTCTAGGTGCCGTTTTGTGCAATTTTAAACCTGCTAATGATCTTGCGCAATTGATATCAGACTCATCTGTTGTATGCTGTTTTTGGATGGGGGAGTTCAGGGTGAAGTACTAGGAGGGGTCTCAATGAAACAGACATGGACCGGGTGACCTTGTGGAGATATTGGCAAATTGGTGATTTCAAATATACACGAATACTTTAAATACAGCTACTTCTGTATATTAATCAGGGTTTTATGCAAGCAAGTTATATTTTTTTCCCTGGTAAAAGATATGCACATACGTTTATAAAATAGGAATAAAAAGTAAGCGCTTTCAATGCATTGCCAATATTTGCACATGATGAAACATGCGTGTATTTGTTGGGGGATGGATATATGCATATTTTCTAACCTGCATCGGTCAGATACAAGCAGGTTATAAAATACTACAGTAGATCTCCGTGCATCCATATGCGTGTCCACATGGTGCTGTGCAGAGTTATTTAAAAGTTATCCTCTTTAATATTTTGTCGGAAATGACTAGAAGATCATTACTCCTCGTATTATACATAATCATTATGCGCCAAACTTCTGCAAGATCATGCCTTTCTAAATAGGTGCACTAGGTTTATGCGAGGTCAGTATGATGAATACATTGGATTTTGTCTTAGCTTAAATAAATTAGATTTTGGCTTAGCCTAAGTAAAAGTAGTCTGATGGCCTCAGCCCATTTGCTAATGAAAAGAAATCAATACATGGAAGAAGCAGCTGCTGTTTGGAGTTCCACTCTATAACGTGCATGCATTACTTGATTCTGTTTGGCATGGTTGCCAGTGCTGTATTTCCAGGAAATTCTTGCCTAAAAGAGTGAAGTAAAGGCTTGGGATACAGCCTTTACCGGAAAATGCAAAATGAAATTTTACTCCTAGGCACTGCTATTCCATAAACTATAGAGTGGAGGAATAGCCTAGTGGTTAGAGTAGTGGGCTGGGAAGCTAGGATTCAAATCCTGCCATCGCTCCTTATAACCTCGGGCAAGCCACTTCACCTACCATTGCCTCATGTACAAACGTAGGGGGTCTATTTACTAATTTGCAATAACGTCACAGGAATGGCAAAATATGCCCCTCCCTGACAAAATATCCCATTGATAACACTGCATTCTTGTTTATTATGGAAAAATTCTGCTTCTACTACTCTCTGAGATGGCCATGGTTTCCTCCTGTGCCTCATCCCTATTCTTCTGGCACTCCTCCTGGTCTCCATAGGAGACTTGCTGCCACATGCTTACTTACCATATCCCTAATTCTCCCATAGAGGAGTTGCTGCATCATACCTTCCTGCCATACCCCTTATACCACCATAGGAGACTTGCTGCCACATGCTTACTTACCATATCCCTAATTCTCCCATAGAGGAGTTGCTGCATCATACCTTCCTGCCATACCCCTTATACCACCATAGGAGACTTGCTGATACATGCTTACTTACCATATCCCTAATTCCCCCATAGAGGAGTTGCAGTCTCATGCCTTCCTGCTTTGCCCAATATACCATCATTGGGAACTTGCTGCCACATCCCTACCTGCTATACCCCTAATTTCACCATAGAGGAGTTGCTGCCTCAGGACTACTTGCCATACCCCTTAAACCACTGCAGAGGTCTTGGTGCTACTGCTCCACCTACCTGCTAAGCCTTTTATGTATGAGCATGGGGTTTTGGTGCTTCAATGTTGATTGCCGTCTGTTTCTTTATCCTTTGATTTGTTTTATTTTCCCCAGAAAGAAAAAGAAAATTTAAAATAGGAGACAGAGCAGCTTTTAAACTAGATGATGGGGCAAGTCAACAATTGCTTGTGGCCTGGTTTTGGCCTCTGTTGGAAACAGGATGCTGGGCTTGATGGACCTTGGTCTAACCCAGCATGGCAATTTCTTATGTTCTTATGCTCAGAAGCGCGTGGTTTAGAATGATGGGCAAATGTCACATCAGAACATGCCAAGGAAGTAAATTTTCTAGATGAAATAAATGACTGCTTTATGGAGTAGCTGATACAACAAGAGGGGGAGATATTTTAAATCTAATCCTTAATAGAACACATGATTTGATGTGAGATATAATAATGTTTGATCATAATATGATCAAATTTGGCTTAATAACTGGAGGGAGGACATCAAGGAAATCTATTGCATTTAATTTTCAAAAGGGAAATTATGAGAAAATGAGAAAAATGGTTAGGAAAAAACTGAAAAGAGCAGCTGTAAAGGTTAAGACTTTATATCAGGCAAGGACGCTGTTCAAGAATACCATCTTGGAAGCCCAGAGCAGACGTATTCCACACATTAAAAAAGGTGGAAGGAAGGCCAAATGGTTTCTAGCATGGTTTAAAGGTGAGGTGAGAGAGACTATTCTAGCCAAAAGAACATTTTTTCAAAAAATGGAAAAGAAATAGAAATGAAGAAAACAGTTAATGGCATAAGCACTGGCAAGATAGATGCAAAGTATTGATAAGGAAGGCTTAGACAGAATTTGAAAAGAAGCTTGCTGAAAAAGCAAAAATTCATAAATAAAACCTTTTTCAGGTACATTCAAAGCAAAAAGCCTGCGAGAGAGTCAGTTGGACATTTAGATAATCAAGGGATAAAAGGTGCACTAACAGAGGACAAGGTCACAGAAGAGAGATTAAATGATTCCTTTGCTCCAGATTACTGAGGTATTTAAAGGTGGTGATTCAAAGTTAATGAAACAAGTCTCAGTAAACCTGGAATAGGGTAAATTGCCAAAACTATAGAGTAGCAACTCACCTGGACCAGATGAGATGGTATACATGCCTGAGTACTGAAAGAGCTATCATTAAAATCAGCTATGCATTAGGGCGTTATCGCATGCGTTGGGGCCCTAACGCCCACAATAACGCCGTAACGTGTGCAATAAATACCGCATCGCAAAATGCGTGTGCTAATTTAAAATGAGTATTTGGGTGGGAGGAGCTTGGGTGGAGTAAATGGAAATGAGGGTCGGTTAATGTTTACCTTTTTCCTGTGCGTTATTGGCCGACATGTTCTTTATCGCAAATGCCAGTTTGGGAGAAGGGAGGGGGAGAGAACGAGGGAGAGAGAGAGCCTCTGTGGAGGCTCACTTATAATTGAACTTTTTATACCATATAAATATCTGTAAGAGGGGGCATTACGAACTTGGGCTGAGGTTTGGGGGGATGGGGTAGCTTTTGGGGGGCAGTTTTGCATGCACTGTCAGATGTATGAACAGCACAGTTGCCATCAGTGAAGATTTACCGTCATTTGGAGGGATGAAAGGTGAAAGAAGAGTAGATTTGTGTCATGTTCTCTCTACCTAACTTGATGCACTCTCTACCTAGCCGCAATCAAGCATAGGTAGAGAGTAAATGGTAGAAATTTACTCTTCTTTTATCTGTCATCCCTCCAAATCAAATAAAATCTTCACTGATGGCAACTGTGCTGTTCGTCCGTCTGACTGTGCTTGTAAAACTGCCCCCCCAAACCTATCCCACCCTATGGACCTCACCCTGAGTTCATAATGTCCTCTCTTGCAGTAGTATAAAAAGTTCAGTTATAAGTGATCCTCCACAGAGGCGCTCTCTCTCTCTCTCTCTCACTCCAGCTCCAGCTCCAGCAGCTCAAACTGCAAGTAATAAAAGCCTGTTCAGTTGGTAGTGTAGCATGTGAAGGACTTCAAATTTATCCTAACCATGCACCCCCTTTATTTATTTATTTTTTTATCGTGGGCGATATTTATAGCAATTTGATAAATATAGGTCTCAGTTACTTAACTGGCCAGCACTCAATATTGGGCCCGCAATATTTAAAAATGTGTGGTAAAATATTACAAATTAGATATCAATAAGAGCATAATTACACTAAAAATCAAGCCTAATATTAGCACAGTTATGGATCCAACTTTTGTTGTTTTCCTATTTATTTGTGTGGGTCACCTGCCTCTCTGTGTTTCTTACAAGTTACTGATAACAAAGAACTGAAACCCCGAATAATAACGAGGACACAGAGCAGAAGGAGCCGTTGGCGATGACTGTGGCTAACAAGGAAAGTAGGAATTGACTGCAGGGCCCTATTTAAAGTTCTACTCCAGGTTTTCCCCCCAACTTTCACACTGAAAAATAGATAAATCTGAGACGATGTTTTGGGCTACAATCTTCCTAAGACTTGAAAACATAACAAATGACCCAGGTCAAAAGAAGAGCCTGAAGAGGATTGTGCAGAAGTCACTTATAAAACCTGACATTAGGGGGGTCATTTACTACGCCACGGAGGGGACAATACCACGGGCCACGGGAAGGCAGTGCTCCTGTGGCACTGCTCTCCTCCCCAGTAATAATAATACCAGGGGGGCTTCCTGCAGTATTTTAGTTTTCCCTGCAAAAACATTCTGCAGGAAAAAATACCTCGAGGAGGGGGGGGGGGGGGGGGGGAAGGGAAAATAAAAATAAATAAATCACACAATGGCAGCCCACTTCGCCCGGGAGCCACCATCTTCTTAAAAGTCACAGCAGTCCTAAAGCCCTCCCCCCCCCCCTGTGGTTCCAGAGATCACCGCCTCTAGAGGCAGCCCAGCAATTAAAAAAAAAATAAAAATGTGTCCAAAAGTCTCACGGCAACACCCGGCCCCCCCCCCCCCTTCCCAAACCCCTCCCCTTTTCAACAAAAGTCGACCACCCCAATCCAAATCCACAGCCCCCTATAGTCAAAACCCCCCTCCCCAGTTTCAAGCTCCTGCCAGTGGAAGGCACTCCCCCACAAGCCCCTTACCACCCTAGCCCACCCCCCCCCCCCTCGCCCATACCTAAGTGGCCTTTGCCCCATCACATGAGAGGTGCAAAGGTCGGATGGCACCGTTTGAAAGATGGCAGGGGCCGGCCTGAAGCCTGGGAGGCGCGCTCTGGGTCCCACCAGGGACCACCAAGGACCCACTAGGTTACCAGAGAACCACTCAGTGATGGCAGACAGGGGGAGGGAGAGAGGTCAGGAGGGACTGTGCCTTCTACAGGGGGAGCTGGAATCGGGGGGGAGGTTAGAGGGGTAGGGAGAGAGGTCAGGAGGGACTGTGCCTTCTACAGGGGGAGCTGGAATTGGGGGGGAGGTTAGAGGGGTAGGGAGAGAGGTCAGGAGGGACTGCCTTCTACAGGGGGAGCTGGAATCGGGGGGGAGGTTAGAGGGGTAGGGAGAGAGGTCAGGAGGGACTGTGCCTTCTACAGGGGGAGCTGGAATCAGGGGGGAGGTTAGAGGGGTAGGGAGAGAGGTCAGGAGGGACTGCCTTCTACAGGGGGAGCTGGAATCGGGGGGGGGAGGTTAGAGGGGTAGGGAGAGAGGTCAGGAGGGACTGTGCCTTCTACAGGGGGAGCTGGAATCAGGGGGGAGGTTAGAGGGGTAGGGAGAGAGGTCAGGAGGGACTGTGCCTTCTACAGGGGGAGCTGGAATCGGGGGGGAGGTTAGAGGGGTAGGGAGAGAGGTCAGGAGGGACTGTGCCTTCTACAGGGGGAGCTGGAATCGGGGGGGAGGTTAGAGGGGTAGGGAGAGAGGTCAGGAGGGACTGTGCCTTCTACAGGGGGAGCTGGAATCAGGGGGGAGGTTAGAGGGGTAGGGAGAGAGGTCAGGAGGGACTGCCTTCTACAGGGGGAGCTGGAATCAGGGGGGAGGTTAGAGGGGTAGGGAGAGAGGTCAGGAGGGACTGTGCCTTCTACAGGGGGAGCTGGAATCGGGGGGGAGGTTAGAGGGGTAGGAAGAGAGGTCAGGAGGGACTGCCTTCTACAGGGGGAGCTGGAATCGGGGGGGAGGTTAGAGGGGTAGGGAGAGAGGTCAGGAGGGACTGTGCCTTCTACAGGGGGAGCTGGAATCGGGGGGGAGGTTAGAGGGGTAGGGAGAGAGGTCAGGAGGGACTGCCTTCTACAGGGGGAGCTGGAATCGGGGGGGAGGTTAGAGGGGTAGGGAGAGAGGTCAGGAGGGACTGTGCCTTCTACAGGGGGAGCTGGAATCGGGGGGAGGTTAGAGGGGTAGGGAGAGAGGGCAGGAGGGACTGCCTTCTACAGGGGGAGCTGGAATCGGGGGGAAGGTTAGAGGGGTAGGGAGAGAGGTCAGGAGGGACTGCCTTCTACAGGGGGAGCTGGAATCGGGGGGGAGGTTAGAGGGGTAGGGAGAGAGGTCAGGAGGGACTGCCTTCTACAGGGGGAGCTGGAATCAGGGGGGAGGTTAGAGGGGTAGGGAGAGAGGTCAGGAGGGACTGCCTTCTACAGGGGGAGCTGGAATTGGGGGGGGAGGTTAGAGGGGTAGGGAGAGAGGTCAGGAGGGACTGTGCCTTCTACAGGGGGAGCTGGAATCGGGGGGGAGGTTAGAGGGGTAGGGAGAGAGGTCAGGAGGGACTGTGCCTTCTACAGGGGGAGCTGGAATCAGGGGGGAGGTTAGAGGGGTAGGGAGAGAGGTCAGGAGGGACTGTGCCTTCTACAGGGGGAGCTGGAATCGGGGGGGAGGTTAGAGGGGTAGGGAGAGAGGTTCAGGAGGGACTGTGCCTTCTACAGGGGGAGCTGGAATCGGGGGGGAGGTTAGAGGGGGTAGGGAGAGAGGTCAGGAGGGACTGTGCCTTCTACAGGGGGAGCTGGAATCGGGGGGGGGGGGGGAGGTTAGAGAGGGTAGGGAGAGAGGTCAGGAGGGACTGTGCCTTCTACAGGGGGGGGCGGGAATCGGGGGGGGGGAGGTTAGAGGGGTAGGGAGAGAGGTCAGGAGGGGACTGTGCCTTCTACAGGGGAGCTGGAATCGGGGGGGAGGTTTAGAGGGGTAGGGAGAGAGGTCAGGAGGGACTGGTGCCTTCTACAGGGGGAGCTGGAATCAGGGGGGAGGTTAGAGGGGTAGGGAGAGAGGTCAGGAGGGGACTGTGCCTTCTACAGGGGGGAGCTGGAATCGGGGGGGGAGGTTAGAGGGGTAGGGAGAGAGGTCAGGAGGGACTGTGCCTTCTACAGGGGGAGCTGGAATCGGGGGGGAGGTTAGAGGGGGTAGGGAGAGAGGTCAGGAGGGACTGTGCCTTCTACAGGGAGAGCTGGAATCGGGGGGGGGGGGAGGTTAGAGGGGTAGGGAGAGAGGTCAGGAGGGACTGTGCCTTCTACAGGGGGAGCTGGAATCGGGGGGGAGGTTAGAGGGGTAGGGCGAGAGGTCAGGAGGGACTGTGCCTTCTACAGGGGGAGCTGGAATCGGGGGGGAGGTTAGAGGGGTAGGGAGAGAGGTCAGGAGGGACTGTGCCTTCTACAGGGGGAGCTGGAATCGGGGGGGGGGAGGTTAGAGGGGTAGGGAGAGAGGTCAGGAGGGACTGTGCCTTCTACAGGGGGAGCTGGAATCGGGGGGGAGGTTAGAGGGGTAGGGAGAGAGGTCAGGAGGGACTGTGCCTTCTACAGGGGGAGCTGGAATCGGGGGGGAGGTAGAGGGGTAGGGAGAGAGGTCAGGAGGACTGTGCCTTCTACAGGGGGAGCTGGAATCGGGGGGGAGGTTAGAGGGGTAGGGAGAGAGGTCAGGAGGGACTGTGCCTTCTACAGGGGGAGCTGGAATCGGGGGGGAGGTTAGAGGGGTAGGGAGAGAGGTCAGGAGGGACTGTGCCTTCTACAGGGGGAGCTGGAATCGGGGGGGAGGTTAGAGGGGTAGGGAGAGAGGTCAGGAGGGACTGTGCCTTCTACAGGGGGAGCTGGAATCGGGGGGGAGGTTAGAGGGGTAGGGAGAGAGGTCAGGAGGGACTGTGCCTTCTACAGGGGGAGCTGGAATCGGGGGGGAGGTTAGAGGGGTAGGGAGAGAGGTCAGGAGGGACTGTGCCTTCTACAGGGGGAGCTGGAATCGGGGGGGAGGTTAGAGGGGTAGGGAGAGAGGTCAGGAGGGACTGTGCCTTCTACAGGGGGAGCTGGAATCAGGGGGGGAGGTTAGAGGGGGTAGGGAGAGAGGTCAGGAGGGACTGTGCCTTCTACAGGGGGAGCTGGAATCGGGGGGGGAGGTTAGAGGGGTAGGGAGAGAGGTCAGGAGGGACTGCCTTCTACAGGGGGAGCTGGAATCAGGGGGGGAGGTTAGAGGGGTAGGGAGAGAGGTCAGGAGGGACTGTGCCTTCTACAGGGGGAGCTGGAATTGGGGGGGGGAGGTTAGAGGGGTAGGGAGAGAGGTCAGGAGGGACTGTGCCTTCTACAGGGGGAGCTGGAATCGGGGGGGAGGTTAGAGGGGTAGGGAGAGAGGTCAGGAGGGACTGTGCCTTCTACAGGGGGAGCTGGAATCGGGGGGGGGAGGTTAGAGGGGTAGGGAGAGAGGTCAGGAGGGACTGTGCCTTCTACAGGGGGAGCTGGAATCGGGGGGGAGGTTAGAGGGGTAGGGAGAGAGGTCAGGAGGGACTGCCTTCTACAGGGGGAGCTGGAATCGGGGGGGAGGTTAGAGGGGTAGGGAGAGAGGTCAGGAGGGACTGTGCCTTCTACAGGGGGAGCTGGAATCGGGGGGGAGGTTAGAGGGGTAGGGAGAGAGGTCAGGAGGGACTGCCTTCTACAGGGGGAGCTGGAATCGGGGGGGGAGGTTAGAGGGGTAGGGAGAGAGGTCAGGAGGGACTGTGCCTTCTACAGGGGGAGCTGGAATCGGGGGGGGGGGGGAGGTTAGAGGGGTAGGGAGAGAGGTCAGGAGGGACTGTGCCTTCTACAGGGGGAGCTGGAATCGGGGGGGAGGTTAGAGGGGTAGGGAGAGAGGTCAGGAGGGACTGTGCCTTCTACAGGGGGAGCTGGAATCGGGGGGGAGGTTAGAGGGGTAGGGAGAGAGGTCAGGAGGGACTGCCTTCTACAGGGGGAGCTGGAATCGGGGGGGGGGGGTTAGAGGGGTAGGGAGAGAGGTCAGGAGGGACTGTGCCTTCTACAGGGGGAGCTGGAATCAGGGGGGAGGTTAGAGGGGTAGGGAGAGAGGTCAGGAGGGACTGTGCCTTCTACAGGGGGAGCTGGAATCGGGGGGGAGGTTAGAGGGGTAGGGAGAGAGGTCAGGAGGGACTGTGCCTTCTACAGGGGGAGCTGGAATCGGGGGGGGAGGTTAGAGGGGTAGGGAGAGAGGTCAGGAGGGACTGCCTTCTACAGGGGGAGCTGGAATCGGGGGGGAGGTTAGAGGGGTAGGGAGAGAGGGCAGGAGGGACTGTGCCTTCTACAGGGGGAGCTGGAATCGGGGGGGGAGGTTAGAGGGGTAGGGAGAGAGGTCAGGAGGGACTGTGCCTTCTACAGGGGGAGCTGGAATCGGGGGGGAGGTTAGAGGGGTAGGGAGAGAGGTCAGGAGGGACTGTGCCTTCTACAGGGGGAGCTGGAATCAGGGGGGAGGTTAGAGGGGTAGGGAGAGAGGTCAGGAGGGACTGTGCCTTCTACAGGGGGAGCTGGAATCGGGGGGAGGTTAGAGGGGTAGGGAGAGAGGTCAGGAGGGACTGTGCCTTCTACAGGGGGAGCTGGAATCGGGGGGGGGAGGTTAGAGGGGTAGGGAGAGAGGTCAGGAGGGACTGTGCCTTCTACAGGGGGAGCTGGAATCGGGGGGGAGGTTAGAGGGGTAGGGAGAGAGGTCAGGAGGGACTGTGCCTTCTACAGGGGGAGCTGGAATCGGGGGGGAGGTTAGAGGGGTAGGGAGAGAGGTCAGGAGGGACTGTGCCTTCTACAGGGGGAGCTGGAATCGGGGGGGGAGGTTAGAGGGGTAGGGAGAGAGGTCAGGAGGGACTGTGCCTTCTACAGGGGGAGCTGGAATCGGGGGGGAGGTTAGAGGGGTAGGGAGAGAGGTCAGGAGGGACTGTGCCTTCTACAGGGGGAGCTGGAATCGGGGGGGGAGGTTAGAGGGGTAGGGAGAGAGGTCAGGAGGGACTGTGCCTTCTACAGGGGGAGCTGGAATCGGGGGGGAGGTTAGAGGGGTAGGGAGAGAGGTCAGGAGGGACTGTGCCTTCTACAGGGGGAGCTGGAATCAGGGGGGAAGTTAGAGGGGTAGGGAGAGAGGTCAGGAGGGACTGTGCCTTCTACAGGGGGGAGCTGGAATCAGGGGGGAAGTTAGAGGGGTAGGGAGAGAGGTCAGGAGGGACTGCCTTCTACAGGGGGAGCTGGAATCGGGGGGGGAGGTTAGAGGGGTAGGGAGAGAGGTCAGGAGGGACTGCCTTCTACAGGGGGAGCTGGAATCGGGGGGGGAAGTTAGAGGGGTAGGGAGAGAGGTCAGGAGGGACTGTGCCTTCTACAGGGGGAGCTGGAATCAGGGGGGAAGTTAGAGGGGTAGGGAGAGAGGTCAGGAGGGACTGTGCCTTCTACAGGGGGAGCTGGAATCAGGGGGGGAGGTTAGAGGGGTAGGGAGAGAGGTCAGGAGGGACTGTGCCTTCTACAGGGGGAGCTGGAATCGGGGGGGGAGGTTAGAGGGGTAGGGAGAGAGGTCAGGAGGGACTGTGCCTTCTACAGGGGGAGCTGGAATCAGGGGGGGAGGTTAGAGGGGTAGGGAGAGAGGTCAGGAGGGACTGTGCCTTCTACAGGGGGAGCTGGAATCGGGGGGGGAGGTTAGAGGGGTAGGGAGAGAGGTCAGGAGGGACTGTGCCTTCTACAGGGGGAGCTGGAATCAGGGGGGAAGTTAGAGGGGTAGGGAGAGAGGTCAGGAGGGACTGTGCCTTCTACAGGGGGAGCTGGAATCGGGGGGGGAGGTTAGAGGGGGAGGGAGAGAGGTCAGGAGGGACTGTGCCTTCTACAGGGGGAGCTGGAATCGGGGGGGAGGTTAGAGGGGTAGGGAGAGAGGTCAGGAGGGACTGTGCCTTCTACAGGGGGAGCTGGAATCGGGGGGGAGGTTAGAGGGGTAGGGAGAGAGGTCAGGAGGGACTGTGCCTTCTACAGGGGGAGCTGGAATCAGGGGGGAGGTTAGAGGGGTAGGGAGAGAGGTCAGGAGGGACTGTGCCTTCTACAGGGGGAGCTGGAATCAGGGGGGAGGTTAGATGTGGGAATTGAGTTTTTGGGTTTGAGTAGGGGGCAGGGAGTCGCCACACAACTGTAACTTTCGGGACTGCTGGGCTGCCTGTAGGGGAAGGTAGGGGTCTTGGCAGACCCAGGGGGAGGGCCTTGGACATGAAGGGAAGGGGGTTGGCTTTCAGGATGCTGCGGGCCTTTTACATTTCCTGCCGGAAGCACCAGGCTTGCAATGCTCCTGGGAAAATGTCGCCACCCTTCCTGCGTTGAGGCTTAACTTTCCAGAAAGTAACGTGACTTGTCATTTCAGGCGAGCCGCGTTATTTTATTTGCATGAAATTAGGTATTTATGAACTGCTTTGCATGCATTTGCAAAGCCTTGTGCCTGGAAAGCAGTTCATTTAAATACGTACCTTTTTCTTGAGAAAATATCATGCTATAGTCCTGCGATAGCCACATAATCACAAGATAAATGCTGGGTTTTTTTTTTACTGCTTATCGCTGCTTAGTAAATATACAACCTGTATATGGCAAGAGCAGATCCACATAAACTAGCAAGCAATTCAAGTTCGATTACTATGTAAAAAAAACGCAGAAATCGTTAGAAGGCATTCTGGAATTATATGCTGAGGCTTCATTTGAATTATTGCAACCAAACGAATTTCTCCCAGTCTAAAGAAAAAAAAAAAAGCTTTGAGGAGCCCATTTTCAGGCAGCTGTATTCAGTGGCTAGCATTAGGATCGCTGACCTTAGGAGTCCTGACATTTGGACTGCTCTCCGACAGTCCTAAAGTTGGCGGAGCAGCATTATCTGGCTAATGTAGCCAGATAATGCTGCTCCAGCCCAGAACGCCTCCAGCTAGATAAACATTTTTTGACAGCTAAAAAAAAATCTTTTCTATGTCTGGGACAGTGAAACAAGCAGAATTTTTAAATCCCGCTGCTTGGCTAAGTCTGAACTTAGCTGGGCAAACAGCTTTAAATATTCACCCCGGTATGTCTGTTCTGTTGGGTTTAATTCGGGTCATTTTACAGTACATCGCATTAGCTGCTTGGTGCACCAGAGAGCAATCAGCCCGTTGGATGGGGGGACACATGGATTGTTGCAGTACAAAAATTAGCTAAATATAGATTTATTGATTAAGGGTACAGAAGATTTAAGGGAAGATATGATAAAAGTCAAGAATGTAATTCTAAAATGGAAGAAATGGATTGCTGCCAACAAGCCCTTGTGCGACAGTAAGCAATTTAAAAATAAGAGGCCATGAAATGAAACAAAATAAGGGGGAACCTAGCCGCCTGCAGACTGGAATTACTTCATATAAGGGCCAGCTCAAGATATTGTACGGAGCAAACAGCCAAAGGCAATAACAGAGGCCGGTGACATAAATCAGTTCTAGACGCACCTGGAGGTTGAGCAGACCTCAATGTGTTACAGCTGCATGAACTGGATTTAGCACTGTCAAAACACTGTAATTTATGAAGACGAGAGGTTTCATTCACTAGTGTCATTCTTATTTAACTGCCTGACAAATAAATCTATAGACTAGAGTGCATGGAAGACAAATAACCAGGCAAACTGTTTTCCCAATTTCTACTTGTCTACTTACATGGGAATGAATGATCATGCCAAGTGCATACATTTTTTATGCCAGAAGCAAAACAACAATACTACTTTGTTACAGTACTTTATGTACATCCTATTAAAAGATTTAGACAGGGTGCCTTTTTAAACTTTAATCTTACTTTTATTGAATATCACTATGCATGAAATATTCAAAAATTCAGTATTGACATCAATTCAATACAGTGAAAAGAGAGAGCAAGCGTCTTAATAATGTGCAATATATATTCACATGCGACATAAAATCCTGCTAATATCACCCTGGAAAAACATTTTTAGAACGTCGATCTGTTCCATGAACATTCAGATGACATTATCGATAGAGATAGGCCAGCTTCTTTGAAAGACGTTTGTGAACAAATTCAACCAATCTGGAAACAAATTGCAACGGTTCGCTGAAAGAGTTTCACAAACGTCAGGAAATATTTCTTCACGGAGAGGGTGGTGGATGCCTGGAATGCCCTTCCGGAGGGGGTGGTGAAGACGAAAACAGTGAAGGAGTGCAAAGGGGCATGGGATAAGCATGGTGGATCCCTAGGGACTAGTTGGAAATGAAGAGGGAGGTGCACGGGGGTAACTTGCTGTGTGGCGGTTGCTGCCCTTGGCCGATGGGTCTTCGTGCTGTTAGTGCAGCTCCAATAGTGCTCTTTGCTTTAACAGTAGGGGGGGGGGGGGAAGGGAGGGGGGAGAATCGGACTCAGACAGCAGCCAACGAGGACACTAGGAAAACAAGTAGGAGTAAGGGTAACTTGCTGATGTGGCGGTTGCTGCCCTTGATCAATCAGCCTGATACTTTTGATGCTCCCACATGCTTGCTGGGCAGATTGCATGGACCGTTTGGTCCTTTTCTGCCTTCATTTCTTTGTTTCTATTAGGGATGTGAATCATTTTTTTTATGATGGGTCGGGCTATGGGTCGGGCGACCCGTGGAAAATTATGTTTTCCAATGAGTCATTTTTTTTTCCTCGGCAATTTTTGCCGAAAAACAAACAAACCACCCCAATCCTTCATATTTAGTTAATTACAATCTCCCATCCTCCCGACCCCTCCAAAACTTGCTTAAATTCCCTGGTGATCCAGCGGGGGTCCCGGGAGCGATCTCCCGCTCTCGGGCCATCAGCTGCCAGTAAACAAAATGGCGCCAGTGGTCCTTTGCCCTTACCATGTGATAGGGGCTGCCGATGCCATTGGTCGGCCCCTGTCACATGGAAGGAGCAATGGATGGCACGTTGTGATAAATATCTCAGGCATTAGGACCAGAGCACATTTTGATGAATGACCCTGATTGTTTGGAAAAAATTCATAGATTATATATTCTGTATATGGTCATGTAAAATTGAAGGTTTGCATTAATTAATTGGATTGATCAACACTTTGGATCCAAATCTAAAATTTTCTGTCAGTACCATCAGAATTGCATCTCCTTCTTGGGGAAAGCCGCTGCTTATCCCTGGAAGTGAGCAACAAGGAATCGATGGACTCTTTGGGATCTGCCGAGTACTTCATAGAGGCCCAGATTGGCCTCTGTTGGAAACAGGATGTGGGGCACGATGCCCCCTTGGTCTGACCCAACATGGCACTTCTTAGGTTCCTATGCATGGATTGTTTTCCTCAGAAAAACCACCTGTGCAATGGATGAGTGGACTAAGCCTGCACAGGAAGGGATCTGGCTAAGGAGGGATGAGGAGGAACCTGTTGGAAGTGTAGGGTTGGCAAGAGAAACTGGGAGAGGAACCGAGAAGTATGGATCAAGGAGGAATGAGGAGCAGAGCAAGCGGGGGGGGGTGGGGGGTGATTAAGGAGTGGAGTAAGCAAAGGGGTTAAATCCTTTTAACCCCAAATATAAGTTAAAGTATGCCCATGCAGGAGAAGGAGAATTTAAAAAGTGCAGAGGGAGTAAGTAGGGGAGGAGGAAAAGAGGATAAGATGGGGAGAGGAGGAAGAAGTGAGTAGGAGAATGTGAGAGAAAAAGAGGGAGAGGTCTTAAGAAAGAGTGATATTGATGGGCAATGATAGGGGGAGAGAATGTGGTGTGGTTAGGCTACAGGGGGTGGGGAAGAGGAAGGAGGAGGATGGGGGGGAGGACACGGACGTAGAAGAGCTGGGATTGGGGGACGGGGCTTTGAGTGCTTCCCTAGTTTTTGTTTTGTCCACATTAATCTTTCCTCATTTCTGATTTTATCTAACTCCTCTCTGGACATTTAAAATACAGAGGCTGGAGCTGTAATTTGTGTTGAGTTAAAAATCTCCAATGATTTAAAAAAAATTGGCTTCTAGGCTAATGCATCATTCATTATCACTGCTGGCACTTCTTTTAATGAAAGTAACAAGACTTTCAATTCATAAGTGTTTCGTGCTGCAATAATTGTCTTCCAGCGTTCAAAGCATCCTTGAAAATGTGCTCCTCGCCTGATCCGATGGAATGTATTTTAAAGAATAAAACCGTAACATGAGCCACAAAAAGGTTGCCTGAAATATAGTCTACAGATTTACCTAATTAGTAATGAAAGTGGTAGTACTCTTTCCTTATTATCATATGCACATAGCAAAATAATAGCAATGACATTAGCAACTGACAGTTATTGAACAGACTCTGATATTTATTAATAGAGCAAACTTTAATAATCTATTGGAAAATAAAAAAGATTAATAGAAAGGATTTCCTATCCTATGCCAGGCCTTCCCCAGCCTGTTCTGATGACCTCCACAGCCAGTCAGGATATCCATAATGAATATGCATGAGCTTAATTTGCATATAGCGGGTCTCTAATGCATGCAAGTTCATTCCATTCGTATTCCTGTCGGCTGTCTTTAAACCCCATCCTGCCGCGTGGGGAGCTCTGCGCTATGCCCTCCATTGGTGTTCAGTTGACTTTGGTTATGGAAGGAGCTCCTTCATTGGCTGTCTTGAGGAATGGATTTTTTTTTTTCCAGCCCTGGGCTAACATTCACTTGGGCTTTGTGAAGGAAGGGATTTTCCAGGCTCTGTTCTGGTGCACGGTCCCTTTGTTAAGGAAAAAATTGTCTTTGCACTGATGCTCAATAGGCTTTGGTTAGGGAAAGGATTTACCACCATCCCTACCTGTCAGCCTTGACTCACATTATGACCAAAAAAAACTATAATTCACACGTATTCAATTTGAAGTTTTGTTTACAAAGTATTATTTTAAAAGGAGCAGTGAAATGCCTCTGTCTCAATTCTTGATTTGAAGAATGAATATTCCTGTCACTGATAAATTCTTTAATCTAAAAGTCTCATTCTCATTTCATTATATATATTTGTAGCTTTGAAAGTGAGCTTTAAATCAATATAAAAGAATTACCATCAGCGTTGTATCATTATAAATGACTAATGACCGGGCACTGCAGTAAGAGAGGTTATATGGTATTGATAGTAAGAATATAAAAAAATAATAATAATTTGTCAATAAAAAATGACTCCTACCGAAACATGGAAGCTATGCTGATGGGTTATCGAAGTATCACTGGATGCACTAAAACAGCGCATCTTAAGAACACTGTTGTACAGGCCGCCACTCAGGCACGGGTTTTCCCGCCTGCTTCCGCCGCACTCTCATAGACTCTACCACGCTCACATTCATACCCGTTCTGGCAAAACACACATTCACACAGCTTTCAAGAAGCCTACACTCATATACACGTACGGCGGCTGCCACGCTGAACATGCTCACATATTCAAACAGCTTTGTCTCCAGCACTCCCACCACCAACCAACGAGACAGCAAAGGCAACGGCTGAGGTCAACAGAATGGAAAGGGTACTGTGTGCCCCCCCCCCCCCCCGCTCTCCCCTCCCATCCTATCTGATACTTTTGCTTTTCTTCCGAAGCTTTACAGCTATTCCCGCTGCCCAGTTCCATGATACTTTGCTTAATCATGGGTCTAAGCCATGAAGGAACTGGTACTACGGTGCACCTCTATGGGGCCCAGGACATAAAGAGGCAGCAACGTGACAGAGCCTTGCAGTTGAGGTGTCCCTGTGCCCAACTGACCTGGGCTGGTATTCGTGGGACGGAGACTGGCCTGACAGGAGTCACCCTTGGGCGGGCCTTCCTGGTCCTTGGATGCTTGGCATCTGGTGCCTCCACCTGGGGAAGAAGGTGTTAATGGGTGGGATTTCCCTCTCTCCAACCAAGGATCATAAGAACATGCCATACTGGGTCAGACCAAGGGTCCATCAAGCCCAGCATCCTGTTTCCAACAGTGGCCAATCCAGGCCATAAGAATCTGGCAAGTACCCAAAAACTAAGTCTATCCCATGTTACCGTTGCTAATGGCAGTGGCTATTCTCTAAATCAACTTAATTAATAGCATGTAATGGTCTTCTCCTCCAAGAACTTATCCAATCCTTTTTTAAACACAGCTATACTACTAACTGCACTAACCACATCCTCTGGCAACAAATTCCAGAGTTTAATTGTGCGTTGAGTAAAAAAGAACTTTCTCCGATTCGTTTTAAATGTGCCACATGCTAACTTCATGGAGTGCCCCCTAGTCTTCAATTATCTGGAAGACTAAATAACCGATTCACATCTACACGTTCTAGACCTCTCATGATTTTAAACACCTCTATCATATCCCCCCTCAGTCGTCTCTTCTCCAAGCTGAAAAGTCCTAACCTCTTTAGTCTTTCCTCATAGGGGAGCTGTTCCATTCCCCTTATCATTTTGGTCGCCCTTCTCTGTACCTTCTCCATCGCAATTATATCTTTTTTGAGATGCGGCGACCAGAATTGTACACAGTATTCAAGGTGCGGTCTCACCATGGAGCGATACAGAGGCATTATGACATTTTCCGTTTTATTCACCATTCCCTTTCTAATAATTCCTAACATTCTGTTTGCTTTTTTGACTGCCGCAGCACACTGAACCAACGATTTCAATGTGTTATCCACTATGACACCTAGATCTCTTTCTTGGGTTGTAGCACCTAATATGGAACCCAACATTGGGTTCCATATTAGGTGGATATCCTGAAAACCCGACTGGCTGGTGGGCCCCCAGGACAGGGTTGGGGACCACTGTTCCACATGACAGTGAATATCATTTTTGCTGAGCAACCAGCCAATGGATGGCATAGGTTTGTATTTTTCAAGAAGGTTCATCTTAGTAGGTGTTGCACCAATATTAATCACTTTCATTTGTTTTATTCTATCAGAGTCTCATGCCAAATAATCCAAATGAATAGATCAGATAGGACAACTCAAGAAGGTTAGTGAGGCAGAAATAGTACTGTATAATCACATGATTGTTCATGCCTGTGTATATCTTACATTTTCTGGACATCGTGTAGTTTTAATAAACACTCATGTAATTGACTTTTTCTCAAAGAAATAATGTCGTCGTCAAGCTTCACAATGACATCTCCAATGTGTGAGACAGTTTATCAGTCATAGCATTCACCAGACAAATGATAACATTGTTAATTATGGTCTGTGAAAGATTCCTTTGAGGAATAAATTTTCATTTGCATATAAATTACCCAACCTTTTTTTTCAGGTTTTCTGGGAGTTCATAAACAAATATGAAAACTTCTCATTCCATTGCCATGGTTTCTAAAAAAAAAACCCAACCCAAATAGTCTTATTTATGGTAAATAGTGCTATTGGAAACCCCTAGATTTAGCAGTAACAATCTCATCTTCCATGCTCTAGGGTTTCAGTTTTGTAGCTTATCATTTTTTTTGGAGGATTGCTATTCTTTTGATAGTTTTGCTACCTTTTATTGTTTCATTTACAGAGAATTTTTAAGCACAACAAAATTTGCACATTTTTGTTTTGTTTTGCCCCTACCTTGAGATCAATGAATTCCTTTTCCCCTGGACTTTCAATGCCAGCCTTCCCAATATTTTCAAAGCAAAGAAAAACGGTTTAGAAATGACTATGCATAGACAACTATCATTTAAAGACCTTTCATTTTGCTTCCATAGCCATTTTTGTTGTTACCTGAAAGCTCCATCTTCCTCTCTTCCAGGCCCATTGAAGTTGGTCCCTATTAGGACTACTGTGCCATAAGCCTTCTTGCACAGCTACCCTGGAGTTTCCCTCCATGTTTAACCCCTTTCCTCTGCCTTGTAGACTCGCCATCACAATGGGAATTCTTGGCCATGGGTCACATTTGTAGCTCTCTCTGCAGCCTGGTATGAATATACCCTTAGTCCAGTGAAGGCGAACTCATGTCCTCGAGTGCCACAGACAGGCCAGGTTTTCAAGATATCCATAATGAAAATGCATGAGAAAGATTTGCATGCACTGCATACTGCTCCCAGCATCCCCCGGGAGAGCACTCCGTGTTACACCCGTCAGTCACAGATGGCTGCGACCACTAATGCTCACCTCTTTCTTTGCTACCTTGTCGTCATTGGGGAGAATGGCGGCTTCTGCCAGCTACCGCTGACCTGCCTGGCATTCCCGGGACAGCGTGGGCGCTGCCGACCGCCATCTTGCTTCTGGGATCACCTAGGCGCACACGTGCGCACAGAGGCAAGTCTTGTACACGTCATGGCGGGAACCTCGGGGGCGTCTCCTCCGGATGACGTCTTTACTCTGCTGTACTTAAGCTGGCTGGTCCTGCCTATTGACGAGTTAGCAAGGAGTTCCCTTGTTGCTGAATACGCTTCATCCTTACAGACTTCCTGTTCCCGAGACTGCACTTTGGCGTGAGATGCTCTGGGTACCCGCTCCTCGGGGACTCTTCCTCATCTCTGGCTATCCGCTCCTCGGAAGGCCTTCTACCCTGGACTGCAGTCTGTTCCCGTTCCCCGGGACCTCTCCTGGAACTTCCACTCTGTGAGTACCCTGACTCCAAGGACCACTACTATACCAGCCTTATTGTGGGATCCTCTCTGGTGTACCCCATGCCTCAGGCCACTACCGTGTTGTCTCTAGTGAGAAACCTCTCCGGTGTACCCTGCACAGCAGGCCATTACCGCACCATCGCTACAGGACCCTCACCCATGCTCCCGAACCTTGGGCCACCACCATACTATCTCTGTGTGAGGACTTCCCCGGTGTACCCTGCGCTGCAGGCCACTACCGCATCCCTACTTCAGAGATACTTCTTCAGCGTACCTCTCTCTGCAGGCCACTACGGGTCTACACGTCTGAGGTATTCCCTCTGGGTATACCCCTCTTCTCAGAACTTTACTTTACTGCACCTCCTGATCCGCGGGTTGTGCCTTTCTACCTCTCTAATAAAGACTCTATTCCACAGCTGTGTCTGGCATCCGCTGAGACCGCGCCTTCCGGTGGTGAGGCTCACAGGGCTCCTCCCTGTGGGCGGTACCATCCCTCACCTCAGCCCAGGGCCCACACACCTACAAGACATAACACTCCAGAGATCACAGGCTTTGAACTCCACAGGAAGATAAGGCCATTCTGTGTATCAATGAGGAATTTGGAGAGATACCAGTTCTAGAGATGGTTTTCAAGGGTGTCAAATGAACGGAACCAAATCACGGTGAAGATAAAGTAGGCCAGATTGACAAACTAAAGAGTAGCAAATTCACTTGGATCAAATGGTATGCATCCCAGCGTTCTGAAGGAACTAAAAAATGAAATTTCTGATCTATTAGTTAAAATTTGTAACCTATCATTAAAATCATCCATTGTATCTGAACACTGGAGGGTGGCCAATTTAACCACAATATTTAAAAAGGGCTCCAGGGGTGATCCGGGAAACTATAGACCAGTGAGCCTGACTTCAGTGCCGGGAAAAATAGTGGAAACTATTCTAAAGATCAAAATCACAGAACATATAGAAAGACATGATTTAATGGAATACAGGGCGGTTCAGTTTGGAGAAGAGACGGCTGAAGGGAGATATGATAGAGGTCTTTAAAATCATGAGAGATCTAGAATGGGTAGATGTAAATCAGTTATTTAGACTTTCGGATAATAGAAGGACTAGGGGGCACTCCATGAAGTTAGCAAGTAGCACATTTAAGACTAATCAGAGAAAATTCTTTTTCACTCAACGCACAATAAAGCTCTGGAATTTTTTTGCCAGAGGATGTGGTTAGTGCAGTTAGTGTAGCTGACTTTAAAAAAGGTCTGTCTTCTTGTAATTTGGTTTATGTCAGGGAGTATCTCAGGAACCCGATGCTCTCTGTATTGTGTATATATTTTTGCCAAAATGAATAAAAATTATTTCACATTAAAAAAAAAAGGATTGGATAAGTTCTTGGAGGAGAAGTCCATTAACTGCTATTAATAAAGTTGACTTAGCTCCAGCCTGTCCCACTTCAGTATAGGCCTTGTAGGCTCGACCATGAGGCTGCATCAACTATGCCACTGTACAAAGGGCTCACATTCATCACAGGTGGACTTGGGATAAGCAGCATGGAATCTATTAACCTGCCAGGTACTTGTGACCTGGATTGGCCACTGTTGGAAATAGAATTATGGGCTTGATGGACCTTTGGTCTAACCCAGTATGGCAAATCTTATGTTTTTATGTTCATATGGTACTCTTTATTCTCCTCTTCTCCCTTAATAATCTCATTGAGATGCTCATGTATACACCTGAGTGGTGCTACTGGTCATCTTCCCACATTACTTACATCTTCTCTCAAGGAATGAATGAATGAAGGTTCATTCCTCTGTGAGGACACTGAGAGACACCACTTCCACCAGATGATTCAAGGGTACTCAGGTAAAACAAAAGAGAATTCTCTATGAAAAAAAAGGGGAAACCAACCAGGAAACAGGAAGGGTGGAAAAACATCTTCCTCACCAAAGAAACGTTTCCAACAACCATAGCAAAAATAGGTGAAGGCATTCTGTCTCTCCTTTTTTTCACCCAGGTCTCAGTCTCAGAGACCCAGAAAGTCCTTCAGTAAGAAAAATAAACCAAAAAGGGAACAGCCAAGGAATATACTGCTCCTAGGAGGGTTAACTAAAAATTTCACAACTTAAGATGGTGGCAGGGGTTTAAATAGGCTAGGAGCTCACCATCTCAAACTCCCACATGGGGGAGTAGAAATCTCTGCATTAATACTACTACATCATCTCCCCCTATCATGTTGGACCATTCCTCTTGGTAGGAATCCACAGGATTCCCTATACTTGGTTTTTCCTACATAAAGTAATGAACACGGATATTGTATTACATACGTAATATATTAAGACAAACAACTGGCAAGATATTCATTGTATAAACACATTTGATATTAGGATGGATAAATTCATTCAGCTCAAGTATGTAAGCATACGGTATATTCATTAATGCCACCACATCTAGCATGCCTACCTAGGCCAACATTTTCCTGACAAATCAGGTTTCAAATCAGCAGAAATTGTCATATCCCTGATGTCCACGAGTATAAGCAATATTTTTCAAACATGGATATACCTGCAGTGTGTGCCAGTGTGGATGAATAATTGCCTTCATCCCCACCGTAAATGATGAAAACGGGAGTACAAAGAGCGTTCTGGCCCCATTTTTATCATCCTTGTGATGCCATAACAGTTGCATTCTGTCACTAAAAAGAGCTCTTTCATAGGCTTTTGGACAACCTGTCTTAGATAACCTCTGCTCCGAAATCTTTCCTGCATTTGTGATGCCTTTTCTTTAAATTCAATAGAGGACGAAGACAGGCAACTCAGCTTAATAAGTCTTCATTCTATCATTTGGATCCATGTTTTAGACTTCTGTACAAATTCTGTATTTTAGCCATGATTCTCTCAGATTTTACGTGGAGCTCTATGTCAGAGCAATTACGAGTTACAGCGGATATCAACAAGTATAGGAAAACCTTAAAAACCTGGCTATTCAAGCAGAAATTTGAAGTGTAATCAGAAAAAAAGAGATGCAATGGCTGAAACCAGCAGCACGAAAAGTAGCTATTGTTGGTTATTTTGTTTTAAATGGTTTTATGTTTTGTTAATTTAAGGCTGGATTTTAAAACCCCTGGCGGGCGTAAATCCCTTCATTGGAGCGGACTGGGAGGGAACTGGGGAAGGCCCCGATGCGTCGCCGAGTGAATTTGCTAAATTATACCCCCCCTTGCGCGCGCCGACCCGCATGTTTTCCATGTTTTCTATGTGCGCGCGCTGGGTAGCGCGTGCACATGGACGCGTGCGCTTATTTTTTGAAAATCTCCCCCTTAACTTTTATTATGTATGTTATGTTGTGAACCCCCATGATTTTCTGGAGCTAGCGGGATAGACTTTTTTTTTTTTTTAAATAAATAAATAAAATGCATGTGCAGGATGAATTGTTTCTCAACTTTCCGATTAGAAATACTTTCTTATTCTGTAGTTTGGAATGTATCATAAGCCCCTTAATATTTCCTTTTTTTTTCAGATGCAGAAATGTAAAAACTGTATTCAGGAAACTGTTGCTTAAAACTGAACCATCAGAAACCCTTCCTTGTCACTCAGCATATTTCCCATGTCATAATAAGTGTCACATTAAAATATCCACAACAGTGGTCAAACCACAGCCCGCACCTGATCGGACACACGGCGTAATTACCTTTCTGAGTGTGACCGCGCTGCAAGCACAGTCTACTTCAGAAATATCCAGCAGCAGGGTGAAACTCTCTGCCTGTCAATCATTTCCTGCAGCTGACAGGAGGGGCTCAAGGATTCCAAGTGAAGTGCAAAGTTCCCCCTCATCAATTCTGATCCCACATGCAGGGTCAACGCAGACGAGAGCAATGACTTGAGACGCTCCATACTCCAAGAGGCACGACCACTGAATTCCAAACTGAGTCCTAGTGTACATATCGCAGATGAGCTTGCACAGCAGGAGATTTAGATGCCGTTTCTAATCTCCCCTTTCACCATCCTGCAGGACGGCCTCTTTGCCCCGCTCATACACACTTTGACAATATATATCGATCAGTCACCTAGCAGAGAACAGTGTAGAACGGTTCTGCCTTTACCAAGTGATTACAGCCTATTCTTTCTAACGTCATCTTTCACGATATGATGATCACACGTATACAGAACTCATTCAACCCTTAGAGCACCCTTCGTGCTCATGGGACTTTCAAGTTAACCCAGATTGGCCACTGTGTTGGATGCCGTGCTCAGTCTGAACCCAAAACGGCACCTGTTCTCATGTTCCGTACAGAACATTTCACGAAGGTCCTGATTTATTACGCCTTTTTTCCCCCTAGACACAGAATGAGATAAAATCCCAAAGTGCCTATCATAAAGTTACTATTTCCTGGCCTCTCAGCTTCATTGAAACATATCAGATTCCTTTCAGAGCATATATAGAATTAGAATATCTTATTAAAATGCCAGAAACGTGCAGCCACCAAGATC
The DNA here is from genome assembly GCF_901001135.1 of Rhinatrema bivittatum. Classification (NCBI taxonomy): domain Eukaryota; kingdom Metazoa; phylum Chordata; class Amphibia; order Gymnophiona; family Rhinatrematidae; genus Rhinatrema; species Rhinatrema bivittatum. Next base: position 350,146,044 of record NC_042619.1, read on the forward strand.
AGCCTGATAGCAAGGCTGTATTGTAATCATAATTATTGTGCTGCAATTGTAGTTTTACCCCAGTGATAACAACAAGCACAGAACTGGGTTTACTCCTTGTATGGAAGAGATGGCCCTTTTGGATCTGAACCTGTATGAGCTGCCCTTAGCTTTGTCTTCTCTTTCTCAGTATAATGCTTTGCGTTGTTATTGAAGCCCATTCAGGATGATGCTTTAATTGCCTGTTTTTCTTTCATCTGCACCTTGATATTCTAGTGATCCATCGGGCAGGCCAGCCGAACGAGAACATGGAGCGGCAGTCACCCCAGGGAGTTCATCACCCTCCCTCCAAGAGTGCATAAAGAGGACCCAGCAGCTTCTATAGTGTTACTCCCGTCTGAGAAGTGGAAGAAAAATCTGAAAGTATAACTGTATTCTGAATCATTTTGTACAAATGCATCCTATGGTGTCACTCCTTGGTATAGTTGTGTGTGAGGTGATGTATAAGGTGAGCATGGACATATGACGGCAGATCATATGTGAGTTCACAAAGGATGTGGGTGGAACTTGTTAGGCATGGTGTTAGAGTGTGCATAGAAGTGTAGTGCGATAGCGTAAGATTGCGATCCATTCTGGAGTGTGCTTGGTATAGTCATATGTGGGTTTGCTGAATGTGTGCTTTGGCAAGCATAAGTGGTTATCTGGAGTCATGCTGGGGGCTCATTTTCAGAGCACAAAACATGGTTATTCAAAAACTGTCCCCCAGCTCAGTGCATGTACGAGTACGCTTGTAATTTGCTCTTGTGAGTACTTTTAAGTGAATTCAAGACAGGTGTTTCAGGGGGGAGCGTTGTTGAGGTTGAGTTGGAGCTTATCGGGTAGATTTTAAGAAAAGTGCGCGCGGGGAAAACGCAGGGTTACGCGCGTGGCCGGGTATTGCGCACCTCGCGAGCATCTTCAAAGGAGCCCGGCCATGCATATAACCCCCCGTTATGCGCCTCAGTGCCGGGCCCAGATAAAGGGGCGGTCCGGGGAGTGGGGAGGGGCGGGGCTGGAGGCAGCCTGTGCAGCAGTCATTTGCCGCTGTACCGGGAGAAGGCGGCGCGTGTTGTTTCTAACTGCTCCGTTGGAGCAGTTAGCAACAACAAAAAAATAAATAAATAAAGGTAGGAGAAAGGGTTTAGGGTGTGGAGAGGAGAGGGAGAGGGGAAGGGGAAGGGAGGTTAGGGTAGGGGGTAGGGAAGTTCCCTCCCAGTCAGCTTAATTGGAGCAGACTGGGAGGGAACTGGGGAAGCCCGGAAGACGTTGCAGCGCGACAATTGCTTAATTCCACCTCCCCTTGCACGTGCTGCATGCACATGTGCGCGCGGATTATAAAACCTGTTGTACATGTGCGCATGGCCCGCTGATTCTATAACATGCGCATACCGGGAAGCACGCGCACATGGACGCGTGCACGCATGTATTTATTTATTTTATTTATTCTTTTGTTATACCGACTTTCATGATAAGAATCACATCAACCCGGTTTACATTTAACAATGTGAATAAGGCAGGGAGTAACATAATAAACAATAATCAAAGTTCAAACATCTTAAACAATAGTAAGGATGTGAAAAAGTTACAATGAAACAGGGAGAAATAACTTGGATTTAGAAAGGGGAGGGACAATTGAACAGTAGAATATTCACAGTGCAGCCAATTGCGTCAGTGATATAGTTGAGATATTACTTCAGAGATATAGTAAGAGAATATTTACAGTGCAGCCAATTGCGTCGGTAATATAGTTGTGTAGCAAACAGAATCAATGAGGTACAGTTGTATGGCACAATAAAAGTTGCTGGGTATGAGTGTGTGGTGTTGTGTATGAGTAAGAGATTGGTGCTGGGTATGAGTGGGTGGTGGATATGCGTGGGAGAAGTGTATGAGTGGGTGAGTGAGTGGTGCTGGGTATGAGTGGTGGGTGAGAGTGGGTGGTGCTGGGTATGGGTGAGAGGTTAGAGGTTTCTTATTTCCGTCCAATTTTTCCTAATTCAGTCCAATGTTTCTAATTTAATGTATTAAAATCTACCCCCGTGCGCATACTTTTCGATTTTAAAAAGTGCACGAGTTCGTTCACCTGCATAACGCACGCCCTTGATAGAGCAGGTGTAACGTCCTGCGGGTGAGTCTGTGCATACGCCGTGGCACTTGTGCACGAACCTTCAATGCAAACTTCTGTGCATAAGTCCACTTTGAAAACCTGGAGTAAAGTCTGCCTGTAGAAAATTATATACACACTTTACTCCACCATGTGAAGTCAAAAAAATATGACCTTTGCTATCTGTAAGATATTGTGTAGCCAGGTTATGCATGCAAGACCACAGATGCATGTATAGGGTGTGTTTTGCTTGTGTGTGCATGAGAGGTAGGAGGGGAGCATGAGGTAAAATAGGAAGCCAGGGTAATAAGGCTGGCTTTATAGGGCTGATCAGGATGTAGGGTCTGACCCCTTTGCTATCTAAATATCATTGGCTGGCAGGCACGAGGAGCTGAGGTCAGGCATGGGAATCAAACCCAGATCTCTCGCACGGCAGCAGACAAAACTACCGATGAGTTGGTGAGACAGCCCCCGGTACATTTTGCAAATCGCTTTTAATCAGAAGCAAACGATTATTCTGTGTATTTTCACCATCCCAGCTTAGATGCGGTCATTTTTATGTCTCCAAAAGGCATTTTGAGAATGGTTTGCAAGAAAGAAATCGCGTGCACAGAAGCAGCCTGTTATATCGACAGTATTTGGAGAGCCGCTTCATTAACCATGGGGACTCAATGATGCACAGAAAGATCTGTGGATCTGCGTAATACGTAGCCAAGCTATTCTTCATATGCTCATAGCTGAAAGCAGACACTGCCAGAATTCTAGTTATGAACTTTAAAGGCAGAATGCCAAGCTGTCAGACAAATTTCTCCCAGAAGGGCATTATGCCATGATAAGCTCATCACTTACTAAAACCGAATGCCTGCCTGGGGACTGGCAAGGAAGCAGCAAGAGCGCGATATGCCTGCAGTTCTCTTCAAGTGTAAAGCTTTCAGGACTGCTATGAAATGTGCATCAGATGGAACGTGAGAAAGGCAGAGCCTAGCTTAGCCCAAATCAACATCCCGGTTATATTTGTATGTGTGGAAAAACTCAAAGTAAGTCATACATGACCTTCTCCACAATTGTTTTCACTCATATTGGTCGACGATAAAAAGTGATACGCCAGCCAACAGGCCTTGCCTTCCAGTGCTCAGACTTCGTGCCTTATCAACTTTATCTCGGCAGATCTTCTTGGGACCAGAAAAGCAGTCTATCGCTGATGTTTGTGCGCCTGTACTTTACCATTTCCCTTCTGAGAAGAGGAAAAGAATATTTACTGTGGTTAGTTTTGATCTTTGCTTACCACAGATTAAAACAGGATAGAAGTAAAAAGCCCAGACCATTCTAATCAATCGTCACCAAGGCCTATATCTTGATGATATCTCAGAGGAATATTATCTGCCAACTGCCATGGAGTTGGCACAAGTTCACATAATAGATAATGAACATTTTTTTTAATTCAAAATAAAATTATTACAGTTTTTAGTTTTCTGAATATTCACTATGGAATAAATAGAAGGTTAAGGGGACTATAATAACTTACAGCCAATATTTAAATCTAGCCAGCTATGTAAGTAACCAGATAATATTTATCTGGCTAATTTTAATACTTAACTGGCTAATATTTATCTGGCTAATTTTAATACTTAAATATTAAAATTAGCAGAATAAACTTATCCAGCAAACATTAGACCTGATATGGGACACATGTAACTTATCCAGTTAACTTAACTAGATAAACCTGAATATTACTACTTATCCTTATGTAACGCCATAGCCGCGACTGTTCTGTTCTATGGAAACCGATATGATTTGATATTTTGTTCAAGAATGTCGGTATAGAAAAATTCTAAATAAATAAATAAATAAATAAATAAATAAATGAATGAATCCAGTTAAATTAGCCAGATAAGTAGTGCCGCCCAGTTATGACTATGGGGCTAACTACTAGTAATAGAGCTGGATATTCAGCGGCCGCCACTTAGTCATATAAGTCACCCTATTGTCTTTAACAAGGCAAAGAGATCTAAGATGAATGATTCCAATGGCCGCATCTATTTCCAATAGCTTATCCTCACTGTAATCACCTTATTGTTGGTTCTAAATTAGGGAAGAGGAAGAACACAGGTGTTATCTATCTGTTCCTCCCTGCCAGCACTGAACCCGAGGGATCTGTTTGTGGCCCTGCTCACAGAGTTGATGTCCCCACACCACGCATCCCTGGGAGTTGCACCATCTTTGGGAGACCACCCATATTTGGGAACCTCTCTCGGTCGCAGTCAGCAGATCCCCCCCCCCCCCCCCCTACCCTATCATAACAAAAAGGGTCTGAGGGACCTGGGAACTGGTGGCATCCAGCGTGGATTTTTCCCTTCAGCATCTGGAAGGGAACGTCCCGCAAACCTGGAAGGTGGTAAGGCAAACTGTAGCAATGGAGACCACGGAGCAGGCGGCTGCACCGTAGAATCACGTTGCCACATAGTCAGGAGTTCTACCATTTTGGTGCTCTCTCTCGTATTAAGAGTCCTGAAGCAAATTTGGTTTCTTCTGTTATCAGCATAGTCTTTGAAAAAGAGGAGAGGGGGGAGTTACCCTAATTTTGCTTCTGAACATCATGCTCGTGGAGATACAGAAGGCGGTCATCCGACTCGAACGTTTTATTTCAGGCCATATTGACAAGCTTGATAGGTTTTTCACATCAGTAGAGTCTAGGATTGCTGTCCCGATTTATATATCCAAATATATATAAGGATTGTACATCTCCTTTGGATGGCTTGGCAGGTTGTAAATAGGGGAGGGTCCATGCAAATGCAGCCCCTCCCTTTGAGGGATCCAGTGCTATGAGCCTTCATTTGCAACAATCTGGGGATTTCCCCCCCCCCCCCCATATCTTTAATGTCCTCTTCAGCATCAGCAGGCCTGGTCCCGGGTCAGGGGGCTCCTTCTGGAATCCTGCAGTCATGGACCCTGAATATGGCCACCCAGGTGTCACTATTTTGCAAAAATCTCCTTCCCTCATCCTCCCCCGGGTTGTGAAAGTTGCCCTTTACACAGTATTCCCCTACCCAGGGAGCAGAAGCCCTGACCTGCGGCTTACAGCGGGCGCGTTCTGAAGGGGAATGCACCGCACCTGCTGCCCGAGCCACCGGGCCAGCCCGCGGCACGCTTTATTTTAATTCAGATTAAAATCTGAGGCCCTCTCTTCTGGAAATCTGGAGATGGGTGATACCTTCCTATTCCCTGTTCTCCTTTGTACTCTCTTTGATATTTCTTCCTTTCCTTTTTTTTTTTTATCAAACGCTGCTGATTTATTGGTGATTTGGTTGTACGTTGCCCTTTTTTTGATCCCTAGCAGAAGCACGTCGTCATCCTTCAAGTGCTGTTTCACAAAATGGGCAGCTTTCAGGAGCAAAAAATGTTCCATAAACGTCTATTAGAATTTTTCTAAGTAGATGATTTTTAAACTCAGTCACATTTTAGCTCCTAATACAGATATTTTTATTATTATTATTATTATTATTATTCGGCTGCCTTATTACCCGTTCCTGATACACTATAATAACAAATGGATGCAAAACACAGAAAATACCTTTCAGTGAGCTATTAACATCCCAAAATGCCATCATTGTTGTGAAGATGCACAGAGTTCCAGGTGGTGCTGACAGAGGGGGGTTTAATGCTCTCAGCCAAGATCCATCACTTGTACCATACAGAAACCGGCGAAGAGATAAAGCTTCAAGGTGAGGGGTTGGAATCAGAGAACAAAGGCATTAAGTCTGAGCCAGAAACCTGCCGGGCCTAGTGCTTTTTTTTTTTTTTTTTATTGCTTTAAACTCCCTCTCTCAAGCTCTGAAAAGCTCCTTCAATCATCAGCACTTCTGTATAAATAGTATGAAGCTACCCTCTAGGCTAGTGGCTCCCAGCCCTGTCCTGGGGCTTCCTGAAAACCCGACCGGCTGGGGAGGGGGTGTCCCCAGGGCAGGGTTAGGAACCTCTGCTCTACGTCTAATAGCAGGAGAATAGGGTAACAAATACCGCTCAGCCTTGCAGTTCCCAGTGACTGGTTAGCAGTCTCTGAGTGTGAGTGTTTCTTTTCACATTCAGTCTTCCTCCAATCTGCACCTTTTCCAGGAAACTTCACTTTCTGTCTTTCTCCTTCCTTCGGGTTTATACCAGATATTGAACTCTCCTGGCTTTGAAGCTGCAGTACTTTTCTAGCCCGGGTTGATGAAGTTCTGATTTTCCCTCTCTCAAAGCTCCGCCCAGGGACACCTTTCCTTTTTTTTTTTTTTTCTTCTTGCATAACTTTATTTATACATTTCTGTCTCTTGTCCCTGAGCAGCGTTGTATCCATTTTATGCTGACTGCTTATGGTTCTTGGATCAGGTTGCTTGGGTTTTTTGAGGGGTTTTTTTGTTTGTTTGCTTTTTTCGTGAAGCGCATGTAATTGGTCATTCCGAGAAAATCTTCCCAACTGCAAAATGGCCACAGTTTAGCAGGACTCACCTTGAATTTTGCCACAGGCACTGCAGTATCGTGTTGTTTGGCCAAATACTCAATGCTGACAATACGGGAGGATTGTAAGGTACAAACTACATTATGGGAAGCTGCTCTAAAGAAAATCGGTTTATCCTTCACCAGTCTACAGATCTAATTTTCCTCTTTGAGTTCCTGTATTGATACAAATTGAGTAAATCAGAGAAAGGCTTAACCAGACATTGCCTGGGTAAGCATTTTTCATTCCCTTTTCTGAATTAGATGTGCTACAATTGCATTACAGACGACTCCGCTTCTGGAGCTCATAAATATTCCCAATGCCTGCTGTCTAACTAAACTCAGGATAATGCAGTAGACTGTCCTCTTGACCTTTCTTCCTATTTCTTGATGTATCTATGGGGGAGACTCAGTTTTACCTGAAGTTGCTGAGTGAGATCTCACCTGAAGTATTTCTGTCCAAGCACTGAGAAAACATTTTGAAATTAGCATGCAAATAATAAATATAACGTATAAAGGGCAGACTGCTTATTTTTCATGACTTAGAGCTAGGGGGCAAATACGTTTCCTATTTTATCTCAGAACTCTCGTACGGAGACTAATGGTGAGTGACGGCACATATATATATATATACATGCAGCGGTCAAAACTAGTTTGGCTTGTTATATGTTCTCCTGTCAAGATCCCTGATATTTTATGCCAGGTAACATGTAAGAAAGCTCAGTAGGACATAAGCTATAAGCATACTGTGTCACTTTTTGTTATGTGGTAGCTTTATTTGGAAACATTTGGGGAAAGCAAAAAAAACAAAAAACAAACAAACCACTAATTGAACTGAGAGAAAAGGATATCATTTTCACCAAATGCATGTCCAGCAATCCTCCCCTTCCCTCCATCTACTCTTACATTTCTGACTCATTATAAAATCTTCCTAAAAAAATAATAAGAAACAACTATAACAATATTTTCCAAGCAGACAGTGGACCCAGTGTAAGAACACCAAGGAAACTATTTACTAAAATGCATTAACGCATTAATGTGTGTTAAACATCTGTGTTGCTTAATGAAAGCATTTAGCACACGTTAATTTGCTGTTAATATGCACTTGTGTTAACATTTAAGCATTTGCATTAATGTTAATATAGAATAACCAGGCCTAATGCTAAGAATATTCAAATGTACCGCTCATTAATATTCATATGTAGTTAGCTCAATTTGAGTTAAGGGTTTTGCGTTAAGCCACCAGGTACATTAGAATTCAGTTGTACCTCTTGAGGTGAAATTAAGTCTTAATTTTAGCCAAAACTGGCCAACGCAGGCCTCAGCTGGAGGTCTGATCCTCTCCTAGCATCCCCTGAGTGAAGGGACAAGGCCTGCCATGGCCCAGAGTAATCAAAGTAATGGCCAGTTAATCTGACCTCTGTGGTCAATAAATTAATGGAATCGCTGCTAAAATAGGATAGTGTGCAGTTTCTGGGATCCGATGGATTACAAGACCCAAGGTAGCATGGTTTTACCAGAGGTAGGTTTTTTCAGACAAATTTGATCAATTTCTTTGACTGGGTGAGCAAAGAGATGGATTAGGGGACAACATTAGATGCAGTGTACTTGGAGTTCAGTAGGCAATTTTTATAAATAAACTGAACACCCTTGGTAGGCCCTAAATTGACCGGACTAGTAACTGGTTAAAGTGTGTGTGTGGGGGGGGGGGGGGCGGCGGCAATAAAGAGTAGTAGTAAATGGAGCTCACTCCAAGATAAGGGGTTCTTTTCAACATTTTCGTAAGTGATATTGTGGTTAGGACTATTGGAAAGGTTTGTCTTTTTGTGGATAATACCAAATCTGCAACAGGGTGGACAGACAGGAAGGTGCGGAACACATGAAGTGGGATCTAGCGAAGCTTGAGGAATGGAAGCTAAGACTTAATGCTTAAAAAATGCAGAGTCAAGCATTTGGGCTGCAAAACGCCAAGGCAGAGGTGGTCTAGGGGTAAAATTCTTCTCTGCATGAAACAGGAGCGGGATCTGAGTGTGATCATATCTGCAGAAACCAAGATGGCCAAACAGATGGAGACGGCAACAGCAAAATCTTACAGAGGAATTAAGTAGCAGAAAAGAGGATTAGATATTGCCCCCATATAAGACCCTGGTGAGACTTAATTTGGAATATTGGAGGAGGTTGCACCATCAAAAGCATATAAACAAGATGGAATTGGTTTAGAGGATGGCTACTTAAATGGTCTTTGTAGTAAAGCATATGAGGAAAGACCAAAAGATGTATACTCAAGAGGAAAGGCAAAACAAAGGGGACATATGATGGAGACATCTAAATACCCCAGAGGTATCAATGCACAGGAGATGGATCTCTTTCAATGGAAAGGAGACTCTGGAATGAGTAGTCAGTCATGGGATGAGGGTGAAACAGAGTAGACTCAGGAGTAATCTAAGGAGGTGGTGGTTGCATGGAACAGCTTCCCAGTGGATGTGATAGAATCTGAATTCAAGAAAACATGGGAGAGGCACAGCAGATCTCTGAGGCGATGGTAGGGATTGCAGAACTGAGCAGTTGTGTGGCCGGGCAGACTGGATAGGCCATATGGTCTTTTTCCGCCATCATATTTCTATGTTTCTAAGTTTAATTCCCCCCACCCCTTGAATCAAGATCAGGACTTTCATGACCTGCTCTCTGAGTCAAGATCAAAGGCTCACTGTGGCCCATTTGATCCCATGGATGGAATCTCCTTCCCCCATTAAGGTAAAACCTCCCCTCCCCATCTGAAGGTAGGCAATTGAATCCCTCCTGCACTGCTAACTCTGAAAGAAATGGCGCTAGGTGAGCTCATGCGGACATGAGTGAAGTCTCTTGGTGCCATTTTTACTTGGTTTCTTAGGGAGTTTCTTAGGGAGCCAGTTGAATAGCGGGAACAAGCTTGCATTTGTAAACAACAGATCCTGTCAGACCACCCTTATTGAGGTGCCTCTCCTGCACGGGTGGGTAGTACACAACCTCATTGGTTATTCTTCAGGGCTGGAACCTCTCCCTGGCTTAGCTGTGCCGTCTCCCTCACTTCCCCAGGTCTGGATTTGTCGGACTGGGGGAAGAAAAGAGTCCTTTTAGGTCCCGATGTGACAGGGTGGTTTCTTTGCATATTTACTTTTGTTTCCCTTGGGGGGGGGGGGGGTGGACGGGACTTCAGTAGTGTTCAGAATAAAAGTCTTTTCTGTTATTAACACTGTGACGAATGGCACCAGACTCAAACCGCAACACCTTGGAATTCTCTTCTCCATTTCTTTTCGTTCTCTTTCCTCTATCTGTGCAGGACTCACGTCTAATGGGAACCATCTCTTGGATTAATTAAGTGGAGCTCCCAGATGGGCAGGGTCTTTTAAAGCTGGGCAAAACCCCCTTCCAAAACTGAGAACTTGCAAAAACAGTCTAAGGCCCGGAGAGTTAGTTCTCCCTTTCTCTCCCCAGGTGGTAAACACTGGATGGGTGCTTCCAATGATCTTCTGGATCTTCTTGAATTTTACGCAGTCTCCCTCTCTGGATCCTGGGTGATAAGGATCCTACTGGAAACAGGAAGTTCTCTTGCCTCAAACAGGAAGGAAGGGGCAGACAAACTTCCTCCTGGATTTTCGAACTCTGTTCTTTCCCCCAAAAGATACAGAATCTAAACAGTGGAGTCCCCTCCTCATAGCAGGTCACCACCACTTCAGGGGTGCATCTTCCCTATCCCTGGGCGGCTCACACACAGGGTTCCCCAATCCACTTGTGCAAGACAGGCCCAGTTATTCAGTTAGGCTCCTTAATAAAAATCTCCAAATCCCTTAAAATATACCCAGAGGAACTCTTAACCAGTCAGGATGTGAATGTATCCAAAGATATAAGAGCTTTCAAAACCAAGTAGATCTCTTCTTATTGAACATTTTTCCATTCAAGTTGGTTATGGCTATAATTAGTAGCAACTTCAAAAGAATACTAGGCAAATTTAGGGAGGGGGGGAGACTGGAGGGGTATAGATTATGTTATTCAAATTTAGGGAAAGGTGTGGCTTCACGAAAAAAGCGATTGCTATATTTGGGTTTGGGAAAGATGGGATTTTTCACCATAGATGACAGATGCATAGTATCTTTCACCTTCCCCTGGATTTCCATATAGGGATCGTATGTCAATTGGGCTAAATCTAAACTTGCAGAACTTCTGGACTTTTTTCCATTTAAGTCATCTATTTAACAATGGGCTTGACATTTTGACTCTTTCAGTAAGGGCTTCTTTTTTTTTTTGCTGCTCAGCTGTTGAATGTAACTGTGTTGAACTCTCCAGCTGGAAAAGGATGTCATAAACAAACAGTGATGATGATGATGATGATGATGATGAAACATAATGATGTCCATATTCAAAAACCATTTCGATGGATAACTCAAAATTTACCCATCTAAATGGAAAACTTGCCATATTCAGCCACTTATCCAGCTAAATGTTAGACCAGTTAGTAGTTAGGAGTATTCCAGGGGCAAAACTGGGAGAAGTCTTGTTACTCGACTGCACCACTGAATATATAGGATAATTTAGTCAGATAAGTTTATCCAGCTAATTAGCCAGGCCACATAATGGTTGATTATGGACTTCATTGGGACTTTGAAACCTATCCTTGTTGTCCTTACAAACAGAATGATCTTACTAGAATTTTTCTAAGTGGACTTGTTCCATCAAGTGTTTTTGTTTCATCAGTTCACTGATTTGTGACGCTTGCCCTACCTTATGTGCTTGTAAATTATCCTCCAGCTGCAGGCTCAAGTTATATTTATTTCTTTTACAGACTGGCTTGCCATCTTGACATCATGCCATCTCCAGGATATCATAATTGTGCAAGCTGTCAATGTTTTCTTTTGGATACCAAGCTGTTGCAAAACCTAATGTTATCAGCATAACGAAAATATCAACATAAAATGAAGAGCTAACTTAATAATGTGAGTTTGCCTCCACTTTGTCTTGATCCTGATCTTGATTGTCTCCCTCTCTCCAAATAAAATCAGATAAACTCAGACTGTGTACCTGGACTTGGGCAATACTGGTTTACGTTTGTTCCTCTTCTGGGGTCTCCCAACAGTGGTCCCCTCATTCTGATATCTCTTCCCCATCTCTTCCCCTCCTTACTCTAAGGCTGATCTGCCCATTTTCTCTCCCGGCCCATTTTTTTAAGATCTTCCCCCTAGACAGAGGTGGAGATTGGTACATCTGTCTTCAGAAGCTCTGCGTAGCTATTCTCTCAGGCTTTTCTTTCATCTGCTCTGCTCACTCTGCTGTCCTTCAGCTTTTCTCGTCTTTCCTGGTTATGCCCGTCTCCCGCCCTCCTTGCTGTGGGTTTCTAGCAAAGGGTATGAACAGCGCCCTTAGGAAACCAGATGATTAGCTTGTTTACCCCATAGTATATAACCTGCAGCACATTCAGCAAACTTGAAGTTCTCACATGCTAATTCAGACATCTGAAGGAAACCATAGAGTGCCTGGAGAAATGATTCCGTAGCCTTCAGTCTCAGCCCATTCTTACTAAGCTTTTTTGTTCAGGACCGGTGCTTCCATTAGGCAAACTAGGTGGTCACCTAAAGCACCAAAACTTTGAGGGAGATAAAATCCCCATCAACACAAGATCAAGGAACACCGGAAGAGCTTATCTCATGCAGCAGTCAACGAAGATAAAAACATAGCCCAATGACGGTGCCGCTGACAGAGCCCATTCCATCATTGGCTGAACACGAAAAGTGGACGAATAATACAGGAGCTGCCGCATTAGGAGGATAGAAAGAGAAATAAAAGCTTGTAAGTGTGGGATGGAAAGAAAGAGCACGAGAGGGAGTACTGGGTGGTGAATTGACAGGAATGTACTGGGAGAGTGGAGGCTAAGCGGATGGGGGTGATGAGAGAGAGAAGGTCTTGCACAGCTTCCAGGGTGGTGCAAGAGAGAGGGAGTGTTGGACGGATGAGGGTGAGGTGGAGAGACAGGCTGTTGACACAATGCAAAGAGGGTGAAGAGATTGGGGGTGACGCTGATATGCTAAACATGGAGGGGAAAGAGAGGAGAATGTTGTCGTGAGAGAAGATGTGAGGCAGAGGGGGAGAGAGAGAGGGGATGCTGGGCACTGTGGGCAGGGAGAAAAGAGAGAGGAGAACCCTGTGCCAGAACCAATGTCACTGAAGAAGGGGGAATATTGTGCTGCAACCGCTGCCTGGAGGTGCAAAACCGGCTCCTAATATCCTTGCACCGGCCCTGTCTCTGATTTATCCTCCAGCCCCTTTCCTCCAAGGCAGCTTGCAGGGCACAGGGGGAGACGGGTGAGGCTGAAGCCGAGGCTGGAACAGACAAGAGATAAACCATTATGCTGCTTAATCCAGTCCCCGCCCCTCCTGTTGAACCCCCCTTCCCTCCCACCGTCCTGAAGGAAACAGGAAGCGAGGGATGAAGTTGAAGTGGACAGAGCGGGCAGAGCGTTTGATATCTCAAAAATCTCTTTTTAAACTCAAATCAAAGATGTTTTTGCTCCAATTCCTGGCTAGACTAAGGCAGATTTTCGGGCTTACGCGCGTAACCCTTTGAAAATCTATCCCATAGTTTTACACGTGCAGTGCCCCCGAGGCAATTTTCAATAGTCCATTACAACCATAGAAACAGGTTTCAGGTGTGTCAATGCTTTTGAAAATCAGGACCTAAAAGTATACCAATATTTTCAAAGGAAAAATGACAGCCTAAAACTGGATCGGTTATTATTCTGCTGCCAAATATTGATCAATCCCCCTATATTTGATATAGATGCTGTTCAGGAAGATATCTCTGCCAATACACATGTACCAATATCTCCCTAGCTCTCTATGGGGCCTATTTACTAAAGGGCTTCTCTCAGTTGGTTTGTCAGTGGGAAAAAATGCCGGGTAAGTAGGGCCCTATATATGCTTACGTTCCCTTGCTTCCTTCCTTTGGAGGGAAATTCGAAATTGTTTGCTCCTCCTACAAAAGGGGCCTACTCCTAGCCAGCAGTATCAGAAATATCCATATTACCTATTACACCATCTTATTTCTCACAGCTGATTTCCTCCTGTGTTCGGTACAGTTAGAGGTGGTGCAGCTTTGAAGAAAATTCAATTCAACTTTTCTATATTTATTTATTTAAAAGCTTTTCTATACCGTCATTCATAGTTACATCATAACGGTGTACAGGCTTAATATTTAAAGCTAACTGCACAGGGACCCCCATTTATTATTACACCATCGTATTTCTCACAGCTGATTTCCTCCTATGTTCGGTACAGTTAGAGGTGGTGCAGCTTTGAAGAAAATTCAGTTCAACTTTTCTATAACAGGCTTAATATTTAAAGCTAACTGCACAGGGACCCCCATTTATTATTAAAGCACCTATAGTTTTCAAATGTCCGATTTGGGATTCTAATGCACCGTCCTTGAAAATATTGTCCAGCTGAAAAAAAACCATTTAATACATTTGGGAAGCTCATTTTGTCTCCCTCCCAATCTTTGAAATTGAAAAAAAAAAAAGTTTTGGACCTTTCCTGATAACTTTGAATACTTGGATTATTAAAATGTGCAGAGATTCAGCTTCCTATCTGGTCTAGAAGTTGTTGAGAATGTATTCCTATATCTTATAAATATAACTAAAAATTATGGGGTAGATTTCCAAAAAACGTGAATAGGCGTACTTTTGCTGGCGCATCAGGCGCCAGCAAAAGTACGCTGGATTTTAGTGGATACACGCGGAGCCGCGCGTATCCACTAAAATCCTGGATCGGCGCGCGCAAGGCTATGAATTCTGTATAGCCGGCGCGCGCCGAGCCGCGCAGCCTACCCCCGTTCCCTCCAAGGCCGCTCCGAAATCGGAGCGGCCTTGGAGGGAACTTTCCTTTGCCCTCCCCTCATCTTCCCCTCCCTTCCCCTACCTAACCCCCCCGCCCGGCCCTGTCTACACCCCCCCCCCCTTACCTTTCTCCGGGGATTTACGCCTCCCGGAGGGAGACGTAAATCCCCGCGCGCCAGCGGGCCTGTTGCGCGCCGGGCAGCGACCTGGGGCGGGTACGGAGGGCGCGGCCACGCCCCCGGACCGCCCCGGGCCGTAGCCATGCCCCCGTACCCGCCCCCAAAACGCTGCCGACACGCCCCCTAAATGCCATGACGACCGGGCCCGCCCCCGACACGCCCCCGACACGCCCCCCTCGGAGAACCCCGGGACTTACGCGAGTCCCGGGGCTCTGCGCGCGCCGGTAGGCCTATGTAAAATAGGCTCACCGGCGCGCAGGGCTCTGAAAATCCGCCCCTATATGTATATATGGGATCCATCAAGGAATAACATGAACAAGCACAAATTACCTGTTTGTATCCTAACATTCTAATATGCTGTAACCTGTTTTGAATGAATTCTGTTTCCGAAAAGGCAGGTAATAAACCCAAGTAATACAAATATATAAATAAGTAATCATACGTGGTTTTTACTTCGTGGGCTATATCGGGCTCTTAAGCTCAGGATGGCAGCTTATTTTAAGCCAAGACACCCTTTCATAAGAATTTACTTTTCCCTTTCATTTATTCGTTTGTAAGAAATTCTTTTAAAGTTTCTTTCAATTAACAAGTGCATTTTAAATTGGCTACGCATGTAAATTGCGGGGTTTACGCGGGTGGCCGGCCTTGCGCGCACACCGCGCGCATTTTACAATGAGGCCCGGCCACGCAGGTAAACTCAGGTACGCCCCAACGTGCCGGATCTCTCCAAAGGGGTGGACCGAGGGCGGGGAGGGGCGGGGCAGGGGGTGGCCCATTCGACGCTGTCCCGGGGAAGCGTGCGCCGGCAGCCGGCCGGCGCCTGGAGATTACGTCTGCTCCGGAGGTGCAGTAAGTAACAAAATAAAAAATTTGGGGATAGTTAGGTTAGGTGTAGGGGGCGGGGAGAAGAGGGGAAGAGAGAGGAAGGGTAGAGGGGGTAGGCATATTGTAAGAAAATCTCCCCCCTCCCCCCCCGCGCACGCCACCCGCACGTGCGCGTGGATTTTAAAAATCCGGTGCAGATGTGCACGTGGCCGTCAGATTTCGTGACGTGCGCAGGCTGGTGTGTACGCGTGCTATAAAATCAGCGCGTCCATGCGCGCCCTCCGGGAACCGCATGCACACGGACGCGTGCGCGCTGCTTTTAAAATCGACCCCCTAACTGAGGAAAGGCAACAGCCGCATCAGTCAACAAGGCAGACGAAGGGAACTTCTGCATCTGATTTTTTTTCTTTTGTACAGAGTGAACATAGGCTCTGAGAGTGCCTCGTGTTCCTGCACTCTGTCCCCAGAGGGCTGCATATCCAAGAGATTAAGTATTTTCCAGAGTAATTCAGAAGGTGGCATCGTTTCTAGCATCTGGCGTCATGTCATTTTTTTTCCCCCTTCAAGGTCAATGGAGTTCACCGGAGAGAGCCAGCAAGGCTATTAGCTGATTGGTGAATCAGACTCTGAATCATTCATTTATTTGGGATGACATGATGGGCTGTCAGTCAGTGAAAGATATGATGGGTAAAACGTTTTTGTCGGAAGACTGTGAAATGGCAAGCAAGCAGGAACGTGAAGTGTATTTAAAACGCCCACAGATTTCAGCAAACAGCTTTTGCTAAATACTTTCATCTAGACGGATAGCGGATATCCATCATACAAGATCACAGAGACATATAGGTGACGAGCATCCTCATATACTACAAGTGTGGTGCACTGTAAAAAAACTGAAAGAGCGGGTCAGGGTTTGCTAAGGAAACTTCGGGGGAAGCATTTCATTTGCAGTGTGTGTGTTTTTTAATTAAATTCTACTTAAACCAATTGTAGCTAATATTTATTTATTTTATTTATTTATTTAAAACATTTTATATACCGATTTTCACGGAGGGTATCCGACCAAAACGGTTCACAACTTCAAATTATAAAAGATAAAATAATAATAATACTAAAGAAAATAAAAAACATAATAAATAAATAGAAAATAGTAAAGATTGAAAAAAAATACATTGTATAATTATAATCCCTAACACTCTGCATAACTTAACTAAAAAGAAAATTTTTTTAACAAAACAAGAAAAGTCAGAAATTTAAGAAGAATTACGAAACCAAGGTCCTCATTATCATGTAGTTAGCAACAAATAGTCTATTAGGCTCCAGATATGTATCATAAACCGATACTGATATTATAAGGAGCTTTGAGGAGAGGTATTCACTTCCTCAATTCCTGCATAAGCTATTTTAAATAATATAGTTCTTCTGCTTTCTGTAACCTGGCTAAGATTTTCTCACACTTGAACAACCTTATTCAGGGGATTCTGGGTCCAGGATAATTTTGATTCTATCAAACTGATTTTGCATTTCCCAGAAGAATCTAGACTCTAATTTAGGGAATGATTATCAAAATTATTACAAGAAAACAGCATTTATACGTTGCATTGCTGTATTTTTTTTTGCTTTAGAATTGGTCCCAGAGGCAGGCAGAGCTCCGGAGTCTCAATGCGTGGATGAGACGATGGTGCAAGGAAGAGGGATTCAGTTTTGTTAGGAACTGGGGAACCTTTTGGGGAAGGGGGAGTCTCTTCCGAAGGGATGGGCTCCACCTTAACCAGAGTGGAACCAGACTGCTGGTGCTAACCTTTAAAAAGGAGATAGAGCAGCTTTTAAACTAGAACAAAGGGGAAAGCCGACAGTCGCTCAGCAGCGCATGGTTCGGAGAGAGGTATCTTTAAAGGATACTAATGATGCATTAGAATTAGGGCATCCCGACAGTGAGGTTCCAATAATTAGAAAAGTAGTCCAAGTGCCTGTAACTAAAAATTCACCTGAGCTAAAAAATTCTAACTTATCCCTATCAATTAAAAAGCAGAATAAAAATACAAACAAAAAACAAACTTTGAAATGTTTGTATGCTAATGCCAGACGTCTAAGAAGTAAGATGGGAGAATTAGAATGTATAGCAGTGAAGGATGACATAGACTTAATTGGCATCTCAGAGACATGGTGGAAAGAGGATAACCAATGGGACAGTGCTATACCGGGGTACAAATTATATCACAATGACAGAGAGGAGCACTCGAGAGGAGGTGTGGCGCTTTATGTCCGGGATGGCATAGAGTCCAACAGGATAAACATCCTGCATGAGACTAAATACAAAATTGAATCTTTATGGGTAGAAATCCCTTGTGTGTCAGGGAAGACGATAGTGATAGGGGTATACTACCGTCCACCTGGTCAAGATGGTGAGACGGACAGTGAAATGCGAAGAGAAATTAGGGAAGCTAACCAAATTGGTAGTGCAGTAATAATGAGAGACTTCAATTACCCCAATATTGACTGGGTAAATGTATCATCAGGTCACGCTAGAGAGATAATGTTCCTGGATGGAATAAATGATAGCTTTATGGAGCAATTGGTTCAGGAACCGACGAGAGAGGGAGCAATTTTAGATCTAATTCTCAGTGGAGCACAGGACTTGGTGAGAGAGGTAACGGTGGTGGGGCCGCTTGGCAATAGTGATCATAATATGATCAAATTTGATTTAATGACTGGAAGAGGAACAGTGTGCAAATCCAAGGCTCTCATGCTAAACTTTCAAAAGGGAAACTTTGATAAAATGAGAAAAATTGTTAGAAAAAAACTGAAAGGAGCAGCTACAAAAGTAAAAAATGTCCAAGAGGCATGGTCATTGTTAAAAAATACCATTCTAGAAGCACAGTCCAGATGTATTCCACACATTAAGAAAGGTGGAAAGAAGGCAAAACGATTACCGGCATGGTTAAAAGGGGAGGTGAAAGAAGCTATTTTAGCCACTTAGATCGTCATTCAAAAATTGGAAGAAGGATCCAACAGAAGACATTGATAAGACAGGCTAAGAGAGAATTTGAAAAGAAGTTGGCTGAGAGGCAAAAACTCAACAGTAAAAACTTTTAAAAATATATCCGAAGCAGAAAGCCTGTGAGGGACCGTTAGATGATTGAGGGGTTAAAGGGGCACTTAGAGAAGATAAGGCTATTGCGGAAAGATTAAATGATTTCTTTGCTTCGGTGTTTACTGGAGAGGATGTTGGGGAGATACCCGTATCGGAGGTTTTCATGGGTAATGATTCAGATGGACTGAATCAAATCACGGTGAACCTAGAAGATGTGGTAGGCCTGATTGACAAACTGAAGAGTAGTAAATCACCTGGACTGGATGGTATACATCCCAGAGTTCTGAAGGAACTAAAAAAATGAAATTTCAGACCTATTAGTAAAAATTTGTAACTTATCATTAAAATCATCCATTGTACCTAAAGACTGGAGGATAGTAAATGTAACCCCAATATTTAAAAAGGGCTCCAAGGGCGATTCGGGAAACTACAGACCGGTTAGCCTGACTTCAGTGCCAGGAAAAATAGTGGAAAGTGTTCTAAACATCAAAATCACAGAACATATAGAAAGACATGGTTTAATGGAACAAAGTCAGCATGGCTTTACCCAGGGCAAGTCTTGCTTCACTTTTTTGAAGGAGTTAATAAACATGTGGATAAAGGTGAACCGGTAGATATAGTATACTTGGATTTTCAGAAGGCGTTTGACAGTTCCTCATGAGAGGCCGGATTTACGCGCGCAGGGCATTTAAAATCCGCCCCTTAGAGAATAGCCACTGCCATTAGCAATGGTTACATGGAATAGACTTAGTGTTTGGGTACTTGCCAGGTTCTTATGACCTGGATTGGCCACTGTTGAATACAGGATGCTGGGCTTGATGGACCCTTGGTCTGACCCAGTATGGCATGTTCTTATGTTTCTTATTTTTCTTATGTTTGGAGGTGCCTGATGGAACGAGCTTAGCTTCTTGATGTTGATTTGTGCCTCTCTGGCCCACCAGTTTCTTGACTTCACGTGTGTGCTTCCGGTGGACGTCCCGTTCAGGATGGAATGAAATAAAAGCAAAAGAAGGTATATTTAAGGTTTCAGAAGGCACTGTGCATAAATAGGCCTTGTCAGGTCTCGCCTGCCCAGGAGGAAAGATAATTTAAGGAGGCACAAATCAAAGGGCTGTATTACTGCAGCGTGATGAACAATCAATAAATCATTTCTTCTGCGGGAAGCAAAACTCCAGGGACCCAGGATCACTGCCACTTATTTTCCCCGGAGCTGTCGTCATCCTGCTGATTTATTTGGCATAAAATAAAAAAAAAAAAAAAAAAGACATCTATTTTTGTAAAACGTGGTGGAGCAAAAGGGTCTCACGATCCCTCTGCCGGAGCCCGTGCGTCCGTGCCTCACTTCAGGACCACCCTACAACATGTGCCCATCAGGGCCGGAACTGCTCGGAGAAACAGCTTAAAGTGCGCTCCCGAATCCCACACGTGCTGGCTTACACCATTAGACTAGCACCGTTCACATCATAACCTGGTTTGGCAAGGCAAATGGCCACATATTTGCAGTAATTAAGGATGCATGGCCCGATATATTAAACTGAGTGTTTAGGAATTAGACAGCGGCGGCGGGGTATTAAGTAGAAGAGGAAGACGTGAAAGGCTGTTATTTAATAACAGTGTCGTACTAATTGAAAGAGAGAAAGCGGGAGAAGAAATAAGAGAGAGAGAGGTGGATGGCAAGGAAAAAGAGCCGAAGAAAAAAGGAAAAAGGTTACGGAGCAATGGTGAAGAAAAATAGATGCGAGCCAGGGGACATCACGGAAAGCAGACGGAGCTGAAGACTGCATTGCTGACTTCTAGGAGACGGGGGGGGAAAAAAAATTACAGAGAAAAAAATGCCACTTAACCCCACGCCCAGAAAAAAAAAAAAGTATTTTGTGACTTTTCGATAGAACTAACAAGACTAAGAGCAGTGCCACTTAACAATACCAAAATCCCCCCAATTTCCTGCAGCAGAATGTGCTCACTCTTGCCACACAGAATTCCAGGGGGGGGGGTCCATGTTTTGTGTCTCGCAGGACCCCGGTGAGAGAACTGTGGTGTCCTGAGTGGTTCCCAGCAACAGAAGAGCAGGGTTCCCTCCTGAAGCACCACTGTTTTCTCTTCCTACTGTCGTCTGGCTCAGCACTCAGGCAAGGTGCGGGAGGAGGAAGGGGGGAAGGAGGTGAGAGAGAGAGAGAAGGTAGTAGGGAAGGAAGAGAAATGCACTCCATTGTTCTTCCAAGGACTCGCTTGCTTCCTTCCAACCCAGCCCTCGGTTCCCCCCCCCCCCCCCCCCCCAATTACAATGGTAACTGGCCCATGCCATGGAAAGGGTCGGGTTGTGCAGCCCCTGCCACAGCTGCAGAATCGTAGGAAACCAGAGAGACCCTGACAATTATACGTACCGTATATACCGCAATTCAATGAAATGTATAAACAAGGTGCAAATACTTCCAACAGTCACATAACATCATATCACACTGGAAATAATTGTTTCGGACATTTCTGCCCCCAAGTTTTTTCCTTCCTCGTGCTACTCTTCGCCTTTCCTCTCTCCCCTGTCCTGCTCTTCGAACAGGCCTATGCAGACCATCTTGCTCCTGTTCTTTGCTCCTGGAGTTCCTGCTTGTGATCAATGCTTCTTCATGGTCTGCTCATTCTTCCTGGGAGCTCCTCTGTGTTCTTCATTCCATGTTCATGGTCTCTTGATGGTTCCTGCGTCTACGTCTCCTGATGTCAAGTCTTCGTTTGTTCCTGGTGTCATGCTTTCCAAGTCAGTGAAGTTCAGGATTCACGCATTTCCAAGTCCTGCCTTCCAGCTCCTCTCTTGCCCTTCCTCCAGGCTTGCCAGCAACACGGTCCGTGACCAGCCCACAGCAGGTTGTTAAGGGTGCCTCCTGGCACAGAGCCTGTCTTTGTCTGACTTTACTGGATCAAGTCCTCTGAGTCCATCCATGTTTTAGAGTTCCAAATTTCTAGTCATGTTCCTAGTTCCAGTCTCGTGGAGCTTGTCCAGCTAGCAGATTCCCTTGTTCCTCATTCCAAGCCATGTTTCTTGTTCCAAACCATGTTCCTGATTCTAAGTGATTTCCAAGGGATGTTCTGGCTTTTGTCCATGTCCGAGTCTCAGTCCAGAGCCTGCCCACCCCCGGTGGGGTCTGTGACCAGCTCACAGGTTGTGTAGGGTGTGCAATGGGATAGTGTCATCCTTGACCAGCCCTCGGGATGTGTAGGGCATGCTGCAGCACAGAGCTTGTTTGAACCTGGACCCAAACCTGAACTTCAGCCTTTGTCCATGCTCTAAGCTTTCATTGCCTTCATCCATGTTCCAAGCCTTCATTGCCTCCATCCATGTTCTAAGCCTTCATTGCCTTCATCCATATTCCAAGTCTCCAGTGACTTCATCTAAGTTCCAAGTCTTCCGTGTCTTTGTCATGTCCTCATTGCCAAGGGTCTTCAGAGTCAAGTCCAAGTCTTCATCATGTCATGTCTTCAGTCCTCGACCTCTGTCTGTTTTGATGCACAAGCCGTTCCCAAGCAGCAGGTCCAAAAGTGCTTTGAGTGGTCAGAGAACTACTCCAGAGACCAGCATTGTGTTGTTGGGTCTCACTCTTGGTGCATGCAGGTTCATTGGAGGTCTGAGAGAGCTACATTCCAAGTCCACGCTATGTTCCAAGCCCAGCCCATGCCTAGATACGCTCGCTTCCCACGGTGCATACCTTGGAGCTTAGCCCTGAGGTTGTACAGTGGTTCAAGGGCTCACTTTCTCGAGCAAGCGACCGTATTCCTGCACTCGCAACAATTTCCATCAAATCTATCCAGGAGTTTAATGTTATTACCGTGAAAGATAGAATTGCTCTTTCTAGGCGTATTGAATTTCTAGAAAATAATCTGAGACATTTAAATTTGCATTTCTTGAATTTCCCCCAAAGTTATAGGGGAAATCCCATACGTAACTCTGAAGAGGTTCTTACAGGAATTTTTAGGCTTTGTGTCTGAAGAAATGCCATCAGTAAATACTTATTATTTTCTTCCAAAAACGATGCCTGAAGTTACTGCTAATATTGCAATTCAAGATAATTTGACCAATGTCCTCAAATTCTATGCTAGACGTTCTGTTCTCGTTCATTTCAACTTTGGACTTAAACAATGTGATGCGTGATTACTTTAGGAAGTTTCCCTTCTTTGTTTAATGGTCAACCAGTGAGGATTTTTCCCGATCTTGCTCAAGCTACTCAAGTAAAGGATTAAGGTTTCCTGGCTTTTTGGCAGGAAATTATCTCTTTCAGATTTTCATCCTTCGCTGCCCTTGTAAATGTGTTATCAAAAGGGGTAACCAATGTTTTATTTTTTTCTTGCCTGAACAATTGAAATCTTTTGAAGATGCCCGAAGGCCATTAACCTCTTCCCCTGTGCTCCAAGTGCTAAAGTGCATATATAACTTCTGGTTGTATACGTGTTGTAGCCATTTCTTGATTACTTTGGATTACTCCCCTTTGTTTTTTCTCTGCCTCCTCTTTTCTATCCTTTTTACTGCTTGGAAGTGGAGGGCTGCATTATAACAGCTATTCTAAAACATTCTTTTACCTATAGTTATTTTTTTAATGTGTAATGCTGAAATCCATGTGTTCCTTGTACAAGCAATTTACTTTGTTTGTATTTGGAATGCTAATAAATAAAAAGTTCAAATTGCCTAGTAATGATCTTCTTTGCGTATCTGGGCAGGGACAAGCAAACTATTGCGTATATCACGCGTATCGCCATGATAGTGCGCCATATACGCGATATAATGCATGTTAGAACCTGTTATCACACCATAAGTCCCTAACGCAATTTGATGAATGGCTCAGTAAGATAGCCAGCTATATTCAATAGAGTTTCTGCACTGTTGAATATGCCTCCAAAGTTAGCCAGATAAGTTTATCCGGCTATCTTTGGTATCTGGATTGTGTTTGAATATAGACCTCTAAACTTTTTAAGGGGTAATTTTTGAAGCCATGAACACACAAAACAATACAGCTCTATGTGCTTAATTGGCTGTTCTAAAATCGACTCGGGCTCAGTGCACAAAAAAGTACATACATAACTCTGTTTTACATGTATGTTTATGTACTCTGAGGAGAGGTATTCCAGAGAGTGGAATTGGGGTGGAGCCAGCAGCACTTAAGGGCAAACATTTTTATTTTAAGAAGTATGCACATAAGTGTACACACATAAGTTACGCCCTCTGAAGAAGAAATGTAATTTTACTCAAATGAATGTGTGTACATACTGGGCCAATTGCCCATGTACTATCCCAGTGCGTGCTTTTTCATTTTAGCAAGCACTATTTTGAAATAGCGTACGTTAAAACGAAATGAAACGAAACTCACCAGAACGAAAATACACAGTACTATTATTTTCCGTCAAGACAGTGTTCCCTTATTATTTATTTATTTATTTATTTGGAGATTTTTATATACCGCGGTACGTAAAGGTCTACATCACCCCTTGTTTTCCTGTCTTCTGTTTTCTCTCTGTCCCTCATCCTTCACTGTCACAGAGCTGCTCAGCCTGACCTTCTCTACTAAGAGCTGCGCTAAAGTGGTATAAGAGATCAGAACCGAACATGGTCAGAACAGCAGAGATATTGTTTTCTTGGTATTACACTGCAAACCAGAACTGAAAATGATCCGAGCCATTCTGGCAATTCATGCATCAAACTTCCAACAATTTGTACTTTCCTGACTGTATTTTGGAGACACATTTTCTGAAGGAAGGGTTTAGAGTTCCCTTCCTTTTACCAGGAACTGCTAATCCGTGTAACAACCCGCATTCCTGTTCCCCCCCAAAAGTACAGGGCACGTGCCTCCCTCAAAATGGGAGCAATTTCCACATTCTTACTCTTGACAGAGCTTTTCGACATTGGCGCACAAGCTTTAAGCAGGGACCAAATCTTAACAGCTTTGCTTATATGCAGCCTGAGGACCAGGAAGATCCACGGCAAGTCCCTTTTAGTTTTCCTCCTGCAACCTAAGTACCGGGCGCTGCAGAGTGATGGTCTTAATCAGGAATGAAGTTAAGGGTTTAACTGTTGGGTAGGAATAAGTGAGGGACTGACATCACGGACAATTAGCACAAATG
Source organism: Rhinatrema bivittatum (assembly GCF_901001135.1). Classification (NCBI taxonomy): domain Eukaryota; kingdom Metazoa; phylum Chordata; class Amphibia; order Gymnophiona; family Rhinatrematidae; genus Rhinatrema; species Rhinatrema bivittatum. The sequence goes on from NC_042619.1 coordinate 350,170,698, forward strand.
AGAATGAACATTCTTCATTGGGGGTCCGATAGCAACACCACCAAACAGGTCCGACTACTGTGCAACCTGCTTACAAGAACAAATCACTAATCAGCCGGCGAGGGCCTGTAAATAACCCTGCACTGTGTTCAGAATCCAAACATTCTCAGCAGCATTAAGTTATTGAAATGATTGAGTGCATTACTTGGATAGCAAATAACAAAAAAACTAACAAACCCCAAAACATTATAAAATCAGAAAATATACTGTATTGTCTCACAAAGCATTATTCATCTCCTTAGTCAGTTCTATATTCATGAAAACAGGCTTTATATCATTTACTTTTACAGTAACTTTCCACCAGGGACAGAGCTGGAACTGCATGGGAGGTGCACCGAGGAAGAATATTAGCAGATGAGTAGAGTGAATGCGTGTTTTTAAAAGGATCAGAGATTTTTTATTTTTTTTGTATCTGAAACTTTTTTTTTAAAATATTATTAACGGTCAAATATGAAATTTCCTGCCATTTTGTAATGTATTAAGTAAATCCAATTAAAAGGTATCACCTACAACATGTTTGCTGACCTTTATTTCCACATCCTGCAATTTAGAAAACAGAGCAAGAAAGACATATTCCACTGTAAATCGATTATTTCCCCCAGATAAATGGCTTATAAAATTGTCCTCCTCTTGTAAGAAGGCTGAGAGCGCATGCTCCCCAAGTTGCTTGTTTTATAAGAAATCAGACCTTTTCCATCTAATTATAAGGTAAATCAACATGGGTCATAAACGAAAGGTATTCTCACATTTGAACCAAAACTTTGCTTGCTCTTTTAAGGTTTTCTTTTTAAAAAGTAAGCTGTTTCTTTCTTGCAGCTTCTTCTCCTCTATGAGGAGACCGGTTTCTGCTCATACGAGGGCTTACTTAGTTGAAAAACATGGGACACAAGCAATCGCAAGCACCTTTTGACCCTTCAGCTTTTTTGTGCCGTCTACACGAGTGCAAGATGCGGTGTTGAGATTCTGGAGATGCTTTCACATTCGTTGCGTTGCCGAGCCATTCAATCTGCTGAATCTATTTAGTGAAGGGTAACGATGACCGTTTCGGTAGAAGACCAGGCAACAGAGGTAGGCCCAAGTCAAATCAATTCAATTCTGGGAATACCAAGCTGGCATCCAGGTCAGTATCAATCACGGGTCATGAAATGCCTTTTCACAGTAGTTTGGTCTCTGGGCTTGATTCCAAATATGCTCAGACATATACAGGTAGAATAAAGGAATGTAGAGCCCCTACTGAAGAAAAAGGTACCTTCTGTGGATAGTCCAGTATTGCTATTTGCTAAAGTACACAAAGCAAGAAGCAATGTGACTGCTATATTAATTATCGATAAGTACTAAGCAAATCAATGCACATCTTTTGAGGACTGGATGGCTCAGGAGAATAATCACGGCATTATAGAACCTTTCACCTCTAGGTCACCAATCCTACTGAGGGCGGCTTATGTGAGGCTTCTATCAGGTATCTGTGATCCAAGGACATTACATGAGATACTCCCTGCCCTAGGTGGGAGGGGGTCAAATGGTAGAGTGGTTGGATCTAATGATATAATTTGTAAATCTTTTGCTAATAATGCTGATTCCAGGGACTGTATGATGGCTGAGAGACAAAAGAATCTTGCTACCATTATTATATCCTAATAGATGAGTAAACTGAGGTGCTGGGAGATAAAGCGACTTGCTCAATCTCAGGCCGATGCAATATCGGCGCGCAGAAAGCAGGCGCTCAATGCTGAGTGCCCGCTTACCCAACATGGGCCCAACCATCTCTCCTGGACACCCCGATGTCATGTTTGAATGACCCGCCATGCTAAAAAGGGTGCACTAGGGAAAATCGTATGTCCCTGGCGCGTCCTTGGCACCAGGCGCCTGGGAGACATGGCTGGGTGCCCGGTGGCTGACCTGGCCTAAACTCCCTTCCCCCCCACAAGATCTGGCCTGATGGGCTAAACAGTCCAGGTTGGACCCAGGAGTCCAGGACATGAATTTGGGAATCTGAGGTCCTTAGGAGAAATCCTCCCTTGCCAGACTGCAAGTCTCCTCCCTCCCGGCCAGGCACTAGTTAATATTAATTTATTCACTCCTTCACCTATTGCCAATTGGTCCGAACATTGTCACAGGTCAGTAAAAGGACCAATCATCTTTCAGAAGGCTGTCCTGAAAGGGGATTGGTCCTTTTCACTGACAAATATCAGTGAAAAGCACCAATCGGGAACAGCCCTGCCAGAGGAGGGTCTCCGGCAGGGGTTCCTTGCTGGGAGGGAGGAGATTTGCAGTCGGACAAGGGCGGTTTTTGTAAGGACTTCGGATTCCCAAATTCAGGTATTGGACCCCTGGGTCTGATCTGGACCGCTTGACCCATCAGGCCAGCCCTTGGAGGTAGTCAAACTTTAAAAAAAATGATTTTTTTTTTACCTTGCTCCTTTTTCTGTTCCTCTGACTTAATATCGCCATGATATTAAATCGGAGGAAGTACAGAGCAGCAGTATTTTCTGTTTTCTACATTTCTTTAAGCTCCTCCAAAATTAACGCTTGCTGGGGACAGGCATTCATTTTGTAGAGTAAAAATGTGCATGTCGAGCGCACATTTTTTTTTTTAATTGCATCGGGGAAATAGGTAATAGCTTCATCAACATTAATTTATATATGATGAGCGCTATTAGCTACATGTATGATTGGACATGCATTTTGGACACGCTAACCCCTGTTTTGCATCAGGGGTTATGGGCACGCATCCAAAACTTGCGTCCAATCACGCATTGAGCCGTGCACCACGCCAGCGCACGATACTGCATTGGCCTGACAGCCAGTTTCAGAGTGGAGTCTTGGACTCATATTCCAGGACTTATTGTGGTGACCAGAGAAGAGTCAAAAATAAATAAACCATAGGCAAAAGGAAAAACCCAATGGCTGGACATTTTTAACTTAAGCCTGGCAAACAGCTATTGAACACATTGTTGCTTGTCCAAAACCAAACACTGCCTTCCAAAGTAGGAACTTCACCCTGACTGTCAAGCATGGTAGTAGAAGTATTATGGTGTGGGGTTGCTTTGCTGCCTCATTGATGTACCATAAATTCTGTACCATGTACAGCTTGCCATCATTGATGAACCATGAATTCTGCTTTATATCAGAAAATTCTAGAGGAGAATGTTAGGCCATCCATCCATGAGCCGAAGCTTAGCCAAAAGCTGGACATGTAGCAAGACAATGACTCTAAGCATTCAAGTAAATCTCCTACAGAATAGATGAAGAAGATTAGAGTTTGTATTTTGGATTGGCCATGTCAACGTTTTTACCGAAACCTTACTGAAATATTATGACATGATCTGAAGCCAGGTATTTATGCAAAGAAGCCCTCAAATGTCACTGAGTTGAAACACTTCTATATGGAAGGATGGTCCTGTTATAACCTGGTATGGTTGTGGACCCTGGATCGTAGTGAGAGCTGACTCCATCCACAGGGAGGAGCCCTGTGGGGACTCACTACGATAGACGTGGCCTCAGCTGATACAGACACAGAAGTAAAGAGACTTTATTAGACTGGAACGGGGGTAATACCCACCGAGTGGAATGAAGACACAGTCCAGAGTAGTAGGGTTGCTCAATGGTGATATCCCTGGTAGTGGCCCGCAGAGCTGGGTATGCCAGGGAACTCCTCTCCCGATGACACACTTCTCAGGGTAGATCCGGTAGTGACCCGCAGCGCAGGGTACGCCGAGAATCAGTAGTAGGAGAGAGGTGCAGGAGGTCAGCAGAGCAATGTAGATGATGGTTCTCACTCCGAAGTGTAGATGAAGGTTAGCTGAGATGAGCACGGTAGTGGCCCGAGGCACGGGGTACAACGACGGTTCTGTCAGCAAGATTGTAGAATGAGAAGAGTACTCACAAGGCTGAACTAGGCAGGATCCCAAACAAGGATAGATGGATTCTCCAGGCAGGAAGGCTCTCCAAGGAGTGGATAGCCAGAACGTGACAAGGTCCCTGAGGAGCAGGTACCTAAGGCGTTCTAAGTCCAGGAGTTCAGGAACGAGGTCAGCATAGCAAAGCGAAGCATCTCCAAGAGGAGTGGAATAAGCAGGAAGCTAAATTATCTCATCATTTACCTAAGCCTGAGTCTAGAAAGTAAAATCAGTGAAAAAGCATATTCTTGAAAAAAAAATCATTTTAATACTTCTAAAGGTTGAAAGAGTTTAACAAAGATGGCAAGAAGACACCATTCTGAATGAAATAATCTGTGGTAGTAGATGTTGGAGTAAATTCTGGAAATAGAGAGCACCATTGTCGTTTTGATATATTTTTTACTATTCATCCCTGGAATTGCGTTGAAAGGCCAGTCTACTCCTTAATGCAATGAAATGAAGCTGAAATGGATCAAGACAAAGAGTTCTCAATGCAACAGTTTATTTCTCTTAAGAGTGAACAAGATAGAAGCAAATTAGTATCGTATTATTTTCTTTGCTGAAGAGTGTCATTGCATGGAATTCTACTGGATTCTGTTTCTCCTGTTTACACTATTGATTTTGTTTATTGCTGTTTCAGTTATAAGGAAACTGAGATATTTACCCTAAAGCTCATGAATGAAAGAGCTAGAAAGTTTATGTATCTTGAGAGCACTCATACTATGCTCCATTAAACATGGCTAGTTGGCTACAGTAAAAATCTTTTGTATTTATTATTTAATGTCACATTTATAAATAGGTATAAGTGCGTATAAGTGCAGAATTTTTGCTATTGATTCCTAGGGAGCTGGGATGAAAATGTATTTCAAAGAGCATGCAAATGAGATGGTGTGGAAATGGAAGTATGGGCAGGCATATTTGGGCTTCTTGTGCTTAAACAGTGCCTCAGGGCTAAAACATGGTCACTGTGGTTTCCCCACCTTTTTCTATAAGGGGCTGACATCACCAATGACTTTGCATGTCTAAACGGGAATAATGAAGCTCATGCATAGGGAACTTATATAGCTATGGGACAATTTTCAGTCATCTTGCAAAGTTACAGCAGTCCTGCAAGCTCATTTTTAACAAAAAAAATTGACATAGAGTTTCCTTTTGGAAATGCTCTGACATGTACATAATGGTTACAAAAATTGTTACAAAACTTTGCATTTGGAGCAGCTGCAAAATGCATGTAATGATTTTAAAATGAAATCGCCATACGTGCTTTTTTCTCCTCTGATCTAACCCTGTCACCTTTTCCCCATAAGGTAAAAGCACTTTGATTTGATTTGTTTGAATTTATTTACATGCCTTTCCAACGACTTCCCAAAGCACACTGACTACCCATGCTGAGGAAGGTTGCAATTTTGAAAAGCCTGTTTTGAACGGATAAACATGTATTTAGGCGCGTAAAAACATTATTATTTTTTTTTAAAAACTGGCCTCCTAATGTATTCTGCGCAGGGCAGTCTTGAAATTCCTCATTGTATGCCACTTTTCTTCCTATTTGCCCTGTTTGATTTAACACGCGGCCTCTACTCCATTTTTAAATAGCAAATATTTTTATTGAGCAGTCTGTCAAATAGCTTTTCACATCAACCTCCTTTCCTGCCCCATAAAAGCTGAATCATTCCCATAATGAATTTGCGGTCAATATCAGTCAGGCTCTGGTCTTGATACACGGTTCTTCACTTTCCTGATTTCTTTCTGCAGTGAATGGACTGATAAAAATACCCATTCGTAACAGAAAAGAAAAAAAAGATAGAAACCCATAGCCCAGGCTCCCCCTACTGATTCCAAAAGCCGGGAGTAGCACAGTCCTACGAATTTCATCACTAACTACTACTCAATTTCAGTCATCATCAGTGCACTCCCCCCCAAGCAGAGATAAAATTCTACGGGCAAGGGTAACGGCAGTCCTAATCTAGCACAGTTTTACTGACGATGCAAGATACGGGCTGTTCACAGCAAAGAAGTCTTCATTTCCGAGAGCAGATAGCTCACGTGAAGACTCAACCTTCCGTTCCCTACTAATGTCGTGTTCCTGAAAGGATCAGCCAGAGTTTTGGCGACTGTTATCATTGGTGGAGACTTCAACTCCCATGCTCACAGCCAACCCATTTATAAAGTTTCTGCAAGGCAATGACTGTTTTGTTTTTTTTTTTACCTAGCCCAGCTGGTTTCTGAAATATAACAATAAATAGACCTGCGGTATCTTGACTATAGTTATATTCCAACTTAGCTTTAGCTGGGCAGTTCTCTCTGGAAACCATTCATAACACAGGAGCATAATGCTGTGTGTCTATCTACAGATTTTCGAGATTCCCTTCCCATGCACTAATGAGAATTTATGCAATATATAAAATGGCTGTTTACAGAATAGCCCGGGGATCAGTTCACATAAAAATAAACACTTAAACCCAGTTCCGTGCGTATTTTCGTGCAAACCGAGAAGACGTGTTTCCGGAGGCGCGGTTATGGCGGAGTTCGGACTTACAGTACTATTTGATTTGCGTGTTGTGCCCTTGATAAAGCAAGGTGTATCTTTCTGCGGATGGGGGTCATGAGCATCCCCTGGACACTTACACGCTAAATCTTCAAAGCCAACTTAGGCGCACAGGTAACCCGTAGACTTTACGCCATTACGCACGACTGCAAAATCGCCCTCCGAAAGGCGTCACTCTGTGTTCCGTCGCCATCACAGTTTCACATGAAAGTTTTGGGGTTTTTTTCCATAGCACAGTAATCAGATGTAGCATTCTTGTCATATTACTTCCCGATAAGTTTGTTCTGTGCATATCACTGCCCTGCTGTACATCCCAGTTCAACAGAGGATGCAAATAAAACCTAATGTAAATTCCGCTGAGTTAGTGAGGGATCAAATTGACTGAGAGACAAAGGGGTAATTGACTGAGTCAATAACAGATGAAAAGTCAAGCTTCACAAGGCAGAGGACTGCAGTATCACTCTCCTGTTAGCTAATTTGTCATCTGGACCAGGAAAAGCCTGTCCCAATTAGCAACCTAATGCCCGGGGAGACGTAATGTGGAGGCCCACTTATCTGCACTGTGAGCAGAACAATAATTATAAAATTTAAGAACATGCATTGTCGTTTTTTATACCATGAACTCTGGAAATTTGGATTGAGACGACTTTGTAACGAAATACCCTCCTCATAATTTACAAAAATTACAGATTGGCAGAATGTCCTCTGCTGATCGCAATCCAGCCCATTGAAAAGGGAAATAGGAGAGTTCAGAATAAAATAGATTAACTGGGGGGGGGGGGGGGGGGGGGAGAAGAGAAACAAGTCATCCCTTAGTTTTACGTCAAGAACCTTGAAAACTGTTGTGCGCCCCGTCCGCGCACGGGGCCTGCTCACCTCGCCAACTCCTCTGCAGGTCCCGGGTCGGCCTCCCCAGCAACAGCCGCGAGCTCCTCCGTGCCTCGGCGTCCCGCGGCGGCGGTCGCCGGGCCTTCCTCAGCGCACCAGGCCTCACGGCGGGGCTCGGCGTCCTCCGTGGCGTCGGCCCCGCCCCTAGGCACCGCCCAGTCCTGTAAAGGGCCAGGGGCGGGTCCTAGCTCCGCGGCGCGCCCTGATTGAACGCAGTACTAAAGGAAGTGCAGGCAGAACGGGTGGACACCGTGTGTGTGTGTGTGCGCTAGTTTGCCTCCGGGTCTCATCGCTTGTTCCAGTCCTGTTCCAGCGTCCGTCTGTTCCTATGTTCCCCCAGGTAGTACCTCTTGGACTGACCTCTGCCTGTTTGTGACTATGCTGACCGCTGCCCGGATACTGACCCCTGCCTGCCTACTCGACCATGTCTGACCTCTGGAACCTGACCTCTGCTTTGGCTGACTTCTCTCGGACTGACCTTTGGAACTTGACCCCTGCTACTACTACTGACCTTGCCTCCTTGATTCTGGCCTTGATCCTTGCCTTGTCATCTCAGACACTGTTCTGGCCTTCTCTGGTCCCTCGGACCCCCTAGCCTTGACGTCGACCGCGCACCCTTGATCCTGGTGGGCGCACCACTCTACTTCCTTTCTGGGAGACCCTGCGAGGCCCACCTATGTCCCAGCAGCCCGGGTCCCCAAGGGCTCCACCCGGGGGGGGACCGCTGGCTTCCAGTGGTGAAGCTCCAGCGAGCCTCTGTCTCCTCCTGTGCTCCGCCTCCTGGTGGCAGGGAGCCTACCAACCCTGCTCCAGAATAAGGGGCCACCTCCAGGCGCAGCAAAAACCGGTGCAGGAATCAATCCTTCTTGTGGGTTGTCATCGCTTTCCCCCCCCCCCCTCATTTCTCAATGACACCCCCCAGCCCAGATGGAGGGACCTCTCCTCTGAGACAATCCCTCAGTGCTGCTCTGGGGCCCCTGCCAGAATAGCAGCAGGCATTTTCTTCCCCTCCCCAGGACTGCACAGGCGCACCTCACAGCAAAGACTGGAACCGTGAGCCCTGCCTCCAGGTGATCCTATAAGAGGGTCGTTTTATAACTCCTCCCCATAGCAGTCCGCATGCACCACCTTGCACACGCAGAGCTTACTGAGTACCTTCGAAGTGAGCTAATGCACGTACGTTTGTTCTGAAAGTGCTCGGATACGCACAGATTGAAATGGCTTAAAGTTACATCTCTTCTTCAGAGGGCATAATTCTCTTGGGTTAACTGGAAAAGTATGCACATAAGAACATAAGAACATATGCCATACTGGGCCAGACCTAGTTCCAGCTTCGCCTCCCTCCCCCGGATGCCTCTGTGTTTTGTGCAAAAGTAGTGCACACGCAACAGACTTGCACACACACCTTTATGTGAACTGAGCCCCAGGCTATTTTAGTATAGGAATTTACGCACACAAAAACTGGGTTTTGTGTGCACAAATAGCTTTTAAAATCGAGCTCTAAAATCATTTCTAAAAGAGGCGAACTCTGCAGCACCTCGCTTTTCGGAATGGAAACGGCTAGCACTCCATTTACAACTGGCTGACACCCACCAAGCATCTGCAGGGTGGGTGATGCCAACGCCCCTGTTCTGGCCATACCCAAGGCCTTCTCTTCCCTTCTACCACGTTCCAGCGTCTCCAGCCCTGCGGCCCATCCAGCCTCTTCCTCTGCCTCCCTCTGGCCCCCCCCCGGGCCCTCCTCTCTCTTCCAGCTGGCTGGTTCCCCTGTGGTCCTGGGACCCTGTGGCTAGCACACTTTCTTTGCACTGTGTGTGTGTGTCTGTGTGTTTTATGTCAAACAGCACCCCCTTTGCTGCCAGGGCCGCAGCAGCAGGTTGCCGACAGACACCTCGAAAGCTCTAAACGTATTATAGATAGATAAGATCCTGGTACAGCAGTAAAAGATATGCCAAACTGCAAACAATAAAAGCTCTGCGGTGCCCATTTGTAGATTCCAGCCCGAGTTCTGCTCTACAATTAACAGTGGCACCGACTGTCACGTGCCTTCGGAAGGTCCAAATATAGTCTACTGCCATTAGTTTCCTAATCAGCATTTGTGTTAATTACCTCAAATATCTTAATTAGGTTGGCGTGGCTTTACCAAAGTATTTGCGTCTCTCCTTCCACTTAAATGAACTGCACCTTGTCCTTGTTAATTATTGTTAGTAATTGCTTATTTCTGGTTTCAATTTGCAATCTATTTTGTAGTCCTCTATTACAATTTTTGACAAAGATTACTTACACAGAATGACTAGCAGCTTATGGATGCCAGTGAACCCGCGCGCCCTGCCAATATTAACTGTCTAAAGGTTTATGTTCAAATTCAGCTCCAGTAGTTGTTATGGATTACATATTTTACGCAGCCCAACCAGACACTAAACAAGAAAGAAAAAGCAAAATACATTTTACAGTCCTTTACATTATTATGCAAAACTACTGGCTTCTACCGAACTGTGATCTAAATAATGCTGATGAGATGTTTCGCAATTAGTCTGATCACTGGACTTTCCATTTTATAAAGCGTGCTGCATTAATAGGTTGAAAGAATAGGAAATGCATAATCACATAGAGAAGCTTGCCGTGTTTCTTTTCTGTTTTGCTGAGCTGAGCCGGTAATTAAAGTTTTCCAGATGCTGTAGTTTCAGAGGAGCACTAAAGAGAAAAAAAAAATATGAAATTGCCTTAATTGCCACCAGGTGATGAAATTCAGAAGTGGTATTTGCCACGGCGTAGCTGATATGTTCCCTATATACACACACACGCAAGCTGAATTCACAAGTGCATTGCTTAAGTTTATTTTCAAGTTGCTACAACAACGTTATAAATTCCGTCCAGTCCTAATCTGTTTGGTAGAATACCAAAAAAATGTTCCCTATTCAGACACATCATGTCGTTTCCATTTCCTTTGTTCTGTCTCACTAGCTTCAGAACTTCTGCTCGTTTAGGTAACAACCTCATCAGAGGCTTGACCATAACTCTCCATGGAAGCTCTTCCGCCTCAGACGTACAAATAGAATGGATTGATGGGGTTCGGGATTTAACTGGATTTCTCTAATGACTTGAGGACTCCCATCTGTGCTATAATGCCTCACATGTTTGCTGCTGGCAAGAAAAAAAAAATCAATGTAAATTTATGGCCTCTTCATTAACATTAAAATGTGCAACCTAAAAACCGGGGAGGGGAACATAATGGCGCTTCTCAGGATCCATTAATGATTACAAAGATAACTAGGGCCTATTGGGATAGTTAGGAAACTGCTGCTGCTTAGAAAGGCATCTCTCAATGCAATCTGTCCGAGAAAATCGTCTCACCGAAGCACTTGGACCTTGACTAAGCAAAAACCAAATCAAGGGAAACCTTAATGAAGATCAAGTCAGCCAATTGTTGTAACCTAAGCTTGTATTATCTCTAAGAAAAGATGGAAATATCAGGCCTTAATTTTCAAAACCATCTATGTGCATAAAGCCCAGTTTAATGCACATAAATGGCCTCTTGAAAAATGCCATTTCACGCATACCTTTATGTACTCTTGAAAAGAGGTGTCCCGGGGGGTGGAGTTGGGGACAGGGACAATACTTACATACATACTTTGGATTTTCTAAAGTTTGCAGGAAAGTATGCATGCAGGAAATTGCAGCTGCACCGGGGCAGGTATAACTTTGTGCAAATGTGCCAGTGCTGGTTATAAATTGCAGCTGCACCGGAGCAGGTATAACTTTGTGCAAATGTGCCAGTGCTGGTTATAAATTGCAGCTGCACAGGAGCAGGTATAACTTTGTGCAAATGTGCCAGTGCTGGTTATAAATTGCAGCTGCACAGGAGCAGGTGTAACTTTGTGCAAATGTGCCAGTGCCGGTTATAAATTGCAGCTGCACCGGAGCAGGTATAACTTTGTGCAAATGTGCCAGTGCTGGTTATAAATTGCAGCTGCACAGGAGCAGGTGTAACTTTGTGCAAATGTGCCAGTGCCGGTTATAAATTGCAGCTGCACAGGAGCAGGTATAACTTTGTGCAAATGTGCCAGTGCTGGTTATAAATTGCAGCTGCACCAGAGCAGGTGTAACTTTGTGCAAATGTGCCAGTGCTGGTTATAAATTGCAGCTGCACAGGAGCAGGTATAACTTTGTGCAAATGTGCCAGTGCTGGTTATATGCGCGCCTCCTCAAATTTTCAAAGCGGATTTATGCGCATAAAATGCACACATAGTTAGCCTATGCAAGCTGATTGAAAAGCACCCTCATTATGTACATGATAGCTCATGGCTGCAATTAGGTCCTCATTTTACTTTCACTGAAATGCTTAATATGCATTCCATTTTAGTTTCAAATGATAATGTACAAAGCACTTTTCTCAGGGACACAAAATGGAAAATACGTTTTACTACATAATGTGGAATGACATGGGTGTGCAGCCCCTCAATTTTTTTTTTTTTCATTTTTAAGGGGATGTTTCAAGTTTCAGTTCATTTAATGTTTATTTTAGGTCCTTTCCCAAACCAAAATAAGCATACAAAAACTTCCAAACAAACAAAAAGCAACAAATTAGGGTTTCCCTAAAAGATATCAGAGCCAGAGAGTTCCCTAGCATTCATTTTCTCCTTATGTAGGAGTCCTATTAGTCAAAAGGACAGGATGGACACTGATTTGCCTCCTGCTCCTTGGATGTTTCTTCAAAATGAATCCAGGCTGGTTCTGTCCTGGTGCTGTATTGCCTTCAAAATGTATTGCCAGTCAGAGCCATCTTGTTGTGCAGCTGAATATTTGTATGGGCATACAACAAAATAGCACTGGCTGGCCCTGAGAACTGCGCCATTTTTTTTAGGTCACTTTGGTGCTGGACTGAGCTAGCAAGAGCCATTTTAAAAGGAACATTCAGGGGGCAGGAGACAAGGGAGCATCCGTCCTGCCCCTTTCACTAAGCAGACCCCATGGAAGGGATAAATGGGTGCTGGGATGGGGAGGGGAAGAGAAGAGAAGAGAAATTGGAGGGGCCCAGCCTCCAGCCACTTTTATTGTAGGGGATTAGAGGGAACCTGGAGGTCCCAAGCTCCAGTACGATTTTTCAGGAGAGCCCCAGGGAAGTCATGGGGAAGCCTTGGCAAGGCTCAGGGTAAGATCTGCTCCAGGGAGGCTTCAGGGAGGCCTTGAGAGGCCATGGGAAGTACCTGGGAAGCCTTGTGTAGGCCCCAGGGAAGCCTTGGATCAGCCCTGGGGAGGCCACACTGAAGCCTCGGGGAAGCCCCACCAGGAAGCTTCAGGTCAATAGGGATTTTTTATAATTTTTGTGTTCTTTGTATGTTGTATTGATGTATTTCACTCTTTGGATGTAAACTGATTTGGATCCCTGTTTTGGTGGGGGAAACAGAAATAGGAAACAATTAGAACATTTTCTGGTGATGTCATCAACGTGACAAGGGTGATTGAGTGTCCCCACTCTATTACATCACAGGTTATCTAGTAGCAGCAACTTAGAATTCCAGGGTCAAGAACCCCATTTCCACTAATATCAAAAGCAACAGGGCCCATTTCTTATCATGTTGAAGGGTTGTGGTGTGGGCTGGTTTGGGGGTGTGATTTGGGGTAGGCGCAGGAATAGGCAAGGTGTGGATGGATTTACATTCCTTCCACGTCTATGGAGAGGATGGGGCCTGGGAGACATGGGCAGGGCTTAAGTGGGAAGTGTATGCTGATTGGCTAACTTAACCTGTCAAGCTCTATGGTTTTGAGTTTGACATATAATATGCCCATTCTACTACTTGACTGTAACGTTAGCCTTGTAGGCTATTTTCCATTTTAGAGGACCGTTCTATACATTCATTTCTAGGATTTCAGCCTTTCCTACATCAATTGTTGTACACAGTACTTTGTGTCTCCAATAATCTTTTCCTGTCCCTGAAACTGATATTCTTCCTCTGTCTCTGCTTTATGATATAATCAGAGCAATGTATTATGGGAATTTGTGATTCTCAGAAACATGAAGAGTGTACTTAAATTTCTTTTTCATGGCCTTTAGTTTTTTTTGTTAAAAAAAAGTTAGAAAATTAGCAAAATATCCATTAAAATAGACATCAAAAGAGCAATGAGTTTTATTTGTAGGATTTTGAATTCGTGAGATCGTCTCTTTAAATATGAAATTTCAATTGTCATCATCGAATCGTTTTTGTACACGAGCGCATTCATCTTTGAAACATTTACCCCCTCCCCCGAGGGGAGGGCAAACTAACAATGCAAGCTCTGAAGTGAAAAGCTTGATAGAAAGGAAGCCTGTGCTCATGTGTCACTTTCAATAACTGGTGCGTTTGATTTAAGTGAAAAAAAGAAGAGAGAAAGAAAGGCAGCTGTGGGTGAAGCTATAAAGGGATGGCTCGGAAATCTTTGTGCGTTGAAAGCGTCATTGTCCATTATCCCGTAGCAGTGCACTATCCTAAAGCTGATGAATTACTTAAGTCTTTAAGTGCAGGCCAAGAATATACACAGAAGGGCATAAAGCCAAGACTGGGCTAGATTTGCACATCACCTTCCTCGGCTAGCAGTGCTTTAAGCCTAATCCTGTGGGAGCCCTTTATGTAAACTTTGCAAGTCTTCCCTGGTCTTAGAATTGCACAGAAACCTTTACATCGTGCTCACACACACACACACACACACACACACACACACACACACACACACATATACATGAGATCAGAAACTCTGATCAGAATTTTATTGCTTTTATTAAACCACACAAACATGCCTAATGAAGCTGAGTTATTCTTTTTTTTAAGATCACAATATTTTTCTGTCGGTGTTCATGTGCGTTATATAAACTGTAGAATAAAGAAAAACAATGAAAGAAAAAAACAAAACGGAATTAGTAGCCACTCTTCTTTCTTAACAAAAGAGAACAGATCAAAGTTGTGTTTATTTATTTATTTACATTCCGCTTTTCGACACTTCACAGCAGATCGCATTCAGGTAGTGCGGGTATTTCCTTGTCTGTTGTTGCATTGTTCAGAGCTCTGGTTCTCGGGACAGTGTTATGAGTTTTGTCTGTCCTCCTGCGTATCTTTTTATTTTTGCATGTCAGCCTCTCCACTTAACTTGACTGTGCAGGTTTTTCCCATTATAGAAATATGCTCTATAGAGAGGTGGGAGGCAGGTGGAAGCCCCTCCTCCTGTACGTCCCCTGCAAGGCATTATTGAGGTCCCCAGCTTGCCTCTAATAACGTCAGAAGCCCCATGAGGTCACCGTGACTGAGTCAGAATGCGGGCGGGACCCAGAGTCGTGCACGCTCACCCCCAGCCACTTTACCGTAGCGTTCCCTTCAGCTTCTGACGGCTCTTTCATCTGGCATGAAAAATGTATAACTTCCTTTTCTTTTACCCCAGTGCTGCCTTTGGGTTTGGGCTTCATACGCTGATTCCAGCGGGTTTCGACAGAAGCACAGAGCACGACGGCAGATGGAGATCACCCACTTTGCCCACCTGCAACTGCTGTGCAGTTTCGTGGCTTTATAGGCATCGCGGTGAATTGTGAGCAAGGGACTTTGGTTTTTCAACTCGGTTCAAGTTGATGGACCGCTTGGGTCTTTTTCTGCTTTTGCCCTGCTATGTTACTAGGTTACCAGGGCTTCCCAAACTCTCCCGGTGGACCCCCGCAGCCAGCCAGGTTTCCAGAATATGTGACAGGGCTAGCTAAAGGTGGCCCTTGGCTACCACGTCGGACGCCCTGGAGTAACCATTAAGCAAAACTGAGCCCGGGCGTAGGGCACCAAGGGAAGGGGGGCGCACCGCACACGGGTTGAAAATTTGCAGTTTTTCCTGTTGCCCCCTAGTTGTAAGTAAATAATTTGCTTATATTGCTTACCGCTATTTAGTGTTAAACTTTTTACACATTTTTATTAGTTTATCTTTAATATAACTGTGGGATCTGGCCTGGAAGAAAGCTGAATGTTTAATCTATTTCACCTTCAGCACTTGATGTCTTCTCAGTGAAGCAAGGGAAGGGCCGAGGGGAGCACCACTGTTGGGCTGTGCTTAGGGCATCAGTCGGCCTTAATCCGGCCCTGCTCTGGAAAGATGTAACGTGCTGAGACGTCCAGTGGCCGGTTACGGTCATTTACAGCGCACAGGATCAGCGGCAGGGGCTGGGGTCTGACTCTTTTACAGAGCTCTGACTGCATAAATAACGAGGCTCCCTACGGACAAAGCTCATAGGAGGGGCAGGAAGAACGCCCTCTAAGAATTGTATACTTCTTATGGGAGTATCGACATAAACCTTCACTGAGAGCCGGGGTTAAGTTAATTGGATGTGAAAGAGTGCTGAGTTACCAGGAAAGGTGATTTGCCGCTGTGATATGCGGCACAGACTGCACATTGGTATTTCCACCATGGTTATGGGCTCTGGGTTGCCTCATCTTCTTTCTCTCTTCTTGATTATAAATTGACATCTTGGAGCCGCCACCCTGAGCTTGTGAAAGAAGGGAACAATTTTCGCCAGTGGGAGATCACAGATTATTTGGAAATCTATATTTCAGTCTCTCCCTCCCTCTCTCTCTCTTCTCTCGCTATCTCTATGGGTCCCATTGAAATATTCAGGTGATTGAAAATAAGGAAAGGAAAGAAATTATATTTTTTTCAATAAAGGCATAAAATGTCTCTAATGCAACCTAACTACTGCAAACAGCAGTACAGCATAACTCTTGGAGAAATGCTAAACTAAAACCGGTGCATTATAACCTTCAGGAGACTGCTGTTTGCCATTGATTGAGTTGTATGGGCCTTCCTTTTATCTCCATCGTGACCAGTCAAGGAATGCATTAAGGGCTTCTCTCAGTGTCATCATGTAATTCAATAAAATAGGAAGGGCCTTTCCGTGCTGAATTGTGCTTTCACTCTGCTCATCCAGAAGGCTTAACTGTTATTTTATTTGGAGCTCTAGAATAATCTCTTCAGAGCTCAAAAAATGGAAGCGAAATCACCCCTTAAGAACTTCAGTCCCTGAGATGATTCTCTATTCTTGATCCCCCTTCAACTGTATCGCTATCCATTTTCACCAAGACTTATGACCTTTGCAATGTATGTTTTCATTTATCTATATTTTTAATTTTGCATTTCTAGATGGTAAGCTAGCACCCTCGTAAATTTATAAATATATAGCACATACAGTACAATGAATATATGTTTAGATAGTTAGATAAAGAGGCTAAACCGAGTCCATATGAATTTAGACAACATAAGAAGAGAAATGCCTTCGATATTCAGAAAAAAAAATTGAAAGATACAGAAAGTGGAATCCATTTGTCCTTATGACCTTATGATATACATTGATTGCATTTTCTTTTCATGTCTCTTGGTGAAAGGGCCAATGCCCGGATCCTCTCATGCAAGAAAGGAGGTGGACAAAAGCCCACAGCTAAGTTCCCAACCAATTGATAAATAATCATGCACTGAACTGTGTGAAAGTTTAGGCACCCCCTGGTCAAATTATAAAAGTTTCAATAAATCTCTGAGTAAACAGAAGCTGGCACAACCTCTAAATAGTACAAATACCAAAAATGTCCAACAGCTAAGTGAAAGAATACCCAAACTCTATAAAAACGTTCACCGGGCGAATGTCTGGTATCTAATTTACGCAATACTTTTTATTCTTCAGGTATCTCATTAAAGGACAGTGATCCACTTGCTTTCATCCTCGTCCCAATGATTTCTATCATTTTCGTATATATTTCTTGTTTAATATTAATTCAATGAGCTCGCTTCAAAAGTCCCGGCTCGTGCTTTCTGCCCGTCGCTGCGCTTCGGACAATCTCCATTTCTTCTTCCTGCCTCCTGTCCTGAGAGGGTGGGGTTACCAGGAATTTAGAAGCACGGAGATTTGACTTTGGGTCCAAGAGTTGCCTTCCGAAATAGTCCGAGGACCCAGAGAAGAGGTCTGAAATTTAAAAAAAAAGGGGAGTTAGTTCCCTATTCCTCACCTGTCTGACTTCTTCAGTGTCCTGGAGAAAGCTGATTTTCTTCCGGGGGAGTCGGAAACCATCTGCACAGGAGCTTCTGAAGTCTTCCCGCGGGAAATTCCAGTTTGCTGCTGGGAAGTGGCCTGCATCCAGTTTGCAGGCACCGCTGGGGAAGGGAGGGTCCCATATGAAAGTGCAGGATCTTTCTTCTGCAACCTTATCTCCTGCGCTCAAGTGCAGCTTTGAAAACTGCACCCTTTGTGATTCTTTTCCTCCGCAACCAAGTATTCAATAAAAGGATTTATTTTATTTATTTATTTTTGTTAACCACCGGCTTGTGCGGGGTGTGTCTTCTGCTGTAAGAAACAAAACCTCCACAGGAAGCCTAAGGGTCCTGAATGACTTTTTTTCCCCCTCCACCACCACCAGGAAAAGAACCCAGGATCACGGATCAGGACGCGGTCCCCGGCATTACCCACCGTTAGCCAACCAACAGGGGCAACAGCTGGAAGAGGGAGGGGGGATATGATAGAGGTGTTTAAAATCATGAGAGGTCTAGAACGGGTAGATGTGAATCGGTTATTTAAAGACTAGGGGGCACTCCATGAAGTTAGCATGGGGCACATTTAAAACTAATCGGAGAAAGTTCTTTTTCACTCAACGCACAATTAAACTCTGGCATTTGTTGCCAGAGGATGTGGTTAGTGCAGTTGATGTAGCTGTGTTTAAAAAAGGATTGGATAAGTTCTTGGAGGAGAAGTCCATTACCTGCTATTAAGTTCACTTAGGGGCGGATTTTAAAAGGCCCGCGCTTGTAAATCCTTCCGGATTTACGCGCGCAGGGCTATTTTGCATAGGCCGCCGGCGCGCGTGAAGCCCCGGGACGCGCGTAAGTCCCGGGGCTTTCGAAAAGGGGAGGGAGGGGGCGTGTCCGGGGCATTCCCGAAATGACGCGGCGTTTCAGGGGCGGGCCCGGGGGCGTGACGCCGGCCCAGGGGCGTGGTCGAGGCCTCCGGACCAGCCCTCAGCAGGCGTAACTGTGCCGACAAAGGTAGGGGGGGGGGGGTGGGTTAGGTAGGGGAAGGGAGGGGAAGGTGGGGGGAGGGCGAAGAAAAGTTCCCTCCGAGGCCGCTCCGAAATCAGAGCGGCCTCGGAGGGAACAGGCAGGCCGCGCTGGGCTCGGCGCGCGCAGGTTGCACAAATGTGCCCCCCCTTGCGCGCGCCGACCCTGGATTTTATAAGATACGCGCGGTTACGCGCGTATCTTATAAAATCCAGCGTACTTTTGTTTGCGCCTGCTGCGCGAACAAAAGTACGTGCTCGCGTATCGTTTGAAGATCTACCTCTTAGAGAATAGCCACTGCCATTAGCAATGGTGACATGGAATAGACTTAGTTTTTGGGTACTTGCCAGGTTCTTATGGCCTGGATTGGCCACTGTTGGAAACAGGATGCTGGGCTTGATGGACCCTTGGTCTGACCCAGTATGGCATTTTCTTATGTTCTTAAGAGTATCCCGGATGATGTTGCATGGCACATCCTCTTCCCTTAGCCTCTTTCCCTTGGAAGTGAACCAAAGTGAAGGACCAGCTTAGGAAGGGAACATGAACTTCATGCACGGCAACTCGCTGGCATTCAGCCTTGACATATATGGCAGGGAAAATGAATATTGGTAATAAAATCCCCTGTTAAATTTCATTACTATTAAACAAGCAAACTCTCCCAGCCAGAAAAATCAATTCACCCGTTATGAGTTTCCATTAGTCATATAATTTACCGTCTAATAAGGCGAGATTTAATTGCAAGGAACTTATTTTTCCAGGAAGTGGCTTTTAATGGTGACATCCCAGTGTTGCCTCACTATCACTCCAAGAGAATAAATGAAAAGGAAGAAAATATTCAACTATCAAAATACAAATGGCAAGAAATATTATAGCCTGCAGTAAAACCACTTAACAGTTTAATACCCAATATTACGTTATTAATGACTCCTTTGACTTGCAGCATATTCGCTGTTCTCTGGCAGCGAGCCCAGAAATCATGTAAAGTGAGAGGCAATAATAATTAACAAATGTGGGAAAAGCACAATATACATTTTTTAATGGCTTTTTTTTTTTTTTTGGTGGATTTCAGCATTTCTAGTAGAGCAGCGTTTTCTACCTTGCCTCCAGTTTCTCTCCTTCTCCTTCTCCAGACAAATTTGGTAATTTAGTCTCACAGCAATGCCAGACATAGAAAATATAAGATAAATAACTGGAAGAAGAGAGCAGTGAAAAATCTCGGTTGATATACTATACGGTGCAATGAGCCGAAGGTAATGCAGGAGTTCTCCTGTTTTGATCTGTGTCTGTGGCCACAAATGCTTAATAGTACATTTTGCACGATGGGTGTATGCAAAAAAAAAACCCATTATCGTTGGGGGCAAAAGAGCAAGGATGCAGACCACGGCAGTGCACTTTGTCCATCTGAGCTCCTACCTGGATTGCGGGTTTCAGCATTTTTTCCCCCTGCCTTTATCTGTAGTTGTAAGGTAATGCCTTTCTGAATCCTCTCTGGAACCATAGACCCAGTTCCTAGTTTGGATGGCTGAGGCCTCTCCATCGGACCATGAAGCAACTTTAAGCCCCAGGGTATGGCCTCCTGCACCACTTCTGAGAGGCATGGAATTACAGGCAGCCATTCCACGTCAGGGCTGTTAACGGTCGTTGAGTAGCGAGAGGCAGGTATAGGAGAGGAATTCTTGCTAGCCTCCGCACGTAGCTCAAGAAAGGAAAATGGTCTTCAACTTGCCTCGGTGAACGTTTCCTCCATTGAGATTTATGAGATTGAAAATAGCCCCTACGCTTGTTGTGGAGAGTCAGCCCCAGGTGCCAGAGTCAACGTGGGGCAGGTTTGCATGCCGTCGGCTTCAAAGAGCATCAAACAGAAAGGATTTCTGCGGTGGAGGCAAGACAGACCGAGCAGGCCCACAGACCGCTGAGGCCTAATGCGATAACTTCAGACTCCATCTGGACGGCAATTGAATCAGCAGAGAAATATAAATTGCATGGGATTTTGATGAAGTTCTGTTTTTTTTCCAACAGAAGTTAAAACTAAATAGCAAGAAAACAATTTGTATTTAGACAACCCACACAACTAAATTTGAAATTCTCGAACCACATGTTTCTGGGATATAAATCTGTCACTTCTTCAATAAAGAAAATTTGGTTGTGAAAGTTCAAATGGAAAATTAAAAAAAAAAACAACCCAGCCATAGACATCTTAATTTGCAGCTGTTCAATTTTCCTTAATCCCTGCTTATATCTCCATGGGATCTGTTTAAAAAGTATCTGGAGGAGGTGTTGGGGGTTCTCTACAGAGGCAGTAGATTACTAGGATATATTACCTGCCCTCAAGAGAACGGGTGAAGAGAATACCCACGTCGAACCATTATCTATTGATAGCCTGGATGCAAGTCACATCTTAAAAGCGCCTATTAACGATGAGATAACTTTTGCCACTTCGGTTGTCATTTATTCTTGAGCCCTGAAAATGTTTTTTTTTTCATTGTCGTGAATAACTTTGGTAAAAGGATTTTGATTTTTTTTTTCTTTTTTATGTATTTCTAAGACTGGAGCACAAAGTCTTTCTTTCTTATCATTGTAAATGTCTTGCTAAACGTCATGGAACAAGACATCTTTCCTGTGACCCTGGCCACGTAAGATATTTCTGGTAAGGTAAAGCAGTGATTCCGCTGCTGATCAATGTCCTTTTTCTGGAAGCAGAAAAATATAATCATATTTAGTCTAGCGTTGCACTCATCTCTTTTTTCTTGGTGGCATTTTTGTAGTGTTTTTAACAATGTATTTTTTCTTGTTGGTTATCCTTATGGTTCCTGGTATGTTTGAGGTCTAATAGGCAGCGATGCCACTAAGGGGGTCATTTTCCATGGAGTTTCCGCAAATCGCTCTTGCAAATTTAATGAGATTTGGACAATGTTCTCTCAACCTAGAACTTATCCAATCCTTTTTTAAACACCGCTATACTAACTGCACTAACCACATCCTCTGGCAACAAATTCCAGAGTTTAATTGTGCATTGAGTAAAAAAGAACTTTCTCCGATTAGTTTTAAATGTGCCCCATGCTAACTTCATGGAGTGCCCCCTAGTCTTTCTATTATCCGAAAAAGTAAATAACCGATTCACATCTACCCGTTCTAGACCTCTCATGATTTTAAACAGCTCTATCATATCCCCCCTCAGTCGTCTCTTCTCCAAGCTGAAAAGTCCTAACCTCTTTAGTCTTTCCTCATAGGGGAGCTGTTCCATTCCCTTTATCATTTTGGTCGCCCTTCTCTGTACCTTCTCCAGTGCAATTATATCTTTTTTGGGATGTGGTGACCAGAATTGTACACAGTATTCAAGGTGCGGTCTCACCATGGAGCGATACAGAGGCATTATGACATTTTCCGTTTTATTCACCATTCCCTTCCTAATAATTCCTAAAATTGTTTGCTTTGACTGCCGCAGCACACTGAACCGATGATTTCAATGTGTTATCCACTATGACGCCTAGATCTCTTTCTTGGGTTGTAGCACCTAATATGGAACCCAACATTGTGTAATTATAGCATGGGTTATTTTTCCCTATATGCATCACCTTGCACTTATCCACATTAAATTTCATCTGCCATTTAGATGCCCAATTTTCTAGCCTCACAAGGTCTTCCTGCAATTTATCACAATCTGCTTGTGATTTAACTACTCTGAACAATTTTGTATCATCTGCAAATTTGATTACCTCACTCGTATTTCTTTCCAGATGTATTCCACACATTAAGAAAGGTGGAAAGCAGGCAAATAAACGGTATTAAAATGAAACAAAGGCTGTGACATACCTCATAAAAATAATAAAGATAAAAAGTTAAAAATGATAAAAGGATAGTAAATGAATGAACCAAAGCTTTAGAACCATAGTAAAAAAAACAAAACAGATTGTGGGTAAAAAATGGAATATTCATTTGAAGTTGATCAAATAAATAAATGAAAAAATAGACAATCAATGAATTGATACACTTTTGTAACAGCTACATTTATATTGTTTTTCTTATTTTTTTAATTATGCTCAATTTATTTTACCATTGTAAGTATATTCTCATTATGGATTTTTACTTTCCATGTTTTAGTATTATTATTACTCATTGTTCCATTTTTTAATCACAGTCCGATTTATTTTTATTAAGATTTTTAATAAGGTTTTTTAAGCTGACTACACCGGTTACTCATACTTTTACATATTTTTTATTGTTTGGTATGTGGCCCCTCTTTTGTACCTTTTATTTCATTTCTTATCATTACTCATTATCATAGTCTGATTTATTTTTACTATGGCCTTTCAACTTGACTGCTGCGATGTTCTACGCTGTTTCCGAGCTGTCACATACTGGCATTTCATGGCCACACCCCCACCTTTGATTGACATGAATTTTGGCGTTTTTTTTCAGCTTTTAACACACTCACAGTGGCCATTTTAGCTCTTTTTGCGATTAGAGTGGAGACTGCTACAGTCTCAATTTGAGCAACTCAAAGTAAGTAGAACACGAGTTAACAGCGCCTTGTTTTTGCTATTTTTAATTGAAACTAGGTTTTACTTCCTGTTATCCTTTAGTTTTTATAGAGTAGAACAGTCAGTTAATCATGTCAGATGCTTTGCTCACTGTGGTCTGTGCCTTTTAGATTTAGTACAATTGTGATATATTCATATTTTATACCACCTAGAGTAAGGGTTTCCTTTTTCTTTGCACAAGTAACACCACGGTAAACTAAGATTTAAGTGCCAATGTTAGTGCTTCCTTATTTTATGCCATTGCCGTGTGAATTATACTAAGTTCAAAATCCAAAATAATTTTGTAGCAGTATTAATATAAGTGGCACCACACCAATATGCACCCTTTACTATTTCTTTTTAATTGCTTTTACTTAGTATTTTGTCATTAACAATATTTTGATTTTTTTAAATACTGTTTTTTATTTTTTACCTGCACACTTTTACAGACCAGCAGACAAGTTCGGTGTGAGATCAAACTCATACACATTATAAGCAGGTAAGATCATTTGTCATGCCACCTCTTTGCTCTATGCCTTTCCACTACATGTTGCAGATGTATGTGATTCAAGGAAGTTGTCTCTCTGTATATGTTACCATTATATATGTATGTATATATATATAATTAATCATGATTTTAAATTATGTTCTTGTATGTCCTGTATTGTGAGTTATATTTGTTATTTATATTTTAGCCCCCGTGTGCGGGCGAAACTGGGCCTGAGTCTGGCACAATATA
This sequence comes from Rhinatrema bivittatum, assembly GCF_901001135.1. Taxonomy (NCBI): domain Eukaryota; kingdom Metazoa; phylum Chordata; class Amphibia; order Gymnophiona; family Rhinatrematidae; genus Rhinatrema; species Rhinatrema bivittatum. The sequence goes on from NC_042619.1 coordinate 350,194,368, forward strand.
TAAAGAATAGGTCTCCATTCAATTAAAGTTTTCAAACGCACAACTCCTTGGCGCCTGTACTATAAGCAGGCCCATCACTGGGCTAGCTGGTATGCCAGGCAGTCCACGCAGAAGCGGTCCTTTTAGTTGACATGGCCAGACGGAGTCCCCCTTCGATGAAATGGCCACATACAAATGGATGCATTAGGGCTCTCTAGAGGCTTGCGTCTGTGGCCCATCCCTGAACCTGATATATTGGCACCCTGGGTGGTCACCTGTCTTGCCCACTCATTCCAACAGTCCTGGCTGTAAGTAGGTAAAATATTTTGACTAGACAGGCCTGGTGGTCTTTATCTGCCTACAGATTCTCTATTTCCATAGACCCTTATTCAGAAAGGACTTTTCCCATATTCTGTGCCTATGGAAAAAAATATTTTTTTGAAAAAGACCCAAAATCCGAAGGCTCAGATGCCAACGAAAAATGACGTTACACCGTGCACAGCTGAGAGCCAATTCCTGAAATGCTGGCAGAAGATATGGGTTGAAAAGGAGATTTGCATAACGAGTGGAGACTGATTGATAAACTGATTAGGAGAGCCTAGAGTGGTCCCCCATAATGAGGATTATTTCTGCCAAGCATGACAAAAATTATTTTTGTTGTATTATTTATGTTTTTATCAAAGTACATTCACCACATTTGCAATCCTCTCTAGTATGTATATGTACAGTATGTGTGGGGTAGGGATAAGGGGCTTTAAGTAGGAGTATTTTTCATTTAACATATTTTCATCTGTATGTAAGAAACATGAATGTCCTTCATCTTTTTGTTGTGATGTATGTGCTTGAGCTACAGGCAGAATATGAGGAAAAAAACTCCACAAAATTATGTGCCACTGCTTTTGGCTTCCTCTGCATGGACATAAGCAGTTACAGCATGATCAACAACATCCCTCCACCCCTATTCCAGATGTTCATGAGAGGCAAGGGAAAGAATAAGAAAGGTGCAAGATGGTAACGAGCCAAATAGAATATTCCTCATCTAAGAGCAGGGTCTGGACTTATAAATCCCATAAACCCAAGTTACGTCTTTTTTTCTTTTATTTTCTGGATTACACAACAGCACTCTTAACTCACCATGCTTGTATTGATATTCTTTGGTTACCCACGATTTTTCACCTTCCTCTCCTCACTTCTCTCCCCCCCCAAAAAAAAAAAAATATAGCAGGGACTTATCCTCAGACTGAAATGATTTTCAATCCACTTTAAATATCTCGAATATCTTTTTTTATGTTCCCATTTTATGATGGTCTCGGCTGGCCCGTGAAATAACTCATATTATCTTGTGTGTGTGTGTGTGTGTTTGTTTTTTTTCCAGTCGCCAGCTTCTCTCCCGGACTTCTTGCATTTATTTATAGAGGAAGGGGTATTGTTTGCTTTCCTCGGCTAGGTGCTTTTGACAGCCTGTCTGTGCCAACACGCTGCAGAAGAGACGCCTGCTAATACTAATTTTCAGAGCCACGGAGCACACAACAGGCATCAGGGAATATTTAACAACGTCAGAGGCTAAGCTCTAGGTAGCATATAAAAAGCCTGGCAGGTTTTCATATAATGTGGATTTTATTATGTCCTATTTTTTTTCCCCCATTCTTCTGTTGTGTGCTAAAGGCCTGGATTTTAAAACCCCTGGCGCGTGTAAATCCCCAGGTTTTACGAGTGCGGCCGGGCCTTACGCGCGCCGGTCCAATTTTCAAACGGGCCCGGTCCTGCGCGCATGTTGTTATAAAACCGCGCGTCCGTGAGCGTGCGCTGGGTAGCGCGCGTATTTTTTTTTTTTTAAATCTATTCCTAAGCGTGCTGTCAGCACAATACCTTATCAGGTTTTTTGTTTTGGTATAAATTAAAAAAACAAAAAACAACCTACAGGTTATTGAAAAAATAAAGAATCATCTGCAGTGCAAACCAAGCCTGAATTCAGAAATGTACTTAAAGCATTTTAATGAGTTCCTATAAAGGGTTTTGTACTTTAAGGCTTGGAAAATATTTGCGGTAAAAAAAAAAAAACCTCTTAAATGAGATTAAGGGTTGGCTTTTAGACCTTGACATCTTGGGATGGTGCCAGATAGCAATCTAGTGATTGGGTCATTTACTATCGGCCTGTTCAGATAATGCCCAAGTGAGTCACAGTACCTAATGCCTTTCAAAAGAGCCATGAGACCCACAAAGTTAATTACATTAAGACGCTGTAAGTAAGGAATACTGAATGGAAATTGGACAGTGACTCAGACCATGTATTTAAGGCTGAAAGATTTTTGGCCTTTACTCATAAATAATGTTTTCTTCCAGTAATATAATTAGCACAAGTCTGTTTTTACAGAAAATCTATGTATGGAGATAATATATACAAAAGCAAGCCATTAAAGACTGTAACCAGAACTCTATAAATAAGCACCTGCTAAATTCTGAAGCATGTTCCGGGTCTGTCTGCTAGCCCTTTACCCAAAGTATCTTCAGAAATATATGGGGCAAGTGACAGAAAGTTTCTATCCAATCAATAAGATGGAGTAGCTAAACATTTCATGCCCCTTAATCTAGAACATGGGAGGTTTTCAGGGCAGAGGAAATTAAAAATCACGAATAGATCGTTTCAAAACAGATAAACAACCATAAATGGGATGCACACGTGATATTTATCGGCCTGGGCTTTTCCAGTGAATAAACAACTTCTCAGTATGTTGCTGCTGATATGCAAAAGTTAAAAAAAAGAAAAGCGCTCACCAGTGCTTGAGTGTAGTCTAGCCATTCAGGGAGCAATTTTCAGACAGACCACAAAGGGTCTGATGTAATAGAAAGAAAATAAAAAAGTTAGATTTAAGTTTTAGCTCACATTTTCTTTGTCCATGTGATTAAAATTGAATTATTTCCCTGTGCAGTAAACTTGTGGTTTGTTAAAACATCAGAAGTTTTAGAAAAAAGAGCAACATGTGCACAGAAGGCATTTTTAACATGCATATAATATGATTTATGCAATAAATAATGTACAGCCTTCTGTGAATTAAATAAGATTTATATGCACAAATCACAATTGGGCGGATTTTAAATGCCCTGCGCGTGTAAATCCGGCCGGATTTACATGCGCAGGGCCCTCGTGCGCTGGCGCGCCTATTTTGCATAGGCCGCCGGCGCGCGCAGAGCCCCGGGACGCGCGTAAGTCCCGGGGCTTTCTAAAAGGGGCGGGGAGGGGGCGTGTCAGGGGCGCCAGCCCGGGGGCGTGGTCGAGGCCTCCGGACCAGCCCCCGGGTCGGGTGATCGCGCGCCAGCAGCCCGCTGGCACGCGTAGATTTACATCTGCTTTTAGCAGGCGTAAATCGTGGAACAAAGGTAAGGGGGGGGTTAGATAGGGCCGGGGGAGTGGGTTAGGTAGGGGGAGGGGAAGGGGGGGGAGGGCGAAGGAAAGTTCCCTCTGAGGCCGCTTCGAAATCGGAGCGGCCTCAGAGGGAACAGGCAGCGCGCCGACCCCGGATTTTATAAGATACGCACGGCTACGTGCGTATCTTATAAAATCCAGCGTACTTTTGTTTGCGCCTGCTGCGCGAACAAAAGTACGCGATCGCACAAATTTAGAAAATCTACCCCTCTGTGCAGAAAACGTGATCTGTGCACACAGGGGCAGATTTTCAAAGACTTACGTGCGTAGGGGGGGGTTACGCGTGCCAGGCCTATTTTCAAAAGGCCCGGCGGCGCGCATAAAGCCCCGGGATGCGCGTATGTCCCGGGGCTTTTCTGACTGGGCGGGCAGGGGGGGCGTGCCCTGCCCAGACCCCGCCCATGCCTCTGTTGGTGAAACATTGTTTTTTTGGTGCACATACCAAGAGGTACACGCATACCCACCCAGATTTTAAAATCCGCGCGCCACGCTGAGTCACGCGCGTATCTCCCGGCCTCGGTGTATGCGGGGCTTTCAAAATCTACCAACAAGGGTGGATTCCCACAGCACAAACGTTGGGCTCAGTCCCACAGTCTAGAATTAGGTCAAGTAACGTTGCTCCCATTCTGACCGGGAGTTAAATGTCCGGCATTCAGATACCATGAGTTGAGCCTACTTGCCTCACTGCATCAATGAGTAAGGGCTAATGCCGTCATTAAAATGGGATTTAAATGGACGATTGCTAATTTGTGCACATAAATTTTTTTGTATGCAAAGCTCCTAGCTGCCTGGCAGTGAGGGTTCTGTTTAATACCACATTACCTTTTGAGCAGCGTCTAGGGAACCAAACAGCATTCACCAATACATTTTAATTATCTTCATAAACAGAGGCATCAGCACAGGGATACTGAAAGTCCATCATAACACCGGCAAGCATAAAGTCTGATTAGTGAATCATAGGCTTACAAACGGGTGGGTCATAAATAATCATCCCTCTGAAATCTGCCCGTGGATGCCATGGTGCCCACGGACTCTGCCCCTGCTTTCTCCTGCAGACAAAAATGTGCCGCCAGCCAACTTGCGGAGATTTGAAAATCCGATCTGCTTGAAGCCTGCTCCCCCCCAATCCATGCATTTGAATTAAATTGACCGCGATAAACTACCTGGTACCATTTTGGGTACCTTGAGCGAGCTACTTCACCCTATTGTAGTGCTGAGATGATAATTTTATTGTCAGTTAAGTCATTGTAGTTGATTTAGGTCATGCTTAGTCCTTCAGAGTAGAATTGTTAGGCTGAGACCGATCTCTGACTGTATGCTGCCTTCTTCAGATGGATACCTGCCTTGGGTGAACTCATTATTCCAAAACATCTGGGTAATAAATCCAAATAAATAGATAAATAACTCTACACTTGTTGTTTCTACACCCTCGCCCTCTTCCTGCCCTGCAAAATGCCTCCCCTTAACCTGGCTATAAAAGCATGAAGCCCAGGAATATGCTGAGCCGAGCAGAAGAAGGCAATTTCCGGCCAGGCCAGTTTATTCCAGGATATCTCTCTTTCGTCTGGGTAAACGGCTTTGAAATTGCCCCCTCTGTGTATAAAGGGCGTCTTTATGGTTCTAACCTTATCCGAGCAAAATGAATTCCCGATTTATTCTTGGCTTGTGCTGTCCTCTTCAAATAGGACTACAGCAAATAAATAGCAGGTTTACGGAAGGGGGAAAAAAATCAAATTAAAACATTTTGTTAGTGAAGGCAAAATAAAAAATAAAATGTCTGCAGCAAGGCAGTTTATATTATATTTATTTATTTATTTGGGCGTCTTATATATCGTCGTTCCAAAAGACGATCACTATGGTTTAACAAAGTCAGCATGCGTATTCTGGGTCATCGTTCCTATACTTGGTCAACATTCATATTCTAGGTTACCCCAACAGCAAATACATATATATAGGTCAATATATCAACATCAGGTACATGTTAACTAGGGGGTTATGATAGTGGTTTGTAATCCATAATTTCTATTTCATTGCCCTTCACGTATTTATCATTGAGTTGTCATGTTTCTCTTTACATCTTTTCATTACTTATTGCTCATTCTACTAACATTATCTATGCTTTTTGACAGCGACGTTATCGGCATATTGATATTTTAAGTTAAATCATATGCATTTCTGAAGAGCCATGTTTTCAGTTCACATTTCTGTTATCGTACGTAATGTTTCTGGAACAGCGTTCCACAGCTTGGGGCCCTCTATGGAAAACATTCAGTCTAATATTTGTGTTAGATTTGTAGGTATTCGGTCCTCTGTTTTGCGATCTTAGAGCTCGCTGTGGAGTGTACGGTTGAAGTGTCACTCCTATTAAGCAGGGGTTAATGTCGTGATGATATTAAAAATTAGAGTTATTACTTTATAATGAATTCTGGATTATGTAGTTTACAAGGAAGCCTAAGGTACATTCTTTAGCTAAATTTAAATGTATACCTCAGTAACTATTATGTTAAAATCATAGGGCCTGATTTTACTGCATTATTGTATTTCTCTGTTTTAATTGATTGTAAACCATTGTGAAGGCCTTACCGATGTGACGGTATAGAAAAATAATAAAGCCATAAAAAGTATTTACTCCAGTAAGTGGGCTTTTGAAAATTGCTACAATATATGCCGTTGAATTGTCCATAGGATTTACTTGAGTAAGTGCCCTTTACACACACAAATAGTTTTTGAAAATTGCTACAATGGAATGTTACATATACGTGCCTAACTCCTTTGAAAATTACACCATAATCTAATAGATATTGATTGTATAGATTGAAGCATGTATCCATTAGTCATGTTTATCAGTAACCTTTTAATCCTTCATTAAATTTCATATCTACATTTTTTTAAAAGCATATTTCAATTATTCTCTGATAGGACTGATGTTTCTAATTAATAATGAGTGTGTGATCATGTAAGTAGCTAATGCATATTCCACGTTTCTATACTGTACTGTACTTGAATGGGAGCGGCATTACGGTGTCCATGTAAATAAATTGCCTGTTAAGCTCCAGGCTACTGAAGCAAGGTCTTCTGTAACAAGATGATCCGTCTTCACGTCAGCTTTGTTATGACAGGCGCGGCACAGGAGGGGCAAGGTAAGAGAAATCCTGTCTTAGAGGAGGCTCAAACCCAGTAATTGGAATGATTTGTGGAAATCCAGGAGGATGACATTTTGTCTAAAAAGGCAGGGAGTGAACAGAGAAAAGATCAACATTTCAATTCACTGAACAATTATATGATTGGAAGTGCTGAATAGAGATGTGAATCGTGTCCTCGATCGTCTTAACGATCGATTTCGGCTGGGAGGGGGAGGGAATCGTATTGTTGCCGTTTGGGGGGGTAAAATATCGTGAAAAATCGTGAAAAATCGTAAAAAATCGAAAAAACGTAAAATCGCAAAACCGGCACATTAAAACCCCCTAAAACCCACCCCCGACCCTTTAAATTAAATCCCCCACCCTCCCGAACCCCCCCCCCAAATGACTTAAATAACCTGCGGGTCCAGCGGCGGTCCGGAACGGCAGCGGTCCGGAACGGGCTCCTGCTACTGAATCTTGTTGTCTTCGGCCGGCGCCATTTTCCAAAATGGCGCCGAAAAAATGGCGGCGGCCATAGACGAACACGATTGGACGGCAGGAGGTCCTTCCGGACCCCCGCTGGACTTTTGGCAAGTCTTGTGGGGGTCAGGAGGCCCCCCCCAAGCTGGCCAAAAGTTCCTGGAGGTCCAGCGGGGGTCAGGGAGCGATTTCCCACCGCGAATCGTTTTCGTACGGAAAATGGCGCCGGCAGGAGATCGACTGCAGGAGGTCGTTCAGCGAGGCGCCGGAACCCTCGCTGAACGACCTCCTGCAGTCGATCTCCTGCCGGCGCCATTTTCCGTACGGAAAATGGCGCCGGCCATACGCGTATGGCCAGCGCCATTTTCCGTACGAAAACGATTCGCGGCGGGAAATCGCTCCCTGACCCCCGCTGGACCTCCAGGAACTTTTGGCCAGCTTGGGGGGGCCTCCTGACCCCCACAAGACTTGCCAAAAGTCCAGCGGGGGTCCGGAAGGACCTCCTGCCATCCAATCGTGTTCGTCTATGGCCGCCGCCATTTTTCGGCGCCATTTTGGAAAATGGCACCGGCCGAAGACAACAAGATTCAGTAGCAGGAGCCCGTTCCGGACCGCTGCCGTTCCGGACCGCCGCTGGACCCGCAGGTTATTTAAGTCATTTGGGGGGGGGGTTCGGGAGGGTGGGGGATTTAATTTAAAGGGTCGGGGGTGGGTTTTAGGGGGTTTTAGTGTGCCGGCTCACGATTCTAACGATTTATAACGATAAATCGTTAGAATCTCTATTGTATTGTGTTCCATAACGGTTTAAGACGATATTAAAATTATCGGACGATAATTTTAATCGTCCTAAAACGATTCACATCCCTAGTGCTGAAATATAAGGCTGAGTAAATAAATAAAAAAATAAAAATGAATTCTAACCTTGTAAATCCAGTAGATATATATATGAAGAGTGGGATTTGTCAAATATTTGTTTTCCCATGCTCTCAGCACAGCAAACTGATCAAACAGTCCTGGAGTAAGTAAAGATAAGACATCAAAAAATATGGAGATTATATCCACAGAAATCCCAGTCATAACATTCATTTCATTGTTACTTTTGGAAAAAAACCTATGGGCTCTAGAATCAGAAGCAATGCAGATGCAGCCGTTTGAACTGCAGCTCAGGGTCTTTGTGGTGCATGCAGAACAGCCTCTGTTCAATTGTCCTGTTCCATGCATTGACATTTAGGGCAGCATTTGGGAAAGGCGAGAAGAGAGAGGCAGAATAGAGAAATCCATGTGGATTGTGCTTTGGACTCCACTTTTACAAAAAAGAAAAACTCAAACCAATTTCAAGAGAGAGAGAATCCAATGTACTACATTGCAAACCACTTTGCAAATGTGATTAAGCATGGAAAAAAATGGTAAATAGCTTGCATATTCACATTTGCAAATTATTTTGCATGCAGTTTATTTTTTTCATGCACAATTTTGCACTTGCAAAGCTGTTTGCAAAAAAATTATGGAAATTGAAAACTAAGCTGAAGGATGAATCCATTAGCAATTTGGCATTAGCACACTTTTCCACAAAATATTTTACAAATGCCAACTTTTCTTGCAAAAAGTGCAAACACCTCTGCAAAATGCAGATACTTATAGTGTGAAAAATTCCATGATTGCACGCAGACTTTTTTGCAAAAAATTAAGCCCACGAAACAAATAGAATATTATTATAATTAGCCCATATTTTCAGAAAATCTTTGTATGGTACCTGCTCATTTCGGTGAAAAATTGCACCATTTAGTGCATCAACCTCCAAGACTACTAACTTCTCACACTCTGCTACCATGAAATATGGCAAAGAAGAGGAGAATAATTTCAGTTTTAGTTTTCTTATTTTTTTTTTTTTTGTTGGGGGGGGGGGGGGGTTATTTTCTTTTGATTTGTTTCAATAATAAGAACCGAGAAAAATAATCATTTTATTTCTTCTCCGTCTTTCCACAAAAACATTTCCAAGTGGATTAAAAACAAAATAAAATGATAGTGCATAGAGCAATTCAGTACATAGAACGCTACAAATTTAAAGTAGATAATAAATCTAGGCAATATAAATAGATATTAAAAAAAAAAAAAAAAAGCAAGCTTTTATTATGCCTTCTTAATACCAAACAGGACTTAATTTGTTGGGGGATGGTTAGGGATGCATTTCCGCCACTTCTTTTCAGGCTTAAGAAGCAGAACAGCAGGGATGTTCTCCTCCAGACTTTTGCTAATTCAACCCTGTTTTGTTTTTTTTGTCCCTTACTGAGGGCTTCATTTCTGGCAGCCACAACCCACAGCGGTGTTCTGCCACCATTTTTCTGGGACCCGAGAAAGCATGCAGAGCCAGCAGTGTGTGTGTGGGCCCGCCCGCGGAAAGCGAAAAGCTCCAGCCCTTGGAGGAAGCAGAGCAGGACAGCCTCTCGCAGCTGCTTAACCTGAGACAAGGGCAGCCACGCGGCTTTGGTTTCTGTTCAGTTTCCCGGCACAAATGAGGAAGAGCTGAGAGAGAGAGAGCAACCATGGTTTAAAAGACGCGGGATGAATTCCCGTCAGTCCCCATGGCTTCTTCTGCCACTACTGGGCGTGCTTGGCTTTCTGCTTATCACGCCCTCATCCTAGATCCTGCCTCCTCTGCCGCTGGTGACCACACTGGTGAGGGTGAAAGGGCCAAGACCGTGAATGAGAGGATGTGAGGGGAGGGAGAAGTGAAGGGACTGGAGGGTGAGGAAGGAGAGTGAGTGATATAATAAGAGGAAGGGGTGGCCAAGTGAGTGCTGAGATGTGAGCAGTGTTGTACTAAAGGGGGGGGGACGAGGGGGATAGTCTGCCCCGGGTGACAACAGGGATAGGGGCACCATTGCCGCCAGCAGAAAGGTCCCGTGGTGGCCTGGAGAAGTAACGTGCTGGCGGGGTTCCCATTTCCCGCCAGCAAAAGCGAGGTCCTCCAGAAGAAGAGGCCAGCGGCAGCAGAAGAAGAGCTCCAAAACATGTGTGAGAAAGCGAGAGACTGGCCCTGTGAAAGTAAATGCCAGTGTAACAGAGGGTGCCTGTGTGTGTGTGTATGAGGGTGTGTGTATGAGAGGGTGAGTGTATAAAAGAATGAGTGTGAGTGCCTGTGTATATAAATATGAGAAGGTGCCTGTGTGCGTGTGAGGGTGAGAGACAGGAAGTGTGTGTGTGTGTGAGTGTATGAGGGTGTGTGTATGAGAGGGTGAGTGTATAAAAGAATGAGTGTGAGTGCCTGTGTATATATATGAGAACGTGCCTGTGTGCGTGTGGGGGTGAGAGACAGGAAATGTGTGTGTGTGGGTTTGTGTATGTCTGTGTGAATGAGAGGGTGAGTGTATAAAAGAATGAGCGTGAGTGTGAGTGCCTGTGTATATATATGAGAAGGTGCCTGTGTGGGAGTGAGAGACAGGAACCTTGTGTGTGTGTGAGTGAGTGTATGTATGTGTGAGTCAGAATTGTGTGTGAGAGACACAGAGGAAGCGAGTGTGTGTGTATGTGTGTGTGAGAGAAAGAGAGAGAGACGGAGAAAACGTGTGTCTCACACACACAGACACTCAAGCTCCATCTGTCTCTCAGCAAGTATGTGCATGTAAGACAGAGGGAGCATATTTTGCTTGTGTCTCTGAGTGTGTGTGTGTGCCCCCAGCTCACAATAATCTCAGGGTGGCAGGTATGGAGAACGGGGGATTTTTAAAATCCTTATTAGTTTTTATTACTGGGTGTTATTTGATGTCTGCTGTTTTGAAATATTTTATCCTTGCTTAGGAAATTTTAGAATTGTAGATTGGAGGCGGGGTCCAAAGAAGTATCCGCCCAGAGTACCAAATACTTTAGGTATGCCCCTGGATGTAAGAGAGTAAAAGAGTGAGTGAAGGGGCTGTGAGGGGCTGGGAGTTGTGTGGGGAGAGGGGGGAACTAGTGAGTCAGGAAATGAAAGGTGCTGCAGGGTATGAGGGAGGGGATCAGAGGGGCTGTGAGATATGAGAGAGGGGATCAGAGGGGCTATGAGATATGAGAGAGGGAGGTCAGAGGGGCTGTGAGATATGAGGGAGGGGATCAGAGGGCTATGAGATATGAGAGAGGGAGGTCAGAGGGGCTGTGAGATATGAGGGAGGGGATCAGAGGGCTATGAGGGAGGGGATCAGAGGGGCTGTGAGATATGAGGGAAGGGGATCAGAGAAGCTATGAGATATGAGGGAGGGGATCAGAGAGGCTATGAGATATGAGAGAGGGAGGTCAGAGGGGCTGTGAGATATGAGGGAGGGGATCAGAGGGCTATGAGGGAGGGGATCAGAGGGGCTGTGAGATATGAGGGAAGGGGATCAGAGAAGCTATGAGATATGAGGGAGGGAGGTCAGAGGGGCTGTGAGATATGAGGGAGGGGATCAGAGAGGCTATGAGATATGAGAGGGAGGTCAGAGGGGCTGTGAGATATGAGGGAGGGGATCAGAGGGCTATGAGGGAGGGGATCAGAGGGGCTGTGAGATATGAGGGAAGGGGATCAGAGAGGCTATGAGATATGAGGGAGGGGATCAGAGGGGATATGAGATATGAGAGGGGATCAGAGGGGATATGAGATATGAGGGAGGGGATCAGAGGGGCTGTGAGATATGAGGGAGGGGATCAGGGGCTGTGAGATATGAGGGAGGGGATCAGAGGGGCTGTGAGATATGAGTGAGGGCATCAGAGGGGCTGTGAGATATGAGAGAGGGAGGTCAGAGGGGCTGTGAGATATGAGAGAGGGGATCAGAGGCTATGAGATATGAGGGAGGGGATCAGAGAGGCTATGAGATATGAGAGAGGGAGGTCAGAGGGGCTGTGAGATATGAGGGAGGGGATCAGAGGGCTATGAGATATGAGAGAGGGAGGTCAGAGGGGCTGTGAGATATGAGGGAGGGGATCAGAGGGCTATGAGATATGAGAGAGGGAGGTCAGAGGGGCTGTGAGATATGAGGGAGGGGATCAGAGGGGCTGTGAGATATGAGGGAAGGGGATCAGAGAAGCTATGAGATATGAGGGAGGGAGGTCAGAGGGGCTGTGAGATATGAGGGAGGGGATCAGAGAGGCTATGAGATATGAGAGGGAGGTCAGAGGGGCTGTGAGATATGAGGGAGGGGATCAGAGGGGCTGTGAGATATGAGGGAAGGGGATCAGAGAGGCTATGAGATATGAGGGAGGGGATCAGAGGGCTATGAGGGAGGGGATCAGAGGGGATATGAGAGGGGATCAGAGGGGATATGAGGGGATCAGAGGGGCTGTGAGATATGAGTGAGGGGATCAGAGGGGCTGTGAGATATGAGGGAGGGGATCAGGGGCTGTGAGATATGAGGGAGGGGATCAGAGGGGCTGTGAGATATGAGTGAGGGGATCAGAGGGGCTGTGAGATATGAGTGAGGGGATCAGAGAGGCTGTGAGATATGAGTGAGATAATCAGAGTGGGGGAGCTGTTTGTGAGTAAAGTGATCAGAGGGGCTGGAGAGAATGAAGGAGAAGAGGCAAGGGGATAGGATTGGGTTTAGTGGTGGGGGGGGGGGGAGGGTGGAAGGATAAGAAGGAGGAGAGGAGAATGAGTGAGTAAGTGAGGAAACCTTGTGAAATTGCTACCTCCATTTCACTTCCAAGAAAGCAAAGAGCAGGCCCTGCTTTTTAATTCCAGGTCAGCGAGCAGTGCACCCCAGCCTGCTCCCCCCCCCCCCACTTCAGAGGTGAGCCCTTACTAGCTGAGCAAGGAGAGGAGGAGGAGGAGAGTTACTAGAGAGGGTCATTTTCCAGGCAGAGGAAGGGGCTCGAGGCCCACTGGGGATAAAAGTTCAGACTTGGGGGCTTTAGCACCACTGGGAGAGGGAGGAACGAGGACCACTAGAGATTTTTTTTTTGGGGGGGGGGGGGGGAGGGAATAAAGGATCAAGATCACCAGGGGAGAGGAGAAGGGGGTTAGAGAGAGAGAGAGAAAGTCCCTATGCTCTCCACCCAGCTTCTCCTCCTTATGACAGTGATCCTGTGTCCCCAACCCTCAGCCACCTTTTCTCCAGTAGTGCTCATCGAGCGAGCGTGTGAAGAGCGTGTGTGTGTGTGTGTGTGTGATGGAGAGGCCCTGGCCCTGCCCATCTCACTCCCCCCCCCCCATGCATGTACACACACACACACACACACAAACATGCACGCACACACACACGCGCATGCACACACACACGCGCATGCACACACACACGCGTGCACACACACACACACACGCGCACACAGTTTCACTTCCTTTTTGTCTGCAAATTAAGCCTTGATCCAATTATTCCTGAGATACCTTCCTGTCTGAAGAATCTAGATTAGAATTCCCAAATTCATGTTTCGATATTAACAGAGAACACATTCACAGGCTGAATAAAACCAGTAAACGTTGAATTCCCTTGTAAGGTTTTGAGCCGTGTAAACAGAAATAGAGTGACGGGCATGGGCTGATTGGATGGATAAAACCCCATCAGGTCAGATCTCACGATGGCTGAAAAACACAAACTTCAGTTCCGTGAACATGCAGCCTCGCTCAGTTCTTGAACAGGATAGAAAACAAACGTGATAACTGCCCGCTATTTTGAAGGGCTTTTAATACATCAGTTGCAGTATTTTTTTAAAACTTTTCAGCTGACAGTCCAATTCATTTCTCTTTCTGCAGTCCCAGCATCTGAGGACCTCATTTACGAAGCATTTCTCCCAACAGAATGGGATAAAAGCCGCTAGTATATCAGGCCGTTAGTTTGTCATGGTAAATTGTTCTTGCATCCATTCAGTTCATTTCCCCAACTTGATAAATCTTCCTTCAATTCCCAGCTTGAATTCCTAGCTTATGATTTATAATAAAATGGAATAATAAAACAGGGCAGCTCTGTTCCTTAATAGGCCTCTATTAGACAGTCGGACTAATGTCATGCTAAGTGTTCCTTTTCACGCTCTCTTCTTGCCTCATGTTGGAGTAGACTGTCTCCGATATCCTCAGCGAGACATGTTCAGAAGGTCACAGTAGTGGAAGCGTGGGAGCTGCCTATCTACTTTAGCTACCTGTTTCACTTTTTATGATCAATAAATCAGCGTATCAATTGACTTTAAAGATTAGGCGACTTTAAAGATTTTTTTCAGATATAGATAGGGCCAGGTATGTTAAAGATTTCCAAATAGCTCTACAAAAAAAAAACAACTTTCGCTTCCTATAAAATGGTGGGATGTGATTATCAATGCGGCTCTACAGCTTGCTATGATATTCCTCATAACATTTACAAGCCATGAAATCAAGGAACATAACATGTTACTAAAGGCAAAAAAAAAATATGTGGATACAAAGGGGTAAAGAGTCATCAGAAAATATTACATGACAGAGAAGGTAGTAAATTTATTTATTTATTTTATTTATTTAAATTCTTTTAATATACCGATGTTCAAGACCAGGTCTTATCGTACCGATTTACAGTAAACTAGGGGGAACCAGTTAACAGAGCAAATAAAACAAAAGTTACATTATAACAGGGAATGTAGAACTAGGCTGTTAGAGAGAAAAATAAGTTAAACAAATTCTAACAAATTCTAAAAGTTAAGTTAAACAAATTCTAACGGGAGAGGAGGGCAAAAGGAGGAGAGGGTGCTTACAGGATAAGAATTATGTACAAATTTACCTAGTGTATATGAAATTAAGCAAATTTACAGATTTATCTAGTGTATATGAAAGTAATCACATTATAAGATAGTGCAATTAGTCGGACAACAGTTCCTTTGAGTTGCGGAAATGGACGTAAATGCATGGAAATGGACGTAAATGCATGGAACAGCCTTCCAGAGGAAGTGGTGCAGATAATAACGATACTTGTTTTAGATTACTGCAGAGCTTGTGGGTAAGAGGACATAGGGGTAGGTAGGGAATTGGATTAAGTTTGGGATCTTGCATGCTCATCTACTCAGGATTGTATATATATATATATATTGTTTACAGTGTGAACAATATATATATATATTGTTTACAGTGTGAACAAAAGTACCTGGCAGACTGAATAGACCAATTAGTCTTTTTTTTTTCCTGCCGTCATCTACTACGTTACTATGTAATACTCTCTTGTTTCTCTATTATATAGGGAGGTCGATATTCAAACACCATAAAAGCTGTAGTTATTCGGTGCAAAACTGGCGGGCGATAAAGGGCCTTACCTTTCACCGCAAGCGATGCCTGCGCAGCGTCGGCCCCGGAGCTGCCTCCCCTCCCCCCCCCCGACTCCTCCTCTTCCGGGGCCGCCCCCATTCAGTGATCGCACGCGCAAAGGGGACTTTTCGCGTGCGATCGCTTTTGAAAATGACTCCCTTATTTGGCTGAGTTAAACCTGCTCAATAGCAGGTCCAAACATAGACGGATAAGACTTATCCATCTGAATAGTGATTTGTAAAGGGACTATCCCATCTAAGTTAGCTGAGTGGCTAGGTTTCCAATATTGACCTGACTGTAGATGTAAATTTAACATTCATATACCAACAGCTCAGTATAAAAAAAAACCTCCCACAAATCAAAGTACAATAAATGCATAAATATTTAATTTCATTTCATTATTCGCTTGACCTTTCTTTAGAAGCTCAAGGTGAGGTGCAATAATAATAATACATTAAAATATCATAAATCAAGCATATTTATGTTGCATAACCAAACCAATGCACAATTAGAAATGTATATATACTGTACGCCAAGAAAAGTTAGCAAAGACAGAGAAAACGTTTAATTAAATGGCCTCACGGTGACGCAGAGCTTCTGCTGGCGAGCGTCCTGCTTCAACGTATTTGTGCAAAGTCAGATAAAAGCAATTAAAATGATGCGTGCAATGTTTTTCGCTTTCCCGTGCAGCGGCTGCTCTGAGTTTGTGTCAGAAGAGCCATTAGTGGTGATGGAAGGGGGGGTGGGCAGTAAAGATTAGATATCCCCCCCCCCTAGAGAACATGGAAAGAGGGAGCTCACCTTTGCACCCCCCACACCCTATCAACCATACTGAGCGATAGGCAGGGGCCACGCTGGGGACTAAAATAGAAAAAAAGCTGCTACGTGGAAGAGCAAAGGAATTACTTCGGATTAATTCTCTCTCAGCCGCATTTGGCAGCGCCAAGCCATGATATTTTTTTCATGTCGCCGGGCCGTTAGTGGCAAAAAAAGTCCCCCAAAAAACCCCCCCACATTGTTGATTCTGCAAGACATATACAGCAGGGTGGCAGTATAAACAAAAAAAAAAAAAGATCCCTTTTATTCGTCCTTTGTGTATCTAATAAGAAGACAGAGACAGGTGCACTTAAGCATTTCTCCCGCAGATGTATAAAAAAAAAAGATTAAAAGAAATTCCATGGGACATCTGGCCCTGAAGGTGACTCTTGCTTGGGTCCTATCAGGGGTCCATCTTCAGCAGGCCGGTGAGCGGCAAAGTTATCACGCTACAGTTACCCATATTACATGAGCTGAAAATTCAGCAGGACAAGCCTCCATTAGTGAATATACTCGATTAAAGTCATTTGGCTACAATTATCTGGATAGCTTTGCTCATCAGGCTGAATATACTTGATTGAAGTTATCTGGATAAGTTTACCAGATAGTTTTTTTAAACTTAACTGGCTACATTCAACAGGCTAGCAGGGCTGATTCTCACCCCTCACCTTCCCCAAATACTTAAAAAAAAAAAAAAATGTCAGGGTACAGTGTCTGAGTCCCTACCCCAAATAAAATGTAAAAAAAAATCACAGGTCATAACACCCCTCCCCACGATATTTGAATGTGATGCAGCTACTAAATCAAGGTAATCGTCACTAGAAATTTGTGTTTTGAGAAATGTTAATGGCTGTCACTTAACCTCTATTTTGGGGGATAGTGGGGATGTATCTTGTGGTTCATTAAGGGGATTAATTTGTATTATCTTTTTAATGGGTGTTTTAAGAAGGAGCCACTAGAGGGAGTGGTTTAATATAAATGGGTGTGAGATGCCCTTGGAGCGGTCTAAGACAGGAGAAGGTCGGAGAACAGACCAGGCTGTTCTGCTTTTCAACAGTTTAATTACAAAACGTTCAGCAAGACAGAATCAAACTGGCTGCTTACCTCAGCAGACTGACAATGCAAGAACAGTTTTTCCAAAAGAGCACAGCACTCCATTACAGCTTCCTTCTTCTCCCTGGATCCTCTCTAACTCTCTCTCAGGGCCTCACCTTTGTATCCCTTACCTCGGGGAAACGCCCCCACCCGAGGATCCCTTTCCTGTCTGTCTTAAGGTGGACGGGCCAGATAGCTGGAGCCGGTCCGTTAAGGCAGTCTGAGGCTTTCTATCATATACTCCATCACAGGGTGCTCATTGAGTTTAGGATCCGTCCAGAAGGGAATCCATAAAGGGGGATTACGTGAAGTGAAGTGAAGGTGGAGAATGCCTCTCTCCTGCAGTGCGTGTAACTGGCCAGGGTCCAGGAAGGTTACGCCTCCAGGTTTGCAAGACTAGACTGCTGGGCAGTGCCACCAAGTCACCTAAGAGGAATCAAGCACTGCCAGGTTACTTGGGATCAACTCCCTTCTCAGAGAAGAACACTGTATGATGATCGTGAGTGCTAAATAGAAGGATTCATTTTTTTAGTCGCTAAGGAAAAAAAAAAGATGATGCTATTTGGAAAGACCATACAACATGGCTTCCAGTCGCGCCCAAGACAGGCACTGAAGAGACGTCACTTCAGCACCGCTCAGGAAGGCCGCGATCACCATTTGTTTAGAGACCTGGACAGGGCGGGAGTGAGTGGGCATCGCTTCTGCACTTTACAACCACTGGACCCCCATGGGAAGGGGAGCTGAGGGTCAGGAAGGTCTCCAACTACTGACCCCAGTGATTTTTGAAGGGAAGGTGGCCTATAGATCACACCAATAAAAATGGAAGCACCGTCTTCTTTTTTTTTTAGGACGGTCCATAATGCATCTTCTCTGTCCCAAGTCCCTTGCAATTCAGTTGCTTGGATATTGTATTTGACATAAAGAGCCACTCCTCCCCCTTTTCTGTCCTCTCTGTCCTTCCTTAACAAGTAATAGCCCGGTGTGGCCGTATCCCAATCATAAGAATCAGTGAACCAGGTCTCGGTACCAGCAACAATGTCCAATTCCAACTCCACCATTAGAGTCTGCAGGTCTGGGATTTTGTTTTGTTTTGTGGGCGCCGTCCCACCGAAGCACGCGCCGGGAGCCGACCGGCCTGCACAAGTTGCTGCTGCTCTGGAGAGCAGGTAAGTTCTGAAACAAAAAAAAAATGTGGAGTAGCTAGGGGTGTTTTAAGGGTCGGCGTTAGTAGGGGAAAAGGTAGGCAGATTAGGTAGGGGGTTTAAGAAGCTCCTTCCCAGTCCGCCCCTTTATTGGAGCGCGCGGGTAGCATGCATGCTATAAAACTGGGAGCCATGCATACACACGGACGCCCGCGCGCAGGTCTTACTCTATTTATCACATCTTGTTCTTCTTTTTCTTGGATAACAGTAGTGCCCTGTCATCGACATTCGTCAAGTTTATGCAACTGCTATTCATGCCTTCTCCTTTCTCCAGAGCGTCCAAGATTTAAAATTCACTCTTACTAAATGAAGAAAAGTGGAGTAACTTATGCACCCTTCTCCTGTCGCCCTTCTCATTTCCGTGTACCTTATACTTCTTGCTATGGCTCTCGCTGGCAACCTTACTGTCTGCAAATCTCAAGCATGTGCACACGTTTACTCAAATATCTGGCATTTCTGCTTGAAAAGAAACAACGTGGCTCGCACACACACCCACACACCCCTCCAATCCCTCCTGTGTCCATCCCACCCTGACTGCCAATGCTTGGGATTTTGTGATTGCCACATTGTCAGTGGGGGTAATTATTACGCTGTTTTAAAAGATGACGTCATAGGAGTCTATGGCTGTGCCACATGTGAGTAAAAGCTGCTTTTTCGAGCAACGAGAGGATAAGCAGCACCACCACAATGTGCAAAAGCCGCTCTGTCACTCTTTGCCCGTTCCGAAACTGCAGATTTCTTTTTCCATGTTTCTCCTGTTTTACCCTGCTTATTGTTCCCCCCCCCTTCTCCCGAATAAACTCCTCGACCTTATGTTCTCCTTGACTTCTTCTGTCTCTGATATTCTCACTTCATAACCCTTCATAATTTGCACTTCTAGACAGTCTTCCAACCAAACAGGATCCCAATACACTAAACAATTATTAGAAAAAGGGATAAAGTCAACTCAACATGGAAAATACACCATAAATTGTAATGTGTGATCTGTTTGTATAATAGTTCCCAAAGGGGAAAGAGAAGAAGAAAACATATTATCACGAGGATTATTATTATTATTATTATTATTATTAATACTCAGTTAAGGCAAGGCATGACATTTCTGACCCAATAAGCCTGAAAAATTCCCCATGCCAGACTTTTAACATAACACAACGTTAAAATTAATTTGCTATAGCAATGAAAAAAATATTTATGCAAATATACTATTTTGTAGATTGTTATATGTAATGAGATTTACTGCATATGTCACTGATGAGGCGATTTTATTGTTCAGTTTTTGATAACTTCGATTTCGTCACAACCAACGCCGTGCATCTAAGGAAATCAGGCTGCCTCTTATCAGGACCCCATGCAAGCACCACACTGATATATGCATAGCTTAGAAATAGCAGGACCAGCTAAAGAACAGACGCAAGAAATGCCTGCCTACCTTAACACCAGCACGTCATTTTGCAACGCTGCAGATTTTCCTGCCAACAGGGTGCGGGAACCCCGCTGGCATTATAAATCAAAAGACATAGTGAGGCATCGACCTCAGGGGTTTTTGGGGGGGAATACGTGCTGCTCCCCAAGTGTTGCCACCCGAGGCAGCCGCCTCCCCCTGCCTCATTATAAAACCAGCCCTGTCAATGGGCCTTCTGTCTATGGAATGTCATCAGAGAGTCGAAGCCACTGCAGGCGGCTATCTCACAGTTTAGAGGCTGTGCTAGTCACCAGCCACAGGTAAATAAAGACTAGCAAGCACAGCCAAATACTGGTTGGTTGTAAAACCTGCTCACCAACCATTAATTCTCAGCAACTGCTAGCAAAGTGGAAATTGTGCACCCTGAATTAAAGATACACTAATGCACAGGGAGATAATGGAACTAGTTTTCAAGCACTTTATCACAAGTGCAAATTAGGATTCAAGCAACATCATTGGCATTACACTTTGTACCCGTGTTTTCAAAGTAATATATAAATTGGTTAAAAATAAGAGAGCAAATATATATCAATAATGACAATAAAATTAAATTAAAAAGGAACAGAAGAGCCCATGAAAAAGATAACTCTGAGATTCTGGTGAGAAAACATTTTCTAAAATAAAGTAACTTATATACATACACGCATTTAGGAACAGCAGGGAAGCAATGTTTGAAGTAAAAAAATCTCAAGAGCTCTCCTGTCTGTCTTTACAGCATTAAACAGACCGTGTCCTTCTCTATCTCAAAAATCCTAATACAGACCAATTTTAAAAGGGCCACACACGTAAAAACGGGTGCTACGTGCGAGGCCATGCCTTGCGCGTGCCGCGCGCATTTTCGGAAGGGCCTAGCCATGCGCATAAACTCCGTTACGCGACGAAGTGCCGGGCCTCTCCAAAGGGGCAGGGAGGGGCAGGGGCAGGGGCGGGCCAGGACAGCACCATTCGACACTGTCCTAAGGAAGCACGCGCCAGCTGCTAGCCGGCACGCGGAGATTACTTCTGCTCCCGAGGAGCGGTAAGTAATCGAACAGAAAAGAAGGTTAGCTAGGAAGAGGTTAGGGGTCGGGGAGGAGAGGGGAAAGGGTAGGAAGGTTAGGTAGGGGTATAGGGAGGTTCCCTCCCAGTATACTCCTTAATTGGAGCGGACTGGGAGGGAAATGGGGAAGCCCTACTTCCGTCGACGCGTGTGGCTTTTTTAAATTATCTCCCCCCCCCCCGTGTCCGCGAGTCGTGGGCCGCCCGCATACACGCGCGCGCGCAGATTTTAAAATCCGGGGTGCATGTGCGCGCAGCCGTCAGATTTTATAACATGTACGCACCGGCGCGCGCATGTTATAAAATCGGTGCGGCCATGCGCGCACGCCGGGAACCGCGCGCACACACGGTCGCGCGCACACTCCTTTTAAAATCGACCCCTCTTAGAGAATAACTCTCAAACAACTCCAAGCAGCCCCCTATATGTGGCCACACGGAGATCTGCTACAGTATTTTTCTAACCATGTGTCAAGTACACGAAGATTAGAATATTCATTTATGTCTACGCCCCCAACACGTGTGCATATGTTTGGTTAAGCACGCACTGAAAAAGCATACTTTTCCTACCTATATTACGAACATATGCATGTATGTTTTATGTGTATATAAAAATAGAACTTGCTCATGTAAAACCCTGATTCATACGCAGGAGCTGATATATTTTAAAACATGCGCGTGTCACTGAAATCACCAGTTTCTTTCATACCTCCGCTAGGTCAACCAGCTCTTCTCCAAGTCTTCGTGCCCCTTCTTGTTCTTCGCCCTGAAACAGCCCACCCCCACCCCCGTCCATCACTTCACCCAGAGTTCCCACCCAGGCAATAGATGAGCCTGCTATCGTTTGCGCTGGATAATTAATAGATGCAAAATTGCGCAAATACGTTTCCAAATTTAAACCATGTCAATCTCTTATGAAACAGCAACTTGCACGCAATTTCTCCTGGTCCCGCTCTGAACGCCCCTAGACCGCCACTATTTTGTGCGAGCGAAACAAAAGTATGTGCGTATTTTTTTATGTTTATAAATTAACATTTCTGCATGTGCAAACTACTTGCACACGTATGCTACTTTCACCCCACGTATTGTAACGCCTCTGAAAATTCATTCCTTAGTATACCTGAAGGGTAATTTTCAAAGGGATGTCTGCAGAAATGCCTTTTGAAAATTGCCCAGCCTCTGTGCACATAAAATTGCACGCCTTCGCTCAGTATGCACATACTTTTAGTGCACTGGGAGGAGGATTGCTGGGGGAAGGGAAGTGGAGCCTGAACGAGGGTTGCATTTACATGCCTACTTTGGGATTTTTAAAAAAAAGTATGTACAGAATTGTCCCTGCAAACCTTCCTTGCACCAAGTAGCAGCACCGTAGTTTTCAAGGGATAATATCCCAATCAAACCCACACGCGCAAGCTCACTTTGAAAACCGGTGTAACTTAGGTGTACGCCAGCCCGAGGATGGGTGAGAGCTGTAATGAAATGAACCCTCCAGCCGTCCCTGTCCCATCTTCAGATCTCGGAGAAATAAACAATCTTTTCCCTTCTTTGACCCTTAGCATCTTCCTTCTACACACTTCTTTCGCCCTGGAATAAAGTGAAACTGACTGCTCCCATTTGCTCTGCTTTTCTATTCAAGTATCACAGCCTTTCCTAAAAGCTCAGGGGGTCTGAAGCTGCAGTAAAGGCCTCTTTGGCGTTTGGCTTCAGCAAACAATATATTCCGAACGGCTCTGGTACATGAAATAATAAAGACCCTCCATGCTTTCTATCCACAAATCCTTGCTTCCTGACAAACACTTGACAAAGAAATCAACACTTCAAGTTGGTAATCACTGCCTGGCCTGAAGTCATTCTCCAGGTGGCGGGGGCGGCTCGGTTAGGAGCCTGCTTGATTTTTTTATGTGCCTCACGGCTTTCGCTTCATGCGACTGAAAAGCAGACGATTTCGGCTGAAATGTTAGTGCACCCCCACCACAACCTTGTCATGAGTCTTGGTCCTTTCACGCTCACATAGAGGACTCTAGCTGAGCTGCAGCTGTGACTGTTAAGCCTAAGATCCTAGAAGGCACAGGAAGCGAAGGCGGCCCATTTAAATAATTCCACCTCCTTTCTTCCAGAACTGCGTCATGTTGAGCCATGTTTTATTTATCAGCTTGACTGCTTTTTTTTTTTTTTTTTTTTTTTTAAAAAGAAAAACATTTTTTTTTTCACATCCCTGCTGACTAGAGCAGCAAAACAATCCCGAGTGTCAATCATCCATCCTCACCGCCAGTGTCTCAACCTGTAGCTTCAGTGGCATATGACTTGTTTATTTTTTTCCTCCTGCTTTGAAAACAATTCTCATTTTTCCAGTAGTTCAGTCATTTCTTGGCACCTGCACTGTTATGTTTTTGTATAGATGTGAACCCTGGGCCGAGATGAGAGTTGTCTCCACCCATAGGGAGGAGCCCAGTCGGTAGGCGTGGTCTCAGCGACGTAGGACACGGCTGTATGTTAGAGGCTTTATTATGAAGGAAGGAAGAGCGGAAGCTGTAAATAAGTACAGTTCTGAGCAGTGGGGTATACCCAGTGTGGTACCACAGCAGTGATGATCCGGTAGAGGCCCGCGGAGCGGGGTACGCCAGCAAGCACCTTCAGATGGGTAGAGAATGCCTCAGAAGTGCAGATCCGGTAGTGGCCTGCGGCGCGGGGTACGCCGAGGTGTCTGTACTGGAGATGCAGGAACCCGGAAGTGGATCTTGTAGTTGATATGGCAATACCCTGCAGCTCAGGGTGTACTGGAACCACTTCACTGAAGAAGGAGCGGTAGTGGCCCGAGGCACGGGGTACACCGCAGGAAAGCTTCATCCAAGCTTCAATCGTTGAAGTCTGTAGTAAGGTACTCACTAGTGGAAGTTCCAAGATAGTGTCCCAAGGAGAGGGTCAGGTAGATTCCCAAGGCAGGAAGGCCCTCCGAGGAGCGGATAGCCAGGAACGTGGAAGGGCCCCCGAGGAGCGGGTACCCAGAGCGTCCAATACCCAGAGGGAAATCCGGAACTGGAAGTCCAAGAGTAGAGGAGTAGAGCGGATTCAGCAACGAGGAGACTCTTGCTAACTCGTAGTAGCAGAGGGCCGGTCGGTTTAAGTACAGCATCGAGTTGACATCATCCGGAAAGGGGTGCCCCCAAGGTTCCCGCCATGACGTGTACAAAGGAGGCCCTTGTGCACGCCTTAGGTGATTCCGGATCCAAGATGGTGGTCAGCAACGCCCACACCGTCCCAGGGACGCTGGGGAGGTCGGCGCTGGCTGACGGAGGCTGCCTCTCTTACTAAGATTGACGGTGCAGGGGAAAAAAGAGGCGAGCATGAGAGGTCGCAGCCGTCTGCGACCGACGGGCATAACATGCACTTTGTGGGGGTGGGAGGGGTGGGGATTGGGAATATTCAGACTGATCGATTTGGGACAGAGTTGCAGAACTTTGCAATAGATTTCAAAGGGAACGTCCACCCCGCCCAAAACACGGCCGTGGGGAATGCCTCCCGCAGATGTGCTTCAAAGTGCCCACCTTTTAGGTGGATTAAGGGAGGGTGATTTTATCCAGGAAATTGGGCCGCTGCAGCATTCCTGTATGCTGTTACGCACCCCGTCTGCGCCCAGCCCGCGCACGGGCCTGATCACCTCTCTGGTTCCACGCCAGGTCCCGGGTCGGCCTCCCTAGCGGCAGCTGCGAGCTCTTCCAGGCCTCGGCGTCCCGCGGCGGCGGTCGCCGGGCCTTCCACTGCGCACCAGGCCTCACGCCGGAGCTCGGCGTCCTCGGTGGCGTTGGCCACGCCCCTACGCGCGCGCGGCCTGCCCGGCCTCTTGTAGGGCCAGGGGCGGGTCCTAGCTCTGCGGCGCGCCCTGATTGATTCCCTGATATAAGGAAGTCCCTGCCTGTACTTCCTTGCCTTGGCAATCGGGTTAGTTCCTTGCTAGATTGTCACCGCGTCTGAACCTTGTTCCAGTCTCGTTCCAAGACTCGTTCCAGGATCCTTCTGTTCCAGTCTTGTTCCTGCCTTTTTCCTGCATCCTAGTTCTCCAGCATCCTTCTGTTCCTGTTCGTCTGTCCGCTTCCCCAGGTAGTACCTCCAGACTGTCTCACTGGTACTCACCTCGGCTTGCTCCTTGACCTGCCTGCCTGCTGCCTGCCTTCCGACTTTAGCCTGTTCCTTGACCTGCCTACCTGCTGCCTGCCTTCTGACCTTGGCCTGCCTGTGACCTCTGGAACCTGACCCCTGCTTTGTTGACTACTCCTTGGACTGACTCCCGGATTCTGACCTCTGTTCCTAGCCTTGTCGTCACCTACGCTGTTCTGGTCTTCCCTGCTCCATCTGAACTCCAGTCTCGAACCTGACCGAGCTCCCCTTCTGTCTGTGGGCACCCCTGACTCTCATCTCTCCAGGAGACCCTGCGAGGCCCACCTAAGTCCAAGCGGCCCGGGACCCTACGGGCTCCTCCCGGGGGTACCTCGGGCTTCCAGTGATGAAGCTCATCCTAGCCTCTGTCTCCTCCAGTGCTCCGCCCCCTGGGGCCAGCTGCTTCCTGGTCCCTACCAGGGAGCCGTTCTCCACTCCTCCAGGACAAGGGTCCACCCCCGAGCGCAACATATGCTACCACTCTATATCTGATTCATTAGTCCTGTGACCTTTGAACTGTAAGGTCTGAGTATTCCTGTCTCTGGCCGTCAGTGGTAAAACCATGCCCAGTCATTACTGTACTTCTAATAGATTTCACTGGTAACAATGAAACCCATTATAATTTAAGACAATGAGAAAATTTAACCTCACGTGTTTTGGGGGGTTTTTTTTGTGGCAAGAACACCATTTCCGATCCAAAACGACACAAAACGACACATTTTCTTGCTGTTTTCAAATGACGGCACATTCCTACTAAGTAAGAGACTTCTGTACAATATCTTCATCTCTGGATAATTCTTTCGTTGATCCAAATGAAGCCGGGACAGCCAGCAGAACAAAAATATTGACAACGAATATTTGGCACATTCTTCTCTAAAGCATTATCAGTATTAATGTAAGGTTATAGTAGCACCCAGTGTTATGAAATTAGCCATAACAACAGCAACATAACTATTAAAGCAGATTCAGTAAATAAGCCTAGAACATTTTAAGGTTTAATGTATTGTATTTCCGTGCATTTTTATAGCGCAAATCATGTTTGCCCTTTATTGTGTTGGAACGAAATGATTGATGTTGGTATGTTATCAATATAAACACATATTATATTTTAACTCAGTCATGAATGCTAAAGGACAAGATAAAGCAGGAGACCAGGATGAAAATTAAATCATATTTGCAGAAAATAGAGCACGAAGGAGAGAGCAGAAAATAAACTCAAATCAATTATTCAGCATCCAGGCAAATTAAATGATTTACAGAGCAATCAAGCTGCTTAAGCAAGAAACAATAAAAATCATTTCCTCTTTTCCATATTTCTACAATTTTTCTTATTGGAAGTATTGTACAATCATAAATAGTATGGTCACATGCAAAACTGCAAGATACATTTATAAAGTCTGTAGGAAAGTATCACAGATTTAGTATCTTGCAAAATGCCTGTAAAATTTCTTTTCTCTCAGGCTAAAATCACTCTGTCCTGCCTCCTCAGACCCAGTAATTGTTATCAAATTTCAGGACTTGCATGCATAAAAGCTGACACGCCCTAAGGAAAATTCACATGTAAATGATTAAACTTAGGAGCGCAAATACTCACATTTATGAGATTTGTGCCACTTATCAGAAAAACCTTTTAACTTCTCTGGGTAAGTGGCGGGTCTGCTGCCACGTAGGGGGGTCATTTTTCAAAGCGACTGCACGCGAAAAGGGACTTTTCACGTGCGATCACTAAAAAGGGGCGGTGTCAAGAGGGGCGGACACCGCGAAGACAGCGTGGACGGCGAAAAGGTTAGGAGCCTTTTTGCTTACAATTTCTCGCCCAATAGCACCACCTTTTACGATGGCGCTGCCGGCTATCGCAGGCCCACCCCCCGCGTCACCCCCCCCCCCCCGTACCGCGTGATTCACGATGCCGCGGTGTCTTAGAAAATCTAGGCCTTAGCTGGATAAGTCTCAAAAAACACTACTTATGCAGCTAAGTAATATAGCTGGATAAATGTTATAACGCTACTTATCCAGCTAAGTAATATAGCTGGATAAATGTTATAACGCTACTTATCCAGCTAAGTAATATAGCTGGATAAATGTTATAACGCTACTTATCCAGCTAAGTAATATAGCTGGATAAATGTTATAACGCTACTTATCCGGCTACATTGATAATACATGCTCGCATATCTTGTAGATATGCGAGCATGTTGCTGGGTAGATTTAAGCGTATTTTATATAGTGTGTACACATTTGCATGCATGATATAAAAATACAGGAACATGAGCGCGTGCATATGTTTTAAAGTTGTCTTCAAATGCAGGTTTCCCCTATTCTCTATGTTTATAAAAGGGGCTATTCAGTTGCCATTTGTACTGTTTTGAAATACCAAACACGTTATTTGGAAGAGCCTAAAAAAGATTTTTGGAGAGCACAGGAGACACAGCTAGCAGCCTCCGCTCACACCCCCCATTGGATCATTCATATACCTATCTATTGATTTTGTATACCGTCGTTCGGGGGAGCCATCACAACGGTTCACATAATTACAACAGTATAAAATAATAAGTAAAAAAACAGAAAGTTAGATAAATTATTAGTAAATATAAATAAATTAAAATCAAGGCAAATAATAAAACTAAAATAAAATCCAAACTTAATTATGTTAGTAATGCATACAAGTAGAAATGTATTTGTTTGTTTGTTTTTCTATACCGATGTTCAACTAGTGTTATCACACCGGTTTACATAGTGTGGCAGTGGGAGCCATAGCTTTATCATAGAGTTACTTAGAGTTTAGCATAGGTTTATCATAGCTTTAAAATAGATTTAGCATAGCTTTATATCGATACAAAGGAATCCATTTGTGTAGGTTTTTTCTTTACAATAATAGTCTGTGCTGTGGGTAACTATGGAACATGGGTAATGATAATCTTAGAAACAAGGGTGTCTTTGGCAATTTGAGTCATGGAGGGAGGGCTGTAGCCCTTGTAGATTTGTAGTGTATGAGACAATGTGATTGAGGGGTGGGCATTGTAAATAGTGGTAGAGGTAGTGAAAGAAATGTTGATTATGACTGTGTTGTTAATATACATTGTAGTGTTGTGGTGTTGCGGTTCTGGTCGTGAGCACCGCGGCCAGGACCTTACCTCCGGGCTCCCGGGCCTGCTCCCGCTTCCAGAGGCCTGGTTTGCGGCCTGGTTGGTGGCGTCCCCGCTGGTGCTGCGCCGCTGCGAGCTCTCCCATGGACGCCCGGCTCCTAGGCGCGCGCGCTACTTGGGCGCTTTTCTAGGCCATTTCCCGCCAGTAGTGACTCCGCCCAACTCCTGACGTCAGAAGCCGCGGCCTTGATAAGCCTGCCGCGGCCATCCAGTGTTTGCCATGCAACGGGTTAGCCTCCTGGTTTCCTGTTGCGCTGTGCCCCGGAGTGACTCACTTTGCTTCGTTGCTCCGTTCCTGCTACAGTACCTGCTTGGTTCCAGCCTGCCTGCTACAGTTCCTGCCTGGTTCCAGTATCTGAATCCTGCTACTGTTCCTGCCTGGTTCCAGTATCTGAATCCTGCTACTGTTCCTGCCTGGTTCCTGGTTCCAGTACCCGAATCCTGCTACTGTTCCTGCCTGGTTCCAGAACCCAAACCCAGTTACAGTATCTCTACTGTCCTAGTCTGGTTCTAGTTACCTGTCCTGATCCACAACCCACCTAAGTCCCAGCGGCCGGGCCCCTACGGGCTCCTCCCGGGGGAGCACCAGCTTCCAGGGTGAAGAGCATCTACGTCCTGCCTGATCCTCTGCCTTCCGGCCTGCTATTCACTAGAGACATTGACCACCTTTCCCAGTCTCCAGCAGGTCGGCCCAAGGGTCCACTAAACAGAGACTCCCATAACATGTGGTCTGTGAAATAAGAAGACTTGATTCATGGGGGGATGGTCATTATGTGTGATTTTGCGGTGGATTGAGAGGGGGAGTGCTGTGCGTGCTTTTGGGGGGGGGGGGTGGCAGGTCTTCGTGTGGTAGGTGGAGGTGTGTGTGTGTGTGGTTGTGGGATATGCTTTGTTGAAAAGCCAAGCTTTGAGGTTCTTTTTAAATGAGTGTGTTATTGGGCCGAGCCTGAGCTGGGGTGATAGACTGTTCCAGACCTGCGACTGTTATGGCACGCTCTCTTGTTGAGGTTAGCTGGGCCATTTTTAGTGGAGGAGTAGGAATGAGCCCAGTGTTGGTGGAACGGAGAGTCCTCTGGGCGGGTTGGAAGTGTATGTTAGGGCTCATCCAGTCGAATTTATCGGTGTATAGTGCTTTGTGTATGAGGGTTAGGGCTTTGTAATGAATTCTGTGAGGTATGGGTAGCCAGTGTTGAGATGTGTTCAGATCTTTTGGTGTTTGAGAGTGATCTTGCCGCTGCATTTTGTAGTAGTTGTAGTGGCTTTAGGGAATTGGATGGGAGGCCAAAGAGTAGGGTATTGCAGTAGTCGAGTTTGGAAAATAGTAGTGCTTGGAGTACTGTTCGATAGTCGTGAACATAGAGTAGTGGTTTTATTTTTTTTAGTATCTGGAGCTTGAAGAATCCATCTTTTATTATTGAGTTAATATGGTTCTTCATGCTGAGCTCACTGTCGTATTCGTCGGGACTCAAATCCATTGCATCCATTCTCGGGGGATCCCGATCCATTCATTAATTACATATGTATTCATTTCCCAAAAAACCTCATCCCAACCCTTTAAATTTAATTTACCACAACCCCCCCAACCTCCTGACCCCCCCCCCCCCCCCCCCCAAGACTTGCTGAAAATCCCTGGTGGTCCAGCGAGGGTCCTGGAGCGATCTCCTGCACTCGGGCCGTCGGCTGCCGGTATTCAAAATGGCGCCGATAGCCTTTGCCCTTGCTACGTCACAGGGGCTCCCGGTGCCATTGGTCGGCCCCTGTCACATGGTAGGAGCATGAGACCTGTTGCTGAGGGAGGAGAGAGTGACACAGCTGGGCTTATATAGGTCCCGGCCCAGTTTCTGAAAATTGCTACGATAGTAGTTACATTTACATATGTAAATCCTTTTGAAAATTCATCTGAAAGGGTAATTTTCAAAAGGAATTACATGTCTAAATATAATTACCATCGAGCAATTTTCCAGTCATTTACACGTGTAAAGTGCACTTACACAAGCAAATCCTATCGACAGTTCAATGGCATAGATTGTAGCAATTTTCAAAAGCCCACTTACTCAAGTAAAATCCAGTTTTATGCATGCAAATGCTTTTTAAAAATCAGGCCCTTAGAGCATTCAAGATACTTCAAAACTGATTCATTTTATTTTCAAGGGAGAATTATTAATGCTGTACCTACCATGAATAATATCTTAACAACAAAACAGGATAACAGGATTTCATACAGATATTAACGAATAAGAACTCTTCTCTTATTTTTCTTATCTCCAGGAACTAACAGAATTGGTTCTGAATATAAACCAAGATAACTATCAGATAAATCCTCTTACAGGTTCATTTATCAATTCGCATTAGAGCCCTAATGCGTGCAATAAATATGACAATGCATATTAGTATGCAAATTATATATTTCGTGTGCAAGTGGGAGGAATTAATGGAACAGAGGGTCTGCTCGCGTGGAATGCGGTAGAGAGTAACTCACACTATTGCGGGATTTAAGGTCAGAAATACTATAACTTTTTTCTGTGCATTCTACCCGCATTAGCAGGGAAAATGTATTTATCGCACGACGCACGAGTGAGTGAGAGAGAGAGAGAGAGACCCGCCCTGTGTTGAAAGTGTCCCCCCCTTACAATGATACACATATATATAGCATTTCACATTTATTTTATTTATTTATTTATTTTTAACTTTTATATACCGACATTCTTGCATTAAATGTAAATCATGCCGGTTTACAGTTAAACAGAAAAAGCAGGAAAAAATTCCTTAGTCGAATACAATGAAACAGCTTAGTTAACAAAGGAAACATAAAAATAAATTTTTACATATACACAAAGGTTTGCACGAAGAGGTGCACAAAGGGGAGAGCCCCTTTGTCGCGCGACGCCTGGCGCGCAACACCTGGTGTTGAGGCTGTCTTAACTGTCCGATGTTAGTGACGTCATGGGGGGGGGCGGGTCTAATGATCGCAGCACTTACTTCGCTGCTTCTTTCCAGTTCCAGGTGAAGATCAAGCTGTTTCCTTCACTTCCCCTCCCATGACTGTGGGGTGAGAAGCGCTGCAGGGTGCCCCTTGATGTTATCTTGACTCACTCTCTGAAGATACAAATGGCTATTGGTCTAGCTGGACTTTCTTGTGGCTGAAATGTCAGTGTACACCTATCTGTGTCCTTATTTGAGTAATCTGAGTGCAAAGTACTGGGGTTAGGGTGTGGGCTGGTTCTTCGCCCTCTCACCAGCCCCGGGCTTTGATGCTAGGGGGCGCTGTTTGCGTTCGCTGCTTGATTGGCTGAGAGGCACTGGTAGGTGCTGTCTCAGAAACTCCTTGTATCAACATGTGCTGATCTGCTCCTATTCTGTACATTAAATAAATTAAAAAAACAGAATTCCTGACTGAAGTCTTCTGCTCAGAGAAACTAAAGTGTATATTAAGAGTTGTCTTGCCGGCTTGGTGCCGATACTTGCTAGGGTTTCAAAAAATAATTTTATAATTAAGTGTCCCTATTTTCTATTGAGTCAAAGAGGGAGGTTCTGGCATGTGTTTTCTGACTCAGACACACAGAACGTTTCCTCTCACTCTGTCAGGCCGATGCAATAAAGTGTGCTCAGCCTAGCGTTGAGGTTTCATGCACTAGGCTGGCACCTGATGCAATAAGGGGCTTGATTAGTGCATCCAAAACGCTTGCCCAAACAACTGCTTACCTGATAGCACTCGTCACATGTAAATTCCATGGAGGTGAGGCTATTAGCTATTATCCTCCGATGCAGAAATCCCCCCCGGTGCCCACCGCACACTTATTAATGTGGCAAACTTAACTCCGGCCCAGAGCTGGTGCTAAGTCATTCCCGCGAGTCAAGGGCTCATGGAAACAGCTGATTTACAAGGAGATATCCAAATTTTCATTTATAATTTTCATTTATAAACACTACTAGATATCCAAACACTACTAGATATCCAACACTACTAGATATCCAAATTTTCATTTATAAACACTACTAGATATCCAAACACTACTAGATATCCAAACACTACTAGATATCCAACACTACTAGATATCCAAATTTTCATTTATAAACACTACTAGATATCCAAACACTACTAGATATCCAAACACTACTAGATATCCAACACTACTAGATATCCAAATTTTCATTTATAAACACTACTAGATATCCAAACACTACTAGATATCCAAACACTACTAGATATCCAACACTACTAGATATCCAAATTTTCATTTATAAACACTACTAGAACTCGGTCCTCATCTAGGGAGATTCAAACAGAGCATTTTAAATAAAGACTAGGGTACGAGTTTGAAAAAGTTCCGTTGCTGCCGACGCGGATTGCTTAGTTCAGAAACAAACATTTCGGACCATGCTGCCCCCATGTTCCGGTGCCAAAAAAAAAAAAAAAGTATCTCTGTCGCCGCAGAATTTCATCAGAACACAAACCAGGATTTCACGAAGGGGTCCAATGCAATTGTGGGCGCACAGCCGCGTCTCCTCTGGGTGCCCGATGCATTCGAGCGCTAGAGACTTAACACAATGTTTCCCTAGTGTGTCCTTTTCAATGCAGCGGCTCGTTTTTAATATCGCACCGGGCGCCCAGAAGAGGTGGCTTACGTGTGTGTTAGGGAAACGAGCGCTCAGTATGAGCTTCTTATTGCATTGGCCCCTGTATGTTTAAACTGTCTCGGTTCAAGGTCGTCACTCGAGCCTTAAAGCTGCAGCCTCTGCAGATAATACAAGTGCAGATTGGGATTGTGATGGGACCTTTATGTCCCGCCACTGCAAATTATCCTGCACTTTTTCTTTCTCCAGACACACAAGTGTTTAATCTAGAACACCTCTGATCCTTTTATAGTGAAGCTGTATAAAAGACAGGGATCACTACTTTCTCCCGCTCTGTGTTGTCTGTTTCTGTTGTGGTATAAAAGCAAATTGCTTTCACTTAAATCCTCCTTTCCTGAATTTAAACTATCAGGTTTATGTAATTTTTACAATTTTTAGTACACAGTGCAGCTTTAAGATTAGGAGTGCC
Source organism: Rhinatrema bivittatum (assembly GCF_901001135.1). NCBI lineage: Eukaryota > Metazoa > Chordata > Amphibia > Gymnophiona > Rhinatrematidae > Rhinatrema > Rhinatrema bivittatum. Next base: position 350,227,534 of record NC_042619.1, read on the forward strand.
TTCTCATACAGCACTTTATTTTATTTGGGATTTTACTGGAGATAATGACAGTATCCCAGAACAGTATTGCTTCCAGGAAGTTAAAAGATATTTTATCCCCACATAATGATTATGGGCCAAGGTATCACTTTACCTCAGATGAAAAACATTTTTTTCTTCAAAAGTGATACCTCTCACACTTCCAAAATTCCTTAGCCTTTCACACTTTCTCTAACAAATGCCAAGTGAATATTCAGTGGGCTCAGCTAAAATGTGTTGTTCTGATCGTCCTGTCTCTTAATTTTCATTTAACCACTGTAAGCTTCACACACACACACACACACACACACACACTCTTAAATGTGCTTATACCTTCCCTCAGTGTCCTTTATCCAGTAAAAATGGCACTTAGACTCTGTTAAAGAGTGGCTGCTCTGAACTCTGAGCGGGGCCCCGCCTCGCTCTCTGCACCTGCTGCTCCTCTCTCAAAATGATGGGGCTGTTTTTGCAAAACTGAAAATCAAATCTCAGCAGCTCCGCTCCTCCTTCCCAACCCAGGGAGGGGGAAAAACCTCTCACAGCTGCCTGCACCTCTGCCCCATGCGGTAGCATGCTCAGTGAGAGAAAGTGGAAAAACAAAACAAAACATGCCACGTCCCAGCAATGCTTTCCTACAGCCCCAGGACTCAGGTCGCAATTTAACCCCTGGTTACACTTCCAGACTGCAGCCTCACAACCCCTTCCAGGATAATACACTGATGTCACTGAATAAATGACCGCAGCTTTATTAGATGATTAACAACCAAATCCAATACAGATATGCAGGTGTCGCGCCGCTACCCCTATCTCCTTCCCCCACCCTTTTTCTCCTATCCCAGCATATGTTCACTCATTGTTGACTCCAGGGCTCTTAGTAATTAATACGCCCTGTCCCAGCCACCCAAGTGGTACCGTGACAAGACACTGCTTCATGTAGAGGGGTCTGAATCCCAAGGCCTTGTTTGTCAAATACCGGAGCAAGAGGCCCCCCTGGCTGATAACCCACCCTGTGCTGGCTCCTCAGATTCCCCGCTTTACTTCAGAGGCTCAGATACTCGCTGTGACACTGATAATTATATATACAGTCTACTCCCAATGCATTCTTGGCGCACATCATAACGCTGCACAATTTGCATCTTTGCTATTTAACGGGAACCCTTCACACAACATGAAGCGAACATGACCGCAGAGGTGGGTGGTGGGACGCAGGGAGCTAGCAGGGGAGGCAGCAGTCCAAAAGGGGAGAGGGATGGGTTTCTATTCCTTTGAGCTCCCCCTGCTGGTGCCACCCGATCTTCGGCAGTCAGCCAGCCCTGGTGCCCCCAAGGCTGCTCTCTCTCTGTGCTGACATTGCCACAGGTAGCCAGGAAGCCCAGCTGTGTGGCCACGTGGCTTGCCATGTCGGACCAAAGAGATGGAGGCTGCATCGTTGCCCCGGGCACCTGGCAAAGCCCAGGCTGCAGACCTTCTGCCCTTTCTCCTCAACCAACCATCACCAGGATCTGTAGCTCTCCACAGCTTTCTCCTTCCCCCTCACCCCCCTCTGAACTGGTGAGGTACTCATGGGCTGCCAGGGCCACGCAGGCTGTTGCCCACCATTACCAGCCGTGCCCATTCGCCACAGGGGAGATAAAGGCCGTGAGCGCTGTCCATGAATACCTTGGACTTAGTCCTGTTTCCATGCAATCAATCTTATTCTCCCCGATTATTTAGGTACTTGATGGAATGAATGATTATGCGCATACTACAAGAAAACTGTAGAAGATTTAACTAACATATGGTAGAGACAACATTTTAAAATGCAAAAAAAAAGTGTAGAAAAGTAAGAAAAATGAAGGGAATCCTACAATTTACAAAATTCTGCAATTTAGTGTGGATAATAATACCTGGCTCATCAGACGCCATCCCCTCTTTTATTTCAGAGGCTCGGATACTCACTGTGACAGCGATAATTATATACAGTCTACTCTGATACATTATTGGCACATGGTGCACATCCTAACGCTGTACAATTTGCATCTATGCTAATTAAATGGGAACCCTTCGTACAACATGAAGAGAACATTACTGAAGGGGTGGGTGACGGGACGCCGGGAGATAGCAGAGAAGGCAGCTATGGAAATTGAAAAGTTCCTATTATGTATGCTATTGTGTTTCACTAGAATAAACAATAAAGTATGGGAAATACATTGGAAAGAAATACAATTATGAACATCTTCCCATAATGAGCATCTAGTGTATCAACACCTGGGATGTGTACCTCAGATTATATGTGTAGAAATAATTCATTAAAGTATCTGCAGAATTAATCAAACTTCAGAAAAACCCTGGAGCAAATTCCAGCATGCAAAAATAATGTCATGTTTGATGGTGAAATATTAGAATATAATAAATTAACAATCAGCTAGAAACAACTTACCCTGGAGAGTCTCCAGGGAAAAGTAATCAAGCCGTCTGTTTGATTAGTAGGTTGGTTAGGTAAAACATCCAGTGCAGGAAATGTATGAAAACAGAGGACTCAAATTAATTTCTCTTGATCTAATGCATTGACAAAACACAACTGATTTCCAATATCCAGTTCTAAAACGTTTCATTTGCAGAGGAACATCATGGCATAAATCTTGGATGTATGTAATCCATAGAGAGAGACTTTTCCTTTAACCCTCTGCTTGCTGGTGATGCCACATCAATGAAGGATACTCAATTCCTTCTTCATGGTGAAGAGCGGCAATACAGTGCAATTTCTCAGCAGCTTGGTGGCAAAATCCCATGCTACTGAAATATCGCACAACCCAGAAATATTGAACTGATAATATCTTAGGCTAAGTAACTGCATAACTCTGGGTCCCTGGAATAGGACTTCAGGATAGATTATCCCAGTCTAATACGTTCGCAGCATTCTAGAGCTTATGCTATTATTTTTCAGTAGGGAAAGCAGAACTTGAAAGCTATTTAACACAAAGGGGATATTGGCTTTTGCCGTCCTGAATTGAGTTTCTAATATTTTAATATATTAGAATAACGATTTTTGGGGTTTTTTGGTTGCCACCTGCAAGATTCCTTGCTCTCTTGTTTTGCATATTTATCACCTTCTTTGGTTTTCCTTTAGAGTGTGCACCTTAGCGTGGAGGATAAAAGAGTAATACTATACAGCAGAACCCTAACGATTTTTTTTTGGGGGGGGGGGGCCAACGAAAAGCAGAAGGCGGCTTCATAATGTCACACCACCAAAAATATTGAAAAACATAGGTAAAAAAAGGAGTGTCAAAAACACTTGAAGAAAATCACAAAATTCAACAGATCTTGCAGAAAAATGAGCAAAACACTGAAGAAAATATTTCTATATTTAGTCAAATTTTCGTTAGCAAAATATGTGAAAATAATAACCAAACCAAAACTGATTGTAGGTATTGTCCCTAATGCAGTTCTTCAGAGTGTCAGGATTTGTGATACAATTTTTGTACTGCTTTTTATATGTTTTTTTTTTATCCCTTTTTCAGATATTTAACTTTAAACAAGGAGACTATAATAAAATGAGGAAATTAGAAAAAAACAAAAGGGAACAGTTACAAAAATGAAAAGCTTGCACCATCTAGATGTATTCTATACATTAGAAAAAGTGGAAAGAAAAACAAATGACTGCCAGCAAGATTAAAGAGTAAGATGAAAAAGGCAGTTAAAGCCAAAAGGACATCTTTCAAAAACAGGAAAGTGGACCAAAATGAAGAAATAGAAAAAAAACATAAGTACAGGCAAGTTAGATGTAAAATATTAATAGGGCAGGCCAAAAAGGAATTTGAAAAGAAGCTTGCTAAAGAGATAAAAATCCAAAACTTTTTCAAGTATATTTGAAGCAAGTAGCTTTTGAGGCAGTTGATTGAACCACTAGCTGAACGAGGGGTGAAAAGGGCATGCAGGGAAGACAAAGCCATAGCCAAACCTCCATTCCTGTGGCCTTTACTGAGGAGGGTATCAGGGAGGAACATTCTTTGAGGGTGATGATTCAGAAGAATTGAAGCAAATCACTGTGAACAGGGAGGATGTAATACAGCAAACTGACAAAATATATAGTAAGAAATCACTGGGGCCAGATGGTAGATATCTCAGAGTTCTGAAAGAACTCAAAAATGAAATTGCAGACTTATTACTAGCGATTTCTAACTTGTCATTCAAATCAGCTATGGTACCTGAGAACTGGAGAGTGGCCAATGTAACATCCATTTTTATAAAGGTTCCAGGGGAGATCTTGGAAACTACAGACCAGTAAGCTGGATAAATGAATGAATGCTGGTGCCAGGTAAAATATAAGAAGCTATTGAACAAAATTACTAGCTATCAGGACATACACAGATTAATGAGGCAGAGTCAACATGAATTTAGCAAAGAGATGTCTTGTCTTACAAACCTGTAGATATTTTTTTAAGTGGACATGAGTGAGTTGGTTGATATAGTGTACCTGGATTTTCAAAAGGTGTTTGACAAAAGTCCCCCATGAGAGACTCTTCAGGAAAACGTCATGGGATAGAAGACAATGTCTTAGTGTGGATTGGTAACTAGCTAGTAATCCGAGAGTAGAACTGAATGGTCATTTCTGTCAATGGAGAAAGGTAAATAGTGGAATGCCCTAGGGATCTGTACTGAGACTGATGCTTTTTAATATTTTTATAAATGATCCAGAAAAGGGAGCGATGAGTGAAGTGATCAAATTTGCATATGACACAAAATTATTCAAATTAGTTAAATCACAAATCAGCTGTCAAGAATTGCAAAAGGACCTTGCAAGACTGGGGGATTGTGTTATGGCTAGTGTCAGTCTCGAGCAAGCACTCGAGGCTTGGCATACCAAGGCTCTCTAGGTGGAAGAGAAGTGAGGTGTGTGCCCTTGCAGTGGTGAAGACGGTCCAAGTCCCGGCCACTCCGCCGACCTACACGCCCCGGGAGACCACACTATTATGGTGGTCTCTGAACAGTCCTCCGACCGTTCCCAGCCCTTTCTGACCTGCCGCAGGGAGCAGCAGAGGTGGCAGGCCGGATGGAGGACAGGTTGGCACAGGACTGAAGTGGAGAAAGCAAGGCCTTGGAACTTGGAGCTAAGCACAGAGGAGCTCAGGACGAAGACAGGAACAAGAGGGATGAGCAGGACCCTCAGGCGCCCTACCAATCCATTGCCAACGGGCGGCCCCAATGGACGGTCGCGGACCACACTGTCTCCTTCGCGCCCTACACAGCCCAGAGGCTGGTCGCGGACCACAAGAAGAGCGGGAGAAGCTCGGGAAGTCACTCAACACCGGGTAGTGGAAACCCCTCGGGTCCTCCAGAGTTGGAACTAGGAATCAGAAGCAAGAGTCTAGGAACTCAGAACAGAAGCAGGAACTCTCAGAGGCATGGGTCCCACATCCCGGAGCATCAGGATTGGAACATCAGGACCAAGCAGGTACATCAGGACTGGAACATCAGAAGCAAGCAAGAACATCAAGACTGGAACATCAGGAGCAAGAAGGAACATCAGGCAGTCCAAGGGAGACATAGCCTAGGTAGACTAGCACCATTGCCGAAGCATGGACTGAGTGCAGAGGAAGTCCTTTTATAGGACAGGAACAAGCAACTCCCTGGGAGGAGTTCAGATGGGCCACACCTGGCTGGCCCTATAACTGGAGAGAAGAGCTGCAGGCCAACCCCTAGGGAGAAGGGCGTGGCCCAAACCAGGAAGTTCAGGCGAAGACTGAAGCAGGCCTCAGGCAGACCCCGAGGATGTCGAAGGCCTCCCTGGACATGGAGCAAAACCTGGGCAAGCAGATCAGGTGAGACCCTGGCTTCGGAGCGGCCTCCAGAGAAGGTGAGAGACCTCCCGTACCTCCAACTATGGGAGGAATCGTAACAGATTGGGCATCTGTATGGCAAATTAAATTTAATGTGGACAAGTGCAAAGTGATGCACATAGCGAAGAATAATACAAAATATAGGTACATGCTACAGGGTTCTATATTAGTCATTACCACCCTGGAAAAGGATCTTGGCGTCACTATGGACAATTCTTTGAAATCCTCAGCTCAATGTGCGGCGGCATTCAAAAAAGCAAATCGAAAGGAAAGCAATGGAAAATAAAACAGATGATATCATAATGCCTCTGTATCAGTTCATGATGCTACCCACCTTGAGTACTGTGGGGTCGATTTTAAGACCCGTACGCGCGCATCCATGTGTGTGCGGTTCCCGGCGTGAGCACATGGGCATGCCAATTTTATAACATGTGCGCGTTGTCGCATGCGTGTTATAAAATACAACGTCCCTGCACATGTGCGCCGGATTTTAACATCTGCGCGTGCAGGCGGCCCGTGACTCACGGGGGGTGGGATTTTCAAATTACATGCGGCGATGCATCACCCTTTTTCTCAGTTCCCTCCCAGTCCTAGTCCCAAACCCTAACCCTATCCTTCCTCCCTCTTCCCTGATCCCTAATCTAACCCTACCCAGCCCCAATATTTTTATTTTTATACTTACTGCTCCTTGGGAGCAGAAGTAAACCCCGCACGCCGGCCAACTGACCCCAGAGAAAGTATTTTTTCACTCAGCACAGAATTAAAAACTGTGGAATTTGTTTCCAGAGGATGTGGTGAATAATGTACCTGGGTTTAAAAAGGATTTCCACAAATTCATAAACTACAATTAGCCATGTAAACTCTGCAAAGCCACTGCTTATCCTTGGTTATGAGCAAGAAGGATTGAACCTAATCTCTGGGATCCTACCGGTTATGTGTGACCTGCATCAGCCAATGTCTGAGAAAAGATGCTGCACTTGATGGACCTTTGATCTGATCCAGCATAACCAATATGGCACTTTTTAATTTACAAAAAACACCAAAGTGCTCTCACCCAGAAAATGTTTTAAATTTAGTACTTATTGTAAATATCTAACACTGGATTAAAAAATGTATTCCAAAAAATGGAGGGAAAGACCTCAGAATAAAAGCAAGCGCAAGCCACTTTGAAAGCTTGCTCTGTTTTAATCACTGGTCAAAAAAAACCTCCAACCACCTTTTATTCAAAATAGCTTTTTATGACTTTTCCTGTACATTTTTTATAAAAATTCTCTACTGGACTCTGATCAGTGTATATAGTAGTTGCTTAAGCTTGGAGAAAATACACGATGTTCCATAAACTGGATAGCAACGAAAAATGCCGTTTGACTTGAGATTTAAATCAAATAAATCTCTAATTAGAATGTCACTTGGCTGAGTCGATGTCCAAATCAATGGGCTGAATCGATAACCATCTCACTTCCTCTAAATGAAATGCCGACGTTGGCCAGCGTTTCGCTAAGAAGGCATCATCAGGGCATCATACTTATTTATTTATTTAATTCTTTTCTATACATGATATGTATATATGATATGAAGGTTATCATATCATATAGACATGATATGTATATATGATATGAAGGTTATCATATCATATAGACATGATATGTATATATGATATGAAGGTTATCATATCATATAGACATGATATATATATATGATATGAAGGTTATCATATCATATAGACATGATATGTATATATGATATGAAGGTTATCATATCATATAGACATGATATGTATATATGATATGAAGGTTATCATATCATATAGACATGATATGTATATATGATATGAAGGTTATCATATCATATAGACATGATATGTATATATGATATGAAGGTTATCATATCATATGGTTTACATGGAACAAGGGGTATTAGAACTTTAACATTATTAATGTAGCGAGAATGCTACTGATTGATGAGATAAGTTACAATGAAACAAGGGATGTTAAACTAGGAAGAACAAAAAGGGGCGAATTTTAAAAGGGTTTATGCGCGTAACCTTTAAAAAAAAAAAAACCTGCGCGCGCCGAGCTTATTTTGCATAGGCTCGGCGGCGCGCGCAAGCCCCGGGACTTTGCTAGGGGGGCGTGTTGGGGGCATGTCGGGGGCGGGGCGGCGTTCAGGGGGCATTCCGGCGGGCGTGGTGCCGGCCCGAGGGCATTCTGGGGGGGCGTGGCCCAGGCCTCCGACCAGCCCCCGGGTCGGGTGATGGCACACCAGTGGGCCACCGGCGCGCGCGAGTTACACCTGCTTCGGGCGATAAAGGTAGGGGGGTTAAGATAGGGCTGGGGGGGTGGGTTAGGTAGGGGAAGGGAGGGGAAGGTGGGGGGAGGCGGAAGGAAATTTCCCTCTGAGGCCTCAATAAGCAAGCTACTCCCATGCTTATTTGTTTACCCAGCCTGTGCAATTTAGTTCTTGTTGGTTGTCTTAATATAAATCCTCTTTTCCTCATCCCCCCTGCTGTTGAAGCAGTGAGCTGTGCTGTATATGTATTCAAAGTGAAGAATCAGGCTTAATTAGTTCGGGGTAGTAACTGCCACAACAAACTAGCTACTCCCACGCTTATTTGTTTACCCAGACTGTGTAATTTAGTCCTTGTTGGTTGTCTTAATATCCTACCATCCATCTGGCCCAAATGATGAGATGGACAGTGAAATGCTAAGAGAAATCAGGGAAGCTAACCAAATTGGTAGTGCAGTAATAATGGGAGACTTCAATTACCCCAATATTGACTGGGTAAATGTATCATCGGGACATGCTAGAGAGATAAAGTTCCTGGATGGAATAAATGATAGCTTTATGGAGCAATTGGTTCAGGAACCGACAAGAGAGGGAGCAATTTTAGATCTAATTCTCAGTGGAGCACAGGATTTGGTGAGAAAGGTAACTGTGGTGGGGCCGCTTGGCAATAGTGATCATAATATGATCAAATTTAAACTAATAACTGGAAGGATTCATTTCAAAATGTTATGTTTATTACATAAATCTATTAACAATGATAATAAATGGTTAAATGCCTCCAACTCTACATTCCACAACAAAATTTGATATCAGCAAACCAAAGGTCTATTAGATCTGCGCACCTGCTGTGATTAACAAACAGAATAATGGTATATAAATCCAATAAATAAATAAGGGGGACAATAAATAAAATCCACAGCTCTAGCACTAAACTTTCAAAAGGGAATCTTTGATAAAATGAGAACAAAAGTTAGAAAAAAACTGAAAGGAGCAGCTGCAAAGGTTAAGAGTGTGCAAGAGGCGTGGTCATTTTTAAAAAAATACCATCCTAGAAGCACAGACCAGATGTATTCCACGCATTAAGAAAGGTGGAAGGAAGGCAAAACAATTACCGGCATGGTTAAAAGGTGAGGTGAAAGAGACTATTTTAGTCAAAAGAACTTCCTTCAAAAATTGGAAGAAGGATCCATCTGAAGAAAATAGGATAAAGAATAAGCATTGTCAAGTTAAGTGTAAAACATTGATAAGACGGGCAAAGAGAGAATTTGAAATGAAATTGGCCACAGAGGCAAAAACTCATAATAAAAACTTTTTAAAAATATATCTGAAGCAGGAAGCCTGCGAGGGAGTTGGTTGGACCATTTGTTGACTGAAGGGTTAAAGGAGCACTTAGGGACAATAAGGTTATCATGGAAAGACTAAATGAATTCTTTGCTGCAGTGTTCACTGAAGAGGATGTTGGGGAGATATCTGTTTGAGACGGTTTTCAAAGGTGACTATCCAGGTGAATTGACTAGTCAGATGAACTGGAAGATGTAGTAGGCCAGATTAACAAATTGAAGAGTAGCAAATCACCTGGATAGGATGGTATACATCCCAGGGTTCTGAAAGAACTCAAACATGAAATTTCTGCTTTTCTATACAACTTTTTGGGTACTCCGGGCAGGCATTAATTTCTGAGCACAAAAATGTGTATATTGGATGCACATTTTTTTTTTTTTTTTGCATTGGGAGTGAATAACTAATAGCCTCATTCACATGCATTTGCATATGATGAGCGCTATTAGTTTCCTGGCACGTTGGACACGTGTTGTGGAGGCGCTAATCCCCTTATAGCATATGGGGCTGTGGACGCGCCTTCACTACCCGCGTCCAACTGCAAGTTAAACAGTGCGCTCGGCTAAGCACACTGTATTGCATTGGCTCTAATGTCTCTTATAATTTAACTCTTTTTTTTCAAATTTCTCACTCTTCTGCTTCCACTTAAAGAATGAATCATAAATACAATTTCATTGTACTATCACTCGCAGTGAATTCACAGTACCTGGCTTAACAAGTAACAGGACTGAAATTATTGCTAAATTCCAGTCAGAGATTTTTCTTCAGCTTCTCTTTCTCAGGGAAATCCAAAAGCAATTTTCCATCTGAACTTCCTCAGGTGCTGTAAATAACTGAATTGCTTCAATCTGTTTATCTTTTCCCAGACTGATCAAATCAGCAAAGCAAATCTTCCTTTCTTAACTTTGTAGATATGAGGTACTCACAATATGCCTCCACATATTTTATTTTTCAGTAGAAACAACAGAAATAATTCTAAATACAAAGATTTTTTTTCCCCTCAGACGCTGCCTGTCTTTCTATCTCTCTCCCTAAATGATCAGTGTTTGATTGTGCTGAGCTGCTATCCTTCACTGCTTCTGATTTTCCCACTAGGGAAATCTATAACTTCGTTCCCAGTTATTTGTTTAATTTTCTTCCCAGGTGCTTTGTCCGTGTGACATTTTTTGCTGGTTCTCTGTTGCAAGAAGGCAGGGAGGCAGCAGAGAACCAGCAAAAAAAAAACACATGGGGGAGGAGTAACTAATAAGTACGCCCAGGTTACAGTATCCGTAAACCAAGTTTACATTATACAAAATATGTCTGGGTGATTATCCTTAAGAATATCTGAAATTGCATTAACTTGCTTACTAACAAATCCGCTATTAATAAAATAAATAAATAAGAAACAAGCAGGTAGAAGAGTAGACCTAAATAAGAGTAGTTAGGACCTAAATGAATGGTAGCCCCTCAGGCTGGATGAAGGAGAAGTTCTGTTATAGTGCCATGACCACTTACCATTGGAATCCCTCATTCTCTGAAAATTAGATGAGGTCATGGTGGAAGAAATGACCATTCCAGACAGACCAACAAATCCCAGCCAAAAAAAGACAGTATAGAAGGCAAATGAGTCCTAAGACGGGGATTCTCGAACATTTAGCCAACGTGACCCCATTTTAACACTTGAAAATTCTCATGACCCTAGAAGGCAACCAAAACAACTTAGTGGGTATGTAGGCCCCCCCGCCAGCAATCACTCTCCTCTCACCCTCCCCACACTCCAGATAATCCCCTCATGCAGTACTTCCTGTTACCACGGAAACTCCTGCAAGGGCAGTGCCACTGCAGGGTCTTTTGAGTGCACGCTGACGCGAAGGCCCGATGAATGCTACTGCTGCTGCTGCTGGACCCTGCTGTTTGAAGCACTTGTGACCCAGCTGATTAAGGTTCTGTGGCCCCTCCCCACCCCCCATTTGGGGGTCCCAACCCATCATTTGGGAAGTCCTGTCCTAAAATGATCAGTACTCATTCCTGCACTCATCCACGCATGAAGGAGCACACAAAGGAGCACGCCACTTTGTCATGCTGCTTGGTGTGTGTGCGTGCGTGTGATGACAGCATACGCCACCATGATGCACAGCAGGCTTTTAAAGATGGTGCCGAGCTGTCACAAAGGGGGCGGAGCCAATCTGCTCCTCGCAACAAAAGGGGACACCTAAAGGCAGGAATCAGGCAAAAATTACAGTCTTACTTTGCAATCGTAGTCCTTGCAGGGCTAAAGACGCAGGCAGAAAGTCACAACGCCCAAAAAAAAAAAAAAATCTGACGTCCCCGATGCGAGTCTTAGATGCCCGGAGCTTTCCCTTTAGCATCAGCGGCAGGCTTTTAAAAACGGTGCTGAGATGATGTCACAGAGGGGCGGAGTCAATCCCTTTCTCGCAATGGAGGGGACACCTAAAGGCAGCAATCAGATAAAAATGCAGTTTTATTTGCAAATAGTAATTTTAATCATGATCACAGAAGTAAAGTTACGCGGTAGGGGACCCCGGCGTGCACTTGTGTGCGTAACCACTTACGCGCTGACTCCACGGGTGCAGTCCCTCCCACACCCCACCCGGACCATGGCCCACATGCCGCCCCCTTTTTTCTGAAAACCGTTTTTATGCGCATACCAGGAAGATGCACGTTTCATTAGAACTGACTTAAAGGTCACTGTTCTGGAGCCCCATGATGGACTGTAATAATCCCCCCCCCCCCCCCGTACGTTTTAATGGAAAACAAATGCAACTACTGAAACGAATAAATGAAAATTGTTTTTCGTATTGAAACTAATGAAACAAATGTAGGTCCCAGCAAACTGAATGAATGAACCGGAACAAATATTTATCTTCTGCACTTCCCTAGGAGTCATATCCTCCAGTGGTCACTTTCCGTGGCTGACAGCTGGGGTATATCCTCGTCCATGCGGACAGGAATAACTGGGCTCATTGTCTTTTTCTACTGCCATCTTCTATGATAATAATATTCATTGCAACTTTAGCGCATCAAAACATCGCTTCCTTTTTCAGTGAACTGCTGAATGGGGAGCACTCGTCAAAACAATTACTTGAACATAATTTTTTTGTATTTCCTTCACACATTATCTCGGGTACAGTAAATAGTCGTAATAATAATGCAATACGTATTCTTGCAGCTTGCGTATTGTAAAAACTATACAGCAAACACAAAGCATCAATGCAAGCTACGTCTGAAGCAGAATGGCGTTTTTTTTTCACATTGCTAACAGCTTGTGAACTTACAGCCTGTCGGAGGTGAAAAATTATCATAAATTCCTCATCTTTTGCAGTGTTCTACTTCAACAGCTGGATTATTATAATCTCGCCATATGGTACTGGCCATAGTCCTTGCTATTCAATAATTCTGTTTTGTTTATGTTCCCTCATTTGCATTTTCTTTCCCGAATGCAATGATAATAATGAAGCCTCTCGTTCTCTTCAATTATTTAACCCATTGCAGCCACTTTTTTTTTTTTTTTCTGGCGCCCATCAAGTGATAGACTAACGCAGAGGTGAATTTTAAGACCCGCGCAGGTGCGCACATGTAGGCGCGCGTTTGCTGGCTTGTGGACGCGGCGTGCACGCGTATGGGTTATAAAACCGGCCATATGCGCGTACATGTGTGCATGACTTTACATCGACGCGCACACGTGCGCGCAAATGCCACCTCGATCGCTCGAGTGGGAGGGAGGATTTTAGTAGATACGCGCGCCGACGCAGTTACCTGTTTATTACCTGTTTATGCGAGCTGACGCAGTTACCAGTTCATTCCCAGTTCGACCCAGTAAAGGAGAGGAATTCCTAAACCCCCCTAGCTAACTTGCCTCCCTTTTACCCTATTAGCCCCCACCCTTAAAACCCCCACTGACTTGCCCATATTTTATTTTATTGCTTACTTGCTGTTCATAGCAGACGTAAACTTACATGGTGGTGGATCCTGGCTTGTGCTTGCGTGCGTGAATACTTATGCGCAGAACTCATGTTATACACTCGGTTCACTCACACTGATATACAAACGGTATCTATCCCAGACACCAGTCAATGAATGGGTTATGTGACTGAAGATGACTCAAGGATCCAGAATGAAATGGTTTCCGAATGCCATCTAGATTCATGACCAATCCTGCACTGGTTCAAGCACTGACCATCAGTGGTGACAAAAGAGACTAGTGCAGGGTTGGATTGGGTAGGAATTCTGTGCAGACGGACAAAATCCAGGCTAATGAAATTGTCCAATGCCCCAGAGTCGATGATGGGAAGGATCTCCACTGATCCCAATGGCCAAGGAGACTGAAACTGAGAGAGACTGGGCCCATGACTAAGAGAAACATCAATTTGATGCAAAGGAATCGGCTTCTGTGAGGCCAGTGATGAAAGTTGACCAGACCTCAGTTTATATGGACAATTTCTGACCAAGTGTCAAGAGGCCAGCACAATAAAAACAAAGCCCCATCTGCTTAACTGCAAACTTTAGGAAAGGGCTCTCGGAAGGCATTAAGGATGAGCCAGCTGGCCTGCCCTGACCTTGGCCTGGCTCTGGCTCCTCCAGTTTGCTGCTTGTCCTGATCCCGGCATGCCTTCGGACTCTTGCTCCTTCTAAACATCCTAGGGGCCCCCCCACCATCTAAGCCCTGCCAGCCACCAGAACCTGCAGGGGAGGTGGCTGGCATAGGTGAAGCTCCAGCCTCTCCCACTTCAGGGCACCTTCATCAGCTGTTGGCGTAGGTTTGCTAATGAGGCAGCATCAACTATGCCATAGCACCAAAACTTACTACCACACCACTCATCACAGTCTACTTTTCCTTTCAGAATTGGTGCAAAGACTGTGGGTAAACTTTGCATCAAAGCAGGTAGCCTGAATATTGCCCCCTAAATCTTTTTATTATATTTTTATTAAATGTTTCTTTTACTGCCTTTTTGCTTTTCTCTTCATTTACAAAGATCTGATTGGGAATGCCATGTGCATACCTTAACTTCAGTCGGAGAATCATTGAACGGTGATTGATGACCTTATGTCATCGGTTTTATGGGTTAGAACCATCCGAGGCTACAAAATGAACCAAAGCAGAACAGAACAGCATCCCTGGTCAATGATGCAAGAATGCAGGCCGGTGAAGCCTGTCAGGAAATAAACACTCTGCTGAAAGTGATCTGTCAGAATTTCAGACCTTCTGACAAGCTCCATTTTCAGTGTCGACAAAAGTGCCTTTGAATGCTGATAAAAAGCTAGTTAGGGGGGGTTTCTATGACATCCGGAAAAAAAATATTTTGGCTTGATTCAGACCTCTGGAGTACATTATCAAAGGGTTTTCGTATGTAGAAGTAGCATTTATGCACGTAAGCATGTATGCGCAGATATGCCATTTTATAAAGGTCGAGAATACGTGCTTATTTTACCAGCTGTAAAAAAAAAAAAGGGGGGGTGGGGTGGGTTAGGGGGGGTTCTGCGAAATGGTTCAGAAGGTACGCGTGGTAGTTTTGATTTTTTGGAGGTATATGCTTATACATTATCAAACGTATGTATTCATATACTCTTACGCCCGTTCATTGACTGGCGCAAGGGAAATCAGACTTGTGGGACTCGACTGCAGCTTGGGTGGGAGATCCGGTGAACTGGTGGTGGACAGAGTGAAGTGCTAGAGGGTCTAGGACAGTGGTCCCCCAACCCTGTCCTGGGAGCCCACCAGCCAGTCGGGTTTTTAGGAGATCCACAATGAATATGCATGACAGAAAATTTGCATGTTATAGAGGCAGTGCATGCAAATTTTCTCTCATGCATATTCATTGTGGATATCTTGAAAACCCGACTGGCTGGTGGGCCCCCAGGACAGGGTTGGGGACCACTGGTCTAGGAGACTGACTGGGTGAACTGCTGGAGATATCAGTGAAATGGTGATTTCAAATATGCATGCAAGTATTTTCAAGACGGTAAAGACGCATACTTTATGAATTACCTGCCTCTGCATATAAGTTGTGGTTATTACGGGTACATGTTATATTTTTTGTGTACCTAGAATATATGTGTATATGTTTATAAAACAGGTATAGAAAGTATGTGCTTTCTTGCACTGGAAATATTCACACATTCTGAAACATATGCGAGTTCTTTCAGAGCATCAGTCTTTGCCCATCCACTTAAATGTGTAAATGTTCTACCATGGATAGGTTTGAAAGTTAGGCTGTCTGTAATAGGAGGCAAATTTGGGGTGGATAGGGGTGTGATAGGATTTTGCCTGTTTCACGTCCTTATCCTACCTTCTTGATGCATCCCTACCAGCAGAGGCCCTCAGTAAGCCTCTACTAGCCTTGCCAGGCTCCTCCTCACTGCCCTTGACACACCCAAGTCCCAGTCTTATGTAATCCTGTCTTGCCAGAAGCTCCCTGTCTTCTCATGGTGTCGTTTCTGGCTCCATGACCTGATGCCGATTCTGTCTTGCTTTGTCTTGTGGCCTACGGGCTTTCTGCCTTGTTCTAGCCTTGTCTTGTGGCCTACAGACTTTCTGCCTTGTTCTAGCCTTGTCTTGCGGCCTATGGACTTTATGCCTTGTCCTAGCCTTGTCTTGTGGCCTACGGGCTTTCTGCCTTGTTCTAGCCTTGTCTTGTGGCCTACGGACTTTCTGCCTTGTTCTAGCCTTGTCTTGCGGCCTATGGACTTTATGCCTTGTCCTAGCCTTGTCTTGTGGCCTACGGGCTTTCTGCCTTGTTCTAGCCTTGTCTTGTGGCCTACGGACTTTCTGCCTTGTTCTAGCCTTGTCTTGCGGCCTATGGACTTTATGCCTTGTCCTAGCCTTGTCTTGTGGCCTACGGACTTTCTGCCTTGTTCTAGCCTTGTCTTGCGGCCTATGGACTTTATGCCTTGTCCTAGCCTTGTCTTGTGGCCTACGGGCTTTCTGCCTTGTTCTAGCCTTGTCTTGTGGCCTACGGACTTTCTGCCTTGTTCTAGCCTTGTCTTGTGGCCTACGGACTTTCTGCCTTGCTCTAGCCTTGTCGTGTGGCCTATGGGCCTTCTTCCTTGTGTTTTGCCTGGAGGCCTTCAGGCCTACTCTATCTACAGCCTTGTTGCCTTTGGGCTTGTTTATTCTTTGCCCCATGCTTCCCTTGCTTGCCTTGTCTGACTCCTGCCCTAGTCTGCCTTGTTGGTTTTGTCTTGTTTGTTCCAGTGTCCTATCCAGTCTTGCCTATACCGGTGTCTTGCCTGAACTGTATGTTGTCTAGTTGCAGGTCCTATTTATATCCCGCCCTTGCTTGTCCTGCTTCCCAGTCTTCCAAATTTGTGCTATACTTGCCAAGCCAGTCCTGTCTTGTCTTCAGCCAGTCTGCCTTGTCCTGCTTGTCTCCAGCCTGTCTGTCCAAGCCTTGCCTGTGTGGTCTCACCACTATGATGTACTGCTGCCGCAGAGACCTACTGGCCCCCAGAACCCAAGGGCACAGCCTGTGGGGGAGGGGCTAGCTAGGCAGAAGACCGACCCTTTTCTTCTTCCAAGGTCTACCTTGCCATCCCATGCTGCTCCCCAGGTGGGTGTCCCTGACTCAGGGAACCTTAACAGAACGGACTCAAGGAAGCCTTAATACTCTGACCATGCCCATAATATCATTTTCTCGTCATGTCCATCCACCAAAATTTTTATTTCTTTCCACTATAAAGCACTTTTCAGTTCTCTTGAGAGCTACACTGTTCAGGAATGGTCCTCATGCAATGGACAGACCAAAAGGTCTTGCATGGTCTGCCTTTCACCACTTGGGTATGAAGACGATCCCAGGACAATGCCCCAGTCACATGATTGGGGCAAAGACAGGTATGGGCCATTTTGAAAACTGCAGGCTGCCTGACATCATGGGGGTGGGGTCAGGCCTTCTGCCAAAACTTAGACCAAAGCTGTAGCTGTAAAGCTCCAACAGTAACACTACTAGGCATACACACAACACAGTACAAATACATAAAAGAGAAAAAAAACAAAATGATACAGGTTTTTCACCAAAAGATATACGATATGATACCTGAGCAATAAATATGAACACCCTAGAGGAGAGGAGAGACAAGGGGATACGATACAGACTTTTAAATATCTGAAAGGAATTAAAAATGCACAAGAAACAAACCTTTTCCAATGAAAAGGAAGCTGTAGAACTAAGAGTGACGATATGAAGTTCGGTGGCGGGGATACAGACTGAAAATTAACAATTTCAAAGGAGTTATGCGCATAGAAGTAGCAATTTTCAAAAGAAGTTGGTTTTACAAGTGTATATACTTTGAAAATTACCTCCATAGTTTTCAAACAAAACTATGAAACATCCTCTGGAATGTCTCTTTTTCACAAGGCCTTTTGAATGTGCATTATGAAAGTATTTGTGTACTTTCAGGCAGCTAAAAATCCACTTGCCCAGATATGGCTGACTTAGGTGGACCAACTCTACTATTCCTCAAGCAAAAGGTGTTGAAGTCTTATGAAAATGTGCCGCATAATGAATATTTTTTTGAAAATTTAGACAGTGAAGTTCCACCATTGTATAAAAAGTAGAATTAGCACGATCTAATGCAGAGACACCTTGACCTCCACTAGATGGCCCTAGTCCCCTAGCCCTTGCTTAGTTATCTGCATAAGGAAGGACTTTACCATTCAATACTGATTTCCCTCCGAGACTTGCAGGAATAGGAGGTCCTTTTAGGCATAAAGGGGGCGTTAGACCATGGGACTAGGAGACAGTGACGTTTTGGTTTTGAGGAAGAAGGACATGCTTCAGTGTGCTCTCCATAGGAAGAGAGAGACAGTGCCCTGCCAGGTCTTGGAGGGGAGAGAGGGAAATAGCGTGTTTTGGTAATTTTACCTAAATTGAGCACTAGGATTGTTGATGTTTTGACATTCACCTTTTGGGCGGCTGAAACCCCCCTCTCTCCAGAGATGCAGGAGGGAATCTGAATACCCTTTCACCCCTTACAGGAAGAGGTTGCAGAGTCCTGTGAATAAGATCCTGTATTTTTGACACGCTCGAGTTTTTCAAATTGTTTGGGAAGGAAATGTTTTTGTTGCCCCCTTCCTAGCCCAGATCTGGACTGTAATATCTGTTCTAGAACTGGCCCTTCCCTCAGGAGGGTCACAGAGCTATCGTTTCAATGAGGAGCTGGAGAAGAAGACCATCTGGAGACGCCCAAATGGAATTTCCACCCTTGGACACAGGACTCAGGCAGGTGAAGATCAGATATTGTGGGGAAGGGGACAGCTGCCCTGGATAGGTCTCCCCAGCCACCTTGGGACGCACATTCATTCCCACATCATGGATGGATTGCCAGTTCCAAGTTTCAGTATTCAGGGACACTTTCACCGAGGGATACGTCATTTAAACTCGTACTACACAAGAGACAAGGAATCTGGATGTATTTGGACATTTTATTTCACTTTATTGGTTTACCTACACACGATATCAGTAAATAGTATTTTGAATACCCATCCCGCATGTTCTGCCTGTTTTCTCCAGACACCTACACCTACACACACAAACACACACACACATACACACACACACACACACACACAGACATACATACACACACACACACCCACACACACACACAGACACACATACACACACACACACACATACACACACCCCCACACACACCCCCACCCCCACACACACACCCACATACACACACACACATACCCACACACACCCACACACACCCACCCACACACACACACCCACACACACACACACACACATACCCACACACACACACACACCCACACACACACACAGACACACACACATTCACACCCCCCCACACCCCCAGACATACACCCACACACACATACACACATACCCACACACCCCCACACACCCCCACACATACATACACACACCCCCACATACACCCCCCCACACACATACACCTACACACACACACACAAGGTTTCCAGTGCCTGGGCCCAAAAGGCTTTCCTTCCCCCCACAGAGAAGAATCCCCCCCCCCCGGGAAACAAAAGAGCCGAGGAAAGGACAAAGGAGCTAGCCCACGTAAATAAATTATTTTATGCTCCTTTGGAATCATCACTATTCCCCGAAAAAGCTTTACACTAATTTTTGACTGCCATATCTAATCTTCCTGGGTGATTTTTGATTCCCTGTATTTTTTTTAATACTCTTTCATGTCTTTTTGTCTCAGGGCTTGTGGCCACTGGGATAGTGACCTCGTATCATAAGCACGCTCTTCAACAGATAGGGGCAGATTTTCAAAGACTTACGCGCGCCGGGGCTTTTCTGAATGGGCGGGATGGGGGCAAGGCAGATGGTCCGGAGGCGTGGCGGGGCGGT
The DNA here is from genome assembly GCF_901001135.1 of Rhinatrema bivittatum. NCBI lineage: Eukaryota > Metazoa > Chordata > Amphibia > Gymnophiona > Rhinatrematidae > Rhinatrema > Rhinatrema bivittatum. The sequence continues at coordinate 350,247,341 of NC_042619.1, forward strand.
CCAGGGGCGTGGCCAAGGACTCTGGCACAGGGGTCCTCTGGCAGGTGTCACTTCCAAAACAAAGGTATGGGGGGTTTCTTTAGGGCTGGGGGGCGGGACAGGGAGGGGAAGGTTGGGGGAGGGAACAGGGAAAGCCAGCGGGGCTCCCCGAGGGCTCGGCGCGTACAATTTGCACTAGTGTGCACCCCCTTGCACGTGCCGACCCCTGATTTTATAACATGAGCGCGGCTGGGCACGCATGTTATAAAATTGGGTTGTGAGCGCGAATGTACGCCCGTGCATATGTTTGTAATGACATTTACATGCATAAACCAGAAACAGTGCCCAAAAGCTATGACTTCAGGAGTCATTCTTAAAGGAAGCGTGGACACGTTCTCCATGGGAAATTCATATCATCAGCACTAACGTTTCTTATGTACAATGGGGTTAAAAACATTCCCAGTGAGAGGAAGAATGAATGTGCTACAAAAGAGCTTGAACCCTATATATCTGGCACATTAATCTGAATTGTTTCACTTATATGTTTAGGCTAATCTGTTGGAAACCAAATGAAATTTAAACTGCAGTATTGCAACTTATCCCCTTGGATGGTTCTGCTGTAGGAAGCTTTGCTTCTATGCCCTGAAATAAGGTGAGGACCTTTCAAGCTTACCTTGAGAAAAACAATTCTTCACAAGGTCTGTCTCATTACTTTCCATAAGGGATCTCGCAGAAACAAGGTGATTGGAGGACTCGCGAGGCCCTTCCCTTGACGCCTCTGGCATTAATCCCTGCCATCTCTTGGTTATGGCATTATCTTGGAATGAGGATGGAGAGAGAGCGCAGTGACCTGTGGAAAGCGTCTTGTAATGCCTTGCATGCAGCCGCCAAAGACCCTGTACCCTACTTCTGGCCGACTGCCCTGCCCAAACTGAAACAAATTACACGGTCGGAAATGTAATTACTCAATCCTAAATCCCAGCAAGGAAAACACGGTGCCATTTTAATCTTTCTGACACTGAGCTAAGAAAATGAGATTGATTTCCTCTCACCAGCAAAGGGTGCAGAATATTTTTTCAAGTCTACCAGTTCATTTTATTTAGAGCTGGAAAATTTGTTTTCCTTTCTTTATCTTTTTTATTTTTTTTGCAGCAGACATACCGGCACGCCTTGTCTAAGAAATGCATATTGTACCCTGTTGTGTGTTTGTGCGAGCTGAATAGGTGCCGATATTTCTGCTACTTGAATCCCACTATCTTCTGATCTCCATTGCAGCAATGGAGAGCTGGGAATCGGAGACAAAAAAATCTAGTCCCAGTATTCAAGCAATTTGCATGAGGCTTTTATCATTTACTGTAAGGGGAGGACAATTTTGAAAGCCATTTACTCGGGGGAATAACGATTTACTGGGGCAAAATGGCTGAGCCGAAAACTGAGCGGGTTGCAACAGATAAATAGAGAATGGTTATTCACTCTTTCAGTTAGTGCAAAGACTAGGGGAAGCTTCAGGAAGCTGAAGAGCAGCAGATAAAGTAGTGAAAATATATTTTCAGTCTGTGCACAATTAAGCTGTGCAATTTGTTGCCAGGGGATGTGGTCAAAGCATCTATGGTGCAGAGAATTTTGAAAGAGGCCTACATCAAGTATTTATGTGCCAAAGCTTAACCATCACATAATTAAGAGCTCCTACGTAAGGGGAAGGATAAAAAAGGTTGTGTACTTTTGAAAAAGTCAAGCATGTGCGCTGTTTTGCTCACCCTGACCCAAAAGCACCACCCAGGGAAAGCATCCTCGCAATCCAGCTATAAAAGTGCACACGTTGTGCATGCCCATGTGTACTTTTATAATTAGTCTAAAAGTGGGACGCTACTGTGCAATCACCAAAATGTACTTTCCAACACAATTCTTTTTATCTTTTTTTGTTTATTGTTAGATATATAAGTTCTTCTTATTTTAAACAACACACACTGTGTGCTAACATGTTGAATATCTTTCAAAAGATGACTTTTTGATTCAAGGCATCGGTTTGAACATTGAAGGGACTACGAAGCAGCACGGGACTTTTACAACTTTCCAGGCACAACTGAAGGGTTTAAGGTATTCGTTCTTGTAGGACTAAAAGATTTCAGCTAAAACAAGAAGGTAACATTGAAAACTTATTTCTAGAGTGATGCATTGCTTAATGAATGTCCAAAAAAATTTTTTTGGGGGGCTTTAATACATTTAGAAAATGTTCAAAAAAATATTCACGGAGGTGGTTGGAAGTTAATGATTATACAGACTAAATGGTGCAGGGACACCTATATTAATATATGAAACTTTCAATCTACCACCAAAAAATATTTTAAAAAAATCATAAAGTCATCTTTTGAAAGTTATTCAACATGTTAGCACACAGGGTCAGTCACTAAAGCTTTATCGCATGCGTTAGGGCCCTAACGCACGCGATAAGGCCATATTGCTTGCAAACAGGGGCTTTTCGCATGTGATTATAATGCTAATTAGGGGGAGGGGGAGGAGTCAGGGGGCAGGGGGAGGAGTCAGGGGTGGTGAGAGGGAGGAGTAGGCGGTGTTTTCGCTGCCGGCGATAACGTTACCGTTATCATCGGCAGTAGTGCGCCAAATAGCGCCACCTTTCACGATGGCGCTATTCGGTGCGAGACCCAGCAGCGAAGACACCGCGGTGGTGCGAAGGCTGCGGGCTTTCACAGGCCCGCCCCCCCCGCCCCCCGTTTTCGCTGGATTCATCATTCAGCGATGAATCATGAATCCAGGCCAGTGTGTGTTGTTTAAAAGAAGAAGAACTTATAACAATAAACAAAAAAAAGATTTAAAAAATTGTGTTGGAAAGTACATTTTGGTGATGGGACAGTAGAGTCCCACTTTTTGATTAATTTATAGTTACAGATCATTGTGTTGTGGTGGAGCTGATTTTTCATTGTGTACTTCTAGCCAGACGGAGGGAGGCAATGTTTGGATAGGTCAGGTTACCTGGGAAAATGACTTGGAAAACTACCTTGTAAACAACTGTTTGTAAAAACAAATTTTAGAGGGCAATGATCCAAGCCATTTAGGCAGGTATATAGCAACTTACCCAGATACTGTTATGACGCACCTCAGGTCCGGGGGACACCCGACCGCGCGGCTCTCCTCCGTCATCAGCACGGCTGCGCGCTGCTACGCGCGGTCCAACCCAGAAGCTCCGCCCCCCTCCCCCTCACGTTGACATCTCCGATGGGCCAGCATGGAGCGCGGGAAAAACAGGCATTGAAACCCAGACTCAGCACAGCAAGTGCCTCGGCTGCAGGCTTGCTTGCGCTGGTGCGTTCTTGGTTGCTGTCTCTTCCTCTGTTCCTGGACTGTCATTCGGATCTGCTGTCTCGCTGCCTGCCCTGAACCCGGGCTGTCATTCGTATCTGCTGTCTCGCTGCCTGCCCTGAACCCGGGCTGTCATTCGGATCTGCTGTCTCGCTGCCTGCCCTGAACCCGGGCTGTCATTCGGATCTGCTGTCTCGCTGCCTGCCCTGAACCCGGACAGTCATTCGGATCTGCTGTCTCGCTGCCTGCCCTGAACCCGGGCTGTCATTCGGATCTGCTGTCTCGCTGCCTGCCCTGAACCCGGACTGTCATTCGGATCTGCTGTCTCGCTGCCTGCCCTGAACCCGGGCTGTCATTCGGATCTGCTGTCTCGCTGCCTGCCCTGAACCCGGGCTGTCATTCGGATCTGCTGTCTCGCTGCCTGCCCTGAACCCGGGCTGTCATTCGGATCTGCTGTCTCGCTGCCTGCCCTGAACCCGGGCTGTCATTCGGATCTGCTGTCTCGCTGCCTGCCCTGAACCCGGGCTGTCATTCGGATCTGCTGTCTCGCTGCCTGCCCTGAACCCGGGCTGTCATTCGGATCTGCTGTCTCGCTGCCTGCCCTGAACCCGGGATGTCATTCGGATCTGCTGTCTCGCTGCCTGCCCTGAACCCGGACCCTGGCAGGCACCAGTTCACCCAATTGTTCTCCAGGTCATGGAGACCCTTCTCTTTCTTCAGCCTTAATTCCCCGCCCACCCCAGTTCACCTATAGACAAATAACTGAAAATGGACCCGTCTGATATCATTTGCACAAGACGATCAGCAAGTATAAAATTGCGCAAGTTACCACATGTACTCGCGTAAGTCTCTTATAAATTAGCATCTTACTGGTGTGACTCTCGAGCCCCAGACCGCCCCCTTTTTTACACGTGTACATGTACGCACAAAAGCGAAAATATGCATGCATGTTTGATGTTTATAAAATAACGCGCGCCCGCGTACGAGCTGTTTGTGCACACGTACCCTCATTTCTGTACGCTTTTTCGTGCATTTTGGAAAATGCACCCCAGGGTACAAGAATTGATTACACGTCTGCCCAGCCGTATTGCATTTAGCGTGGCACAGCAGAAACGGGGAAACGGGATGCTTTGAAGTATTCCGTGAGCAAATTCTGTCTGTCATCTTCATAAAGGGCACCGAGCCTTGCGATTTTTCATTCCACAGGTCCTATTTGCCCCTAGTAAGCCTACGCTAAATCTCATCTACTAATGGACATTTGTTTTCTTGCATGCATCTGACCTTTTGTTTGTCAGGTGCAGTTTACAGAGCCAATGTAATTATAAGTATAAATTACAGTGGTGACACTGCCACTGTAAAGCATTTGATGCCTGTGGGTTTCCAGGTGGAAAATGTTTTGAAAAACAGGCTCTAATTAAGCTTTGTGACCTGAACAGTCCTGCTTACAGACATCATATAGAGCATTTAACGTACCGTACCCGTGCCTATAAGGAAACCTTTCCCAGCTCCATCACAGGCTGGGTATGCTATAGTCCTGCCCATTGCGGAAGGCAATCAAATTATTATTTTATTTTCCAATTTTTCAGAGCTCGATGTAAGACTTTAATTTACAATCTGTTTAAAACGATGAGAGTCCTTTTGTTTAATTGCGATGTCGTCAGTGACATTACGCGTCCCACCAGTACACACTCACCGAAATAGCGGCATGTGCAGGCCAATTAGCAAAAGTATTTAGGAGGGTGGATTGCGCTGGTTGGAAATTGTGCCCTCCCGGCAGCAAAGAGCGCGTGCGGGCTTTCACAGCATGCATACGTTTAGCTACGTTAAAAAAGCCCCGGGAGGAAAACAATGTGCATAGATTGGACTGCGTGCACTCTTCTACCACCACAGAAGGAGCAGTGAGAATGGACAAGCAGATCTGGTAGGCAGTTTTCAAGTATACATGCATATCTTTACTTCCAGTTCAAAAGAGGTACGGGAGTAGATTTTTATGTGCATAATTGAGATGCATATGTAAGTCGGCTTTTACATATGTAGGTTGGGAGATTTTCTAATACCAGTTTGCCCAGTCCATCTGCAGCTCATGATGAACCCTCCTGAAGTCCCCTCATTTCAACCAGACATTGGTGAAGGGATTTCCAAAAGATTTTTTGATAATGACCTTAAGTACCTAGCTGGTTGATAGATACTAGGGATGTGCAAAGCAAAAGTTTAAGTTCATATGTCCATATGTCCAAAGGGGGTCCCATTTGCGGTCAATATGGACATAAACAGAATTCAGTGAGTTGAGTATATGTCCATATGTGCAAATAAAAATTTAAACCCCTCACCCTCCTTAATCCCCCCCCCCCCCCAAGACTTACCACAACTCCCTGGTGGTCCAGGGGGGTCAGGACGCCATTTCTGACCAACTTTGCAAGGAGCACGTGACGTCGGCGTCACGTCAGAGTGACGCGGAGTCACGTGATTCCCCGCGGGTTCGCGCCGGAACGCTCGTTCGGCCCAAAAGGAACTTTTGGCCAGCTTGGGGGGGCCTCCTGACACCCCCAAGCTGGCCAAAAGTTCCTTTTGGGCCGAACGAGGGTGCCGGAGGGAACTCACGGGGAATCACGTGACACCGCGTCACTGCGACGTGGCGCCGACGTCACGTGATTCCCCGCGAGGTCGCTTCCGGGATCCTCGTTCGGCCCAAAAGGAACTTTTGGCCAGCTTGGGGGTGTCAGGAGGCCCCCCCAAGCTGGCCAAAAGTTCCTTTTGGGCCGAACGAGGATCCCGGAAGCGACCCCGCGGGGAATCACGTGACGTCGGCATGACGCGGCGTCGCATGATTCCCCGCGAGTTCCCTCCGGCACCCTCGTTCGGCCCAAAAGGAACTTTTGGCCAGCTTGGGGGGGCCTCCTGACCCCCCCAAGCTGGCCAAAAGTTCCTTTTGGGCCGAACGAGCGTTCCGGCGCGAACCCGCGGGGAATCACGTGACGCTGCGTCACTCCGACGTGGCGCCGACGTCACTTGCTCCTCGGAAAGGCTTTCAGAAATGGCGTCCTCACTCTTTGCTGGATCCCCAGGGAGTTGTGGTAAGTCTTTGGGGGGGGATTAAGGAAGGTGAGGGGTTTAAATTTTTATTTTGGATCAACAATCGCGATTTCCAACTTATTCAACATAGCTATGTTGAATAAGTTGGAAATCTGATCGTTTATGTCTTATCACTTTTTTAAGTTAAAAAAAAAAAAAAGTTGCGTTTTACATTTATGTTCAATACGAATGCACACCCCTAATAGATATGGAGAGTAGAACATAACCAAGTGGTTGATGAATTATGTATAAGCGAAGGAATCATTGTTAGAGTTTTAAATTGTATTCCTGATTTAATGGGAAGCCAGTGGAGAGATTGAAGTACAGGCGTTATATGATTTCGAGTAGAAGGACCTGTTAAGATGCATGCTGCCGAGTTCTGAATCAGTTGAAGTGGATGCAAATTGGAATCTGATAAACCTAGAAAGAGAGTGTTACAATAATCTAATCCAGAGAAAATTAAAGCTTGGAGGACGGTACGGAAATCCTGAATGAAGAGCAATGGGCGAAGTCCTTTTAATAAGTGAATTTTGTAGAATTTTTTTATAATGTTGTCATTACAAAAAGTACATGCATTCCGCATTGCATGCCATGGATAGAAATACATGAACAGATCAGATCGTCCAGCAACAAAATATCACAGTTCTTTTCTTTTTTTTTTGAATTTGAAATGTTTTATTGCTTAATATTGCAACATTACAAATGTCAATTCTGCATATAAATGCACAACTTATTATGTACTTGAATAAGAGTAATGAACAGCACAATAAAGACTTAACATAAAACAACAAACGCTTTGTCAAATGTCAATTAACTCACTTATGCACGGTATCAAAAATGAACACAGTAGTACATCAACAGGTACCTATGGTGCATAGATACAAGATTCAATTCCCTCTTCCCTCCCCCCTCCCTCACTGTTTAACATGAGTGTTATATAGCATATAAAAATTAAAGCGCATAATATGAAAGAAAAATTGCCTTTCCCATCCTTTACGAACTCCTGGGCCTGTCTTTCCGGTTGAGACTCTTCCCTCGCTCAGGGCGCCGAGGCACCCGCTGATGAAACCTGGCTTCTCTTCCAAATAGAAAACAGTCTCCAGGTACTCCTGAAGTGGTTCTCAGTGTGCCGAAGATAAGCTGTGATTTCAGCCAGTCTATAGATTTGCTCCTCTTTTTGTTGAATATCCGACAGCGAGGGAAGTCGTGGTGATCTCCATTGCCTTGCTATTTCAATCCTGGGTGCTGTAAAAATAAAGTTAACCATGGTATTGGTGTGCTCCTTTCCTTGATGTAAAGGAAAACCCAATAATGCTTGTTGAGGAAGGACTGAAATGGGAAAATGATATAATTGGGTTAACCAAGCTTTCAATTGTAACCATAGAGGGCGAATTTGTTTGCAATCCCACCACATGTGAAAGAAACTACCCTTTGTCTGACCTCCCCTCCAGCAACTACTTGAAAATGAAGGATACATGTGATGTAGCCTCTCCGGCGAATAGTACCAACGAAATACCATTTTCCAACAGTTTTCAATAATATGTGAGGCTATAAGGCCCTTTCCCATTCTGGAAAAAAGAGCTTCCCAAGCACCCTGGGAAAAGGTTCTATGTAGATCGGTTTCCCAGGCCCGTATATAGGTGGGTGTTTGGTATCGTTCCTTCCCCAAGAATACATAAACATTTGAAAGTAACTTTGTGGTTTGGTGAGAATTTAAACATAAACGTTCAAAGTCAGATTGCCCTTGTGCGAAGTGTATAGGTAAATGGTGGGAATGAGCAAAGTGGCGCAGCTGTAAATACAGATACACATCAGACTGTCCTAATCCAAATTTCTGCTGCAGTTCCGGAAAACCTATCATATGTTGTGCCTCCCATAACTGTCCCAAAGTACAAATACCCTTCTTTTCCCAATCCTTGAATGCTGAATTTTCAAAGCCCGGAGTAAATAATGAGTTAGCATATAAATAAGTGCTAGAATAATATTCTTGGGTCCCCACCAACCGGGATTTCCTGGTATCCCACATCTGCAGAGATAACAGCATAGAGGGTGGCAAGACCTTCCCAGGTTGTGCAGTCCAGGTCTTTTTAGGTTGCCATAATAGACTATACAGTGGAACATGTGCCAACAGCTGTTGGCTGAACACTACCCACGGTTTCTGCAGAGCAGGTCTATGCCACTCTATTAAGGTCTTTAACCGGGCTGCCAGATAATATTGCTCTAAATGAGGTACACTCAGGTCCCCCTGTAATTTGGATCGGTACAAAGTCTTGCAAGCAATTCTAGATCTCCGGCCTCCCCAAATATAAGATAACAAGCATTTCTGCCATTTAACAAGACTGGGTTTTGGAATGGCTATTGGAAGCGTTTGGAATAAATACAGAAATTTAGGTAAAATTGACATTTTCACAGCCGCTATTCTTCCAAACCAGGATATTCTATAATGGTTCCATTCCTCTAACTCTCTCGTAGTCTGAGCCCACAATCTGTCATAGTTAAGATGAACCATATCTTGTGTGACACTTAGATATACCCCTAAATATTTAATCGATGATTTTGCCCAACGAAATCGGTATTTCTCCCTTAAAGATTTTTCCAAAGCAGTGGAAATATTGACATTGAGTATTTCGGATTTTTCCCAATTTATGCGGAAACCTGAGACTTTACCGAAGGCCTCCATATCCCGAGATACCTGCGGGAGAGATCTCTCCGGTTCTGTGACCAACAGCAAAATATCATCTGCAAAGAGAGATAATTTTGTCTCAAAGGCTCCCACCCTTATTCCCTTAATTTCTGGGTTATTCCGGATTTTATTTGCTAGAGGTTCGAGAAAAATAGCAAATAACAAGGGCGATAGGGGACAGCCCTGTCTAGTACCCCTCTGTACTGCAAAAGTGGACGAGTAGCCCCCATTTACCTTTATGCACGCTAGAGGATGTTGATAAAGCTGGTGTAGCCATTGAAGGAAGTTAGTTCCAAAATTTAAGCGTTGTAGCAGTGCAAATAAGTAAGGCCAATGAACTACATCAAAAGCCTTTTCAGCGTCTACCGAGAGAGCCACCGCTGGCATCTTATTTTGCTTGACCCACCAAATCATATCCATTATTTTATGCACATTGTCACTAGCTTGTCTACCCGGTATAAACCCAGCTTGGTCTGGATGAATGATATGTGCCAAAAACCCATTCAGCCTATTGGCCAGAATCTTTGCCAAAATCTTCAAATCAATATTAATAAGGGAGATTGGCCTATAAGAGAAAATATCACAGTTCTTAACATTCCCCAAGGTCTCATCGACACATGTTACAATTCCCGGTCTCAAGAAGCCCATTCCTACTTCTCAGCACCGGGCCCGGGCTGCGGCCCTTCTCGCTCTGACCGCGCCTGCTGGCCACCGCCGCAGTCCTGCCACTTCCTGGCTCCCCGGCTCTGCCCTGGACTGCTCTTTGCCTCCCCCTCAGTGGCGGAGGGGTGCTGCCGTCTCAACCTCCGCATGGGCCGCCTCCCAGCCACGGCAAATGAGCAACGCCATGCCGCCTTGCTTGGCCCCTGCTCCCGCGGCCCCTAGTGATGACATTGCTAGCTCTGGGTATATAAGGCACGCTCTGACAGTCAGAGCTTGCCTTGGTAACGGGTCTCCTCGCTCTCGATTGCTCAAGTTCCTGAGTTGTTGATCCTGTTCCTGCACTCCTGTTTCTGCTACCTGCTTTCTGACCTCTGGACCTGACCTGACCACATATCCTGCTGCCTGCCTCTGACCTCTGGACCAGACTTGACCACACTTTCTGCTGCCTGCTTCTGACCTCTGGACCAGACCAGCCTACGCCTCGTGCCTCTGTCCTTCTGGACCAGGTCTGGCCACACTCTCCACCTCTCGCCTGGCCCACTGGACTGGATCTGATCCCACTCCAGGCTCCAGCCTCAGGTCTCTCTCTCCTGGTTGTCATCGTGCTCTCTCGCCAGCTCCTTGGAATCATCCACGTAGAGGCCCACCTACGACCAGCCGGCCCCGGTACCCAAGGGCTCAACCTGCGGGGAACGTGGGCTGGTAGTGGCGAAGCTCCAGCTGGGCTCTGCTCCCATCCAGCCTCGCCACCTGATGGTGGGGACCTGTGGGGGTTTCCCCCCCACAGGTGGCACCAACACCACCTCGGGCCAAGGGTCCACGAACACAACAACACATAGGTTGTGTGTTGCGATTCTGCCCTGTCTGGGCAGTATCTCCACCTTCTTTGTCCCTTCTTCGGCAGCCCCGCCATTGCGGCCGGAGCCACCAGCGAGCTTCCCGCGCGGCCAGAGCCATGCTACTGCAGCCCGGAGGCTGTCCCTGCTCTCTGCTCACGGCCAGAGTCGCACTTCTCCCTTTCTCATGCTCCGGAGACCGCCGAAGCTTCCTACACGTGGCTGGAGCAGCGTTTCTACTACCAAAGCGGCACAGAGGCCGCCGACCCGCTCTTCTCGCAGCAGGAGTCGCGTTGCTATTTTTTATGCGGCATGGAGCTGTCTACATTGTTCCCATGTGGCCCAGAGGCCACTGTTACCTACCTTGGGCCCTCCGGGGGAAGAGGGCCTGCGTCCCCAGGCTCTCCTGCGGCATGGAGCCGTCAGCAATCCATCCTTTGTGGCAGGGAAGCCACCGTCCATCCCGGGGCCTGTCCTGAGGCCTAGCTCCTCTTCTCCTGCACTCTCAGCGTGGCAGCATGGGAGCTGTCCAATGTCCTGCATCCCCTGCTTCCTCCTAGGGGGCGAGGCCGGCTCTTCTTTCCCATCTTAAAGGAACAGTGAGGGAGGAGGTCCACCAGTGATGTCATCGAGGGAGTCGCCTCTTCTGCCTATAAAGAGGTCTTATCTTTGTTCCTTGCCTTTGCAAGGAGCCAGTCCTCCCTAGGACTTTCGTCTTCCAGTTTCCATGTGGGATCCCGTGTCTTCGTCTAGATGTTTTTCATTCCTTGGTTTCTTGCCTCGTCAAGCTTGTGTGTTCCAGATGTCTTCATGTAACCTGACCTTCATCTCCTGATGTCTTCACATCCTGATCATCATCAGATGTCTTCACGTAAACTGACCTTCATCTCCTGATGTCTACACATCCTGATCTTCATTGCCAGATGTCTTCATATAACTTAATCTTCTTCTTCAGAGGTCTCTTCAGATCCAGTCTTCATGTATCTTGATCTTCATGTCTGAAGCTTCCGGTTTTTAATCCTCCTTGCACTGAGTCCCGTCTCAGTGTTCCTTCACCGAGTCCCGTCTCAGTGTTCCTTCACCGAGTCCCGCCTCGGTGATCCTTGCTCCGAGTCCTGTCTCCGAGCTTCCTTCCTTTTCCTAGATCCTGCCGGACCTTCGTAGCCTATTGCACCTGCCTCCGTTATCACGAATGAACTTTACACTAAAACTTGTCCCATCGGTGTGGTCCGCGCCTGGCCTTGATTGGCTATGGAGGGTGCCCCTTGGAGCAGGTCTCGTCAGAGTCTTCGTTCAGAATCTTCTAACAGTTTGTATTGTGAACCATCAGCGTGATCCGCGACCAGCCAGGCTTGGCTGTGCAGGGTGCATAACGTGGTCACCTAGACAGCATTGTAGACACTGTGACTCTTTTGGAGTCCTCTTTATCTACACAGTATTGTGGATACTGTGACTCTTTTGGAGTCCTCCTATTTTCTACCAATTCAGAGTCTTCTCAGGCCTTCTCTTCAGCCTTCCAGAGTCCTTCTTCTACTTATCTGAGTCCCGCCTCAGACCACCTTCTTCTACTTATCTGAGTCCCGCCTCAAACCACCTTCTTCTACCTATCAGTCTCGCCTCAGACCACTTTCTCTCCAATCAACCTGAGTCTCGTCTCTCCTTCTATCAACCAACCTGAGTCTCGTCTCACCTTCTACCAACCAACCTGAGTCTCGTCTCACCTTCTACCAACCAACCTGAGACTTGTCTCACCTTCTTCAATTACCTGAGCGGGAATCACCAGCGTGACTGGCTGTGTAGGGCACGTCTGCCGGCATGGTCCACAACCAGCTCTCATCAGCTGAGTAGGGCATGTGATGTGACAGTACCTGCCCAGTACTTTTCAAGCAATACAAGTCTTCGTCTACCTTCAATCAAGTACCCGTGAAGCCCTCACGTATCCAGTCTTCGTCTTGATGTTTTCTTCCTTCGACCACCATTCGCTCTGTCGCAGGTGCTGCTCCATGCGGCAGGTCCGAAAGGGCTAGGAGTAGTCGGAGGAGCACTTATGAGACCAAACATTGTGTTGTTTGGGTCTCTCTACTGTGCACAGGTGCAGTGGTGGTCAAGGTCCATCTTCTCCAGCCTACACTCGGATGCCTCTCACCTGCCTCGGCGCTTGCTGGAGCTCCTCTGCAGCTGCGTCATGGCCCAGGGGCACACGTTACCACCCGAGATGGGTCCGCTACCCGTGCTCCCAACAACATTGTGTTTTTCAACAAGACTCATTTATTCCTTTTTTTAATGAAGATGATAAAGTTATGAAACCCATGGAAACTGCCAATTATTCTTATTTGTTTCAACTACTGTGTCTTAATTTAATTCCATGTTTTGCACGTCATCTAATTAGCTCCTTCTGGAGGCATATGGAGACACTATAATCTATTTAAGTTAGTAATAGAAAAAAAATAATGGGCAAGCATCACTATTAATATAGATCAAGCTGGTGAATGAAGTGATGTCTAAAGCTCATCATTATGAACCTCAATTATCTTCAACTTTTCTGCAATGGGCTGACCAATGCTGGGCAAAAAGAGCAGTAAACCAAAAAGTAAAATACAGCTTGGGCATGTAGATCCCTGACCGTATTAATGCGCTGCATTATCAATTAAAGCAATCGTGCCTACGATGGCTCTCAAACCACAGAAGAACGTTACTGAACTTTACAGACAATGCATGGGTGATACATTGGCAAATGAATTACAAATGCTAGGTGTGGATTAATTCATCCTAATTCAAGATTTAGCAAAATCTATGACCAATAATTCTGTCAGCTTTGGCAAATACAAATATTTGCATCCAGTGTATAAAATAGTGTAGTAGAGGCCCTGCATATCTAAGGAAAACAGTGTGTAAACCCTCTATATTTTGGTTTTTAGATCAGCCTTTGTGCTGGCTCACATATTACATTATGAACTGTATTATAATATGCATGAACCTCATTATCCTTTTTTCCAACATGCAGAGTCACTCTCCTGAGATCACCAACTGAATTGGGCAGAGAAAGCACAATGAGTAATGCTCTTGCCAAGATGTCAATTCAGATTAAGCACAAGAATTCAAAATGTTTGCCCATAGAGTCCTGTCTCTTTATAAAATATTATCTAAAGCATTTAGGATTAAATGCAGGAAAAAATGGAAAAAAATTCTGATTTTTCATTTCTGGTATGTATCTATCTATCTATATATATATAGTTTTCCGCAGGTGTATAATTTATAAGGTAAAGTCTAAAAACATTTTTAAATGGTCTCATGCACATTGCACACTTTGCCTCTCTCTGACTCACCAGTCCCCTTTACATCACCTTAACAAATACGTCATAGTTATCTCCAGTTTTTATTTATTTATTTATTATTTATTTAAAACTTTTTTGTACCGGCATTAGTGGGTACATCGTACCGGTTCACATACGAACCAAAGGTGGAAAATACATAAAACAAGGACAAGGGGTTGGAATGAAAGAGAAAAGAGGCCAAATGAAAGCACACAGAGCAATACATAAAATATAAATAACAGGATAAATGTCAAAGTATGACTAGCAGGAGAACACTATCACAACTATATACATGGGTTCAGTTCAAATGATGACGCAACTTCAAGTTAAAGTGATAGAGAGCTAATCTGGGTAGGCCTGCTTAAAGAGCCACATCTTTAGTTTCTTTTTGAATCTGGCGGTGCAAGGTTCGAGTCGTAGATTTGTGGGTAATGAGTTCCGTGTGGGACCAGCAGTGGAGATGGCACGATCCCTCGTAGAGGAGAGGTGTGCTTTTTTGAGGGAGGGCACATGAAGGGTTCCTTTATTGTTTGCCCTGGTGGGGCGGTTGGAGCGTGTAAGGCAGAAAGGATCATCGAGCCGGTTGGAATTGTGCCTGTATATGGATTTATGGATGATGGTAAGGGTTTCATATAGAATACGTGAGGGGATGGGGAGCCAATGGAGGTCTTTAAGGATGGGAGTGATGTGGGCTGATTTACGGGCATTTGTAATCGTCCTTGCTACCGCATTCTAGAGCATTTGAAGCGGTTTTATGGTGGAGTAGGGGAGCCCTAGGAGGAGGGAGTTACAGTAATCCATTTTAGAAGACAGGGTGGCTTGAATGACAGTGCGGAAGTCGTGGGTATGGAGTAAGGGTTTTAATTTTTTTAGGACATTGAGCTTGAAGAAGCCCTCTTGGAGGATGTTATTGATGTATTTCTTTAAGTTCAATTGCTGATCTATGAAGACCCCAAGGTCTCTTACAAATGGATTAGCAGAGATGGAGCTGAATGCAGGGTCCTTTGCCAGGGAGGGTTTAGGAGTGTGGTGTTGGGAAATGAAGAGCAGTTCCGTTTTAGTGGTGTTTAGGGTGAGGTGGAGGTTTGAGAGTAAAGTGTTAATGGAAGAGAGGCATGTTTCCCAGAACGTTAGGGAATCAGAGATAGAGTCGTGGACAGGTAAGATGACATCATCGGCATATACGTAGAACTTTAAGCCAAGGTTTGAGAGGAGCTGGCAGAGGGGCGTAAGGTAGATGTTAAATAGGGTGGAGGAGAGGGAGGAGCCTTGTGGCACCCCTTGTGAGAGCGAGTAGGAAATGGATTCAGCATTACCTATTTTGACAGAGAATTTTCTATTAGACAGGTAGGATTTGAACCACAGGAGGGCTAAGCCGGAGATGCCAATATCAACGAGATGGGAGAGGAGGTGGTTGTGGCTTATAGTGTCGAACGCAGAGGAGATGTCAAGGAGGGCAAGGAGGTAGCAGTGGCCTTGGTCCATTCCTCTGATGAGATGATCAGAGAGGGTGAGTAGGAGGGTTTCTGTGTTAAAGTGCTTGTGAAAGCCGAATTGTGTAGGGTGAAGTATATTGTTATTTTCGAGGTAATCCGTGAGTTGTGAGTTGACTACCTTTTCCATAATTTTGGATATAAATGGGAGGTTTGAGATAGGACGTAAATTAGATGGATTGTTAGGGTCTAACGAAGGTTTTTTGAGCAGAGGTTTGACCACTGCCTGTTTGAGTGTGTCTGGGACTATGCCGGAGGAGAGAGAGCAATTAATGATGTTAGCTAGTGGTTTGGCTATGGAATTGGGGATAGATAGGAGTGCTTTGGTAGGGATGTAGGATGGGTGGCCAGTTTAATCTTTTTAAGAATTGCTTCAATTTCCTTGGAGGAGGTGAGGTCAAGGGAGTCAAGGGTGGCCGTGGTTGGGCTAGTACCAGGTGGGATGGAATATGGAGTGGTGGGGAATCTAATGAGGATATTCGCTATTTTTCTATGGAAATAGAGTGCCAATTCTTCACATTTAGTGGAGGCTTCAGAGTCAGGGATGGTGGGTGGAGCAGATTTGGTGCAATCCGCAACATAGGAAAATAGGGCTTATGGTTTGTACATATATTCGTGTATTTTTGAGGCGTAAAAGTCACGTTTGGATTTGAGGGTGGATAGCCTGTAGCAATGAAGGGCGGATTTGTAGCTCGAGGTATGTTGAGGTGATGGATCCTTACACCATGTTCTCTCTTTCTGTCTGAGTTTGTTTTTCATTAGTTTTAACTCAGTGGTGTACCATGGTTTCAGGTTTTTAGAGGATGGGTGCAATTCGTGTCTAGTGATTGGACATAGTTTGTTAGCAATGTCCAAGGTAAGATTGCTCCACGAGGTTAGGGCAGCTTCAGGGTTGGAGCAGTCAAGACTGGATAGGGAGGTCGATAAGGATGAAAGTAGGTCTTCAGTAGAGCAGGGTTTTCTGGACATATTGGTGGTACTTTGGGCAGGATTACTGCTGGTCGGGGCATTTATAGAAAGGCGTGTTTCAATGAGGAAATGGTCCGACCAGTTTTGAGACTTCACAATACACCTCATCCTGATAAATCCAGAATCTTGTGAGCCCTAACCCTAATAGCCATATCTAAGAACCACACCCTCATGGAAGTGAAATGACCCAGAGAACATACATAGAGGGCATTTTTTTAAACAGCCTGCGGGTACTTTTTACTCAGAGGTTTTAGCCAGAATTTTCAATGCAGGTTTTATGCACATAAATCTTCTTTGAAAATTCACAGGCATATGCATAACTGATGCCAATATATGCACACACATATATATATGCATGCATATTTATATTCATACTTTCAAAAATCAAAATTATGCTTGTGTAAGTTCTGTCCCCTTGCCAATTTTGCCTACCCCTCCCCACCCCAGGGAATGCTCCTTTTTATTTTGCATAAAAGTATGCATAAAATGGCTTTTGAATGTATTTTTTTACTCACATAACCAGCCCCCCCCCCCCCCCCCCGGACATTTTCAAAAGGCCATTTAAATGCATAAAACCTGGGTTTATGCTCTTAAATCATTTTGAAAATTACTTCCATAATGTCAAGCTATGCCATAGAAAGTTATTCCCAGCATCTAGAAGGCTGCCTGGCCCATGCAGCTATGCAACTTCATTGTTCTTGTTTCCATTCAGGCATAGGTTCCTGTCTCCTATAACTCTTATGTTCTTGCTTTTGATAACTCCAGTGTCTTCATATTTCCAGTACCCTCAATGATTACTCCTTCAGCATGCATCTTGCTGAATCTCTGAAAGTTTGCCTTTGTCCGGCTCATGGAGCCCTAACCTTCCCCAATTCCTCCTGCCCATGGTTTGGCCTTACACTGATAACCATACTTGTGTTACTGTTTCTAGCACCTTCTGTATCTCTGCCTTCAGTATTCTCAGTGCTCCTGTTTTTAGTATTTCCTGCCTGCACCCCACCATTCCTGTTCCATTATCTCCTATGTTTTTCTTCATTGTCCTCAACCTGTTTGGATTTGTAATCCTACCAATTGCATGACTTCATCAGTGTATTAGGATTAGGGAGAGTGGACCAGAAGAATTTAGATGTACATAAGGGTATAAAATAGCCCCCACTGAAAAGTGAAACTGTGATCGCAGGAACTATGATTTTTATTTTAGGACTGCTTGAAACTTGAACTACATATGCCTGCGTATTACACCTCATTCCCAGCTCAATCAATTGGCATAGATGGAAGCAAACTAAGGGGGTTATTTTCTAAACATTTATCACGTGTGTTAGGGCCTTATCGCATGCAATAAGGCCCTAACGCACGCAGGTCAACTACTTCTTTGGAGAATATATCCCCGAAGGGGTATACTGAAGCGGCAGACCCAGTACTGCTGGAGTCGCAGGCGTGCCTACAACAGGCAATTTCTCCTTAAGGCATTTCCCATGACATTCTGGGCCCCAGTGGGAGAGATCCAGAGAAGCCCAGTCGAATTGGGGGTTGGTGTATTTGCAACCAGGGTAACCCCAGGACGATAGGGTGCACAGCCTTTTCCAGTACGAAGAAGGAGAGCAATTCCGTATGAAGAGCTCCAGTGTGGAGAGTAACTGATTCGGTTTGGCAAGTCATATCTCCCAGTAAGGGCTCTCCATGAATGGAGGATAATCGTAGTGGGTTTTTCAACTTGATGAGGGGGATCCTCAAATATTCCACTAGACTTCTGAGAATGAAGTTGCCTCCTGCCCCCCAAGTCCACCAGGGCAGCACTCTGAACCGTGACTGGTCCGTAGGTCAAGGAGACTGGGAGAGAGAGCGTAAGAGAGGGCACAGTAAGACCTAAGAATAGTCCTCCTGTAGGATTTTGGCCTGTCTGTGCTTTCGGACGAGTGGAGTATGTAGAGACAACGTGGCCAGATTGACCACAGTACATGCAAAGGCGCACTTCTTCCGAAATCTTCTCTCCTTGGAAGTCAAGCGTCCATGACCAAGTTGCATAGGTTCATCTGTATCAGTAGCAGGGATTACTAGAACATTCCGAGGTGTAGAGACAGCACTGGCCTGTTTCAACCCGGGTAACACCCTAGGCTGGAGTTCCTTCACCTTGTCCCTGAGTCGTTGATCAATCAGAGTGGCCAAAGCTACTAATTCATCCAGCGAGTCAGGTGTTTGGCGAGCGGCCAGGTCGTGCTTCAAACGGTTATCCAGGTCTCTGCAAAAGAGTCTTGAGACATTTGGGGTCCCAGCGAAGTTCTGCCGCAAGAGTTTTGAACTCTATGGCAAATTCAGCCAATGATCTGTTGCCTTGCTTCAAATCTACTAAGGCAGAACCAGCTTCAGAAGTTCGAGCAGGGTCATCAAAAACGGATTTAAACAAGTCCATAAATCCTTCTATGTTCTGCAAAATAGAGTCCTTGCATTCCCACAAGGTGGATGCCCAAGACAGGGCCCACCATCCAGGTATGAAATGATGTAGGTAGTCTTGGAGAGAGCTGTAGGAAATAGAGACGGCTGTAAGGCAAAGTGCATGCAACACTGGTTCAAAAAGTCCCGGGGTCTTCTGGATTTCTCCGGAAAAGCGGATTAGAGCCACCAGTGGTACAACAGTCTTCAAAGTTACCTCCTGTAACTGACCTTCATGGCTGGAAGCGGTGCCTTGAACCTTCTGTATGTGTAGCTGACGAAACGCTGAAGTAAGTTTCTCCAAGGCGTCTTGCTGCTCCACAATGCGCTGGGCCAGGCCTGGTATGGCCTACAAGGCATTGAGTTGTGCCGAATCCATGGAGTTAGCAATGTTAGGTTAGGAGTTAGCAGTCTGCTAGGGAGTTAGCAATCTGTTGTTATTTAGGAGAGTTGTGGGTGGATCCTTGGACCAGTGGCAGATGACCACGCTCCCGGGGGAAGATCCCGAGAGGGACCACCGGTCAGGCTCAGAGTATGGAGACAGACACACACTAGTTCTTTTATTAGACAGTATACTGAACCACCAGAGGTGGCAGTAGTGAGCTGGAATGCCCGGCTGGGCTGCAGTCCCTCAGATACTGGAACAGCGATCCCTGGAGGCTGAGCTGTAGAGAAACTGAAATATAGTGAGTAGGCAGAGTTCATGTACTGAACCAGATGGTAACACTCACACAATGTCTCATAGAAGCCCAGGAGCTGGAATGTATAGGCCCTCGAGGAGCGAGTACCTGGTTCCAGGGAAAGCTCTGAGAGAGCGATGGGAACTCACTGATGTAGTTGGCAATGATGACTTCCAGGCAGAAGAGAATACGAAGCAAGTCTGGGAACAAGGGCCCTCGAGGAGTGAGTACCGGTTCCAGACTGTCACCTGCAAAACAAAGAAGAGAGCGAGGCCCCCGAGGAGCGGGTACCCCTGGAGGCAGAGTAACCCAACCCTTGCTAACTCAATCTGTTAGCAAATTCTAAGACCTTATATATCCGTCGCGGGTGACGTCATCTCAGGGGAACGCCCCTGAGGTTCGCGCCATCGCCGGTACTTCAGTCAGGGCCGCGCTGTGCACGCGCCCCTAGGCCTCCAGAAAACATGGCAGGTTGCAGCATCTAGCCGGTCCAGAGATGCCGGAGGACTTCGGCAGAAGGACGCCGCGGCAGCCAATCTTCCCTCGAACGAAGAGGGAGGCGCCAAAGAGGTAAGGGCTCAACGTTCATTCCGTCTTTGCCTTCGCAAGGAGTTGGTCACTCCTGGGATCCCGCTACCCTTGCTCCAGGAGTCGTCCGTGTTCCAGCACTTCTGCTAGGTCCAGTGTTTCTTGTTCTCTGTCGGAGCTCCTCGTCCTGTCTTGATGTGTGCCTGCCGCTCCAGCCCTGATGTCCGCCTGTTGTCCATGTTCCTGCCCTAAGGTCTGTCTTCCTATCCGGTATCTGTGTTCCAGTCCAGAAGATGCAAGCCTAGTGCCTCGTTCCTGAATCTCCTGAAAGCTAGTACCTCGTTCCTGTGTCTTCAAAATGTCCTGGTGCCTCGCGGCAAGCCATGTCGTGGTCCGTGACCAGCCCCACGGGCGGGCTGAGTAGGGCGCTTCGTGATGCAAGCCACGTACCTCGTTTCTAAGTCTCCAAGAGATCCTTACTTTGTTCCTGAACTTTCTGAAAGGCTGGTATCCTGCGGCAACCTTTGTCGTGGTCCGTGACCAGCCCCACGGGCGGGCTGTGTAGGGCGCTTCATGTTGCCAGTCTTGTACCTCGCCCTTGAGTCTCCTGTATGCATCATACCTCGTTCCTGAGCTCGTCTGTGCCTGAGTCTACGTCTGCACTTCCAGTACCTCGTTCCTGAGCTCGTCTGTGCCTGAGTCTACGTCTGCACTTCCAGTACCTCGTTCCTGAGCTCGTCTGTGCCTGAGTCTACGTCTGCACTTCCAGTACCTCGTTCCTGAGCTCGTCTGTGCCTGAGTCTACGTCTGCACTTCCAGTACCTCGTTCCTGAGCTCGTCTGTGCCTGAGTCTACGTCTGCACTTCCAGTACCTCGTTCCTGAGCTCGTCTGTGCCTGAGTCTACGTCTGCACTTCCAGTACCTCGTTCCTGAGCTCGTCTGTGCCCGAGTCTACGTCTGCACTTCCAGTACCTCGTTCCTGAGTCCACGTCTGTGCCCGAGTCTACGTCTGCACTTCCAGTACCTCGTTCCTGAGTCCACGTCTGTGCCCGAGTCTACGTCTGCACTTCCAGTACATCGTTCCTGAGTCCACGTCTGTGCCCGAGTCTACGTCTGCACTTCCAGTACCTCGTTCCTGAGTCCACGTCTGTGCCCGAGTCTACGTCTGCACTTCCAGTACCTCGTTCCTGAGTCCACGTCTGTGCCCGAGTCTACGTCTGCACTTCCAGTACCTCGTTCCTGAGCTCGTCTGTGCCTGAGTCTACGTCTGCACTTCCAGTACCTCGTTCCTGAGCTCGTCTGTGCCCGAGTCTACGTCTGCACTTCCAGTACCTCGTTCTTGAGCTCGTCTGTGCCTGAGTCTACGTCTGCACTTCCAGTACCTCGTTCCTGAGTCCACGTCTCTGCCCGAGTCTACGTCTGCACTTCCAGTACCTCGTTCTGAGTCCACGTCTCTGCCCGAGTCTACGTCTGCACTTCCAGTACCTCGTTCCTGAGTCCACGTCTGTGCCCGAGTCTACGTCTGCACTTCCAGTACCTCGTTCCTGAGTCCACGTCTGTGCCCGAGTCTACGTCTGCACTTCCAGTACCTCGTTCCTGAGTCCACGTCTCTGCCCGAGTCTACGTCTGCACTTCCAGTACCTCGTTCCTGAGTCCACGTCTCTGCCCGAGTCTACGTCTGCACTTCCAGTACCTCGTTCCTGAGTCCACGTCTCTGCCCGAGCCTACGTCTGCACTTCCAGTACCTCGTTCCTGAGTCCACGTCTGTGCCCGAGTCTACGTCTGCACTTCCAGTACCTCGTTCCTGAGTCCACGTCTGTGCCCGAGTCTACGTCTGCACTTCCAGTACCTCGTTCCTGAGTCCACGTCTGTGCCCGAGTCTACGTCTGCACTTCCAGTACCTCGTTCCTGAGTCCACGTCTGTGCCCGAGTCTACGTCTGCACTTCCAGTACCTCGTTCCTGAGTCCACGTCTGTGCCCGAGTCTACGTCTGCACTTCCAGTACCTCGTTCCTGAGTCCACGTCTGTGCCCGAGTCTACGTCTGCACTTCCAGTACCTCGTTCCTGAGTCCACGTCTGTGCCCGAGTCTACGTCTGCACTTCCAGTACCTCGTTCCTGAGTCCACGTCTGTGCCCGAGTCTACGTCTGCACTTCCAGTACCTCGTTCCTGAGTCCACGTCTGTGTCCGAGTCTACGTCTGCACTTCCAGTACCTCGTTCCTGAGTCCACGTCTGTGCCCGAGTCTACGTCTGCACTTCCAGTACCTCGTTCCTGAGTCCACGTCTGTGCCCGAGTCTACGTCTGCACTTCCAGTACCTCGTTCCTGAGTCCACGTCTGTGCCCGAGTCTACGTCTGCACTTCCAGTACCTCGTTCCTGAGTCCACGTCTGTGCCCGAGTCTACGTCTGCACTTCCAGTACCTCGTTCCTGAGTCCACGTCTGTGCCCGAGTCTACGTCTGCACTTCCAGTACCTCGTTCCTGAGTCCACGTCTGTGCCCGAGTCTACGTCTGCACTTCCAGTACCTCGTTCCTGAGTCCACGTCTGTGCCCGAGTCTACGTCTGCACTTCCAGTACCTCGTTCCTGAGTCCACGTCTGTGCCCGAGTCTACGTCTGCACTTCCAGTACCTCGTTCCTGAGTCCACGTCTGTGCCCGAGTCTACGTCTGCACTTCCAGTACCTCGTTCCTGAGTCCACGTCTGTGCCCGAGTCTACGTCTGCACTTCCAGTACCTCGTTCCTGAGTCCACGTCTCTGCCCGAGTCTACGTCTGCACTTCCAGTACCTCGTTCCTGAGTCCACGTCTCTGCCCGAGTCTACGTCGTTCCTGAGTCTCGTCTGAATCCATGTTCCAGTCTTCGCTGCCCCTGGCCTCCATCCGGCCTGCCGCTTCGTGCCGTACCCTGCGGCAGGTCCGAAAGGGCCGGGAACGGTCGGAGGACTGTTCACAAGACCAACATTGCGTTGTTGGGTCTTCCGAAGCGTGCGGGTCCGGAGGAGGGCCTGTCTTCCCAGTCATCTCTCCAGCCCTGCTCCCGTCCAGCCCATGCTCGGGCATGCCACGCCGCCTCCCGCGGCACCTCCTCGGAGTTCCTCTGGGGTGGAGCCGCGGCCCAAGGGCACACACATCCCCCAGGAGTGGGATCGCTCTCCTAGAGCTCCTCAACAAGTACAGCAAGGTTTAAAAAGAGGTTGGGACAAGCTCCTTATGTTCCTATGACTGGATGGACTTTGGTCTGATCCAGCTTGGCGTGTTTTCTTATGTAAAGCCAGTGTAACTTATTGGTGCCTGGGCCCCTGCAAAGAATGCATGATCATGTTAGCAGGGGAGCGATCTGGCGGCAACTATTGTGGCAGAGGTGTGGGCTTCGCCGGTGGGAGTGCAGGAGATGACCCATGAGAGCCAGACTCTCTCTCAGCCTACAGAGGCTTGGCAGATCTGACATCCCAGGTGCAATTTCTCATTCGGATATGAAATCTCCCTCTTTTGGGTGGCGCATTTTTGGGATTTCTAAAATCACCGCAGGTATCGAGTGTCTATGTTTTAGGGAGCTTTGGCTTGCACCCCCCAGTCCGATAAAGTTCATGAAATAAACCCCCATCCGCCACGATGCTCAATATCCCAAACTCTAGGCAGCTTTACGATGGCGACTTTTCGTTCCATCAGCACAGCACATCTTCATTCAAAATAAAGAAATAGCAGCCGCGATCATTCCAAGCAAACACGTGACGGAAGAGCAAGAAATAACTACAAAACCAAGCAGAAATAAAAAAAAAAAAACTTAAACTAAAAACCCCAAAACGAGTTCACCACCTACTGCAAAGGCGAACGGCGCTGCCGCGAGGGGCCGGCCAGCAGCGCGAGGAGCCAAGAGAATGCGGCTGAGCGCCCGCCCCCTGTTCCCAAGGTTACCAGAGAAACTGACGGGCGGAGGCCGGCTGGGCGTCCTGACGTCAGGGGCTCCGGTGACGAAGGCGGAAGTGGCAGGAAGAAGCCGCGTTGCGGCGGCGAGTGGGGCTCCCTTACCTGTGCCTCTGATCACCGGAGCGCGGGCGAGAGAGAGAGAGAGAGAAGTTAGGAGCCGCAGCCGGGCTTGGAAATCATGGAGGTAAGGGGACGGAGGCCTCGTCCTCCGGTGGCTGAATTGACTCCTTTCGCTTTCCTGTCTGGACGTTTCCGCCTGCGGGTTAGGTGGCGGTGTTACCTCTCAGCCAGTTTAAAGGGAAGGGGGGCACGGCTGCCCATCATCACCATCACCGTGACTCTGAGCCGCTCCTGCTTTCTAAACTCCTTCTGGGGTCGTAGTCCTGCATTTGTGTTCAAAATTCATAACCGTTTGCTCTGTTCTAGTAGTGTCTGAACTTTGGTATTGTATTGGTATGTGATACTGGTCACTGTGCTGTTCGTAACTCTCTCCTTATAAATGGTTTCCCAATGAAACATAAGGGAGGGGAGGGAATGCAATAAGAGTACACTGAATGTTCAGCGCCCACTTTCCTAATGTGCGCGCCCAGGCGCTTCTCCTGGGGATGCCATGCAATATGTAAATTAGGGCTTGCATAGCCAAGGAGGCGCCGGGGTCGATTGCGCGCAGTGGGCGCCCAGGACAGGTCGGCTGTCTGCGGGTTAGGAAAGCGGGCACGGTTAGGAAAGCGGGCACTCGATGTTCGGCGCCCACTTTCCTAACGCGCGCCCAGGCGCTTCTCCTGGGGATGCCATGCAATATGTAAATTAGGGCTTGCATAGCCAAGGAGGCGCCAGGGTCGATTGCGCGCAGTGGGCGCCCAGGACAGGTCGGCTGTCTGCAGGTTAGGAAAGCGGGCACTCGGTGTTCAGCGCCCACTTTCCTAACGCGCGCCCAGGCACTTCTCCTGAGGATGCCATGCAATATTTAAATTAGGGCTTGCATAGCCAAGGAGGCGCCAGGGTCGATTGCGCGCAGTGGGCGCCCAGGACAGGTCGGCTGTCTGCGGGTTAGGAAAGCGGGCACGGTTAGGAAAGCGGGCACTCGATGTTCGGCGCCCACTTTCCTAACGCGCGCCCAGGCGCTTCTTCCTGGGGATGCCATGCAATATTTAAATTAGGGCTTGCATAGCCAAGGAGGCGCCAGGGTCGATTGCGCGCAGTGGGCGCCCAGGACAGGTCGGCTGTCTGCAGGTTAGGAAAGCGGGCACTCGGTGTTCAGCGCCCACTTTCCTAACGCGCGCCCAGGCACTTCTCCTGGGGATGCCATACAATATTTAAATTAGGGCTTGCATAGCCAAGGAGGCGCCAGGGTCGATTGCGCGCAGTGGGCGCCCAGGACAGGTCGGCTGTCTGCGGGTTAGGAAAGCGGGCACGGTTAGGAAAGCGGGCACTCGATGTTCGGCGCCCACTTTCCTAACGCGCGCCCAGGCGCTTCTCCTGGGGATGCCATGCAATATTTAAATTAGGGCTTGCATAGCCAAGGAGGCGCCAGGGTCGATTGCGCGCAGTGGGCGCCCAGGACAGGTCGGCTGTCTGCAGGTTAGGAAAGCGGGCACTCGGTGTTCAGCGCCCACTTTCCTAACGCGCGCCCAGGCGCTTCTCCTGGGGATGCCATACAATATTTAAATTAGGGCTTGCATAGCCAAGGAGGCGCCAGGGTCGATTGCGCGCAGTGGGCGCCCAGGACAGGTCGGCTGTCTGCAGGTTAGGAAAGCGGGCACTCGGTGTTCAGCGCCCACTTTCCTAACGTGCGCCCAGGCACTTCTCCTGGGGATGCCATACAATATTTAAATTAGGGCTTGCATAGCCAAGGAGGCGCCAGGGTCGATTGCGCGCAGTGGGCGCCCAGGACAGGTCGGCTGCTGCGGGTTAGGAAAGCGGGCACTCAGATTTACGAGCATCCTTTTTCTTAACTAGTGTACAGCCATGGGTTTGGAAAATGGATGCTCATTAACTGAGTCTCCGTTTCCCTAACTTGACCACTGGCACTTTTTTCTTTTTTTTAACTTTTGAAACTTTTTGGTTCCTCTGACTTGACATCGGCACGATATTAAGTTGGAAGATGTACAGAAAGGCAGTATTTTCTGCTTTTCTGTGCAACTTTTTGGGATGCTCAGAATTTAATGCCTGCTCTGAGTGTTAATTTCTGAGCGTAAAAATGTGCCGGTCCGGCGCACATTTTTTTTTTCTTTTTGTATCTCGGGAGCATAGCCAATAGCCTCATCAGCATTCATTTGCAGGTGACGAGTGCCATCAGTTTCGCTTCGTGTTGGGCGCGCTAATCTCCTTATAGCATAAGGGGCTGTCAACACGCGTCGGCACCTTTGACTACAAAAAATTAAGGACCAGAAGTCCCGGAATACTTACAGGTGGAAGGTAAAAAATCAGGGTACCTGCCAGGAATTAGTAGCCTGCCAGCAATGTTCCCTCTAAGGACTGGGTTGCTATGAGCAAATATATTTTTTTTTCATTACCCTGTGAGCACTACTTTGATGCAAAAAAAAAAAAAAAATCAATTATATGCTCAAAGTAACCCAGTCCTTAAGCGGGAGCATTGGTAGCAGTATGCACACAAACTTTCTTACATACGCATAATACACACACAAACAGACTTGCACGTTCACTCTCATACACTTTCTCCCATATTCATGCTCATTCTCATAAACACACACACTGTCATTCACTCTCCAGACTCACATGCACACTCACTTGATTCTCCTCCTCCTCCACACACACATTCATCTCAGTAACTGCAAACCCTTCACTGCCAAACACTTTGAGATGTAACACAACCTCTGCAAAAAGAAAAAAAAAACCAAACGAAAAACTTGCCATACCATACCAGCACTATCTCAGGATTCAAACAGCAGTATCCTTATCTATGATATGGCAAGAATGCAAATATTGTACCATGCTCTAGAACACTAATACACCACCTACAGGGATTAGCAGAACAAGCTATAAGGCTACAGAAAAACTACATGCCAGCAGAAATACTGCACCTTAGCTATACATGTGGAGCACAGACAGATCCTTACCTACCTAGTACCAAATAAGGGACTACAAATTAGAAACAGAAACATTGTATTTATTTTTATTTATTTAGCACTTTTATATACCGATTTTCAAGTAACAGGCTTACCAATCAAGTCGGTCTACATTACAACAATAACCATGACATGAGAATGTCTTGCAATAAACAGGATGCTCGAACTTGGATACAACGAACTGGGTTCACAGCGTAAATAAGATCGGTAAGGAGACCAGCGAGCCTAATGTTAGCTGGTGTAAAGATCAGAGATTAATAGGAGGGTAAAAGGTATTGAGATTTAACTACATCGGGAAAAGTAGAGCGAGCAATTCTCTTAAGGAGTTACCAAAGATTAAGATCACTGGTGGGACATCTGATAGGATATTGGGTTAGGAGAAGGCTTGGTTGAACAACCAGGCCTTGAGTCTTTTTTTAAAGGTGATTGGGCATTGTACTAGCCTGAGGGCTGATGGAAGAGAGTTCCAATGCTTAGGGCCGGCGGTGGAGAAAGCTCTTTTGCTTAATGTTGTTTTGATGCTTAATGTTTTGATTTGCTTAATGTTGTTTTGATGCTTAATGTTTTGGTTTGCTTAATGTTGTTTTGATGCTTAATGTTTTGGTTTGCTTAATGTTGTTTTGATGCTTAATGTTGTTTTGAAACATGCAAACAGAAATAAAATGGAAAGCCTGAGAAATCAGACTGAACAGTGGAATACTGAAGAAAAAACCAAAATAAATACGTAATGCACATTCCCAAAGATAACATACGCCAATCACTAAAAATTCAAAATACATCTTTAAAAATGTGATTACCTTTTGTTTGTCTGATCTTATTTTTCTGATTGATTGGTGCCCAACTTTTTTTTTTCCCCATGTTCCCTTTCTCAGTCTTTTACCAATTCCTTTTATAGGGTCTCTTTTTTTATTTTCTTCTCTCTTCATCTGTCTTCCTCCCTTCATGTCTCAAACACACACTTAGGCTCTGGTTCCCACACGCTATTTCTCTCGCTGACACACATAGTCACTCACACGCTCTCATAAGCAGGCTCTTGCATGCTCTCTCATACACACACTGGCTCTCACTCTGGCATGCTGACTCTCGCATTCACACTCTGTCTCTCATACATACACACCGTATCTCTCTCGCATGCTTTCTCAGACACAGGCTGTCATTCTCTGACGCTGTCTCACACGCACAGGCTCTCACATGCTGTCCAGGGCCGGTGCAAGGGGGTGTAGCACCTTAGGCAGCCCACCCCGAGTTGAATGTGCTCCTCTGACAGTGCTAGATAGTTATGGTCTCCCTCTCACAGTGATTTCTGGCTCTTTCTCTCTCTCTCTGCACAAACCTAGCGAGCGCTCCATGATTGCCACTATCCCTCCTCTCTCACATTTTGCAAAGTGGCGTCCCCGCGTACCCCGGCAGTGCCCTGCCCACTGACGCTGCCCTAGGCAACTGCCTAGTCCCGCCTAATGGCCGTGCCGGCCCTGAAGCTGTCTCTCTCACACACACACACTCTGTTCTCTCATATGCTGTCTCTCAACTCTCTCGCTACAGGGCCTTAGCCTCCCTCTCCCTTTTGCAAGATGCCACAGACACTGCTCCGTTTCTGCACATGGGCTGACACGCCTCTTCCTTCCTGCCACCTTTTTTCTTCCGTGCCGCACGGGCAGGGAGGAGGAGGAGCACCTGGCGTTTTGGGGGCCTCTTCTTTTCTCTGTGCCATAGTGGGATGGGCTCCCCCATGACCCTCACTGGTCTCCTGCTCACTTCGGACTGTGGTGGGATGGGCTCCACCTCAACCCCGACGGTCTTTCTGCACGAGGGAGTAGAAGAAACAGTGCCTGCCAGGGTTGTTAAAATGGAAATGCAGAGGCCGCTCCATGACTCGGTGCCTCCTTTGCTAAGCATTATTCCCATAGCCTCAGACTGGGAGAAAAACCTTACTTTCTTGAGAGATAAGTTAGGCCAATCATGGCTTTTTTTTTTTTTTTTTATATCCCTCCTGATGCCTTTTGGCACCTGCAGTGCTGATTTTGAAGCGAAGAAGCAGGACCACAAATACCAGAATGCATTGGGATGTAAGGTCAGACGTCTCCCTCCAGAAAGGGAGCCACTCAACGGTTCTGGGAATGGTTTCCTCTTCATTTTGCAGTACCAAGGGCCCTTCTTCATCTCCCAAACGTATCCTTGCTTCTCTTCTACCTTACTGGATTCCAATACTGGTTTTTTATTTTCTATCTCCAGCACCTTTGGGAAGCTGTGCCATCTACCTTCCTTTTTCTTTGTAAATATTTTACTTCCTCGAGTTGTCATCTTATTTGTTTCTGTTTTTATTGTAACTCCATTTATATTGAGCGACCTGTAAGGACGACTCGGGCCTTGCAGATTATACAGAATGCAGCTGCATCAGCCTTGATCAGTATTCGCCCTCACGGTCGTATAACTCCCATTTTAGTCATTACACTGGCTTCCTGGTGCCGGGTGGTAAAAAAAAAAAAAAATAAAAATATAAGGTTAAACCAATCAAGAAGATCTATTCGGTATAAGAAGTGACCTAAATACCCTAATGGGACAGCCATGCGTGTGTGACTGTCACATGAGAAGCAACAAGTACACGCACACACACTATGTGATTCATATCTTAAGGTGCATATTGAATTATAATCATTGGTCACATTTTTTGATTTTTAAATAATGAAAATAAAACTTTGGGAGGAATTCCAGTGTCTTGTGTAAACCTGTATGTATGTATTGGTCTCTCTTGGAAGCTGACACAGATCAAGTGTGTCGAATAAAATAATTGCAAGGCCTTAGATTCTAGCATTAAAGTTGCCAGATTTTAAAGTTATGGCAGCATGCAGGAAGGCGCGTGCTTATCACCTGTGACCACCATTGTACACTGTGGCCCATGGAAAGCCTCATTCAGTCAAAATCATTAATCAGCCATTATGTAAATGCATTTTTTTAAGATTTTGATTGAATGAGGCTTTCTGTCAGCAACCGCTTAAAATGGCAGTCACGGCGTCAGTGCTGTTGAGCGTCTGATGGGATCTAAAGTTGGCTTGTGTGGCAGATGCTTTTTCTTGTATGTTTATTTTCCTATTATAATCTTTATTCTGCTGTGCATAATGCCTCTCTTTCCTGTCAGATATTGATTCTGATTTAAATGCATAAATAAAAAAAAAATGTAAAAAATATTTGCGCTTGCCATTACTGTCCATAGATATGGGATAATGGGACTCTGTGCTGAATGGTTTAGCAAAACTTCCTTGCACTTTCACCCCTCTCGTAGTCTGGGTCTCTTGGAAGTTCCAGCTTCCTAATTAGTTCATTTGATTGACGCCCGTAAGAGAGAAGTTTCAGTTGCAGGCCCTGTACCATGAACGTGCTCCCTGCTCAAGTGTACTCTGAATGCCACAAGCTGCAGCGGTCTCATCCCAGCTTTGTTTCCTGTTACTGTCACCTTGCTCTCTACATTAATGCTCTCTACATTAATGGTGGGGGTGGAAGGGAAATAGAACCAAAGAGCTAAGAGAAACAGATAAGTATGAGAGAAAAAAATGTGTGAAGCTTGCTGGGCAGACTGGATGGGCCGTTTGGTCTTCTTCTACCTTCATTTCTATGTTTCTATGTTTCTATGATTGATAAAGGTCTTTCAACAAAAAACATGTCAGAGGTTTTTCATGAATTTCTTGACCTGTTTTCTCTTCACCCAGTCAAAACAAACTGAGCAAGTAGTTGGCTAGAAAATACGTTTCACCTTCGACCACTGACGTAATGAAGCCACAGCTTACCTTGTGGCCCATTTCTTTGGACCGAGTTGGTGGGCAATAATCAAAACCGGGTGCCCTGGTTGGTGCCCAGTCCATGGCTAGCTTTCACTTGCAGGGTTTGCACCAGTGATCGACTTGATTGTCGTCCAGAGGAAACCTTTTCCCGCAGAGATTTGTGCCTGGGTGATTTTTTTGGCACCCAGCTCCGTGCATAGGTCCACCCGGGAAGGCCTCTGCAATAGGTGGATCAAAGTACACCTGACACACTCATGGACTTTTAGGTTAGCCTCTTGCTTGCCTTCTTTCAGCCCAGCCTGCCTTGACCCCCACATAACAGGTGCAGCCATTCGAAGCTTTCCCTATGTGTGTGGTTAACTTGTTAAATCCAGAGGATAAAATGCTGCACATTTATTGCTGTGATTTTAGAGTGGGAAGGGTGGCTGATCAGTCCTGATCCTCTCAAGTCTCTGGCTTCAGTTTTCAAGAAACATTTCACTTGGTCGTGGCTCACTGGGAATCCGGGGATATGTACTGATCAGACAGAAAGTCATCCAAAGCAGTCATTTTGGCAGCTGCTTAATCATTTTTCCTTTTTGTTTTCCACCGGAGTTGGGGATTGGTAACTTGACAAGTCAGCCTCATAGGTTTTACGATGTTTGTTTAGGCTCACAGCATGTTAATTAATGTGTCTGGATGGTTTTCAGAGAATTCTGGTACCTACCTAGCATGCCTTCCCACATTTAATTGAGAAAACGGACAGGTGTGAGTCCTGTATGCGGAACAGCTGCAGGCCAGGCCGTGGCCTAGCCAACTCCTTGCCCTGTGATGCAAGTACCGAAATATGAAAATTAGATTGTCTGCCCTGGATTTTAGCCTGCTTTCCTAACAAAGTGCACGCTTGTGCTTCCCCAGTAACTTCCGTGTTTAGTGTCCGGTCCACAACGCTCTTGGTATGCGGTCAGGAGGGTCCAAGTGTCTCCCGACAGGCTGTGGGGTTTTTGTTTGTTTTTTTGATCCATGTATGCATGAATGCATTTTGGAAAGTAGGCTCCATTAGTTCTGCTTGACATTTCTTGGGGGATTTTTTTTACTGTATTCTAGGAGGAAATGTATTTCATCTTGGAGCAGCATGAAGGAAGTGGCAGGGCGATATCAGGAGCTTCCGAGAGTCCACCAGAATATTTTAGTCAAAGCAGAGTAAACGCCAGGTCTCAACTTCTCCAAACAAGTCTGGATGAATATGCATATGGCACGTTTTGCATACAGTGGCTATAGTTTTGTGGTTCAGACCTGTCTTTTCGGCCTGGGCGGGCCCTGCAGCTGCTGCACACCATGAGCCTGATAACTGCCCTTTTGCACCTGACAGCCCTGGATGGAGACGGTCAACTGTCGTGCACCGGCCAACAGCACGAGAAGAGAGCGGAGTCACACAGCACTGGTAGCAGGAGGAAATACGCAGAGCCGGCAGGAGAGGATCCGGCATGTGCCGGACGTTGGTAGGAAGAGGGCCCAGAGAGAATGGGCCAGCTGGGAGAAGAGCTGATGGAAAGAGGGGGCAGAATGATCATAAGCCCACAGGAGAGGACTTGTTGCATGCTGGCTGGCCAGAGAAAGAGGCCACAAGATAAGCAAGGGGTCGGGAGGGGAGGATGGAGGGGCAGGAGATTGGATGTAGGAAGGGAAGAGGACTTGAACGGGAGGGTGGAGGGGAATAACTGAATGAAAATAAGGGAAGGCTAGCATTTTGTTACTACGAGTGAACTACTGTCTTAATTTTTGGTCCCATCACGGCAGCAGTTGACGCACCAGCCGTAACTTAATTCCTGTGCCAGATATTAATTTCTGCGCAGATATTAATTTCTGCGCAGATATTCTAACTCCAGAGACAAATTCAAACTAACGCTTGATTTCACCACATCTGTGAGCAAAGCTTTGCAAGAGTCAAAATTCATAGGGATTAACATCGCCAGAAGATCACTGTTGCCAATTCTAAGCACTTCACACTCTTGATTTTCTTCAAAGAGAGCTTAGTCTGTCTCAGGTAGGCTGGGAGATCACCGATAAGCCATCAATAAGATAAGGAAATGCCAGAGTATTGTCTTAACCCAAAGGTCACGTGATTTATAGATCATCCATTTATTTATTTATTTAACATTTCTTTTATACCGATATCCGTTCGCACATCGTATCGGTTCACAGTGAACAAAAAACCATTGGGCAGTGCCCGTACATATAACAGATAACATAATATAATATGATGAACTAGGCAACATATAAATAATTTTTGGGAGGAGCCCTTACATATAACAGGCATCAATGGGTAGATGCTATGGACTATAACTATAACTATATACATGATAGTGCAAAGTACAAAATCAGCAGACATAAAGGCGTTCGTACCAAGATATCAGTATAACATTCAGAGGGGGGGTTTTATGTAATAGGGGGTGAGATGGAGTAGGCTTGCTGGAAGAGCCAGGTTTTAAGTTTCTTTTTGAAAGTGGGGGTATAGGTCTCTGTGCGGATATCATGGGGCAGTGAGTTCCATATGGTGGGGCCGGCAAGAGAAAAGGCTCTGTTAATAGTGGAGGAGAGTTTAAAAGATTTAATAGATTGGGCACGGAGTGTTCCTTGGAGGGCTGGGCGTGTAGGTCTCTTGGAGGTAAGGAGGGGGGTTAAGCCAGTTGAGGTTGGAATTTACTAGACTCTTATGTATGATCGAGAGTGTTTTATAAAGAATTCGTGACTGTATAGGGAGCCAGTGTAGTTCGATAAGTGTGGGGGTGATGTGATCTCTTTTCTTTGTGTTTGACAATATCCGAGCGGCGGCATTTTGTAGGAGTTGAAGTGGCTTAGTGTGTGTTGCAGGAATGCCAAGTAAGAGCGCATTACAATAGTCAATCTTCGATAGAATAATAGCTTGGAGGACTGTACGGAAATCATTGAAGTGTAGTAGGGGTCTGAGTTTCTTTATTGTTTGGAGTTTGATGGATTTGATGAATGGTTTAAATGAGAGGTTATTATTGATAATAACTCCTAAGTTGCGAGTGTGCAATGGGAAGTTGGTAGCTGAGTAAGCAGGAGGGATGTCTGCAATCCATGCATTGCACCAAATGCATTGAACTTCCCAGCAGCTGCATGAATATATTAAATAATATAGGTAACAATGATGAGTCCTGAGGAGCCCCACAGGGCACATTTTCCAGAGAAGAGACGCAACCCTTAATGCAAACTGAAGCTATGAGACTTGAGAGAAAAGATAGGCTGGCCAAATCCTGTCCTGCAGTCACAAGCAGATGACATCTATTAAGGAGAATTGTATAATCCAACTAGATCAAAAGCTACCATAATATCTAACAAAACAAGGAACACTCGCTCCCCTCTATCTACACTGCAAAAGCTCATCCTACTGAAACTAATACAAGTTTAGTTCTCTGGTTTGAAAACAGTTCAGTTTCAATGTACTAAGATTGCAGCTTTCTCCAGGATCAGAATGGCCTAGAACGTCAGTTGGGTTTGAGTGCTAACTTGAGGACTGCAGCAGCAATGTTGCTTCCCCGTCCACAAGTCCCGTCAGCGTCTTCTGAGCCTTGTGGTAGTAAGTAAGTTGCCAGGGCCATTTTGAAGCAGGTAGAAAAGGTGGGACCACATAGGCCTAAAGATGGGTGGACCAGTGGCAAGAGGAGAGAACCGAGTCAGGCGTGCAGGCCCCAACACTTCCCTGCAACCGATCTCCCTAAAACAAGTAAAGCTGCTGGGACCATTTGTACGTCTGCTTACTTAGGGGGGCCAATGTAATAAGGCGTGCTGAAGCTGCTGCGGGTTTGTACACGCGGTTTCCTGCGCAAAGCACTATACGGGGTTGTAGTAAGGGTTTTGTGCATGGTTACAAGAAGTGCTTACAGACCTGCGGTTTTTCTATGTGAGTGCATGCTAATGGCATGCAAAGGAGGTGATTATCTATTCACAGTCAATGCAGGGAGATCGGGTTGGTGCGGGTCTAGGGGGCATTCCATGAAGTTAGCAAGTAGCACATTTAAGACTAATCGGAGAAAATTCTTTTTCACTCAACGCACAATAAAGCTCTGGAATTTGTTGCCAGAGGAGGTGCTTAGTGCAGTTAGTGTAGCTGGGTTCAAAAAAGGTTTGGATAAGTTCTTGGAGGAGAAGTCCATTAACTGCTATTAATCAAGTTTACTTAGGGAATAGCCACTGCTATTAATTGCATCAGTAGCATGGGATCTTCTTAGTGTTTGGGTAATTGCCAGGTTCTTGTGGCCTGGTTTTGGCCTCTGTTGGAAACAGGATGCTGAGCTTGATGGACCCTTGGTCTGACCCAGCAGGGCAATTTCTTATGTTCTTATGTGGGCAGGAGCTAAGTGAAAGCACAGGTGTGGAGACCAGATTTTGATGCTTTTGCGGGTCAGCCAAATGGCAGACGGAACGGGTAGAGAGAAGGCCAATCTGCATTTCATGCTCTTCCTGGCGGTCGGAGTCCAATCTGAAGGGGTTAGATATCATATCGCTCTACCCACCTTCACACCAACTTCTGGACCACTAATTCTTTTTTCTTTGAAAGCGAAAGGCTTTCGCCACTAGAATCAATCACAGGTGTTCACACGCTGATGGGTGTATGCGCAGGTTTCTGCGCAGATATCAGCGAGGTTTACTAAATAGGGCCATGAGCATACATTGTTGTGCATATGTTTGGTGTGCGCAGATTTTATGTGCGTATCTAATTAGCATATGCGGCCGCTATTACATCCCACGCTTCCACTGGTTTTTGCTGTGTGCGCCCAAACAAAAATCCACAAAGAAAAATCAGCGCAGATTTCAGCAATGGGTCTTATTACACCGGCCCCTAGGAGAGTACAGTAGTAGTAGCAGGTTGCCACTGATCATGGAGCCTCTGGGGAAAAAAAAGGCTCTGCGTGTCATTACAACACCGGACCTTGCTCCAGCCTAAACACAGCTCTGGAAATTGCCCTCTGTTAGTGTTACCCGGCCTGTTTTCTCAGCAGGGGATTCTTTTTAGTTTTATTTGTTTTTTTGTTTTTATTATATTTTTATTGGATTTTTTTTTTATTAAATCTATATCTTTATTGGATTTTTTCCATCAAAAAATTTAGGAAAAAAACCCCTGAAAAATATGACTGTAATATAGGAATATGATTATAAAGGCAAAGACAAGGAAAAATATGTAGGGGGGGGAAAATCTCCAGGTAATTTGTGAATGATGCCTCGTGTCTCCATGATCCCCAGCCCTGGTTCTGATTTGAGCAGGAAAAAAACCTACCAGGTCAAAATAAATAAATAAATGAAGGTTGATTAAGTAAGTTAGAAGTAATACTGGATTAAATTGTTACCTTGCTGACTAGTTTGCTAGTTTTCGGGAACTCTGCTCCTTTCAGCTCTAATGCAAAACTTAAAATCTAGTCGTCAGTGTGTGTTAATTTAGTCCACTGAAAAGGTACTGCCTGCAACTTGTTTGACTTTTATATTTACATATCCAAGTAGACTAACATGGCAACCATTTTATTATTTTTTATTATTATTTGTACAATTTTTATATACTGTTGCACAGAAACAAGTTCTGTCTCTACGGTTTACAATAATCACATTTTAAGAACATGATAAATAGGAAAAAGAGAATAACAATATAATCTTAAAATCGAAAGAATTAAAGTATAATCAAAAACTATTTAAAATAGAGCTAAAATTAATGTTAAGAAGATAAGAACAGAGTAAAAGCAGAAAAAAACAATCATATAAAAGGCCTGGATTAAGCTTCGGTGACCATTTCGAAAGTTTGTTTAAAAAGCCATGTTTTAAGATCTTTCCTAAATCTCTTCAAGTTATCCTGCAGTCGTAGCTCTTGGGGCAGTTTGTTCCAGAGGGACGGCCCGGCAATAGAAATTGCACGGGCCCCTGACTTCGCTTAAATGTGCAGACCTTACTGTTGGAACTGTCAAGAGGGCTTTATTGGCAGACCTTAGATTGCGTTGAGGGATATGTAGTTCTATCGTAGAATTTAACCAGGCAGACATCACTATATAATATTTTATGAATAATGCATAAGGTTTTATAGGTTATTCTACTTTCTACTGGCAACCAGTGTGTAAGTCCTTTAAAATTGGAGTGATATGGTCCTTTTTCCTAGTATTTGAAAGAATGCGAGCCGCAGTATTTTGAAGGTCCTGTAAAGGGCGTAGTGTCGCTTTTGCAAGTCCTAGCATTGTGGAGTTGCAGTAATCAAGTCCGGTTAATAGCAAAGCTTGGAGTGTTGTTCTAAAGGTTTTCCTTGAAAGGAATGGTTTCTACCGTTTTAGCATCATCAATTTGCTAAACCCCTCTTAAAGCTCATCTCTCTAAGAAAGTTTAAAATTTAATTCATAATCTATGATTATTCCCAGGTTCCTAGTTGTATCTACTAATCTGTAGCTGGTTACATCATTAAGCGTCACAGCTTTCTCTTCTGAGTTCACGTTTTTTTCGGTCTAAAACCATAAAAACAGACTTATCTAGGTTTAAAATCAACCATATTTAATTTATTATTTCATGCTAAACTTCTTTCTGTATTAAGTAATAAAATCATCTAACAAGCAAAGGCTGTGTCGAGATATTTCGAGTTTATGGTCAACGTTTTCATCTAAGGCTTAAGTATAATGAATATTTCGCTGGATTGCTGCAGCACAGTTGCTTTCCTAAATTAGTGCTTGAGTAGAGATGGCCTGAGTGGGCTTCAGGCAACCTTATTGTAAAGATGAGCCCAATAGCACAGTGTGGTTCATAAGTGAAAATGACCAAGGCAATAGAGAAGAAAGGCCCCGTTCTCTGACTCCGTGACCGCCATGTGTGTCTCGCAGAACCTCCGGGTGTGCAAGTGCCTTGCACTCTTTCTGTGAGGCTGGAGGAACGGGAATAGAGGGAATGTGTGTGTGTCTTGGCCTGGACGGAGAGGAATGGGACTAGGTGGGATGAGGTCTGTATGTTGAGAGGTAGCACGCGTGTGTGTTGGTGACGATTTGAGTTTTGTAAGCGGGGGTCTATTTGAGCGAAACTGCGCGATGAACACAAGCATTTGTACGTAATGAGGCTGCCTAACGAGCTTGTGTTGGTGATTTGATAAAGAAGAAAATAATTTAAAAAAAAAGGGATAAAAAAAGTAATAAAAAGTTGTGTGTGTATCTAAGGTGGTTGGTTGGGTGGTGTTTCAACCATTCACCGTGCTTAATCAGGATGGAACCATTGGCTGATTATATATGAAGCCCCGCCTCCCATCTATAAAAATTGATTTCACTCCAGTTAACTTTTGAAAATAAAAATGTAATGGGGAAATTTTTTGGTGGATATTGTTAAGTCTTAAAGCATCAGAAATGAAAATAGTATATACTAATCGTTCTCATTGTTTCTGGGGCCTGGTGGAGCTGCCTCATGGGAGAGTGTACTGCTTCGCCCAGAGTTTCACAAGCCAACGGGGTTTTTTTTTTAATATCAGAAAGGCAGAGGTAGACTCCCAAAATCAGATGTAAATCTGCTGTGCTCCATTCTCTTGCAGGACACCGCTCAGGACATGGTTGCCTCCCCCTCCATGCCGGGAATGGGCAAGTCAAGGGTAAGAAACCAGCTACGTATTCTGCACAAATGTAGAGCGGTGTTGAACAGTCCCCCCCCCCGGTTCAGTAAAATGCAGTGCCTGCTGGTTAAGAAGCCCGAACGCGGGCCGGCTCCGTGGCAGCGCTGTTGCCCGGTCATGGGTCCAGTTCCCGAGTCGGGCTTTCTTGCGGAGGGAACATTCAGCGTTGGCAGGTCAAGTGCAACGGTGACGTTTGCTGAACCGGATGTAGGGTGCGCCTTGCGTGGCTTCTGGAAGGAGCCGTGCTTTGTGATCCCCCCCCCCCGGCTGAGCATTGTCGCAAGAGCTGGGGTGAGTTCGAGTGGACGTAAAATACAGGGGAAACCCTCTCTCCCCGGCTAGCTGCTTTGTAGCTGAAAAGAGACCCAGTTTGGACTGAACTGGAAGCGCAAGCGGAGCAGGATGAAATGGCCAGGCCAGACCAAAAAAAACTTTTCTAAGCTTCGTTGTTCATCCTATTGGATGAGGAACGTGAGATTAGTAGCAGATGTCTAGTGATCTTTATGAATAACCAGCTTGTCTTATGTTAAGAAGCAAGCTTTATTTGTGTTGGGACACCAGTGTACTGGTGGAAGAAACTGACATAGTGGCTGAGGGTTTAGGTTTAATGTGTCCTTAGGCTGAGAGATCTTCTGAGCAATTTGCTCGGCGTTCAGTCTAACTGGTTAAGCCCAGGCACTGAAACTGAACGAAGCTAAGTCTCGAGGGGGGAACGTTATAAAACACAGATTTATTTATTTTTAGAAAGCATTGCGAAATAGTTAGCAAGAGAATTTTGTGGAAGCAAACAACGAGCGTAGAGTGAAACAGGACTTGGATGAGTTTCTTCAGGGGAAGACTGTGGAGCGCTGTACAGGACTCCTAATCCACGTTGGGGGGAAACAAACTGGTTGGAATCCTGTATGGTATAAAGTTGAAATTGCTTACGCCTAGGAGAGGTCTAAAAAACAATAAAACAATTCTGCATGCTAAATGTGTCAAAATAATGCACTATAATCGCTTTTTCTTTGAGTAATTTAAGCTGCAGTAGAAAAAACCCTTCTTATTCCAAGATGCAGAATCCCCCCCCCCCCCCCCCCGAATTACTGCCATAGTGCACCGTAACGCGAAGCGCTGGTTTCCTGCGATCTGCAGAGCCTGAGGGCAGCTTTGAGCTGCAGACAGCGCCAACTCCTTGCAGGGACAGGCGGTGCCTTGTGCCAAATGCCGGCAGTTGAAAGAAATCTGTGCTGACTGAAGGCGCTGCTTAAGGCTGTGCCAATTGCCAGATTAAAACTCTGAAAACAGAAAACCTAACAACCATAAAGCAATAGCCCACTCTTTCCCCATTGCAGTTTGTCTCCCAATTCTCTCTCATCCCCACACGTTCCTCTTTCCCCCCAGCTCATATTCTTCACCCAAATCTTGAAAAGTAGAGAGAGAGAGAGTGCTCAAGCTTTTAGGGTTAAGGATACAGAAGATGTTTATTAATCAGGAGCTCCGCATTAATTATGTCCTTGTGACTCATAAGAGAGACGTTTCTTGGAAGGCAATGCCCGGAAAGCAGGAGCTGATGGCCCACGTAATGCCAAGGGTCTGCGACCTGCCCCCTCTACCCAGAGCATTAGCAGCAGGAGATCATTATTAACGTTAGGTTGAGTTGGGGGTTTTGGGGGTTTTTTTGGGGTGTGGGTAACAATTTCTTCCTGCTGCTATTGGGTTTCCAGCTCGATCAGAGCCAGGGCTGGGATCCGGCACCACAAACCTTCATTCGCAACCTCTTTGGGCTGCTATTTTCCTCCCCTTATTTTATATTTCTGCCCAGGGCTCCTTCCAGAATCCTGCAGTCGGGAGCCCTGAATCTGGCCAATGGGGAGGCAGGTATCGTCGCATGGTGAATGGGGCTCCTGCCCCTCCTCCCACCTCCAGCTGACCCAGGAAGTGAAAGACCTGACCCAGGAACCAAACTCAGGGCCTCCGCACAATAGAATTTAAGTCAAAATACAGACCTTTTTTTTTTTTTTTCCTTTATACTGAAACTGTTGTAATTTCTATGCTGTTTATTTTTCATGAGGTAACAGAATTCTGAGGTAAACACCTTCCCCAGCTCATTTGTCTCATTTGATTTGGGTTGGTTTTCTTTTCTTCCCTTTCCCTTGGCCTTCTCCCCTCCCTCTCTATCCCGGCCTCCTCCTCGTCCGTCCCCCCCCCACTCCCACGTCCCTCTTCACTGTGGTAAGGGTCAGCAGCAGCTCCCTTTCCTGCTCTTCGTGAATTTGTGAATGGGATTCGTAAGGGCTCAGGATTAACATTGAGAAAACTAATTCTTCTCAGAAAGGGTGGTAGATGCTTGGAATAACCTTTCCATGGAAGCTGTAGAACAGACAGATTTTTTTTTTTTCAAAGGGATAATCCTTAGCTGCAAAGAAGTGAAGGGAAAGCCGGAGATTAACTTGTGCCCATGCCACTTTAATGGGAATCGAGTTGCACAGATTTAGATGACCCTTATGATCCTTATCTCCCATCACGTTCTGTTTCTACGCTTAGGGACATATTGGAATGTATGTAATAAGATAATGCCATAGAATAATAGATTGAAAGGGATATAAGAGCCACTCAGTTATGGCACAAGAATAAAAAAAAAATATTTATCAAGTTTTGACATGTTTGTCTTGCGATATTGTATACAGACGGAAAAAGCCAACTGGTAGGTGTAACCCAGAAATGTTCTATCGTGTAGACAGATGGACTCAGGACCCCAGTGGGTTATGCTCCCCTGCCAGCAGATGGAGACAGAGCAAGCTGACATCACTGTATATATGCTCCTGCAGTGACCCCAGCCCGCCAGTATTCTCCGTCTCCAGCAGATGGTGGATGTGCATCTCCCTATGGGGATTGCTGTGAATTTTGGCAGGAGAATTTTAGATTGAGGAAACGAAAACTCCGCTCTCCTGCGGTGATACCTGAAGGTCCCTCCCCCAGTTGAGAATTCCTGAGGTGATTTCTGTGGTCCCTCACATGTGTGCCTTGGTCCGGTAGCCGGTTCCTGGCGTGGACTTAGCTGCTTGAGCATCTGAAAGGCAGCGGGTGCAGGAAGCTGAGTACGGCAGTTGCCCTCTTCCCCCACA
Source organism: Rhinatrema bivittatum (assembly GCF_901001135.1). NCBI lineage: Eukaryota > Metazoa > Chordata > Amphibia > Gymnophiona > Rhinatrematidae > Rhinatrema > Rhinatrema bivittatum. Next base: position 350,288,824 of record NC_042619.1, read on the forward strand.
GACTGAGACCGTGTCTGTACTCGGCCGGTAAGCGCTGTGCTCAGGTAAGTTTAAAAAAAAAAAAAGGCAAGTTTTACCTTCAGAGACAAAGGGGTTTTTAGGACTTCCTCTGGTCTCCATGCTCGGTGTGCTGTCCTGACATTCGTTCCCGCTCCTGTTGGGGTTAGGGTAACTGGGAAACCTGGCGGGTTGAGCAGTTCCGGTGGTCTAGTCCCTGCAGTTAGGCTCTTTGCCTGCGAGCCGTGTGGTAGGCTGTGGCAGTGTTTTCGTTCGCTTCTTTGTGTGCTCTTCTGCCCTCTGCAGGACGTTGGTGTGCACAGTGCACTCGGCATTAGGCGGGCCTTTTGTGCTCATAACTTTTTTTTAAGTGTAGTGATATCCTCCAGCCTGACGCACAAGTTGTGTGTTCACCTCGCCACGCTTATTTCCAGGGCACCTAAAATTTGTATGCGTAAACTTTAAGCATGAGCCGTTTGGACACACAGCGCCGCTAATGGCACCGGTAACCAAGAAGCCTAAGTGCCCTTCTCTTTGCGTCGCCTGTCATATTAGGGTTGTCTTCCAGCATGTGTCAGCGCTGTTCGGATGCTCTGGGAGAGTTATCTTCCTCGGATTTTGCTAAGCCTGGATCCTCCCAGTCTGATGATAGTCTGGTTACGACTTTGGCTGGAAGTGCGCCAGATCTTGGTACTCCCTTGACTGGCTTCCCCACAGGGGGACGGTAGTTCAGTTGGACCTGCTCCAGTATCTTCTGGGCTTGGCCTGGATCCGGCTGCTTTTTCTTGGGTGGAGTTTTTTTCAGGGTCTGCAGGCATTTGTTCAGGTGCAGTCCTCTTACTTCGCTCACTCCTGACAGGTTGGAACCTCAGTCAGTGGCCTCTCCCTCTTCCGCTCCTATGGTTAAGCACCAAGCACACCTTGGTTCACCACGGGTATTCCTGGTAGGGACCCAAATGATGAGGCAGATGCTGATTCCTTGGAAGATGGGGAAATTCCTCCTGGTTTGGAGCCAAATCGGACGATGTTACTGATTTTTCATAGAGATGAACTGCCGGCCCTGACTTCCCAGACCTTGAAGATGCTGGGAGTGCCTGGGGAAAATTCCATGTCAGAGCCAAAGAAGAATCCCGTTTTAGTTTCATTGCAGAAAGCCTCTTGCTTTTTTCCCATTATGGACGCTATTCAGGAGTTGATTGATCTTGAATAGAACGCCCCATGACGCAAATTTCAAAGGGGGGTCGGGCATTAAAAAGCCTGTACCCTCTGGATCCAGCTGTGAGAGAGCATTTGCGTTTTCCCAAAGTGAATGCGCTAGTCTGTGCAGTTTCTAAGTGGACGACTATCCCCATGGAGGGGAGGATTGGCCTTGAAGGAACTGCATGTTCGAAAAATTGAGTCTGTCCTTAAGCAGGCCTTTGACACAGTGGCAATGACCTTGCAGGTTGCTTCCTGTTGCGCTCTGGTGGCACATTCTTGTCTGCTTCTCTCTTAGGAGGTGGATGATTCTAGGGTGAATTCTAGAGCAGTTGTGGTACCCGCTGCTGCCTTTTTTAGCAGATGTGGGCTATGATTTGGAAAAGCTGGCCAGTAAGTGGGGTGAATTTCCAGTTTTCCCAATTACCAGAAGGTAAGAAGCCATTGCAACACCCCTTTTCTGTGAGGGGTCGTTTCAGGGGTTCCAAGCATTTTTGTCCGTACAGAAAGTTGACAATTCAGAGGACTCAGCCTTTTGGTAGGTCTGTCCTTTCGTCCCCGACATTCCAAGAGAGGAGCGGGCTTGGGTGGTGCATCATCCCGAGCTTCCCAATGAAGGTTTGCCAACCAACCTTTGGGAAGTGGAAATAGGACGCCTAACTCTTTTATCAGAGGTGGGTCGAGATCACATTGTATCAATCGGTCCTGGAAGTGATATAGGAAGGATATGTGCTGGAGTTTCGCAGCATTCCTTGGAATGTGTTCATGGTGTATCCTTGCCACTCCCCTCAGAAGAAGCAGGTGGTAGAATCTACGCTTCTAAAACTCCTCCAGCTGAGGGTTGGCGTTCCCATGCCTATATCTCAGGAAAATATGGGGCGCTATTCCATTTATTTTATTGTGCCCAAAAAGGAAGGTTCTGTTTGTCCCATCCTGGATCTCAAGAGCATCAACTGACATATGTGGGTGACTCATTTTCACATGGAAACTTTACGCTCTGTGATAATGGTCATGCAATCGGGAGAGTTTCTGACATCCCTGGATCTGTCCGAGATCTACCTTCATATTCCCATCCATTTGGAGTACCAATGTTTTCTGTGCTTTGTGGTTCTGGTCGTCGTCATCAATTCTGGGTGCTGCCCTTTGGTCTAGCCACCGCCCCTAGAACATTTCCGAGGTTATAGTGGCAACGTTGAAGAGCGATGGGATCCTGGTGCACTCGTACTTGGACGACTGGCTGATTCAGGCCAAGTCTTTGGAAGAGAGCCGCCTGGTGTCCAACAAGGTAATTTCCTTTTTGCCAAGCTTGGTCGGGTGGTGAACCTGGCCATGAGCAGTCTCCATCCTTTTCAGTCATTGGAGTATCTGGGAGTTTGGTTTGACACAAGGCAGGGCAAAGTTTTTCTGCTGGATGCTCAGCTCCAGAAGTTGAGGCGGCAACCCTGGAAGTGGTGCTGTGGGCAAGGTGCATATGCGTCCTCTTCAGCGCTCACTGCTGTCTCAGAACCAGCATTCTCAGAACTATTCGGTTTGCCTCCATTTGCTGATGGAAGTCTGTTCTTACCTCCAGTGGTTGTTGCAGGAGGCTCATCTGAGCAGGAGGGTGTCCTTGTCCTCCCCGAACTGGTTGGTTCTCATTACAGATGTGAGTCTCCAAGGTTGGGGAGCTCACTGTCAGCAACTGGCGGCCCAGGGATGTTGGCCAAAGGGGCCCTCTGGAGCATCAATCACCTGGAAGCATGGGCAGTCTGGTTGGTGTACTTGCAGTTCAGCCACAGACTATAGGGTCAAGCGGTCCGCGATGTCGGTAGCCTACTTCAGTCGCCAGGGAGGAACCAAGAGCAAGCAAGTGTTGCTGGAAATAGACCAGCTTATGGAATGGGCAGAAGGACATCTACAGATGATCTTGGCTTCCCACATCACAGGAAAGGACAACGTGAGAACAGACTTTCTTAGAAGGGACAGTCTGGACCTTGGAGAGTGGGTGTTGTCCGCCGAGGCATTTCAGCTGCTAGTGGATTGTTGGGGCCTTCCATCTCTAGACCTGCTGACGACTTCTTGCAATGCGAAGGTTCCTCGCTTCTTCAGTCATAGGAGAGATCCGTGGTCCCTGGCGTTGATGCTCTCGTATAGGCCTGGCCGGAAAATGAGTTGTTGTATGCCTTTCCTCCGTGGCCCTTGGAGGGCAGGATCATTCGCAAAATCGTAGACTACAGGGGGCTCCGGATTGGCCAAGGTGTCTGTGATATACGGACCTGGGGAGACTCCTGGTAGAGAAACCCCTTCGTCTTCCACAGATCTGTTGCAGCAGGGGCCAGTTCTTCACGAGGATCAAACTCTGTTCTGTCTTACGGTTTGGCCCTTGAGAGGACTCCCTGTTGAAGCATGGATATTCTTCTTCCCCCAAAGATGTTTCAACAAGATTAATACGTTGATTAGAGTCCACAGTCAGTTTAGTAAGATTTATAATGGCTCCTTCTAAAGATTTTATTGCTTTCCAAAGCAAATCCAGAGTAATTTCAGGCGGAGTCTCCAAGATATGTTCCACACATTCCGCTCCTTTTACTACCACCTTTCCCATTGCTGCTAGGTCTCCCTCCTCCACCTTAGGTAATGAGTCTATCTTAAGAAAATCCACAGGTAAGGAATACGGTGGTGGGGGGATATTTGGTGCACCAGGGCTTAATGATGTTTCGGCTATTGAGTCTGATATTCGCTCAATATCAGATCTCCTTGCAGCCACATTTTCCTCTTGTTCCTTGCTTGTAGTTGGAGTGAAAAAAGCTGGGATCCGTTGTTGAGAAAGCTCCGATTTGGGAGAGGATGCTGCCATCTCCCTAATTTTTGCTTTCCGTTTTGAGTGAGGCATAGTCTTAATCTTATTTATTAGATCCACAAACAGCAATTTTCACTTCCCTTCTCAATTATCAAGCAATCCTTCTGAAAGGGAGGCTAAAGGAACAGATAATGATTCTTAAATTACTCACTTTTAGTGAACCAGACTCGGTAGTTCAATCCAGCACCTTGATAAAACGTTATCGAGTTGTGATGTGGTCCTCACTACATACTTTTTCCAGGTTTTATCGTCTGGATGTGCAGACCCTGGAGGACGCAGACTTTGTATGTTCAGTGTTGACTGGAATGCGGGCAGCTTTCTACCCTGTTCGGGCATAGCTTTGGTACATCCCACTGGTCCTGAGTCCATCTGTCTGCATGTTAGGAAATGGAGAATTACTTACCTGATAATTTCGTTTTCCTTAGTGTAGACAGATGGACTCAGCTTCCTGCCCTCGGCTGCCGAATGATTGTGTCAATAGTCCTCATGTGGGGCTATGGATCCCAAGAGATTACTGGTAAGTGTTCATCCAGTCCCTAGATTGGGGTACCTCTGTTCTCACTTGAGGTCAGTGTTTATTGATGGTTGAGTACAGTTCTGGTTGGCTGTTTTTAATCAAGTTTTTTGCTAGTCTGTCCACAGTTGCTTTTGAAGAGAATACTGGCAGGCTGGGGTCACTGCAGGAGTATTTATATTGTGACATCAGCTTGCTCAGTCTCCATCTGCTGGCAGGGGAGCATAAATCCATTGGTTCTGGGTCCATCTGTCTATACTAAGGAAAACAAAATTATCAGGTAAGTAATTTCTCCATTATTTCTCCCTATATATAACCCAGAGACTCCTGCTACCTTTATAGACTAACAGATTTATTGAAGTTAGTTTTTGAGGACCAGAGTCAGTTTCGTCCCTGTAACTTGCATTTGATAACATGAACTCTAGTCCTCAAACTTATGCTTCAATACATCCTTTGGTCTGTAAGGTGCCTGTGGGTTGTTTTTTTTTTGTTTGTTTTTTTTTTGCTAATACTAATTAACACAGCTTCTCCTCTGTGCCCTGGAGTGCAGTTTGACTAGATCGGTTGGAAATACTGTAGTATATTTGGGAGTAAGGAAGCCAAAAGGGAAACCATTTTATTTATTTACCTAAAGTTCTTATAATTGCCTCTCCAGCAGGTGCTCGAGGCAGAATCTAAAACATATATCATGAAGTACATAAAATATAAAACTTGCAATATAGTGTGATCTGGTTTCTGGTGCTAGTGGAGGAAGGTGTGTACCTGCATGGATTTGTATAGCTTCCAAGCAGGATGGAGACTTCCTTCTGTGAATACTTTCAGAGCTAATCACCTGTGACATGCAGACAGCAAGTGGGCGGGGGGTAGGAAAGGCAGTGTTTAGCCCGAGGGCCACACTTTAATCTTGCTTTTCTTCTATAGAGTAAGAAATAAAAGCATTTGAAACAGCGGTACTGCAGTCAGAATCGGCCTCAGCTGCGACTGCGTCTGGATTCTAGCTGACATGACACAGACCTTTAAATCTAGCCCCTGGGTTTTGCCATCCCCAGCAACTAATTGACCTGGAATGGGATGCCCCGGAAACTGTTCAAAGGGGGGCGGGCTCTGCCAGTCATGTACCCTCTGGACCCAGCCGCCAAAAATCTCCTGGCATGTCCGAAAGTGGATGCCATGGTCTGCGCGGTCTCGAAGCGCACTACTATCCCAGTGGAGGGAGGAGCAGCACTAAAGGATGCTCAAGACAGATGTCTGGAATCTATCCTCAAACAGTCCTTTGACGTCTCCGCTATGTCTTCACAGATCGCGGCCTGCTGTGCTGCGGTGACATGCGCCTGCTTATAACAGACCAGCAACAATACTCCTGGGGAGGCCCTGGAACCAGCAGTATCATTCCTCGCGGACGCCATGGCAGCCAGAAGACAACTCTGGCTCCGAAACTGGTCGGTCGGCGCATCCTCCAAAACGAGACTCACAAGGATGCCTTTCAAGGGAACACTCCTGTTTGGAAGCGAACTAGAGAAACTAGCCAACAGATTGGGCGAGTCCCCACTGCCACAGCTACCAGAGGACAGGAATAAGAGAAACCAGCGATCCTTCTCCCGAACCTCCAGGGGCAGAGGATCACAGCACTTCAACCCACATATGAAGCGGCCCACCCCGCAGGCTGAAGCCAGTCCTTTTGGAACAAGCACAACAAAAGGGGAGCCAGCTCTGGCCCAGGCCCCAGCCACACCCCACAATGAAAATCAGCCGACCCGTCCAAAGGAAGAAGCCATAGGGGGCAGACTTGCCCTATTCTACCAAAGATGGGTCGAGATAACTTTGGACAAGTGGGTCCTATCCATCATTCGAGAGGGATATTACCTGGATTTCCACCACCCCCCCTCCAGACAAGTTTGTGGAATCCCCCTGCCACGACCCTTCCAAGAAGATGGCAGTGGAAGCTACTCTGACCAGATTGCTAGCCTTAGAAGCTATAACACTGGTGCTTCCACAACAAATAAATACTGGACATTATTCCATCTATTTTATCATCCCCAAGAAAGAAGGGAACATTCAGACCCATCCTGGACCTCAAGGCGGTCAACCTTCACCTGAAGATTCCTCGCTTCTGCATGGAAACCCTATGCTCGGGAATAAGGGTGATACAACCGGGAGAGTTCCTTACGTCCCTGGATCTGTCGGAAGCCTACCTACACATTTCGATCCATCAAGAGCATCAGCGTTTTCTATGCTTCTCGATCCTGGACCGGCACTACCAGTTCCGGGCACTACCATTCGGGTTAGCCACTGCACCCTGGACGTTCACCAAGATCATAGTGGTGGTGGCAGCAACACTGAGGAAGGAAGGAATCCGCTTGCACCCTTATCTAGACGATTGGCTGATCAGGGCGAAATCCCCAGAGGAAAGCCACCAGGCAATCAACAGAGTCAAAACTCTACTGGAGAGCCTCGGGTGGGTGGTCAACACAAACAAGAGCTGCCTGCAGCCCTCCCAATCTCTAGAATACTTGGGAGTCCGGTTTGACACCAAACAAGACAAGGTCATCCTGATACCGACAAGGAGATCAAAACTGATGACCCAGTTACGATCCCTGTTGAGCAAACTTCGCCCCACAGCATGGGACTACCTACAAGTCCTCGGCCTCATGGAATCCACACTGGAAGTAGTGCCATGGGCACAAGCTCACATGAGATCCCTACAACGCTCACTACTATCACGATGGAATCCACTGTCCTAGAACTCCTCGTATCCGGATGTTGGAGCGCCGAGAGCGGTTCTCGAGGTCCTCGAGTTTTTCGGACATCAGCTCCATAGATTGGCGAAATTGGGTGTTTTGCTGATTCAAAACGTCCAGGTGAGCGCTCTGGTTATCAGCGCGTACGTCCAGATCGTCCACGCGGCGCCCGACCGCGTTCAAGTCTTCCCTCAATTCACCCATGCGTTCCTGGAGCTCCGACTTGTAACTTTTAAGATCAGCTCGGATCTCACAAAACCAATTGCGTATTTCCGAGCGGGTGGGTAAATCAGGATGGAGGCCTCCCAACCCGGGCTCAATCGTAGGGCTCGTCCCAGTGCCCACTTCCACTGGCTCCTCTAATTCAGCCCGTGGCTGACAGGCCTGTGCGTCGTCATCCTCCTGGACGAGCATGTCCGCCACTTTACTGAAGGCAAATTGCTTCAAGTCAGCAGCTCGTTTCCTCGCAGCCATCCCACCCGATTCGGCAGCTATGTACCCAACTTAGAGATAATAAAAGTCCCCGTTATCCACAAATTATGAGCAAAATAGGAGCCTTGGGAGGGAGCACGAGTTCCTATGCGACCATCCGCTAGCGCTGCTCACTAGCGCCCCCCACTGTCCTAGAACTAACCGTACGTCTTCAGTTCCCGGACAGAGTTCGGGCCCAACTACGATGGTGGCTACAAGAAGGCCATCTGAGCCAGGGAACGAGACTATCCTCACCAACCTGGATCCTGCTCACCATGGATGCCAGCCTACGAGGATGGGGAGCACACTACCAGGAGCTAACCGCCCAAGGGCAGTGGAACAAAGAAGAGTCTGGATGGAACATCAATTGCCTAGAAGCCCGGGCAGTCAGATTAGCCTGCCTACAGTTTGGTCACAGACTCTGAGACAAAGCAGTCAGAGTAATGATGGACAATGCCACAACTGTGGCCTACATCAACCGTCAGGGAGGAACCAGAAGCCAACCGATGTCTCTGGAAATAGACTCCCTAATGTCATGGATGGAAGCGAATCTTCAAGAGATCTCGGCCGTCCACATCACCGGGAAAGACAACGTCGCGGCGGATTTCCTCAGCAGAGAAAGTCTAGAACCAGGAGAATGGAGGCTGTCGACCACAGCATTCCAATTGATAGTAAACCGTTGGGGAACACCAACCATGAACTTCCTGGCAAACCAGTCCAATGCCCAAGTGCCCAGTTTCTTCAACCGCAGGCAGAAACCCCAGGCCCAGAGAATCAATACCCTGGTACAGACCTGGCCACAGGAGACTCTGTTATACGCCTTCCTGCATGGCCCCTATTGGGCGCAATCTTCCACAAGATAGAACACCACAGGGGACCAGTACTTCTAGTGGCCCCGGACTGGCCAAGAAGACCATGGTACGCAGACATGCGAAGATTGCTGACAGGGAGCTCCCTTCCGCTACCTCCACACAGAGACCTGCTCCAACAGGGACCGATCCTCCACGAGGATCCAGCTCGATTCTCTCTTACGGTCTGGCCATTGAGAGGACTTGCCTGAGGAAGAGCGGATACTCGGGGGCAGTAATTGACACCCTACTCCGAGCACGCAAGTTCTCCACATCCCTAACATACATAAGGATTTGGAGAGTATTCGAAGCTTGGTGCGAGGACCACGACATCATACCACGCTCAGTCAAAATTCCTGCGATTTTGGAATTCCTGCAGAACGGCCTACAGAAGGGATTGTCTCTCAACTCCATCAAGGTAAAAGTGGCTGCATTATCATGCTACGAAACCAAGAGCGAGAGTGGCAGCATAGCCTCTCACCTGGATGTCTCCTGCTTTCTGAAAGGAGTCAAGCAGATCCGACCGCCCCCTAAACCTGGTCCTAGAGGAACCTCCTTCAGACCTCTCCATGGCCTGTCTCTCTGACTATTAACATTGAAGACAGCCTTCCTGCTGGCAGTCTGTTTGGCCCGTCGTATATCTGAGCTACAAGCACTGTCCTGCCAGGAGCCGTTCCTCAGACTTACCCCGGGAAGTCTGAGGAATTGTGCGTAACATTCAGTTACGCACAATTCCGTCGTTCCTCCCCAAAGTAGTGTCTCACTTCCATATCAACCAAGCCATCTCGCTACCATTGCCAGATGAGCATAAGAATTTGGAAGAGGCTCGAAGTCTATGCTGTCTCAACGTTGGCAGACTCCTAGTCCGATACCTGGAAAGGTCGGAATCCGTACGAAAGACGGACCATCTATTCGTCCTTCACAACGGGAAGAAGCACGGGGAAGCGGCCTTGCGAGCAACCATAGCCCGCTGGATCAAAGACGTCATCAAGGCGGCCTACGTAGAAGCAGGCAAGCCACCGCCTCTACAAGTAAAGGCCCATTCCACTAGAGCCCAGCCAGTGTCCTGGGCGGAAACCAAGATGCTGTCACCCGCCGAGATCTGCAGGTCTTTCATCCACACCTTCTCCAGGTTTTACCGCCTGGATGTTCAAGCTCAGGAGGACACAGCATTTGCAAGGGCAGTACTAAGTGGGTCAGGGGCAGCCTCCCACCCAGTTCGGGAGTAGCCTTTATACATCCCATTGTTCCTGAGTCCATCTGCTACACACTAGGAAATGGAGAAATTACTTACCTGATAATTTCATTTTCCTTAGTGTAGACAAAAAAGGATTGGATAAGTTCTTGGAGGAGAAGTCCATTACCTGCTATTAAGTTCACTTAGAGAATAGCCACTGCCATTAGCAATGGTTACATGGAATAGACTTAGTTTTTGGGTACTTGCCAGGTTCTTATGGCCTGGATTGGCCACTGTTGGAAACAGGATGCTGGGCTTGATGGACCCTTGGTCTGACCCAGTATGGCATTTTCTTATGTTCTTATGTTCTTATGACAGATGGACTCAGCATCCCACCCACTTCTGCCGTTACTCATGGAATTCTCAGGTGACATCCCCGAGAGCGAGTGATTCACATGCTTTCCTTCAGCTAGGACACCCATCCTACCGGGTGTTGACGTTTCTTGGTGGAGGGCACTGGTGGTCTCCAGCTATAACCAATTCAACTGGATCAAATTAATTAAGTTAACCAAGTTATAAAGTTAATCGTTATTCAAATTAGTCAGTCACACATATATCCACAATGCTTTTCGAGGAGAATACAGAAGAGCTGCACTTCCTGCAGGGGTACATTTATTTATTTATTTAGTGATTCTTATATACTGCGGCACGTAAAAAATATACATCACTTACATGTACCAGGGCTGACGTCAGATTGAAATCTGCCCATTGGTCCTGAGTCCATCTGTCTACACTAAGGAAAACGAAATTATCAGGTAAGTAATTTCTCCATTAAAAATGAAGCTAGTATACAGATTTTGCACCCAAGTAAGGCGGGTGCTTCCATAGGCAAAGTAGGCGGTAGCCTTGAGCCCCAAGATTTTGGGGTTGGCAGAGTCCAGCCAGTTTGATATCTAGAGGAGTGCTGTTCCACTGCTAATTTAAAAAAAAAAAAAAAAAAAAAAGGGGGGTGATGTGTTGGAGCTACTGACTCTGCTGGTTAATTTGGGGAAGGGGGTGTGAATGACCAAATGTTTACCTAGGGTGCCAGATATGTTTGCATCAGCCTTGCCTAACATCTGAGGCCACAGAAAGCTTGAAAGGGAAGGCAGCCTGCCAGCATGGGGGGGGGCGCAGATCAAGGCCATTAGGCAAACTAGATGGTCGCCTAGAGCACCAAAATGTTTGGAGAAGCAAAATCCTCCCAGGGCAAGGCCTAAAGTGGTGCCGAGCCAGTTCTGCCAAAGAAGGGCGCACTGTGCTATACCCAGTGCCGCCAGTAGGAGGAAGAGCTGTGCTGGATCTGCAATCAGTAAGTGAATCGGGGGGAGGGGGCACTTGATTGAAGTTTCACCTAGGACACCAGATATTCTTGCGCCGGTGAGTTTTAAAGAGCAGGGAGCAGTCATATTAAAAGATGTGCACTCCTCATTCCAGCAAAGTATAAAAATAGATTGGCACACCCAAAAAATGACCTTTGAAATACAATCAAGAGAAACCTGTGAGTGCTAAAACCAAGTAAGTTGATATTTCAAAGAATCCAGCCAGATCTGCTTTTATTATTCAGCATTTCATCAGAGGTGTACGCGATGTTATCCTGTAACACAGCACCTATCATTAACATTGTAACCTATAATTAAAATCATCCATTGCACCTGAAGACTGGAGGGTGGCCAATGTAACCCCAATATTTAAAAAGGGCTCCAGGGGCGATCCAGGAAACTATAGACCGGTGATCCTGACTTCAGTGCCGGGAAAAATAGTGGAAACTATTCTCAAGATCAAAATCGTAGAGCATATAGAAAGACATGGTTTAATGGGACACAGTCAACATGGATTTACCCAAGGGAGGTCTTGCCTAACAAATCTGCTTCATTTTTTTGAAGGGGTTAATAAACATGTGGATAAAGGTGAACCGGTAGATGTAGTGTATTTGGATTTTCAGAAGGCATTTGACAAAGTCCCTCATGAGAGGGCTTCTAAGAAAACTAAAAAGTCATGGGATAGGAGGCGATGTCCTTTCGTGGATTACAAACTGGTTAAAAGACAGGAAACAGAGAGTAGGACTAAATGGTCAATTTTCTCAGTGGAAAAGAGTAAACAGTGGAGTGCCTCAGGGATCTGTACTTGGACCGATGCTTTTCAATATATTTATAAATGATCTGGAAAGGAATTCGACGAGTGAAGTTATCAAATTTGCAGATATAAAATTATTCAGAATAGTTAAATCACAAGTGGATTACAATTCTGGTCGCCGCATCTCAAAAAAGATATAGTTGCGATGGAGAAGGTACAGAGAAGGGAAACCAAAATGATAAAGGGGATGGAACAGCTCCCCTATGAGGAAAGGCTGAAGAGGTTAGGGCTGTTCAGCTTGGAGAAGAGACGGCTGAGGGGGGGATATGATAAAGGTCTTTAAGATCATGAGACTTCTAGAACAAGTAGATGTGACTCGGTTATTTACTCTTTCGGATAATAGAAGGACTAGGGGGCACTCCATGAAGTTAGCAAGTAGCACATTTAAGACTAATCAGAGAAAATTCTTTTTCACTCAACGCACAATAAAGCTCTGGAATTTGTTGCCAGAGGATGTGGTTAGTGCAGTTAGTGTAGCTGGGTTCAAAAAAGGTTTGGATAAGTTCTTGGAGGAGAAGTCCATTAATGGCTATTAATCAATTTTACTTAGGGAATAGCCACTGCTATTAATTGTATCAGTAGCATGGGATCTTCTTAGTGTTTGGGTAATTGCCAGGTTCTTATGGCCTGGTTTTGGCCACTATTGGAAACAGGATGCTGGGCTTGATGGACCCTTGGTCTGACCCAGCATGGCAATTTCTTATGTTCTTATGTTCTTCTTAGTGTGAAGGGGGAGAGAAGTGGAAACCAGCGACAGCGTGGAGCGGCTTTGGGAGGTGGCCGCAAGGGAAGGAGGATAGAATGACATGGAAATTAAACAAAAATTTAAAGGCAAGATTGGAGGGGAGTTTTGTGTATTAAAAACTGAGACTTATTCTTTGGTCTTGTTTTTTTTTACCTTTTTATGGGGCGGATATAATAAGACCTGCGCTGAAATTGGTGCTGCTATTCTTTTTTTTTTTTTTTTTTTTTCGCCTGCAGCAAAAGCAGGCGCCTCCATAGGATGCAATAAGGGGAGGGCATGCAAATGAGATACACGCAAACCCCCCCTCCCCCCGGTGGAATAACTAATACACGCGCCAATCCTGCATAAAAAACCCTATGCAGAAAGCTGCCGGGAAAAAACAGGAACTTGAAACGGGCTCTGATTGGGGAAAAAAAATGTTGCAGGCTCATTTCCAACTATTTCATGTTAGTGCTGTTTGAAAATAGTTTCAGCTGCTATCGCTTTGTCCCTTTTACTCCGCTGCTGGCATTGGTGTGCTGGCCTGTCCGTGCAGCCTTCTCCTTGCCGGGCGCTGGGGGCTGCTCGGCATGGACGGGTCCCACTGGGAGAGAGAGCGGGAGTTGGGGGGGGGGGGGCGGATGGACCGGTGATCTCGGAGGCCCTACAGACAAACGCTGACGCTGCCCAGAGCCGCAGCAGGGGTGACCGCGGTCAGCGAGCACCGGGCGCTCTCATTTAACCTCTGCCCTGACCCCTTTAACCCCCCCCCCCCCCCACGCTGTTTTCCCTGCTAGCGCGGTTTTCTGCGTAGCCCGCGAATGGATAATTGCCTCCTCTGCCTGCCATTTGCCGCCGGGTTTTTTTTGTGTGCGTTTTGTGCACGTGTGTGTTATACGCTCTGAGCGCGTTGTTACGTACGCGCACGGTGTCGGCACGGGAAAGCCGGCACAATTCCGTGCACAAAAAACCCTGCCGCAGGTTTTGTGCCGCTTATTCCATCGGCCCCTATGTTTTGTTTAGCTTCTTACCTTGTTCCAAAACATAAAAAAAAAAATGCACCAAAGTTATCCGCCTTGTGTTATGACTGTACTCTTATTTTAGATAAGAGCCCATGAGTCCGCTCATTCTTTCTAAGGCTCTATTTCCCACTGCTACAAAACTCCTAAGCACCCCGTCGCCCAGGAGCCTGTAATGTGGTGCCTGGTGCCGGAGCAGGCCTTAAATGGTTGGTGAGGCCCCCGCTGATGGCACGGACGGACGGGGGAGGGGGAGTGCTGCTTTTGGGCCCCATAGGGACCGACGCAGTGATGCTGGGGCAGCTGGGGGAATGGGGCTAGTGGTCCACAGGAGAGAGGAGACGCTGGGGGAATGGAAGAAAGGGGAAGAGTGCAAAGAAAGTTAAAAAAAAACCAAAAACAACAAAACAAAATATAAAAAAGGAAGTACAAAACAAAATGCAGAAAATAAGACAAAATTAAAAGAGCCCCAATGACATTTTTTTTTCCCCCTTACTGCTAAAATATTTTGGCTGGCCCTTTGTTTTCTAAAAGCTTTAGTACCCTGGTGTATGACTGCGTTATTAGCAGCATTTCCCTTTACGTAGAATGGTTGGGTTAAAGGAGCTTTTGAACACTTAAGAGAAATGTAATTTAAAATTGTGTTTTATCTGAGGAAAGGATTGTTGTTTGCCGTTAAGGCTGCTCTAATGTGGTGTTGAGCAGGGTATTCACGTAGACCTTTTTAGAATGGCCAGATCCAGTTCCAGTTGTGGTTAGTTGTTTTTATTGTTCTCTGTAACCAGACTGTGAAATGTAACACGTGGAACGTTTCTGTATTTCCAGCTGGATACTCTGCCCAAGGAAGAGCTCATCAAGTTTGCAAAGAAGCAGGTGATGCTGTTGCAGAAAGTGAAATCCAAATGCACAGGTGATTTTTGTCTGTTCTTTTCTATGTGGTGGCGATGGAGGCTGCTATTGGTCTTTCATGTGTTTGCTTCTGTTCCACCGATTAGATATTAGGAAGTTGCAGAACAAAAGATTTTTTGAAAATAAATTCCTAGAGTCTCTCCTCTGTGCAAGCTCCGCTCCCTGTGCCTTCCACAGTAACTGGTGGCGTGTCCCCGTATTCATTGTTAGCTCTGACACCGCATGCCTAATGTTCAGGAAATCTGCTTTCAAAGGCAGATTTGGTAATGGGCCTCGGAAGCCGGATGTACAGACAAGTAGACATTTGCCCCACTTCTACGAGCCAACTATAATATTAAATTTAGAAACGGTACTGAGATATTTTGTTATTTTTCAATATGCCAATTTCCCTACAGAAATAAAACAGCTTTTTAGTTTGCTAGATAATAATGCAACCAAATATTAACTACAGTAAAAGCCTCGTTATCTGGCACTCAAGCAACCAGAAAGCTCAAGTAACTATCTCACAGTGGGACCTTTTTCTTTTTTCTTTTTTTAACAGAATGCTAATCAACGTTAGGGAGTGAAGTAGCTTCGCTCTGCTCTGCTCTGTTTGTGTTTTGTCCACTCCTGCATTACCCTATCCCTGCCTGCTCATTGCAAGGCACAGGAGGAGATGGGCTGGATAGAGAAAAGCTTTTCTCTGTTCTGCCGTGGGCTCTGTCTGCCCCAGCATCCTCCCCTCTCCTCCTGTTCCCTGTGGGCTGCTGCTTGGAACTGGAAGCTGGGGGGCTATCAGCTATTCACAGATTAACCTGCACGGACTGTTCCCCCATCTATGCCAGATAATAGGACTTTATTACTGCTGAATAAGTTTAAATCTCACCTCACTCAAGGAGTAATATATCTTGTTAAATAACTATAGTTTATTTCCCCCTGACCTATGCCCAGGGCCTATCTACTGAGCTGTGGTCTCAACGCCCCTTGTTTTTTTTAAATTTATAATCCAACCAGACAGACATAAGGGTAACTAATAAATAGCTCACGGCATGCTGCAGTTCTAATGACAGGAAAGGCGTAGAAAAAATGGAACACTTCAAAAATCTAATTCAGAATGGAGGCCCACCCAAACACACATAACAAAAGGCAGGAGACACCGGAGAATCACCAAGACTGTTGTAGTTTTAAATCAAGTGTTGAATAATTAAGCCCCCCCCCCTCCAGTCTTATAACTCTGAATCCTTTTTATAACCAGTTATTCATATCCTTCTTAAACATCTGAGACAGACATTTTGCTTGCATCCGTTAAGCCCGAGTCACTGCTTTTTGCATCCTGAAATCCCTGTTTCACTTCCTGCCGGTTCATAATAACCGGTTCCTTCACTTTATCTTGGTTCGGTTCTGGGAGTCGTCGTTGTTGTATTTTTGAATATATTATAATGTATGTAATTCTGATATGTTTAGGTTGTATTTATTGATTTGTTACATAGGTAATTTTCCCCATTGTATTCCCTATAAATAGCTGCAAGTCTTTTGCAAGTGCAGTGATCCACAAGTGCAAAATATAAAACAAGTTACGTGGACACACGAAACGGAGTAAAAAAAAAAAAAAAAGCAAGATTCAGTATTCACGGTCAGACTCTGCCCTATCAGAATAGGGGGGTCAGCATCTAGAAGGGAATATTTATATTACAAGCCGTCGGAGGACAGAGAAATATCAGAGACCTCATTCCCTGTAAGGTGCGCGGCCACACAGAGTCGCTCTGGGATCGCCCTGGAGCATCTCGCACTGCGGTGCTGGACCTGTGTGTCTGGACTGACCTTCTGACCTCAGCAGTGCACCGAGAAGTTGCTCATTTTGTAGGTCACAATTTTTTTACTTCTCTTCAGATCTGTGCAAAAGACCTGCTCAGATCCTAAGGAAAGAAGCCTAACAGTGGAAAGCAAAGTACAAACACAGGAAGAAGGAATCGTCTGCAGCCTGTTCGCCAACCTGTATTTCCGCATAGTTAAGTGGATTAGCACAGCAGGCTCGTTTTTCCATCCTTTTTTTTTTTTTTTTTTTTTTTTACTGTGTAAATATTTTCAAGTTTACCGCATCGTACTGCAGAAGAGACTTGTGTTCTGCCCGTTTCTGCTGCTTTCAAATGCTTTCTTTGCGTTTCTTTACTCTGCCTCTGCCTACTGCTCACAAGTACTAGATGGTATCCTTAAATGGTGATTGTGAGCCCTGTGGGGATAGGGAAATACCTGCAGTAGCTGAAAGTAATCCACTCTGAAATGCTGCAAAAAGCGGAATATAAATCTAAACAAATAAAGATAAATAAATAATTAGGGGTTATATGGGTGGCCATTAAAGATGAAAATGTCATCCCAGCAAAAATGAAGACCGTTATAACAAAACGGTAAATCCGGTGTCTTGCGCACTAAAGCGTGAAGGCTGCCACGCAGCGCCCTATCCGATGAAAAAGGCAGGTACTGCTGTCCAGGCTCGAAAAATGATGATGAAAGCATAAAATGTTGTTTTTGAACTCCAAGTCCTTTTTTTTTCTCCTGGAGTTGGACGTAGAGAGGGGATAATTTGTGCGTTTTCACGAGAGGTTCCGCCCCCATTCTCTGGCCTCTTACGTTAACTGATGATGAACCAGTAAGGATGCGGATAGACGTTCATATTTCTTCATTTCAGAACTGTGAAATCAGAATGGTAATTTGCCAGGGCTGCTAAAAGAAGACGACTGGTTTTTTTTGTCAGTCCTCCTTCATATTAGTATGGACACCCCAGCTGCGCAGGACTGGATCCTCTCCATTTGCACCATTTCCATCCTGAGTGGGGGCTTCCCTCGGTCACAGATAAGAATAGGGAAGGCCACATTGCACAGCTTTCATCAGTTAGTGGGTGGGAAAAGGCATTTTATTCATTTTTCTCAAAAGAAACTAGCTGAAAACATCAGTGGAGCTTGAGTAAGATGAAGAGTAAGGTTTGAGTGATAAACTGGAGAGAGAGTCCTGTTCTGTCCTTTTGGCCAGTGTGGGAAGGCTCTCGGTCCACCCCCCCCCATTGGGAACGTGATGATGATGTTAGACTATTGCCACCTGCAAAAAAAAGAAAATACGTCTGGTTGGGGAACGTGATGTTGGGTTAAGTTGTGCAGGTAATAATACCCAGACACATCTCATGATAGAAACCCCTTCTTCTTTTCTTAGCGATTGGGGGAATTTAAGAATGTAAGGAGGGCCATGCTGGGGCGAACCAAGGTCCCATGAAGCCCAGCATTCTGTCCCTGACAGTGGCCCAGTCCGGTACCCAGCACATCCCCCAATGGTCTCTTTCTTCTCACTGGCTTTCCAAAGTCTGTCTGGCTAATGACTCTCTGGAGCCTCACTGTATCGGTTGCCTTGACCACATCCTGAGTGAAAACAACACTTCCTACACTTAGTTTTAAATCTGCCAGGTGAGAGTTTCATGGAGTGTCCCCTAGTCCTAGTGTTGTTTTGAAAGGGTAAATAACCATTCCCTGTTTACCCAGTCATGATTTCATAAATCTCAGTCACATCCCCCTCATATCAGTCATCTCTTCCCCAAACTAATGAGCTCTGATCTGTTCAGTCTTGCTCAGTACTGCAGCTATTCTATCCCCTCTGTCGTCTCTGGTGCCTTTCTCTGCACCTTTTCTAGTTCCGCTGTGCCTTTTTTGAGATGAGGTGACCAGAGCTGCACATAATACTCTGGGTGTGGTTGTACTGTGAATCTATGTGAAGGCATTGTGGGTAATCTCACTTTTGTACTCTCTTCCTTTCTAAATAATTCCTGTTTGCCTTGTTGACTGCTGTTGTACACTGAGCCAAAGGTTTCTCAAGGTATTGCTGACGAGCACTCTGAGGTCCTTTCCTTGAATGGTGACTCCTAACATGGAGCCCAGCATCACGGGCCTGTAGTTGGGATCATTTTACCTTAGGTGCGTGACCTAGCACTTCTCCATATTGAATTTCATCTGTCTCTCAACATCCTTCTGCGTTTCCTCACAATCCACTGCTGTTTTAATGAAACAATTTTGTGTCCTCTGCAAATGTGGTCACCTGTTCCTTTCTGCAGCTAATTTATAATATGCTAAACAGTGCACTCCACTAGTGCCATTTCACCATTTAGTCCTACCCTCTGGAATTAAAAAAAAAAAGGTTGTGACTGGGCTGGCTCAGTGTCCGTACTGAGCGCCGTGCGGAAGGTTCCTTGGGTCGCACCCTGAGCTTGGGTCTTTCATTGGCTGGAACTGCGGGGGTCATGGGGGTAACACTCACTGTCTCTGAGCGGGGGAGGAGGAGGAGAAATCGTGGTCACCATTGAGGGCTACACCTGTTGACCAGGTTTACAGCCCATGACGCAGGTTTTGAAAGAGCCCTGGGGCATGGAACACATTCACAGGGTCTTTGCTGCAGTGAGCAATGGGGGAGGGTGGGCTTATGAAAACAGGAGAAAAATCTCAGCGTCGTTGTGAATGAAGGCTCCACTGTCTCTGCCTCCCAGAAATAGTTTCAGTTGGACCAGGAAAAGAAGGGGGGAACGGGGATTTACAAGCCAACCTTCCCCCCCCCCCCCCAGAGATAATCCCTAACCAATCTCCACACAAGTAGATAGGATAAAGTCACAGTGCGTGCCATGGGTTCCTTAAGCAACCTTTTTCATCTTGTTGAATTGTATTTTTGTTCTGGCACCGTGATGGATCCCGACGGCACTCAAGTCCTAAATCTTCTTACTGGGCACCGTATGAGGTTTTTTTGACCCGAAACAATTTCTTTTTCAGAATTGGAGAAGGAAATTAAAGAACTGAAATCAAAACCAGCGGCCGAAGCAAGTGAAGACATTATTCAGGTAAGGAAATGTATACAGAAGCAATATTTCACAGCAAAGTGTGTAAGCAGGCAACACCCCAGATTTCGGTTCCTGCCTCGGGTATGGCATGGCATTAAACAAGAGGCTGGGTAACTTTGCTGATTAAATATGGTGAAATCCTTTATTGAGGAGTGGAAAATGCCCCCTACGGAATGAGGAAACTCACCCAAAGATGAGATTGGTGCAGTGTTCTCTCCACCTAGCTTGATGGATTCTCTACCTGGGTAACATCAAGCTAGGTGGAGAGAATATTGTACAAATCTCATCTTTGGGTGATTTCCTCACTCCAAGGTTCATCAAATCTTCACAAGAGAGCTCTGTTCTGTTCGTACATCTCACGTTGAATGTCAAAGTGGCCCCTAACCCCCTACACTAATACCCCTAAACCTCACCTCGAGTTACTAGGTGGGCCTTCCATAGGGATACAAATACCTATCTAGGGAGAGGGCGTTATGGGGTCTCTCCCTCTCAGTGGTTGTATGCAGGAAATACAACAGGTCTGGCACATATTGCAAAGTGTGAAAACGTTATTGCGTTAACTTATCTCTTCGCATAGGTATTAGCGCAAATTGCGATAAACTGTCTATTTGCATAAAACACTCCCCTTTTGCTATCGCATGCGATACTTATCGCATTTTGATAAATCCAGGCCTATGGTTGATACAATGTTTATTAACCTGCAAGAATTTTTGCAACTATTATGTTTTCTTTTATAGCTTGCCTTTTTGTGGTCTGTCAGTTTTTAGTATTTAATATTTTCTCCACGCATCGTTTTGTTCTATTTTTTAATTTATATGTATTTTTAGGGAAAGAGAATGTTCAAACCGATTTCCTCAGTTGCCAGCGGTTAGATCCCGGCGAGTGGGAATTGTCAGACAGGGCAATGGATCTGATTGTCCGCAGGTGGGGTCCTCCACACTTGGATCTGATGGCCACCATGAACAATGCGAAAGCGCCTCGGTTCTTCAGCCACAGAAGGGAACATTGCACGGAAGGAGTGGATGCGCTGGTCTTTCCCTGGCCTCAAGACGTTTTCCTATACGTGTTCCCTCCTTGGCCACTGGTGGTCAAAGTACTCAGAAGAATCGAGCTCCATCAGGGTCCTGTCATTCTAGTGGCTCCAAAGTGGCCTCGCAGACCGTGGTTCATGGATCTGGTAAACCTCGTGACGGATGGCCCTCTCCGCCTCGGTCATCTCCCCCACCTTCTTCGGCAGGGTCCCGTATTTTTCGATCAGGCGGATCGCTTTTGTCTAGTGGCCTGGCTTTTGAACGGCAGAGGTTGAGAAAGAAGGGATATAAGGAAGAAGTTATATCGATTCTGTTGAGAGCTTGGAAGCCGGCTACCTCTCTCGCTTATGTCTGGGTATGGAAGGTGTTCGAAAATGCGTGTGCCACTTCGGGAGTGTCGGCCCGTAAGGCTCCGGTTTCCCAGGTCCTTTCCTTCCTCCAGAGCGGTCTCTCCAAGGGTTTGTCTTTCAGTTCCTTGCGGGTGCAGGTTTCCGCTCTCAGCTCTCTCTTAGGCAACATTGACGGTTGCGCAGTGGCGACTCATCCGGATGTCGTTCACTTCCTCAAGGGGGCCAAACATTTGAAGCCACCAGTACGGGCTACTTGTCCCTCGTGGAGTCTTAACTTGTTTCTTCGGGTTCTGTGTGAAGCTTCTTTTGATCCCCTAAGGAGGGCTACACTTAAGGATTTGACCCTCAAAACTGTCTTCCTGGTTTCCATTTGTTCTGCCAGAAGAGTTTCGGCGCTCCAAGCTTTGTCGTGCAGGGAACCTTTTCTATGTTTTTCAGATTCAGGGGTATCTCTGAAGATGGTACCCTCCTTCTTGCCAAAAGTCGTGTCGTCTTTTCACATCAATCAGTCAGTAGAACGTCTGGCTTTTTCTTCTAAAGACAGTGCAAGCACATCGGAGGGCGATCTACGCCGCCTGGATGTGAAAAGGGTTTTGCTCTGTTACCTCCAGGTTACGAATGAGTTCCGGGTCTCGGATCACCTATTTGTCCTGTGGAATGGCCCAAATATGGGAAATAAGGCTTCAAAGACCACTATTGCACGGTGGCTAAAGGAGGCTATTGCGTTGGCCTACATCTGCAAGGGCTGACCGGTTCCGGAAGGCCTAAAGGCCCACTCCTTACGTTCTCAAGCCACTTCTTGGGCGGAGAATCAATCAATCTCTCCGCAGGAAATCTGTAGGGCAGCCACTTGGAAGTCTCTGCATACTTTTGCTCATCATTACTGTCTGGATGTACAGGTTCCAGATTCTGGCTCCTTCAGGCGGCAGGTTCTTTGAGCGGGACTGTCTCGGTCCCACCCTGTATAGGAAAGCTTTGGTACATCCCACGGTCTGGACTGATCCGGGTACGTACAGGGAAAGGAAAATTTGGTTCTTACCTGCTAATTTTCGTTCCTGTAGTACCACGGATCAGTCCAGATATCCTCCCATGCTAGATCTGGCCATCTGCTCGAAGTTTTTCTTCCTTTACAGGTTTCCGGATACCTGAATTATCTCTTATTATTATTAAAGGCACCGGAAGCATCTAACAGATGACAATAAGAATAAATCTTTATACAAGAGCGTTGTTCATACAGAATTCTTTCAATTGTTCAACTGTTTTTTCAATTTATCAGTTTTTTTGTTACTTGCTTGATCTTTGGGGAGTTATATCTACTTTGAAAGTACTTTATACTGAAGGGATGCAGGGTAGGCTCTGGTCTGATATGGGATACCCTTTCAGTTTTGGTCTGTCTCCATCTACTGGACAGGAGGCTCAACCCACGGTCTGGACTGATCCGAGTATACAGGAACGAAAATTAGCAGGTAAGAACCAATTTTCCTTTGTGACTTAACCTTTGAACTTGTTTTCTGAACTGTGGCCTTCCTTTGTGAATCCATACTACAAAGTAGTCTCTCTTTATTGTACCTCCTTATTGGCTCTTAACAATTTTTTTACAATTTTATTTTCATTCAGGCACTCACTGTAAGACTGGATAATGTCCTCTTGGAAAAGGCAGAGACCCAACAGCAGCTGCTGATGCTGAAAAAAGAAAATGCTAAAGAAACGCAAAAAGTAGAGGTGTGTGCGTATGCCACTTTTTATTATGGAGCACCGCTCCTATGCTAGCTGGGGACAACCAGGCTGCAGGTGATTCCACATAATGCTAGTGTATATAGGATCCAGTCAGGCCAGGATATGTTTGCCTAGCTGTATTAGATGGTTTCTAATACATGCTTGTGTATTGTTTGGCATCTTGGCGGTATATTTGGACTTAAAGCGTTCAATTTCAGCCTATCCTAACAGCATTTATTGCAAAAACTATTGATCTCTAGGGATGGGCATTTGTTGCTCTATTCATGTCATTCATTGCGGTGGTACGCACGTACCTTGTGAGTTTATAGTATGCGCATATAGTTACATCCATACCATCCGTTTTACGTACATACTATAAATCTGCAAGGTATGCGCATACCGCCTCAATGAATGAAACGAATGGAGCAATAAATGCATGTGCCTATTGATATTAGCACAGCAAAAGCAGAAAAGCCGCCAGGCCTCAGTGCTGTGAGTGTAAGACAGAGTCGTAAAAAATAGGAACATAATAAATGATGGCAGATAAAGACAAAACTGGCCCATCTGGTTTGTTCAGCAAGGCTATTAGTTGCAACTGCTGCTCATGGGGTTTACCCCTGTGCCTTCTGTTTAAGGGTTGTAACTGCCACGCCGTGCAAGTTCCCCTACCCTTGCCATCTTGAATGCATGATGTATTTATCTCCCTGCTATTTTGGGCTGAACCAATGCTCTATACAGGTTACCCCAGTGCTTCATCACCATTCTCTTGCTCTTATGCCATGCTTTTTTTAAATTCGGTTACCATTTTTTTTTTTTTTTTTTAATCTCCACCTCCGGGAGGATATTCCAGGCATATACCATTCTTTCTGTGAACAAATATTCTTGATGACCTTCCCGAGTCTGCCCTTTTGAAGCTTCATATCATGACCTCTAATGCTACAGATTCCTTTCCATTGGAAAAGATTTGCTATTTGTGCATTATTAATACTTTTCAGATATTTAGGGAGGTAATTTTCAAAGCCATTTATGTGCATAAAATGCAGGTTTATGTGTTTAAACAATTTGTTATAAAATTGCCTAGTGTCTGTATGCATAAAAATATGTGTAAACTTAGAGAGAGGCATTCTTGTGGGAGGCAGAGTTTGAATTTACGAGCTTACTTTTGATTTAAAGATGTAATATATGTAAATTAACAGGCAGAGGTTATGCCCTGCAAAGAGCAAGTATTTGTGCCTGTTTCACATCATTTTTAAAAGTGAACTTTTGCACATATTTTCATATGTTCACTGTATTTTGACTATGGAAATATTTTTTCCTGCTTTTCTGTTGTATGTAAACCGGTATGATTTGCATTTTAATGTAAGAATGTCGGTATATAAAAATTAGAAATAAATAAATAAATATGAGGTATCTACGAATACCGGTATATAAAAGCTGTTAAATACATTTTGAAAATTGGTGTAACCTGTGCCTGTAGCTGCTGCTTTAGTTATCTGCAATGTTACATAATTACTCTCTAAAAGTCTCTATTTTATCGCCTTTCTCTCTAGGATATAAATAAGGAATGCTCTGCACGCCCATAGCTCAAATGACAATGTCCATGTTAGGTTGCAGTACTCCTGGGGGAATTCTGCGCTACTGCGGAACGCAGAATTTGCGCAGAATTCCCCCCGCGCAGATTCTGCACAGAAAATAGCAGAGGAGACCCTGGCATGCTGCGAACGGAGCGCGTCCCGCGCCACACGCTCCGTTCTCGGTGAAGATGAAGGCCCAGCGCGCCATTCGCGGCACATGGGGGTCTTCCCTTTTCACCGCAAATGGCGCGCCGGGCCTTCATCTTCGCCGCGAATGGAGCGCATCCCGCGGCATGCCGGTGAGAGAGAATGTGTGTGTGTGTGAGAGAGGGGAGGGTGACAGAGAGCATGGTTGGTAAGAGGGGGATGGGGAGGGTGAGAGACAGAGCATGGGAGGTGAGAGAGGGTGGGTTGGAGGGATGCTTGAGTGTGGGTTTCAGAGAGAGGGAGCCTATATGAGGGGAGGAGGATGCTGGTGAGAGAGAATGTGTGTGTGTGTGAGAGAGGAGAGGGGGTGTGGGGGAGGGTGAGAGTCAGCTTGGTTGGTAAGAGGGGGAGTGGGGGGGATGCTTGAGTGTGGGTTTCAGAGAGAGGGAGTCTATATGAGGAGATTGTGAAGGAGTGTGTATGTGTGTGAGAGATTGGGAGCTCGTGTGTATGAAAAAGGGATTGTGTGTATGTGAGGGTGCTAGCCTGTGTGACGGGATTGTGTATGTGTGAGACAGAGCCTGTGTGAAGGACTGGGTGAGAGAGAGACAATAGGTAGCTTGTGTGAGGATGTATGTGTGAAAGAGAAAGGGAGATTGTGTGGGTGTGTATGCAAGAGAGGGCCCTGTATGAAGGGATGTGTGTGTGTGTGAGAGAGTGAGGGAGCCTGTATGAAGGGATGTGTGTGTGTGTATGCAAGAGAGAGGGACCCTGTATGAAGGGATGTGTGTGTGCGAGAGAGTGAGGGAGCCTGTATGAGTGGAAAGGACACTCTTACAGTGAATTTCTAGGGAAATTCTGCTCAAAATATTTAAAATTCTGCAACTTTAGGTAATAACTTTTTCTATAATAATTTAAAATGTAATTACTTAAAGACTGTCATGTAAATTGTGTTATTTTGACCAATATAGAATTTGCAGAAATTTCCGTTTTTGTGCGCAGAATTTTAAATTTTTTTGCACAGAATTCCCCCAGGAGTAGGTTGCAGTGAGCGAATACAATCATAATCTGTATTCCACATATTTAAAACTACAGCACACACCATGGATTCCAAGGCAGCCACCATGAACACAAAGTATTCTTTGGTTTCACATACTCGGAAGTATAGTGTAAGATAAACCTTGCATTTTGAGGTCATATACCAGTATAGAAATGTGAAATTTAACTATAGTATTTTTGTCTATTTAGGATGCCATCACAAAGACTGATGAGGTTCAGAAGCAGTGGGAAACATCTAATGCCAAGTTCCTCAAAGAAATTGAATGCCTTAAAGCTGAATTAGTTACAGCTCAAGCCAATCACAAGGAAGATGTAACCCGACTTCAGACAGAGCTGCAGGACTGCATTACAAAACAAGGGGACCTGACAGATCAGCTGGGACTGAAGGGAAATCAAGAAGATGAAATCCAAAGGCTTCAAGAAGAACTTCAACAAATCAAGCCTGCGTACGAAAAGCAAATTTCATGTTTGACCAAGAAGCTCGAAGTTGTTATGGAGGAGAAGGAGCAAGAAATTACAAGTCTGCAAGAAGCTCAGAAACTGGACTCTGAGCGCAACCATGATGAGATCAGTAACCTTCATCAGGAGCTTTTGAAAGTGAATTCCGCACACCAGGAAGAAATGTCAGGCCTGCTAAATCAGCTCGAGGCCTCTGCAAAAGATTATGAACAGCAGGGAAACCAGAAGGATCAGCAGATACAGTGTTTAAGGGAGCAGTTTTTGGCAAAAGAAGCAAGCCTTCAGGAAGAACTAAACACAAGCAAAGAGAAGTATGAATGTGAACTGGAACGCCTCCAGAAATATGTGCGGGCTAGTAAAGAAAATCACGAAGATTTTACCAAGGGACAAGACGACCCTTCTGCGGACTCCAAAGCAGATGAAAAGGTTCATTATTTAGACACTGTCCTGAAAGATCTGGAATCTAAGCATAGTATCTTAAAGGATGAACTGACATATACAAATAATGTGAAAATAAAACTGGAGATGGAAGTGCAGCAGCTGAAGGATGAGTATTTTCATGACCGAGAAGATTTGGACTTTAAGATTAATGAACTGCAGCTTGCTAGGGAAGATTATTCTTGTATCATTGAAAAATTAAAATCGGAGCTTCAGAATGCAAAGGACCATCATGAGGTAATGTCGAAGCAGCACAATCTACGAGTTCAGGCTTTGGAAGGCCAACATGTAAAGGAAATGTCGGATCTGAATGAGGCGTTGATATCTGCCTCTGAAAAAGAGAAACTTGCAACCGCTTTTGAAATGCAGCTTCTTCAGGAGCAACACGAGAAGCTCTTGCAAGAGAAAGAAGAAGCCGTGTCCAGCTACGAGAGCTTGAAAGAAACAATGGTGACCTTGCAGGCCGAACTAGGGGAGTCTGCTGGGAAGATCAGCCAGGAATTTGAAGCCATGAAGCAGCAGCAGGCAGCTGATGTCCAGGAGCTACAACAGAAGCTCCGAGTTGCTTACAAGGAAAAGGATGCTCTTGGTGAAACCGTAAAGACGCTCCAGGCCGAGGCAGGAGGAGTATCAGCAAAACAAGAAGAATCGGAAGAGATGAAGCAAACCATAGGTAGCCTCCAGAAGGAAAATGAGGAAGTGATGGCTTTGCTGGACCAGAGGGACACCGCCATTCATGAGCTTGAAGGGAAGATGAATTTGGTTGTTTTGGAGAGAGACGATGTGCTGACTAAAATGAAGTTCTACCAGGAGGGAAGCAGTAACCTCCAGGAGGAATGTGAAAGGGAGCGGACGAGGGGTTTGGAACTTCAGCACAAAGCAGAGGAACTTGACAAACACAATAGTGAACTGAAGCAGAACGTAGAGGAACTTTCGGAAAAACTGAAAGAGCTTTCAACAGAAAAGGACCAGAGTTGTCAAAGATTAGAAGGTATGGAGAAGCAAATAGAAGCTTTTACGCAGGAGAAAGAAAAATTGCTGAATGAAACACAGGCTCTGCAAGATGAAATGGCAGGACTGCATGCACAAAAGACCATCCTGGGCAGTGAGTTGGAGCAGTTTACGTGTGAACGAGAAGGCTGGCTGGTGTTTAAAGAGCAGGCGGAGGACCTGGAAAAGAAATTAGAGATGGTAACTGAAGAAAAATGCCAATTAAGTAAACTGCTTGAAAGTGGCCAGCAGCAAAATGAAGTTATAAGGACTCAGCTCAGTAGCTTGCTAGAAGAAATGGGATACAAACATGCCGACGGAGGTCAGGAAAAGGATGATGTGTTGTGTATTCTGCAAGCAGTGAAGAAATCCATAGTGCAAATAACGGAGGAAAACCAAAGCGCGGTTTTGCGCAGCGATGAGAGAACCGTTAATCTGCAGAAGGAGCTGGAGAGGCTTCAAGAGGAGCACGAGGCTCAGTGCACTGAGCTCAGGGCCTTGGCGGAAGATCACGGCAGAGAGAGAGTCCTGTTGAGAGAGGAGCTGGCAGCAGGTCGGTCAGAAAAAGAAGCCCTGCAGGAAGACCTGCTGGAGATGAAGAGTGCAAACGAAAAGTCACGGCTGGAAAACCAAGGCCTTCTGGCACACATCGAAGAACTTACTGAAAAACTTGAGCACCACGGACGTTGTACGGAAGAGCGGCCCGAAGGATTCTCTACGGAAATTTGTGAAAATCTAAAACGTCTGCTAGAAGAGAGGGAATCCCAACTGTGTGATCTGAAAGTAGAGATCACAGCACTCAAGGTCAGATTTCTTTCTTTTTTGTACCCTCGGCAGCACGCACATTGCAGATAATAATATACCCGCACAACTATGCAACCACATAGGAGCAGGTACCAAATAACAGCAACCAGAGATTGCTGTCTCAGTCTCCATGCATTATTTCCTTCCGCTGACCTGACATAGCTCATTTTTCAGCAGCTAAAGTTACGCACTCTGACAACACGTACACTTTTACCCACGGGGGGGGGGGGTTGCTGGGAATGCAGTAGTCGGCCCACGGTTTAAAGCAGGTGATATTGGGACCAGTAACTCTGCCTCTGTGGTACTGGATCAAGGGCAGGATTACTGGCCCAGAAACTGGCATTACTGGTTCCGGCTTGCAGAAGGTCACCAGAGCCTTCTGGTGGTTTCAGGAGGAAGGACAGCAAGCAGCTTTTCTATCTGCTGCCCACATTGACTGCTCGATGGGAATCCTATGATTCAGGCAGTAACTCTCTGCTTGTAAGAGTGGAGTTACTGCCAGTACGGCACCATTTTACATTTAAACAGATCGGCTGTATCAGGGCCATTACTAGCAAGAAGGGGGCAAGGCAGGAGCCGCGTGCAGGAAGGAGAGAGGTGGAAGCAGCCTAGAGAGAGAATCGATGAGGATATATTGTGGGGAGCAGTGGCAAATGAAAGGGAAAGAGGCAGAAACAGGCTGTAGTGAGAGCAAGAGGAGTTGTAGAGCAGGAAAAAAAGAAAGGAAGTGGGAGAAGGAATGAAAAGTAAACAGAAATAGAGGGCATTGAAATGGAGAAGGAAAAAAAAACCCAGCAAAGGTCCAAATAAATTACTCAGATGCAAACAAAATGGATGGGAAACTATTTTCTTTTTTAAAGAAAATATTTAAAACATCAATTCTTCTGCATTCAGACAGGACAATCCCAATTCAGTGAGTTATGCATCTCTGCCAGCAGATGGAGGCAGAGTAAGAAGCTGATGAAGGATATATAGTCCTTCCCTGACATCAGCCCCTCCAGTATACTCCATCTCCTGCAGATGGAGACAGAGTAAGAAGCTGATGTCACGGATATATAGTCGTGCCCTGACATCAGCCCCTCCAGTATACTCCATCTCCTGCAGATGGAGACATAGTAAGAAGTTGATGTCACGGATATATAGTTCTGCCCTGACATCAGCCCCTCCAGTATACCCTTATCTCCTGCAGATGATGGACATGCATTTCCCTACTGGGCATTGCCTGTTTAAAAAAAAAAAAAACAAACCGGAAGAAAACAGGACGGCTCGACGATTATATAGCACCGCTTGCCTCCTGAGGGATAGTTGGGGCCCTCCCTCAGTTGAGAGCTTTGTCTGGTAGATTTGTTCTGGTGTGGACCTAAAAATTAGCAATTGCAGGCCGAGAGAATCTTGGCGGTAAAGACTTTCACCTTCTCCCCCCATAGCTTAGAGCCAGGGAAGGTTGAACTCAGGTAAGAACATAAGAACATGCCATACTGGGTCAGACCAAGGGTCCATCAAGCCCAGCATCCTGTTTCCAACAGTGGTCAATCCAAGTCACAAGTAGCTGGCAAGTACCCAAAACTAAGCCTATTCCATGTTACCATTGCTAGTAATAGCAGTGGCTATTCTCTAAGTGAACTTAATTAATAGCAGGTAATGGACTTCTCCTCCAAGAACTTATCCAGTCCTTTTTTAAACACAGCTACACTAACTGCACTAACCACATCCTCTGGCAACAAATTCCAGAGCTTAATTGTGCATTGAGTGAAAAAGAACTTTTTCCGATTAGTTTTAAATGTGCCACTCCTAATAACTTCTAATTTCTGTTTGCTTTTTTGACTGCCACAGCACACTAAGCTGACTATTTCAATGTATTATCCACTATGACGCCTAGATCTTTTTCTTGGGTGGTACCCCCTAATATGGAACCTAATATCCTGTAACTACAGCAAGGGTTATTTTTCCCTATATGCACCACCTTGCACTTGTCCACATTAAATTTCATCTGCCATTTGGATGCCCAATATTCCAGTCTCTTGAGGTCCTCCTGCAATTTATCACAGTCCGCTTGTGATTTAACTATTCTGAATAATTTTGTCTCATCTACAAATTTGATTACCTCACTCTTCGTATTCCTTTCCAGATAATTTATAAATATATTGAAAAGCACCGGTCCAAGTACAGATCCCTGAGGCACTCCCCTGTTTACCCTTTTCCACTGAGAAAATTGACCATTTAATCCTACTCTCTGTTTCCTGTCTTTTAACCAGTTTGTAGTCCACAAAAGATCATTGCCTCCTATCACATGACTTTTTAATTTTCTTAAAAGCATGGGGAACTTTTTCGAAGATTTTCTGAAAATCCAAATACACTGCATCTACCAGTTCACCTTTGTCCACATGTTTATTAACCCCTTCAAAAAAGTGAAGTAGATTTGTGAGGCAAGACTTCCCTTAGGTATATCCATGTTCACTATGTTCCATTAAATCATGTCTTTCTATAAACTCTACGATTTTGATCTTGAGAATAGTTTCCACTGTTTTTCCCGGCACAGAAGTCAGACTCGCTGGTCTATAGTTTCACGGATCACCCCTGGAGCCCTTTTTAAATATTGGGGCTACATTGGCCACTCTTCAGTCTTCAGGTACAATGGATGATTTTAATGATAGGTTACAAATTTTTACTAATAGATCTGAAATTTCATTTGTTTAGTTCCTTCAGTATCCTAGGATGCATAATATCCAGTCCAAGTCATTTACTACTCTTTAGTTTGTCAATCTGGCCTACAACATCTTCCAGGTTTACACAGTGATTTGGTTCAGTTCGTCTGACTCATCACCCTTGAAAACCATCTCTGGAACTGGGATCTCCCCAACATCCTCATTAGTTAACACGGAAGCAAAGAATTAATTTAGTCTTTCTGCAATGGCCTTATCTTCCCTAAGAGTCCCTTTAACCCCTCGGTCATCTAATGGTCCAACCAACTCCCTCACAGGTTTCTTGCTTCGGATATGTTTCAAAAAAGTTTTTATTATGAGTTTTGCCTCTATGGCCAACTTCATTTCAAATTCTCTCTTATCCTGCCTTATCAATCTTTTACACTGAACTTGACATTTCCTGTCGTGTAGCCAGATGGACTCAGAACAAATGGGTATAGTATGCTTGTGCTAGCAGTTGGAGACGGATCTGACGTCAGCACGGGTATATATATCCCCACAGGAAGCGTAGCAACTTAGTAATTTCCGTCTCCAAAGCAGTTTGGAGAGCCTGCACGCTCGCTGAGCGTGTTTCCAAATCTACTTTCTACTTTCTTTTTACTAAACTTCTACAGCACCATCGAGCCCCGCACTCCTGCGGTGATACCCTAAGGTCCCTCCCCCAGTTGAGTTTCCCGGGGTGATTTCCGTGATCCCCCGGAGGTCTAAGTCCTCGGTCCGGTGGCCGAATCGCGGCAGGGACGTAGCCCCCGGGCGAGGCTCGGGCGGGGCGAACGAGGCGCCTCGGTCCTGGCGTGGACGAGGCAGCGGGTGCATTTCCTCAAAGCGTGGCAGTGAAGGTACTTGCCCTCTCCCCCCGCAGCCGGAGACCGCCCGGGTTCCAGCCGGGAAGCGTCTAGGATTAGGTAAGGCATACATCTCTTACTCTTTGGTCTCCGAGGAACGAGGATTGGCGGCGTGGCCCGTAGGCGGCACGCCGTGGAAGGGCGCCATTTTGTTGGCCTTACTCAGGTATTGAGCGCCCATGATAGGCGCAGGTCTATGACTAAGCCGCATATTGCTGAGAGCATATTGCATATCATTGAGCGTATATTGCTAAGCCGCATATTGCTGAGACCATATTGCATATCATTGAGCGTATATTGCTAGCCGCCTATTGCTGAGAGCATATTGGATATCATTGGGCGTATATTGCTGCCGCATATTATTGAGCGCCTGTTCTGTTAAGCGTATATTGCTGCCGCATATTGTTGAGCGCCCGTTGTATTAAGCGTATATAGCTGCCGCATATTATTGAGCGCCTGTTGTATTAAGCGTATATGGCTGCCGCATATTATTGAGCGCCTGTTGTATTGAACGCCTGTTAGATTAAGCGTATATTGCTGCCGCATATTATTATTATTAAACGCCTGTTTATATTAAGTGTATATTGCTGCCGCTTTTCATTAAGCGCATATTTTTCAATGGAACAGAACGCCTCCGCGTCTTCAGCAGGGGCACCTCTTGCCTCCGGCATTAAAGCCCTCGGCCTCTGCTCTGCATGCCAGCTTAGAGCCACGCACAGTGATGAGCCAGACTCCCTATGTGCCCAATGTGAGGAGGCCGTGGGACCCTCGGGCCAGGACCAGTCTCAGCCACAATTCGCTGACAGTTCCCCAGGGGCTACCCCGGACTTAGCGGGCAGTCTCGACCAACCCAGAATCCCGGGGGATCTCGTACCCTGGCGATTAGAGACCGCCTCCATTTCCTGGGTGGATCTCTTTAAGGGGATTCATGCCTTTGTACAGATGCAAACAGCTTCCCGTCCAGGCCCTGCTGTTCCTGCTGCGGCGGCTGCTGCGGTGGCGGCTCCAGCGGATCCTGTTCCGGGACCCTCACGCCCTTATCGTGTGCTGGACCTTCCGCCTCCAGACAGTCCGGATCAGTCGGACCCGGATGTTTCACCGGACGAGTCTGAACTCCCGGACGAGGGGGAACTTCCCTCCGGGATTGAGCCATATAGAACCATGAGGCGGTTCTTCCCTAAAGAGGATCTCTCCGACCTGGTGTCTCAGTGCCTGGCGGAGTTGGATATTACAGGTCCCAGCGCTACGGTACCCTCTGCGCAGAACCCCCTGCTGGAAGGTCTTCGTCCTACGGCCCGCTGGATTAAAGAAGTTATCAGAGCAGTTTACGTGGAGGCCGGGAAGTCTCCGCCTCTACAGGTCAAGGCTCATTCTACCAGAGCACAAGCGGCATCCTGGGCAGAATCCAGGATGCTGTCGCCTGCAGAAATCTGTAAAGCGGCGACGTGGTCCTCCCTCCATACCTTCTCCAGGTTCTACCGTCTGGATGTCCAGGCCAGGGAGGACACAGCATTTGCTGTCCTCAGGCAGCCTCCCGCCCAGGCTGGGAGTAAAGCTTTTGTACATCCCATTTGTTCTGAGTCCATCTGGCTACACGACAGGAAATGTTGAGATTACTTACCTGATAATCTCCTTTTCCTTAGTGTAGACAGATGGACTCAGCATCCCGCCCAGCTGCCTGTGTACATGGGTTTCACCGAATCAAGGTAAGCCATGTCATCTGTTTCCATAAGAGCGTACACTCTACCAGGTGTCAACGCCTTCCAGTTGGGAATGCTGGCGGTCTCCAGCTACTATCAATCGGTCAGGGGAATCCTGTCTCACTATTTCACTGAGCGTCAGTACACACATCCATAACAGCTTTTGCAATGCTTCCTGTGGGATATATATACCCGTGCTGACGTCAGATCCGTCTCCAACTGCTAGCACGAGCATACTATACCCATTTGTTCTGAGTCCATCTGTCTACACTAAGGAAAAGGAGATTATCAGGTAAGTAATCTCAACAATGCTTATGATTTTTCCTATTTTCTTCAGATGGATCCTTTTTCCAATTTTTGAAGGATGTTTTTTTGGATAAAATAGTCTTTCACCTCACCTTTTAACCATGCCAGTATTCATTTTGCCTTCCTTCCACCTTTTTTAATGCGTGGAATACATCTAGACTGCCCTTCTAATATTGTATTTTTAAGCAGTTTCCACACCTGTTGTATACTTTTAACCTTTGCAGCTGCACCTTTCAGTTTTTTTCTATTTTCCTCATTTTATCAAAGTTTCCCTTTTGAAAATTTAGTGTTAGAGCTGTAGATTTACTTATTGTCCCCCTTCCGGTTATTAGTTCAAATTTTATCATGTTATGATCACTGTTGCCAAGTGGCCCCACCACAGTTACCTCTCTTACCAAAATCTGTGTTCCACTAAGAAATACATCTAAAATAGCTCCCTCTCTTATTGGTTCCTGAACTAGTTGCTCCATGAAGCAGTCATTTATTACATCCAGGAACTTTATGTTGCTAGCAAGTCCTGATGTTACATTTACCTAGTCAATATTGAAGTAATTGAAATCTCCCATTATTACTGTACTGCAAAATTGGTTAGCTTCCCTGATTTCTCTTAGCATTTCATCATGTGTCTAATCATTTTGGCCAGGTGGACGGTAGTATACTCCTATCACTATACTCTTACCCAACACACATGGGATTTCTACCCATATAGATTCTTTCCCTTCCTGGATGCTATTCAAGAATTGATTAACTTTGAATGTACTGCCTTAGCGGGTTTATACCCCCTTGGATCCACAGGCCAGAGAGCAGTTGCGTTTCCCAAAGGTGGATGCATTAGTGTGTTTGGTCACTAAGTGAACCACTATGCCGGTGAAAGGAAGAGCAGCTTTGAAGGATGCTCAAGATAGGAGGAATGAGGCAATCCTTAGACAAGCCTTTGAGGCTGTGGCAATGAATTTGCAGATTGCTTTTTGTTGTGCCTTAGTGTCTCAAGCTACCTTGCGTCTTTTGCAAGACTGACGGAGGCCATTTAAGTGATAGAAACAGGGGGCTGCTACCTTGGCTGATACGGGATGTGACCTGCTTCACACAGCCACCAGAGGAGTGGCTTCCATAATAGCAGCTAGACAGCAGCTGTGGCTGCATAATTGGTCAGCCGACACTATTTCTAATTCCAGTCTCACCAAGCTGCCCTTCAAGGATTCACTTTTGTTTGGTGGTGAGTTGGAAAAGATGGCAAATGGGGGGAAGCCTAGGTCCTTCGTTTGCCAAAGGATAAGAAGCCGGCTTCTCAGCCCTTTTGGACAAGTGGCCGCTCTTGTGACTACAGGCAATTTCATCCTTATAAGGGAGCTTCTTCTCAGAGATCCCATCCCTTAGTAGGTCTCTTCGCCGCCAGAAGGCCTTGGAAAGATGCAGGCTCCAGGAGTGGAGCCTCTCAATCTTCTCAATGAAGATTTGTGGGCTCACCTATTGGTATAAGCGAGATAGGCGGGCACC
Source organism: Rhinatrema bivittatum (assembly GCF_901001135.1). NCBI lineage: Eukaryota > Metazoa > Chordata > Amphibia > Gymnophiona > Rhinatrematidae > Rhinatrema > Rhinatrema bivittatum. Next base: position 350,323,893 of record NC_042619.1, read on the forward strand.
TATCTCGCTTTAATCACAAGTGGTTCCAGATCACATTGGATCAATAGGTCCTTGAAGTGATTTGGGATGGCTAGGCTCTAGAATTTCTTCGCATTCTTCCAGATGCCTTTATGATATCACCATGCAACTCATCTCTAAAGAGGATAGCTCTGGTCACCATATTGAAACAACTATTAGCCCTGAAGGCTGTGATTGCCATTCCCGAATCACAGCAAAATATAGGCCATTATTCTATCTTGTCATACCCAAGAAAGAAGGGTCCTTTCGACCCATCCTAGATCTCATGGGAGTCAGTCATCATTTGCAGGTCACCCATTTCCACATGAAAACTGTACGCTCTGTCATAATGGCAGTACATTCAGGGGAATACTTCAGGTCTCTGGATCTGACAGGCATATTCCTATTCGCCAGGAACATTAACAGTTCCTACGGTTTGCAATTCTGTGTCACCGTTACCAGTTTCAGGCCTTGCCCTTCAGGTTGGCCACAGCACCTAGGACCTTCTTCAAGGTCATGATGGTGGTAGCAGTGTTGTTGCACAAGGATGGCATTCTGGTACACCCATACCTGGATGACTGGTTGATTCGAACCAAGAGCGTGGAAGAAGGTCTCCGAGCTTCTTGCGAAATAGTCTCCTTACTACAGGACCTCGGCTGGGTGGTGAACCTAGCCAAAAACAGCTTACAGCAGTCTCAGATGTTGGCGTATCTCAGTGTTCGCTTCGATACAAAGCAGGTTATAGTATTTTTGCCAGAGAATCAGATTCAAAAGTTGATTGCTCAAGTTTGCACCCTGATCAGTGCATTTCGCCCGACAGTGTGGTCTTATACAGGTCCTGGGTTTGATGGCACCAATATTGGAAGTAGTTCTCTGGGCAAGAGCTGATATGTGACCTCTTCAACACGTTGCTTTCCCGCTGGAATATGCAGTTGCAGGACTACACTGTGAAACGTCTCCTGCCATTGGAGGTGAGCACTCAGTGGCAAAGGTGATTACAGGTGGATCATCTCAGGAAGGGAGTTTCCTTGGAGACACCGGACTAGTTAGTACAACAGATGCGAGCCTTCTGGCTTGGCGTCTTATTGTCAGGAGTTGATGGTGCAAGGTCGCTGGGATGCAGAGGAGTGGTATTGGAGCATCAACTGATTGGAAGCTTGGGCAGTTCTTCTAGTGTGTAGTTTGCCGCGTGTCTCCAGGCTCAAGCAGTTCAAATAATGTCAGACAATTCAATGACGGTGGCCATCAGTCATCAAGGTGGAACCAAGAGTCAACAGATGTCTGAGGAGATAGATACGCTCATCGTATGGATGGAGCAATATCTGCTAGGTATATCCACCTCTCACATTGCCATAAAGGACAATGTCGAAGCCAACTTTCTGAGCAGAAGGAACTTTGATTCAGAACAGTGGGAGCTAGTGGACGAAATCTTTCAGCTCATTGTGGAGTGCTGGGGCTACCCATATTTAAACTTACTGGTGATCTCCAACAATACGAAAGTTCTGTGGTTTTTCAGTCGCAGATGGGACCAGAGAGGTCTGGCTTTTGGGGCAGCCTGCTGTATGCCTTCCCGCCTCAGCCTCTGATAATTCAGGTAGGTTAATTCAGAAGATTGCAAGTCAAGCCGACATAGTCTTTTTGTTGGCTCTGATTGGCCCTGGAGGCCGTGGTATTCCGATCTGCAGTGGGCAGTCCCCTCAGGCTTCCACCTCAGAAGGATCAGGCTACACGACAATCTGGGTCGATTTTGTCTTATGCCTTGGCCACTGAGAGGGCTAGATTGTTGAAGCTCAGTTATTCGACTGCACTTTCGACTTTGCTTCAAGCCAGGAAATTTTCTACGTCTCTGGCCTATGTTGTTTGGTGAGTTTTCGAGGCCTAGTGTGCTGAGCAAGGTTCTCGGCCTCTCAAGGTGGATATTCCTTTAATTTTGGAATTCTTACAGGATGGATTGCCTACTGGCCCTTAATACTTTGAAGGTTCAGGTGGCAGCCCTCGCTTGTTATAGGGGCAATCAAAGTTGGCCCTTTGTCTTCCCAGCCCGATGTATCCTGTTCTTGAAGGGAGTTGAGCATCTTTGTCCTCCTTTGTGGTTTCTGGTGCCTCTCTGGGATCTTAATCTGGTTCTGGAATTCTTGGCAGATCTGTCCTTTCGGCCGCTGCATGGTCTTTCCTTGCAGCTGCTTACATTGAAGACAGTTTTTCTGGTGGCAATCTATTCTGTACGTCGCGTTTTCAAATTACAGACCCTTTTTTGCCAGGAGCCTTTTCTGTGTATAACTCTAGGATGGTACAGCTTCGGATTGTACCTTTTTTTTTTTTTTGGCCAAAAGTGGTTTTAGAGTTTCATTTGAATTAATCCGTTTCCCTGCCTATCTTAGACAGGGACAGAGATGAAAGTGAGAATAGTCTTTTGCGTATCTTGGATGTCGAGCGACATTTGCTGCTGTACTTGGTGGTGACAATCTGTCCGGAAGTCTGATTGTTTGTGCTCCATGATGGCAGTAAACAGGGTCCACTGGTGATGCAGGTGACTATAGCCCACTGGGTTAAGGAGGTCATTACAGCCACCTATGTGGATGCTGAAATTCCTTTGCCGAAGTAGATTAGTTCACATTCCATGAGGGCTCGGGCGGTATCGTGGACGGAACTTCGCTTAGTGTCACCTGTTGAGATTTGCTGAGAGGCAACATGGTAATCTTTGCACACCTTCTCTAAGCATTATCGCTTGGATATGCAGGCTCGGGAGGATGCCGCGTTCACATGGACCATGTTGACTGGACAGCATGCAGCCTCATACCCTGTTGGGGAGAAGCTTTGGTACGTCCCACTGAATGCAGAAGATGGATAAATTACTGCTTACCCGATGATTGCCTTTCCTCTGAGGGCAGGCCAATCCCTGACCTGCCCTCGACTGCTGCGTTTTTGCCTTTGGTTCGCCTTTTGGTGTGGACTTTGCAGAATGTTGTTTCTGCTATTTGTTTGAAGATTGGTAAGTGGCTTAACCCAGCCCCTCAGTTTAATGAATAAGTGTGTTCTTTTGGCTGAGCTCAGTGTTCCCTATTGGTTGGAAGCATGAGTGGTTGATAATAATCATTTTCGAGTTTGATCAGTTTGTCCACGGTCTGGCTTTTCCAGAGGATTCTGGAGGGGCTGATGTCAGTGCAGGACTATATATCCGTGACGTCGGCTTCCTACTCAGTCTCCATCTTTTGGCAGAGATGCATAACCCACTGGTAGGGATTGGCCTGCCCTCATTAGAGGAAAGGAAGTTATCAGGTAAGTAGTAATGTCTCCGTTTTCAATAGTAGCTGTTGCTATTGTGCAATAAACATGACTTCCTGCCAGGGCTGTGAGTGGCAGAATACAGCACAGCCAGCTGGCTGATATTTTCAGGACTTCAGCTAACACTTTAAAACATCAGGCAATTATTTTTATTATTGCGACGTGTTGATTAGACTTTTGTTCAACATTATGCTATAATGATGCGTTTTCTGAAAACATTATTGGTCATGAGAATTTCTGAACCAAGGATAATCTAGCCCAGGCAATCCTGCCTGCAGCAGTGGGAATCGGCAAGTACTTAGAGGAAATGTATAAGGAATAGGGCACAATGTGTTTATATCGGTCAAGGTTTAAGGGTGTAATAAAACCTGGGCTCTGGCATTCCTAACGATTGGTCAGTTTGGGGTTTATTTACATGTGACATTTTATGGATTGTCTTACTGGATGGAATCCTGGATGCATTAAAAAAGTTTCTGCTGTGAAATAAAATAGAAATGCGTCCATAAAACATCGTTCATGATTGCTATAAAATACTTTATTTTTTTGTTGTAAATACAGGATTCCATAGAGAAGTCATCAGCTGAAGAAAGGGATCAAAGATCTGAAATCGCAGAAATGGAGAGCAAAATAGGTATTTTATGTTGTCATTTCATATTCTGCTTAGCAGCGTGAAGTTGAAATGTGCGAAGGTTGTCTCGCTTTCTGTTTTAAATGAGAACATAAAATGGGCGATTTTTCCAAACCGCCTACCCAGGTGCAAAACTCGCAGGTACTGGACTTTGAAAATTGCCGTGGATAGAAAGTTCTTGCAGATGTTTGCATCTTTTCTTTTTTTTTTCTGCAGCTACTTTTTCCATGGCAAATAATGCACTTAAATTTTGAGAAAAAACCCCCCCCACCCTACCCACACCATTTTCCGCCCTGGACCTAAATGCAACCCTGGGGACATCGCCTCCTTCTGCAGGTCTAAAAGTATTGCGCATTAGGGAAAGCTAGAAACGCCTTTAGCAGGTTTATTTACATTTCTTATTTTCCATGGTTCTCATTTAGCTGAGTGGGCAGTTTTCAGAGGGCCCTTTCACCCGGGTAATTTGGTACTTAGCCCATTAGATGATTGTTTTTAAATTTCTCTCGGTTTTCCAAACTGTGTGGGTAGGTGAAAGGTCCTCTGGTATTTTTAGCCATGAATTTTTGAACTGGTTTTTAAAGGGCAAGTGCCTAGCTGATGGTGCTAACATTTTCAAAAGGAGAGAGAGCGCAAATTTTAAACTAAATCCTGGAAGGAGGGGAAAAGCCGACGATTGCTCAGGAGCGCCTGGTTTGGAGATAGATATCTGATGAGGATACTGGCATAACAGACAAGTTAGAATATCTTGCTAGATTGTGGTAAAGGCTGAAGCAGCCCAGGAGGAATTGAAATAAAGAGCAGATAAATACGAAGTATTCCAGATCACCCGTCACAACTGCTAATAAGCAGGTTGTGAAGTAATAAAAAAAACAAACCCCAAAGCCATAGACTAAATTGCATGTGAATGCCAAAAGTCCATAAAATACGATTCGAGAGTTGGAATGCATGGCACTTGGTGAAGGTATAGACATAACAGGCACATCAGAAACCTGGTGAAAAGAAGATAACCAGTGGGACTCCATTTGCCACTGTGCCCGGGGGATCGCGTGCTGGCGCGCACAGGCTGCGCCTGCCCTGAGGTAGGATCCAAAGGTAAGAGAGAGTTTTTTGGGGGTGGGGCTAGGTTAGGGGAAGGGAGGTTAGTGAATGGGGTTGGGAAGTTCCCTCCCAGTCCGCTCCGAAATTGGAGCGGACTGGGAGGGAACTGAGGAAGGCCGCGGGCATTGGTGCGCGCCGAATGCACAAGTGTGCACCCCTCCCCTGCGCGTGCTGACCATCGATTTTATAACATGCGCACGTTATAAATTTGGGCGTCCGTGTGTGCGCCAGGTAGCGAGCGCGCGCTCATGGACGCACACGTTCTTTTAAAATCTACCCCTAAGTGATGAGGATTGGAAAGAGTGTTAAACAATTCTGACAACACTTCAATCTCTGCCAGTACTGAAAATAGGTATAAGATGATTTCTGGTGGTATCTTACTCCCCATAAACACCACCTGATAATTTATGCTGATATAAGGGATGAATGTTGGCGTCACTATTTTCCATATTATGTGGGAATGTCCTGAAGCGAAACATTATTGGCAAAAAGGTACTTACTACATTGAATTTATAAAGTAATGACATTAAAACCGAGTGATTCCAAGTAGATGCTTCTGAATCTTTTACAAGTAATACTAAATCTAAATTTGCAGTGTCTGGTAGTGGCTCAGTGTGAGATAGCAGCAGCCTGATGACAGGTGCATCTTTGTTCTGTTGAATTCTTATCTGTTGCATTGGGCATGTTGATTTGATGGAAAAGCAGCACTGCGTAGAGGTAAAATCCAGCCATTCAATTCAATGTGGAAACGTTTTTCAGGCTTGGTGTAGTTTTGCATCGTAGCCTAACAATGTGATTTAGATTAACTTTGGTTCATTTTGATGCAAGTGAGCTGGAAGAAGAGAGTTGTTTTGGGATTATTGAAAACCTGTTCTGGACTTCTTGTATTGCATGTTATCCCTTTTCATCACTGAAGTTCAGTAAAATGTAATAATCAACCATGTGGCACCTGGTGCAAAAGACTAGATAAGCCCCCATCTTGCTGCCAGAGCTCTGCATTTTAATGTTGAATTGCTGAAGTTATTTAAGGAGTTGGGTATACTTCATCAATTTTAGGTGTGTGTTATGTTAATTTATCAGCAATCTACAATAGGACTACAAATGTAGTCAGTTACTGAAATCTGAGTTAATTGCACATTGATGTAAATCCCTAATTTGCTCTTGCCTAGAAAAAGAATGTTCCTTATAATTGGGGATAACAGTCAATATATCCAAAAATATGACTGGGGTGGGTGGTAAGCAAACGCCACCGATTACCTGTTTACAGATCAAAGCCTACCACACCCAATTCAAACCGACAAACTACTTTCCCAGCGCACAAAATTCATCCATAGTAATAGTTCAACCTTCCAGTTCTTTTGCAAGATTTTAAAACACAGCAAAACCGATCCTCGCAGGTCCTGCTCACCCACCAGCAGATGGCAGCTTTTGTTCTTAACACGCTCAGGTCTCGTGGCCTGGGTTGGCCGCTCTTGGGGAGACGAGATGCTTGGCTGAATGGACGTTTTTGTCTGATGCGGCTTGGCACATCTGATGTTCTCATGCACTTGCCCAAGGAAAAAAAAATACAGGCAGAGATTTACAACTGCTTTTTCCAAGCAGAACAATGCACGTAGTTTCTAAAATACAAAGCTATTCACGTTGTTGTCTCCCTTAACCTGGCCTCGCTTGGGAAAATGCAGTTGGAAATGCGTGCGTCGTGGAACGACTCGTGTAGCTCTGCCAGCGTATAGCGTGGTCATTTTTCCAAAAGCCCTTTTCTCGGGTAAATACCCGTTTACATGGGTAAATAACTTTTGAAACTTGCCTATGGAGGGGCAGTTCTGTAACATTGCGCATAAGTTTGCCAAAAAAAAAAAAGTGCCTTAAGTTACACTGCTTATCTAAACAGACTTCTGCGCCTAAGTCCACTTTGAAAGTTACCCCATCAAAATTACCCACGCACACCCTACACCTCTAAAAATGTCCATTGAGGTTTCTCTATACTCGTGCTTTTTAAATCAGAGAGTGTGTGCGTGAACAGAAACTCCCTCCACAGCCCCACCACCGAGCGTGCCTCTGCTCGGTCTGGGTTAAACGTGTGCGTGCACAGGACGTATGCGTGTAAATTCACCCCCATATCAGTGGGGGCGGCGGCCGTGTGAAAGTCACTTTCTGCGCATGCAGCACCGCTCTACCCACAGAAATGCTTTTGAAAGTTACCCTCCTAGCAAATACGTTTGGCTCCGTTTTTTTTTTTTTACTTCGTGAAAATCTACAGCCCAAGCGGAGCAGGAACCTTGATGGATTTAATAACGACTGGTAAGAGCGTGCACTTCTAGCCTAGCACACGGGTATATGTACCTTTTGATCGTTCTCTTTCACCGCTCTCCCAGGAAAGCTCTGGGGCCGTTCACTTCATGCACGAATCTTTAGCAGCTCTGCCAGATCCCTACAGACGGGACAGGGCCAGACAGGGAAACGGTGACAGCGGGTCCCCCAGCTATGGCCTGTGCGCCACATCTGGCCTGCGGAGAAACATTTTCCAGCCCACGGAGCAAGGCTTACTCCTTTTTTTTTTTTTGGAGGGCTTCGGCGTTGGTGGAGTTCCCAGCCCCCGCCAGCGGCAGGGGCGGTGCAGTAAATATCGCACCCATGCAGCTGCACACAGTGAAGGGGCTGCGGTGCCAGCTGGGGGGGGGGATCCGCGTCTCCTGCCGACAAAGGAGGAACTCGGCGTGGTGAAAGCTGGCGGGGAGGGAGTCCCCCCGACACCCCCCCTTACAGAAGAAGAAGCCACACGGGAGGGGCCGTGTGAGTGAGAAGGGGGGGAACATGAGTGAAAAGAAGGGGCGTTGAGCAAAGGAACGGGGAGGGAGAAGACAGGAGGACAGTGTGGTGAGGAAAGGGGGGGGGGGGAGGGTTGGAGAGGGACAGGAAAGAGAGGAAGGAGGTGAGGCATGGGAGAAAAAGGGAAAATGGGACCGAGGGAAGAAAAAAGCAAAAGAGGCACGAACAGGAGATGGTGAATCACAAACACAGGCCCCCCCCCCCCCCAACAGAGTTGTAGATAATAAAGTGGGGGACACACACAGGTGGGAGGCTTTCCTGCGGTGCTGGCAAGGTTGCCAGCTTCCTAGAAATATTTTTAGAAGTCATCTGTTGGGGGTTTTTTTGTATCTATTGCCGATTCATTACCGCTCAGTCTGTGCTGCGCTTGTAAGACGCCATCGCATTCGGCGCGACATAAAATTATAGACTTGTCATTTATTTCTTCAATTAGGTTGTAACTCTACGGTTGCGCTGCAGTCGTAAACACTCCTGGCTGCTCATTTTTTTTTTCCAGAAGTCACTGGGAAACCATCCAGTAAAATTATTACGCTCTTGCTCTCTGTCCGGCATAATTTAATACGGCGTATAATCTCTGAAATTTTCAGACTGTGGGGCCTGATTTACTAAGCTATTTTGCCATAGAGAACAGTATGGAAGGAAAAAAGCCTTGGTGAATAAGACACCATGACTCAAAGTCTTGACAACGTTCGTGCTCCTTTTTTTTTTTATTTCTGAGAGAAGAATTTCAATATCTCGGCACGTATGTAAATGTGAATTATTTTCAGATGCTTCATTTTACCCCAGTTCCATGCATAACTTTATTTCACCGTTCTTCAGGGCATCTGGAAAAAGAATCCAAGGAGAGAGACGATAAATTAAACAAGATTAAAGCCGTCGCTGTGAAAGCAAAGAAAGAGCTGGATTCCAGTCGGAAGGAGGTAAGGAAATACGTAGAAAATATCTCAGGTGGAATCCTAGTCATGTACTGGGCAGGCTTCAAAGCAGCTCTGGAGTAATGTTGAAAGAATATTGCAACTCACTTTAAAGGTCAATTCTCTGTTTTAAAAGAACCCCTCGACTCTGTCTTTGAAAGAGCAGTCTTTTGTCTAATTTTGAGAGGTGGATTTGAGACAAGGAGTAATGAAACGACAGATATACATAGATATAGATAGATAAAGAGACCTTTTTACGATATAGGGAATTTTGAGAGTTAGAAAGACCATGGAGTTCCCGTGCAATACCTCGGATCAGTCCAGACAAGTGGGCTTTGCATCCCTCCCCAGCCAATGGAGGCAGAGAATAAAAACTTTTCAGGCACTGCTGCGTAACCGAGCGTGCCGCCTGCAGTCCCTCAGTTTTTCTCTGTCACCAGCAGATGGTAGAGGAGGTGCAAAAGAAAGTCCAAAAGAAAGTTAAGAGGAGATTAGGTTGGAAGAAAGAAGATTCCTAGCAGGAAGGCCCCCCAAGGTATTCAGGTTTCTTTCTTTCTTTCTACCTTACTTGCTGTTTTTCTGCATGTGTGCTCCTTTATATAAAAAAAAAAAAAAATCCTACGATTTTCGGAGGATTGGGGATATGATTGCGCATGATTCCTTCCTTTTTACCTAAGATTGTTTCCTCATTTCATCTTAACCAGACGGTCAAACTACCAGCTTTTCTGCATTTGTCACCAGATGCTCCTCTGGCAAGGGAGCTTCACTTATTGGATATGCGGTGAATCCTCTTGTGGTATCTTAAGGTGACGAATGCCTTTCGGAAATCAGCTCATCCTTTTTTCCTATTCAGTGGAGCAAAGAAAGGAAATAAGGTTTCCAAGGGCACGATTGCAAGATGGTTGAAGGAGGCGATAAATACAGCTTAAATCTGTAAGGATCAGTCGGTGCCGGAGGGGTTGAGGGCGCATTCCACCAGGGCGCTGATTTCCCCACAAGAAACGTGTTGTGCTACGACATGGCCGTCTCTTCACACTTCTACCAAACATTATTGCTTGGATGTGTGGGCGCCAGAGGAGGCGGCTTTTGGGGAAAGTGTGCTGCGTGGGTCTTTCAAGTTCCCGCCCAGTATTCAGTTTTGGATTAATGTGGCTTCATTCTATGTGCTGTTCATATTGAGTTACTACTCCAGGACTAAATGTAGATTAGTCCCCATTTGTATACAATCTAATTATATAGTTTATAGCAAAACTGCAGTCACATTTTAAATTCAGAATTAGTTATTCCTGGACTAACTAATCCAGGAATCAAAAAATCTCCTTAGAGGGATACTTAAGTTTAGGATTAATATGAAACTCTTTCTCTGATCTCTTCCAATATTTTCTTTAATTTGGCAATCTCCTCCTTCTCCAGCTCAGTCGCAATCAGGGCAGGGACGATGGCACTATGAGCCTTCATTTGCACCTACCCAGGGATTTTTTTTTTCTCCAATTTAAATCCTCTCCCAACCAATGTTGGTCCAAGTCACTACAGTGACTGTCTGCAAACATGGACTCTAAATTTGGCCATTAGGAGTCACTGTTGTGCAGTGATAGTGCCACCGGGAGCTGATAGCACCCCAGGAGCTGAGAGTGCTATGTTTACAGCAACTCCAGTCCCGTCCAGCTGTGGGGCAGTGGTAATCCAACCCTGGTCCTTTGAATGACTTAACACCGAGCCAGCCATCCAGTCTCCTTCTAGTGTGAACACAAGCAGCAGCCAGCCACTTCTTGTTAGTGGAATCCTTCACATTTCTGGCAGAAGAGATCTGGAATGAGTAATTAAAATATAGGAATTTGAGGGCTAGTAAGAGGAAGATGCTGCTGTACAACCAAGCTGAAATGTGGATCTCTTGAAATTGTTTTTTTTTCTGGTAGGTGTAAAGCCAAAGCCCTGGGTCATTGTAATATGCACCTACAATGGAAATTTTTTTTTTTTTAAATTCCTTTTCCGACTCTGGACTATTGCTCACTTGCAGCTCTGGGTAACATACCAGCCTCTGCCATCCAAGCTAAGGCTTTCTGGGCTTACTGGAGTTAACTTTCTAATGGATGTAAAGTCTGTGAGTGCTTTATACCCTAATTTTCCAAGTGAGCACACGCGCCCTTTTTGAGGAAATGTTGCGCGCATGCTTTTTAAAATTGAAAAGTGTGTGCAGAAATGCTAAGTCGGCCTCCTCCCCCTTAGTATGCCTCTTTATATGCAAATCGAAATATGTGTGCATGCCCTGGACAGGGTGTATATGCATATTTTTTACCCACATAACAGGTAGGCAATATTACAAGAGTCCATTTATGCAGGAAAAGTAGTCAGTGCCTTTTGAAAACTACCCTCCCTGTGTACCGACTAAAAGCAGCATGGAAGTCAGCTAGTGGCAGCACCTGGAAGGGAAGCTGTGTGCTCCTGGAGGTACAAAATACGTTTCCATATTTCCCCTTTGAGTCTCCCGTGCTGTGAAATGGTACCGCAGCCTGGGGAGATGACTCGGTTCTATTACAGTTCCGTTTTAATACAGTATGAAGAGGTCTGACATGATGGTGGTGGATGGACAGGCCTGATGCAGAACCTTGCAGGATCGTTTTATAACCCACGTCACTGTTTTTTGTTTGGATGCAATAAAGGTGCAGTCGGTGAGAGAAGAACTGGAGGTGGTAAGAGCAGAGAGAGACCAGTTGTCATCTTCCATGAAGGATCTCATTCATGGAGCCGAGAGCTATAAGGTAAAAAAAACGTTACACGTGCCGGTTGCTTAGAGCAGAAGAGTGCCTCGTGTTTTGACCTTTTTTTATTTACAAAAAAAGTCACCCTGGGCCGGCGATGGCGAACTCCGGTCCTCGAGGGCCGCAGACAGGCCAGGTTTTCGGCCTACGCACAATGAATATGCATGAGATGGATTTGCATACAGTGGAGGCGGTGCAGGCAAATCGTTGTCATGCATATTCATGGTAGATATATTGAAAGCCTCTCCTGTTTTGTGGTCCTCGAGGACTGGAGTTCGCCCTCACTGCCCTAGGCATTCGGCGATACATTGAAGGCTTGATGTCTAGGTGAGGGGGGGGGTCAGTAGGGTGGCAGCAGTGAGCCCTACTTTCATAAAGATTTCCCTGTCTGTGCAGATTTCAAGGACACTTTGAAAAATAAGAGCGCTAGTGCAAATTAATTGGTGGCATTCAGCCAGCTGATACTCCTGTTTGATGAGTCTTCCTCGACCTTATCCAAAGCAGTGTGATGGGAGGAGCAGGAGGCTGTGGCAGATAAGTAAAGAGGGGGGGGGAGAGCTTTTATACTACGGTCCTGGGGGAATTCTGCACCGCTGCAGAGCACAGAATCCACCCCCACCCCTCACGGCTCAGAATTGCCATTTTCTGCGCAGAACCTGGCGAAGATGGAGGAGGCCCCGGCGTGCCACGATCAGAGCTCATCCCGCTCGTGGCAAAGATGAAGGCCCCTGTGAGAGTGAGTGTGTGTAGATTGGGGATGTGTGTGTAAGACTGCGAGCCTGGAGGAGGGGAGAGGGTAAGAGAGCATGTGCGAGGGTCCGTGAGTGTGTGTGCCAGAGAGAGGGAGCCTATGTGAAGAGTGTATATATATATATATGTGAGAGATTGGGAGCTGGTGTGTGTGTGTGTGTGTGTGTGTGTGAAAAAGGGATTGTGCGTATGTGAGGGTGCTTGTTTGTGAGAGAAGGGAGCCTTTGTGAAGGGATTGTGTATGTGTGAGAGAGAGAGACTGTGTGAATGGGTGTGTGAGAGAGACATATAGGTAGCCTGTGTGAGGGTGTACGTGTGAAAGAGAGAAGGAGCTTCTGGGGGTGTGTATGCAAGAGAGAGAGGGACCCTGTATGAGGGGATGTGTGTGTTGTGCGAGAGAGGGAGGGACCCTGTATGAGGGGATGTGTGTGTTGAGAGAGGGAGGGAGCCTGTATGAGGGGATGTGTGTGTTGAGAGAGGGAGGGAGCCTGTATGAGGGGATGTGTGTATGTGCACTAGAGAGGGGGGAACCTGTGTGTGAGAGAGAGACAGAAGGCATCTGTGTGAGGGGAAGTTCTGAGAGAGGGGTCAAATTCTGTGAGTGGATAGAGTGGAAGGGGTTGAGCCTAGAGGGGGAGGGGAGAGATACTGACAGGTGGAGGAGTTGGGGCCTGAGAGGGCAAAGTGGCCAGGGGGAGTGTGGAGAGCGAGTGGAAGGGACACTCTTACAGTGAACGTCTAGAGATATTCTGCTCAAAATATTTAAAATTCTGCATCTTTAAGTAATAACCTTTTTCTGTATTACATTTTAAATTAATTACTTAGACTGCCATGTATATTGTGTTGTTTTGACAATATAAAGTTTGCAGAATTTTACATTTTTGTGTGCAGAATTCCCCCAGGAGTAATACTAGTTTTACAAGTTATTTAAAAGGGCTTAGAGAGCACTCAAGGATAAGCATATCAACCTCTGGTTCTGTCCCCTGCCAAGATAGGAACTTGTTGGGTTTTAAATATTACATTTATCTGCCAGCTACACAGCTCTGGACTCCACTTTGCTGTGTCTGACCCTAATAACCCACTTTCTTTTCTATCTTTTTTTCCCGGCATTTTTGTGATTTGTTTGGTAAACTTGCACATTTTTTTTTTTTTTTTTTACCTTTTAATAAATTCCATTTTCTAGTTATGAAACTGTACTCGGTAAGGAGCCCTCTCACCAGACAATTACCCTGAATCGCTGTTAGATTTCCATGTCTGTCTTGGGTTATGGAATATTAGCCAGCGCTCGCGTTCACCATTGTTTGGTTAGTAGGGTCTAGGGGGCTTGCTTGAGAATGCTAGGGCCACCTTCTAATTCGTGCTCCTGGGATTTTTTCCTAACAGGGGGGAAGATAAAGCCTGGAGGTATTCTGCCAAGTCTGTTAACAAAAAAAAAAAACCAGAGACAACACATTGAGGGTTGTTTAAAAAAAATAAATGAATTAAATGAAATCCTTTTACTGGTTACTTGACTGCAGATGAAAATTCACAGCGTGTACACTTTGGAATAGGGAAATCAGAGATAGTCGTTGGCAACTGTGCACTCCCTGGCAGTAGGTACTCTTAGCAAGGGACCCTCTCTAAATCCTTCCCTGCAACCTGGAGGCAGCTCCTTCTCAATATTAGAAATGGAAACTCCTCTTGATGTAGATAACGTCAACAGCAACTCTGCCCATAAATTTCCCAGCCTGGCAGTCCTCACTCTAATTCCAACCCAAAATCAGAGCACTCTGGTAATCTCCCACAGGACTTAACTCCCTTCCCTGCCTTTGGTTCTCCTTAGATCCCAAAAAGAAATCTCCACATCTTAGAGCCTGGGAATTCCGCCCGCTGAAGACAAGCCAAAGTGGGTTCCTGAGTTTTGTTTAAACAGGCGTCCTCATACATTCAGTTCTTCAGTAGAGGTTGACGTCTTGGATCTGCATTCATTCCGTGCATCAGTTCTGTTCTATTTATGAACCTTGCATGCTTTTACAGTCACCCCACGTCTAGCGAGGAACGTGCTGCCTGTTGGGTTGTGCACCCCCCAGCTTCCTGCTACGGGGGCTGGATGGCACATTGAACGTACATAACGGAGCATGTGCTTTGTGTGTTTCAAGAATCTTCTGTTGGAGTATGACAAGCAAGCAGAGCAGCTGGATGTGGAAAAGGAGCGAGCCGGCAATAGCGAACGCCAAACGGAAGAGTTTCTGAAACAGCTCCGTGCTGCGGTGGCACAGGTAACGTTTCTTTAAACCTTGGCACCCAATTCCCTTGTTAAAATAGAAGGCCAAAGAGTATTAGACAGAGGGAACATGGTCATTCCCTAAATATTTAAGTGACTTATCCATTTCTTTTTTAATTGTCTAAGGTGTGGGGGGTTATTTACTAAGCCATGGTATTTCCCCCTCTGTACTGCAACTTACTAAATCCTGCAGTATTTACCCCAGAAGTAAAACACCACAAGGAAAAGTACCTCAGCTTAGGTTCCCCCGGTGCAGATCATGCAATGGTGACCCCCACATCTCGCATTCCCCATCCCCAATCCCCATGAGGTGGCCAAAATAAAAAAAAAATAAAAAAATAATAATAATAATCATTTTGGGGCCTCTGGTGCAGGGCCATGCTCCCTCCCCCAATCCCCTCCTCTTTTCTGTAACAAAACCAAAAGCCCCCTTCCCAAGCTCTGACCTCTGACCCCCCTCAGTTATAAATTAGTGGTTCAATGAGAGCAGAGCAGAGAAAGAATTAGAGATTTATTTTTCTCCTGAGTCAGGTTCAGAGACCTTGTTAATATTTTTTCAGACCAGGACTCGCTCTAGGATAATCATTGTAGGCATGCTACCAGCCTTGTTTTAATAGAAGTGTTACCCTTTTCAAAGTTGCTCGAATTATCAACAAGTAAGATGTTCATTTTTATTGGTTATTACTTCCTAAGCTGTTCAGTGAAGCTAATGCAGTTTAGATGTTGGTAGTGCAAGTGAGAGACAAAAGAGGAAGAGGGAGCGGTTATTTACTGGTTAGGCCATTTCTCTTTTTGTTCTGACTTCTTAAAATCGCCCAGAAATGATTGTTGAGCTATGCTCAGGGTATTTGTAATTTCCCTGTACGTACCTGGATCATATTTAGGTTCTTCAGTCTCTCCTCATAAGTCATTTGATGAAGACCCATTCACCCTTTTGGTCTCCCTTCTCTGGGCTGCCTCCATCCTGTCTCTGTCCCTTCGGAGACACGGTCTCCAGAACTGAGCGCAGTGCTCCAGGTGAGGCCTCGCCAAGGACCTGTACAAGGGCCTCTGATTGAGCTAGAAGCCCATAGCAGCAGGAGGAAACTGCTAGCCAAGGAAAGAGAAGGATTTAGGTGTCATATGCTTGAATTACAGATAAATGTGGTTCAATTTCTGTGCAAATTAAAAATTTTCAGACAAACACTGTCACTGTTATATGGTCTGTTGAATGGTTTTTGGACACACACTGTACAACCTTTATTGTGCCCGTGTCCCTTGTTTTGACAAATGTCATTTCCTGGGTCTGCTCTTCAGTCTTTTGCACTCTATTCATGTTTCACGTACATCGGTGTGAAACCCGCACGAGGTTGTGACGAGGGTCAGCACAGCAGTGATCCTGTTGGTTTAGATTCATAAGAGTGGGACCGACTTGTCAAAACTTTAAATACGAATTTTCCTAAAAAATGCGAGTCATAAAAGCCATCTTGAGCTTCTTCCCACTTGAAGAAGTTGTGGGGTGCAGCCTCTGCGACACCGACACTGAGGGAAGCCGGAGAAGCCTGGGCAGGGCCAGGAAGCTAGCCCCGTTGTTTTATCATATCCTTAAGTAGCCCCGTTTTCTTCTGTAAGGAACGAGCCTCCCTCTGTTGTGAATGGTTCGTTCCCTTCTCTTTCCTGAGACTGAAGCTACTGACGAGTCCCTGAACTTTTTGGTTTCAGCCTCCAGGATTTCAGTTTGTCTGAAGCAGAATTTACAGACATGCACTTAACAATTTAAGGGTTTTACTCGGCTCTGTTCTTTTCTGGTGGTTTGTATGAATTTCTGTGGGAATTCACAAGATGTTTTTTTCGGACTTTCTAGCAAGACCATCTACGCTCGGATAAAGAAGATCTTCTGACTCGTGTTGATACTCTCCAATCAAATACCAAGTTACTAGAAGCACAGATTCTAGATATGCAGAAGGCCAGAGCAGCCGTGGACAAAGAACTGGAAGCTGAAAAACTTTTAAGAGAGCAAAAGATAAAGGTAAGGCAAAAATATAACCAATGTGAAGAATATTATAAACTTGCAACTCTTTAATGTTGAAATACAGTGTCAAAAAGTGTCAGTTCAGCTTCTTTATGCCATGAATTTTTAAAATAGCAGAGTTAATAATAAAGTTTCAAGCGTAACATTTTGGTGTTATAAACACTAATGTTTACATGTGGTTCTTTATCACTTAACTATTTTTCCAAAAAAAGACGGTGAACCAAGACTCACAAGTTGAGCACCACTGATTGTATAATTGCTGGAAGAAATGCCCATTTAGACAATTGACAAGCTGATGATTTGCTAAGTACATTTTTTACTTTAAAGTATGCTTGAAGAGGCAGTAGTTCACCGCATTGAAAAAGAAAGATTGTTAAAGAAGCACTTAATGTTAGCCAATTAAATTCAACCACGGTGAAATGCTTGCCATATTTTTTTTTTGGCTGAGCATGTCTAGCAGGTTCCAGCAATGCCCCCGGTGCGGTAGGACCATGTCTATCACAGATTACCTTCTACATTTATCTGAATTTGTTCTTAAGACCAATTTGGTAAGAGTTCACCTTAGTGCAATTGGTGCCTACCATCACCAGTTAGAAGGTAAATCCATCTCTGTACAACCATTGATTGTCTGGTTCATGTGGGGCCTGCTTCATCTTAAGCCTCCCGCTGTGTCTTCAGACCTCAGCATGGTTCTGTCCCAGCCGATGACAACTCCCTTTGAGCCACTATGCTTCTGTGACCTGGAAGGTCATGTTTTTGCTGGCGAGAATTCTCATGTATACTCAAAGCCCTGACTGTGAAGGGAAAGCAACTCTGTCATACGTGCGTGGGCTGTGAAGGCAGATAAAGCCCATGAAGTCTGTATGATGTGCTTCCTTTTACACAATGACCTAGACCACACTCGATTTCTGGTTTCCCCTTTACGCCTTTCCCATTCAGGATCCTCTGGGTTTATGCCATGGTCCTTTTTAACTCTGTTACTGGTTTTGCCCTCAACCACCTCCATTGGGAGTCTCTTCCGTGCACCCATCACCTGTTACATGAAGAAACACTTTCTAATGTTTAATTCTGAGCCTATTCCCTTTGAGCCTCTTATCATAACCTCTTGCGTTTGAATTTCCTTTCCACCAAAAATGGTCTGCTGCTTGTGCATTGTTTATTCCTTTTGAGGTATTTGAATGTTTCTATCATATCCCTGCTTCCTCCCTCCTCCTATAGACTACACATATTTAATTCCTTGTTTCTCGTGGTGTTTGGTACATATTATGCACCATTTTCATCATCTTTTTTGCGACTGTCTCTATTCTGTCTATATCTTTTCATAGATACACACTACTTCAAGTGAAGTCTCAGTAACAACCTGCACAGTCTCCTGGTTTTTTTAATTTTCTACATGCCTCTTGCTATTCTCCCTATGCACCCTAGAATGTCTTTGGCTCTGGCACTGTTTTGCTGCCTTGAGATCGTTCGATATGATCACCCTGAAGTCTCTTGCTTGGTACACATCGTGCCCCCATCTTGTATTGCCGCCTTGGATTTCTGTTATCCAGATGCAGGGCTCTGCAGTTGGTTTGTTTTTTTTTGGTTTTTTTTTTTATTGAAACCTAGCTGCTATAAACACTTGACAGCACTTCGTGCTTTCTTAGATCACTCCTTGCTTTGTCTTCTCCCTCAGGAGCGTTCACTCCTGTAGATCTCTGTGTTCAAAAGAAAAACTGTTTCCTCACCAGTCCCTCTGCACTATCACTTACAAAATAAATATAACTCCCACAATGCTCTTGCTGTGCTCAGCATGTATAAACTCTCTTAACATTACAGTTTGATAATTATATCTGTTATATTAGGATTATATTATCTGGAACATTGTCTTTAAGGTTAAAGTGTGCTTGCATCTTATTTTGGTTACCTCTGCTGGGCAGGTACAGCATAGGATTTATTTGGGCGACCTCATTGATGCCGTACCATACAGAGCAGATGGCATGAGATGAGATCATGCTCTGTTGTCACCATAGAGTAAGGGAAGGTAAAAGTGTGGATATATTAACTAAAGCTTTGCCTAAACATGAACAAAACCAAATGGATTCTAATAAAAAGAAACTACTCTGAACAATCCTCTCAAATGCCCTTCATTCAAATTGACAACATTAACACCCAAATGAAGAATCCAATAAAAAACCTCGGAATCTGGCTAGACGAAGAACTGAACCTCAAAAAATGCATATCAATAAAAACCAGAGAAGGTTTTCTCAAACTCCAGATTCTCAAACACCTCAAACCTCTACTGTTCCCGAACGATTTTAGAACTGTTCTACAAACTCTCATTTTCTCAAGCCTTGATTATTGCAACGCAATCTTCATTGGACTACCTAAATCTACACTAAAACCATTACAATTACTGCAGAATGCCGCCGCTCGAGTCCTCACTGGCAAGAGGAAATATGATCACATATCGCCTACCCTAAAAAACCTACATTGGCTACCAATTTCACAAAGAATTAAATACAAAACTTTAACCATTCTCCATAACGACATTTACAAAGGAAACAATTCTCCCCTGGATAATATGATTGCAATCCACAAATCACCCCGTAATACAAGGACCAACGACAGATTGCAACTCATCATTCCCCCACTTTCATCTGCAAAACTAACTACCACTAGAAACAGAGCCTTCTCCATAGCAGGTCCTAAAGAATGGAACGCTATCCCAACTTACCTAAGTTCTATCAGAGACTCCAAATCATTCAAAAAAGAACTCCAAACTTGGTTGTTTAGACAATCATTCACAGTCTAAACTGAATAACCTTAGTCCTTATTCCTTCTAAGAATCATCTAAATTGATCTGTAAACTGTTATCTGCTAATATGTTATACTCTGCCTTTGCTATAATGTTAACTGTCACTATTTTCTCACTTGCGTTTTAACATGTTCCATGTATGATGTTGTTCTTTTCTGTAAACCGGGGTGAAGGCTCCCTGCTATACCTCGGTATAAAAAAGACTCTAAATAAATAAAAAATAAATAAATAAATATATATATATTTTTTTTTTTTGGCTTAGCCAGGTATAATTGATCACCCTCTCTAGTTCGTAGACTACAACTAATGGTGAAGCCTACTGTCCGTGAGAGAATGGCGACGTTCACCTGATTAGAAAGCACCGTTGCTGTTAACCTGCCGGTGTCACAGTTCCACATTCTGGTTCTGTTTCTAACATGCTTGGGTTCTTGCTGTTAATGAACTATTCAGGAACCCAGGATTGGGTTTCTTGCGCTCCCCGGTTCTTAGAACGTGGTTACTGTGCCATGTGGTCAAGCAGTTGGCGTGTTCCTCCCCTGTCAGAGGGCTCACGTTTGTGGCTCATCTACAGTTTCCCAACTGGTCTAGGAAAACGTGTGTGTGTTTTGTTTTTTTTTTTTCTTTTCAGGACCACAGCGGTACTTTAAAACAGTTGGAAGATCTTCAGATGGAGCTTCACAAAGAAAAGAAACAGCTGCAGAAAACCCTGCAGGAATTAGAGCTTGTCAGGAAGGTAAATCGATATTAAATCAGTATGGAGGGAGAGAGAGAGGAGAGAGCTTTTTCCAAGTAACGTAAATTGGGTGTCGAGCAGTTTCAGAACTGTTTTCCTACTAATGTGTGTTATAATTTCACATTTCTAGTAGTAATAGTATTAGTGTCTTAGATCCCTGATACTAGGTAAATCTTCTAAAGTGCCATTGGATGTCTTGGGTGCACATCCCATGCCTTTTTTTGTGTGTTGCATGTTATGTGTAGTGTGAGGGATTTGAATCCTGCAGATATCGGCCACTGGAGTTTGGAGTATGAATAGGCCATTACCAGGGAGGGTTGTGTCCTTCAGTGCAGTTTGAATTTGTTGGTGCTGTGAGCTGGAATTAGCATCCAGAGCAGTTTGGGGCAGGCAGACAAGACTCTGTCGTGTGCTTATCCAAACAACATGAGTTGGATGGCCAAAGATCTAGGTGCCTAAACTGAAAGATTTCCCTTCTGAGCTTCTAAATTTAGGCATCCATTTTGCAGGCCAGGGCAGGGGAATGAAGCTGGGGGAGCTCGGTGCCAAACGTAAGTGCATAAAGTTTGGCGAGTGACTAGAAGGCCCGAATTTAGGCTTCTTGGTTTTAGTTGTCTTAAAGTTAGGCGTCTATTTTCAACCCAAAAGCCCTAAATTTAATGTAACTTTAGACTTCTGAGGCATCTGCGTCAGCCGTTTTTGAATACTGGATCAAAGTGTGACCTTCCCAAGTCTAATTGAACGCTTGTGTTCTGCTCTGCCATGCCATTGCGTGGGAAATGCTATGCGGCATTGCGTGGGAAGTGCAAAGTTATAACTTTTCAGTGAACCTGACTTAAAGTTTGGCTACCGAAGAGTTCATATTTTATGCAAATATACATCGTTTTCCATTCTGTATGGTATTTGCGTGTTTGTGAGCAGCAGTGTTGCCCTGTGGCAATCCCAGCAGTTTCACTGGGCTTCAGTCAGAAAAGATACTTCTGGGCCCAGATGCGGTGGCATCTGTTTGGGGCCTGCTCCCTTTACCCCCTTTTTCCTATGTGCCTGCCATCGTACAGGAAAGATGCACATCCTATAGGGGGCGATACAAGAAAGAGACGGGGAAAATAGGAGAGATGAAGCATGTTGCAGATAAGAGCAGGGGCAGGACTTAACAAGTCGCACAAGCCCCCACTGACAGACCGCTAAGATGTTTCTCAGACCCGCACCCATACTTTTCTCCTCGAGATGTGAATTTTTACATTTGCATTAGCATTTGAAAATCTCTGTGAATATCTTCACAGACCAATAGTGGAATTGTGCAAAATACAAATCCTTGATTGTAACCAGTGGAATGAAATCCTTATACACAGGGTTCAGGTAGAAAAGGTTTGCATGCATTTATTTATTTATTGATTGATTGATTTTTATATACCGACGTTCGTGTACAATTAAGAACATTTGCATTTCCAAAAACTAAGAAGATAGTCGTACATACATAAAATTCATTTGTTTTATTGAAAGAAACTAGGTAGAGCAACTCGTTACTAACGGGACTTTGAAAGTTTAATGCATAGATTGAAGGTTCTGGTGAGCCTAAGGAGCTTACATTCATGATTCCACTCAGTGTTGATGTTTACTGCATAGGATGCACAGAAGAGCACACTGATGGATATGGAGATAGCGGATTATGATCGTTTGGTCAAAGAGCTTAACCATATGATTATGGAAAAGAAAAGCCAGCTCGAAGATCTGGAGCATGAACTCAAAATGCAAAACCAGAAACAAGAAATTCTGCAGGAAGAAATAAGTGAGTATTAACTCTGTGGAAAGGATCCCAAAGCCAGCAGAAAAAAATAACCCTAAGATGCAGCTTTTGTGGTGATCTCATTACAGCAAATTAGTAAAGTCAGGCCAGGATCTAGCAGACTCTCTCATAAAAATCCCTTCCTTAAAAGAAGTCAGTATGTCGTCTAGAATTTAGTGATTTACTATACTGGTCTAATTGACTTCATATCCCTTTTTTAAGTAGTCAAGTTTATTTTTGTTGTTTGTTCTTTTGTAGCACATTTTATCAATTACAGTTCTTAATTAGCAAAACAAAATAAGTGAGCATGGCAGTATGGCTTGGGAGGTGAGATGATGATGCTGCAGAGCCATAAGACCTAGCAGGCAGGAGATGGTAGTTTATCTCCAGGATAGCCCTCCCAGCGTAAAGAACAATTTTCAAAAACCATTTACCCGAAAATTGCCCACCCTTAATCTGGTTTAAAGGTCTGCATGGGCTCTATACCACTCTTAGTTTTAGCCGCCTTGTGAGAAGGCATTTCTGTTGGCATGTTTGGGTTAGGGAAAGGAAAATAATGTGCATTGATGGTGTTTTTTTAAATCTTTGTACAATCCTCATCGTTGATGCCAAACCAGTCCAGACAAGGGGTTATGTCTCATACTCCCCCTCCCCCCCCCCCCCCACCAACAAATGGAGACAGAGAAAAAAAAACCTCAAAGCTGCCTGCGTTCCCCCTATATAGGGGTCTGGTGCTGCCTTCAGCTCTTCAGTGTTCTCCATCTCTAGCACGTGATGCACACATGTGGTCCTGGCTGCTCCCCGGAAGGCTCTATGTCTCAGGGTTCCAGTGGAGTGTAGGCCGAGTCTTGATGGCACTCCGGGCGATGGTCCTGATTGGACCCCCAGCTAGGGAACTGACTCAGTTGGGGGTTTGAGTTTCCGCACCGATGGGTCAAGAACCAGGTTGTCCTGGGTGGGACAAGCAGCAGGAGCCATTGACAGCATAGACTCTCTTTCTATTCTTGAAGAGCAACAGAAAAGCAATAAAGTTTATTTTAAAAAAATAGGCTGGGGTGGGGTGGCTCTAACGTGGCTGACCAAGATGGACACTTAACTGAGGAGCTCCTCTCCCCTGATTGCTGAATCCATTGCTTAGTATCACTTTAAGCCTGAATTTGGGATATTTCAACCACAATATTACATTTCTCTGCCAGATGGCGACCAAACGGTCTTGAAACAATTTTCTTTTAGCAAGCATGCTGCGGAATTAAGCAGACACAACAGTAGGCAGGCCGCCGATAATCTCAGAGGGCAGGACCCAGACAATGTCTCTAATATGGCACTGACTAACCCCGGGCATACTGATTTACAGTCGAGAGATGAGCTGCGGGGTTGGTTTCCCTAAGGGTGAACATGAAGTTCGCCCTTAGGGAAGTTGGACATTGTGCGGAACACACTTTTTACAGATAATGCATGTTTTACCCCCCCCCAGTGAATTTGCATAGCATTAGTTTACTGCATCGGGAGTTTAAAAAAAAAAAAAAAATGTACACGCATGTTAAAAATGTGTGCTGAAAACTAGTGCACGGTTTCTGAATGCTCAGATTATAGTGAAGGGCATTTGTTAGTCTGTTTTCGTGCATCAGTCACTATTTATCAACATAAGCGGTTTGATAATAGCCCTCAGTGGGCTGGAATTATAACTTGATAGCATCACATTCGTCATTCCTTGTCAGACTACGTGTAATCCCCATTCTGTAGGCACAGGAAGGATATTGTGTTTAATGTGCGTCAGATTGAAAAGTATTGGGTGAATTTTAAAAGCCCTAGGCGTTTCGAAGCCAGGAGATGTGCACGCGTATAGGCCCAGTACGCGCTGCCTCGGTACATATGGGCTTATCTCCCAGCATGCGAGGAAATTTATTCTTCATAAAAAGGGTGGGGCATGGGCATTCCAGGAAGTATGAATGAAACCAGCGTGCAAGTATTTACGCACAACAGTGCGCGCTGGGGTCCCTTACCGTGTAACTTTACTTCTGCTATGAACAGCATGTAAGCCGTGAAACAAAAAAAAAAAATCTGGGCTAGTCAGTGGGGTTTTTTAAGGGGCGAGACTTAATAGGGTAAAAGGGAGACAAGTTAGCCAGGGGGGTTTAGGAAGTCCTGTGCTTTACTGGGGCAAAACGAGAACGAACTGGGAAAACAGTTGTGTCCACGCATGTATCTTCACTTACGCGATTGAGGCGGCATTTTGCAGGCGCACGTACCCTCGTGTAGCCGATTTTTATAACAGGCGCGCACATGTATGTTATAAAATCGCCGCGTCCATGTGCGCGAGCCAGCAAATACGGGCACATGTGCTCCCCTGCACAGGTCTTAAAATTCATCTTAAAGTATTTATTTTATGTAAGTTATTTACGACCGTCCTGCCCCCAAAATGGGCCACTCAAAGCAGTGTACAACAGAAAAAAAAATTACAATACATAAAAAAAATAAATCTGATTCACGTTTAGGAGTAAAGACAGGCTTTGTATATTATTTGACTTAACTGCCTTTCCCAGAGGTTCAAGGCTTTTTTTTTTTAATTTTGTCTATTATATGTAGATTATGAATAAAATATGAATGACATAACAGAATCCACAAATATTTCTTATTTCATCCTGCTGCACCAGACCAGAACGATTGGGTTTATCTCCCCCTTCCGGCTGTGGAAGGCAAATCACATGGCTTTTTCTGTGACATCGTTACTATTTGCATGTAGTGCAGGACAGAAACCAGTATTCTCTGCCTCCAGCAGATGAGACAACACTGGTGGTGCAGCAGGAATGACCATAAGTTTTATTTATCTTTTGTGTTAAAATAGCTCAAAAGAAGTACAGCTTTATCTGCAACATACGGTATATAGCTCTTTGTGGACCAGGTATCTATTTGATTCAGAGTTTGCGAGCCCGATAGTAATAGCTCCCAGTCCCATTGAGGGATGAGTCGCAGGTGCAGTCGGAGCTCGCTGTGTCCAGCTTGCCTCCATGATGAAAATGACTCTGAGCAAGTTGCAAAAAAGTGTGCAAGAGGTGTGGACATTGTTAAAAAAAAAACCAAAAACATTCTAGAAGCACAATCCAGATGTATTGCACACATTAAGAAAGGTGGAAGGAAGGCAAACTTTGATAAAATGAGAAAAATAGTTAGAAAAAAACTGAAAGGAGCAGCTACAAAGGTAAAAAGTGTGCAAGAGGTGTGGACATTGTTAAAAAAAAAAAAAAAAAAACCATTCTAGAAGCACAATCCAGATGTATTGCACACATTAAGAAAGGTGGAAGGAAGGCAAAATGATTACCAGTATGGTTAAAAGGAGAGATGAAAAGAGGCTATTTTAGCCAAAAGATCTTCATTCAAAAATTGGAAGAAGGATCCAACAGAAGAAAATAGGATAAAGTATAAGTGTTGTCAAGTTAAATGTAAGACATTGATAAGACAGGCTAAGAGAGAATTTGAAAAGAAGTTGGCTGTAGAGGCAAAAACTCACAGTAAAAACTTTTAAAAATATATCCGAGGCAGAAAGCCTGTGAGGGAGTCAGTTGGACCGTTAGATGATTGAGAGGTTAAAGGGGCACTTAGCGAAGATAAGGCCATCACGGAAAGATTAAACGATTTCTTTGCTTTGGTGTTTACAGAAGAGGATGTTGGGTAGATACCCATTCTGGAGAAGGTTTTCATGGGTAATGATTCAGATGGACTGAACCAAATCACGGTGAACCTAGAAGATGTGGTAGGCCTGATTGACAAACTGAAGAGTAGTAAATCACCTGAACCGGATGGTATACACCTCAGGGTTCTGAAGAAACTAAAAAATTAAATTTCAGATCTATTAGTAAAAACTTGTAACCTATCATTAAAATCATCCATTTTACCTGAAGACTGGAGGATAGCCAATGTAACCCCAATATTTAAAAAGGGCTCCAGGGGCGATCTGGGAAACTACAGACCAGTTATCCTGACTTCAGTGCCAGGAAAAATAGTGGAAAGTGTTCTAACTATCAAAATCACAGAACATATAGAAAGACATGGTTTAATGGAACAAAGTCAGCATGGCTTTACCCAGGGCAAGTCTTGCCTCACAAATCTGCATCACTTTTTTGAAGGAGTTAATAAATATGTAGATACAGGTGAATCAGTAAATGTAGTGTATTTGGATTTTCAGAAGGCGTTTGACAAAGTTCCTCATGAGAGGTTTCTAGGAAACGTAGAAAGTCATGGGATAGGTGGCGATGTCCTTTCGTGGATTACAAACTGGCTAAAAGACAGGAAACAGAGTTAGGACTAAATGGACAATTTTCTCAGTGGAGTGCCTCAGGGATTTGTTTTGGGACCTGTGCTTTTCAATATATTTATAAATGATCTGGAAAGGAATACGACGAGTGAGATAATCAAATTTGCAGATGATACAAAATTGTTCAGAGTAGTTAAATCACACAATGTCCACACCTCTTGCACACTTTTTACCTTTGTAGCTGCTCCTTTCAGTTTTTTTCTAACTATTTTTCTCATTTTATCAAAGTTTCCCTTTTGAAAGTTTAACACAAGAGCTGTGGATTTGCTTACTGTCCCCCTTCCAGTCATATTATGATCAGGGGCGGATTGGCCTATCCGGGGATCGGGCCTCCCCCGGTGGGCCGATCGCTCCAGTCACGTGGTCTGCCCAGAATTAATTGGGCTCTGGTACTTCCTAGTGATGCTGTAATGGTATAGCAGGATGAGAAAGGAAGTTCTTTCAACTGGTAATGGAACTCACGCAGGAGGGGGCGATATTGGATCTGGTGCTTACCAATGGGGACAGTATTTCTGATGTTGTAGGGGATTATCATTTATTTTATTTATTTATTTGCGGCTTTTATATACCGATATTAGTTTAGTAACATCACATCGGTTTACATTCAACAATAATTCACAACAGCGCTATGAAATATCGGTAATAGCAGCAGTGTTTTACAGATAACAATTAAAACTTGAGATATATGATAATTCTATACAATGTTTGAGGAAAACAAGATAGAAGGTAACTTTATACAGGAGAGTTATAACTATCATCTGAGAACCAGTGACCACCAGAAGGTGTAGTTCAATTTTAGGGTGTAAAAGATGAAGGTTCATTCTAAGGCGAGGGTCCTAGACTTCACGAAAACTAACTTTCTCAAAATGGGGGAATATCTCAAGGAGTTGTTATTTGGATGGAAAATCTAGGGGAAGTAGAAGGGCAGTGGGCAATGATATAATAAGAACTAAGGGAAGAGGAAAAAGAAACAGTTATGGTTTTCTAAAGAAGTAACTGAAAAGGTAAGGGAGAAAAGGTTAGCATTCATCAACTAAAGAGAACACAGAAAGAGGAAGACAAGTGACAATATCTGGAAAAATTAAGAGAAGCTGGGAAAGTAGTCAGAGAGGGTGGAGGATGTGTGGAACAGCCTTCCCAGTGGAAGTAGCGGAGACAAAAACTGTATCTGAATTCAAGAAAGCATGGGATAAATATATATATAGGGGATCTTTAAGGAAGTGATGAGAATTATAATGCCAATTTAATTGGATAGATGGGTAAGACTAGATGGGCCATATGGTCTTTTTCTGCCGTTATGTTTTTATGTTTCCTGGGGGAATTCTGCGCTACTGCGGAATGCAGAATTTGGGCAGAATTCCCTATCTGGAGACTCAAGAGGATGGAGAAAATCCTACTCCACCTGCATCAGGTGAAAGCCTCTTTCTTTTGTCCTCCCCTTCCAGCAACAGGAGGCAGAGTTGGCTCTCTTTTTTATGACATCATTATTACCTACGTCACGAACAGAGCCAGTATAGCCAGTACGCTTCCAGTTCTTGGATGGATGGAGGTTGACTCAGGCACACCCTCAGATTTAAACGTTTAGTCATTTTTCTTTGATATGACAAACAGAACCACTTTGGTGCCTGCTGACCAATTCTAAAACTGAGAATGTCCTCATCTGCTTTTAATCTGGTCGTGCTTCTGTATATTTTCTCATACAGTGATATGAGCCCAAAACTTTGCCTGCTCCTGACCCCTTTTGTAAGGGGGGGGGGGGAGAATCAGGTAAATTATTAACTTCAATTGTCAGAGGAGTGATTTTTGAGACATTGCACTTTGTTTACTTAAGGGTTTAAAAAAGAAAAAAGAAAAAGGCGATAAGTGAGGTGTGTGATACCAGGACAAATAGAGAAACATTTCTTTAGGCTTAAGTAAGGCATTACAAGCCCTTTTTGTTTACTGCCAGATTAAGACAGCAAGGTCTGCTTTAAGGTAGAACTTAAGGTATTTATTTGTCAAAGGGATGATTAATGGCTGATAAAAACCTTTCTTGCCCATTCAAATGCACTTCAGCAGAACAGGGGCTTCTCTCTTTTAATGAGATCAAAACCACAAACAGAGGGTTATGATGTCCAAATTCCCCTGTCCGAAGTTGTGCATCACAGTCTCTCTTGGTGGGTTCCCACTGGAGTTTCCAGACCGGCATCTGTTGTCAACCGTATCTATTAGGCCGGGGAGCTCATTGTTAAGATCAGTTTGTGCAGTCAATGGTCATGGACAGAGAGGTTATGGTGCATAGACAATTTAGAGACAAGGGCAATAAAGATTAGCCCTGCTTCATTTTCAAGTGATGTCTTCAGGGAAAGCGGTGAAAATTCTCAGCAACATTTTCCCTCCATGGCCACGAATAGGTCACATGTTGAGGATAAGAGCTTTAATTCCACCCTGGAAGCATGAAATCTCTCTATGTACTGCTATGGAAATACCTCCTATTCTATCTCTAAAACATGAGAATGCAACTACCTGCACCTGGAAATCGTTCTGAAACTGTTGTGGAAGGTGTTCCACCAAATCTTGGACCTGTTTCCAGAGGTTTCTGGAGTATTGGCCCATATAAAGTTGATAGCAGGCAATCCTGGCTGCCAACATTGAGCCCTGGAATACCCGCCATCCAAGAGCATCCAGAGCCCCAAGCTCACGACCCGGGAAGCTGAAGCATGAGCCCGGAGCTTCTTTGCTTTCTTCAAGACCGATTACACCACTACCGACTGGTGTGGGAGTTGCCAGCGTTCAAAACCTGTGGTGGGCTGGACGAGATAGATAGTGTCGGTCTTCCGGTTCACTGGTGGGATGGAGATGGGATGCTCCTAGAGCCGGATGACTAGCTGCTTAAAAATGTTGTGTACTGGTGCCAGCAACACTTCTTTAGGAGCATCAATAAATTGTAGGATCTCAAACATTTTATGCCTAGAACCCTGCTCTGTTAAGAGCTGGAAAGGCACTGACTCCGCCATGGCCTTTACAAGTCCAGCAAACATCAGATCTTCTGGTGGGGACTTACGCCTGTCTTCTGGTGGAGAGGGTTCGGAAGGCAAGTTCTCAGATTTATCTGTGGAGGAAACTGATGCCTCTACCTCCCAGGGATCATAGGGGGCATCCTCCTCACTTTGGAAGCCCAGAGACATTTGAGGTGGAGCCCCGACTGGGGCCTTAAGCCGACACCCTGAAGGCTTGGGAACATTGATGGGACCGAAGTAGGCACTGAAGGCACCGGTGGAATCCAGGGGCGCATTGGCATTGATGGTCCCATAGGCATCGGGGGCATTGATGGTTCCGAGGATACCGACCTCAAAGGCTATGGGAGAGCTGGCACCAGTCGGGGCCCCTTGTGCGGCCTGGGCACCATTGACCCCAATGGACCTTCCTCATCCAAGGAATCACTCGCAGGAATTGGAACTGGTGGAGGCAGCAGCGATGCACCCTTCGATTGAGCAGGGACTCGAGGTATCCGGGCTGGCTGCATCAGTAAGACATTGAGCAGCAGGTCCAGCCACTCCAACAGAGGTGCAAGCACCAATGGAGTCTGCTCCTACAGCAGCAGCAGTCCCGGTGGAACCGAAGGCTTGATGTCCTGCAGGGTCCGGCCGACTGCCAGTGGCACATGCCTCTCCAACTCAAAGGCTGCCGAAGACAGAACGGCTTGAGGAGGAGGCGGCAGCGGAATTGGATCGCCCCTGAAACCGTGGTGATGGGGGGGGGGGGAAACCAGTAATAGTGGGGATTGCCGAGGTTCCTCAGATTGTCCAGAGGGTACAACATCCTCCGTACGGGACCACTTTGGGGGAGGCAGGATGACGTCAATGCCTTCCCATGGTCTAACGTCTTCAAGGATGAAGACGAGTGTTGGTGCTTCCTGGACTTTTCCTAGCAGTCCTTCCCTGAAACAGATGGTGATGGAGAGGAACCAGATCTGGAACGCGAGGATATGGACCTTGCTTGGTCCCTTGCTCCTACTTCTGGAGTGGGGCTTGGTAGCGGAGGGAACATCACCAAGGGGGTCAAAGCCGAGACTCCCTTACCCTGCGGTGTGAAAGTCCCAGATTCTGATGTCGATGGTTCCGATTTCTTAACACCGAACAGCTTCCCTATTTTGTCCAGGCATGCCCGACGACCCTTGGGGGTCATTTGGGCACAAAGATCACAGCCATGGACATCATGCAATGCCCCCAGGCACAGGACACAGACCTCATGGGGGTCTGTGATGGACATGGTCCGGGGGGCAATGGCGGAAACCAGATGACGCCATGGAGAAAAGTATGCGGTGCATGATTGACGTCTGGCAGCCACCGGGAAGCAATACCGTCAGTAATCAACTGCCAACTACCAAGGAAACATTACAGATACCGAGAGAACCCCATGTGTGAGGACTACCATCCATGTGTGAGGACTATCATCCTGCTTGTCCTTGGATAAAAACGAGGAACGTGTCTCAGTTTCTAAAGCGGATTGTGATAAATTGCAGGAAGAGCTTGTGAGACTGGAAAATTGGGCATCCAAATGGCAGATGAAATTTAATGTGGATAAGTGCAAGGTGATGCATATAGGGAAAAATAACCCATGCTATAGTTACACAATGTTAGGTTCCATATTAGGTGCTACAACCCAAGAAAGAGATCTAGGCGTCATAGTGGATAACACATTGAAATCGTTGGTTCAGTGTGCTGTAGCAGTCAAAAAAGCAAAGAGAATGTTGGGAATTATTAGAAAAGGAATGATGAATAAAACGGAAAATGTCATAATGCCTCTGTATCGCTCCATGGTGAGACCGCACCTTGAATACTGTGTACAATTCTGGTCGCCGCATCTCAAAAAAGATATAATTGCAATGGAGAAGGTACAGAGAAGGGCTACCAAAATGATAAAGGGAATGGAACAGCTCTCCTATGAGGAAAGACTAAAGAGGTTAGGGCTGTTCAGCTTGGAGAAGAGACGGCTGAGGGGGGATATGATAGAGGGGTTTAAAATCATGAGAGGTCTAGAACAGGTAAATGTGAATCGGTTATTTATTCTTTCGGATAATAGAAAGACTAGGGGGCACTCCATGAAGTTAGCTTGTGCCACATTTAAAACTAATCGGAGAAAGTTCTTTTTCACTCAAAGCACAATTAAATTCTGGAATTTGTTGCCAGGGGATGTGGTTAGTGCAGTTAGTGTAGCTGGGTTTAAAAAAGGTTTGGATAAGTTCTTGGAGGAGAAGTCCATTACCTGCTATTAATTAAGTTGACTTAGAAAATAGCCACTGCCATTAGCAATGGTAACATGGGATAGACTTAGTTTTTGGGTACTTGCCAGGTTCTTATGACCTGGATTGGCCACTGTTGGAGACAGGATGCTGGGCTTGATGGACCCTTGGTCTGACCCAGTATGGCATGTTCTTATTGAGCATATACTTTAAAAAAAATAATTCAGGATTACAGTTTATTTCAGAAACTTTAAAGAACTTCATCTTAACTTTTCTAGTTACTTTTGAAAAAAAATCTTTTAAATGCAAATTTTAATATAAGGTTTAATTTTTGAAAGTTCATGTCTGCTTTGTCATGGGAATGCTTTGTCATGGGAATGCTAGCTTTAACTGTTCTAATAGTGATAATGTTATAGAAAAAGCCATGTGATTTGTCTCAATCTGCTACAAGGGGGACAAAAATGCAATAGTTCTGGTCTTGTGTAGCAGGACTAAAGGAAAGGAAATTATTAGGTATGTATATATTTCTCCATATAAAATACACATGGGACTGGAGAAGGGCAGATGTTGTCCAACCTATATAAGAGTGGTAATATGGAGGCGGTGGTTAAATGATCAGCCAGTTAGCCTCACTTCAGTGGTGGGTAAATTAATGAAGACGGTACTAAAGGAAAGGATAGTGGACTATCTTGAATTCAGCAGGATGCAAGATCCAAGGCAGCATATAAGGAAGATTTTGTCAGACAAATCTGATCAATTTTCTTTGATTGGATGACCACAGAATTAGATCAGGCGCATGCACTGGACATGGTGTACTTGGGTTTCAGCAAAGCATTTGATACCGCCTCACATAAGAGACTTATTGTCAGCACCATATTAGCTAGATTAAGAGAGACAGCATTGAAGTCATTCCATGGGGTGTAATTAAATTTTAGCTTGTGAGCGCTGTCCAGCTAAAATTAGCCAGGTAAGTCTGGTTGCAAAAGTAGCTGCCCTAAAGTTACCTGGATAACTTTTAGGGATGTGCATTCGTTTCATACGTTTCCTATACAAGCATGTAATATGAAACGTATGAAACGAATGCACATCTAATTGGCATATAATGGGAAACATATGAAACGAATAACTTTACCCAGATGTTCACTGGCCTAACAAATATCAAATATACAAATATGTTGTAGCTCTCAGTTATTCTCACGAATTGGGTATTCTGAAGTGGAAACCCCAAATCCAGGTGCTATCTTAATTTTCTTGCTTGGAAATTTCAGTAGGACAAGTAGCTGCATACTCCTAATTTTTCTCTCTCTTACTGTTCTTAGCGTCCCTTCATGCATCCGTGGAAGACTATGAAGAAAAGAGCACCAAGATGAAGCAGCTGTTGGTGAATACCAAAAAAGAACTGGCTGATTTAAAGCAAGTTGTAAGTAGCTGTAGCTACCAGTCGTCGTAGTTTTGTCAACTGGAATGAAGTGGCTGTTCCATTTGCTTTGTAAATTAACAGTGGTGGTTGTTCCTTCCCTAGGAAACTGACCATCTCCTATTGCAGGCCTCTCTCAAGGGAGAGTTGGAAGCCAATCAGCAGCAAGTGGAAATCTACAAGGTAGAGCTTTCTCATTGCACTTTTCTGAAAGAGAATAAAAACATTGTGAAGCCTGTAGGTCTCATGACTTTCTGAAGAATCTTATTTATGAAGAATATTCTTGAACAAGGCTGGACTAAGAATCTGGAGCATCCCAGACTAGGTTTACTTAGGTTTTGTGTGTGTGTGTGTGTGTGTGTGGTTTTTTTGTTTTTATTATTTATTTAGAGTCCAGTATTGAAAAGATTTCACCCAGGTAAACAAGTAGTTACCCAGGTAAAACCGGGAGTTGAAAATTGCCCTCCCCTTCTGCGGTTAAAAGGACTTGGGCTGAATTTTAACTGGTGCTACGGGAGGGGAGGGCAGAGCCAGCAGCTGTGCAGGGGTTTCACTGTGAATTCCCCGCACATGATTTGTGGTGCAGGCTTTGTAAAACAGCTGCTGAAATACGGCACCAGCTGGCCTCATGGCTTCCCTCTGGGAAGAGCTTCCCTTTGATGATGCGTTTTGCGGGCCCGACAATACCAAGTTCCTCACAGGTGCTAAATGTTCTCCCTTTAATACTTCTATTTTGATTTTGATGAATTGTCTTTATACTGATTTTAGATGCTCGTGATAGCCCAGCATGTTTTTGGGCTTCCTGACACACCCCGTGCACTATGAACATCTGGTAAAATTATTCTTCCTTGTCTGCTCTGAAGGAGGGGTCAGATCTGTTTCTTCCGTGCTTTCCCTCGCTGCTCTGTTAAGGGCTCAGGAGTATCCGGTGCGACTTCTGTACGATACCTTCACAGTTACACTGCTATTTACCCCCAGAACAACCAGCCGAGCTCTGAAGTAGCAAGAGGTTACCGAGGATGTTAATCTGCGTCACTCCAGGGAGAAGAGTTTGGCATAAAGCCACGTCTTGCACAGGAAACACAAAATTGTGTTGAGCGTTTTATTTGCCTTCCCCTGTGTCACCTTCAGGAAATTGCCCACTGAGCTAGCTGAAGAAAGTGAGAGAGAATGATCTTTTGCAACTTGGTATCTAAAGCTTTCTCCCTGTACTTTTGCTCGTAAGAGGAAACCATCAAAAAATCGAGCCCTGGGTCTCTCCTGAGCCTAACGTTTACATTTTTGTCAGTGAGCTTAAATTAACAATATGTTTCATGTTGGCAGTTGCAGCTGAAAATGATTTTTCAAGTGTCTCTCTATGGCCAGCAAAATTCAGTCTAAATAGATGCAGAGATTGTGGAACATTTAACTACTTGCATGAGTGACCATTCCTGTGTGATATATATGATCATTTCTCTCTTTGTTTTGGAGGAAAATAAATACAAATGTAAGTATATAACTGTAAATGCAGATCGAAATGAATAAGACGTTAACAATAAAGTCTTTTAGTATTGGTTTCATCAGCTTTGGATGAAGTAAGTCTGCTGAATTACGCTGACCATGCAGCTGGGTTTTTTTATAGCTGGAAAAGTATGGAAAGAGGAAAAAATGGCGGCAGATTAAGGACCAGCTAATCGGCCCATCCCTTTTTCAATCCGAGCCTTTATCCCTCGCCTCCTGGCATCCTCTCTGCTTATCCAGAAACCGGTATCCGTAGGTTTCATCCAGCTTGGGGCCAAGCTGATGTCTCTGCCACGCAGAGGAACGTGGCTGTAATCCTGGGTCAGGTCCTCTGCTTTCTTTGCCAGCCGGAGCTGGGGAAGCTGTGGGAGAGAAGCGTTCACAGTCCTTGAGAGAGGGAGGCAGTCTCGGCCATCGCTCAGTTGTGACACCTCTCGGCTAGTCTCGAGAAACCGGAAGGCGCCATTGTCTATGGGCCCCTAACTTAGATGGAGGGGTTATCCACATAGGAGCAAAATACCCATGTAGTCCTGGCTGAAGCTTCATGCTACCTTAGCCCAGTAGAGATTGTTTGCCGTTTACTTGGCGCTTCTAGAATTCCTTTTAGATCTTCATACCAAGGAGATCAAACCCTGTAGAGATTGTTTGTATTCTTCTACTGTCACTGGCATTCTCCTGTCTCTCGTACTATATCTTGAATAGTCTTCGACCGATTATGTTAAGGGCGATATAGATGCAGGAACGAGCAAAGCACGTACTTTTTAGCTGGGTTAAAATTAGGCAGGCCTGGGGGCGTGTTCAGGTTGAGGAATGAGCAGACATAGACTGTGTTCATCTCTACACAGGTCATTGTCAAGGGAGAAAGAACCTGCAGAAAAATCAGGTCCGGAATCTCTGCTGGTCCTCTATCCCTCAGGCAGTTTTCAAAAGGAAAGCATGCTCAGAGCCCATGGACGACGTACCCCCCGCGTTCACATCTCTATACCTCCTCATTCACCCGGCCAGAGAACAGAATGAAAGCAATTGTCACATTATTCATCTCGCTTGATTTGGTACCAAGATCTGCTTTTAGAAAAGCCTTTTTTTTTTTTTAATGGAGAAGGAAGAGCAGTATGAAAATAAAGGAACCCCCTTTCTCAGTAGAAGGCAGTTTAGAGGGATTATCGCCTGGGTATAAGTGAGAGAGAGATCGCAGGCAAGAGACAGATTGCCATCCGGAACAGAAAGGGAGTTAAACAGCACTGATGTTCCCCGAGAACTTAACTGGATTAACCGAAGGGATTGGTTTTACTTGGTATCAACTCCAGTATCCACGTTGCTTCAGGAATTTTCCTACCAACGAATACAGCGTTGAGTCGTGGAGCACCAAGCCTTATGGAATATAATGTTGTTGTAACTGCTCACGGGAAGGGTGATACTGAAAGGCATTTCTGCGTTTTATCTGTAGACATAGCCTGCTATAAAGCTGTCTGCTCGAGATGTGGGGAAACTTGCGCACCCGGGTCCTTTCGCGCAGACCAAGTGGGAAGCGTTCCCAGGATGGGGTTGGGAAGGGGTTTGCACTCGCTTGCATATTTTGGGGATTTTCAAAAGTATGCATGTAGATTTTTTTTTTTTTTTTCCCCCAGGAAATTTTCCATGCACAGAACACATGGCAGGTATATTTGGTGGGATCATTTACAAAGTGGACTTGTGTGCATAAATCCACTTAAAAAATGAATATAATGTGCAGCCTCATTTTTTTTTTTGCTGTTTAATTTAGATAAATTGTTTGAAAATTGCCCCCACCAAAGGGAGAAGGTTATAAACCTCAAACTTGACAAAAGTAGTCTCTTTCACTCATGCCTGTATTATATTAAAGCTCTATGAAGATTTACTAATAAGGCAGTAAGAGAATTATTATATTAAAGCGTGCATATTAGCAAAACAATAATGTTTCTCACCCTGCGGTTCTTTACCACAACTCGATGACCAAGGCTGCTGAGTGGCAAGAGATTCCATATTCCTTCTCTCCTCTTCCAATCCTCTGCCATCCAATCAGGTCTCTTGATACTGTGCTGTCTCTCCTTGGGTTGTGGCGGGAATTAGTCCATCCAATCAGGTCTCTTGATACTGTGCTGTCTCTCCTTGGGTTGTGGCGGGAATTAGTCCATCCAATCAGGTCTCTTGATACTGTGCTGTCTCTTCTTGGGTTGTGGCGGGAATTAGTCCATCCAATCAGGTCTCTTGATACTGTGCTGTCTCTCCTTGGGTTGTGGCGGGATTGCTTCCTTGTGACACACCACGTTCCTCTTTTAACAGAGTCTGTGATTGCAAGGAAAGTGCCAGCATGGTCTCTGATCTGCCAGTGCACTCACAATGTCTTTGAAAGCTTTTATTCCCCAAAACAAGCTTACCCAGCTCATTTCACTGGTATAGCAAGCCTTGCAGTTTCAGCTTTACTTTATGGTGGTAAATTAATCGTGCAGCGATTGATTTTTTTTTTTTTTTTCTGATATTGCAAAAATCTCATCCAGAACCGAGGGTCAAGAATCTTAACCGAGAATTAAACCCCAGGACGAGAGCACTGCCATTACTTCAGATGGAAACGTCTCACATACCTGCCTGCACCGGGCTAAACTGTAGCCACCATTGCCACCTTTTTTTTTATTTTTCTAATCCGGCTGGATTTTTGTGTGAGAAATAAGTTACCCACACAAAATTTAGCTGAGGAGCAGAAGGCAATTTTAGAAAATTGAGTTTTTGTCCAGGTAATGCCAAAAGTTACCCAGCAAAGCTTTTGAGTATTAACCTCTACATTAACTTCTATTTTGTGCGCCTATAATGTTGTGTGCCTAAGTGGTGAAGTTTAATTCACAGTTAGCTGTCCCGTGGCCTGTGGAAATTCATGCAGAGCATCAGGCTTGGGTGTCCAGCTCCTCCTGTTCAAAGTCTTGGTCCAAAATTATCCTAAGGAGCAGCCCTTATGTGCTCTGTGTATTGTTTCCTTAGTTTCAAGTTCCTTCGTTTCATGTAGGCTGTCTGTCAAGCCAACGTCTTATATTTCATGAACGCTGACATCAAAATATTGTTGCAGATTCAGGTTGCAGAGCTTACAGCAGAAAAGCACAAAGTGCAGGAACAGCTGCGAATATCTATAGAGCAGCAGCAGCGCTCCATCAGCACTTACCAGCAGAAGATCGCGGCTTTGCAGGATGCGTGCAGTACAGCAAAGGTACTTCTCATTTTCTATGAAATAAATCGACATATATCTTTCTACCGGGCAATATGAATAGTTGCGCCCCCAGCGTAACCCTTCACCATAGTATAATAAGAGCAGCATATCAGCTCTGTATGTAGATAATTGGCTCACAAACTCAGCTTGTTGGAAGTGCACAATTTTGGTGTGTGTGTATGTATGTGTGTGTATATATATATATATATATATATATATATATATATATATATATATATATATAGAATATTCATGGAAATGTAGAAATGATGGTAGAAAAGGACCAATGGTCCATCCAGTCTGCCCAGCAAGCTCATGGAAGTTTCTGCTGCGCCATACAAGTCACCCCCATACTTATCACTTTCCCAAACTGTCAAAGTCAGGACCCTTGTTGCTTGCTGTTTGCCTCCAATTCCTCGTTACCTTCTGCCGTAGAAGCAGAGAGCAGCATTCACAATTACAACCAATTTTCAACATATTGGCATTGCATAGAGCAGTATAACAAACCTTGAAGGACGCAAGTGAGAGAAGAGAACACAAATAAATCCAGTAAATGTTTACTACCCCATTAAAGGCAAATTACAATTTCCCACCAGGCAAGCCCCTCGTTAATTTAGGTTATTAAGGCAAGCAAAGGACCTATTGTGTTTTAGAAAGGTTCCCGTATCTTAGGACCATTTGGGTAAAAGTCCCACATTTAAAATGTACTGTACTCCATCGTATATACTCAGCAGAGCATCTCAACCATTCAACTTACTGATGATGAGGAAATATTCCTCCAGTGACAGCAGCATTATGTCTGACAGCAACTAATAGGTGATAAGGTAATATAACAATAATGTTCAATTGTAAAAACTCCTGTTTTATTCTTCTTCTGTTTTATGTAAACCGCTAAATGTAGCGACAGTTATTGTTCCTTGTGAACCGGGGTGATATGTATATTATACAGGAACCTCCGGTATATAAATCATTTAAATAAATAAATAAAATAAGGCAAATCACATCCTGTTTTCTTAAGGGGAAGAGAATCACTGGGTGGTAGCCCCAAAAGAATAACCACAGGGATCCATTGGCAGTTTAAACCTATAATGTGATGGACCCAGGACAAAAATCTCTGACCAGTATATATCTGTATCTCAGGGCATGACCCCCAAATGTGAGAGAGTCCCTTTCTTCCTCACAATTTCTCCAACAGTTATATGTGTGTTAATAAGACCCATCTTTTTCAATTTGTCTGTGGTGTGATACCAAGATTTTATTCCCAGATTGAGTAAAAAAAAAAAAAAAGGGGGGGGGGGGGTATTTAATAAAAGCAAAGAGGAATTTTGTAACTGCTGCTTGCAGACCCCTGGATAGTTTGTCCCATGAGCTTGCAGACTCCCGGTGGAATTTCCCTTGAAAATCTCACAGCATTGGTCTCTTCAGGAGGCTCTGGGGATCTGCTCAGACGCCTGGGGCTTGGTCACACTGCAGGAACAGAGAGGGATCCCAGGGATTTGGACGACTCTGATAATCCACAGGAGGATCCTGCAAATCCTCATGGGGCAGACCCAGATGTGGATCCGAATACTGATCCTGATATTAATAAAGACGGCCCTGATCTGGATGAGATACCAGTGACGGAAGGGGACGACCCTAGGGTGGTCCGCCTGTTTAAGAAGAAGGAGCTGCGTCCCCTCCTTCCCAGGTTTTGGAGGAGCTAGGGGTTAAGGTTGCTCAGAAAGTGTCGGGTGAATTGGGTCCTGGATGGGCTGCAAGGTCCTCTTAGTGCTCTTCCCATTGCCTAAGAAAATTCAGAAGCTGGTAAGCTGGGAATGGGACCCCCCAGTGACGGGCTTGAAGGTCAGTAGGGCAATGGCAAAGCTTTACCCATTAATGGAGGAGACCCTGCATCTCATAAGGGTTCCAAAAGTGGATGCTGCGGTTTCCGCTGTTACCAAAAAGACAACTATTCCAGTG
This sequence comes from Rhinatrema bivittatum, assembly GCF_901001135.1. Lineage (NCBI taxonomy): Eukaryota > Metazoa > Chordata > Amphibia > Gymnophiona > Rhinatrematidae > Rhinatrema > Rhinatrema bivittatum. The sequence continues at coordinate 350,363,369 of NC_042619.1, forward strand.
GTGAGTTCAGCCGCTCTGAAGGATGTGCAGGACTGCAAATTGGAGATTCAGTTAAAGCAGATGTTTGAGGTATCTGCCTTGAGCCTCTATGCGACCGTCTCTGGCAGTATGATGCAGAGGGGCCTGTTCGTGCTGGGTTCAGAATACACAGGAACAGGCTTCAGACCCATGCACTCTGCTGTTCTGAAGCAGTCTTTGGGACAACAGCCGCCCTTTCAGGGTGCCAGCAGATCCTTCAGGGATGCTGCCGGTCAGGGGACCGGAGGAGGAAAGTTAGCACAATGAAGCCAGGGGTGCCCATTCTTCAGTGGAAGCGGTAGGGGGAAGATTATCCTGCTTTTACAAGGAATGGACCAAGATTTCCTCTAACCACAGGGTCCTGGAGGTGGTAAGAGAAGGTACGCATTAGAATTTTCGCACCCTTTCAGGGAGGCCTTTCTAGAGATCTACTGCTCATCTTGTAGCAAGCAGGAAGCAGTGAGGGGACTCTGCAGAGGCTGTTAAATGCAATTATTCCAGTCCTGCTTGCCCGTCAGGGCAGGAGAGGTACGCCAATTATTTCATGGTTCCCAAAAAGGAGGGGATACCTTCTATCCCATCCTAGACTTGTAAAAGGTGAACTTAGCTTTACAGGTTCCGCATTTTCGCAAAGAGACGTTGTGCACAGTCATAGCAGCAGTCTGCAGGGGAGAGTTCCTGGTGTCGGACCAAACAAAGGCTTACCTCCCTATTCCTATTCGGAGGAACCATCAGAAGTTTCTACAATTCATGGTTCTGGGACAGCATTTTCAGTTCTTGGCAGCTTGGCAGGGCACCCTGAACTTTCACAAAGGTGATCAATGGTTGTGGCAGCAACCTTGAGGTAAGAAGGGATTTTGATCCATCCATATCTGGCGATTGGCTCATTCAGATGGAGGAGGAGGATGGTCGATCCATCTGGCAAGCTATGGAAAGGTTGAGTTCACTGGGTTGGGTGATAAATTTGGCAAGGAGTCAACTGGTTCCAACCCAGTCGTTGGAATATCTGGGAGCACGATTTGATACCCAGAATGGAAGGGTGTTCCTGACCCTGGACAGATTGTCGAAGTTGCTACGTCTGCCAGTGCCCAAAGTCTGGGATTATTTGCAGGTACTGGGCTTCATGGCTTCCATGTTGGACTTGGTTCCGTTGACCTTTGCTCAAATGTGACCTTTGCAGAAGGCACTCTTGTCTAGGTGGAATATATTGTCAGAGAAGTATCACCTGCCTTTACCTCTTCTAGGAAAATCCAGGTCCAGTCTCTCATGGTAGCTCTTACAACAGCTGGGAAAAGAGAGTAGATCTGGAGGCACCGGACTGGGTGGTAGTGACCACAGATGCCAGCCTCAAGGTTTAGGAGGCAGTATATCAGGGGTGGTCTGCCCAAGGTCTTTGGTCAACAGCAGAGGTGTCCTGGTCTATCAATCGCCTGGAGAAGAGGGTAGTCCACAGGGCCCTGGAGGCATACATCAGTCATCAAGGAGGGACAAACGCGTTGTGGAAGGATCAGCGATGTTTGGGCGGAATTTCACCTTGAGGGAATAGCGGCATCTTACGTCGCGGGAGTGGATAGTGTACAAGTGGATTTCCTTGGGCAGGAACAGCTAGATCCGGGGGAATGGGAGTTGTCCCCAAGGTCTGGGATTGCATTTGTTCCAGGTGGAGCATTCCTCAGTTGAATCTCATGGCAACATTTGCCAACACAAAGCAGGCAAGATTTTTCAGTCGCAAACGGGAAGTAGGGTCAGAAGGGCTAGATGTGGCCGACAGGAGTTCTACTGTATATGTGTCCTCCTTGGCCACGTGTCGGTCGAGGCTTGAAGCACATAGAGATGCCAGGGATGGTGGTGCTGGTGGTGCCAGAGTGATCGTATCTGTTGTGGTTTGTGGATCTGGTGTATCTCATGATAGACTGACCCCTCAGGTTGGCTCACCTGCCAGGGTTGCTTCAACAAGGACCCATATTTTCGGATTGGGAGGATCGCTTTAGTCTCGCGATCCTCCCAATCCGACACAACTGCCACCCTCTCAAAAGTCTTGGCTCCTAAATGATTACGGAGACTATCTCCACAGCTGTCTGCTGAAGGGTCGGCAGATTCTGGAGGCCCTTCATGCTCATTTTACAAGAGCCCAGGCTTTCCCTTGGATGGAGACTAGGGCTGTTACTCCAGAGGAGATTGTATTTGACTTCTATTCTGTCTTTCAAGCACTTCAAAGCAGATTACATTGTAAGGCGACCACTTGGTCTCCCTTACATTCCTTTTCTAAACCCTACAGATTTGGAAGTAGGATGTGGCCTTCGGGGCAGGCGTTCTCAGGGCAGTGCTAGCTTCTTCCCATCCACGTTAGTGTAGGCTTGGATACTTCCGGTGCTGCGCTATTCTCCTTGGTTGAAGGTATCTGGTCTTGCAGAAGGTTTTTACTCATGCCCTAAAATGAAAACCCAAATACTATCTTTGCCACTTCATTTCTGTTTATATGTTCTTTCCCTTCTATTTCCAATTAGAATTTAGAGCAGAAGATTTATCTTGAAGGATTTTCTCCTATATATATTTGGGGTGTTTCTAAAGTTTAATTGTAGCTTTTAGGGGCAGTTTTTGCTTTGACATAAGGATACTGGCTTTGCTTACAATGACATCCTATTTACCAGTGATAATGTCACTGAAAAAGGTGTGTCATCTGTCTACATTTGCTAATAGGTGGTATAAATGCACGCATCTGGACTGGTATAGCAAGATTCAAGGAAAGGAAATTAACAGGTATCATTCAATTTCTCCATTAGGAATGTGGCATGGTCTAGTGGTTAGACTGTTTACTTTTTCTCTGACTTCTGGTAAGTCACACACTCTTCCTGTGCCTCAGTTTACTCATCCACAATGGAGTAATAGTAATAAATAAGTGATCTTCTCCCCTTGCTCCTTTGGAAGTTTCAAAGAATAGTGGTGTCAGGTCATCCGTCCCAGAGGCTAAAAATATAACGCAGTCTTTGATCAGGTTATATAATTACAAATTATTTAAAACCAGATTGCTGTGGAGTAAACACGTTAAGATTACAGAACTGTTGTAAACCTGCTGCCAGGGGCATTGTTAGGTGCTTCAAGATCCAGTGCACAGGCTCCATAGGTCCTTTCTCTACCCATCAGGGTTGCCAGTTTTTCCATAGACCAGGACTAGATGCTTGAGGACTGGGAAGAGGGGACCTGACCCTTACATCATTTGCATAAGCTAGCATAAATTTGCTGCTGCCCCCAACCTGCCTTCTCTGTTCCTTCTATTCTAGCATCCCCAGGACAGTGGCAATGATCAATTTACAATGGATCAACAGAATCAACAGGGCAATCAATGATGAGTGATGCACTCATAATGTGAAACACCATAAGAATGATGGAGCATAATCTGCAGATGTGTGCATTCCATGAATTGTGTGTGCACGTGTATTATGGATGCCATGTTCATTTTTTCCAATGTTATGGAAATATGAATGTGTCAAAGAATAAATATTTCTAAACAACCGATGAAAGGAATATCCAATAATTAAAAACTCATAACAATTTTTAAAAATATCTCAAACACCGGTAAATATTTAAAAACAGCAGACACATCAACTAACACTGAACAATTAAAACAGATATGGATTTTTAAAAATCGCCCCTCCCCCCCATTATCTGGGAACTTCTGATTTCCAGTCATCCTGAGATTGTTGTGAGTTGGTTGGGAGGGAGAGGTGTGTACAAAAACTTTCTTCTCTTTCTCACTATGCACACATACTCTGTCTCTCACCCACACAAACACATGCTATGTTTCTCTCTCTCTATTCCTGAAACATGCAGGTAGAAGTAATCTCCTCCTTGGGCCAGTGTCTCTCTCACACACTTGCGCACGCGTGCTCGCTCTCTCTCTCTCATACACACTTTCACATTCTTTCTTTCTCTTACACGTATGCTCGATTACATAAGTTTACCTATGCTCGCACATACTCCTCATACTTGCTCTGAAATGCTTGCATACGCTCACATATTCTTTTCCACACGTGCTAACATACATGCTCACAGGTGCTCACATGCAAATATTACTCCAGGCCTTGGTGTGTGCCCTCACATATGCTCACACACAAGTTGTCTGATACATGCTCTCATGCTTTTTCTCATATATGCTGCATCACATGCTCATACAATGTTCTCATACCCGTGTTCTTGCTCACGCGTGCACACACATGCTCTCCACAAAGCATGCAAGATACCGATAGCAGCAGTCTTCTGCCATGACAATGCAGCAATGACCGAGTGGAACACAAGCAGCCTTGACCTCCACGGAAGTGCAGCAATACTGGACAGTGCAGGGCAAGACATGTCTGGGATTGAAAAATAAACTTAGTGGGTACCATGGCTGAGACTGAGCTTTGGGACACAGGTCCCGTGAGTTTAGTGCTAATAATGCCCCTGCCTTTTGTTATGCCTTCTGAAACCAGCACTGACTTTTTTTTTTTTTTCATTTTGTTTGTTAAAATAAAATAAAGTGGCTCAGAAACCCAATTTAATTCTAAACTAACATCAGATTGATGTGCTTGTGAGGTTAGGATGGTGATGAATCATAGACCCTATTCTGTACTATTTCTCGGTTTGGGAGAATTCCATTCCATTAAATTAGTTTAGTGCTAGATTAGCATATACTTGTAACTGGTCATTCTTTGAAATTATTTAATGTATGTTAAAAGTATGTTTTTGCATGTCATGTGCATAGAATCTCTCCATTACATAAATTCACGTTTTGTTTTTGGAAGATATGCATTTATCCTGATGATTTAGAACAGATGCATATATATATATATATATTTTAAACTATGAACATTACTGTGACATTACAATAAATATGAGCAGGGCCAGTGCAAGAATATTTGGCGCCCTAGGCGAACCTTTGGTCATGCACCCCCCTGTTATGTACCTACAACCCAGTGCTACCCTCCTGTCAGCAGGAGTGGCTCCAACACAGCTCTCCCTTCTTTGCTGATATTGGTTCTCGCACAGCACCCCCTTCATAAATTTGCCCATCAAATTGCTTCTTTGAATGGTAAATCAACAGTCATTGTTTTACATTCCAGTGTAACCAAACATAATAGACAACCTCAGCCCAAACAGAGAGTATTGCAAATGGCATTCTGGGAGTTTGACCATAAGAAAGTAGTTGCTTTCTTGGGTTCGTTCTTGGTTTTGGTGTGGTTTGGGATGTTTTTGGCTGATCTTAATTTTCTCTCTGAGGACAAGCAGGAATGGTCGTCTTCACACGTGGGTGACATCATCGGATGGAGCCCGGCACAGAACTTTGATCTCAAAGATTCTAGAACTTTCAAAATGCCCTCCTGAGCACGTGCAGCTGAACTTATCACCCTGCCCCCTAGGTGGATCCCTCAGCCTCTTTTTTTTTTTTTTCCCCGCGGAGTTGTGTGATCGTGGGAGCCGTGTGAATCATGGTATTCAGCTTTGCTTTCTCCTCACACTTTTTGTAAGTAATTTGTTCTAGCGCTGCTGCTATTTTTCTTTCCTTTACCTTATGGTAGTTTTTAGTTTCTTTTCCTTTTTTCTCTTCTTTCCATTGTCTGCCATCCGCATGGCAGGCCTTAGTCGCTGTGCAGTCTGGCAGTCTATTTCTATCTCTTATTTAAAAAAAAAAAAAAAAAAAATACTGCACCTGCAACTTAGTATGTGTCCTCTCCTTGCTCTGATTGGTTTTGTACCTTTGTCAGGTGCTGGCACGACTGACTGAATGCAGTCTATGGGTGATCCGTTTAGGCCGCTGAGCCTGGGGACTCACCTGAGTTCTACCCAGGCAGGAGTTCCATGTCGTTTCACCAATCGATCGGCATCGATGGAGGTTGACAGTGCAGAGATCGAGGACCACGCTGTTTCTGTGTGTGGGAGAGCTCATCCTCCCCACATTCAAACGAACTAGTCTTCATGGGCAAGAGACCTGGACGATATAGCTTCCCCTCCTGCTTGCCAGTATGGCAATGCAGTCTCTTTTTGTGAAAAAGGGTGAGAAGGAGTCTGAGCAAGCAGCTTGCTGCCACACCCTTGGTGCCATGCCCAGTAACAGTTGCCCGTGCATATCTGTGACCAGCACACCGTTGATCTGACACATCGATGTCAGCACCACCTCGGGGACCAGGACTGCCATTGAGCGCCATGGTCACCCTTGACACCATCGAGGTGCTGGGGTGCCCTCAATGCCATTGGGGTGCATGACCGCCCTTGATGCCATAAGGGCCTTCTGTACTGTAGGCATCTGTGGACGTGGAGTCTCAATGCACTGGCGTAAATCAAGCGCTTTGGGCCTCGATGTGGCAGAGTAGTAGCACTGATCTCTAGTGTCTGGGACCAGGTCTGCCATCAAGCGCCATGGTCCCCCTCAATGTCATTGGAGCTGCCCTCGATGTCGATGCCGTAGTGCCCTCGATGCTTTGGTGCCATCAATGCTCTCCATGCCTCGGTGACTTTGATGCCCTCAATCCCATCAAAGTGTGTGAGTGGCCCCTTTCGATGCCATCGAGGTGCGTGATCTCGATGCAGCCCTCGATGTCGAGGGGCGTGGCCTCGATGCCGCCCTTGATGCTGTCGAGGTGTGTGGCTGCCATGGAGGCCTTCGGGCATGTTGGCCACTGATGCCTTTTGTTGCCATTCTTGAAAATTTTGAACACCACCACCAAGGCACTGTGATTGCCATTGAGCACCTTGGTCATCCACAAGGTCGTCGACCGCCAGGGCTCTTGAGAGCCCTCAAGTGCCACTGAAGCCCTCTAGCGACAGGGATATTGGCCTTGAACAGATCGAGCACCAGGATCACCATTTACTCAAGACAGCCTGGTACACCGATGCTTACAGATATGTAGTGGTCTAGTGCCTTCGAGGCGTCTTGGCGGTGTCCTGACTGGACATTGAGGGGCATTGTGCTGTTGCATTACTGGCCTACGGTGATCCGGCACCATGGATGCTGATGATCTCAGGTGCCCTGAGCTGCTGGGATCAGAGGGCATCGGAGGCCCTACCTGGATTCGTGCACCATTGGTGTTAAGGAGCGCTAGTGAGGCTATCATCAGGCATAGCCACTGGCAAAGGACACCATCGAGCTTGCAGCATTGACGTCCTCAAACGGATAGGTGAGCCAAGGGGAATAGTTGATTGCACTGGCAGTCATTGGTTCCTCTGGGCACCAATGAGGCATGTTGGGACTGCAGAGCCTCTGCAGGTGCCTTGGTTCCACTGGTCCATCGATGCCTTCGGGCACTGGGGTCTCTATTGGTGCCACTGGGCTGTTGAGGTCCAAGGGCGCCTGTGGTGCCAGGGATAACGCTATATACCATCAAACTGATCAAGATTCGGTTAAGTGCTATTGAAGCCCTGGGTGCAGCGTCGTTTGATGCCCTTGATGTGATCCATCATTGATGAACATGAAAGCGCTATGGGCACCGTAACCCGTGTGGGCACCAGTGAACGCGGTTGGATGCCGCATGGTACAACTGCAGAGCACCATGGCCACCATTGGTCGCCATGGACTTCGCTGCTGTCGTTCCCTGAGGGGAACAGCTGTTAGCCATTCCTGATGCAGTTTCACGGGCTGTGTCCAGCCTCCAGGAGCGTTATCAGGTACTGGAGGAGGCAACACCATAGAACGTCACCCACCATTATGCCCTACCCAGAGCCTCAGGGGGGTACTGGGGATGCCATAGTCATACTGTTCCTATGCACTCCACTAGGAGTTACAGTGACAGTGGAGCGCAATATGAGCGGTCTGGTACATCAAGGCATCTACTCCAAGCGCCTCGGGCAATGGCAGGCAGCATCCTCCCTGTCTGTGCACTTCTCTGCCATCGTCGTGTCACGTTCTCAGCCTCCTCGTCAGTTCTGCACCACAAAGTACTGGGGAGCACTGGTGAAGGAGTCATCACACATTCTGTGCTTTGCCTTTTGGCAGCGCACAGCCACCAACTCTAGCCCTTGGGCCTTGCTGTGTTGTGTGATTCTACCCACAAGCACGGCGAGTCGGCTCATAGGTGTGCCCCCGTCCATAGGATGGGATACCACTGTATGAATATTGGCCAGTATTCTTTTACAGCGGAGGGTACTATTCTCCAGTTGCCCTCTACATTGTGGGCGTGTGTGGTTGTTTCCCTCGTGGCAAACACAACAGGTTGTGCGCCACAGCCATAGGACTGACCTAGGACTGCATTCCTGGTCAGAAGACACCAAAAAGGTAGTGTTGGGAGTCGTTTTCCTCCTCAGAAGAGGAATTCATTTAAAATTGTTTGTATACTGCCTTTACAATAAAAAATTAGTCAAAACAATTTATAGTAAAACATCCATAAAATTGGTCAAAAAAACGGTTAACATTAACATATATACATAAAGTAGATAAAACCAGAAAAACGTTAAAATAAACTAACAAAACATAAAAGAAAAAAAAGTAACTGACCATGGCTAGAGTTGAATTAGGTAAGTTGTGAGATATAGGAGTTGAAAGCTCTAGAAAACAAGTTTTTATGTTTTTCTTGAAATCTTTGGAGCTGGTAATTTGATGTAATGAATCAGGTAAGGAGTTCCAAAGTGAAAGACCAGCGACAGAAAAGGCTCGTTTCCTGATGTCCAAACTAACTAAACAAATGGACAAAATGTTAAGGAGGTTTTTGTTTAAGGTTCGAAGCTGTCTAGTGGTTGTACATATGGAGGGCGGAGCATAACCAGATAGAGGATCGGTTATGTATAAGTGAGTGAATGATAGGTATGATTTTATATTGAATTCCGAAACTAATCGGAATCCAGTGTAGGGAATATTGTATGGGGGTTTTGTGATTTTTATAAAGAAAAAGCAGTTAAAATACGAGCGTCCGAACTTTGAATCAATTGAAAAGGTCGAAGGGAAGAGTCAGGAAGACCAAGGTAAAGAGCGTTACAGTAATCAAGACCAGAGAAAATTAAAGCATGAAGAACGGTATGGAAATCATGAAAGAAAAGAAGAGGGCGAAGGCAAAAGGGAGAGAGGTGGTGCTTTCAGCACTGTGCTATTTCCCACTTTATCCTGCTCGGACACTCTATAGCTAGGGACTCACCCATGTGTGAGGACTACCATCCTGCTTATCCTCTGAGGAAGCAGAGTTGCTTACCTGTAACAGGTGTTCTCCAAGGACAGCGAGATGTTACTCCTCGCAAAACCCACCCGCCTCCCCTGGGAGTTGGTTTCTCCATGTATGAGCTATATCATGGACTGAGGGACTCTGCCTAGGGGGGCAGGGTGATGACTACAGCTGCACATGCTCAGTAGGGCACGTTTGAGATCAAAGTTCCATGCCGGGCTCCATCCGATGACATCGCCCATGCGTGAGGACTAACATCCTGCTGTCTTCGGAGAACACTGTTACAGGTAAGCAACTCTGCTTTCTTGTTTGCTTGATTGTATTTCACAGGCAGAGCAAGCTGCTGTCCAATCCGAGTTTGAAGGCTACAAAGTTCGTGTTCACAATGTTTTGAAACAACAAAAGAACAAATCTGCTTCTCAGCTTGAAAACGAGACAGTCAAACAAGAGAGGTAAAGGACATGGGCAAGAGATCTCCTGCACTTCAGTTTAGCCAGCTCAGATGGTTTTACTTTCCCTGCTCCCGTACCCCAGAAGGAGAAATTAAGCTGTCTGTAACTTGCAGGAATTAGAAGTTACCTCCCTACTGGCTTCTCAGAAGGCTTATACGGGCCAATGCAATATCGGCACGCATAAAACAGGCACTCGTGATTGCGCGCCCGCTCTCCTAACACGCACTGATCCACCGTTCCTGGGCACCCAATTTAATATGTAAATGGGCTGCCATGGTAAAAAAAAAAAAAAAAGGCGCTAGAGGAATCTCCTTGGCATCCGGCGCCCAGGAGAGGTGGCCGTCAGTGAGGTTTAAGAAACAGATACTCATTTTACGAGCACTGGCGACATTTTTTTTTTTTAATTTTTTTCCCCTTACTCCTTTTTTCAGTTCCTCCAACTTAATATCTCCGCGATATTAAGTTGGAGGAACCAGAGAAAAGCAGTACTATCTGCTTTTCTGTTTACTTTAGGAGCTCCTCAGGAATTAATGCCTGCTCCGGGGCAGATGTTAAATTTTGAGAATAAAAATGTGCATGTTGGATACACTTTTTTTTTTTTTTTGCATAGATGGGTAATAGCTAATAGCCTCACCAACGTGAATTTACATGTGATAAGCACTGTTAGCCACATGCTGGTTTGGACATGCATTTTGTACACACTAATCCCCTTATTGCATAATGAAATTAGTCCATGCTAGGTGCCACTGGTTTGTTTTTTTTGGGTTTTTTTCATCTGCATTGGAGGGTAGGCAACTTTTAAAGAGTTTTTACCCATGAGTAAGCTCCCATTTTACCTATGGAAATCCCTTTAAAAATTGCCCCCAAAATAGAGATCAGATAAATTTTCTAAGATTAATTAAGGTAGTTTTGTGGCCTGGTAAATTGGATGACCCATAATATGAATATTAGCAATCTTAGCATTTCATCAGTTTTATTTTATATTTCTTGAAGAGAGCACATGGAAATGAAGATGGAACAATTAAAAGCAAAACTGCAAGATACCCAGCAGAATCTGCATATTAACGTGACCGAGCTGCAGACATTACAAATGGAGCATGATACTCTACTGGACAGACACAACAAGATGCTGCAGGAAACAGTGGCTAAGGAGGCGGAACTCCGAGAGAAGTGAGGCCCTTTAATGTTCAAATGTAAAACGTCAGCATTGTCCAGCTAACGTAGCTGGTTAACTTTAGGACTTCCAAAGAAATATAGAAATGACGGTAGAAAAATACCAATTGGCCCATCCAGTCTGCCCATTAAGCTCCCATGCTTATTTTCCCATACTTATCTGTTTCATCGACCACCAAGTTCAGGGCCTTTGTTGGTAACTGTCTGATCCAAATTTCCTGCCACCCCCTGTCAGTGATGCAGAGAGTAATGTTGGAGGTGCATCAAAGGTGAGCATAAGGCTTATGGTTAAGGGTAGTAACAGCCGCATCAAGCAAGTTACCCCGATGCTTGTTTACCCAGACTGCATAGATGAATGCCTTGTTGATCTGTGCCGTCTGGGTAAACTGTTCTAAAGATCGCTGGGTAAACTTCTCCAGCTAACTTTGATAGTTGGGTATATTCAGCGGCGTGTCGAGCTGCTGAATTTCCCAGCTAAGTCAGCCGGAGAAGTTTACCCAGTTAACTTTGCAAGTCACCCAGTGGCTAAAAATGGACCTCAAAGTTTTCTGGGTAAATGTATTCGAATAACTCTAGACCTGTTCTCCACCATGACCAGACTTGCCTGGCTGAGTTTAAACCCCCTCCTCTGGAACGCCCTCACGCCAGATAATGACAAACTTATCGGCCCAGTGGAGGTGGATATTTAAACCTTTGGATTGTCCAGCTAAGTCCCGAATTTATTTATTTTATTTAACATGTTTTGTATACCATCATTCGGTTTCGCCATCAGAACAGTTTACAGTGGTCATATTAATGACATTATGTTACACAATTAAGTAAACACAGTTATATGATGATATGTCGTTGTACATTGTCTTAGAAGTTCTTATGTTGGCCATAGTGTTGCGTTGGGTGGGAGTCTGGTGGTATTGATGGGAGAGTTGATTTGCGTAGGCTCTGGTGAAAAGCCAGGTTTAGCCAGACAAACCCTTTATAATAATGGATCCCAAGAAGTTCCAGTTTGGGGAAGCAGCTTTTTTTGTTGATTTATTTGTCCGACCTTTTTCCCCACTATGTTAATGTTTCAGACTCTGTACGGTTCAGTCTGAGAACATGGTTTTGAAGTCAGAGCAGGCGCAGACTGTGAGCCAGCTGACGGCTCAGAATGAAGCTCTTCGGAACAGCTTCAGGGACCAAGTGCGGCAACTTCAAGAAGATCACAGGAAGACCATGGAGAGCTTGCAAGAGCAACTGTCCAAAGTAGAAACTCAACTTTTCCAGCTCAAGAGCGAACCTAGTATCACAAGTAAGTATGGGTGCTACGGACAGACCAGACCATCCTTGGCTTTGGTTCTGAGTTTTTATACATGGATGCTGTTGGTAACACACATTCTTTGAAATTTTTCGTACTTCTAAATACCCTTTTCAACCTTAGTGGGGCATAACAGTACCTTTGCAGAGAATGACTTACAGAACATCAGATGGGGGTTTCTTTTGATTGTGTATCAAATGAGATTTTCATCGAGAAGGTTAAGTTAAGAGATTTTTTTGAGTCTGAAAAGTAGTGATCAGGAAATGCTTTAAGATTCCCTACTGTAGTAGTTTGAGGCCCTCTCGTTTTTATTGAGGCCTTAATCATTTGCGTTTGACAGATACAGTATCTGTAAGACCTTTTGCAGGTAAAAATTAAGGGCCTGGTATTTTAAGGTTTTTTTTTTCCCATTCTATGTCTATGAATCAAAAATCCTCAGTAAATTGGACTCTTAGGAGTGAATTTTCAAAGGAGTTAGATGCATAAAAGTAGCATAGGTCATAGCAATTTTCAAAATGTCTTATGCGCATAAATCCTTTTGAAAATTTCCTCCTTAGAGTGGGCACATGGTAATACATGCAAACAAATGGTTAAATTAGCGGCCACCATGAACAAATTTGTATACTGTGTTGCACATGAGAACCTTTTTGTGCGCACAGCTCGATGAGAGGTGATGGTCCCAAGTATCTTTAGGAGAAGCTGGCTTGGCATAGACCTAGTCGTATGCTCCAGTCTTTGCAGGATAGCTACAGCTTCCTCTAGAAAATTGCACCATAAGCAGTACTTCGATCAAGCCTTTTCTACAATAGTTCCTCAGGTTTGGAACGATTTGCCTCTTCAGGTTACATCTGAATTAAACTGTCAAACTTTGCAAGCAAGTGTGAAGGTATGGTTGATGGTTTAATGAGGGCTCCCCTGGTAGGGTTCATTTCTAGTTCTGAGTATTGGCAGCATTTTCAGTTCAGTGTTTTATCTTTTTAGTCTTATTTTTGTTTTATGAGTTGGTTTTAGCTTTGTATAGTATGTTTGCTTTTTCAATTATTTGTGATTCTGTTTTAATAAGGAGTATGTTGATGTAAACCACTTTTATTGTATTTATTGATTATGCGGTATATTGTTAGTGGGAACATTGTTTTTAAGTTCATCACATATTGCAACCCCAGAATAATCTTTTTTTTTTTTTTTTTTGCTTATCAACACCTTAGCCTCTCCTCCAGCCTTCACCAAATTCCTTAATATTCCCCATACATGACTGATTTATCTATTTTTTTTTTTAAATCTAAAACAAGGGGTGGCTGGTTCCCTGAACAAGTTTGATCTGTGTGAGGGAGGATCAAACGGATTTCTCTAGTGAATAAGGTTGATTTTGAGTGATTGAAATTTTTAAAGATCCTAAATGATTAAAGCAAGATATCAGCTTTCATTTCAAAGCATTTCCTCAGAAGGAAAGGGGTTTTCTTAAGTGATGTGAGCTTAGGATACCCAGTTTTTTAAAGGATTTTCCCTACCCTGTACATATAGTACAGGGTAGGAAAATGTAATCTGCTTTGAAGTGTCTGAAAGATGAAATATCAAATAAATGTTTCTTCTTTGTGTTACTCACATCCACATACTGCAGGAATATCACCATCTTACAAGTGAAATCTCAAAAGCTTCACTCATTAATGGCTGAATAGTCAAAGGACATAAATCGGGTTTACAGAAAAGTACTGATCCTTGCAAGCATATAATACATGCAAATTGGTCAATTTGGGTAGCTATCCTTTCTTAAACAAAGAGAGAGTTTAACTAAACCTCAAAATTATCATCATCATGTTTCAAGTAAAATACAAACACCTTATATAATAATTAGCTGCTAGTGGAAAGATGTCGAGTAATCCTGTTAAAACTAAGAGCATGAAGAGGAGAGAGAAAAAAAAGCAAGTCTGAAAGGTTTGTGATTGAATTGTGTTCATGAGATATTGGCACATTCTTTGTTCAAAGTTTCATTCCCAGTGACACAGAATCTGCTTGCAGTTTACACAGTCATAACGTTTAAATAAGCAATTTCGGGCCTTGTGTTACATACTGCACCCTGGTGATTTGCTTTGTAAAACAACTCTACAACCTATTTTCTAGTCTGCTAGTCGTTAGCTTTGTAGAATAAACACTCATCAGCAATCAAAGCGATGCCGTCCTCGCATACCTTGCTCTCTAAACAAGATCACTTGCAGTGGTCGGTTGTTTGCCCAACTGAGCAGTGTGCATTTACCTACAATGGGTCTTCAAAAAGGACTTGTTCCTATGTGCCTCTGGGAAAAATCTCTATTGAATAAGGCCCAGTGTGCTCCCAGTAGGTCACGATGCCCCAGCATTTACCATCAGCTTTGTAACGCCACTAATGTTATGATTTGTACTGGATTGTACTAGAGGAGTTCATGCAGAAATATTGTGAATCTAGTAAAAAAAAAAAAAAAGCTGTTACGAGAGCTTAGTGAAGTTGTCTGCATCTGAAAAAATATCTGTCACATCTGGAGAAAGAAGATTGTGAGATCTGGAAAGTTTCATGTATTGCAATAGCCTTTCTGATAAAGTCTATTGAGACTTCTGTATCTAAAAAAAAAACCCCAAACAAACCTGAAAAATGTACAGCTTGTAAAGGTGTCTTGACCGATGGATGTTCTTATCAAAACAAGAGAGAAAATCTATTTTTACTTTACAAAGACTTTGTGGATCTAATACACAATGATAAACAAACGGCGTTTAATAGTTCACACTTTTTCATTGATAGCCGAAGGCAAGTTAAATTCAGTTACTGGTTTTATTTAATGCAATCTGTACCTGAGGTAATGGAGGGTGAAGCGACTTTCCCGAGGTTACAAGGAGAATGGGTGGGATTTGAACCCTGACTCCCCTGGTTCTCAGCCTGCTGCTCTAACCACTAGCCTATCTTCCCCTGTCAGTCTTTCTTGAGGAGGACAGATTTCAAAGTGATTTACTCGCATAAAAAGTGTTTTCTTGTCTTAATTAGCCGTCTAAAAATGGCCTTCCCTCAGTGCAGCTAAAAGTCCATACTTTCTCCCACAATGCCGCATCGAGCGGGGGCGTTGCCGGGACCCTGGTTAGATCAGAGAGAGGAATAGTCTGCATGTTTGTTGTGCGCTCTTTTCCAGCAAAAATCTACCCGCAGAGAAAGTGGATGCCAGTGATCACAGGTCTTGTATCCACAGTCAGTTTCTCAAAGCAAAAGTAAGGGCGGGCTTTTGCTTTGAAAATTGCTGCAATAGCCATCCCTAAAAAGTACACAGTCTTTGTCCCAACACCGAAAGTTTGAAAATTGTCCTCATCATAAAAAAAAAAGTGCATCTCATGTTAGTTTGTGTGTTTCTGTTACTGAACATTTCCTCCTGCTCCTTTCTTCTTCCAGCTCAGTCAGAACCAGGGTTGGGGATCCTGGCCTCATGAGCCTTTCCCCTGTTTTATCTCCCCCTGACTGTTCTCATTTTTGGTCATCGCAGCAATGGGGGTGGACTCAGGAGCCCTGTATTTTGTGTTGTAAATCCAGCCATTAGGTGCTCCCCTTGAGCAATGACTCCTCCCTTCCCCCGAAGAGCTGTGAGTGCTGCTTCCGCAGCAGCATCCCCTGCCAACCTGGGCATGGAAGACCCTGACACAGGGATCAAAGCGGGATCCATCCGCATGGCAGTGCACAGCACCGCCACCAGGTCAGCCCAACAATACCTTTTTCCTGTAACTTGTGCTTAAATTTATCCTCTTCTAGACAGAGACCTTTCATATGCTGAAGCTAACTCCAGAAAGTTCTTGTCGTCATGTTTTATAGCTCTCTCCATGTGGATTTAATATGAAAAATACTGACTTGCGTTACATTATTGCCATGATGGATTTAGCAGCTTGAACACACTTTCAATAAAGGTCACTAGGAAATTGCATCCAATCTGAATACAGAGATTGTGGGCTTTGAGACAGTTTGCTAGGAGAATTTGGAAGGTTCTCGATTCACATCCTGTGGTCTTGTTTCATAATCGTCTGTTCAGTTTCAGATGACTTGGCACCTGATCCAGTACAATTATTATAATTTTTCCAAAAAAGAAAACTTACAGTAAAATACTAAGCACACATGCAAATATCAGGAATCCGAAAAAGAAGGAAAAATATAACTGACAAATGTTTGGAATTTACAGCTTCATTGCGTCTACGCTTTTCCAGTGGGCCTGCTAATGGGTCCGTAGATGCTTTTCGATCTAGCATACTAAGTTTGAGTGCATCGATTTAAATGTGTTTACTGGCCATTCCTAGTTTATCTAAACACTTAAAAATGATATACGTGCATTCCTTTCAGGTTCTGCATCTTCCCACCAGCCAATGAAGAATTTGCGAGACAGAAGAAACCCTGACCTGCCGCCTCTTGATATGTACAAGGTGGCTAGAGAAGAGGGAGAAGGGATGGAAACAACCGAAACAGAGTCTCTGTCATCCACCAGTACCCATGTACCATCTTTAGAACAGCTGCTTAACTCTCCTGAAGCAAAGTTGGGTATGTCAGATTGTTGAATGTTTCCCTTTGGTTACTTAAGAGGAGCAGAAAAACTGAGTAGCCCATTTGGCTGCCTTTGGGATGTAAAACCTGTTACTGCTAGATCACCAAGTCACATCGTCGTGTTTTGATCTATTATTGAGTGAAAGGTTTCGGGTGAGTTCTGCCGAACAGGTGCCCATATCACTGATGGTATACCCGGAGGTTGTTGGGTATTATGGAACTGCTTGTATGGCAGTAGCTGGGCAAAGTATAATAGGGCTTTTTTTTCTAGGATTATTCCAATAACTGATCCCCTCCGTAAATAGGTTGGAGTCCCAATTCTGTTGTTTTATTTCTTTTCGCAATCCAATGAATTCTCAGGATCTTTTCACATCCCAGCTCTTCGACTCCTTGTGTAGTTGGTTCTTCACAACATCTCTGGTTATCATAATTTAAGTCTAAAAAGGTCAATTCCTCTTCCTCCCCAGTTTTATAGTTTCCCATGAATGACCTCTTTGCAACTTCTTACCACTTGACCGAGAGCATAGATGAGGAATCTGACCCTGAGGCTGAAACATCTGTGCCATTTCACTGATTAGCTAGCAAGAGGTGTTTGTAGCAAATGCCGCTGTTATCCTTACTTCTGTTGTCCAGACCTTTAACCTTTTTCCACCGAATCACAGCTCTTAATGACAGACGAGAATCAGAATTGCTTCCATATGTGTGCATTTCTATATATATTGTATGATATTGCCTTCAAGCTCCTGGGCTGATTTTCTTAACCTTACTAGTGATCCACTAGATTAAAAAAAAAAAGTATGGTAAAACATTGCTTTTTATTTTTTGAAAACATTGCAGAGCCTCCTCAGTGGCAGCCAGACTTTTCCAAAGAAGAATTAGTCCAAAAGCTAAATACAACAGCAAAGAGCGTTGATCATTTGAACGGGCTGCTTCATGAGACTGAAGCGACCAATGCAATTCTGATGGAACAGATTACGGTAAGTGCATGATTGAGGTCAGTAGGCGCCATTCCTAGAAGATGAAATATCCTGGTTACCTAAATATTTTCACTTGCACCCATCCAGGTGCCACGGTAGTGTGCACAGAATCTGTTGATCCGCAATCCAGAATGTCTAGTTCACGCCATTTAACAGTCATTAAAATAGCATTACTTCAACAGCTAATTACACTTCAATAATTTGGTTTTATGCTGCACATTTGTTCAACACTGATGTGTTTTCAGTATATCAGAAACATGCTTAAAGCCACCTCTTGGGAGTAGAAAGTCTTGACTTCCCGTTTAAGATGTCTTAGCTGTATGACAGTTTCTACAGGAGGAGGAAGAAAATTTTATTCCTTGTATGTACCCAGACCAGTCCTGTTTGTCCTTGTTCTCGCTTCAAGGGGAATCGAAGATTCCGAGGGCCAAGACCCTCAGATCCGGCTCTGAGACAAGTCTCTACTCGACAACCATCTTTGTTTCAGTCCTTTCGAGGTCGTTGACCTGGCAGGGACAGATCCTCCCAGGGAGGCAGTGGCGCCAAGTCCTCTCAATGAGGCAAGGCTGGTCCACTCTTCAGTTCTGCAGATAGGAGGACGCCTATCTCTCTCTTACGAGGAGTGGATCAAGATCAGGTCAGACCAGTGGGTCTTGATAAGCCATGGTTAAGCTTTAGAGACAGATTTCTTGTGACTCCCTGCTCGTATCGACGCAAGGAACTCGCGGTGAGGACCACCACTGGCCATCTGCATCAGTTGGGAGCCATTGTCCCCATCCCTCAAGACAAACGAGGATCCGGACGCTACTCCATTTACTTCATCATTTCAAAGAAGGAAAGCATGTTCTGCCCAATCCTGGACTTAAAGAAGGTGAACGTGGCACTGAAGGTTCCGCAGTTCTGAATGGAGACGTTGCGCTCCGTGATTGCGGCTGCCCACAAAGGGGAGTTTCTGGCCTCTCTGGATTTGACTGAGGCGTATCTGCACATCGGAATCTGATCGGATCACCAACGATATCTGAGGTTCATGATTCTGGGCGATCACTTTCAGTTGTGCGCTCTTCCCTTCAGTCTACCTATGACGCCCAGGACTTTCACCAAGGCTCTCTGAAGGGAGGGCATCCTAGTTCATCCCTATCTGGACGACTGGTTGATTCAAGCGAAGTTGGAATCTCTGTGTTGAACGGCAGTAGATTTGGTCCTCAGTTGTCTCCGATCGCTAGGGTGGATCTACAATTTAGCCAAGATTCATCTGGTTCCTTCCCAGAGTCTGGAATTCCAGGGGGTGCTTTTTGACACGAGGACAGGGAAAGTCTTCCTTACCAAGCAGCGCATTGCCAAGCTTCAGGCTCAGGTTCGGGAGTTGTTAGCCAAGCGGGTTTCCAGTCTGGGATTATTTACAAGTGCTCGGGTCTATGGCTTCTACCTTGGAGTTGGTACCCTGGGCTTTTGCTCACATGAGGCCTCTGAAATCAGCCTTACTGTCTCACTGGGACCCAATGTCGGAGCATTATCAGCTACCTCTCCCTCTCCCAGAACCTGTATGGTCCAGTCTCTCATGGTGGCTCCGCCGAGACAAGTTGAGTTGCAGCGTGGACCTTGATGTTCCAGTCTGGACGGTCGTTATTACCGATGCCAGTCTTTTTGGCTGGGGAGCGTATGTCAGCATCAGTCGATGCAAGGCCTTTGGTCCCCGGAGGAAGCTTCCTGGTCCATCAATCGGCTAGAGACCAGGGCGGTATGTCTGGCCTTGCTTACATTTCTCTCTTTAGTGAGGGGCCGGTTGGTGAGGATCTTGTCAGATAACACGACAGCAGTGGCCTATATCCAACTGCCAGGGAGGCACCGAGTCATTTCGTGGCTCAGGAGGCTCGGCTTCTGGTGGAGTGAGCAGAGCAGCATCTGGAGCATCTGGCAGTCTCACACATAGCGGGCTCGGACAATGTGCAAGCAGATTTTCTAAGTCACCAGCAGCTGGATCTTGGGGAATGGGAGCTGCCCGAGGAGGTGGTGTCCTTCTTCATTTGTCATCAGTGGGGAACTCCTTGCGTGGACTTAATGGCAACCTTCCAAAATGCCAAGACTCCACGTTTCTTCAGTCAGCAGAGAGAGAGGAGCAGAGGGAGTAGACGCCTTGGTCCTGCTTTGACTGACGGACGTTCTGATGTATGTGTTTCCTCCCTGGTCTCTGGTGGGCAAAATTCTCCGGAGAACAGAGGCTCATCTGGGACCAGTGATTCTGGTGGCGCTGGAGTGGCCGTGCCAACCATGGCTTGCAGACTTAATCAACCTAGCGGTGGACGGTCCTCTTCGACTTGCCCATCTACCGAACGTACTGCGTCAGGGACCAGTTTGTTTCGATCAGGCTGATCAATTCTGTCTAGCTGCTTGGCTTTTGAAAGGTGGCATCTGAAGGAAAAAGGTTGTTCAGATGCGGTCATTTGCTACGCTCTTGCAATCTCTATCCTATGTGAGGGTGTGGAGTGTTTTTGATTTCTGGTGTTCCGGCTGGAAGGTGAACCCCAGAAGAGCATCTGTGCACCATATTTTGGCCTGCCTTCAGGATGGTTTGGCAAAAGGGCTGGCCTTCAATTCACTTAATGTTCAAGTGGCGGTGCTAGGTTGCTTCCAAGACTAGGTTCCTGGCGCATCGCTTTCGGCACATCTGGGCGTTGTACGTTTTCTTCGAGGTGTGAAGCACCTGCGCCCTCCCATTCGACAGCCGAGCCGGTCTTGGATCCTTAATGTGGTCTTGCAAAGCCTCTGTGCGCCCCCCTTCGAGCCTCTGTGGCATGTGACTATAAAAGATCTCACTTTGAAAGTGGTCTTGTTGGTGGCTATCTGTTCGGCACTCAGAATTTGCAAACTTCAAGCTCTTTCCTGCAGTGAGCCCTTTTTGAGAATCTCGGACGAGGGGATTTCCTTACGGACTGTGCCTTCTTTCTTGCCCAAAGTGGTGTCCTCCTTTCACGTTAATCAGTTGGTGGAGCTCCCATCCTTCTCAAACTTAGATCCGGCTGCAGCGCACACTAGAGGTTTGCGTTGCCTAGACGTCAAACGAGCCTTGCTGAGATACTTGGAGGTCACAAATAATTTCTGCATGTCAGATCACCTTTTTATGTTGCGGAGCAGTCCCAAGAAAGGGCATAAGGCGTCAAAAGCGACTATTGTGAGGTGCGATTAATTCCACACATACTTGTCAGGGTTGCCCGATTCTGGAAAGTCTCCGGGCGCATTCTTCTTGCTGACAGGCAGCCTCTTGGGCAGAGTGTCCATGCGTCTCTCAGTAGATCTGTAGGGCGGCTATGTGGAAGTCATTGCACACCTTTGCCAGACATTATCGCTTAGATGTCCAGTCCCCAGGGGCTGGAAATTTTGGCATGAATGTGCTGCGAGCGGGACTCTACCAGTCCCACCCTACTTAGGGAAGCTTTGGTACATCCCAGGAGTCTGGACTGATCTGGGTACGAACAGGGAAAGGAAAATTTGGTACTTACCTGCTAATTTTCGTTCCTATAGTACACAGATCAGTCCAGAGTCCCGCCCTTGATTAGCAAAGGGTATTGGGAGAGTACGCTCGATCTGTCTGTTTTGCTGTATGGTCTATGAAGAAGCACAGGGTTTGTTGATCCCACACAGGTGTTTGGTGTGAGGGCGTTTTGTTGTTGCCTGTTTTATGGTTATCCTCTTCCCCCTGTTCATTTAGGGGAGTAGGCATAATTACTTGATTCTTCTTTATATTTCTGGCTTGGGTACAGTTTAATACCGAGGGGACTGCAGGAGGCAACCTTGTCTTAAGTGTCAGTGTCAGTAAAACGTTCTCTGTCTCCATCTGCTGGAGGGGAGGCAAAACCCAGGACTGAACTGATCTGTAGAGGTGCAGGAACGGAAATTAGCAGGTAAGAATCAATTTTCCTTTAATGTTAGGATTTTCTAATTACGATTGAACCTGGGAAGATAAACGTACTCTGGCCAGGATTATGCCGTCTGTGAAGGAGAATAGGATTTGAATTGACTGGTTTCAGGTGCTCTCTTGGCAGACACGTCGGCACTCCATCTACTAGTCTGCACTATACTTCTGGTTCAAAATCTCTATGAATGAATAATAGAAAACCTAGAAGGTATAAAAAAACATCCTAAAACGGACACTCCTGTTTCTGAGCTCACTCATGCTCAGGAAAGCGCTTGACTGCAGAATAAAGCTTAAAAAAAAAAAAAAAGTAACATATTATATAAAATAAGTCATTTTAGAATAAAGAATGTGATTCTTTGGAGATTGATATCAGAAATACATCTGAAAGCCCAGTGGGTGAGCTTGATATTGCAAGTGAAGGATCCATCTATTTATTTAGCTCTTTAAAAGGTTTGCATTGTTTGTTTTAGAAAATCAGCGCGCGCACACGCACACACACGCACACACACGCACACACACACACACACACACACACACAGTTATATCTAGTGTAACAGCAGGACCACATTGTATAATTACTGTATATTGCATAAGCAGCCGTTGAAATGTATTGCTTTGGAAGCAGTAGGATACCTTGAATGCAATCAAAATTCACAAATGTCATAACACGGAGTTTCACTCTGTGACCCGACACATCCCTTTCCTCCCATCATCTCCTGCCTTAACTTCAATAGAGCAACGCTAGCAGTTTTATTTGGATAGATTGTTTACACATTGCAAATAAGCCCCCCCCACCTCGATTTTAAAGATGTCAATTCATTTGAAATTCATGGGGGTCGCCACTCTCAGGGTCAGGTCTGCAAACCCCCTTGCCCCAGCCCCCACTCTAGCTGGGGCAACCGGGGGAGGTTTGACCTGTCCAGCTTGGATGCTGGCACTCGTTCCACCTGGCAAGTGCCAGGCATCACTGAAAGGTTTGCTACTGAAACCAGTGACCGTGGTTCCCACCCTGATCCCCCCCCCCCCCCATGCTTCCCTGCATCATGTCCGCAGCCTACAAACCGCCATTCTGAATGTTAGAAGGCACGGTTCCTGTCGGAGATTTGGTGGGATGGAGATCCATAGCGATGGTCCTGCTGTAGAGAAGGCCCGGTCTCTAAAAGTTATGTTTATCTGCATCTATTGAGTCTCCGTGGTATGCAAATGTATCTCATGCATATTCATTGTGGATCTCCTGAGAACCCGACTGGCTGGGTTGGGAAGCCCTGCTCTAAAGCATTTTGTTCTCAAACCAGTCCTCGGGACAAATAACTACGCCAGCCAGGTTTTCGGGATAGCCGCAATAAATAAGCATGAAATAGGTTTGCATATAATGGAGGCAGTGCAGGTTCGTTGTGGCTATCCCGAAAACCTGGCTGGCCAGGTGTGTCCCAACGACTGGGCTGAAAACTGCTCTAAAGCATTCGCCGCTTATTATCCAGAAGAAAAAAAAAAAAAGCACATTCTGCTTTGCATAGGGAGGAAACGGGACAGGACGTTTCCTGTTTTCTTTGGAATGCCAAAGGAAGTTTTGTTTAATTTTCAAAGCTAATTTTAAGCCAACCCCAGTCCCAGGCCCCCCACCCCCCCCACCAAAAGCTGGCATTCTACATTTGGGGAAAAAAACCCCATCCTCCCCCACCCCAGGCTGATAGTTAACTTCCCACTCCAACTCTTACCCCAGCCAGGGGCTCTTCCTAGCGCAGGAGGCAGCCTCCAGTTGCTCCTGCGCTCGCCGGGTTCGTTTTGAAAATGGCGGTAACTTAAGTCTGCCGGCGCCACTTTTTGTCACGACGGCGAAATTCTCCAACTGCAGCGGCCAGCCTGAGGCTGGTGCCCGGGTGGGTGAAACCTCGCCAGCAAGGCAGGAGCAACGGGGGAAGGGGGCGCCCTGAAACCCGGGGAAACGGTTTTAAAATGTGCAGTGCCCGAGGGCGGCTCTTCAGCAGGAAGGGGCCTGCATGCGGCATCTCTTTTCTTTTCGTTTTGTTTGCTTTTTTTTTTTTTTTTCCATTTTACAGAAATGAAACAAAAGGAAGTGAATAAGTGGGGCCGATGAAATAAAACCCGTGCTAAGATTGGAGTTGGATTTTATTTAGTGTGTGCAGTAAATTGTGGACCTGCGGATACAGCGAGCTAATGGCACGTTAATAGACCAGGTGTTAATTTTAAAAAAGCATTATTCTCCCTTACTCCGCAGCCATTTTGCATGTCATTACCTTAAAATCTGCACTAAAAAACAATTTAAAAAAAAGTTCCCCAAACTTGATTCCGCCTTTCCCTTCCTCCTTCCCTTCCTTGAATTTGGGCAACGCTGGGCTGAACAGGGCCGGATGAGTCCTTCCTCTAAGCCCGCTGAAACCTTCAAAGTAGAGCCCCAGTCGAGTTGTGTTGGATTGTGTCGGTCCGTCCGGTCCACCCTCCCCAGCCTCCTCCCTCTCACCTTAAACAAATCAGCCGGAGCCGAACTCTCACCATCCGGACCTCCCCCCTCCCCCCCCTTCATCAAAAGAAGGAAGCCTTCCAAATCCCATCGCACCCTCCACGAATCCCAGCAGGGCTGCTCTCTCTCAAGTGACAGCCGATTGGACCCTCCACTGATAGCAGACAGTGAAGGCGTGAATAGATTAAATGCCCGACACTAGTGCGGAGGGCTCAGCACGGTTTATTACATCATTGTGAGGTGTTTCTGTTGCATACATATCTGAAATGTATGGGCGTTTTTTATTTCCCATATTTTGTTGCTCTTCTTTGATTTGTTTTCATAGTATCCTAGTGCATGCAGGACTCCATTTCTATTGCATTCCTATTGTTCCCAAAGGCATTTTTTTTTTGGTTCAGTAATCAACCTGCTGTGTCGTCCTGCTCAAAATGTTTTCGGTATTGCCAGGTTTAACTGTACAGCTTTGTGATACCGTATGTCCTGCTGATAGTCTAACGTTCCTCATGACTGACAGCATCAAACATTTTCAATGAGAATAAGGAAAGTGAGACTGGTCTCCTGGTGGTTGGCAGAGCTGATAAGAGGAAGCTTGTACCATATTAGTAGTTCTCAGTTTTGCAGATTATTATTTCTTTCAGCAACAAAACACAATCTTTCATTTCAATTATTTCAACATTTTCCGTCTTGGTTACTACATCAAAGTAATTTAGCATCTCCAGTGCTTCCTACACATGTTCTTAATATTTAGGTATGCGTTCTCCAGTCTTAAGCAATGTGTCATCATCAATTTGCAGTATTTCCTGTATAGTAAAATTATTTTGTCAGGAAATTATAAATACCCCAAGTTGCAATGCCTAAAAATAAAGATCGTTACCCTTTGTGCTTATTTGTCCTTCTGCTCTTACTACTGCTGAAGCCACTGTGATATTCTAATTGCGAATTCCCTGGTCATTTATTTTTTCAGGCTGAACTTTCAGGGTTATAGATTTAGTGCCTGATTCACCAAAGAAAAGTTTTGTTTCCAGAGGCACAGAATGGAAACAGAATTTGCTGAGCGCAGCCCTTAAAGCTGCAGTGACTTTCTAGCTATGGCAAAATAGTAATTTGGTGTCAGGAGGAGAACCAGTCTGCTAAGAAGAATCACGAAGACTGGTTTCTTTTTAAGTGGTACTGTTTGAGGAGGAAAAAACATTTGTTAGCTAGTCTAGTAATTAGGAGCTAAAACAGTACTGTGCAATGATCCTGGTGTCCATCTTTATTTCAGCATGCCTTTTATTACAATTAGGTATATTTCAAATGGTATCCATTGATGGTCAGGTCAGAAGCACACAATCACAGTTTTTTAAGATATCAATATATATATATAGTACACTTAGCCTAATGTGTCTGGGGACCGGTTGAGTGCGTATGTGTGTGTGCACAGTTATATGCGCCCCTTCGGCCACCGAGCAGCATACACACACATACGTATGCTCAGCAGATTGGAGTATTGGGGGGGGGGGAGTGTTGTGGAGGGATGTCTGAGCATGCTGGGGAAGGGAGAAGTGAGTACTTGGTATCGAGCTGGTGAGGAGGGTTGGCGTGTGCTGGGGAAAGAGAGTGCTAAGAACTTTCCATTCTAGCATTTCCTCTGTTGGATTTTCAGCCGGTGTCAGCTAGGTCCTTTATATAATTTAGATTGATAGAAAACTAGAGAAACACAGAATCCAACCTTGCAATTCCCTGTTTCTGCATTGTAATACAAGGAATGGGGGAAACACTCTGTATCTGTAGTCATTGATTTCCTATACAAGATATTTTTTTTAAACACTTTGAACATGCTGGCCTAATAGTTTTGCATTCCTTCTAGAATACAAATTGTCTTCCTGCTTGCCCTAAATTCTGACTCCACTGGGAGTTACAACTATGTTACTGAAGAGCATATGCATTAAGTTAAGAAAATCATCATCTTAACGGGTGAAATAATATTTTGGAGTGACAATATTACTTGCTCAATAAGTGAGCCCGCACAGATTCTGGAAATGGGACCAGGCATCTCCGACTTGTCATGACAGTGTCTGCCCAGCCACCGTATATGTGGGGAAAGTCTGATTTAACTTAATAAAATGTCCCTTCGTCTCCCGTAGCTTCTCAAGAATGAAATAAGGAGACTTGAAAGGAACCAGGAGCGAGAAAAATCTGTTGCTAATCTGGAGTACTTGAAGAACGTCCTGCTGCAATTCATTTTTCTGAAGGCCGGGAGTGAAAGGCAGAGGCTTCTCCCTGTAATAGATACCATGCTGCATCTCAGCCCCGAGGAGAAGGGGAAGCTTGTGGAAATAACCCAAGGTATGTCAAACACACCCTGCACTCTGAAAAGTGTTCTCTTTATTTTTTTTTTAAGCAAAACCTTCTTTGGCATTTTGCTTTGTGATATACGAGTGATTAATTTTCTGAGAGCGCGTCTTTTAAATAAATAGACTAATTAATGAACTTTTTCTGGTGTGCTGTAAAAGGCAGGGAAGAGCAGCAACTGTGGGAATTGATGGATTATGGTTTTTCACCTGCCTTTTTTTTTTAAGAAATTCAGTTAAAGGCAGTAAACAGCAAAATTATATTAAGTAGACCTGGTGTGGCAAGGCAGCGAGGCTTACGGGACTCACGATGAGGTATATGGGATATGTCAGTAAGTACAACAGTCCTAATGCAATACCTGCCTCACTGAAGTAGACAAATCGTGGGCTGTACTAAATATTAAGGGGGAGGCAGTTTTCAAAAAGTACCTGCATAAGAACATAAGGTTTGTCATACTGGGGCAGACCAAAGGTCTATCAAGCCCAGATTCCCGGTTCCAACAGTGGCCAATCCAAGTCACAAGTACCTGGCAGGATCCCAAAAGGTTGACACATTCCATGCTGCTTATCCCAGGGATAAATAGTGGATTTCCCCCGAGTCCACCTTAATTGTTTATGGACTTTTCCTCCAGGAACTTGTCCAAACCTTTTTTTTTAAACCATCTACATTAATAGCTTTCATCACACCCTCCAGCAACAAATTTCAGAGTTTAATTATCTGTTAAGTAAAAATATTTTCTCCTATTTGTCTTCAGTGCATTACCTAGTAATTTCATTGCATGTCCCCTGGTTTTTGTACTCTTTGAAAGAGTAAATAACCGAGTCACATTTACCAGTTCTACATCTCTCATGATCTTAAACATCTCTATCATATCCCTTCCCTCAGCCGGCTCTTCTCCAAGCTGATGAGTCTTAACTTCTTTGGCTTTTCCTCATTGATGCAAAGTCTTGGTACTTTTACCTGCAGTCTTTGCAGCAGTTTACAGCGGGGAAAACGTGTGCAAGCTCGGTCTTGGAAAACTGTCCCGGGAAAAAGGACCTGCAGAGATTTAAGACGCGCTTTTTCTGCAGGGGCTTTTTCCCAAGGAAAATAAGGTGCCTAGATTTGCACTCGGAATCTGTGTGCATTTATTTCCATCCCCGGCCTAACCGTCACTGTGGAAGTGCCTACGACTGTTGTGGCCAGAAGTGCACGTGATGCTCATTCCCCCGCATGTGCGTTCAGCCAGGGAAAGGGATGGGTTCTGAAAGCTGGCCCAGTTCCTTATTTTGACTCATCCGGGATACAGCATGTGCCAGGCCCCCAGTTCGGGAGAGTAGCTGGGTAAGTGATGAATCCCCAGGAGTGTGGTAAGTGGGGGGAGGGGGCCGGACACAATACTGGGGAGGTGTCAGCCTGGGCATACAGCAAAGCAAAAGGACATTGAATCTTTATGGAAAACTCACTAGCTTTTTCATTTAAATGTATTTTCCTTTTTCTGACTACCTCATATGGCTTTTAAAATCTGATTTTTTTTTTTTTTTTTAATCCTGAAAAAAAAGGTGTACTAGTTCCCAAAGCAATAGCAATCTGTGGCCTAGGTGTCTTCGATTAAGCGTGAAAAACAAAGCACACTTAGGGGAGTGGTTTTCGGCGTGATTTGAAAGCCAGAGCTTGATGCACAATTTCCTAGGGGGGGGGGGGAATGACAGCTTGAGAAGTCTCTGCTTTCCTGCTGAAGAACTCGAGCGCCTTTTTCACGTTCCTCCCTCTTCCCGCAGGTGAAGAAGAGTCTGCTTCTCGGTCGTCAGGCTGGGCTTCGTACCTTCACAGCTGGTCCGGGCTTCGCTAGGATGTTTTGCTGCTGCGCTGGAGAGAAACCTTTCTCCAGAAGAATGCTCTGTATGGTTGTTGGCGAGCTAATTTTATTTTTCTTCTTCGTCAGACTGTCGTTTCGTTTAAACGGTGCATAATAATTCAAGCCAATGGAGCCACCAGCTCAACAAGTTAATATTTCTTTTCTTTTTTTTTAACTTTATGTTCTAACGTTAACTAAATCATTTCATGGCAGTATTTCAATGCCAGTTGTTCACGATGATCAATTAAACCAAAGACGACTGTGACATGAACAGGAAATGCATTTTGGAGCATGGACCAAGGATACAAAAGATATCAAACTGCACTGTGAAATAGGTAAATTACCAGAAATTGTAATGAATGGCATGGGATAAAAATAGTGAAGTTCCCCTTTAGAATCTGCATTTTTCCATCTGAAAATAGTTCTTACAGGACTATTCGGTTTAATAACATATTTTATCTGATCCCAAGGAATCCACTGTAATAAAATTCCACCAACTGTATTAGTTTACCATTAGCGTTAGTGTAGCATGCAGTATACATTTTATCCCTTAAATGTGATCGTATTGAAAAGCTCTTTGTTGTATAAATAATACACACAGCTCATGTGCCGGAGTACCGTATCGGAAGAGACAGCTCAAAATGTTGCAGGCTTACTTAGAAATAATGTATATATTTTTAATTCACTGCATAACAGTCCCTACTGGATGAAGGCACCCGAAAGGTTCATGGTGTTTCAGTTAGATTGGATTACATTTTTTTTTTTTGGTTAGGCTTTTCAGTTGTCCTGGGATTATTCTGTTCTTTGCTGGCCTGATTTTAAACTCCTTGTTGGGGTCCGCCCTTGAATGATTCTGGGTTGCCTGGTGATTCACGGATGACCCGTGCCCAGGTGCATCTTGCATTAGGGCCACAAGAATGTTCCAGAAGCACAGACTAGGTAAAGCCCTTTAGAAAGTTGAAAAGATTCAGCCTTGTGCACAGGGAGTGCCAATAGTTTATAATGGCCCCTTCCTAAGAGTCATTGTGAAGGGTGCATTGTGACTAAAGACACAAAAATTTTGGTCATCTTTCAGACAGTGGGTACAGTGCCTTATCTTCAGAGAGGGTGGAACATTTGGCTGCCTTGATGGCGCAGTATCCTGCAGGATCATTCTACTGCCCCCCTTTGGCAGAGTTAAGGCTTCTGTACATTTTACACATAGCGCGATCACTGTGACACGCTTGGCCCGATGGATCTAAATTATTCTTATTTAATGTGTTCACATTCGGAGCAGCAGTAGAGGCGTAGGCAGTTTAAATGTGATTTCACGGATGTGGTTTCTTGCATTGCTGAGCTGTATATTTCAGAGGATTTTATTTAAAATGTATGATTTCTTTTTTTTTTTAACAGATAAATCTATAGTAAAAGGCTTTTATGCAAACGTGATTATTTTTGCATTGGGATATTATGTGCAGGGAAAATGTAAACTAGGGGTTTGCAGAGTGGCCCAGTGCTTTAATTTACTGATTGAACAATTATCTTGAACCATTTTTGCTCCTGGAAATGTCAAATACTTTTCAAATTTGGGTGAAAAATGTGCACATATTTATATATATATATGGACAAATAATGAAAAAATAGTGTTCCGTGTGAAAAATAAACAAATGCAAAACTGGAACTCGAATGACAAAGCATATAGCAAAAGAGTACATTTTTTGTTAAATATGATAGGCATTTGCTTAGAAACTCTAGCAGCTGAACAGGAAAGTCTGGACTGGCCACGGATGTTTCCTGCCTGCTCATCATTGGAGGAAGCATTGGGGAGGTCACTCACCTTGGCGCCCTTTCACCCTGACATCTCAGCAAGAAGGTAACCAATGAGGAGTCTCAGAGAATGGAGTGGGGAGATCATCGTCATAGTGTCACCCCCTGGTGTAATGCTGAAAGCTTTTTTTTTTTTATTCCATGTATAAAAAGTACAGTTGAAACATTTCTGTCTCTCGAGTACTTGCCCATCCTTTGAAAGCTGTCGTGGGTTTGTATTTAAGTCACAGAGAGAATGCGCACTTTGCTATATCTGGATTGCAGGGCTCCAGCTGAAGATTACTGTACATTTTCTATTACTACTAGAAAATAATATCAAGGTTTAAAACATTCCAAGATGGTTTCACTAGAGGTCAACTTCTCGCTGTAATTTGTTGTTAGAATTGTTCTGTGGCTGATTAATTTTTAGACTGCTGCCCTGTTGCCTGTGAACTTTCTTTAGCTCTGCTTGAATTTGAGCAATAAGGTTTGATGAGACAAGTTAAAGGCACAAAAGACTTGGTCCCATAAACTAGCCAGAAATGACTGCTGTAATAACTCAGAGATCTTTGTTTTAAGAGGCATAATCTTCATTGGTCCAGTGGCACCACCACTTTGTTTTAAGTAGTATGGAGATGTCCTCTTTTGTTTGAGGAAGTAACACAGGGAACGTTTCTGAGAAATTGTTGCACACCACAGCAAAACAATTGGGTAATACCAGTTTTATTTTGGTTGATGATTTTGTTTGTGGCTGCTGTGATGGACACAATCTGCCTTCAGGGGTCACTACAATCGGCCAGTACCAGAAAGCAAACAGAGGTGAATTATAAAAGCCCAACACGCCTGTATCTCCCCTCAGGTCCAGGCAGGGCTAAGAGCTGTGCATGCAAATACTTGTGCATCCAGGGTCAGGGCTGCATAAGTTTACTTCTGCAATTGACAAGGTCTAAATAAAAGTATTTCCAGGCATCACAGAAGGGTTGGAGGGGTTTGGGTTAACTGAGAGGAATGCAGGCTATTAAACCAGGGGTGTCTGGGTGAAACTGCTCATGACGTTGACGCTTTCCCGGTTATAAAATTCCCCGACTTATGTGGCTGAAACCCGACGTTACACGGCTGGGCATGGGCAGGTTTAAAAATGTAGGCGCACGTGTGCGCGGGCAGATGCTATGCATGCACGTTGTAGAACAGCCTGTGCGTGCCCACCGTCTTTAAGTTCTCTAGATTCATTCCATGCCTTGGCACGCTTCTTCCTCCTCCCAGTCTGCAGTTTTGCGCTGGCTATGGAGGCTCTCGGACTACTTTCCACAAGCAGTGGCAATGCTAATGGTCTGGCTGAAAACACTTGGAGAAATTTGGTTTTCAAGCCTTACACTTCAAAGAGTGCCACGCCCTGCCTCTGCGTGCATAATGAACAGATGTATCTTTTCTGGAATAATTTAATTGACAGAGAAAGAATAGGGCAGGGGCGCATATCTCTTTGGAAAATGCACAACAAAATAATTCATACATAAAACAGAGAAATGTCCCTAACGTGAATGAGGCCTTCTCTGGTCCCTACCAAAAGATATGAGCAAAATACAGTGCTGCGGTCGGCCTGCAGCCTTTATCTAACTTTCATTTTTTTTTCTACTTCATTTTTATAATTTTGAAATACCATATCAAGCCAAATTCTCGGAAAAACAGCAAGAAGATTTACCAAACCAACCCAAATACAAAAAAAAGAAGAACGAGAAGAGAATTTGTAATAGAAAAGCGTAAGCTTCAAGCTAATTAGTAGCTGCAGGGTGGCAGGCAAAGCTTCCTCATGTAAAATCAAAGGGAAGTGAATGGAACTTTAGGAAGGGCCTTGGCAGGAACCTTAAGAAAAAATTACTGAAGTTGTAGGGGGTCAAAAAGAGACACAAACTTAGGCATAAACTAAAGCTTCAGTTTGACTAAAATCTCTTCCATCTACCAGGTGAACCACAGGCAAGATCTGAATTTTTAAACCACAAACAATAGATTTTTATTTTTATTCTTTTAATAAAGGAAAGTCTAGGAATCCCAGCTCCGGGTTAGTCTAACACAAAGGTAACTAATAAAGTAGTTTTTCCAAGTTTCTTTTCGCGATTCTTCCTGCATCAGATTTAAGTATACCAGCAGTGTCACTAGGCTGATCTCTGTGCGCAATTGCAGGTTTCTGATCCTATCATGGTAAATAATATGCCGCTGAAAGAGGTGCTATAGTTGCATGAGGCGTCTGTAAAATCTCATATAATATCTTTTCAACAAAACTTGCAATTCATAATTTACTTTGCGTAGTTGACGCTGATTTCACAGTTCCATCCTGTCCTTCTGATTGTAGAGCAGGGGTATTCACTTCCAGTACGTGAGGGCCATAGACCAGGTTCTTGCGGATATCCCTAATGAATGTGCATGAGAGAGATTTGCATGCACGCTGCCTCAGTTGTATGCAAATCTATCCCATGTCTATTCTGTAGGGATATCCCGAAAACCTGACCCATTTGCAGCCCTCGAGTACTTGGAAGTATGTACCACTGTGATAGAGAATTGTGCCAGAACGTGGACAATGAGATCAAAATCCAAAGCATTTATTACAGATGCTAAATTATTCACTCTAGATGTTATCGCAGCTTCAAGATTTAAAACTGTACTTCATATATCAGGGGTGGCCAACCGTGGTCCTCAGTAGCCACAAATGGGCCTCATTTCCAGGATATGTACACCATGAATATGCATGAGAGAGATTTACGTGCACTGCCTCCATTGTACGCCAGTCGATATCCCTGCTCATTGTGGGTGTCTTGAAAACCTGACCGGTTTGTGGCTCTTGAGGACTGGAGCTGGCCGCTTCTGCCACATATTCTGAAAAGCAATATGGGTTGCAGAACCCTGAATATTTGCAGTTGGGGACCAGTACCTGAAATAATCCCGCCACACTGCTAACTCCAACATCAGGCGAAAGTACTCCTGGAGTGGTAATTCCCAATCGCATTGGTTGTCCCTGCAATCTCCCAGGCCTTTTTCTGGAATGATGCTCTCGCATTCGGACTTTAATAAACCTACAAAAGATAGCGGTAGCGTCACTGAGGAGAGGAGCTGGGCAGGAGAGAGAACGATAAAACGTCTTGCTCCTTCATAGGAAAAAAAAACAAAACCCACACAAGCAGACGGTGGCATGAGTAAAACAGGGCTCGATGATGCTCTGCTTAAAGAGGTCCAATATCCCATTGATATTTTTTTGAAAATATTTTTATATAATAATGTTAAGAACACTACTTCAAGGATATCTTTAAAATGGCTTAATCATGAAATAATTTTTAAAGGAGAAGGTGGAACGTTTCATAAACTTTCATAACACACCTTCGAACTTCTCCATCTGTACCATTAGAATTCATCCCATAGTCTCTCTTGAACCCATGTACATAATTTCTCCCTTAGACCCTTGTATTTAAGTTACTCCATTGCATTTTTGTTCCTTCGTTTTAGCGTTCATTGTTCACGGTTTGCACTTTCTATTCTACCTTATCTCTGTGATTAACATCATCCTTGCCCCCTCCCCTGTTCATTGTACTTTCGATCTTTCAGTTGTAATGTAAACCGGCATGATGTTTGCATACTAATGTCGGTATATAAAAACTTTAGATAAATAAATAAATAAATAACATTACCGCCTTGTAATGTTTTAAATGATGTTTAATCATGAACTATCCACCTCCATCCTTGAATGACTTTTTTTGTGAATGAAATGTGCTCTGTGAATATTAAAATCTTATATGGGTCTTTACAAGAGGGAAAGACAAATGTGTTTATATCTGAAGGTCTTTTGCTGTATTACCGACCATGTTCTAAGAATAATACCGACTTATTTATTTATTTTTATATTCTGCTTTTCGTACTTTTTTCAGCGCTTCAAAGCAGATTACATTCAGGTACTGTAGGTATCTCCCTATCCCCAGAGGGCTTACAATCTAAGTTGTTGTACCTGAAGCAATGGAGGGTAAAGTGACTTGCCTAAGGTCACAAGGAGCGACAGCAGGACTCGAACCCAGGTCTCCTGGTTCCTAGCCCACTGCTCTAACCACTAGGCTATTTATTATCCACCCGACAAGGCCTTGTTTCTGACCTGAAACGGTCTTTCCTCAGGGGATGCGCACTCCTTTAATATACAGTCGGAATTACTTATCTTGAAAAGCTGTTTTTCGGATGGTTGTAACTCTCCACTCCAACATATGAACTGTATTAAAGACAGAGACCGTCTGACAGGTTTCTCCTACAGTTGGATTCCAGCATTGTGTGAACCTGTTATTAGAGTCTTTTTAAACAAATATTGTGCTTCATCAAATTGTTCTCTCCCAGCACTCTTTTTAAATCAATACTTTTGTTCAAATTAACTGAGCGGTCATGCTTCTCTTTGTTTTTACAAGCATCTATCTCCTGCTCTCCAAACGCTCACTGCTGCTTCTAACGTATCTATGGGGATTAAATGCTGTGTTCAAAACAGACCAATCACTCCTTACATTGAATACCATAATTGCGTGATGTTAAATCAGTGAATTCCAGTCCAGCTCTTCATTTAGTCCCTGTGGTGCCTGAGTCTTCAAGGTAAAAATCCAAAAAGACTCATCGATTTAATAAAGTGACTCTATCACCTCCCCTAGGTGCCTCTTTTATCTGATCTATAATGGTCCATGTAAATCACTGAATGTATGTTGGAATTGTAAACAATGGGCTACCATACACAGACGGTCTGTCTTTAATACAGTTCATATGGTGGAGAGGAGAGTTACAACCATCTGAAAAACAGCTTTTCAAGATAAGTAATTCCGACTGTATATTAAAGGAGTGCGCATCCCCTGAGGAAAGACCGTTTCAGGTCAGAAACAAGGCCTTGTCGGGTGGATAATAAATGGATGGTTTATAAGTCGGAATTATTCTTAGAACATGGACGGTAATAGTGCAAAAGACCTTCAGATATAAACAAATTTGTCTTACACTCTTGTAAAGACTCATATAAGATTTTAATATTCACAGAGCACATTTCATTCACAAAAAAAGTCATTCAAGGATGGAGGTGGATAGTTCATGATTAAAAATCATTTAAAACATTACAAGGCGGTAATGTTATGAAAGTTTATGAAACGTTCCACCTTCTCCTTTAAAAATTATTTCATGATTAAGCCATTTTTTAAGATATCCTTGAAGCAGAGTTCTTAACATTATTATATAAAAATAGTTTCAAATAGTTTCAAAAAAATATCAATGGGATATTGGACATTGTTCAGCGAATTGGAAATGTTTATCTATTGAGTGTCCATTAAGTATTTATAGGTGCAGAGGAGTTTCTGCTTAAAGAGGTGGCATTCCAGAGCTTTCTACCACCATTATGGTCCCACTACCAGCTTCCGGCAATTTGAAGAGTATCTGCAGAAGGGTAAATACATAATTTACCATAAAATATATATAGACAGAATAATTTAGGATACGTTTCTGAGAGCTCTACAGAACAAATCGGATTGTGGATGCCATCTTGGATTCTTCCCATCTGATAATTTTTAGCATATTAGTTAAAGTACAATTATTTTCAGTTCCATGTATCATTTTCAAAATACAGCTTCCCTAAGTTTCAAGAGAGAAAGGGGATGCAAGCTTTGGAGTTCAGCTTTAAACAGTAACAGCAGACAAAGGAGAGTGAGGCTAAATTTAAAGGGCTAATTGCCTTAACCCTGGGGGCGAGTGTCTTTCCTGCCTAGCCAGTAAGACTTGAAGCTGATGGGGGATACCCCAGCCATCCTAGAAATGGAGGTCCCCGCTGCCTGCGTTCATCGGCCTGCTCCCAGAGGCGTGGTGGGCAGCTAGCCCCAGCGATAGCCAAGCAGCAGTAAGAACCTACTTTAATTCTAATCCATAATTATTCTTAAGAATAACTCTCTTCACACAGAGAAATAACGAGTTTTGGATGGAGAGAGGAGGATTCAGAAGCTGAAGGTGGCTGGTAGTACCTAGTTCCTTCCCAACGCTTAAGAGACATTTCTGAGTTCTTCCATAGGAAATAGAGGGCAGTGAAACAGTGTATTTATCTGTAAGGGTCATTCCTATTGATTGCAAACTGTGAATAAAAATCATCTGTGTACAATGTAATATTGATTGTATTTAATAAAATGACAAGTTGCTTTTCCTAGCTATGTGTTCTTTTTTTTTTTAAGCTTAACAACAAATGAGATTAACCAGTTCCAGGCCAGAATATTCCACAATACTTTCCTCCCAAGGGAAATATGAGGACTGGTCGGTCACTGATTATAGTTTCTGTAAGTCAGTCTCTTCCTTCGTCATTAAGCCCACCTCCAACGTGGTGATTCACTTTTTTTTTTTTTTTCAGTCTACATCTTGGTCCATTTATGCATCATAAGACACTTGCAAGTAGATCTCTAATGGATATCCTGGCCGGCTCCTGCCCGCTGTTTCCCTGCAGCGAGGTCACTTGCCGTCTTACTGCCAGCACTGTAGATGTATATTCTGAAAATACACATTGATTACATTTCATTGCAACGTTGTTTAAAATGTGGTATCTGAAATAGCATTTTTTTAAATTAAATGTCACATGATATAAACCTATATGAAGAATGAATAAAGAAACCCACATAACTTTGCACATAGGCTCCTCAACCCCTGCCGCCTTCTCCCTACCCCCCCCCCCCCCCAGTGCTCCTCCATCTCCCGCCACCACCAGTGCTCAACCCCAGCTGACCTCCGTCCACAAGCTCTCAACCCCTAAGGGCCCCCCTGCTTTCTCTCTGTGTCCCTCTGTAGTCCTACAGCTTTGTCCACAGGCCCAGTAGTTTTCTTCTCAACAATACCTTCTCCTGGCCACCCCCCCCCCCCCCCCCACATCAATGGCATGCCACTTCTCTCTCATCACCCTTCCTGTCTCCCATTACCCCTCTTCTTCCTTCAGCCCTCTCCTTTCCCTGCCCCCACCCCTCCTCCCTCCTGCCACCATCCTATCCCCCTCCTGCATAAGAAAACCAAAGTCTCGGTAGGTCCAACGTGGCACCGTATTATGTGGGAGCCGCCAAGATTTTCTCAATTTTCTTGTGTGGGGAGGAGGGGGAGGGGATTACGTAACAGAACAGTCCACAATGACAATGACTGGGGCCCGACAAACAGGCCGGTATTGTAAAAAGTGCGGGAGAGCCGCCGCTCCGTGTTGAGCTCCCGCTCTCCCGACGCGCGCCCAGCCATCTCTCTTGGGCGCGAGATTCTCTATTTAAATGAGGCCAGGCGGTAATAAGGAGGCGCTAGGGACAATAGGGCGCCCCTAGCGCCTCCTTATGAACGTAAAGGTGGCTGTCGGCGGGTTCTGACGACCGACGCTCAAGTTTTACCAGTGTTGGTTTTCGAACCCGCTGACAGCCTCGGGTTAGGAAAACGGACGCCGGTAAAATTGAGCGTCCGTTTTTCTGACCTGCTGACCGGCGGGCAGGTTTTAAAAAAAAAAATTTTTTTTTAAATTTTAGGTTCCTCCGACTTAATATCACTGGGATATTAAGTCGGAAGGTGTACAAAAAAGCAGTTTTTTCTGTTTTTCTGTACACTTTTCCGGGCTGCTTAGAATTTAACACCTGTGGGAAAATCCCAGGCAACTAATAGGCTCATCAACATGTATTGCATGTGATGAGCGCTATTAGTTTTCGGGGGGTTGGCCACGCGTTTTCAATGTGCGTCTATTACCCCTTATATTGTAAAACTAGTATAAGGGTCTATTACCCCTTATACTGTAACACTAGATTGGTAATCTCAAGTCAGACTGCATGCAATGCAACACTGGAGAACTAGAAACAGATATTCATTTCTTCCTAGTCTGGCTGATTCCGTGTGGTGCACTCGGCCGAGCGCACCATTTAGCACCCATTTGGCTGCACGTTTTCGACGTGTGTCTTTTAACCCATGTACTGTAGTCTAGGCATGTGTCTGTTTTTAGTTCTCCAGTGTTGCATTGCATGCAGAGTCTGGCTTCTTGAGATTAACATTCTAGTTTTTGTCTCCATATTTCTGTTTTTAATTTGCAATCACTTATTTTGTATATGCTGAGGATTATTTTACTTTTGTGACTAAAGCAAGGTATTCTGCTAACATGTAGTTTCTGTGTAGGGATCTGTAGCAGTCTTGTTCATTGTGTTTTCCCAACAGAAGGTGCACTGGTGTTCTAGGGCCCAGTGTAATATTTGCAGTGCTGCCTAATCATAGGTAGAGTTACTGCTTTGGGAGCTCTGTGTGTTAGCGCTGCTGTAGTAAGGAACTTTTGCTACATATGTACGGAATGTGGTTTTTTTCCCAAGCTTTTCTATTTCACAGTGTGCCTGGTAGTGAAGAAAATATGTTTCTGTTATTTAGATGACACCAGAATTTATTTTGTATAGTGAAGTGTAGGGGAAAATATCCTGTTCTGTCACCATTGTGTTGAGAGCGGTTCTGTGATCACAAAGCATATATTTACAGAACTGGAGGTACGGGATTTATATTGGGTTTGTTTTGCACATGCAGTGACAAGAATGAACCTCTCTAAACCTTGGGTACAGTATGTTGGGGATGATTTTAGTCTCTGATATTTACTGCTTAATACTTGCATTGTGCCAAACAGCTTCTTTAATTGGTCTGGGAATGAATAGTTATACTTTATGATTTATGCGAAGAGTGTAAGATAGAATGACACGAACTGTAAATGTAATGTGAAAAAATTGGCAGCGGGACTTGGATGGCGTTAGGGGCAGAGCTTGGTTGCCCCCCCCCCCTTCCCCCAACACTAAAAAGACGTTCTGCTGCCCCTGCACTGAGAAGCCAACCTACTTGAAAACTACCTTGCAATCAACCCTGTCTCTCTGATTTCATGTTTGGACAGGTAATTTTATCACTCACTTATCTGATGACTCTACAAGAGAAAACTCATAACCAGAAGGGATAGGTTTAGTAAAAGCAGGGGTGAGTCATCCAAACAAGTCTGACAATAGTAGTCATCGGGTTATGTCAAAGAACAAAAATAACAAAGCCAACAAAAAAGAGAATTGTAATCCGCTAATTTGGCTTACCACTGAAATATTTATTTGGAGTAAAAGCTAGACAAAGATTAATCTTCCACAAAGTATACATTGGGTGTGATCAATTGTCAGATAGGCTGGCCTTTTTTAGTTAT
The DNA here is from genome assembly GCF_901001135.1 of Rhinatrema bivittatum. Taxonomy (NCBI): domain Eukaryota; kingdom Metazoa; phylum Chordata; class Amphibia; order Gymnophiona; family Rhinatrematidae; genus Rhinatrema; species Rhinatrema bivittatum. The sequence continues at coordinate 350,402,486 of NC_042619.1, forward strand.
AGGCTTGTCTTGCTTCTTGAACCATTGCCAATGTGTTTTTCCTTTAATCCTTTTAAGTATCTTACTTGACACATCTCATTTCAGAGTTCTTCCAAAGGCAAGTCTCCATACTGCCTGTAATGTAAGGAGCTTATTCATTTACCAATACATTTTCAAAGGGGTTGCATGCAGAAAATTAGCATATATGTACATAAGTAGCCTGTATTTGCATGCATGCTGTTTTATAAACATTGAAAGTGCATGCGTATTTTTGGTTTCACACGCACATACACCGGCGCAAGAAAGGAGTGATTTAGGGGCATTCTAGGGCAGGGCCAAAAGGCACGTGTGGAAGTTGGCTATTCTCAAAGAGAGATATCGCATATAAACTAACTTATTCATGTAATTTTGTACCTGCTAAATGACTAGGGCAATTGATATTGGACTTGTCTGTTTGCAATTTTTGGGTGGGAGATCTGAGTGACTTGGGTGGGGGCCAGGATGAAGTGTTCAGGAAGAAGAGTCTAGATGAACTGGGAGAACTGTCGGAGATACTGGCAAACTGATGATTTAAAGTATGTGCGCATACTTAAAAATATACCTGCTTCTGCATATAAATCAGGGTTTTAGGCATATATGTAATATTTTTTTCCAATCGTAAAATAAACACGCGTATGTTTATAAAATAGGTAGAGAAAGTAAGCACTTTCATTGCATTGCAAAAATTTGCATGTACCGAAACATATGAGGGAAATTTTCAAAAGGATTTATGCACGTAAAAGGACTTTAAGTGCCTAAGTGGATTTCTTAAAACTGCTACAATGCATGCTATTGAATTGTCAATTGATTTTGCCTGCTTAAATGCCCTTTAACAGGTCGATTTTAAAAGTCCTACGCGAGCCAAAGCTAGGAGAGAGACGCATGTCTCGTGCGTGTCTCCCGGTACACGTACCAATCAAAAGGTAAAAAAGGGATGGAGTGAGGGCAGGGTCTGTGTGGGACATGGGCAGTCCGGGTCTGTAACACGAAGTCTGTGCGTAAATGCTTTTGGGCACACCAAAGTCCCCTACTGCGTAACTTTATTTCTGCTATGGATGGCGGGCAAGTTTTAAAATAAAAAAAAATCAGGGCTAGTCAGCAGGGTTTGAAGGGTCAGGGCTATTAGTGTAAAAGAGAGGCTATCTAGAGGGGTTAGGAAGTCCTGTCCTTTACCAGGGCAAACTGGGAAAACAGTATTTGCGTTGGCGCATGTGCCTAGCAAAATCTCCCCACTTGCATGACAGAGGCAACATTTGTGCGCTCGTCCATATAAAATTGCATGCGCATGTACGCAGGTATAACACATGCACATACATGTGCATATAGTATAAAATGGCCGTGTCCACTGGTGCGAACCAGCATAGGCAAGTACATGTACACCTATGCGGATATTTAAGTTACCATCCAAGTGCATAAATCTTTTTGAAAATTACCCACTATATGTGTACTTTCAGAGTTAGAACTATGATGTATTTTATAAATTGTGCAGCTGTCGTGGGATTGGAAGAATGGATCCTGGGACTGCTGAAAAATGGGATCAATGCATGGTACAGAATCGTGAGGCAGAGCCCTTGATCAGGCAGGCAACGTCGAGCCAGGTGGAGTCCGTTCAGAAGCAGAAGACAAGCAAGAGGCAGGGCAGGCAGCAGACGGGAGCAAGGTCAAGGAACCCAGGCCAGGTCTCAATCGGAAGTCAGAAACAGCCAGGAGCAGAGGGATGAAGGAACAAGAACCTGTTGCTCAGGCACTTGTCCGAAGGAGTGAGCTTCCTCCGATGTTAGAGCAGTGCTGATATCATCAGTTTGCCCCATAGGAAATCCTGAGAGCTGGCCCTTTAAAGCTGGTGAGTTGTTACGGGCCCCTACTCAGAGCAGCAGGATGCAGTAGAGGAGCAGGACACCGGGAGCCATGCTGGGAGGTCTCAGCAGGTCACAGGACACCTCGCTGGGCCCGGGACCATGGAGGTACGAGGTGCTGTGCAATGTGCAGCACCCCATGGTCAGCAGCATGGTTCAGTACCCCCTTCTCAAGCCTTCCCCCTGAGCTCCTTCCAAGACCACTTTTCTTAGGTTTATGGGGGAAAAGGCTATGAAATCTCTTCATCAGCAACAGGGCATTGAGGTTTTCCACTGGTTCCCACAATTTTTCCTCTGGGCTAGAACCCTTCCAGTGACAAAATAACCAGTTTGTTTCTCAGCACCTTTGTACTCCATGATTTCATTGATCTCAAAGTCTGCAGTTGAGGGTAAATGAGGCAGAGTAGAAGGGGATTTCTTGGAGTATCTGCTGAAAACCAGTAGTTTAAGTAGGAAGATGTGGAAAGATTTAGGAATAGAAAGGGGGACTTTGTAGCTCACTGGGGTGAGTTGTCTTACAATCTGATAAGGTCCGATACATCTAGTAGCAAATTTGGAGGAGGATACCTTGCATCGGATGTTTCAAAAAAATGAGCCACACCTTGTCTCCAGGAGCAAACTGAGGTTTCGGTCTCTGTTTCCTGTAAGCACACTTCTTGTAACGGTCAGCTGTTCTCACGAGGAGAATCTGAATATTCTCCCAAATCTCTTACAAATTGGAAGAGAGATGATCTGCTTCCAATTTGTAAGAGATTTGGGAGAATACTCTGATTCTCCTCGTGAGAGCAGCTGACCGTTACAAGAATCTCTGTGGACAACGGGAGAGGTATAGGTATTTTGGGATGTCTGCCATCCATGATATAGAGAGGATTCCCTGATTCGATTATTGTAACAAAACTCAGCCCATGGGAGCAGTTGTAGTCCGTGATCCTATCTGGCTGCCTCGTATGTTGGATAATAGGCTGATGAGAAGTCTGTCGCATCCAATCTTTTACAGAAGGCACGCCAAAACCTTGATGTGAATTGTACTCCTCTGTCACTGACGATATATTCAGGAAGCCCATGTAACCAGAATAAGAATATATGTTGGAAGAAATGGTTCGAGAGGCTTAGGCCTGTAGGTAGGGTTGCAAGAGCCATCTTGGAGAATTGATTGACAACTACCCAGACAACAGTGTGCCCAGAGGAGGGGGAACAGATCAGTAATGAAATCCATAGACAGGTGAGTTCAGGGTTTCTGGGTTACCAGTAAAGGATGGAGTAGTTTTTGGATACTTGCCAGATTCTTGTGATCTGGATTGGCCACTGTTGGAAACAGGATGCTGGGCTTGATGGACCCTTGGTCTGACCCAGTATGGCATTTTCTTCTTCTTATGAGTAGGCCCAGTGGTAATTGATGAGAGGTCTTCTTTTGTGTACAGGTAGTGCAGGAGGATAGAGAGTCGTGTACATCCTTGGATTAAGTGGGCATAATTCGTGCGCGCCGGTGGCCCGCTGGCGCGCCATCACCCAACCCGGGGGCTGCTCCGGAGGCCTCGGCCACGCTCCCGGGAACACCCCCCGGACTTAGGCTCGGCGTGCGCAGGGTTGTTTTTTTTTTTTTTTTAAGGGTTACGCGCGTAACTTATGCACGTAACCCTTTTAAAATCCGCTCCAGCGTGTATATGTAAGTATTCAAAGAGCGTGTAAGCCACTCAAATCAGATGTCTGGCACATTTTTAGCAGAAAGCTACAATGTTGCCTTAGTCAAATAAAACTCTGCGCAGTGGAGTCTATTGGAAAGCTTTCTGCTTATTCTTCCTTTGGTATGTAGCAGCTCCCAAGATTGCCATCATGTACATCTGGAAAAAGAATAAAGGAAATACATGATGTCAGCATGAAGAATGGATTTGAAGCCAAAATTTGAGGTTCACTCTTAAGCAAAAAAAAAAAAGAAAAGTGCCTTTTCCTCTCTTTTTAAAAGCATTTCCAGCCATGTAGCTCCATAAAAAATTATAGAAGTGGGAAATTTTGTTTTACAACATGTAGGGAGGACAATTTTCAGAGATCTAAGTGCCTAACGAGGAAGATAGGCACCTAGATCCTTGTGTTACAAAATCGTCCAGGGTACAATGGCTAAACGTAGCCATGTTATTGCACCAGGTGGTTATATTTAACGACTATAAAAATAGGCGGTGTTTTTGGGATTCGCCAATAAAAAATGATTATATACAAAAAAAAAAAAAAAAAATAGGTGGTGTGTTTGAGCAGGGGGAGGAAAGTATGTGCACAGCACTGAATTTTCAGTTCTGCGCACGTCATTTCCCCTCCTGAAGTCCAGCTGCACAAATAGCAGGTGCAAAGTACACAGATACTTTTATAAGTTTCCGTGGCACAGGAAAAATATGTGATTATGGGACTCGGCTGGGGACACCATCTAGCTGCATCGACACAGTCAACAAACATGCCTGACTTTCTGATGCTGCGGAACACAAGGGCATAATTTTCAAAATGAAATCCTATTTTGCAAGATACACGTGCAAGTTGGAAAAGGACACAGATGGAAGCCAACACTATCGGGCATCTTGCAGCACTTCCTGTAAAGAACACCTAAAAAAAAAAAAAAAGCATTAGTACTTTCCCTCCTCTGTCTAGGACACAGGTCCAACCTTGTCTTCAAAGTCCACGAGGTAGCCCCTACAGCTCCCACCTTCTTTCACCAACTTTCCCGAAGCCAGGAACGAGTCGCCACTTGCAAACTCTGGATCACAGCGGCAGCAGCTGACATTGAACTTCCGTCAGGGGTCATCCTCTTGATCCGATGCCTCGGCTCTCACGACTTGGTCCTCAGGCCCAGGGAAGCCATTTCTCACCTGCTCATTACACAGCGTGTTACACACTGTAAATACATTGCTTGGCAATAAGGGTAGGAGGTCACCAGTGCAGAAGAAATGGAATCGAGAGTCGAGGCGGTTGAGGTGAATACCCATGGGACAAGAAGAAACAACCTGCTCATACACATAAAAAACTGATGCAGAAAAGAGGCCTAGGCTTATGGTATTGATCTAGGAGTCTTCCCACCTAGACATGCCCAGAGTTTCATAAAGCACAGGTATAATAACCGAGGAAAACTGGCTTCAGCACCTCTTACCAGTAGGGATTTTGCTTTCCTCGGTCTAATATTTTGTAGCTTCGGCACCCAACAGAAACTTACTGCTGGCAGCACTGACTTACTACTGCTTATGGCGACTGTGGCAGCAAACCATGCCAGGTATTCTCAGAGAAATTCTGATTCCATACTCAGATTTCCACCAAAAATATAAATGGGGTGGGGGGGAGAGGCCATTGGAAATGGACATTTTTAGAATTTCTTCTATAAGTACTGTATTGTCCTAACTGCTGGCACCGCTGAGCTTCTGCAGCTGTTGAAAAACCTGTCCCGTCACCTCTTCCATTCCAAAAAGCAAAACCCTTAAAGGCTGAATTTTCAAAATGCTGCGGACGTTAAAATATAGCGTGCGCGTAGGTAGCCCCTACTTATGTATCCCGTATTTTATACAAATCGCAGATATGCACATATATTCACTTTTCTGTGCACCTACATGTATAGAAAAAACAGGGCCTTCTGGTGTGAGGCTAACAATTACATGTGCACATTTCTATATTGAAAAGTACCTACATTTTCCAGCTTACACACCTGCTAGTTATCTGCTGTAAGTAATATTAAAAGTGTTTATTATGTAGTACTGGCAGGGAGGGAGGTCTGGGGGGAAGTGCAGGCTGAAGAATCAGCAAGGTCTCGATGAGCCGCTGGACACAAGTGGCTGAACTGGGGGACTAACTGGAAAAACGGGCTAATTTCTTTGACTCGAACATGTTTTCAAATTGGCCGAGCTACGCATGTAAGTTGGGACTTGCGTAAGTCCCAGTTTACTTTCACGCGTAAATTATATGCACATATATGTTTAAAACAGGTGATTAAAGTCCACGCGTTCAATCCATGGATGTATGTGGTTTCATAATGCATCGCACGTAGTCGCGCGTATGTTGCGCGATAGAATGATGCGCATTTTATAAAGCGTGCAGCTATCCTATGCGCGTATTATGAAATACTACAGCGAATACGCACCTGGCCACATTCACATGTATATGCCGCAATGTGCAGTTATTTGAAAGTTATCCTCCAGGGTGCCAGATTGTCACGATACACTTGCGTGCTCAGGTATCATAATAAGGTGACGGCAGGTGACGTTTGAGACCAAGAAGGCATTGAGCTCAAGAGTGTGGTCAGTTTCCCTAACCACGCTGTTGAAGTGAGCTAGTATCTAATAGGAGTCTGTTTAGTATCTCTTATCTCTCCTGTATAGTACAGGGAAAGTGAATGCACAAGGGATTTAGGCCATCGTGCCTTTGAAGGAGTTGATTCCTCTGACTGATGCCAGTATCCAACGTGCAAAGGGGCTGTAGGCACTTTCACTTCCACAGCCATTTGCTGACCTAGCCTCAGGCATTAAAGCTCTGGTCAGGCAGAACATAGCCAAGCGCTCTCTCTTCATCAGAGTTCCTTGGTCTGCTTAACATACCAACAGTAAATAATGTCAGATGAAAAAATATATAAAATTCCTTATGTAACCCAACACCAGCTCCCTCCTCCCCCGTGACTTTTACCAGTCTTCCCAACTGTTTTCTCATCACATCTGCTCCAAGCATCCCTAAAATCAAGAAGATGGCATAGAAGTGTTTTTAATAAATGCTAGTAGGCCATTTCAGGCCTCATCTTCATAAGAACTAAGGATCCATCAAGCCCAGTAACTGGTTTCCAACGGTGGCCAATCCAGGGCACAAGTACCTGGCAGGATTCCAAACAGTAGATAAGATTCCACGCCGCTTACACCCTGGAATAAGCAGTAGCTTTTCCCAAGTCTACCTGCTTTCCACCAGAAACTTGTCCTAACCTTTTTAAACCCAGCTACGGTAACTTTCTTTACCACATCCTCCAGCTTCTTACAAAATATATACTTAAGCCAACATCCAGGTCCCCTTCTCTGTCCTATTACCAAGTTTTCCAATAATCATCGCAGTCACCAAGGTTAGTGATGCCTTCTCATGCTCTCCGAAGTCTGGAATTTAACCATGGTTTCTCCATGCACATCACCCCAGTCTCCTTGGAAACCTGATGCTGTTGCACCCCTGCTGATCATAGTTGTGTCTGCAGCTCCATGTAGGCTTACTCCAGTGTTTTCCTGTAGGCCCGATGCAATCATACCACTACTGTTTAGGGTTTTAACTGCTGCTCCATGGACTTTACCCAATGCATTCTTGGAAGAATAAAGCAGTCATGCCTCTGCTGTTATGGGCTGGACTGCCACTCCGTGCAGGTTAACCCAGTGCTTCATTATCAGCTTCTTGCCTCCAGGGATCCTGTTTGCTCATCCCATCTCTCAGTCTTGCTTCCAAGACAAGAATAACTTTTAAAGCTATGATCTATCAGTGAGGGGAGTCCATTCTGTGAAGGGTAGAGCTGCCTTGTATTTGTTATGTTTATAGAATTACTTTATTTAGAATTCATAGCACAATAATTAGGATTGTAATTATTGAATTATATGGGAAGGGAGCTGCCCCATGGGAAAAGTGTTGGAATCTGGACAGTATCAATCCAATCCCTGAAAATAAATAGTGATGAAGATAAAAAGCTGGTAGATTGTTTATTTAGAAAACTAGCTATGACTTATCTTCTTTCACCTTCAAAACAACTAAGATTGATTAAGCTGATTGGCAATGGTGTTGTAGAGCCCTGTGCTGACACAGCAGAAGGCCCGGCTCATTGTCCCCAACCCCCCCCCCCCCCCCCCCCCCCCACGCAACATACACACTCTCTCTTCCACCAAGTGGGCAGCGATAAGAGTTCAGCTACCACATAACATTTTTAATAGTTCAGGCTATGCTTCTGTCAAAAACATGCCCTGTGACACTACATTGTTCATACCTTCCTAGCTAAGGCCCTAGAGTAGGATCTAATGTGAAAGAAGGGCTTCTGACTTGACAATTCCCAGACTGGTAGCACTATATTGATATCGTAGTGATTTGGGCAAATTGGAAGAAATAGTTTGAACACATTTCTAATTATATTAGTGCCATTTCTCCAGTTATTAAATTCACCTGTAATATTACTAGAAACTATTCCTTTAGTCCATTCTTTGAGGTTTCTCTCCTCCTTTTAACAAGAAAAAAAATAAAAGTGAATGTATTCAGCATCCCACAGAAGCTCATATTTACTTCAACTGGACAAGTGCACACGTGGTAATTTTCAATGTCATTTACACACACAAAACCCAGTTTTATGCATGTAAATAGCTATACTACGATAGTTTGGGGCCAAGTGCATTGAAAAGTATTTATGTAACTTGATTATGTGTGCAAGTTTGCTTTGAAAATACTCTGTAAAGTCTGCATGTACACACAGACTTCACCGTTTTGCAGGCTATTTCAAAATTACCCTGATTAAAACTATCATTGTTTATAACTTTGCCCTCAAAGTCAAATGAATTTACATAACCCAGGGGGACTACTTCAAAAGAATTAATGCACTTCAAGATCAGTTTCTTCATAGACTGTATCCCTTGTATATTATTGGTAAACACATCCATCTGGTCTTTAAAGAACTTAGAGTATTGATTCTTGAACAACATTAGTAAGGAAAAACAGATTCCATTTTGTGGTTTTTGCCCATCAGCACTTACTAAAGTACAATTAAAGAAAGTTAGTCTCAAAGTCAATTCAGAAGAACTTCAAACTCCACTCACAAGCCAGTTTACACTTTTGTGAAGCTGCTAGGAAAGGAATGAAAAATAAAGCAGAGAATATCATAATGCCTCTGTATCGCTCCATGCTGCAACTACGCCCTAAGTATCGCATGCAGTTCTGGTCACTGGATCTCAAAAAAGAAATAGCAGAATTAGAAAAGGTACAGAGAAGGGTGACCAAAATGATAAAGGGGATGGAACAATTTGCCTATGAGGAAAGTCTAAAGAGGTTAAGCCTTTTCAGCTTGGAGAAGAGACAGCTGGGGGGGGGGGGATACGATAGAGGTCTTTAAAATAATGAGTGGAAAGGAATAGGTAAACATGAATCAGTTCTTTGCTTGTAGTATGCTAATGGCCTTTTGCAGTCCATGGTACGCAAGAGTCTCTCCTGCTCTTATTTGTGCAGTTTTGGGATGAAGATTGGGATTGGGATAGCTTGGTTGATGTGGAAAGCTGATACAAACTTCAGTAGGTATTTGAGGTGTGTTTTGACTACCACTTTGTTGTGGAAGAATTGTAAATATGGTGGAGAATGAACCAGAGCTTGGAATTCGCTTATACGCCCTGCTGAGGTGATGGTGATGATGACCACAATTTTCAATGTTAGAAATTTTAGAGGCATTGACTGCAGTGGCTCAAAAGGCTGTTTCCTGACCGTCATCAAGGCAACATTCAGATCCCATGGAATGGATGGTTTCCGTAATGGAAGATGTAGGTGAAAGTCCTCTCATAAAACAAGATATTAGGGGATGCAACGAAATGGAGGAACCAGCTATAGCACTTAGATGAACTCTTATAGAAGATGTTGCCAAACCAGATTTGGAGAGGTGAAGCAGGTAGTTAAGTAACTCTTTGGGTGAAGAAGAGAAAGGACTGATGTTGTTCTGTGCACACTAGTCTGCGTAATGTTTCCATTTAAACGCACAATTCAGTTGAGTTGATGGTTTCCTTGTGTTACACCCATCGGTCGCAGAAGGCTGTGACTGCTATTGCTCACCTCATGTCTCTCTGCACTAACTTCAATGGGTAGTCTCGCGGCCTCCGCCAGCTATCGCCGGCCTGCCTGCCCCTGTTCTCGGGCCTCCCTGGATGGCGTGGATGCTGCCGACCGCCATCTTGTCCTTGGAGTTCCTTAGGTGCGTCTTGGAAATCAGAGTTTGTGATGTGAATTCATCAAGAGGTCTGAGTAGATCCTCCTGCTCCCCCATGAGGAGGAGGAAGCTGAGCTTACGGAGAAGGGCTCTGAAGGTGAAGAACAAGGTGGGTGAGACAAGATGTCCAAAATCGGATCTACCTCCTCTGGGCAATCTAGTGACTGGGAAATATTCTCCCTTCTTTTCTTTTGACTTGGAGTTTGTTGGCCCAATTGTGTGAAGGATCTTCTGGTCAGGGGAGATAGCCCGGTGTTGATCCCTCTGTGGGGACAACATTAGCATCGTGGGAGTCGCCCACTGAGTCAGGGCATCCGTAGCTTGAGCGGTTCAAACAGCTGATGTTTGACCCATGTGATGCAGGAGTGATAGACAAGGTGCTGTCCTTGGAAGTAACAACAGTGATCACTTAGTTGAAGGCAGCCTGGACGGAGATGCTGGGTGAAGAAGGGCCCCAGGAGCAGCAGACCAGCAGGGAACTCAAGCCTGTTCAGTGGAAAAAGGTGCACCCTGGGAGTAGAGAGATGGGAGGGAGCCCAAGCCCCATTTGCCAAATGTATGAGCAGGTAAGGGGATGAGGTGGGGTGGACTGGGGGATGGGGAAATAGAATGGAGTGGGGAAGGGATGGCCTTTGTTTCAGACTGCTGATGGAAGGGAGACTTTGAGATCTAGAGGGAGAACAAGACCTGGGTATTTGGGGGTGGATATACCAGAGAATGGGGGGGGGGGGGGGGAGAGTGGGTACTCAGAGAGATAGTGGGCATAGCAGAAACTTGAACATGGTGCGAGCTTGGATTCCGATGCTTACTGGGAAATTGGGGGAGCAGGGATAGTGGGAACTTGGAAATTAAGTGGATAAGAGTGGATGTATTAAATGGGCTGGAAATATGTAATGGTGTGAGATGGGGGTCAGAGTTAAGGGGCTGAATGCTGAAGAAGGGTTGGAAGGAGGTATAAATGCAGTGAGGCAGTGGAAAAGGATGCAGGAACTATGATGAGAATGGAAATGGGGATGAGGAGATGGTGAAAGTGAGATACTCAGAGGAAGGGTGGGGCAGATTGAAGAAAAGGGCTGGAGGCAAAGGAAAGCATGAAAAATAGGCAGACAGTGCTGATGAGAGGATTAGAAGCAGATGAAAGTAGCTGAGGACTCTTGAGGAGGTGAGGAAAAAAGATGTAAATAGGGGACAAGGGTGTGGGGTAATAAGAGACAGGGGAAGGAGAAAGAAAGCCAGGAGATGTAGTGAAAGTAGGTGATGGAGGGGTGAAATCTTGATATGAGTGATTAAAGGAAGAAAAAAGAAATTAAGAGATAAACGTGAATGATCAATCTTGGAGCTAAATGTAGAGGAGAAAGTGAAGACAAAAGAGAGAAGAAATGGAAAGGAGACCCTGGACAAAGACATTGAAAAAAGATGGACTGGGATCAACAAAATTAGAAAGACATGTCCAGACAACAAAAGTAAAAGAAAACATTTTAATTTCTTGAATGGACTATACCTATTCTGGAAATATGCATTTCTTGTCCTTTCTTCTTGGGCAGCAGTGGAGGAAATGCATTTCTGTTTTAGTTCTCCAATGTTGCATTGCATGTGAGTCTGACATTTTGGGATATCTATTTCAATTTTATCTGCGCATTTCTAATTTCTGGTAACTTATTCTGTGCTTGGTGAGGGTCTGTGTGGTTAAGGTGAAGTATAGTGCCCATATGTAGTTTTGGTTTAGGGTTTGATAGCAATTTGCTTTCTTCTGTTTTTCCAGTAGGGGGCATACTGGTGTTTTAGGGTGCATTGCAATATTTTCAGTGCCATCTTTTCACAGGCATGGTTATTGCTATTTGAGTTCTGGGTATGTTAGTGCTGTTTGGGGATGACAGATTACAGATCACTTAATGCACAATAAAGCTCTGGAATTTGTTGCCAGAGGAGGTGGTTAGTGCAGTTAGTGTTGCTGGGTTCAAAAAAGTTTGGATAAGTTCTTGGAGGAGAAGTCCATTAATGGCTATTAATCAATTTTACTTAGGGAATAGCCACTGCTATTAATTGCATCAGTAGCATGGGCTCTTCTTAGCGTTTGGGTAATTGCCAGGGTCGTGGGGCCTGGTTTGGTCTCTGTTGGAAACAGGATGCTGGGCTTGATGGACCCTTGGTCTGACCCAGCATGGCAGCTTCTTCTGTTCTTATAGGTGCTGAGTGTTTTCTGCGGGGCTTTGTGTTGCTTTGCTGACAGCTTGGTAGGGGAGGGAGTTTGTGTCTCTGTTAATGGGATGATGCCAACATTTGAATATTCTTTTTTGTATGGTAAAGAGTAAGGGGTAACATCCTAGTTCAGCCCTCAGGCTGCAACCTTTATGGGGTGTTTCTATGGGCACTGAATATTTGCAGAGCTTGAGGTTTGGGGTGTGTATAGCAGTTCTATTCCATTCTGTATAGTCAGGGGCTAATGGTAGAGCCTAGAGTTCACTCTTCTATGAGGCTTGATTGAAAGATTCTAGTGAAACAGTGCTCGTCACCTGCCCCCCATTTACCATGTGACTAAGGGGGGAGGGCGGTGTGACACGAACAGGCATTGGGGAATGGGGGAAGGGCATGCTCAGCCACATTTTTACTCAGCATCGCCCAATACTGGGCATTGTCACAAGGGAAAGCTGGCAGCCGTCCCTGGCAGCCGTCCCTGTCGCCCTTCTGGTCCCACCGTCTGCCTGCCGTTCACCCGCATGGCGCTTTCAGGAGCTGTCCGTCTTCTGCTCTGGGCGTGGTTTAAAACTTATCTGCGACTAAAGCAGGGTAAAATACACCGGGGGGGGGCGGGGAAGGATGGACGGACGGACGGACGGGTTTCCAGCGGGAGCTGCAGCACCCGGAGCCAGGCGGATTGCACCTGGAAGCCTTGCCGCCCCCCCCCCCCCCCCCGGCGTGAGCAGCATCTCTGCGCCGCCGCCGCCACTTCCGGGCTGCTGTTTCCATGGAGACGGCTGCGGGCGGTACCATCTGGGTGGCCACGCAGCGGGGGTGGGAAAGATTGCCTAAGAACCTGTGCTTATGGCACAATGCGCGCGCTTTCGCCAGTGCGGAAATAAACTTCTGTTCCTGGGGAAAAAAAAAAAAAAAAAAAAAGTGATGTCAGAGGGAGGTGACTCCCTCCCTCCCCCCCTCACTTTGAGGAGGCGGCGGCGGCGGCTGTTGGATGGTAGGCGCGGCTCGGCGCGCGGGCTTTCTCTGGCTGGGCTTCTTCTTTTTTTTTTCCCCTTCCGCGAGTTGTGTCTGACTACGGTGCCCGAGGCGGCTCTTCCCTCCGCGGGGTAAGTGCGATGCCGCGTCACCAGCTATGGAGCCGGGGGGGGGCGGCGCGGCGCGCGAGCTGCCGAGCGGGGATGCGCCTGCGGGACGGCGGCACGGAGCCGGGCAAAGCGGAACCGCGGGTCCGCCGGGCTCGGAGCTCGCGAGCTGCCACCCCCAGCGCCGCGGCTCCCCTGGCTGCTCGGCGAACGTGCAGAGTCCGACCTGGGGTGGGTGGGGGGCGGCTAGGAAAGCTCGGCTCGGCTGAGCAGTTTGCATGCGAGAAATGCTAAAACCTTTCCATTTTCCTCAGAGGGGAACGAGGATTCCTTGCAGCTGCACCATGAATGAACATCAAGTCCTTAACCCTGGGAGCACTTTTTGTACTTGAGTTATCCTTAAAGCAAAATGCGCTTTTTATGTAAGCCATTTGCGCGTGTAATGCATGGGTTGTGGGCTTTCTGCAGCAAGAAATGGCAAACCTGAGAAGCAGTGTGTCTGGAAGAGGTGGAAATATAGTTGATACGTTGCATGTTTCTGGCTGGGCTGTTTATTTCTGCCCTCAACAAATAGCTGCATGCGTTTGGACAGCAGTTTGATTATTCCATTGCAGCCTGCTGGAGACATTCGCCTTGCGGTGCTTTTTGAAGATACAGTAGCAGAATGGCTGCCCTGCAGAAATCTAGAAAGATTTGCATGAGAGTAATATACAGAGCTGTAGCACAAGGAAAAGAGGTAGAATCTAACATGATGATCCAATATTAAGGATGACACCTAAAGGGGAGGTGCTGCTTGTAGATGACTTCAGTCAGCCAGATGTGAATTGGAGTCCATCAGCAGTAGCATCAGCTAGGAGTGGACAACTGGATGCCCTAGGAGGTCAACACTGTGCTTTTAGCATTTCTCCTACCTTCTTAAAGAGCCAAGACTAGCATTCAGATAATACAACAACCCCCCCCCCCAAACAAAACATGATGAGGAAGACTGAATTATCAGGAGAATGGGGAAAACAGAGTAGGAAATTCCCTAGCATGGGTCTTGGTGTGGATTTTTCTGTGTTAACATAACTCCTATATGCAATAGGGTTTTAGTGTGGGGAAAAAACCTGCACGAGGGTTAGTGCATCCCCTTGCAGATTGTAGGGTAATACTATTACTTTGCAGTACAGACAGGCATGCTAGGAGAGAGACTACATAGTTTGCCTTTTTTTCCTGTGGGAAATTTAACTCAAGAAAATAGCCAGGCTGAGTAGGAAAACCCCCTCCTACCGTAAGTTAAAAAAATAAAGTTGTGGTGTGGAGCACCCAAATTGTCAACCATTTTCTCTTTCATTGCAAGGAACCCCAGCTGGAAGAGAATTCCTCCTTATATTGGACTGCTGTCAATGCTGGAACAGCTCTTGGCTGTACCAGCATATTAATATTAGTTGATTCATTTTTCACTGTCACAGCTGTCGGTGAAAGGACCAATCTCTGTTCAGAATTTGAATTGGGATCGAACCTTTCACTGACATCTGTGAAGGGACCAATCGGTAGCCAGTGAAAAAAGAATCAATTAGCTATGCAGGCATTGACAGTAGCTCAGAATGAGGAGGTAATATCTCCTCCAGCTGGGATTCCTTGCAATGGGGAAGGAGTTGGGAAATTCAGATGCCCCATGCCACAAGTTTATTTTTTTTTAACTTGGGGTGAGAGAGAAAGGGTTTACCCGCTGAGGGTGGGGAGTAGGTGGGCTTCACGCAGTCTTGTTTCCTCTGCCAGATCCTCACCTGTTAGCATGGATTTAAATCTTACTGCATTCTGTGGGACCATGTGCTTTTACCACAGGAATAAAATAAAACCTGTGCTAAAAATTAGCAAGGCTTGGATACATAAGGGACAGATTATAAAACCAAAGGGGGGGGAATAGTTAAAAGGAGAATGTGGGGGTTAGTGAGGCAAGGGACCAGCAGAAGGTAGCAACTTAAACAAGTTCTTTTGCTCAGTATAATTAGAAGGGAAGGTAATGTGCCTAAGAGAGGCTATAGAGGCCTTAATTAATTAATTAATTTATTTAAAAACTTTTCTGTACCGTCATTCAGTGATATACCATCACAACGGTTTACAAATAGGCACATGAAAAAATTCAAAATAGATTGTAATTTAACTAGTAGGTGCCGAAATTGTTCAGTTACATGATTACAATAGACATTACATATAGCACATAGTATCTGAATTACCTTTATGGACTATCCATACATGCAATATACTGTAATTCTTTAACTTAATACTTAAGTATGATAAAAATAAAAAGAACGCATATATGTTCTCTGGTGACTTTTTTGCCTGTGTGTATATAAGTCCTTTTCTTGTCTCTTAGTACTACCTATTCCCCATTCTCACTTTGAAAAGCTTTTTTGAAAAGCCACGTTTTTAAGCTTTTTTTTTTGAAAAGTTTTAGATCTCTCATTAATCTTATTTCGGGTGGCATTGAGTTCCATAATATTGGGCCGGCTAATGATTATGAAATCTTCAACCCCATTTACTGAAGAGGAAGGTACTTGAAGTTCTTGGTACAAATGAGAGTAGTTAAGGCAGTGCAACTTCATGGAATATACCCCGGAGTACTGCAAAAGCTCCAGGAAATGCTGACCTACAGCTCTTTTTGGTTTGTCTTTGGAGATGGGGAGAGGTGCAGAGGGTACTGGAAGAGATCGGTTGTATTCCTACTTCATAAACGTGGAGACAAGGAAAATAACTACAGATCTGCCAGCCTAACTTCAGTAGTTTGTTTGTTTGTTTATTAGTTTTTCTGTATCGATATTTGAGGGTACATCCTATCGGTTTACATTAAAACTGAAGAGAAATAAAATAAAACAGGGAGGGGGAGAGGGAGCAGCGAGGAAAAATAAGCTCTGTGAAAGAGGGGTGAAGAAAAATGAACAGAACATTGTGGTGAACGAGCGAACGTCCATGAGCTGGCAATAAGCACTATATACAATCTTGCAAAAGGTAATAAGCACTATATACAAATCAGCACTGTGTACAATCTTGCAAATAAAATGCAATAATAACATGGCGAGGGGGTCTGGGGGGAGGGGGAAGAGGGGTTGAAGAGGGAAGACGTACTAATTGCCATGTTTAAAGTAATTACAGAACAGAGGCATGTCTAGGGAGCTAGGGGAGGGCAAGGTGGGCTAGGAGAAAAGCGATATATGCAATCTTGCGAATTATACCAGATTGTACAAAAAATACAATGTAACACGTGGCCGGGAATTGACAGTCAGGGAGGGGAGGGAGGACAAAAAGAGGAAGGAAAGGGGAGGGGGGAGTAAATAATAGGGCGAGGAGGGGCTAGGGTATGCTTGTTTAAAGAGCCACGTCTTTAGCCCTTTTTTGAATTTTTGGGTGCAGGCTTCCAGTCGGAGCTCGAGGGGCATAGTATTCCAGAGGGTGGGGCCTGCAATGGAGATGGCTCGCTCCCTGGTAGAGGTGAGGTGTGCAATTTTAAGGGTGGGGGTATAGAGGGTTCCTTTGTGAGCTGTTCTGGTTGGAGGGGCGGAAGCGGGGAGCATCATCAAGCCAGGAGAGATTGTGGTTGTGAAGGGATTTGTGAATGATCGTAAGGGTTTTATGTATAATGCGGGCTGAGATGGGGAGCCAATGCAGTTCCTTAAGAATGGGGGGTGATGTGGTCAGCTTTACGGGTATTCGGATTCTGGCCATTGCGTTCTGCAACATTTGGAGGGGTTTGATTGTAGAGTAGGGGAGGCCTAGGAGTAAGGAATTGCAGTAATCCATTTTTGTAAATAGTGTCGCCTGTAAGACTGTACGGAAGTCTTGTAGTGGGCAAAGCTTTGGAAATAGTACTAAATAAAAGGATAATGTAGTTTTTCTGTCGATAAACAGGCTGCATTAGCCATGATCTGTGGGTGATGTCATCCGGTGGTACTGAATGGATGCCTCTGTCCAAACTAGTAGAGTTTTGGCTGTACTGAGCATGTGTGGGAATTCATGTGCAGGCGCTGCCTCAGTGCCTCCTCAGTCTTTTTTTGTCTGGGCTGAAGCACAGATGGTCTCACTTTCTCTTCTCAGCATTTTTTTCTTATCTCTTCAGTTCAAATTTTTCCATCCAGTTGTCTCACTGCCTTGGCAGCCAAACCAACAACACTTTTCAGTAGTATATATAAAAAAAAAAAATAAAATAAGGAATATCTCTCTAATGGAGTTCAAGAAATGTTGACAAAGAAAGACAATGTTGAGTAGGTTTAAGGCCTGTGAATGTGGCCGATTCATGTTGAGCAGATACCCATGATTGCTGTTATCAATTCCTAGGCCTTACTCATGACCAACCCAATGTGGCAGAATGTCCCCTTGGGCTCAGTGGACCAGGGAAGCCAAAGCCAAAATAGATGAGCTCCGTCAGGCCCAGGACACCTTTTCATAGCTTTACACTGACCTCTCCAGGAAGTGAGACAGGCCCCTTAAAACACCGTCCTTGCTTTGACCTGAGCTGGACACCCAGCCTGCATCAGTCCATAAGCAAAAACAGATGATATAGCTGCATGATGCACTGAAAAAGGCAAAACGTGTTGGCGTCAAAAGAAATAGTGGAAGCTTCTTCGAAGAAAGCAACGCACCTGAAGCAATTCTCGAAGCTAACTGGACTGAAACACTTTAAAGGAAACAAACCGAAGCACGGTGACTTGGGGTGTATGTTATCTGATGCTTTGAGCTGACCAAAGCAAGGTGCCATATGACTTGCCTGTCTCCCAGTGATCCTAGTCTTCTTCCTGTTGGCCAGGTGTGGGAAGTCTGCCAGTAGGTCATCATTTGGGCCACTTCTAAGCATCTGGTGCTTAGCTTCTTTTCTCTCATATGCACATGCTCTCAAACACATGCAAGCTTCCTCTCATTCACACACCCACACACAGATATGCTCCCTCTCTCTCATACATACACACTCTCTCACACACAAAATCCCTCTTTCTCATACTCGCAGGCTCTCACATAAACACTCCTTTTCTCTCATACGCATAGGCTCTTATGTACACATGCTGACACAAATGCCCCTCTCCCTCATATGCACAGGTTCTCGCACACATGGACGCTCCCTCTCTCTTACACGCAAGCTCTCATGCACATGCTCCCTCTCCCTCATACAAACATGCTCTTACACACATTCACGCATGTTCCCCCTCTCTCAAACACACATTCAACACGCCCTCTCACCTCTTCCTCTAATGAAATCTGAGGGGGGGGGGGTGCAGCTTTCTCCGCCACTCAGGCCACTGCACGGCCTCTTCCAGATTTTGACCTCCGGCGGGATGAGGAGCACCATACGGCCTGCAGCCTGTACTTGATTTTGGCTGCTGGTAAGTTGATGGTGCGATAACAACCCGATGGACCTGTCCTTTTCTTTGGCGCTGGTGAGTTGGGGACACCAGCAGCCCGACGGATCAGTTCTTTGCCGCCGTGAACGGATGCCTCTGCTGCACCTTAAGCACGCAGTCTGACAGCACTTTTCTGTCTTCCTTCCACGTGGGGCCCAGCCACGGGTGATTTCATCCGGGCCTGCTTCCGCACAAGGGGCCCAGAGTTTTGAGGAGCGTTCCCGGGAGCTGAAAAAAAATACAAAACAGGACTCCGGGGCCCTTACAGCCTAGCATCGGGGGGCCCATGGCATCCTCTGACCCTCCCCTTACTGTGCTACTGCAAGAAGACTTTTTTTTTTTTTTTTTAAGAATCTGACAGCCACAAGGAAAATCAATTGGAAAAAGCATAAATATAGTGGGAAATAGAATTTCTTCGGCAATCACCTGTAGACACAGGAATGGTTAGAGAGAATGGAACTTAAAGATTAGAGATTGATAATTGCAGCCCAGTGGAATGTCAGAAGGCCCGTGTACAGAAAGATAAATAAGGTGGCAGGGCTCATCTGCTGTAAACTGGAAACACTATAACATTGCCTTACCTGAAAAACGTGATAGAACTGTGGAGAATGAAGTTGTGATCACAGGGACATTCCTATTTCAACTGATTAAAAAGCTTGACACACAAAAAAAAATCAGACATTATAGTAAAGGGGAAAACCGCAAGAACCCCATTGCTAACAGAAGTGTCAATACCAAGTGATTACTCTGCACAACTTATGGAGAGAGAAGATCCTCTACTAAGAGTAGTAAGAGATGCAATTGGAGACTAAGAAAATGTGGCAGAAAGGTACAGAAATTGTCCCAGGTGTATTGGATACCGCTAACCTGATCAGAAATCTTCCCAAGGTCCCTTGCTATGCTTCCTCTACATACTATAAATTCCAGAAGGAAGCTTTTTTTTTTGGCAAGGTGCAAGTATTGAAGCAAGCTCCAGCGGTACGTTTAAGAGAGAGGAGATTGTGCTGTGGCTTACGAGTGCGTTGCCTGTCATGGCATGTGCAAAGCAAACCCATGTGGAGAGACTCCTCTCACAGGTGGTGGAAACCAGTCTGGGGACAACATTTAAGTACACAAGATAGATATAGAGGGCATTGATAATGCCAAGTGGGGGGGACCCTAGGTGTTGCAATAATTTATGGAAATCTATATGCTTAAATCACATGGAAAGGTTGAGGGCCACAAAGCAATGAGGACAACGCTGACTTGCACTGAAGAGTGATCCATCAAGCTTCCAAGAAGAGGCAACGTCAACTAACATTAAATAGCAGCAAGGTTTTGGTACGTCCTTGGATATAATTTGGGGAAGGTGAAAAGTTTCCTAATGTGGTTTGCATGCTGACTTGGCTACATTCCCCGACTAAAGACAGCTGTTATGGCTGTGTGGGCTGGTTAAAGGTAGACTGGACGACGGGACAGTGGGCTGTGGGTGAGGCAGGCTGCCTCGTGTGCCTTTGAGGCAGGCCTGTGCCGTTCAGGCCGCAGGCCGCTGATGGCCTCTGCAGGCAGGAAGGCTGCCCAGAGCGTCAGGGTCGTTAACACCAAAAGAGGTGGCGTGATATAGTGACAGCTGGGGGGGGGGGGGGGGTACCCTTAGCTTAGAGCAGGGTCTCTCTCAACCCTCCGGTTCATTGGCGGTGCTCCTGCTGGTCCATGGAGATGGCGGTGGAGAAACGGCGCTTCGTTCCTTCCCGGTGGGCCAGCGGCATAGGAGCCAGGTGGAAATGCAGCCGTGTGTGTGTGGGGGCTGAAAGAGCAGGAGGAGCAATGGTGGCCTGGGATGAGATCAGCAGTAAGAACGATTGGGGGGGGGGGGAGGGGAGAGGCTGGAGGCGATGGTGGGTGATTGCGGTGGGTAGCTGGATGGGGCACCTGGCTGGTGGGGGAGGGTTTGCTCTACGGCTGGGTGCCTGGCTTGGTGGGTGGTGACTGTGATTTTGTGATCTTAAACAGCAGGGTAGGATTGAGGTGGGAGAAGAGATTGGAACCAACAGTAGTGGGGAGAGAGTAGCAGCCCGACAACACCACTGCCGCCAACCAAGCGAGGCGCATGGGGGAGAGAGGTTATAACCTTCAGGACGAATTGACAGGGGCCCTGAAGAAACACAACAGAGAGGTCACGTTACTGCATGCTTACATTTTAAGGAGAAAACGATGCTACTTAAAAAAAAGAATTGGGATTTCTTCTGGACTGTGCATTATGCAAGAGCAGAGAGCTGGCACGGCTGATTACAGCATTAAAGGAAGACGATATCTGCTATTGTTGGGGGGGGAGGGTACCTGTTCTGCATCGTATCTGCGGGGAGTGGTAAAACAATCTGTGCAGCAAATATTTGAAGAGGCCTTGGCAGGGCTGAAGTCCCCTGCTCAGGTGATCGCAAAGCAAGGGAGAAGGCTCCATGCAGAAGAGGAAAGACCGCAGGAAAGCGGAGAAGCTTGCAGGCAGGAAACCTGAAGGAGAGGGGGGTGGGCGGACCCTGCAAAATAGTTTTTTTTGGACTTTGATCTGAAAGCAATTTAGGACAGGTATATTGCATTTATATCGGTGCAGCTGTGCATATGAAAGCGTATGGGGGCGAGGTCAACCTTGCCCATCTCTTAAATTATTTGTAAAGAAACATGTGAATTAATGTAAGCCAATTGATTTTAAGATTTCAAAAGGCAGTTGACAAAATGCCACGTGCAAGACTGCTGGAGAAATTCAAAAGCCATGGGATAGGAGGCACTAGCCTATTGTTAAAAGACAGGAACCTAATACAATGTACATGAGGGCAGAAAAAGATTATATGGCCCATCTGGTCTGCTCATCCGCCCAATGAATTTAGCTTTATAATTCCCATCGCTTCCTGAGAGATCCCCTCAGTTTATCCCATGCTTTCTTGTTGAATTCAGATACTGCTTTTGTCTCCATCACCTCCGCTGGGAGGCTGTTCCATGTATCCGCCACCCTCTTTGTAAATAAATAGTTTCTAAGATTACTCCAGAGTCTGTGCCCTTTTGCCCTCATCCCATGACCCCTTGTTCTAGAGCCTCCTTTCCACTGAAACCTTTGAGCTATGTAAATGTTTCTATCATGTCTCCACTATCTCGCCTTTCCTCCAGAGAGGATTAAGTGGTCGGCTTTCCAAATGGAGAGACATCGGTACCGTAATGCCCCAGGGGATGTGTACAGGGACCTGTGTCGTTTAACATATTCATAAATAATCTGGAAAAGGGAGCAACAAGTGAGGTGATCAGTTATGCAGATGGCACAAAAGTATTCAAAGTTGTTAACGCCCATCGTGCAGTGATTCCTGGAGGATCCCCAGGCAGTCGGGTTTTCAGGATATCCACAGTGAATTAGGTATGAGAAACAATTGCATACACAGCCTCCATAGCATGCAAATTCTATCTTGTGCATACTCATTGTGAGTATCCTGAAAACCCGACTGCCTGGGGACGGGTTTGGAAATCTGTGCCATAGTGGATTGTGAGGAATTACAGAAGGTCCCTGTGAGACTAGGAGACAGGATGTCTAAATGCATTAGGGAAAAATAATCCCAAATACAGATAGAAAATGCTAGGTTCCCTCACGAGGATTCGCCCAGGAAAAGAACGTCTGAGACATCGTGGGACGATACATTGAAATCCTCAGCATCATGTGCAGCGGTGATCAAATAAAATGTTAGGAATTATTTGGCGAGGAATAGATAAAACATAGAATATACCACAGTGCCTCTGTATTGTGATGTTCATGGTGTGAGCGCACCTTGAGCACTGTGTGCAGTTCTGGTCCCTCCATCCTTGAAAAGGACATGGTAAAGCTAGAGATGGTACAGAGGAAGGTGACAAAAATGATACAAGGGAACGGCAAGGCTCCTTTTATGAACAGATAGCGGCTCGAAGCTAATAAAATCAACGAGTGAGATGGAACAGGTAAATAGGGGATGGCTCTTTACCCTGTCAAATTAATACTAAAACAAGGGGACGCGCCATGAAACAAGCAACCTCTTAAAATCCTGGTAGGTTTTTGTTCAGTCGGAGCACAAGCAAGCTGTGGAATCTGTTGCCAGAATATGTGGTCAAGGTGACTAGTATAACGGGATTTTAAAGAAGTTTGGAGAAGTTATTAGCCAAGTAGACTTGTGGGAAGCCATCACCTCTCACTGGGGGTGAGCAGCAAGAAATAGATCTATATTTTGTTGATCTGCCAGGTACTTGTGACATGAACTGGCAATAGGATGCTGGACCCTGGGGACTTCATATCTTTATGTTTATGAGTTAAATGCAGGTTTGAGGTGGAGGAATCGGGGGAATCCTCTGAAGGTGTTGTGTGAGGCGAGAGAGAGGGAAATGCACTTTTTTTGATCCTCTTAGCTAGGGTACAATTTGGATTGTCTGTGCTCCTTTCAGTGTATACGCTGTGTACTTCGAGTCAATTCAGATTGCAATTATGGCGTTTCTGAACTCCCACTGCTGTCGCACACATACTATTTTGTGTTGCCCTTTGGAGCTGCTCTGATTGAAAGAATTGTAGCGTTCGTGTGCCTAAGAGCCTGTTTATGAACTTCTATGGAATAAGCATACCTACAAGACAGTGCAAAACCTGCTACTAATGTCTCGGATATCATCTTGAATGAGGCTTGAGAGATTGAAAAGTGCAGCTTAAATGTGACCTGAGGCAGCCCTTCACTGGGCGAAACTCAGGCCTAGAGTCGGGCACCCACGGATTATTATTTCCTAATAAATATTTTTTGAGGACCTTCGGCTGTTCCTTGTTTTTCATTCCTCGCGGCTTTGTTAGACCGACTTCCTTCTTGTTTTTTGGGTCCCTCCTTTCAGTGGGGGACTGATGTAAAAAAAACCCACGCTAAATTTGTAGCTAGATTTTAATGTGGGTTTATTTAACGCCCATGTCAAATCCTTGGGTCCTCACGGGATGTAGGAAGCTGATGATATGGAAATAGACTAGGATTTAAAAAAAAAAAAAAAAAAAAAAAAAAGCACACTAAATTGAAAGAATTCAGTTTTTTTGCTCCTGGTCTTTTGACATGCTGATCCATGCAAAAACCCCAAAAAACCCAAAAACATGTTACTCGCCTCCTTGAGCGGCCCATGACCACTAACCACAGTAGCATAGCCAATCCATCAACTCTCCTGCCCAATGCAGAAATCCTCCCCTTTCAGGTACCTTGAAGCAAGGGGGTCCTTGCTTTGCTGAAACTCTTCCACCTCACCTGGGAACCCCAGCTGGAGAAGACTTGAGTGGTTATCTCACTGAATGTCCAGGACAAGTCCTTCTGCTAACTCTTACCGAATATTGGCTTCTTACGGTCCCAGCTGATAAGCAATACCTTCCTCCTCCATTTATCCACGTTGTCCTGAATCAAAATCTTCCATTGATCTATGCTGTCCTCTTAATTGGGTTTTTTTTTTGTGTGCTCTATCCTTATTACATTGTAAGCTCCATACAGTAGGGACTGTCCGTTATGTGTCACTGTAAATGACTATGCATTTCTGGAATGGTGTGGGATTACCAAGCAAAAGTTTAGGCTAGAGAAATAGGATACACTGACTCCAGCCTTCCTTCTTAAAGATCCCAGCTTTATTTATAATAGAAACAGCGTTCACAAAATGCAATCTGCTTACTTCCAGCAGTATAACTTACATTGCATTCACTTTAGGGCGGAGATGTGTCAGGAGCTGCCTTCTCCTGGAGAAGCAAGGGCCTATCTGTTCCCAGCTGGGCCCACATTCTTAGTTCTGTTCACCAGGATCCCACCCACAGAGCTATCTGTTCCTCTAGCGTTTAAGGTGGACCAGTCTAGATACTTGGTCCTGCACGGGTTAAGGAGGGTTTTTTAGCGTCCAGTCAAATGAATCCAGAACAAGCAGTTTATGCTCCCCTACCAGCAGATGCAGACGGACGTCACAGTATATATACCTCTGTAGTTACATCAGCCTGCCAGTAATCTCAGTCTCCAGCAGATGGTGGACGTGCATCTCCCACTGGGGATTGCTTCGATTTCAGAAAAGGAGAAAAATAATTTGCCCCCCTCTCTTGCGGTGATACCATAAGGTCCCTCCCCCAGTTGAGAATTCCTGGGGTGATTTCTGTGGTCCTTCAGAGGTGTGCCTTGGTTCGGTAGCCGGTTTTTCAGCCGGTGTGGCCTTAGCTCCTTAAGCAGCTGAAAGGCTGCGGGTGCAGGAAGCTGAGGATGGCGGTGCCAGCAAATGTCCTCTCCCGCCGACTACAGGAGACTGTCTCTGTGCTCAGCCAGGTAAGGCTGAGCTCTGGTAAGTGTTTTAATTAAAAGAAAAAGAAAAATTTGCTGCAGAGACAGTGATGGCGAGTTCTGTTAGGGCGTGGGCAGTGTGGCGGGTTGAGCAGCCTCTGTTGGCTGGGCCCCGCTCTGAGGTGTTTCTTGGTTGCGTGCTGCGAGGTAGGCCTCAATGGCTTTTCACGTGCTTCTTAGGCTGTCCTCTACAGCATTATTGGTTCAGCGAGTGTGACGAGCTGTGCGTCCAATGCAGCATCCAGTTTTCTGGATGCCTGGTTGGGCTTTGTTGTACATCCAGGCTCACGCTTCCTTGTTTGTCCAAGTTAAGCATTTTTTTTGTGCTCCTGTCCTTTTAGTGGCGCTTATTCTATGGGCGCCTAGGTATTGGGACGCCTAATGTTGTGACGCCCAAGTGTCAGGTGCCTAGAATTTTTGGATGTTTAAAAAAAACCCAACCTAGACTCTCGCCTCCAGCCACCATTCAGCACACTAATGGCCATAATGGCACCTATTCCTAAGAAGCCTGAGCACTTTTCCTTTTGCACTGCCTGTTATATTAGGGCATGTTAGCAAGTAATGCCCGCTAATTTGTGCCAGCACTGTTTGGAGGCTCAGGGAGTTTTATCCTCCTCTGAATTCACTAAGCATGGTTCTTCTCAGCCAGCTGTAGGTCTGGGTAAAGATGGCTCAGATGGAGTGCCTGACCTTGGATCTCCCCTAACTGACTCCTCAGCAGGGGATGGTAGTTCAGTGAGTACGTCCCAGGTGTCTCCTACATTTTTCTGGGTAGAATTTTTTCCAAGGGCTGCAATCCCTTTTTCAGGTGCAGTCTTCAACCCGGTCCACTGCTCCTAGAGTAGAGGAGCAGGTAGGGACCTTGTCTGGACCTTTTCTTAAGCACGAGAATGCTCCTAGAGTGACAGCGGATCCTCCTGATAGGGATCAAGATGGCATGGATGATGACGCCGATTCTTGCTTCTCTGGAGGATGGTGAAATTTCTCCAGGTCTAGAACCATATAGAACTATGCTACAGTTCTTTCATAGAGATGAACTGCCAGCTCTGATCTCCCAGACCTTGAACATGCTTGTAGTCCCTGGTACAAATTCAGTGTCTGAGCCAAAGAGAAATCCCATTTTGGTTTCCTTGCATAAAGCCTGTACCCTCTGGATCCAGTGATAAGAGGTCACTTATGTTTCCAAAGGTAGATGTACTTGTGTGTGCAGTCTCCAAGTGGACCACTATTCCTGTGGAAGGAGGAGCGGCCTTGAAGGATGTTCATGATAGAAAGATCGAGACTATCCTTAAGCAGGCATTTGATGCAGTGACAATGTCCTTGTAGATTGCTTCTTGTTATTCCCTCGTGGCTCGCTCTTGTTTTCTTCTATCCCAGGAGGTTGATGACTCTCTGGAGTGAATTTCAGGGCAGTTATGGAACCAGCCAGAGGGGGATGGCTTTGATAGTAGTGGCCAGGCGCCAGTTATGGTTGAGAAATTGGTTGGCTAATGCGACCTCCAAGGATAACCTCACCAAGTTGCCCTTTAACGGTTCGTCTTTATTTGGGAGCAAGTTGGAGAAAGTGGCCAGTAAATGGACAAATCTTGGTTCGCTTGCTGGAGGATAAGAAGCAAACACAGTGTCCCTTTTTTAATATGAGTGGTCATGCTAGAGGATTTAGGTGTTTTCAACCATATAGAGGAGCGACCTTTCAGAGGACTTGGCCTTTTAGTAGGTCTCAGCCCTTTCGTCCCAGACAGCCCAGAAGAGGCGCAGGCTCGGGTAGTGGAACCTCCTAATGAAGGTTTGCCAACCTACCCTTGGGAACAGGAGATAAGGGGCGCTTTCTCTTTTTTCAGAGGTGGGTCAAAATCACATCGGATCAGTGGGTCCTGGAAGTGATGCGAGACGGATATGCGATGGAATTTCGCAGTGTTCCTCAGGACATATTCATGGAGTGGCACTGCCACTCCCTGCAGAAGAAGCAAGTCTTCTCAGTCTGACGGCTGTGGTCCCAGTGTCGGTGTCTCAAGAAAATATGGGGTGATACTCCATTTATTCGTTGTGCCAAAGAAGGAGGGCTCCTTTTATCCCATCCTGGATCTCAAAGGTGTCAGCCATCATCTGCAGTGGACCATTTCTGCATGGAAACATTGCGCTCAGTGATAATGTCTCGGGAGGAGTTTCTGACCTCCCTGGATCTGTCAGAAGCATACCTTTTAATATTCCCATCCGACCGGAACATCAATGCTTTCTCCGGTTTGCAGTGCTGGGGCACCATTTTCGGTTTCAGGTTTGGTTTGGCCACCGCTCCCAGAATCTTCTCCAAGGTGTAATAGTAGTAGTTGCAGCAGAACTGTGAAGGGTTGGAATCCTAGCACTCCCATATTTGGATGACCGGCTGCTCCGAGCCAAGTCACTGGAAGAGAGCTGCCTGATGACTCACAAGGTGATTTCCCTGCTGCAGGAACTTGGCTGGATGGTGAATCTAGCCAAGAGCGATTTTCAGCCTTCTCAGTTACTGGAATACTTTGGGATTCATTTTGAATCAAAGCAGGGCAAGGTGTTTCTGCCAACAGTTCGACTTCAAAAGTTGATAGCTCAGCTCCATCTGTTGATGGCTACTCTGTGCCCAATTTGTGTGGTCTGACCTGCAGGCACTTGGCTTGATGGCGGCAACCCTAGAAGTGGTACTGTAAGCGAGGGCGCATATGCAACCTCTTCAGTGCTCCCTGCATTCTCGGTGGAACCCGCAGTCTCAAGACTATTCTATTCAGCTTCTCCTGCCGATGGAGGTTTCCTCCCAACTGCAGTGGTGGCTGCAGGCAGAACATCTGAGGAAGGGAGTTTCCCTATGGACTGGCTAGTGCTGATGACGGATGCAAATCTCCTTAGTTGAGGAGCTCACTGTCAGGAACTGACAGCGCAAGGATGCTGGCATGTGGAGGAGTCTCTCTGGAACATCAATTGCCTGGAAGCAAGAGCAGTTCGGGTGGCGTGTTTACAGATCAGCAGTAGGCTGCGGGGGCGATCGTTCTGAATAATGTTGGACAATGCTATAACGGTGACTTAAGCCTCTTGGCAGAGAGGTACTAAGGGCCAGCAAGTGTTGCAGGCAATAGCTCCACTTATGGAATGGGCAGAAGTGCATCTCCAGATCTCGGCCGTGCACATCTCAGGCAATAACAACATAGGAGCATACTTTCTCGGCAGGGAGAGTCTGGCCCCAGGAGAGTGGGCGTTGTCCGAGGAGGTGTTTCAGCTGATTCTGGATCGACGGGATCTTCTGTTCCTAGGCCTGTTGGCAACCTTGTGCTATGTGAAAGTTCTGCACTTCTTCAGTCACAGGAGAGATCCAGTCATTGGGGATCACTTCCTTAGTGCAGGAGTGGCCGGAAGACAAGTTGCTGTATGCTTTTCCTCCATGGCCCTTGTTGGGCAGATTGATTCGAAGGATCGAACGCCACAGAGGGATGGTGCTGTTGGTTGCTTCAGATTGGCCCAGATGCAGAATGCGGAGGCTCTTGCTGGATTTGCCTTTTTGACTTCTGGCGCAGAGGAGCCTGTTGCAGGAGGAGCCTGTCCATCATGAAGATTAATCTTGATTTTGTCTTACAGTATGGCCTTTGAAAGGGTTCGTTTGCTGAAACGTGGATACTCTGCATCAGTGATCTCCACCTTGTTGAGAACTAGAAAGTTCTCCACTTCCTTGGGCTATGTTTGGATTTGGAGAATGAGGTCCGGTGTGAGGATTGAGGTTCTCTTCCTCATTCGGTCAAGATACCACTCATTTTGGAATTTTTATAGGATGGCTTAAATAACAGCTTGGCCCTTCACTCCTGCTCTCACCTGTTTCAGGGGTCCAGTCAATGGTGGATCCTTGTCTCATCCTGATGTGGCCCGTTTTCTGGAGGGAATGGAACATCTTCATCCTCCTTTGCATTTCTGGTGCCCCTATAGAGTCTCAATTTGGTTTTGTATTTTTTGGTAGGCCGTATGTTTCGACCACTACATTCTTTGTACTTGCGGTTGCTGTCCTCGAAAGCAGTGTTCCTTGTGGTACATTGTTCTGTGCTTAGGGTTTCCGAGCTGCAGCCCTTTGCTTGCCAGGAGCCAAGTGACTCCAGGGGCAGTACAGCCGAGTACTGTTCTTCTCTTTTTACCGAAAGTGGTCTCTGAGTTTCACTTGAATCAGTCCATCTCCCTGCCATCTCTGGACAGGGGGAGAGATGTAGTGGAGTCTCGTCTGTCACGACCCTTGGATGTAAAGAAGCATACTGTCAGGTATCTGGAGGTGACTGGGCTTTTGCGTAGGTCGGATCGCCTGTTTGTCGTAGCGGTACTAGACAGGGAGAGCCAGTCTCACGGGCTATAATAGCTCGCTGGATTAAGGAGGTAGTCACGGCAGCATACGTGGATACTGAGAAGCCAGTCTCTAGTCAGGTTCAGGCCCATTCCACTTGAACTCCGGCAATGTCATGGGCAGAAGTTAGATTGTTGTCTCCCATTGACATTGCCGAGCTGCGACGTGGTTCTCTTTACGCACCCTTCCAAGTATTATCGTCTGGATGTTCAGGCCCGAGAGGAAACCGTCTTTGTACATGCGGTTTTGACTGGACCAAGGGCAGCCTCCTGCCCTATTTGAGAGTAGCTTGGGTACATCCCACTTGTTCTGGATTCATCTGACTGGACGCTAAGAAATGAGAAACGAGTGCTTACCTGATAATTTCCTTTTCTTTAGGACAGTCAGATGAATCCAGGTTCCCTCCCTTGGCTGCAGAATGATTGCATAATGATTCTCTTGTGTGCCTACGTGTTCCAGGGATTACTGGTAAGTGTTACTCCAGTCCCTAGACCAGTGTTATTACATTCTTGTCTGAGCTCAGTGTTGCCTGTTGGCTGAGTATTGAAATGGTTATCTGTTTTTAATTTAAGTTTTTTGGTAGTCTGTCCATAGTTGCTTTTGAAGAGAATACTGGTGGGCTGATGATTATTTAGTTTACTATTTTATTTAGTTTACTATTTTATTTTATTTATATTATGAAACTATGTATTTACTTCCTTTTCTATTTTGGAAATGCAAATATTTTTAAATGAATATTTGTTGGCTACTGTAAACCGGTTTGATATGTTCGCATGAAAAATTTGGTATACAAAAAATTATTAATAAATAATAACTACAGAGGTATATATATACTATGACGTCAGTTTGCTCCGTCTCCATCTGCTGGTAGAGGTGCATAACCCACTTGTTCTGGATTCATCTGACTGTCCTAAAGAAAAGGAAATTATCAGGTAAATAGTCATTTCCCATTTTCAGGGACACTCCTTCACACTTGCGTGCTACAAATCATGATAATAATAAGCCCGCCTTGTGAGAAATGGGAAATGCAATTGGACAGTAACCAGTAAGTTTCAATTATTTTTTTAAAAGCAATTATGCAGCACCGAAAAGTATTACAGCATCGTTGCAGCTTGAATAAATTGATATGACGTCTGCTTTCTGTGGCCTGCATAGGACCATTGGAATAGTGACAGCATTCTCATTGATGGTGCTTTAATGAGCTGGCTTTTTGCCGATGAGAAAGTATTCTCTCCATTCTGTTATTTTGCCAGTCAGTAAGCTGTTGATATTGAGTGTAGCTTGTAACTGCAAAGTCCCATATGTATGTCCAAGTGGCAGGAACTATTTCTGCCTGAACAGCTTCAGCCTTTCAGCTGCTGGCATATGGATGAAGCTGTTTTGCTTTTTGTATTGAATCTGTCCTCACCACTAATACTTGAACACCTGTATGGCACGAAATATATTCGGCGTTGCTTAACGGGTTGCAGCTTGCACGAAAAATTAAACTACCCACTGAGCCAAGGAAAAGAAAAGTGGAGCATAATTTGTGATTTGCAATATTCGCCTAATGAAACTATTCCAAATGAACAAAAGTAAAGTTGATCATTTGGTTCCTAATGTTTGACATGTCATTTTCCAAAAAGGCAGATTTGGGGGTCAGTTTTGAAGAATATTCATTTGAAATTAAGAAATAACTCCATAATGAGGTTCCTTAGTTTAACAAAATGAATGAATAGACCATGAGCTCTTTGTCGTTCCCCTGAAGAGTTTAGAGGTCATTAGAGAAGGAGAGCAGTGTCATTAAGGTCTTTTAATGTGTGGTACTGTCTGAACAATGCTGCTGCCAGGGGTGTAGGTGATTCGGCTGCACGAACTAAACATTTTTTTTTTTTAGATGCTTCAGCTGGGAGCTACAAAAAATAGCACAATGAATCCACTACAATTCACCTGTTTCATTCAGATTTATATTTTATTCCTGAGGAGTTATTTTAATTTAAGGTTTTACTAGGTTGCCTGTTATCATAAATGAGATGCTTCCTGTGCCGGTCTTCATCAGCCCCATGCAGGCATCGCGCTACCTGTGAAATAAGAATTTGGCAGGAGCAGCTGAATAGGGGGCTCTGACAGGGAGATTTGATCAGACAGGGACAGATGGTTTTAATAAGCCTGCACTTTTTTTATTTCAGAAAACCTGTAAAACAACTGCAAATATATTAAGACAACCCTCCCTCCCCCCCCCAAGAAAAGACATCTGGGAATAAAACCGGAGGAGGAAGCAGTAGAGCCAAGAACCAGGCAAGTTGATGTTTTACAAAATCTTATTCATATTTTTCCTTTAAGGTGTTTGAATCATGCTAGCTTAAAGTCATATTTTTGATAATGAGTTTTGCTGTGTGCCCTTTGTGGATATTGTGTGCTGTACACTCAGCCCATTACTTTTTAATGCCGACCAGATTCCAGCTGTGACACTCTGTAAGCATCCATAGTACTTGCATGTAATTTGCTCCTTCTTGCCTCTGGATTCTTTCATGCGATCTTAATATTGTGCTATAATGGGGTCAGCTGAGGTTGAAGGGATAAAAAGGGTTTTCCCATGTTGGTGGTACCTGGGAAGTCTCATGGTTAGAGCAGGGGGGCTGCAAACCAGGGTTCAAATCCCACTGTCGCTCCTTGTGACCCTGGGCAGGTCACTTTACCCTCCATTGCCTCAGGTACACACTTAGATTGTGTGCCCTCTGGGGACAGGGAAATTCATACAGTACCTGAACGTAATCCACTTAGAAGTATTTGAAAGGTAAAAGATAAATAGGATTGGATGTGTGCTCTTGATTGCAGTTTAAAAATTTTTTTTTTTGTATCCATGCCTTCCGGAAAGTGAGGCTCTTCTAATTCTGGGTGTAACTTCTCGTTAATGTTTCGTTTTTTGAATATAAAGATAAAGTCAAACGAGTTGAATTTATTAGCCGGCACCGAATCTGTTGTACCTGTTGGTGTGGGGCATAGGCTGCAGTGATTAGATGTGGTTATCAGCAGCTGGGAATCACTGAGCCCACCCAGTCTCACTGGTTGTTCCTGCCAGCACTGCTCCTAGCTAAGGATATTCCCTAGCCGCCAACCGTACAAGCTAAACCGTCTACAACACGTTAAGTCTAACCACCATCATCGTCCACTGTACTAATGAGCTCTATCAGCTGTACAAGCTTGACGGCCTGTAGACCAGGGGTGGGCAAACCATAGCCCACAGGCCAAAACTGGCCAGTCACCCCCCCATTATTGTGATCCACCTACCTCGCAAAGATCTCTATAAGTATCTGACATGTCAACGCTCCCAGCAGCCAGCGAAAATGGCAGCTTTGAGGGAGCAGAGGACCAGGGTGGAGTTTCCAAGCCTCCCTCCTGGAGTAAGAGGGGATGGGAGCCAATATCAGCGGGCAGAGAAGGGAGAAAGAGAGACGCACACACCGTGTGGCAGGGATTACGCCGGGCTTCCCCTCGGCAGCACTGCAAGGAGCTAGTGGGCAGGTGAGAGAGAGGGGGGGGGGGGCGGTTCTAACCCCCCCCCCCCCCCGATGACAGGGGGGGACTGGCGCTTCTCCAGTTAAGATGCCCGCTGGCACCGGGAGGGACTGGTGGTGGCCGAGCAAGCGGACATCGCTCCCTTGGTCTCCTCTATTCTTCCGTCCCTTCCCCTTCACGCTATCTCTGGAATGCCTTTTATGATTCACTGATGGCAGCCACACGGCTGTGTTTCCTGGTAATGCCACCTTTTGCTTATTTGAATTCCCGCCTGAAAGGAGAGTGCATCGGCTCTTGAAAGATAGTCAAGCAATGTTTTGTTAGTCCAATAAAAAGGTGTCGTGTCTCTCTCTCTCTCTCTCTCTCATTTTATTTGTTAACCTTTTATTTTAATCAGGGAAGTCATGGTTTTAGCGTGCTGAAAGTCATGCAGGGGGAGGTGTGTGTCCTCAAATGCATGTTCCAGGACTCTCAGTCCAGCGCTCTAAACAAGACCCCTCCACCTCACGATGTGGCATACTTTTCCCAGCTGTTTCTTCTTAATCATTTTGTCTGTTTTTTGTTTTCTGAATACAATTACCAAACAAAACAAGCACAGCACACTAGCAGTCACTACTGGTAAGTAGTGGAAAATAAATAAATAAATCACCATTCAAAGCGCTAATGATCATAAGCAATAATTAGCAAACGTGAAGATCTGATATGCTCTTGGGTACAGTTTGCTATTGCTTTTGAGTTGTTTTTTTGTTTTTTTTTTCCAGACATCTTGTGTAGAGCTTTGGTGTCAGTCGTGAGCATTTGGTGTCTTATAGTAGAAAACTTAGTTCTGTTAAGAGGTTAATAGGACAGTAAGTCATGACATTTGTGAGGGGGGGGTTTCTGTTAGCCTAGTATCATAGATCGCTGAAATCCCTATCCTAGTTCAAAGTAATGAAATTTCAGGCAGGACTACAGTTGTTCGGGTGCATAATTAGTGATTATAGTATTGCTTACGTAAAAAAGAGCTTCAACCTAGTTGAAACAAAATTGACATGATGAAATGCCTTTTTTTGGTCAATTAATTTTTATTATAAACATATAACTACAGTGTGCAAGTATTCCATCAATTATCAACATTGTACTCTTCATTGTCTCAGTACATAAGATATGCTCTTACTTTGCACTAGAACTGCAGAATAGACACATGATCAGCTGTACTTCCTCATACCAAATCTCATGTTTAAAAATCAGATTAGAGGGGAATTCCAAGATGGCAGCATTGCGACGTGCTCTTCCAGTTAGAGTGCAATTTTTCTCTTTACCTCATGCTTAAGTGCAAGGGTAGACCACGGTTTTTACCTTCTGAACCCAGGAGTTCTCCAGTTGCTGGTCCCCCTTCTATTGATTTGTTACCCAAATGGATAGCCAAGGTTGTGACTTCGAAGAATTGCCATTGAAATGCCTAATGGATACAGCTTTGAGCCCTGAATTAAGGATGGTCCCATTGCAGCCTGCAATTTGCATTTTGTCTGGGATTGTAGCTGCCTCGATGCTTACGGATGACATCTGCAGTCTGTGCACAGCCGAAGTATCGAATCAAGCTGTTTTGGCCCCTTCTCTACCACCGAAACGAGTCATTGCTCCTGCTGTAGGGATTTTTCAGCCTAAGAGGTCGTTTTGACCCCAAGGGGTTGCAGTGGGAAATGGAGGTCCAAGTTATTTAACATCAGGTATGCAGAAGAACTTCCTTTTGGCTGACAATTTTTCATTGCCATGTCCTAGACGGTTTAGTATCTGTTTGGGAGGCTGCAGTGACTATGGGTCATTCTATTTTGCTTTAGTTGAAGCAAAATACGTAACGTGACGTAAGTTTGCCCACCCCTGGTCTACAGGCCGTCAAGCTTGTACAGCTGATAGAGCTCATTAGTACAGTGGACGATGATGGTGGTTAGGCTTAACGTGTTGTAGACGGTGAGCTCTCTCAAAAAATCGATCAAGCTAAGCCTTATGACTACAGATCATGAAATTGATATCAAAATCATTGTCTTGTTTGGAGTAGGCTGAAATAAAGGTGACTGAATAAAAATATTTGGTAGACTCAATGGTAAAAAAAAACAACCCCAATCTGGCTATTTCAAGGAAAACTGAGTTACTGGCAAACCACGCTAGACATTGTAATTTGTGCCTGATTCATTTTCCCAAGATCTCTATGGTATCTCCTATGGACTTATTTAAAAGATTTCTTATGGAGAGTTTGAAGATACCTGAGAAGAATATGAGATTGTACTCTGTGCCACAATTCAAGAAAGAATTGATGAAAAATCAACATTTGAATTTACAACGGGAAATGGACTTGTTAATTTTGACTTACTTTTTTTTTGTAGGAATTTCGAGAAGGTTCTTTAACATCTGCTACTTTGTTGGGTTCTTCTTAAATTGTAACATTACAGTGTTGCCAAATATTTCTAGAATCTGCACTCAAGAGAGACATGGGCAGTTTTTGTTAATGTGCCCAGCAATATTACAGATCGATCCTCTCTCTTTCCTTAAATATCCATGTAGTTGTACTGTACGTTGTTTTTAATCCTCCTCAACTTGGGGCATTCTTGAGTGCCAAGAAAGAGCTGAGATCTTGTTTGGCTTTGGCTGAATTGTCCGGATTGATATCTGATCTTATACACCTTAATTAGGTTTAGTCAAACCTAGACTTGAGTGCTATGTTGCTTTTTAGTATTAATGCTGTTAGTAGTTATTTTGCATGGTTATTCGATGGATTCTCCCTAACTGGGAAGAAGGTATCTTCAGATTTTTTTGTGTAATTTCTTGTTGTTGTTTTTTTTTTTTTCGCCTTTATGCTATTGCTTGTTTCTGTTTCAAGTTTATTACTTGATGCATAATTTTTTTTTTTTTTTTGTAAGATAAAGAAAAATACAAAAAAAATCAAATGATTTACACTTATGAAATGACAAGAGGCGGGGGGGCAGCACTTTATAGACTAACCAGTTTATTGAGGCGTGAGCTTTCGAGGACAGAGTCAACAATGTCATTAGAAGAAATTGCAAGGTAATAAAAGAAAAAACTTATCTGTCATGTTCTTCTCACTCCCCACATTTGCTGCACCCTGATAATCCCACAGTTCCCCTTTCCCCATCCTTCCCATATTTGCAATTTCTGTGAATCAACTTGAACTGGACTTTAATATTGCCTCCAACAGATTAATGGCTTAAGTTACTCTCGCGTTTAATTATTTAAATTAAACATACATGGTTGATTATAGTTACAGTAGTTATATTTTGGTCTATGGAAACATTATTTATGTAAAGCCCCTCAAGCTGTGAATTGTTTATTTACTCTATAAACTGTTATATGTAAAAGCTGTTGCTAACTTATATTTACTTTACTGTTTACTTATTGTCTTAACTGTTTAATGTAAAGCCTGTTGCTAAATTAATGTTTACTGTAAACCGAGGTGATGTATATCTATACGTACCGCGGTATATAAAAAATCTCTAAATAAAATAAATCTGACAGTTTCACCGTCTAGTTTCCAAGGATTGATACTGCACGTTCATTCTTTAATCCCCACACCCTCTTTTTAACGTCTATAAACAGGCTCCTCTATTCCATGGGAATGAGGAGAAAGTATTGATGTATCTTGTGTACTTCCCTGACCTGATATCGCTCTGGCCCTGCGTTTAAAAGCAATATTAGAGGCAGGGGGGAGGAAATGCTATTGAAACTGGATTTTTTAAAAAGATATTATTTGGGGAAGCATTTTGCAGTCTCCTGTAGCCCATACTAATTGCTCCCATCTGACACTTGCAACATTAGCTGTGTGACCAAGGTCCTCTAGTGCATGCTATCGTGGGTCATAGTGTGGGATGGGATGAATGAGGAAGCAAAGTCTTAAGTAGCCAGGGTGATTCGTCTGCTTTTTTTTTTTGTTTTAAAAGGCAAAGGGCATATGACTATTGCGCCTGAGTGCTTTCAGGAATTACATTTAATTATACCAGGGTGGAGTTCAGCGGCTGGCATTTTGCAACTATTTTAGAAGGAACCACATAGATAATATAGCAAGAGCAAACGTGCAAGAAAATAAGCAGCAGTGTGTGTGCTGATGAGGGGAGTCCTTCCTGCAGCGGCTGATTTATTTTCCTTTTGAAATATAAAACAGGAAAGACATTTTGTCCAGCTGTATATAATTAACTTTGCAGTCATTACATACCGTACGTCTGTAGAATCTGTGATTGTTTTATCTCCGTTCTTTCCTAGCTAGTAAAAATCCTGTTAGCCAATTGAAGTGGCAAATAAAGACCATATACTCTCTCCAATTTTGTAGTCCTGTAATGGGTTTCTGACTTTCCCTTTTTAGTTTTTCACGCATAAAAGTTCTCTGTGAATTAAAAGAAGATATTTCAAACAAAGGGGGGAGATTTACTATGCTTTGGTATTTTTTTCACTCTCCGCGAAAAAATAATGCAGGTCACGTAAAACTACTACCAGGGGGAGGGAAACTGGTGGTATTCCTGTGGCCTTTTCCCCTTCCATGGTATAATAACATAATTTTCCCTGTGGAAAACTTCCACAAGAGAAAATACTTTAGGGAAAGGGGGGGGGGGGGGGGAAATTCATAGTGGTGGCCCTCTTCACCCGGGGCCGCCATCTTCTTAAAGGGCCAGCAGTGGCCCTAGCGTACCCCCCTCCGCTGCTTCTAGAGATGGCTCAAAAGTCCGAAAAGTGCAGAGGAAAAAAATTGTTAAGATTTTTTTTAAGTCGTGTGCCCTGCCAGCGTTCCCAAACCCCTCCCCTTTTTAACAACAGTTATCCCCTCGCAATCGAAAACCCCTCCTGATTCCACGTCCTCCGCCCGGTAGAGGGACAGTTCCCCGCCCACTCCAGCCAACCCCTCCTCAGTCCTACTTGGAAGTCTGTTGGGGCCAGGGGGTGCCCTGCAGGTTCTGGGCCAGCCACTGCCATCTTGACAAGTGGCATCTGCCGGCTTTTTCCCCCATCACGTGATAGAGGTAAAGGCTTGCAGGCGTCTTTTTTTTTTTTTTTAACCAAAAAAATCTATTTTTGTTCCAATTTTACCTTCAGGAAAGAGAGAGAAATTCTCTGCCATGCTGCAGGAAGGTCAGCCGTTGGGCAGCTGTCAGATTGGCAGAACCTGGGTTTGTGCAAGCACAAGACTGCGCCCTGACAAGGCGGCAGCTGATCCGTTGCAGGCTCCGGTTAGGACAGGTAGAGGCAGGAAGTAGGCGGTCTTCATGCAGAAAGGAGGAGATTCCAAGCAGTGCTTATCAACATATTTTATAAATGATCTGGAACGGGGCACGACGAGTGAGGTGATCGGATTTGCAGATGACACAAATTTATTCAGAATAGTTAAATCACATGCGGGTTGTGATGCGGATGAGAATATTAAATAAATAAAATCAACAACAAATGAGCCTTTTTTTTTTTCTTCTTCTTTTTCAAAATTGTCTTTTTTTTTTCTTAGTTTTGGGCTTAGTTTGCTTGTTTTTTTTTTTTCCCCATATATTTTAAAATGTGTTTGCTCTCCCTTTCTTTTCATTTCTTCCTGCAAATCACTCTCCTTCCTCCTCTTATTCCTTTCCCACCTGCATATAGGCAGGAAGAGGCCCTGGATAACCAGCGCCTCCATTCTGGCCTGGATTGGCGCAGTAGTGGCATCGCTTCTTGGGCCAGGCCAGCCACTCGCAACAGCCGGGCTTAGCCACACCCATGTTTTTAGGTGCCTGGGATTTTTTTTTTTTTAGGGCAATCAGTAAGAATTTCACACGTGACTTCTCTTACTGCAAGAGTCGATTCCTGAGCAGCAGCAGAAGTGGAATTCCATTTGATTGCCAGTATTTACTTCTGAAAGTTAGCAACAGAGGATTTTTGTGGTGGTGGTAGGAGTCATCGGCACCAGGGTGCTCCCCTGAGTTGTGAAGTTCCATTTATTTATTTATTTATTTATTGGTTTTTATATACCGCCGCTCATCAAAGATATCACGTCGGTGTACATAGAACAAAAATACGCAGTTGCGTGTACATATAACAGAATAATAATAGCTGAATTCAACAATAAATTAAAACAGTAAAATACAATATAAAGAAAGAACAACTTATTTAACGGAATATTAGATAGTAATATAGAGTAAAATAAATGTGATTGCATAAATGAATCTAGAATTAAGGCTAAAAAACTAGGGGTATGGGAGGGGTGGGGAGCAAAATGGAACAGGAGCAAAAAAGGGGAGCAAAATGGAACAGGAAGGGAAGAGAAAGGGTAAGGAAGGAAAGGGTTATATACATATGTACAAAGGGCAAAATCAATGGTTATGAGGGAGTAACAATAGTACTAGAATGACTAGAAGAGGAGGGCATAGTTAAATTAAAGGTGAGAGAAAAAGTGTAGAGATAAGATGAAAGATTGGCAGACTAAGAAAAGGGAGTAATAGGAGTTAAGAGAGATCATGAAAGTTAGAAACATATTAGAAACAGGAGAGTTAAGGGGAACACGGAAAAATCAAGTGTAGGCTTTAGTAAAAAGCCATGTCTTGAGCTTTTGCTTGAATGTCTTGGAGGACAGTTCAAGGCGTAGGTCAGTGGGCATAGTATTCCATAGTGTAGGGCCAGCTATGGAAATGGCACGAGCTTTGGTGGATGTATATTTAAATAGTTTAGGTAATGGGGTTTGTAGAGTAGCAATATAGGGATTTCTAATAGGCCTATTAGAATTATTGAATTGAAAGGTGTTGGATGGCCAATTCATTTCTGGGTTGTGGAGGGCTTTGTGAATGAGTGATAATATCTTGTATTGTATACGGTAGTGGACAGGGAGCCAGTGTAATTTCTTAAGTATGGGAGTAATGTGTTCCCTTGTAGGTGTATTCGTGAGAATGCGAGCTGTCGTATTTTGTAGGATTTGTAGTGGGTTTATGGAATTTTTAGGCAGACCTAATAGTAACGCATTACAATAGTCAAATACATTTGGCTTTAACTCTCTTGGGGCGTTCAACTTTGACTGCCAGCCCAGAAGTAAAATAGCAATTAGAACGAATAAGCAATTATTCTTATGTTTTTCTTTTACCTATCCTTTTATTAATAATTTTATTTTATATTGAATGTTATTGTATTTTATCTACCATAATTTATTGTTGCTTTTATGATTTTATGACATTATGTTGTGAACCGTTATGATGTTTCTTGCGAATGACGGTATACAAAAATTTTAAATAAATAAAAAATAAAGGTCCACCAGCATGAGGTATTTCTGGATCAGAGACAGGCTCCAAGGCTGTGGCTTTAAATCTTGTTGACTGGGGGGGGGGGCTCAGCTCGTAGTTACGGATGGTAGCCATACCAGCGGCATGAATAAATACAACCAAGGGCCACACCAAGTACCAGCCTGCGGAACAGA
Organism: Rhinatrema bivittatum; assembly: GCF_901001135.1. NCBI lineage: Eukaryota > Metazoa > Chordata > Amphibia > Gymnophiona > Rhinatrematidae > Rhinatrema > Rhinatrema bivittatum. Next base: position 350,442,508 of record NC_042619.1, read on the forward strand.
AATCAGGTTCACAAAAGAACTACCTCATTGGGTCATCACTCTTCCTCTCCGGTCCAGCCCAGGGAAGGAATGACTCTCTAAACAAAAAATGCTAAATGGCCACTTATATCATTCCTCTGGCTTTTGTCTCACCTCGCTGTCTGGATCACATGGAAAATCCCTGCATCTCAGCTGCAACAACGGCAGGGGAACCCCCGGGAGAGCACGCGCTTCTTGCGAGCGTTCAAACCCATGCCATATCAGTTAAGAGAGACCCATCCCGCTGACAGATCCGCAAGTGGCCGAAGAGCATCAGGGACACCAAACGTATGAAGCCCTGGTGCCGAAAAAATGCACAGGAACTCAACTGGCCATCAGCGGCTGCCATAGGTGCATTTTATAGCTGCTAGCAACCTGTGATCACCGCCGTCGAAGGTAGCGGGCCCCGTAGCAAAACTCGCATCGTTCCTTCGAAGCACCGGCGGCTTAAAGTGCCCATCACGGAAGGTTACTTTTTAAATGTCTCACGTTTGCACAATAAATTAAAAGAATGAAAATCTGGCCCACCCAATAATTCAGGTTACAAATTTTTACCTTTTAAATTTAAAAAAATAAATTGTGCGTGCATAAGATTCTGGTGCCTATTTTTTTTTTTTTCTTATCTCGTTAAGGATGGGCTGGTCTAGCGGCACGTTGACGGCGTTGCGTGCTGCCGTGCGGAGGGTCAGCTCAGGTCTTCCATGGCCTGGGCCAGCGGGGAGCGGAGGATGCTGCTGCGGGAAGGTAGCATTTTTTGCAGCCCCTGGCGCGAAAGGGAGGTATGTGGCAGTCGCTCGGCGGTGTCTCCCGTTGGCTGCATTCAGGGCGTGTGCACGCCAGCTCTGGATGGTGGCCCCTGGCTGGAGGGGACCTATCACCGCAGTGGTTTGGCTAGATCAGGAGGTTATAAAAATCAGAGAAAAGCCCAGAGGAGGCTGCTTTCCAACAGGGCTGAACGTCCAAAAGCACTGGAGTACATGACTGGGCTGGAAACAAAAAAAAAAAGCAGCTCTAGTCATCCATTTACTTTCTAAAATCTCATGTGGTTGCATTGTATCCTGACACGGTTTATTGGGAATGTTCTTCTTGGATGCTTGGATGCAAATCTCTCCTCGGAGATTTGAGTGCGGTACAATATGGAGGTATGGGGTATATTTAAAACTGCTATGGCAAATAAATATAATTCTTGAAAAATGGTTATGAGTTATAAAAACAAAATCTCCAAAAATGGCCTGCACTGTTTACCATATACCAAATGTATTTTATTTTGTTTGCAAGACAGCAAAAGAGGAATCAAATGGCATGGGACCATTGGGGAAACTATTTGTAAGGAAGAGACTAGTTCCTGAAATCAGAGTTGGGTTTTTTTTTTTAAATGCATTAGCTCAGCTCAGGATATGAGCACATCCTTTTGGCTCGTCATATAGATGTACAGTATAAAACATCTGCAGACGTTCTTGAAGGCAGTAATTTCTGAATCTCACAACTTGATCAATGAGCTTTGCAGTATGTGGAGTTCTCGTCACAGATGGAGTGGGGGGGGGGGACTTTCACCTCTGTGGGCTGATCGGATTTCTGGAAATACTGTTCGTACTTCTTGTCATTTGAAAATTTCAGTGTCTAGTATATGTGATTTATTTATTTTTCCCCCATTGGAACTGGAGACATCACTTAGTGATAGCAGACTTGAAAGGGAGAACTAATGATTTTTTAAATTCATACACTAGCTTCCCTTAAGCATCATGGAGTTGGCCAAAAATTCTCTCCTTGTCTTTTGCATTCATGGCGTATTGGGAATGGTTTATTTGTCTGCAGCAAAATAGTGCTGAGAGGACTGGGACGCAGCAATGTGATGTAATGTCTGAGGAGATAAGTGGCAACGCTGCATTCGCATGTTCAGAGGGTAAAGGCCGATTGGGCTGAATTGCAGGGCTCTGGGGACAAGAGCACAAATTGAATGAGTCCTCTTACCTTCATCCTTGTGCCTATCTCGCTCCCCTTTCAAATCAGGTCCCCTCCGACCATACAGCTTGAGCTCCCTCCCCTTCCAAGGGGAGGGAGCTCAAGCTTTGGGTCCCCTTTCAACTCCAGGCCAGCAGTGGTGGAAACATATTTAGAAAATGTGGGTGACAACCAAAAACGTTTAGGGGGCCAGGTCTTTTTTTTTTTAAATTAACTTCCCCCCCCCCCCCCCTTGTTGTTGGCTGTAACCCCTCCTTTCCAGCCCCAGAGAGCACAAGACCACTCGCACAGATTGGGGGAAAACATGGGGGTCCTGTGGAAGGGGGACAGGAATACTCCTGCGGGGGTCACTAAAAAGGGCTTCACGGTTCAAAAGAAAAACAGTCCACACCCAGGAGCGTGCGCCGAACCAGAAGAAGATGTACCTGAAAATCTAAAAAAAAAGAAAGAATCGGCGTCTAGAAACAAGCAAACAGCAGCAAACACTCCACATTTAACCAAAAACTCCCAAACCACAGCTTTCTAGGCAATTCACACCACTGGCCAACAATTGTTCCTCTGCTCTTCTGACGTTATACCTACAGGACCCGAGTGTCTGGAAGTCAGAATACAAATATAAATAGATCAGTGCTGTACAGTTCAAAAGAAACTTCTCCCTCTCGGGTGCCCATGAAGGCTCCTGAGAGGGAGAAGTTCAAATGTAAACCGGTGTGGTGTCCCTACTAATACCGGTATATAAAAGACTTTAAATAAATAAATAAACATGACGCCTTTCTTCCTTTAGGCCCTAGTGAAAAATGGGTTTCCCCAGTCAGAATCCTCCCAGAAAGCTCTTACTGGATCAGTACCTGGCCCCGAATTCCTCCAGGGCTGGCTCCAGACTTCAGACTCCTCCGTAGACTCTTCCCTATGACCCAGAGAGCTTTTTTTTTTTTTTTTTTTATAACTCTTCAAAACCCATTCCCTTTGAGGGGAGATCCTCCTGTCACTCACCCTCTTAACTCACCTTCCTGGGCCACCCATTGCAGGAAAGATGACCATTTAACAAAATAGGTCACTCTAGTGAGCACAGAAGGGGTCACCTTGGATTTTACGATCTCGTCTATTGTTGGAGCATTTTTAGTGCTTACTTTACTTGTTTTTGCTTTAATGCTAATTTTGGGGCCGAAGCAAAAAGCTGAGTATTAAAATGGTGCGCATTCCCTAATGCATAAGATAATTTTTAATTTTTTTTTAACTCACAGTGTAGTAGGCTAATGGTATGCTAATATATTGTGAGAGAAAAAAATTAGCACAAACCAAAAAACATATGCACAGAAAAAGGAAGTTTATGTGCAGAAAACATGGTTTATGTGTACAAATCACATTTTCCATGCATAAAATAAGATTTATGTGCGGAAAACTGTGCGCACAAATCATGTTTTCTGCATGGAAAACATTCTTTTTGAGGATAATTTTCAGACAAATGTGCACGTTGGGCGTGAGCAGATCTACGCCGGTATTTTATAACCTACAAGTATGATACATGCATTTCATAAAACATAGAAATGATGGCAGAAAAGGACCAAATGGTCCATCCAGCTTGCCCAGCAAGCTTATGGTAGTAAATGCCGCACCATACAGGTCACCCCCATACTTAGTTTCCCAGACTGTCAAAGTCAGAACCCTTGTTGGTTGCTGTCTGAGTCCAATTCCCCGTTACCTCTTGCCTTTGACGCAGAGAGCAATGTTGGAATTGCATCCAAAGTATTAGGCTTATTGGTTAAGGGTAGTAACAGCCGCATCAGCAAGTTACCCCCATGCTTATGTTTTCCCAGACCGTAAAATTCAGTATCCTTGTTGGTTGCTGCCGTTAAAGCAGAGAGCAATAATGGAGTTGCATGAGCATATGCATGTGTGTAGGCTTCCGTGCAAATACCACGTATATTAATGCACTGAATGTGTGTACTTTTCCTACCTATTTTAATAGCGTATGCTTATATATTTTATGCATGAAAGAAAAGGTTGACTTGCATAAGCTGGCCGATTTTTTAAAAACATATGCGCACAAACCAATTAGTCCACCAGTCTCCAGGTCATCAAGATCTTCTCTTGGTCCTTCAGCCTCAGACCTGCCATCCAATCAGTACTACACCATGAAGAAAGTTAATATCACACCAGATAATTAGTAGGTGTAAAAATACACGAGTAAGTTGGCAAATGTACTGTCTCTTTAAAATAGCAACTTGGGCACCCCTGGACTGTCCCTTTTTTTTATGCATGTAAAAGTGAAAATACACGAGTATTTTTGATTTTTATAAAATATGGAATATGCAAGTAGAGGCTGCTTAGGCGCATGTATGCTAATTTGAAAATTCACTCTCTTGTGCACAATGCACGTTTTCTGTGCACAAAATCCTAACTAGAGGACCTGAGCCGGAACGCTAGCTTCTTCCATTGACCAACATCAGCACTGGAAACTTTGTTATTCCAGCACAGAATAGGACTCAAGTTTCCAGCACTAAGAAAACAGGAGGTAATCCAGCAACACCTCTCTACGCTGGGGAGTAACATCTAACGCCATCGTTAGCATGAAATTTCCATGCGAGGACGCAAACTTAAATGCACGTTATTGTGCGTGCAGAGCTCCATGCTGCATGGGTAGTAGAGTTTGCACGTGAAAAATGTGCGTAAGACTGGGGGTTAAACTTGTGCGCCTTTTTGCTTGGTTTTGTGAGGGGGTTTTTTTTTTTTTTTGGTTGCTTTCCTTTTTTACTTGCTTTGCTCTCCTCTTCTGTTTGACTTCTTTTCTGCTCCCTTCCCTCCAGTAACTTATTTCCCTTTTTCTCTTCTGGCCCCTTTCTCCCTTGCCATTTCAGCAACAGTGAGCAGTCCCAGGCGATGGCGTTTCCACTTGGGCTTGATCTGACCCCGCCCTGCAGTGGCTACATCTCTCCCTGGGCTTCTGCTGCCCGTTGCACCCTAAGGGAAGCTTGGTGATGCCCTCACTTCAACACAGAGGGTCCCGTGTGACATTGAAGCCCCAGGCAATTCCTCTAATTGGGACTCCTCATTTCAGCCCTAATTATATGCCTCCATGGACTCTGTGTGCTTCCGCATCATCATAAATTACGAGTAATCTTTAAATGCTGTGATAAACTTTGAGGTTGGGAAAAAAAAAATGGAAGGCATTTAATGAAAAATCAGCACGGTGCATTTTTTTGCAGGCAGGAAAAATGTGTAAACACCTCTGAAAATGTATCTGTCAGGCTTGTTGATTTCTAGAAGGTGGGTAGAACTTGAGATTTTGTACCGTGTGTAGCTGCCATCCAAGGAGGCATCTCGGAGGAAGATGGCTTCTCCACCAAAGTGTAACTTCTCTTAACTTGTATAGTGAAATAAATTCAAGGTTGTTCTGTGGTTGTATAGATCTGTTGTGACTGTTCGATTAAATATATTTATGCCTGCATTATACAGACGGTGTAGGTGAGTTTTAGTAATTCCTTTCCATTTGGATGGTGGAACATTTGATTGAACTGAGTCATGGTTGCAAGAAGTTGCAAGTTTTTTTTGTTTTTTTTTTTGGAATCTAGTGCGACTTCTCTTTTCTTACAGTATTTAGAGTTTTCGTTGGCTTTATAGCATAAAGGTTGAATGGTAATGAAATTTTAAGTTCTTATTTATTGGCTCTTTTTCCGGTAGACTATTTTAGAATATTCTGCTTTTCTTTACAGCACAAAGCTGGCTCCTGTCACATGGTAGGAGCACTGGATGGCCGGCGCCATCTTTAAATACGGCGGCGGCCATCTTTAAAGATGGCGCCGGCCAGCCAGTGCTCCTACCATGTGACAGGGGCCGGCCAATGGCACGGATACCCTGTCATATGGTAAGGGCAAAGGGCCATCAGCGCCATCTTTATGAGTGGCAGCCGACGGCCTGAGAACGGGAGATCGCTCCCGGGACCACCACTAGACCACCAGGTAAGTTTTGGGGGGATCGGGAGGGTGGGGGAAGCTAAGGGGTCATTTTTAAAGGGTCGGGTGGGTTGTTTTTTTTTATCGGGCCATCGGCGCCATTTTTGAGTGGCAGCCAAAATGGCGCCGATGGACCGAGAGCGGGAGATCTGTCCCTGCGCTCCCACTGGACCACCAGGTAATCGTAAAAAGTTTTGGGGGGGTTCGGGAGGGTGGGGGAAGGTAAGGGATTCATTTTATGGGGTTGGGGTGGGTTTAGGGGTTTTTTTGGTGTGCTGGTTTTCCCCGCCCTCCCCCTCCCCCGATTTACGATTTTTCATGATAAATCGGGGGAATTTCTATTGTATCGCGACTCAACGATTTTTGATGATTTAAAATATATCTGACGATTGTTTTAAATCGTCAAAAAACGATTCACATCCCTACTGAGTACACTTATCCTGTGGTCCCCTTTGTTTTTGTTATATATCTATGATGCCAAGCTGATAAAAGCTGTTGAGCCAACTATATTGCTCTGGACTGTTGTCTTAGCATTGGTGCTGGTTTCGCTTAAAACTTTGTTTCCCCATTTTTATTTTCTCTCTTAACCCCGATTGGGAAATGTGGACATTTGTTGGACTACTGATCAAAGCGATAGTGGGGGTGAAGGAGAGGGGGAAACACATGAAAAGAGAACTTTGTAGGAATACTAATATATTAATGACTTTAGTGGGTTTTTTTTCTCACTGTATATTAGTGTATTTCTCAATAATGATATAGTTGAAATAAAATGTTTGTTATTGCCTTTGCTAGGCAGTAAAGCATTCTCCCTGTGTATGGAGTATAAGCCTATTTTTCAAACTTTGTCACAGGCAGGTATCAACTATATTGGTTCATTATTGGCAGAAGACACCTTGGCCTTTCCATCTTTCTCAGTTGTCCAGGCTTACTTTGCATTGCCTAAAGCTCAGTTTTTTTGCAGACAAGGCATTATTTGGCCTCTCTTAGGTGGCTGAAGCCACCCTCAAACAGGAATGTGTGTTTGCAACTGCTCAGCAGCAGGTGAGGGAGGCCAGCAGTGGGCATGCACTTGTAAGAAGCAGCTCTCTAAAAATGTTCTGGTCTCCTTGAGCAAATACTAGAACGGACGTGGAGATATCAGCTGAGGATGTGCGACAATATGGTAAGATATGACACAAAGTGGTTATTGATACGACCTTGGTGAAGTGAAATTTTAAAATGCTGAACCATTCCTGTTTGGATGATGTCAGCCGGCATCACGTGAACCTAATTTCCAGGCTTCTGTGTTCTGAGCGTGGGAAAGAGAATGGTACTTTTGTCTACAAGTTTCTCAAAGGTTGTGAAAACATTTTGATTTTTTTTCTTTTACTTTTTCTACCAGTTTTATTCATGTATGGCTGTTGTACTTCACCTCTGCAAGGAAGCATAGTTATTGGGAGATTTTACTTCCATTCAAATGATACCACCTGATGTAGCTTATTTCCTCTGTGTGGCATTACTTGTGACCTGCAAATGTGTTTTGCTTAAATGGATTGAAGACTCGCCGCCGGCTGCGAATGTCAGAATATAGGCAGAGGGGGAAAAGGTTAGATGTTAAATTTGCAAAACGAAAAGCATCCGAGACCTAGGTCACAGCGTGGAAGAAGATGTTTCTCTCAGCTTGCACGAGAATTGGCAAGAAGCATAACTGATCTGGGATACAAAACAGATCGGTGAGGGACGTAATTGTGTTAGGCTGGTTAGTCATAGCGTGGAAGCTTCTACTATTTATGTATTATTTGCTGCTTGGACTTGTGCAGGTATTAAGTAAAAAAAAAAGTGGATATGGAGGGTGGACTGCTGGGCTGACGTATTGGGTCCGGGTTGTGTGTGGGATATCTGATAGTAAAGGGGGTTCAGGAGAAGAGTCTGTATAAAATTGCAAAGGTGCAGGTTGCCAGATGTTTATCCCTTGTTGATAGTGAAGGCAGCTGCTGCTGTAAATGCCGTTTTGAATTTTTTTTTTTAAACGTCATGTTCTTGTTGATTGCTGCAACATGCACTTCGAAGAATAAAAATAATTTAAAAATAATATTTGGACTTAGACTGTTTTAGGAATGTTTCAGTCAGTTGTACAGTTTCTCAGCATTCCCCCTATTTGTCTGTATTACATGCATTTGTGATAATGGGACGTGTTAAGCTGCATTTCAACAAACATTTCTTTTTTTTGACCTTGATCTGATTGTTGATCCTTTTGTGTGCCTAACCTTATTCCTTAATGCAAGTTTGCGTAAAGATGTAGAAATTAATTTCAAATACGTTGCATTTTGTTATCTTACGCGTGGAGCGTATAAGAGCCTAATGCATGCCACACAGTTTGGTTATTGAAGTTCCTTACTAATAAGTACAAGTTAAACGTAGAAGTGAATGGGAGGAAGAAATGAAAACAATAGAGACTGATATAGACTTTATATTTTTATATGTCTTGGATTTATACCGTCGCCTGAAGGGCTGTGGGGAACAGCTGAATTCTCCCTCCTTGTTATATTCCATGACTTGATTACTAAGGGAACATGTTATAGTGTTAAATAATCTCTGTGCATTTATTTCAGTAAACACAAAAACAAATTACTGGCCCGTTTCTTTTCTTTTTTCTGCCACCTTTTTCCCGGCCCCTTGGGGGAACCTCGTGTTGGTGATGGGGGGTCAGGTCTCCTTTTCTCTCCTCTGTGTGATGCATGCAGATTAAGCAGAAGGGAAGTGATTGAATGAGTAATGCATGTAAAGAATGGCTGAAGAAAAGGGGGGCAAGTCCATTTTCACTTCAGCTGGGATTTCGTCGGGACATTACCACCGATGGAATAGACAGATACTTTCCCGTTACTCAGGTAAAACTAAATATACGACTCCCTCTCGGGGGCCTCCATCTGTGAGCAGTTGCAGATGGAATGAAAAATATGCAGCTTCACCTCACGTTCACTTAGCGTCCAGGGAACAAGCAGTGCCTCAGTCTGAGCAGCTTGGACCACAGAAGTGTATTAGGAGGTAATAAACTTTCTCTTTTTGGACTTCAGTGCAAGCTGTCAAAACGAATTATTACAGAGTTTGGATCCAGTCCAAGTATTTTGTTTTGTTTCTCAAATGTATTAGAAAATAAAATGTGAGAAGCATCCGGCGGGAATATTTCTTATAATATGAGTCTTGCATCCCTGGTGCTGCCTTGGAGAAGGAAGGTCTCATGATCAGAGAGCATCAACCTGGTGCAGCAGGAAAGGATCCTGTAGCATGGACTTGCTCTCCAGGTGGTGCATTGTCCTCTCACACCGAGGATGTGTCTCCCAGGGCTTCTGCCCAGGAGGGAAGGGTTAGGACGGCCGTCATAGCTGGTGATTCGATTATTAGGAATGTAGATAGCTGGGTGGCGGGTGGGCATGAGAATCGCCTGGTAACTTGCCTACCTGGTGCGAAGGTGGCGGACCTCACGCGTCACCTAGATAGGATTTTAGACAGTGCTGGGGAGGAGCCGGCTGTCGTGGTACATGTGGGCACCAAAGACATAGGAAAATGTAAGAAGGAGGTTCTGGAAGCCAAATTTAGGCTCTTAGGTAGAAAGCTTAAATCCAGAACCTCCAGGGTAGCATTCTCTGAAATGCTCCCTGTTCCACGCGCAGGTCACCAGAGGCAGGCAGAGCTCCGGAGTCTCAATGCGTGGATGAGACGATGGTGCAGGGAAGAGGGATTCAGTTTTGTTAGGAACTGGGGAACCTTTTGGGGAAGGGGGAGTCTCTTCCGAAGGGATGGGCTCCACCTTAACCAGGGTGGAACCAGGCTGCTGGCGCTAACCTTTAAAAAGGAGGTCGAAGGGGTCCCTGTGGATGCAGAGTGCATGTTTACATAAAGCCCGTTGACAGTCACATGTTCAGTGTGTCATGCATGTGAGAACCATCTGACAGGTGTGTCCCGGGTGAAAAAAGGCTGAGAACCACTGGTCTAGAAACTCAAAAAATTTATGGCCCACGAGTGATCTTAATTAATTGGATTCACCATAAATACATTTTGTGTGTTGTTCCAGCACCTCTTGAAAGCAAATATATGGGTTGTCTTAAATTATGCTTCAGACTGAGCGTATCAGGAAGCTATGATTTAAAGGAACAGTTAAACTGCAAGCTCTTTATGGCTGCTGACTTGAAATGTAAAAAGTGCTGCTGCTGGCATCTTTTTATTTTTTTTTTGCAGTTTGAAATTAGGGCTGCCAGTTGGCAGGATGAATCATCCAGTCGAAGTAATAGAAGCCTGGTGCCGTCGTAAATCTGGGCTAAATGGGAAGTGTAAAATTGCTTCATGGCAAGTCCTTGAAATTATTGCTCTCCTCTCTCAAGTCAAGATTGAGTATTGCAGGATGGGACTAGAAGTGAAGTTACTTAATTGCTGGATGCCATGTGCCATATAAAAATATAGAACCACCTATGATAAATTAAAAGAGTTGTAGGAAAGATGTGCTTGGTCCATCCCAGTGAGTTATTAGCTCCTATTTTAGCACGGTGCAGGAAAGATTTTTATATTGGGGTGCTAAAGATATTTTTAGAATATCGTCGGTGATGCATTCTTAGCCAAAGGGCAAATATGTAAAAAAGAGAACGAAGACTGAGTGGTTTTCCTCTCTGTAAAGGCTGACATTGCTCCTGAATCCCCTGCACACCATCTTAATACAGTTATTTCCATGGTCACCTTTATTAAAATATTTTGGGAAAATTGTATGGTCCTTTCTCTGTTGCTGTTAAAAGGGGATGCTGTCAATCCACCGACCTGCACGAATGGATGCTGAAGTATCTGCTGCATGGTAGAAAAGCAGTAGGTATTCTGCTCTTTATTTTTATCTCTTAAGTAGTCCATGATGAAGCCTCTTCTGCTTTAACTTAAGACACGTTTCTCCTGGGACCATTAACTTACGATAAATCATCATTGCAGTTTTTCCAGGTTTTTAATGTAGAGATCATTTACATTTTATTTCTTGTCCCTGTGCTTCTTTTCTTTTTTTTTTAAATGTACTGAGGATTTAATCCCATGTTTGCAGCGTTAGATCGATGTAGTATTCTGCAGGTGGCTGCCACTGGAAAGGACTTGAGAATGATTAAGGGTTTGAGAAATGCGCGCGTGTGTGTGCTTACGAAATGGATAAAGGGGTAGCAAATATCTGCAGGTGAGTGCTCTTAATAGAGGGGCATGTGTGTGTGTGTGTGTGTGAATATATATAGAGAGAGAGAGCCCGCAGATACAAGCTGCATATGTGGTTACTTCTCAGCCAGTTTGTGTGCACACTTTAAAAACATATGTATATAAATTGAAAATGTACATATGTTAACTGAAGGGGTGTAAGTGTGTGTGTGTAAAAGAGAGGTGTATTTTGTTTATTTTAACTAGAAATGAGAATTTTATATGCCTTTGGCTGCTTCTTATCTAGGTCATGCCTTTGCCAACCACACCCAGTTCAGTTAATGTTGGCATAGGAATGCAACAGCTACAACTCCTGTAGGATTTTTTTTAAATTATTGAAACTTTGAATGGGCAAACCAAGAGATTTGCTGTATCATTTTGTTGGGCAGAATACATTTGTTGCATTTGGAGTAATAAGGCCAGTTAAGGTCAGACACTACAGTTAATGGCACTGTTCTGTTCCATTTTAAGCATGGCTTACTTTTCTTTTGCTGTCTACTGAAATACTTTGGAAGCTCAACCCAGGTCATGTGCAGCAGAGTAGAGAGAAAAATTAACTTGCACTCAGACTCACCTACAGTTGTGCTCATAAGTTTACATATCCCGGCAGAATTTGTAGGAAATATAGCATTTTAAGGAAGCATGAGTGATCATACAGAACACGTCTGTTATTTTTAATGTGTTTCAAATTAAACTATTAAGCATCACAGAATAGCACAACCATAGCAATAAAGGAAATAATAAAATGGGCCTGTTCAAAATGTTCATATCCTTGAATGTTTGGGCTAGTATTGTTTGTACACTGAAGTTGACGTACAGGTTGAGATGGCAATGAAGGGTAGGTATCAACACCTGTGTCTTGTTTGATTGTAATTAGTGTCTATAAATAACAAGTCAGTGAGTTTTAGTTCTTGAGAAATCCTTGTGCATTTCTTCTAGGGCTGCACTGACTTTGGTTACTGAAGCATGGGGAAAGCAAAAGAACTGTCAAAGGATCTGTGAGCAAAAGTAGTCCAACTTCCTAAATCAGGAAAAGGATATAAAAAGATATCCAAAGATTTGAAAATCTTGGTACTGTATACCAAGAAAGATTTCAGACAGGAAAAATTGTCGGGATGCAAAGAAAAACCCACAAGCAAATTCTACTAAAACATAGGCTTCTCTGCAACAAAGTGGTGTGGGTGTTTCAGCAAGCACAATAAGGAGATACTTGAACAAAATTGGGCTGCATGGTAGAGTTGCCAGAAAAAAAGCCATTGCTACACAACACCACAAAACAGCCCGCTTACAATACACCAAACAGCATCTAGAGAAGCCTCAAAACTTCTGAAGCAAAATAATTTGGCGTGATGAGACCAAAATCGTACTTTATGGTCACAGCCATAAACGCTGTGAGGAGAAGCACACCATCCCTAGCATGGAGGTGGATCTCTGCTGTTTTGGGCATGTGTGAGCTACACACATGCCCCGCTCTCCTGTGATGATCCCTAAAGGTCCCTCCCCCAATTGAAAATTCCTGAGGCGATTTCCGTGGTCCCTCAGAGGTGTGCTTTGGTCTGGTAGCTGGAATTTCGTCAAAATTGATGGCAAGAAGAATGCAGCATCTTATCATACAATACCTGAGGAGAATTTGCATTCATCAGCCAGGAAGCCGCGCATGAGCTGCACTTGGGACTTTCCAACATCACATACAGCGTTCTTACCTGATCCAATTCTCTGGTCACCCAATCAGAAAAATCAAGCAGATTTGTCTTGGCAGATCCTGCCTTGGGTTCAGCAACCCATCGTATTGTAGGTAGCTCACTATCCTTTCCTTCAGTAGAGTCTCCATTAATTTTCCCACCACCGAGGTGAGGCTAACCAGCCTGTAGTTTCAGCCTCCTCTCTGCTCCCACTCTTGTGAAACGGGACCACCTCTGCTCTTCTCCAATCTTGCGGCACCACTCCTGTTACCAGGGATCTATTGAACGGTCTTTTAGAGGACCCGCCAGCACATCTCTGAGCTCCCTTAGTATCCTGGGATGTACTTCATCCGGCTCCATGGCCATGACCACTTTCAGTTTTTCTTGCTCTTCCCATACATTCTCTTCTGTAAACAGAGTTTCGTCTACTCCACCCCCATCCACAGTCTTATCAACTAGCGACAGTCCTTCTCCAGGGTCTTCTGTAGTGAACACCAAACCGAAGTATTTGTTTAATATTTTGGCCATATAGATAGAGATATCTATATATAGATATCTCTATCTATCTATCTATATATAATGAAGTGTGTGGGTGCTAATTTGCTGTCTTGAGAAAAGCAATTCAAAGTCGGTGAAAGCAGGGTGGTACCAGAAGGTTTCAGGAACGTGCCAAGTAGTGTACTTTGGTGGAAAATAAGAGGAATTAAATTGTGGAAGACTGATGGAAAGTGGTGGAGGCTGATTGGTGGAGATGGAGACTGGCTGGGATGGGGTGAGGCAGAAAGAAGGAGATTAGGGGGCACTAGCTTATAGGCAGAAAGAATGTGGTGGGAGTGAGGAAAGAGAGAAGAGTATATTAGAAGAGGATGACTTTGTGGGAGGAAAGGGAGACAATGTATTGTTGGGGGGGGGGGGGAAGAGACAAGTTGGGATGAGGGGAACGGTGGTCTACAGCCTTATGGTTAAGATGTCTGGTTTTTGAGTAAAATCTATTTTTCAGTATTGCAGTTTAAATTATTACTCTCACTGATTATATTGGATTACTTTGACAGAGTATGTGGATATTTGCAGGATTTAAAAACATTGTATGTTGAATTACTTATTTGTTTGGCACGCAATTCCTCCAGGGGTAGGAACAATCCAGATTGGGGAACAGAGTGAGGAACGGTGGAAATGACTTAACCTGCCCCTATCCGCCCCCAGTACCCTCTGTCAATCCAAAACACACTGACCCAGCTCTCTCTGTACTTGCCAAGAAATTTTGACTGTCTAGGGTGTTTGGAAAGAGCATGCCAACCAGAATACCAAGCTGCTTGTGTCGGGATCTGTGCTGTCCGTACTTTTTTTTTTTTTTTTCTTCAATTCAAGTTTCATTAAAGCAAGCAGAATTGTAACACCACATGCGTTATATAACAAAAAAACAAAACAAAAAAACCTATTGAGAATATATGATAGATCTACAACCAAGATAATATCAATTTTTTACAATTATTTCCCCCCACATCCCCTCCCATTGAATGACCACCCACCCTCCTTCAATATCAATACTAAATTAAGTACAAGTGAAATAGAAGTGAAATACAAAAAGGGTTAATGCAATATGAAATATCTAATCCCCCTTTCTAGGTATTGGATCAGAGTTGATAAGGTTTCCAAATATTTTCAAAATTCACAAGTATCATTTTTAATAGCTGTCAGTTCCTCACATGGCAGACTGTCTTAAGTTGTTGACATACTGAGGCCGGGGTCAGTGTAGGCGGTTTCTTCCACCAGGCTGCCATTTCACAGCAAGTTGCTATAATAACTTGCACTATCAATGACTGAAGTTTAATGGAGGCTTCAGTAGGGGAGTCCTAAATATTTTAGGATCTCTGGGAAAAAGTATGGTTGGGAATCTCTTTAATCAGCCCCCACACAATATCACAATGGTTCTTTAGTAATGGACATGCCCACCAGCTATTGTACTGTCCGGACTTTAATTGGATAGGATGATACCCTAAAATGTTTATCTGCTCATAAAGCTCATTTTCCCCTTAGTCTGTCTTTTGGTCTCTGTAGTCAAATTGAAGATATCCCAAGAGATCCAGCCATGGGTCATTCTTTTTAACTTTTTAAAAATGAATATTACACGGTTTTCATAGTGATTGATAAGTGCTGCTTTAGATTATTAATGTAATGCGTTAAGTGGGGTATTGTGTGCTGGGAGTGATTTTTAAAATAATTATAAATCGCTTAGTAAATGTTTTATAATAATGAATCACCACCTAGTCTAATTCAATAAAAGATCATAAAATTGTGGTTTTGGTGGTATTGCACTATTTTCATTGCTTTCTTCTTTAATTTCTATTTTTCCTACTCTATACTATGAATATAGCTGTTAACATATCTACTAAATGTAGTCCAATGCATATACAACTTAGTGCTGCTATTTTTTTTTGCTCTTTTGGTCCAGACTTGGTGGCAGTAGGGTTACCTCAGCTATAGTCAAAGGCTAAGCCATACTGCAGTATACGCTCTCGTGTCACTCCTTTAGCAAGCTCAATGTGTCACATTGATCTGCTGTGGCTGAATAGCATTACTTAGAACCTTATATATTATCTGTGAGAGTAGGCAACTGCGTTTTTAATTGTAAACTTCACAATGTACCTAAGAAATGCTTTTTTTGCAGGATGCTGACCTGGTTCTGTACTGTAAATGTTTGCAGAGTGGCATTCTTTGTTTTTTTTTGTTTTAATAGGGAGCGTCCTTCCTGTTTACCCAGGGTTTAAACTGTTTTGTGTCCTCACTGAGGGGGACAGGTGACAAAACATTAACTCCCCACATTCCTGCCTCCCCTCCTGGTTTTTTTTGTTGTTTGTTTTTTTTTTGCAGGTTTTTGGATAAAAGGCCAAGAAGAGACCATTGTCAGCCCAAGACTCTTCTTACGTTGATTTAAGCCCCAAACGGGCCGAGAAACGATGGTGGTGTTGATTGGGAGGAGGGTACCCAGTACGAAAGTCAGGGGAGCAGCTTGTGGGGAGTACGAAAGAAATGTCCTTTTTAAACAGGGGAAGAGGCATTCAGGGCGCAGTAAAAATATTTATTAAAACCGTCTCAGCCTAAAAAGGATCATATCCAGCTATGCTTAGCATTTTGTGGTTCACGTCTTCCTTTTCGTTTCTTCTGGACTCTATAAACAGTAGACAAAAATGTCAGAAACGTTTGCATATGATGTAAAATATTTGTTCCCAAAAGATGCCTTGCACCATTCACGTAGGTAGAGGCAGCTCGCGTGGGCAATATTTTTCTGGTCCTTGCTGAGCTTCTAAAATGTCGAGCTTTATCCTTACTCTGCATTAGACTGTTAAAGTGCTGCTGTTTTATCTTAAAATTGCCTATCGGGGGGGGGGTTGCTAGAACAAGAGAAATGAATTCATCCACTTGGTTGGGTCATTTATTTTGTTAAACTCAAGCTTGCTAGAAATATGGCTTTGACCTAGCCTATGATAAGTGATATTTGAAAAGCACAGGAAATTCAGCTGGCTGCTTCCTGCGAGTTCAGGGAACCGGCCTGCTAATTTAATCAGGCTAAAAGGTATGAATGGTTTGTGTCTTGTCTCTGCCTTATAATTAATTGAAATACATTTTCCTACAAGTGGAGTTGACATTCGAGGAGACCAGTATAATTTTTTTTTGTTAACCGCTACAAAGCATTTGTCACCCATATCGCCTTTCAGAAGAGGAAGAAGGGTTATTGCAGAATTTGAAATATTAACGTAGGATGAATTGGTCTATACAGCTCTTAGTGGTACAGCAAATCAGTGCCTGGAGATGTAACATGATAAAATGCATAGTAAAAGTTGTAATAGAAAAATGTATCACAGAAGACACATTTTTACAGTAATTTGCATGGTTTACAACAGTTTCTGGTGTCTGTGGTGTGGGGCTTGTTCCTGTGAGAAGAGAGAAAGGAGCCCATGGGAAACCATATATTATGGGAGATGAAAGTGTTTGCTTGATAGTAGTATTGGTACCTTGTAGAACATGTAAATAATGTGAGGGCAAAAGAAAAGTGAGAGGCGAAAGTGAAATCTGTGTAAGTAAAGACACTCCCTGTGCTTAACAAGGACCCTAATCATGAGAGGTCGTCAGACGCACAGAGCAGGGAGTAAAATGGTACTTTTCAAACATTGGGCTGTTGGTATTGTGGACCCTTGTGTTGGGAGGAGGGTCTTGTAGGTCCTCACTGCCAACTTGAGGAGCAGACGGTGTAGAGACTGAACCTGTACCAACCCCTTTACACTCGGGTTGAAGTTTTGGGGGCCAGTAGGTCTTAGGAGGCAGCCTATGGGGCACAGGCAGAAGAGAAGATCCCAGGGTCAGGCTGAGGTCAAAGGTGGGTGGCAGGCAACGAGAGTCCAGGCTATGGTCAGTGGCAGGCCGGTAGGCAAGGGTAACAAGAGTCTTTGCTGAGATCGATACCAGTAATCCATCCAAGAGTAGAGCTGTGGTAGCTAGGGTGAGGCTGGGGAGATGAAAGCAGATTTGGCAAGGCTGAAGAGACAAAGGCTGGAACAGGCTGGAGAGACGTGGCAGCAACTAGCACTTCAGGCTGAATTCAACTCGTTGCTGAGGCAATGCTGCATTGCAATACTGGGGTTTAAATGCCTGGCCATGTGACATCATCCAAAGATGCCGGCAAGCACTGTTCCCACCACCTTAATAAGTCTGCGCGCACTGTGCATACACACGTGTGGGAGGCCTTGGCAGTTGATGTTGGCGTCCGGCCGCAAAGAGGAGGATGTCAGCAGGATTGGTGGTGCTGGGTGAGTGAGCTGACTTGTGGGGCTGCCGGTGACCTGGCAAACATACATACCCCCACTCATAAGCTCCCTTCTCAGGGTCAGAGGCGTAGATTTGGAGGGGAATTGTTTGTGGAATTTTTTTTTATCAGACTTAGGGCTAGATTTTAAAAACCCTGCGCGCGTAAATCCTGCCGCGCCTATTTTGCATAGGCCGCTGGCGCGCGCAAGTCCCGGGGCTTCGTAAAAGGGGCGGGAGGGGGCGTGTCCGGGGGCATGTCTGGGGGTCAGGGGGCAGTCCGGGGCGGGTCCGGGGGCGTGGTGACGGGTTCAGGGGCGGGCCGGGAGGGCGGTCCCTAGTCCCCCGGCACTGCGGCCTGTGCCGGGGGATGGCGAGGTGGCGCGCGCAAGTTACGCCTGCTTCAAGCAGGCGTAACTTGCCCAACAAAGGTAGGGGGGGATTTAGGTAGGGCTGGGGGGTGGGGTAGATAGGGGAAGGGAGGGGAAGGTAGGGGGACGTGGAAGGAAAGTTCCCTCGGAGGGAGCCTGGCGCGCGCCGACCCCATACGCGCGTATCTTATAAAATCTGGTGTACTTTTGTTTGCGCGCGCTCATGCTTTTAAGATCTACCTCAGCGTGCCTTGAGATGGGTAGCAGGCTCCCAGGAGTTCTCCTCTGGTCCAAAGTGCTTCCATGAGATGAGGTCCTCTAGCTTGCTTTATCTTCTCCAGGTATCTAAGATTTCCTGTATCTCAAACTGTGTGTCTTCTTCAGCGGTCACATCTGTAGGTGTGGGAGGCTTTTTGAAGGGCCAAGAAAGGATCAGCGGTTATGGACGGGAATGGGAAGCTTTAGCTGGTATGTTACTGGCCCCACTTGATGTTGAATGGGGTAAGGTCCAATTAATTGGGGTGCTAGGCGAAGCGAGGGTTAGTGCTGAAGTGCTTAGCCACACAAGATCGCCCTCTTTGAATTATGCTGCTAGTCAATGGGTGTCTGCGTACTTCTTGGCCCGAGCGGCCACTCGTGAAAGTAGTTGTGTGAGTTCAAAGGTTGAGAAATTATTTGGTGGTGATGGGCTGTGGGGCAGTCCATGGTGAGAGGCAGAGGAAGCAGTACTCTTGTTTCCCATATATAATTTAAAACAGAGGAACTGATGGCACTGCTCTCGCAGTTATTGTGCAAAAATTCTGCCCAAGGTAGCAGAATGGCTCAGTCATCTTGCCTTCTGTTGACAAACAGCCAGAGGAAGGCTGTATGTTGCCCTGGGAGTGAAATCCAGACAGATGCCAGACTTTTGGCAGAAGGCCTTCCAGTAGCAGACCATAAATTTGACATTTGTCAGACAGGATGTGAGAAGGTATGTAATCGGAAGACATGTCAGAAAGAGACAGGCCAGTTCAGGAGCCAAGGGTAACTCAGCAAGCAGTACAAAATGAGCCATTTTCGAGAATCTATCCCCTATGACCCATATCACAGTGGAGCCAGATGAGAGAGATCCACAATGAAGACTGTGGGTCCAGCATTCTCTGGGGGCTGGCAACGTTTGTATCAATCCCCAGGGTCTGACATGAACAGCTTTGTTCTGCACACATGTTGGACAGGAATCCAAGTAGTCCTCAACATCTTTCTTGACCTGGGGCCACCAATAGAGACATTGAAGGAGGTCAAGCATACGGGATACTCCAGGATATCCTGTCATGTAGGAGTCGTGTGCCTACTTCAACACTTTTTCCCGGAGCTTCTTAGGGCCAACCATTTTCTGGAAGAAACAGCAGTAGTGGACGCAAGAATAATCTTTGCAGGATTACATCTTTGTTACATCTCTGGTTAAGAAGGAATGGGATAATATATCTGCCTGAAGATTTTTTGCAGCTGGTCGATGGTGAAGTTCAAATTCAAAGTGAGAAAAGAAAAGGGACCAGTAAACCTGTCTGGGGTTGAGTTGTCGAGCTCATTGAAGATACTCTAGGTTCTTATAGTCCGTGTAAATGGTAATTTTATGTTGGCCCCCTGAAGGAGGTGCCACCGTTTTTCAAGGGCCAACTTGACTGCTAGGAGTTCTATTTCCCTAATCATATAATTACTTTCCGGAGGGGAGAATTTTTTGGAGAAAAATGAATATGGGAGAAGTGTCCCTTCTGAGCTATGTTCACTGAGCCCCAATCCCAAGGAAAGAGACATATACCTTGAGCACAAAGGGATGAGTGGGGTCCAGATGTCGTAGGCATGGCCCTTGTAAGAAAGTTTGCTTCAATGTTTGGAATGCTTTGATAGCCTCCGGGATCCAATTTCTGGTGTCCATACCCTTGCGTGTTAAGGCGGTGAGTAATGCGGCAAGGGTGGAGTACCTGAGGATTAATCGACGATAATAATTGGCAAAGACCAGAAATCGTTGCAAGGATCCGTGACTGAAAGGCTGGAACCAAACCAGGATAGCCTTCTGTTTCATGGGATCCATAAATAGATCAGTACTAGAAATGATATATCCCAGGACGGGTAATTGTTTTAGCTCGAAGAGGCATTTTTCTAATTTAGCATACAGTTGGTGTTCACGCAGGTGCTGGAGTACCTGTTTTACATGTAGCCTGGGTGAGGTCAGGGATTTAGAGAATATAAGGATGTCGTCCAAATAGACCACCATGGAGGAGTATAAAAGGTCCCGAAAGATGTCATTCATCATTTTTTGGAAGTCTGCTTGAGCAATGCAA
The DNA here is from genome assembly GCF_901001135.1 of Rhinatrema bivittatum. Classification (NCBI taxonomy): domain Eukaryota; kingdom Metazoa; phylum Chordata; class Amphibia; order Gymnophiona; family Rhinatrematidae; genus Rhinatrema; species Rhinatrema bivittatum. The sequence continues at coordinate 350,462,808 of NC_042619.1, forward strand.
AGCCTGAAGGGCATTACCAAGTATTAGTAGTGCCTGTCTCTAGTATTAAAGGCGGTCTTCCACTTGTCTCCTTGTTTAATGCAGATGAGATTCTATATCCCTCTGGTCGAGTTTAGTGAAAATCTGGGCACCTTGGAGGCAGTCAAATGTAGATGGTAGCAATCTTTTTAATAATGGCATTAAGGCCCCTATAGTCGATACAGGGGCGGGGTGGGGCTTTTTTTTGCCACAAAGAAGAATCCCGCTCTGTCGGGAAAAGAAGGGTGATGAAGCCTCTTGCAAGATTTTCCTGAATATAGTCGCTCATGGCCATGGTCTCTGGTTCTGAGAGGGGGTATACCATCTCTCGAGAAGGTTCTTTTCCAAGGAGAATCTCAATACTACAATCATAAGAACGGTGAGGGGGTAACGTTTATGCCTTCTGCTTCGAAAATGTCTTGATAATCAGCATGTTGAGGAGGCAGTCCCTTCTGGGCGACTGCAATTGTCAGATGGGCCAGAAGAATGAAAGCAGCAAGGCAGGTAATAGTACAGGAAAGCCCCCACTGGGCCAATTCCAGCGAAGACCAATTGATAGTGGGCTGGTGTTTTTGTAGCCAGGGAAGTCCCAGAATTATAGGGTTGATTGCTCGAGAGATGGCATAGAAGGTGATGGTCTCAGAGTGCAGAAGTCCCATGTGGAGAGTCAGAGGAATTGTACTTTCTATGGAGTTGCCCCAGGAGGCAACTCCATAGACTGAGGAGATTCTGAGAGGTTGGCTCAGGGGTACGGTAGGCATATTATGATGCAGAACCAATGCTTGGTCAATGAAGTTTCCCCCTGTGACGGAGTCCAGGAATGCTACTGAGACTTAAATGGATTTTGCCCACGGTTATAGACGCAGGAACGATGATTTGGAGAACGGATGATATCTGGCCTAGGTTTCCTGGTCAACCCTAGGCCAAATATCCCTAGACGTTTCCCTGTTTCTCGGGTCAGTTGGCAACAAGGTGCCCGTGACCTGCACAATACATGTACAGGCCCATCTTCCTTCTGCGCAATTTCTCCTCGGTGATCTGATAACTGTGGCCCAGCTGCATAGTTTCCTCTGGGGGATTAACCTCAGGAACCTGGGACATAGGTGGAGAAAGTGGATGCTGGAAGTAAGGTGCTAGAAGGATAGGCCATTGTGCTTTATTTTCTTCAGACTTCTCCTGAAACCTTCAGTCAGTACGCCCTGCTAAAGCAATAAGGTTATCCAGGGACGTGAGAATCTCCCGTGCTGTGAGCTCGTCCTTAATTCAGCCTGCAAGACCTTAGAAGAAGATGGCTATGAGGCTATCTTCACACCAGTTCAACTCAAAGGCGAGTATTTGGAGTATTCGGTGAGAGTTCAGGAGCCCTGACAAATTAGTAACATCTTCACTACTAAGGAGGCATCCCTTCTGGGTTCGTTGATTACGAGGCAGATTTAATGTAAGCTGGAGACGTTCTGGAGCATTGGATCATCATACTCCCAAAGGGGAGAGACCCAAGCCAGTGCAGTACCACCCAAGAGGGAGAGGATGTGGGTGACATTAGCACAATATTCCAGGGACATGCCGGCCTGCAGTTGGAAGTGCATCCTGCAAAGCTTAATTAATTAATTTATTTTATTTAAAATCTTTTCTATACCATCGCAATGGTTTACATGTTGGCACATAAATTAAGATGGTTGAATGCGTACTGTAATACATTCTAACAGGTGCCGCAAAAGGTTCAGTTACAATATATCATAAGAAAAAAAACAATTGTTTAATGAAGTAGGTCATGCCTAGGAGTTACCTGTAAGGTACTAATCACAGGTAAAATTCCTATTGTCTGTGTTTTACAATTATGTTTGTTGTGAAATAGAGTTGCTCATTCTGAGAGTATTGCAGTGTGCTGGTGCTCTTCTGCCTATACCTGTATATTTTCTATTCTCCGGTCTCTTTATAGAATGCTTGTTTAAAAAGCCATGTTTTTAAACTTTTCTTAAAGGTTCTGAGATCTCTGTAATCTGATCTCTAGTGGCATTGTGTTCCAGAGTGTGGGGCCTGCTAAAGATAAGCCTCTCTCTCTCACTTGGGTTAACCTCGCCCTCTTTACTGAAGGAATGGTTAAGAGAGCTTTATTTGCTGAACGAAGGTTTCTGTGTGGGACGTGTACGCATAGTGCTGTGTTTATCCAGTCGGCTTTTTCATCATGTATTAGTTTATGTATGGTGCATAAGGCTTTAACGAAATCCCGGCACTGCTTGGCATCCCCCTTGTAATGCAGGGGTGCTGGGAGCTGTGGCACTGGTCTGACGGGTGCGGGCAGCACCCTGGGAGAGGGAGCCACCGGCACCAGTGCTGGGACTGGCTTCAGGATGCCCATCCTGATGGGCCAATCTTTCCAGGGCTGCGGTAACCTGGTTTAACACCCGCTGCACTTCCTGTAATCGTTTGAGCCAGAACCGGTATCGCTTGGATTAAGGACAAGGGCCACTGGGTCCATGGCATCAGCAGCTTGTGAGGATTGTGAACCCTTGTGTTGGGTGCGAGGTTGATGCTACCTACAGGGGAGGCCCTGGCAGAGCAAACTGTGCAGAGCCTGAACTGGAGCTTTTCCCTCGGGTTGAGCCTTTGGGTTCTGGGGGGGGCCGGGAGGTCCTTGGGTCAAGTCTCTGGGGTGCAGGCAGAATAGATCCAGAGTCAGGCTAAGATCAGAGGTGGATGGCAGGCAAGGGTAATGAGAATCCAGGCTATGGCCAGTTTCAGGCGGCAGGCAAGGGTAATGAGAGTTCAGGCTGAAGTCGATACCAGTAATCTGTCCAAGAGTAGAGATGTGGTAGCTAGGGCGAGGCTGAAGAGGCGAAGGCTGGAACAGGCGAGACTTTGCAGCAATTAGCACTTCAGGCTGAAGTCAACTGTTGCTGAGGAAATGCTGCATTGCACAGCTGGGATTTAAATACCCGGCCATGTGACATCATCTGAAGGCGCTAGCAAATGCTTGTCCTGCCGCAGGACCTTCATAGCTCGGTGCACACGCACCTAGATGGAGGCATCTGGTTGCGAAGAGGAGGATGTTGATGGGACTTACTGTTCTGGGTGAGTAGTGGGCCTGCTCATGGGGGCCAACCACAAGCTGGCAAATGTGATATTGGCCTTCAAATAAACATCAGAATAATTGTATATTATCTGTATTTATCTCAAAATGCTTTGGATACAGTATAAAATTTTGAAACCAGTGCCTCAGTGTTTGTCATGCCGATTTGTCCGGCCAAGATACTGCCAACAAAAACGCAGATTGTGGGGCTGGTGTGATTCGATTCCTGGGTTGGGTCTTCTGCTGCTGCTGATGCAGGGTTTTGCTTTGAAGGCCAGCATTCATGGGATCATGGTCATCGCTCAGTGGTGACCCCTGGAGGCTAGAATCAGGCTCTATGATTGTGGGACCTGAATGGGGAGCCCCGGTGTATGGTCCTTGGTCAGAATATCGTCGCTGCGATGACCAGACAAGGTAATTGGTGGTGGGAAGGATATAACAGGGGAGGGAAATCCCTGGTATTATTTGCAAATGAAGGCTCACGTCGCCAGGATCTCAGGCCTGGTTTCTGTTAAGCTTGGCGTTCCAGAGGAGTAGGAGGAAATTGCTAGGTCACAAACAAACACATACCGGCATTGTCCTGCCTTAATTTAGTATCCATCTGAGTTAAAGATTTAGGGCTGTGATGTGCACATTTTTTTGTTAGCTCCATGAGAATTTTGGGATCACCACCCCTCAAGGGTTTTTTTTTCTCTTTTACAGACCTGTAAACTAAAATCTCTAGGCCAGCAAGGTAAGATGATAAATCCGAGCTTTGTAGTCTGGTCCTAGAGCTGAACATCGGGCGGTGTCATGCAGGCAGTCTGTTTTCACTTCTGGCCAGCGCAGGGAGGGTTTTTTAGTAACTTGGCAGCGCTGTCTGTCTGAACTATCCGTCATGTGTAGTTTGCTACTGCAGTAGCAGGGAGTGTCTCGTCTATCTCAGTGCAGGAATGCAGGCAGAGAAGCCAAGTTTCCACTTTTGCTTCGCAATACTAAAAATGTAAAAAAAGAGAGAGAAAAAAAACACCCCACCACAATAAATTCTAAAACAGCTGCTGTTTCCAGAATCACAACTGCTCTGTCCCTTTGCAGAAATACTCTTAAAATTTATACCAGTCCTATCTGAAAGCTCCTCTGCTGGCCGGGGATGAACAAGGTAAGGGGATGGTACGTGCCACGAAGGATCACTGCTGTGTCGCGAGAATGTCTTAAATATTTCATCGGATAGGGCCGCCGTCTTAAAAAAGCTGGACCACGAAGGAATCCCTTCCTGAGCACGCTTTAAACTGCTGCTATTTGATTTTGAAGGTCTAAAATACTTGATCCCCTTCCCCCCTACCGCCCGCCCAGAGGAAATCTTATACTAGTTGGAGCAGGAGGAGGAAATGTGTGCATAAAATACACTTTAATAATAATAAATAAAACATTTAGGATGCTTTTTTTTTTTAATTTAATTTCTGGGCAGACTAGATGGACCATTTTGCTCTTTATCTGCCATAATTTACTACATTACTCCCCATTTGCCAGTGCTGTTGTTATGCATTTCAGTAAATTGTGGTGCTGTGCTGATCCCCATCAGAAACCCGCCCTCCCCGTGTGTGTGTCACACAGACACAGGTACAGGATGGATATACTGCAAACAGCTGGACTTGTTAGGAGATGTCTAAAAAAAAACCAAGGAGTTTCCCTAACTCAGTGCAGGGTGAATATCTTTTAAGTGTGAAAATATTACAAACTAGATATTTTAGTAAAAAAAAAAAAAATGTGGGCAGATCTCTAAGATCAAGAAGAAGGCAACAGAGCCTAGAAAGAGAACAAGCTGTGAATTTTGAAGACACCAGTTAGTGGTACTGCTGATCCTGTGGTGCGCCCCATGAACCAGCAATGACTTTACAGAAGCGCACTCGTAGCCCAAAGGTTTGTACTCCTGTTGGAAGGATTAGGAAGAAATAGGCCACCTTAAAATGCTGTGTGAACCTAACCTCTGCTGTTGACTGACTTCCAGCAAGCGATAATGCCCATTGGATGTACCCGCCAGTGGAAATAAATTCCTTTTTTTTTTTTTGGCATTCGCAGCATCCTCCTAAATACTCTTCTTTCTTTGCTGTAGATGAAATCTTTGCTGGCAAGGGACAAAGCGTGAGCACTTTAAATGGTGCAGCATAGACTCTGCTGAAATGGGATTGCTCAGAGAGCAATACATCTGGTATGAGATGAGTCAGTTTTATTCTCCTTTCAGAACATAAAAAAAAATACAGTCGGACTGAAATAAAACACCGTTAGGTAAATTGAGAGTAGTGGTGACGAGCATTGGGAAGTTAGGCAAAGTCTTCGTTTAAAGATGACGTTCTGTCTGCACAGATTTTTATATATATATCGTGCTCCTTTTCTTAGAAGTTGCAAACCTGGCATTTTTTTGTTTTTTTTTAAGTCCGTTTCTAAGTTTTAGAGTCAGCATGCTTTAAATCATCTTGCTGCCCTTTCTTCGCTAGAACTGGGCTGCATCCCAAGAGCAGCCTCTCACAGTAAGCCTGCTGTTTTTTTTTTTTTTCTGCCGTGTTCATTAGAACGCAGGCCCAGATTTATTTTATTTATTTATTTATGTGTTTATTTAAGTGTTTTTGTATACCTGGGTATGTTGGGAACATCATCTCGGTTCACAGATCACTAAATACATCAACGAGCTTCACAGAGAACAAGTAACAAAGTGTAACGAGTTTCACAGGGAACAATTAACAACAGGTAACAATGAACAGTAACTGGAAACATTAAATTGGGTAAGTTAATTGAGGTGGGAGGGTCTTGGCAGCGGGGCTGGGGAGGGGGAGGGATGGCGAAAGAGAGAGGAGAATTGCAGGGGGGGGGGAACTAGAAGGTAAATGCATGATATTTTAAACGGGCAAGTTGGCATGAAGGAATTATAAGGGGGTAACGGTGGAGGATAAAGGGGGGGAGAGTACAGGGGGGGGGGTATTAGAGAGTTTAAGAGTAGAGTTAGGTGTAAGACTGTTTAAAGAGCCAGGGCTTGAGGTTCTGTTTGAATCTTTTGTGACAAGATTCTAGGCGAAGGTTAGGAGGCATTTTGTTCCAGAGGGGAGGGTCCGGCGAGGGAGAGGGCACGTTCCCTGGTGGATTTAAGTTTGGACAGTTTGGGTGAGGGGAGTGTGCATTGTGGCAGGGTGTTGAGCCCTGGTGGGTCTGTTGTGGGTGAGGATTCGGAGGTGTTCCTCGAACCAAGGCATGTCGTGGTTGTAGATGGCTTTGTGGATAAGGGTAAGTGATCCTGGAGTTAATTGGCAGCCAGTGTAGGTGCTTGAGGACAGGGGTAATGAGGTCTCCTCGGTGGGCATTGGTGAGTATGCGCGCTGCGGAGTTTTGGAGCATCTATAAGGGCCGGAGAGCGTTCTTTGGGAGGTCAAGAAGGATGGCATTACAATAATCAAGTTTGGATAAAATGGTAGCTTGCAGGACTGTGCGGAAATCATTGATGTGGAGCAGGGGTTTCAGTTTTTTTAAGCGTGTGAAGCTTGAGGAAACCGTCTTTCAGTGTGGAGTTAATGAATTTCTTCAGGTTATGGTGGTTATCGAGGATGACACCAAGGCTGCACACGTGTTGAGTGAACGATGTGGTGGTGGTGGTTGGGGGGCATTGAGGGTGGGGTCGTTGTTGTTATGGGGGGGGGGTGGTGAGATGAAAAGGAGCTCAGTCTTGGAGGTGTTAAGGGCTAAGTAATTGTTGGCGAGCAGGGAGCTGATGGCTGAGAGAGCAGCTTCCCAAGTTTTTAGGGCCTTGGGTATGGTGTCTGTTACAGGAATGAGGATCTGAACATCGTCGGCGTATATGAAGCGCGGGGGGCCTTGGGTATGGTGTCTGTTATGGGAATGAGGATCTGAACATCGTTGGTGTATATGAAGTGCGGGAGGCTGAGTCCAGATAGCAGCTGACAGAGGGGCAGGAGATATATGTTGAATAGGGTGGAGGAGAGGGAGGAGCCTTGGGGGACACCTTGTAGCAGGTTGACAGGTTTCGATTGGCCGGGCCCGCTTTTAACTCTGTATTGTCTGTTGGATAGATATGATTGAATCCAAGAGAGGGCGGGGCCAATTATTCCAATTTTTTTTAGTCGCTCTATTAATATGAGGTGATTGACCGTGTTGAATGCTGCAGAAATATCCAGAAGGGCAAGGATATATGATTGTCCTTTGTCGAGGGCCTTCAGGATGTGGTCAGAGAGGGAGGTGAGGAGGGTTTCAGTGCTGTGGTGTCGGCGAAATCCATATTGCGATGGGAATAAGATGTGGTGGTCATCTAGATAGGTTGTTAATTGCCTGTTGATAACTTTTTCTAGTATTTTTTAGATAAAGGGAAGGTTGGAGATTGGACAGTAGTTGGCTGGGTCCGTTGGGTCGAGTGTGGGTTTTTTAAGGATGGGTTTAATTATGGCTTGCTTGAGTAAGCTGGGTACTGTGCCGGAAGAGATTGAGATGTTCATGATGTCAGTGATTGGTTTGGAGATGGTATTGGGGATGGTGTCATATCGGTGGGATGAATTGCAGGGTTGATTTTTTTAAGAATGGATTCAATCTCAGTGTGTGTCGTGGTATCAAATGAGTTAAGGGTGGCAGATGTGTTGTTTGGTTGTGTAGTAGAGGGGGTGTATGGGGAGGCGGGGGGATAGTTGGTGTTGCGAAGGGGGGGTTTTAATTGTGTGGGTGGGGGGGAAGCTTGACATGATTGTTTCAATTTTTTTGTGAAAATAATGGGTGAGTTCTTCGCATTTGGTTGGGTGGTTTGTGTCGGGGGGGGGGGAGAATGGAGGTGGTTTTGGTGAGGGAGGCAACAAAATCAAAGAGGGCCCGGGCATTGAATTGGAGGTGTTGGATCCTCTGGGCATAGAAGTCTCTCTTAGCTTTGTCAATGGCTTCCTTATAGGAATGGAGGTAGGATCTAAAGGTGGATTGGAGGGCTGGGAATTGCTCTTTGCGCCATTTTTTTTCGAGTTTTCTGAGATGGCGTTTCATGGATTTAAGCTCGGGGGAGTACCAGGGTTTCTTTTTGGCATTGGCGGGGTTGATTTCTCATGTTTGTTCAGGGCAGAGTGTGTTGGCTATGTTGTTAGTTAGCTGATGCCATGAGGAGCGTGCGGACTCAGCATCAGTAAGATCTAGCTTAGATAGCTCATCTGGGAGGGCTGCAATGAGGTCCTCTGTTTGGCAGGGTTTTTGGAAGTGAATAGTTTCCTTGGAATGTGAGGTAGGGGGAGAAAGTTTGATGGAGCATGTGGTTTCGATGCGGAAGTGGTCAGACCAAGGGATAGGTTGATAAGAGGGGGGTTCAGATTGGATCCTGGAATTGGTAAAGATGAGGTCCAAGGTGTGGCCTACCTTGTGGGTGGGGTTAGATATGATTTGCTTGAGGCCTAGGGCTTCTAGCGAGGTGAGCAGGGAGTCGCATGCGGAAGTGGGGGGGAGGGTTCTTGTCTACATGGAGGTTTAGATCACCGAGGATAATAGTGGGAGAGCTAATGTCAAGGTTCTTGGTAATATATTCGATTAATAGGGATGGGAATTGTTGAAAAGGTCCAACTCGAAGTTAAAACTGTTTAAAAGAACAACTCTGATTCTACTTTTCGTTATTATTCTTTATTGCAAACCTATACTGTGTATAAACAAACAGATCGATACACAGGAAGCAAAAATATACTCACATTATAGTAAATAGCACAGTGCTGGCTCTGGAACAGATTCTTTGCCTAGCGCCCTACTATATACCAGCTCTGCTTATATAGGTTAAAAAGCAAAGTCAGTCGCTTTCAAGGAGCCCAGGTGGGGCGTAGATTAGGCAGATTTGGAGGGCGGGTGATTTAGGCAGATGCAACTGCGTAGGGCTCCGAAATTTCAAGGCACTGGAGACATCATGGGCTGAAGAAGAGCCCGCTGCACTTCAGCGAGGCACCGCTAGGGCACGAACGTCCTTCCCCACCCCACTCTCTGGTCCTGCCTGTGGGGGTGTCAGAATCTTAAATCCAGCCCTGTTAAGACAGCATTGCTGGCATTAGGAAAGATGTACAGACACTTCTGTTTCTGATCATGGTATTTCGCAATGAGTTTGCAGAAGCCTTTATTTTGGTGACAGTGTCTGCTTGTGTGATAGTAGCTGTGATAATTTAACAGTGTCTTCGAAGCGACAGTGATGTGTATCGGAGGCCGTAGTGTAGACAGTACCAGCGAGTGCGCTTAGCACCCGCAGCACTGTAGTGAGATGTCACTTTTACCCAGAATCCCTTGCAAAAGAAAACCAAAAACGGCAATGCACATGGAAAGCAGGAAGAGATTCCAAAAAAGCACTTTTGGTCCACATTAGGGACTCAGAAATACAAAAAGCCCCTTCATCCATCCATCCCATCCCCCTCAAAGATTTATAGGTAAGTCAGCAACCTGTACCTTGAAAAACATTTTTCGATCGTACTTTGGCTTTAAGTAGGAAAAGGAAACTACGTATATTTACAGCCAGTTTCAAAACAGAACTAGATTACTCATAAAATGTATTTTCATGCTGTATTTCTATTGAGAAATTAAAAATTGTAATATCTTCCTTCAGCTTGAGCATTATCACTTTGTCTTTCAATGGCCTGCACAGAGTAAACAGTAAGGCATAATAGGAAGAGTTATAGCCTTGCTGTTAAGGATTTGGGGTGGGGTTTTTTTTTAATAATTTTATTTTTATTGCATTTCAGTTTTAACACAATTATACTTGTGGGAGAAATCAGAGGTACATGGAAATCAGTATAATCCATCTACATCCATCCTAATCAGGACAACAATAAAATAATAATAATAACATACCTCGATATTATAAGAAATCCTCGGGGGAGGTAGCACAGAAAGTACCAAGAGCGAGTGATACAAGAAATAAAGCAAAAGGAAATCAGAGGTACATGGAAATCAGTATAATCCATCTACATCCATCCTAATCAGGACAACAATAAAATAATAATAATAGCATACCTCGATATTATAAGAAATCCTCGGGGGGAGGTAGCACAGAAAGTACCAAGAGCGAGTGATACAAGAAATAAAGCAAAAGGAAATCAGAGGTACATGGAAATCAGTATAATCCATCTACATCCATCCTAATCAGGACAACAATAAAATAATAATAATAGCATACCTCGATATTATAAGAAATCCTCGGGGGAGGTAGCACAGAAAGTACCAAGAGCGAATGATGCGAGAAATAAAGCAAAAGAAAATCAGAGGTACATGGAAATCAGTATAATCCATCTACATCCATCCTAATCAGGATAACAATAAAATAATAATAATAGCATACCTCGATATTATAAGAAATCCTCGGGGGAGGTAGCACAGAAAGTACCAAGAGCGAATGATACAAGAAATAAAGCAAAAGAAAATCAGAGGTACATGGAAATCAGTATAATCCATCTACATCCATCCTAATCAGGACAACAATAAAATAATAATAATAGCATACCTCGATATTATAAGAAATCCTCGGGGGAGGTAGCACAGAAAGTACCAAGAGCGAATGCTACAAGAAATAAATCAAAAGAAAATCAGAGGTACATGGAAATCAGTATAATCCATCTACATCCATCCTAATCAGGACAACAATAAAATAATAATAATAGCATACCTTGATATTATAAGAAATCCTTGGGGGAGGTAGCACAGAAAGTACCAAGAGCGAATGATACAAGAAATAAATCAAAAGAAAATCAGAGGTACATGGAAATCAGTATAATCCATCTACATCCATCCTAATCAGGACAACAATAAAATAATAATAATAGCATACCTCGATATTATAAGAAATCCTTGGGGGAGGTAGCACAGAAAGTACCAAGAGCGAATGATACAAGAAATAAAGCAAAAGAAAATCAGAGGTACATGGAAATCAGTATAATCCATCTACATCCATCCTAATCAGGACAACAATAAAATAATAATAATAGCATACCTCGATATTATAAGAAATCCTTGGGGGAGGTAGCACAGAAAGTACCAAGAGCGAATGATACAAGAAATAAAGCAAAAGAAAATCAGAGGTTCGCCGATATAATTGCCAAACTGCACTGATTACTATCACTGGAGGGTGAGAGACCAAAACAAGTCGCAGTTGTGTGCCGGTTCGAAAAAGTTCTAGCTGGAATTATGAAATGTAACCGTGCATTTACAAGGATGGCTCAGTATATACTTAGAACAAGTTATCGGAGCTTCAGATCTCATGGCGAGGAACTTTCTTCTCCTTTCCTGGGTGGACCCAGTGATATCTGGATACATCCATAATTTTTTGTCCGTGAAATAACAAACTCCTGTTTTGAAAAAAGAACCTAAGAGCATTATTTTTTTTCATTGCTGTTAAGGATTCTAATCTTAGCTTTACATTGTTTCCTGCCTTTATAATCCCATCAGAGCTCCCTGTCTAGGAGGACACCAGGCAGGACATCTTTGTTTGAAGATGTCCTGCCTGGTGGCTTCTCCCTTAACTTTTCTCACTGCTGGGAAAAGAATAATCCATCTTTTGCCGCTGGGATTTTTTTTTTTTTTTTAAAACATTTGCTGCGAACTGTACTAAAGAAAAATCATGGGGAAATCCTGAGTAAACTGTATCGCCAAGTGGAAATGAAAGAAAGCCAAGTGGTGATGACTTCTGCAGAGATTGATTGCCAAAAAAAAAAAAAAAAACTTTAAAAATTTACGGACACCATTTCAAAATTGTTGGCTCCCAAATTTTGAAAGAACTTTTTCTTGAGGAGGCAGAAGTAATAGCGATAGTGGTGGCAGTCTTCCCGGGAGGGGGGGACGGACGGAATGGGGAGTATAAGGGGTAATTAGTCTTACATGGTTTATCTGACATTAAAATAAAATAAGATCCAAGTTTGTGTAAAGAGAGTAGAATGTCTACACCTTTTCTTGAGGTGGATAATAATTTTTGTTAAAGCAATATAAGATATGCAATGTTTTTAAATACAAGGGATGTTGTTTTAAGTTTGGTTTAATAGAGTAAATCACTCTTGCTACAAAGGTTGTAAAAAGACCTGTGTCTTAACTTGCATATCTCAAACACATCGGGGCTGATGCAATACAGTGCGCTCAGCCGAGGTCATTGTTTAGCCGGCAGTTGGACACAGGTTATATAGGCACTGCCTAATCCCTTTATGCAATAAGGGGATTAGTGCCTACACAACGCACGTCCAATGCATGGTGAAACTAATAGCACTCATCACATGCAAATGCATGTTGATGAACCTATTAATGAATCGTCCACAATGCAAAAAAAAAAAAAATGTGTAGGCGTTAATTGCTGAGCACTCTCAAAAGTTGTACAGAAAAGCAGAAAATACTGTTTTTTTGTATATCCTCCTACTTAATATTGTTGCGATATTAAGTAGGAGGAACAAAATCTTAAAACAAGTTTAAAAAAAAAAAAAAGTTTAAAAAAAAAGTGCCGGCGGGCAGTTTCAGGAAAGAGATGCTCAGTTAACAAGCGTCCATTTCCTGAACCCCTGGTTGTGCACCGATTAGGGAAAATGGAGGGGAACGCTGGGAAGAGCTGGGGTGCGCAAACCGCCCTAGCACCTCCTTGACAACGCGACCCCTAATTTAAATATTGCATGGCGCCCCCAGGAGGGGAGCCTGGGGGTGCGTTGGGAATTGTATCGGCTCCATTGTGCAATTAACTGTCCCACTTAAAAAAGTAGTGTACTCAGTTAATCTTATGCTGATCAGAAGTGCAGGAAGACATCTCAGGGATGGTCTCAGACTCTCACTCTCCATTGCAGTCTGGTTGCCCCTCTTGAAGGATCTAGCTAGAGTCCCATCTCTGGTTAGACCTCTGGCTGCTGACACCCAGAGTGCTTACAGAAGGCTCTGTAAGTTGTGCAGGCAGGAGTGGCTTGCAAAGAGCTGTGCAAGTGTAAGATTGGCAAGTATAATTAGGCAGACTTCAAAGTTAATGGAGCCAGGGCTCTGCTGAGCTAGGAGCCCCATCTCAAAGCCTGGTATGAAGTTTCATTAAAAATCTCGGGTACAACGTCGTCTATGTGTATAGTTGAAGTCCAAAGTCTTTACTTCATACATATACATATGCTCCAAAAGTTGAGCACCACTGACCTGGTGCTGGGTTCGCTGTTGAGCGCCCTGGTCGTCCCTGAGGCCGTTGACCGCTGGGGCTCTTGGAAGCTCCCACATGACTCTGCAGCCCTCGGATGGCAGGGATTTTTGGCTTTGGATCGAGCACAGGAGTCACCATCTACTCGAGACTCTCTAGTACGCTGGGCCATCCAAGCATAGTAGTCCCATGCCCTCAAAGCTCCTTGGTGGTGTCCTCTACGAGGCACTGTGAGGAGCTCTGTGCTGTCTTTTCACAGACTATAGCTATTAGACTTTGGCTGCCGATGATTTTGGCATTGGAGGCCCTGCCGGCATGCGTACACCTTCGGTGGTGTTGAGCGCTAGCAAGGCTCTCATCAGCCTTAGTACCTGCAAGACCATCGAGCTTACTGCATCGACACCCTCAGACGAATAAGTGAGCCAAAGGGAACACTCGATGGCACTGGCGGTCATCAGTGATTTGTGTCTGGGCTGCAGGGCCTCTCCCTGCAGACGCCCATGGCCTCCTTGGCACCACATATACATCGACACCTTCAGGCACCAGAGTCTGTAACGGGGTCACTGGGCAGTAGCTATCTGCAGGTGTCTGTGGTGCCTGGGATGGCTCTATATGCCATCCAACCTATTATGGTTTGGTCAAGCGCCATCAAAGCCCTGGGTGCAGCGTCATTGGGTGCCCTTGTTGTGGCTTTGCGTTGCTAAGCGTGAAAGCGCCTTGGGCCCTATGGGCACTGTCACCACTCTGGGCATGACTGCTGAACTCCATGGGCTCCTTCGGTCACCAGGGACTTTGCTGCTGTCATTCCCCGAGGGAATCAAAGTGAGCCGTTCCCAACACAGTTCGAGGGCCTGCCTCTCACAGCGTTATCAGGTAGTGGAGGGGGCACGCCATAACCCGCCACCCTCCACCACGCCTTACCCAGAGCACCCAGCGTGGACCTGAACCTGGAGATCTTGGATGCGGTGGTTCTGGATTCAGGCCTCCCAGTCCAGAGTGGACCATTGAACCCTGGATCCAAGAGCGTGCTTAGAGCATCAGCAGAGATGATCATTGCCCCAGAAACGTGAGTTAACTCTTGGATGAGAGATGGAATAAAAATTAAATTTTTTATGCCTAAAATAATAGGCTAAGTACTAGAATAAATGAGCCTGGACCCCCAGGCCAGAGGGACTCTGTCCCAAAAGAAGTACCCTTTTTTTTTTTTCACTTCATCCCTTTCTAGCACACTTTTTCAGTTTTATGGGCAGAACTCATATTGTAGACACATTTTTGCTGTGGTAATTTGCATGCCATTAGTGTAGTGCTTCAGAAATTAACTCCATTTTTTTTTTAGCATAAGTTAAAACGTATGTGTTAAAATTTAGTGCATATTTTTTTTTTTTTTACTCATGTTTATTACATCGGGCCTGGAGTCGTTTCGTTTCTGTCCTGGGGAAGAGGATCTCATCAGTGGTGTGAGGAGGTCCTTGATATGGATTTAGCTTTGCTGGATTCCAACTCATATTTCCCACACACCTTTCTGGCCGTCTGCTCTGTTGCAGATTTTGGCATAATCAACAAAAAAAAAAGACAAAACCTTCCGCAGTGTTTGTCATGAAAAATGTTGAAAAGAGCCAGTCCGAGGACCCCGATCCCTGTAGCACACTGCTAGTAATCCCCCCCACCGCCTCTCATTCAACCAGTTTAAAGCCCATACCGAGAGCACACAATTTATAAGTCGCCCGTGTGGAGACCGCATCAAACGCTTTACTAAAATAAAATATCCTAAATAAGGCATAAGAGGTAGATTAATCAGAGTTTCAGGGTAAGCATAGAGAAGAGGTGCAACCAGACGGCTTCGCAGTAATTGTGTACTTGAGATGAATAGAGAGACGTTTCTTGGAAGGTAATGCCCGGAAGGGAAGAACCGATGGCCCACATAATGCCCAAGGGTCTGTGTTTTGCGACAGCAGATGCCTGGTCCTGAAGGTTATTATTAAAAATTAGGTTTTTGTTTGGTTTTTTTTTGGCGAAAGTTAAAATAAATAAATAAACAAGCTTGAATAAAAAACCTGCAGAGGCAGGCATGTCCTGCTGCTAATGCTCTGGATAGAAGGGGGGGGGGGGCAGGTCACAGACCCTTGGATGTGAGCCATCAACGCTTCCCTTCTGGGACACAAGAAAATCGAATCGCAAGAAAAACAGTCATTCTGATTCCTCTCTCACTCGGTTTTACCGAAGTATGGCACTTTCAAAAAATTGTAAAACCTGGGCAAGGTCTTCTAGACAGCACCAGGGATTAAAACAGGCAATAGTGACTTCATCTTTTCTGAAGAAAACCTAGAAGCAGAGCTGTATTTCTTGGGGTTTTTTTTCCCCCTCATGGTTGGAATTACATATTTCATGAGCCAAGCAAACATTTTGTGTGCAGTATAGTGGACTCTGGAATATGTCATTTGACACTTCCTGTGTGTAGTGGAAGATTTTTAGATTATGACTGCATTTTTTCCCTGTGGAGCAGTGCAGCTATTTTTACTTGCAGAGTACAAGAAATCATCTCATTGTGATGATACAATAACTTCGCTTTCACATTTTTTATTCCGAGGTACTGCGGTCCTGTCTTCTACTGTTAAGCAAATGAGCATTTGACAAATCAAGTCTTCATTCATTTGTTGTTTTCGTTAGTTTGCTTTTCAAACTTTGCAGTTTTAAGCAATGTCCCCATATCTGAAAGGTTCATGGGACACGCCTGAGAATGTGGGAGCTTGGTAGACTCCTGGCTCCATCTGCTGGTCAAGAAGGTTGTTTGCATGTTGCAGTGCATTCTTGTGCTGGTCTTTGGATAGTGCATAGAGACCCTTCCTTGAAAAATGAATGTCCTGTGTAATCTAACCTGTCTAATCACGCTGAATAAATAAATCCTGTATTGCTAAGTTTCCCCTCAAGCAAGTTCCCTGAACCTCTGGGAGCAGACATGTTGGGAAGAAAGTCACATGCTCTGTGGATTTAATTGGTCTGTTTTTCCAAGCTGGTCCCGAGGTGTATTACAATCAGATTTATTATAAAATACTCATGTTTGTATCACAGTTTACAGTAGTGTAGGAACAAGAAATAGAAAGAGGTATTGGTTATGATGTCATAAATGACTGCATATGCTGTATGAGCCTACCAGATCACATGATATGTGAAATAATTTTATGATGTTATTCTAAATATGGCCACTTCCGGGTGTTTAGAAGACTTTCAGGAGAGTAGCTCAAGGAATTTTAAAAATGACTTGGCAGCAAAATATATAATTGGCAGATGACTCTCTTTACTTGCTGTGTGTGCACTACAGAAATATTGCAGAATATGCAGGTATTATAGTTGCTTTAAAAAGGTAGTTGAATATCATGTCTTCTCCCATTAGGTACATTTATTACCCTGTTCTTGCAGCTTCAGAAATTTGTTGGCGTCAGTTCACTCTAAGCTCCCACTGTTGTGCCGCCATAGTCTGATTAGTGTGCCAGTTGGGGCCGGTCATGATGGATAGGCAAGGCTGGTGCCTATCCATGGTGCTGAGCCGAGGGGGTGCCGAAGATACTGAAAAAAGTGGAGCAAGTAGTGCATTGTTGCCTCCCTTCCATTTCCCTCCTACCTTGCCTCCAGAAGTGGTACATGTGCACTTCAGAGCCCAGTAGGCCTCAACATGGGAGCCAGAGCCGTTCAGCCAACCTTCAGTCTCTTTCCCCTCCCCCAACCCCAGGATGTGCATGCATGCTCCCTGGCTAGCCAATAGCAGCCCAGTTGACCCCCCAGTGTGGGGACGGAGCTCGCAGTCAGCAGGGGGTGGAGGAGACTGGACATGATGACACCAGTTGCCTGGGGGTCCCTTGCTTCCCAGCTATCGTCCTGGTGCTAGTTGTTCCTCCAGTTAATCCTTCCAGTGTAAGAGTGAGTGCTCACCTCTTATATGACCAACTTACCGAACTCTAAAAGTAAAGTGTGCTCTCTGTGAAACATGTAGTAGTTCAAAAGTATTCACACTGCAACTAATACTTCCATAAGAACATAGGAATTGCCATACTGGGTCAGACCAAGGGTCCCAGCCCAGTATCCTGTTTCCAACAGTGGCCAATCCAGGCCATAAGAACCTGGCAATTACCCAAACACTAAATAAATCTCAAGCTACTAAGACTTATTAATTAATAACAGTTTATCGATTTTTCCTCTAGGAACCTATCCAAACCTTTTTAAAACACATTTACACTAACTGCTGTAACCGCATCCTCTGGCAATGAATTCCAGAGCTTAACTATGCGCTGAGTGAAAAAAAATATTCTTCAATTTTGTTTTAAATGAGCTACTTGCTAACTCTAATCCGTCTATTATCTGAGAGAGTAAATAACTAATTTACATTTACTTGTTCAAGTCCTTTCATGATTTTGTAGACTTCTGTCATATTCCCCCTCAGTTGACTCTTCTCCAAACTGAACAACCCTAACTTCCTTAGCCTTACCTCATAGGGAAGCCGTTCCATGCCACTTATCAATTTGGTTGCCATTCTCTGCACTTTCTCCAGTGCAACTATATCCTTTTTGAGATGCAGTGACCAGAATTGCACACAGTAATCAAGATGCGGTCTCACCATGGAGCGATACAGAAGCATTACGACATCCATTGTTTTATTTGCCATTCCCTTCTTAATAATTCTTAACATTCTGTTTGCCTTTTTGATCGCCACAGCACATTGAGCCGATAAATTCAATATATTATCCACTATGATGCCTAGATCTCTTTTCTGGGTGGTAACTCCTAAAATAGAACCTAACATTATGTAACTATAGCAAGGGTTATTTTTCTCTATATGTATCATCTTGCACTTGTCCACATTAAATTTCATCTGCCATTTGGAAACCCAATCTTCCAGCCTTGCAAGGTCCTCCTGTAATGTATCACAATCCATTTGAGATGTTACTACTCTTCATACTTTTGTATCATCCACAAATGTAATCACCTCACTCATTGTACCCCTTTCCAGATCATTTATAAATATATTAGAAAGCATTGGTCTAAGTACAGATCCCTGAGGCACTCCACTGTTTACCCTTTTCCTCTGAGAAAATTGCCCATTTAATCCTACTCTCTGTTTCCTGTCTTTTAACCAGTTTGCAATCCACAAAAGGACATCGCCTGCTATCCCATGACGTTTTAGTTTTCTTAGAAGCCTCTCATGCGGGAATTTGAACGCCTTCTGAAAATCCAAATACACCACATCTACTGGTTCACATTTGTCCACAAGTTTATTCACCCATTCAAAAAAATGTAGATTTGTGAGGCCAGACTTCCCTTGGGTTAATCCATGCTGGCTGTGTCCCATTAAACCATGTCTATCTAAATGTTTTGTGATTTTATTCTTTATAACAGTTTCCACGATTTTTCCCGGCACTGAAGTCAGGCTCACTGGTCTATAGTTTCCCAGATCATCCCTGGAGCCATTTTTAAATATCGGGGCTACATTGGCTATCTTCCAATCTTCAGTACCATGGCTGAATTTAATGATAGGTTAAAAATTAATTGAAATGGGTCTGACATTTCATTTTTTATTTCTTTCAGAACCCTTGGGTGTATGCCATCTGGTCCAGGTGATTTACTACTCTTCATTTTGTCAAACAGGCCTACCACATCTTACAGGTTCACCGTGTTCAGTTCATCTGAATCATCACCCTTGAAAACAGTCTCGGGAATGTGTATCTCCCCAACATCCTCTTCAGTAAACACCGAAGCAAAGAAATTGTTTAATCTTTCCACAATGGCCTTATCTTCCCTAAGTGCTCCTAAGTGCCCCTTTAACCCCTCTATTATCTAACAGTCCAATCGACTCCCTTGCAGGCTTTCTGCTTTGGATATATTTTTTAAAGTTGTTATGAATTTTTGCCTCTATGGCCAATTTCTTTTCAAATTCTCTCTTAGCCTGTCCTGTCAATTGCCAATTCTTATGCTTAATCCTATTTTCTTCTGTGATTGATCCTTCTTCCAATTTTTGAATGAGGATCTTTTGGCTAAAATAGCCTCTTTCACCTCACCTTTTAACCATGCTGGCAATTGTTTGACCTTCCTTCCACCTTTCTTAATGCGAGGAATACATATGGACTGTGATTCTAGGATGGTGGTTTTTTTTAACAATGTCCATGCCTGTTGCACACTTTTTACCTTTGTAGCTGCACCTTTCAATTTTTTTGTAACTTTTTCTCATTTTATCAATATTTCCCTTTTGAACGTTTAGTGCTACAGCTGTGGATTTACTTACTGTCCACCTTCTAATCATTAATTCAAATTTGATCATATTATGATCACTATTGCCAAGCGGCCCCACCACCATTACCTCTCTCACTAAATCCTGTGCTCCACTGAGAATTAGATTTAAAATTGTTCCCTCTCTCATCTGTTCCTGAACAAATTGCACCATAAAACTGTCATTTATTCCATCCAGGAATTTTATCTCTCTAGCATGTCGTGATGTTTCATTTACCCTGTCAATATTGGGGTAATTGAAATCTCCTCCTCCTCCATTTGTTTCTTTCTGAGATGGTTGAGACGTCTGGTCCCGTCTAACACGATATGTGGCTCTGCATTGAAGTGCTTTTATACGCCCCTGAGGAAGCTAACTCAGCGAAACACCGGCCTGTGTAGGGCTTTTCTACCTACCAACTGTATATGAAAGAGTCATTCTGATAATAATAATGGAGGACATTTTTAATTAATTTTTGAAAAAAGAAAAGAAAAAATATGTTGTTGCATTAATTATGATGAAGGTGAATGATAGATAAGACCGGTTAGTGTCTGCTTGAAAGTGACACATAACGTCAAGGCTTGCTGACACCTTCTTAGGCCACTTTTTGAATTATTTGGGTTTCACATTTTTGGTGATTTGGTAATTGAAATCTCCCATTATTCCTGTACTACCAATTTGGTTAGCTTTCTTAATTTCTCTTAGCATTTCACTGTCCGTCTTACTATCTTGGTGAGGTGGATGGTAATATACTCCTACCACTATACTCTTCCCCAACGTGCAAGGGATTTCTACCCATAAAGATTCAATTTTGTATTTAGTCTCATACAGGATGTTTATCCTGTTGGACTCTATGCCATCCCGGACATAAAGCGCCACACCTCCTCCCGGGTGCTCCTCTCTGTCATTGCGATATAATTTGTACCCCGGTATAGCACTGTCCCATTGGTTATCCTCTTTCCACCATCTCTCTGAGATGCCAATTAAGTCTATGTCATCATTCACTACTATACATTATAATTCTCCCATCTTACTTCTTAGACTTCTGGCATTAGCATACAAACATTTCAAAGTGTGTTTTTTGTTTGTATTAACATTCTGCTTTTCAGTTGATAAGGATAAATTGAGTGTTTTAGATACTGTCATTCCATGTGAGAATCACTAGATCACAACAATGTACAGGTTTGACACAGACCATGAGTTATGGAGGTAGGCATACACACCAGAGTTAAGCAGGGAAAATAAAGTGTAACAGAGAGAGGCATACACTTCGGAGAAAAACTGGGAAAACAATCAAAAACTATGTGTGTCTACCTGAAGTTAAGGTGAGCTGTATCATTTGTTGATTTTGCTTTACTCTTTATTCTCCACTGTAAATAAATTGCACAAACTGGAAACTGCCAGATTCTTCCTTTTGATTCTTTCCGGCTGTTTCCAAGCTGCTATCGCCAAGTTTCCACACCCTGCTTCTTCCACATGATGTCTTGATCTCAGCCAGGAAGCCTTCAACTAGAAAGTCATGACTTCAAATGGAAAAGGTTTTCATCTTGATGTCAGGCCAGCTTTTGGACTAACTCCAGTACTTGTTTCCTTTTCTTCATGGGGAACTCTGTACATCATCATTAAAAGTGGACCTCAATGCCATTACGGCATACCATCAGCAAGTAGAAGGAGCGCCAATCTCCATTCATGCTTTGCTAGCCAAATTTTATGAAGGGACTGTGGCATACTAAACCTCCAGAGTCTTGAGATCTTAATGTTGTCTCAGCTCAGTTTTTGAAACCTCCATTTGAATCTCTGGAGTTGGTTCCTTTAAAGTTCTTCACTTGAAAAGTACTGTTTCTAGTAGTTGTCATGTCTGCTAGATAGGTCAGTGAATTGCAAGCAGTAGTTCTATAATAGAAACATAGAAATGACGGCAGAAAAAGACCAATTGGCCCATCCATTCTGCCCAGCAAGCTCCCACACTTATTTTCCCATACTTATCTGTTTCATCTACCACCAAGTTCAGGGCCCTTGTTGGTATCATTTCCTGCCATCCCCTGTCAGTGATGCAGAGAGTAATGTTGGAGTTGCATCAAAGGTGAGCATAAGGCTTAATGGTTAAGGGTAGTAACCACCGCATCAAGCAAGTTACCCCCGATGCTTGTTTACCCAGACTGCACAGATCAATGCCTTGTTGGATGTTGTCTGAATGTAAAACCTGTTTTCCACATTTCCCCCTACCGTTGAAGCAAAGAGCAGTGCTGTATATGCATTCAAAATGATGTATCAGGCTTAATTGGTTTAGGGTAGTAACCACTGTAATAAGCAAGCTACCCCCACTCTTATTTGTTTACCCAGATTGTGACATTCAGTCCTTGTTGGTGGTTGTCTGAATGCAAATCCTGTTTTCCACATTTCCCCCTGCCATAGAAGCAGAGAGCAACGCTGTATATGCATTCAAAGTGATATCAGGCTTAATTGGTTTAGGGTAGTAAGCACCGTAATAAGCAAGTTTACCCCCATGCTTCATTGTTTACCCAGATTGTGACGTTCAGTTCTTGTTGGTTGTTATCTGAATGCAAATCCCTTGTTCCACATTTCCCCTTGCCGTTGAAGCAGAGAGCAATGTTGGAGTTGCGAAGGCTTATTGAGTAAGAGTAGTAATCATCAGGTAGTAGCATCCATTCCAGTACTCCACCCCCATGGCTCTTCTCTTCATTCCCATCCTCTAGACTCTATGGATCCACAGTGTTTATCCCATGCCCCTTTGAAGTCCTTCACAGTTTTAGTCTTCACCACTTCCTCCGGAAGGGCTTTCCAGGCATCCACCACCCTCTCCGTGAAGAAAATACTTCCTGACATTGGTTCTGAGTCTTCCTCCCTGGAGTTTCAAATCGTGTCCCCTTGTTCTACTGATTTTTTTCCTAAGGAAAAGGTTTGTTGTTGACCATGGATCATTAAAACCTTTCAAGTATCTGAAAGTCTGTATCATATCACCCCTGCTCCTTCTCTCCTTCAGGGTGTGTACTCACCCCCAAGTTTCTTCCACAACTGGTTTCAGATTTTCTTGTTAATCAGACCATTTTCTTCCTGTCTTTTTTCCAAAAGCCGCATGTGCATAAAGGAAAGAAGGCTATAAACTCTTTGGGCTGTAAAAAAACCTAGCATACTATTTGAGGAAGACTCCGATTCATTGTCAGGCTTCTCAACTGTTTGAAAGAGTTCCCAGCCAAGAGAAACAAATTGGCTGGCGGACTGTATTGCACATTGATATGAGCTGGTTTGCTTACAGATTAAGGACTCTGTCGAGGCTCAAATGAAGAGCCATGGTGACTTCAATGGCTCATCTCCAGACTGCTTCCATTGAAGACGTTTCTTGGTTGCCTGTGCACATCTTCACATCCCACTACTGTCTGGATGTGACGTTCTGGACAAACAGTTTTGTGCAGGCTCTTCTTCCAGTAGTCCACTGGGGGTATCAAGTTGCTTATTCAGTTGTTGCTGTGCCATGCAACCCTCAGCTTGGGACTCCCTATATACCATGGCTAATTCAGCCCAGCTTGTCGATAAAGCCATGAATTTGCCATGTTTATTACACATCCGCCTTCCTGGAGAATTGATTACCTAGCTAAAGCTCAAGCTCTGAAATAGACGGAGGGGCTCTCAAAGCACCATAGGCGTGCACAGGGAACCCCCTTGCATTCTCAATAAGATTTTTTATTGAGCTTTGAGAGCGAGGTTTGTTCAGTGCCATCAGATGACATCAGGTTCCTATGTCCATGCATGTGTCATGGTTAATTCATTCTGCTGTCTACAGAGAACCCTGCTTACCGGAAAGCAAACTTTCTGTCCTTTTGAACATAAGAACATAAGAACCTGCCATACTGGGTCAGACCAAGGGTTCATCAAGCCCAGCATCCTGTTTCCAACAGTGGCCAATCCAGGCCATAAGAACCTGGCAAGTACCCAAAAACTAAGTCTATTCCATGTTACCATTGCTAATGGCAGTGGCTATTCTCTAAGGGGCGGATTTTAAGAGCCCTGCTTGCCTAAATCCGCCCAAATCCGGGCGGATTTAGGCGAGCAGGGCCCTGCGCGCCGGTGAGCCTATTTTACATAGGCTCACCGGCGTGCGCAGAGCCCCGGGACTCGTGTAAGTCCCGGGGTTTGGCGAGGGGGGCGTGTCGGGGGCGTGTTGGGGGGGGGCGGGCCCGAACCGCGTGGTGTTTTTGGGGCATGTCCGGAGCGTTCCGGGGGCGGGCCCGGGGGCGTGGTTACGGCCCGGGGTGATCCGGGGGCGTGGCCGCGCCCTCCATACCCACCCCCAGGTCGCGTCCCGGCGCGCGGGGATTTACGCCTCCCTCCAGGAGGCGTAAATCCCCCGACAAAGGTAAGGGGGGGGTTTAGACAGGGCCGGGCGGGTGGGTTAGGTAGAGGAAGGGAGAGGAAGGTGAGGGGAGGGCGTTAGAGGATTCCCTCCGAGGCCGCTCCGATTTCGGAGCGGCC
Organism: Rhinatrema bivittatum; assembly: GCF_901001135.1. Taxonomy (NCBI): domain Eukaryota; kingdom Metazoa; phylum Chordata; class Amphibia; order Gymnophiona; family Rhinatrematidae; genus Rhinatrema; species Rhinatrema bivittatum. The sequence continues at coordinate 350,486,757 of NC_042619.1, forward strand.
TCGGAGGGAACGGGGGTAGGCTGCGCGGCTTGGCGCGCGCCGGCTATACGAAATCGATAGCCTTGCGCGCGCCGATCCAGGATTTTAGCGGATACGCGCGGCTACGCGCGTATCTACTAAAATCCCATGTACTTTTGCTTGCGCCTGATGCGCCAGCAAAAGTACGCCTATTCGCGGTATTTGAAAATCTACCCCTAAGTGAACTTAATAGCAGGTAATGGACTTCTCCTCCAAGAACCTATCCAATCCTTTTTTAAACACAGCTATACTAACTGCACTAACCGCATCCTCTGGCAACAAATTCCAGAGTTTAATTGTGCGTTGAGTAAAAAAGAACTTTCTCCGATTAGTTTTAAATGTGCCCCATGCTAACTTCATGGAGTGCCCCCTAGTCTTTCTACTAAATTCTAATAAATTCTTTGACTAAACGCTTTTCTGTTCTATTTAGTTTTTATGCAGCTTATTAGTTTGCCTAGTCTCTTCTCTCCCCGTTAATGACTAAATGGGATATTTTCTTTGAAAGTATTTTTAGAAATTAGAATACTTTTTTTTTTTTTTTTAATCGTCAGGGATTTGATAGTTTGGCTCTTAGAATTCTGGAATGAACTGTTCAGAACCACAACTATATATAAAGCTTACGAAGAACAAACTGAGAGGCTGTTTTCCTCTCTCTGTGGTTTAGATACGTGCTTATTAAGTAGGAGGGGAAACCCAGCGATACGAAGAAACGCAGCACAGGAAGCAGATGTCTGGAAAGATAATTATCTAATTTTGTTTATAGTAGTATTTTTCTTGATTATAATGGAACGTTAACAAAGCTGAATGAAGCGCTCTTGATGTGAGGGGGAAACAGGGAAGAAAAACAAAACGAAGAAATGAAAAGGTTAGGAGCCACTATATAATTTATAGTAGCAGTCACATGGAAAGATGCTTTCCAAAAATGCGGAGACTGATGTATGTGTATGTATGTGTGTATACTGTGCTTTGTAAAATTCTTCACACTCATGTATGTTTCTCATATTCTGGTGACTAAAAATACATATCAAAATGCAGTAACGTAGACATTTGTTTCACTGACCTACACAGCATACTCTACAATTTGATCATGAAAGAACAATTTTATAGAATTATTCCAAAAGTAATTAAGAATAAAAAAAGCCAAAAAGCCTTAATTGCATAAATCTTCGTATCCCTTGATTCAATAATTGGTGGCAGCCCCATTTGCACTAGCAACAGTCATGAGTCTAGAATAACTAACTCTCTACCAACGTTTGCACATTGGGACGGTACAGTTTTTATTTATTCTTCTCGTCAGACAAACTTTGATGCTCTTGCAAGTTGGCTGTAAATTATCTGGGGACTGCAGTCTTCAAGCCCCTGCCACAGATTCAAATCTGGGCTTTCATTAGATTAGACCACTCTGGAGCATTCACGTTCGTCTTGCTGAGCCTCTCCATTTTTGCTTTTACTTTGTATTTAAGATTATTGTCCTGCTGTGGAAGGTAAATCATCTCCCCAGCTCCAGATCTGTGGCAGACTGGAACAGGTTTTCCTCCAAGGTCTGCCTGATCAGATCTTCATAAGCCTCCTTCTCTGTGCTGCAAAGCATCCCCACAACAGAATGCTGATTTTTCAGAAATCACGCAAGTCAGATCTATCTTGCTTCTGATGAGCATTTTGCTGCTGTTAAAACAAGTTTGTTCATTAATATACACGGTACATGATTGCAAGTTTGTGCACAAGAGCAATCGCTGTCAACCAGTAAAGTTTCTGTTAATGTTGTATACCCAAAACCTTGGCAATTGTTTTGATTGATGTCTTCTCTTTCCCTAAATCTCTCTGAAAGTAGCAGAGAGCAGCCAAGATCCCTGCTTGATTGAAGGACAGAAGTTAAATTGCCACTGATATCAAACCCTGCAGTGATGTTTGTATCATTGGAAGTTATCTATATAAGCAGTTGGCATTTAACAACATGAGACTGGAGATCCCTACTCAGGTCTTTTGCCTTAGTCCTACAATCAAACAAATCCTGGGGTCAACCCTGATATTTTTCTGAACTTGTTGACTGATGCCTTTGTGATTCAAAATGAATGATACATGCAGGTTTAGTTTGAAGCATTATTAGAAAAATATGGAATCACTCTGTCACATAGTAAAGAGGAAAAAGCTTAGTAAATTAGGCCCTTTAAAGTGGCCATAGCAGCACAGGCTGAGGAATTTAAGATTTTTGTTACATTGCTCTAGAATGAAAATAACATTGATAAAAACAGAGAATATGTTGGTAAATAAGGGCTGTAAAGACCATCTAGTGTTCCCTATTTTCTCTCTTTTGCAATGCCATAGATTAATCTAAGAGGTTAGGGCTGTTCAGCTTGGAGAAGAGACGGCTGAGGTGGGATAAGATAGAGGTCTTTAAGATCATGAGAGGTCTAGAACGAGTAGATGTGAATTGGTTATTTACACTTTCGAATAATAGAAGGACTAGGGGGCATTCCATGAAGTTAGCATGGGGCACATTTAAGACTAATCGGAGAAAATTCTTTTTCACTCAACGCACAATAAAGCCCTGGAATTTGTTGCCAAAGGATGTGGTTAGTGCAGTTAGTGTAGCTGGGCTCAAAAAATGTTTGGATAAGTTCTTGGAAGAGAAGTCCATTAACGGCTATTTATCAAATTTACTTAGGGAATAGCCTCTGCTATTAATTGCATCAGTAGCATGGGATCTTCTTAGTGTTTGGGTACTTGCCAGGTTCTTGTGGCCTGGTTTTTGGCCTCTGTTAGAAACAGGATGCTGGGCTTGATGGACCCTTGGTCTGATGCAGCATGGCAAGTTTTTATGCTCTTATGCTTTCATTTCAGCTCATCGCAGTTAAGGCTTCTCTGTGCTGATCACCTGCTCTCTTTGAATTTTTTTTATTGTTTCTGTCTCCTCTACATCCAATGGGAGGCCATTCTTTTTATCCACCAACTTATCTGTGAAGAAATATATAATTTCTTAGCGTCCAGTCAGATAATTCCAGAACAAGTGGGTTATGCACCTCTACCAGTAGATGGAGACGGAGCAAGATGACATCACAGTATATACACCCCTGCAGTGATATCATCCTGCCGGTATTCTCTGTCTCCAGCAGATGATGGACGTGCATCTCCCCACTGGGGATTGCTTCATTTTAAAGAAAAGGAGAATTAAGGAAACAAATTTTCCCCGCTCTCCTGCAGTGATAGCATAAGGTCCCTCCCCCTGTTGAGAATTCCTGAGGTGATTTCTGTGGGCCCTCAGATGAGTGCCTTGGTCCAGGAGCTGATTTTTCAGCCAGAGTGGACTTGGCTGCTTGAGCAGCTGAAAAGCAGCGGGTGCAGGAATCTGAGCACAGCGGTGACAGACATGCCCTATCCCCCCTGCAGCCGGAGACCATCTCTGTACTCAGCCAAGTAAGGCTGAGCTCCGGTAAGTTAAAAAAATAAAGAAATATTAGAAGGAGGTCTTTTGTTGTGCTGGGCTTCCTCTTCCCCCTGTCTCCATGCCCGATGTGCCAGTCTGACGTTCTTCCCGCTCCGTGGGAGGTTGAGGTACGTGGGCAGCTGGCGGGTTGAGTAGCCTCCTTAGGAAAGGCCCCACTCGGAGGCTTTTCGATGAGCGTCGCATGGTAGGCTGTAACAGCATTTTGCGCGCTTTCGGGGGCTGCCCTGTACAGGATTCTCGGCCCGGCAGTGGTACTGTGTGCTTAAGTTTTTTATGCACTTGTTTTTGGGGCGCCTAGGTGTGTGCACGTTTGGATGCATAATTTTTGTGCACCTAGGTTGTTGAGCACGTTAAAAAGAAAAAAAAAAAGAAAGCTAGTCGCACGCCTTTGCCTACCATTCAGCGCTCTTTCGGCCATAATGGCGCCTGTACCTAAGAAGCCTAAGCGTCTTCCCCTTTGCACTGCTTGTCATATTTGGGGGTCTCAGCCAGATGTTTGGAGGCTCAGGGAGAATTGTCCTCCTCTAATTTTACTGAGCCTGGTTCTTCCCAGCCGGAGGTGTCTGGGTAAAGACTGCTCGGGTAGGACGTCTGATTTTAGAACTCCCCTAACTGGTTCCTCAGCAGGGGATTGGAGCTCAGTTGAGTACTCCTCAGGTAACCCCTGGTCTGGATACGTCAACATTTTCCTGGGTAGAATTTTTCCAGAGGTTGCAATCCTTTCTTCAACCACAGTCCTCAGCCCTGTACAATGCTTCCCTCCCTCGGTTGCCGGATGATTGCGTATTGATCCTCCTGTGTGCTTATGTATTACAGGGATTACTGGTAAGTGTTACTCCAGTCCCTAGACTAATGTTGTTACATTCTTGTCTGAGCTCAGTGTTACCTGATGGCCGAGTATTGACATGGTTATCTGTTTTTAATCAAGGTTTTTGGTAGTCTGTCCACAGTTGCTTTTGCAGAGAATACTGGCGGGCTGATGTCACTGCAGGGTGTTATACACTGTGATGTCAGCTTGCTCTGTCTCCATCTGCTGGTAGGAATGCATAACCCACTTGTTCTGGATTCATCTGACTGTCCTAAAGAAAAGGAAATGATCAGGTAAGTAGTAATTTCTCATTTTTTGACCTGGTAGCTTCTGAATGTCCAGCTCTTTTGGAACTAGGGCTGGGATGTGGCACCTTGAGCCGTCATTTGCAACCACCCAGGGTATTCACATTACATTTTTTTGATCCTTTAGGCTTGTAGTGGAATAGGAACAAGCCTCTTTTGAGTTATAGCACAATAAGCCTTTATTTGCAACTACCCTGCTAACTCAGCCTTTTAGATTTAGCTTTAACCAAAATCCTCCCTCAATTGTTGTTTCTTCTTTACTTAATATCATGTCCGGTTTAGGATGGGAACAACCCCTAGACATGCCTACACACATAAAAGGACATACCTTAGATCCTGTTTTCTATAACCCTTCCCATTTAGATTGTTCTGCAGTAACCCATCAAGTCCCTTTGTCTGACCACTTCCTAATATATGCGAGTGGTGAGCTCAAGAGCAACCTGCAGAACAGCCCTGTCAGTCCTAAAAAGAAATGTTTAAAAGAAATCCATCTCGCTCCTGAAACCTTCGCAAATGCTTTACTCCCAATTCTCCCCACGGTCCTTAGTAATGATATCGACCAATCTATAACTATCTGGAATTCTGCAATAATTAAATCCCTAGACCTGTGAGTTCCAAAACTACTATGCACTATTAGATCCAAACCCAACTCTGTCTGGTTCTCACCAACCCTATGAAGAATCAAACCACTTTAAAACGTCTTGAATGTCGTTGGCGCAAGAATCCAACCTTAGAAAATAAAACTGCTTATATCATTCTTTCAAAAAAAAAATACAAAAAAAGAAAACGACCTTGCAAAAAAAAAAAAAAAAAAAAAAATCCTATTACGCAAATAAAATAAAATTGGCCATTGGCAACCTGAAAACTTTATTCAACATTGTAAAATCTCTTGCATCACAAAAAAGCACTCCTCAAAATAACATTTTGAATGATTTATATAATAAAATTGCCCATCATTTTCAAGAGAAACTTATCAGAATCTCCTCTGAATTCACGCACCTGCCAATTCAAAAAATAAATCTACCCTCAATTTCGTGCTCTTGGTCCACCTTTTGTGAAATTGATATTTCTTCTGCAATCTCACGTTTTCTCACTAATTTAAAAGTATCAAATTCGCCATACAATCTTTGTTCAAGTCAACTTTTAAGGGACGGCCGAGATTTCATTTCTCTATCCAATATATCTTGCCTGGGTGAGTTCTATGGAGCGATGATATTTGGGTGTCCGCATGTGAGATAATTTAAGCATGTTTACTGGCGTTCAAGTTCCAATGTAACTCTGAAAGGTTTTACCTGATAGAAATGCCTTGTCGGCGTGCATCACTACTGCTATAATCTAATAATATCTGTTTCAGGGAAACTTATAAAAGATGGCGTTCATGATATATTCTTTTAAAGACACAGTTGCTTCAAAAATTATAAAAAAGTTAAATTGGATAAAGAACATTTCCAGGCCTTTACTTTCTGCCAACCAGATGGCTAGCATCTAATTAAGCATGCTGTCCACTTTATAATGTCCTTTAATTCAGGCTGAAATCTCAGTATCCATTCTAAACCTAGAGGTCAATGTACTAAAGTGTGATAACATGTTAATTTCCTTGTGTTAATGGCCCTTATTAATCACATGCAAATCGGTTTGTAAATAAATTTCTCTTGTTAGTGTGTTAAGGCTGAAATCAACATATTTATTTATTTTATTTAAAATCTTTTCTATACCGTCGCAGCGGTTTACAAATAGGCACATAAATTCAGGTAGGTAAATGTGAATTATAGTACATTCTTAACAGGTGCCAATAAGGTTCGGTTACAATTTTCATAAATAAAAGTCAGTATTTGAGTAATGTTGGTCTTGTCCGGGTGTACTAGTAAGTTACTCTTCATTTGTAGTTTTACTTTAGTTGTAAGACTGAATAATGTATTACCATGCCCTTTATGAGAGTAGCGTTGGGTTCATGCTCTTCTGTCTGTTCTTGTACTGGCTCTATCCTCCGGTCTCTTTAGGAAAGGCTTGTTTGAGGAGCCATGTTTTTAGATTTTCCTTAAAAGTTTTGCGATCACTCTGTAATCTGATTTCAGGAGGCATCGTCTTCCATAGTACGGGCCCTGCCAATGATAAGGCCCTCTCTCTCGCCTGGGTTAGTTTTGCAGACTTTACTGAAGGAATGGTTGGCAGTGCTACGCCTCTCTGAAGCGAAGTGATGTTTCTCTTGGTGATGGGTCTGCCGTAACAAGCATCGCAAAGTGTGCGGTGTTAGAGAATATGCAGCTCGCGAACCCGTTTCTTTGTTTTGCTTAGATGGTGCCCTGATGATTGTGATAACGCCGATGCGTCGTTTTTTACCTACGGCAAAACCCTGGTATGGTTTACTGCCTTGTCCTTCAAGAATCGTTTGGTTTTTTTTTGTCTCTAAAGTGGCCAGTTGGAATATAAAACCCGAAAAGCCCTTTTCTAGAAGTTAAGTGAACCTGCGGTAGCCTGTTGGAGAAGGACGTGCTCTCAGAGCAGTACGTGGCTGCCTTGTGCATGTGGACCCCCTCACGTGCTTTCTTTATAAGGTATTACCGTGCAGGAAGTGGCTTGCTGAATCACTCTGGTTTTAATCCTATCTGTCATAGACTTGTGCAAAGCAAACAGTCCAGAGGACCCTAGGATTTTTTTTTTGAGCAGGACTCTGTTGACCAATGCATATGGGCTGTAAGTATGGAAGCTCTCCTGTATTATTTTTGGGCTATGCTTGGCATACGTTCAGCAGCTCCATATGTTTAAATGATTCCAGATGCTAGATCCTCTCGGTGAAGGAAGTTGGTGGTGCATTGTTACCATTTATGGAAACTTGTACAGGATTCTGCTGTGAAGATATCAGGAAGTTTTAATTCTATTTTGGCTGTGCTTTACTGAGGACACAGAAGCATATAACTTTTATTTATTTATTTATTTATTTATTTATTTAAACTTTTTATATTCTGACTTTGGTGATCAGTCAGCCACCTCAAAGTGGATTACCATCCGGTACTGAAGGCTTGCAGTCTAAGTAAGGGGCCTATTTACTAAACGTTTTCTCTCATTTTAGTAAAAAGGATACTAAGCTTGTACTTGAGGCAATGAAGGGTGCAGGGTAGGGTTGCCAGCTGGCTCTGGATTTTCAGGACAGGCTGATCCAGTCCTGGTTTTACACCCCCCCCCCCCTGCATACAAGTACTTAATAGTGTATTGATTTTCTTATGCAATGTAATAGGGAAATCCAGAATAAGTCCCAGCGTATACAATGGGGTAAAACCAGAACTGCATCAACCTGTCCGGAAGATATTTAGCTAGTTGGCGATCCTCGTGCAGTGACTTGCCAAAGGTCACAAGGAGTAGTAGCAGCAGGATTTTGAACCCTGACTTTCCTGGTTCACAGCCTGCTGCCCTAGCCACTAGGATATACTCCCGTTATTTGTCTTATTACATATTTCCACAGCTCTGACCTGTGAGCTTCAGGAATGTAATGGAAACAGAAGCTTCAGACTGGAAGTTGCATCCTAGCTGTTTCTGTTTCACCACCACACTCTCCTGGCTTGCTGTCTTTTCTGGACGGTCTTCTGCTGGCCTCAGGCAGGCAAAGGTCAAAGGCACTTTTGAGTGCTGTTTCTGGGCTCCGGGATGAAATTGATTGGACGGATGGGCAGACTGGATGGGTTGTACAGTCTTTTTTTTTTTTTTCTGTCATGGTGTTTCTGTGTTTCTTTTGTAAAGCAGGTGGAAGACGGCGCTGCTTCGGAAGCCTGAGGCTGAGTTGTGGTGTTTTCCCCCCTCCCGAGTCTGTCAGACTACCGGCATCCTCAGAGGTGAGGAAAGCGTATCCTGCACGCGGGATCTCCGCGGTCGGTGTAACAGGGCCCTGCAGGTGCCTTCTCTATTCCAGATTTTACAAACTTCAGAGCCGTTATGTGAGGCTCTAGAGGCCTGGCATTTCCCATTTCTTGATATATATAAGAATTTATTTTTGCATGGCTGGACCATTACCTGTTGCAAGTTAGATTATAAGGGAGAATAAAGAAATGGATGATTTCTGCCTGTAGAAGGTAAGGATTTAACACTCATGAAAGGTAAGTGAGACGTTTAAATGGGAAAATGGCATGGGACTCCAGTTTTTATAATTCTGTTCCTGTTTGACACAAGCCAGACTTCTAAGAAGTGACTATTGTGTTTTTAGATGAAAAAAAACTTCCTTTTAGGTCTTTGAATTACTTATTTAGAGTTAAAGTAGGGAGCATTTGGAACAGTGCAGCAGGGTTTCATAATCTTCATGTTTTATAATGCTGATATAACATACCAAAGTCAACGGTATAATAAATCTGCTTTAATTGACTTGTTAACCTTTGGATAATTTGTTTAAATACGATTTTTTGCTGATCTGGAACTATAATTCAAAATGCAAAAAACATTTTAAAACTGTCTGTTTGCTTAAATTTTTCTCTGAGGATGGCAGTCCTGACACATGGGTGACATCATCCAATGGAGCCCAGCGTGGAACTTTCTAGAACTTTGATTCTGTCTCACCGAGCATGCTCATGCATGCCACCATACCATGCATCCACATATGGGGGTCTGTTCAGTCTTTCTTTTTCTTCAGAGCCTCTGGTTGTGGCCTGCTTTGGACCTTGTTTTTTGTGGTTCCCTTCAGCAGGATTGTTTGTTGCAGGGCCCCCCTGGTCATGTTCTGCCTTCAGTTAGTTTCCCTAGGTAGGTTTTTCGGTTGCTTTCCTTAAGGTTTTGTTTCATCTCAGTTCTGGGTCAGTATGTTGTTAGAGATCAACAAGGATCAATAACTGCCAAAATCAAGTTCAATTTTTGCTTCCCTTCTTTTCAATCATAGAAACATAGAAACATAGAAATGACGGCAGAAGAAGACCAAACGGCCCATCCAGTCTGCCCAGCAAGCTTCACACATTTTTTCTCTCATACTTATCTGTTTCTTTTAGCTCTTGGTTCTATTTCCCTTCCTCCCCCACCATTAATCGATCCATATCTAGTGGGTTCCCTTCCTCCCCCACCATTAATCGATCCATATCTAGTGGGTTCCAGTAGTGCCCCCTGGTATGCCAGGGTCATGTCTGTCACTCATCCTCAAAATAGATGTAGTCTGTGCCTGGAGCATCATATGATATCCAGGGGTGTCTCAAGTGTGTGACCATGATCCCGAAAGGATGATGAACTCCAACTCTTGGAGAAACACTTCTGGCACCAGTGGTCTGATCCACTGGTATCAGCATTGGTGCAGCTCGATGTTGATGCTTTCAATAGAGGTAGAGACATTGAGATCGGGAGAACTGGTGGCTCCTTCAATGCCAAGCATTAGTAAGGACCTCAAGGACAGGCCATCTTCTCATCTGAAGAAAGTGATGGGTTCCGCCTCTTGGACACCAACATTGAGGATCTCCGATGCAGGGAACTAAGAGAAGCCAAAGAAGCATCGTTCTCAATCAGAGTGTGATGCCAGGAGTAGGAATGGTCTGGTGGCTGCCAAGAACCCTCCTAAGCGGTCCTGTATAGAGGAGAGCTCATCTTCACAAAAGTCCTGGGATCTATGAGTGCCACCAATTTACCTCTTTGTTCTCAGGAAGACATGACTATGCCTCCTGCCTCCCAGTTAGCGTTGGCATTGGCTATATTTGACGAGGAGTTGAACCAAAAGATCTAGCAAGCCTTGGAGAAGGTTTTATGAGGCTTTGATACCCTGGTACTAGCTATCTTTGAGTCCATTCAGCTGTCCAGCACCCATGTACCAGCACTATTGCTGGTGCTGTGGCCAATGCCAGTTCCTAAGGGGAAATCAGGATCGATGCCTGTTGCCCCACTAGTGATCTTGTCCATCAGGTGATGAACTTTTCCCAAGGTGCCAGAGCTCCCTGGGATCCAGGCCAAAACAACCAAGTGCACGCCCCCTCTGAGGCCTTGACTGAGAATCGGGCACCTTTGGCCTACCTGTCGAGGCCTAACTGAGTTGTCAAGGGGCATGGCTACAGACCCAATGATATCTCTGAAGAGGAGTCATTAATGGATCTCCCTCCTCCTCTGGTGAGAAGGAAATCCCTTCTTGAGGACATCTCCTTTACTGGTTTTGTCTGAAGAATGGCAGAAGCCATTCCATTTACTTTTCAGATTGAGGATGAAACCAGAACCAAGATGGTGGACATCCTACAATTCTTGGAGCCCACTAAGGAAGTTGTAGCTATCCCAGTCCATGAAATCCTTCAGGCTGTACAGATGAGGAAGTGGGAGATCCCCCCCCCCTCTTAGTGGCTCTCTTTAGAAGGATAGCAGATTTGGTTTATCAAGTCCAAAAGGCTCCCATATTCAAAACTATGCAGCTACCACACCAGTCTGGAATGGTTAAAGCTGCTCTCAAGGGAGCCAATAGGCAAAGAACTCACTCCTTGGGGCCCCCAAAGAAAGTGTCTCAGACCCTGGACACTCTTGGGAGAAAATTATTTCAGGAAAGCTATGCTAAATGCCTGCATAGCCTCCTACCAGCTCTTTCTGGGCCAGTACAAGCAGGGCACCTTAATTCCTTTTTTTTCAAAATCAGGGCTCTCGATCTCAAGGATGTTTACACCCATATAGAGATATTTCCCCCCATACAGGAAATATCTCAGATTTGTTGTGAGAAATGGTCACCTTCAGTATCACATACTGTCCTTTGGCCTAGCATCAACTCCACGTTTCTTCACCAAATGCCTTGCTGTAGTGGCGGCACACTTATGCAAGCCAGGGATTTGTGTGTAATCCTATCTGGATGATTAGCTGATCAAAGAGTGTGTCACAGAATCGATATACAAGTCCATCCGGGTGTTGGCATTATTAGGATTTGTTGTCATCTGCCCCAAATTCCACTTGAGCCCATCATCTCAGTTGGAGCAGTGCTAGTCATGACTTTCTTTGCACAGTAGAAAGGATTCAGATGAGTCAACAGACATCAGCTTGGGACATGTTGAGTATGTTGGCCCATCCACAGTATATGTCACTTCCTTGGCACATCTCCACATGAGGAGAGCCCAATAAACCTTCAAGTTTTGGTGGCTGAAGGCCATTCAGGATCTTTGGAACAGCATCTGTGTCACACAGCAGCTCCAGAACTCCCTGTTCTGGTAGCGGGACAATTCCAATCTGACTAAAGGTATGCCTTTCAAAACTCCTTTGATCTGAATTATCCTCACCACGGATGCATCCAGCATGGGGTGGGGAGCTCACATAGAGGGGCTCTGCATCCATGGTATTTGGTCTGCTCAGGAAAAGCTTCATCAGATAAATTTCCTGTGATCCAGTACACACTGATGGCTGCCAGAGATCAGTTGGCCAGCAAAGTAGTCCTAGTTCATATGGACAACCAGATTACACTGTATTATATCAACAAGCAAGGAGGCACAGAATCATAACTTCTGTGTCAAGACACTGTCCAGCTTTGGGACTGGACCATCTCTTAAGGAATGGTTCTTAGGGCCTTGTATCTGGCAGGGATGGAGAATGCCCTGGCAGACAGATGAAGTCAGATCCTGGAACCACACAAATGGTCCCTGGATAGGAGGGTAGCAAGTCAGATTTTCAGCCAGTGGGGTACTCCTGCAATTGATCTGTTTGTAACTCTTCTTACCAGGAAGGTTCCACTCCTGTTCCCTAAAACGGCCACAGGGCAAACTAGCCTCTGACTCCTCAGCTACTGCTAGTGTTGAAGACACTTTTGAAACTAAGAGAAGAGATAGAACGCCCCTGCACAGTGAGGCCTCACCTGGAGTACTATGTTCAGTTCTGGAGACCTTATCACAAAAAGGACAGCAACAGAATAGATGTAGTACAGAGAGAGGCACGGGGTCAGCATTGAAAGACTTATGAGATGAGAATGGAGGACCTAAATTTGTATATCCTGGAGGAGAGGAGAAACAGGAGAGATGATGCAGACTTTTGAATACCTGCAAGATATTAATAATTCACAGGAATAAAACCTCTTCCGATGGAAAAGAAGCTGTAGAACTAGGGTCATGATAAGAAATTCCAAGGAGGTAGGCTCAGGAGCAAGGTAAGGAAGAATTTCTTCCTAGAAAGGGTGGTGGATGCAGGGAACGCCCTCCTGTTATAGAAGTTAAAAACAAGAACAGTAATGGGGTAATCGCTAGAGAATGGAAATGAAGAGGCAGGGTAATCTGTGGTAGCTTTAGCTGTAACATTTCTGCATGGGGCTAACCTGCACAGAGCGGCAATTACAACCCTAAAGATTTTGCTGGGCAGACTAGATGGACCGTTTGGGTCTTTATCTGCCGTCATTTACTATGTTACTGTCCTGATAGAAATTGCCAGAGTTTAGCCTAACTGGATTCTTGCCCTAAGTGTTAGATATTCATACGAAGATCCTGCAGGAAAGAGCTTCACATCTCTGGTACATTGCATACAAATGCTGAGTTGCCTTGTGCTGGTCAATCTTGCAGTTTTGTAAGAGGGGTAGTTAGCAACCATTGTTGAGGTTTGCAATAACCCTGGTTGACTCATAGAGCTCCAACGTATCTGCAAGATATCTCGGCCCTGACAAATTGAAGGCATTTATAAATTAGGTTCAGAATCTTGAACCCTATTCTGCTTGAAATCGAGAGTCAGTGGAGATTGTGCAAAATTGGGATAACATGATCCCTCTTGCCTGTTAACAACCTGGTTGCAGTATTTTGCAAAAGTTGGAGACATTTAAGATTGTAATTTGGCAGCCCTTGATACAATGAATTTCTCAGTCCAACTAATCAGTTACTAATGTGTGTTTCATGGTTGCCAGCTCCCTTCTTCACCAAATGAGAGCCAAAGCTAGCAAATTTGTCACAGGCTTAAAAACGATCCTCCTACTGCTGATATCTGGATAGATAGATAAGTGTGTGTCCAGTTTCACCCCCAGACTAGTCACAGTTTCCTTAAGCACAGCAATGCTTGTAATAGATGGAAGACTTGATATATTATCTATTTTGTTGAAGGAGCCATCAGGTTTTGGACTTTGGTGATTTTTCATTATAAATTGAGATTAAATCCAATCTGCTACTGCCTCTAAATCCAAGTTCATATTCATCATACACAGTCCTTGATCACTCTTCATATGAGCCAAGATCTGTTTGCATTAAACTGAAAGACCAGGCAAAAGCCCCGGATAAGGATTGCAAGCAGAGCCAAATAAATGTTGTTTTTTTTTAAGTACTGGGGACAGTAATGAACCCTGGAGTACTGGACCCTTGCTTTAATACACGAAACATGGATCACTGTCCCATGCCACACGCTAGTTCCTGCTGGATAGAAAGGAATTCAACAGACAGATCAAGCAGGATTAATAGAGTCCCTATCTCGATCCACTTGCATCCTGGCACTATTGACAAGAACCAGTCGAGCCATTTTCTATCCTGTATGCTTGATAGAAACATGATTGAGAGATGTAAGATTTTTATTCTCCTACATAATCCTGTATTTGGTCGTATAATATCCTTTCAACCATTTTACTCATGAATGGCAGCTTCAAGACTAGCCGATAATGGCCAATAATGTTGCCATCTAATTTTGAATATTTAAACTTTTATTGAAATAAACATGAACCAATGTCCAGTATATGTTGTTCCTTCTGCACGTTTGCAGCATTGTATAAATCAAGCACGTCTAGAATTTTCACCCCAAACTGTTAGAACAAATCTAAAATGCACAGAATTCCAATAAGAAATCCCACCTTCTCATCTCCCCTCTCCTTCCACCCACCCAACAAACCTCCTCATCTTTTTCTTGTGCAGGTTTCCTACTCTGGAACTCCTTGCCTCTTACCTTACCACTAGATCTACTGATGATTTTTTTTTACTTTTAGAAAGACTCGTAAAGCCCAGCTCTTCACTAAAAGCTCTGAATGACTGACCTGGCTGGATATTTCCATGTGCTAAAATTGTAAATGTGTTTCCCAATCTTTGGGAAGTTAGGCTGAGCCTGTCCTGTAATGTCCTGGATGATTGTCCTTGCTTGTTCATGTGTTAGCCGGCTTTTATTCTGTTTGTGTTTATCCTGGACACCACTTTGTAGCCAGGGACAGTAACTTTGAAACAAGCACGTGGATGCCCAAAGACGCACATATTAGGAGAGCATGCAGACACGTGCAGGAATTTTAAATCGTGTGCACAATTGCACACGTACGACTTAAAATACACCCGTCATGCATATGTGTGCTCCTAATTTTACATGAGCAATTGTAGTTCACATTACATGAGCAAACGTAGATCATGTATCTTCTTTAGGACTTTGTCGGCTTTAACATGCACACGTAAGCAGATTTTAAAACATGCAAGCATGAAGGACAATTGCCAGTTTTACCAATTAGTCCACCAGTTTGCCCAGCCTAACTCTACGTCATCTGGACCCATCTGGTTCTTTAGCCTCTGGTTCTGCAGCCTTACCCCTCATCAAATGCAGAAGTAAATACATGCGGTTAACAGCCCGCCACGCTGCGGTTGCCAGGTTTACAAGATGGATTTACACGCCCCAGAACACACCTGACACACCCTAATATCACCCCTTTTTTCCATGCATTTGGTTGCTTGTGCAAAATTTGAGTTATTTGAGCTGGGCCCAGATACTCGCATATATGGACCTTTTTTTAATGCAAGTAACTCTTTTTTATTTTTTTTTTTTAAATTCACCCCATATGAGAGAGGTGGTTAATAAATTTGGAAATAAGTAAAATCTTTGAATAAGGATAAAATGGGTAAAATCTTAGGGAGAGACTCAAACTATTAACTAGAATGATCCAAGATGACTGCAATAGGTTCTTGTATGTTTATCTTAGCATTACCAAGCTTGCTGGAAAAAAAAGCCCTTCATTATTGTGGATAATTAACTATATCACTCCTAGCTCTAGGAGAAAGTAGTTTTGTGTGTGTGTACATTATATATAGTAAATTAAAAACAACAATATTTGTTGTAATTTATATAAATGTGTTCCATATACAGACTGCCCTAGTTACAATAGAAACACATTATGTATAATACCAATAACTTTATTATCCAAAGTATACACAAAAACTCTGCTTAAAATACCTTCATACTCCGTGTACTTTACAGTGTCTTGTTATTCCCTTACAATGTCTTATTATCACAATACATATACTTTGACAGACGGAAGAACGTTAATACATTTATATTCATCCAGGATCTTATTTATATAGTTCATCCCGAAAATGCCATGATGGTATTTGTCTAAAATGGTCATATCTGGGCCTGCGATTGGGTTGTATTTAAACAGCTTACATTATGGAATCTGCTATGCACGAGTTCTAGGGCTTTCAGTATGAGCTATAATAAATAAGATTCTGGATGAATATAAATGTAATAATGATTGTCTGTTTGTCAAACAAAGTATATGTATTGTGATAAGATGGTGTAACATAATAAGCTAATTGTTGGGTAAAAGGAATAAGGTATTTTAAGCAGAGTTTTGTATGCAATTTAGGTAACAAATGTATTTTTATTATAAGTACATAATGTGTGTTTCTGTTGTAACCAGGACAGTCTCTCTCTGTAGTTGACAAAATTCTTAATATTTTTCATCAAAATATGAACCAAAGTACTCTCAAATTTAACTCTATTCTATTTCCTACTTTTTTTTTATAGGAGAGGTGGTTAGCCCTTTCACTATTTTATAGAGCTCTCTGGGATGATTATTTGCTTGTGCTAGTGGGTTAGAGAGAAACATCTTTGTTTCCCTTAGCTATCATGTATTTATCTGTTTATTACTGCAATATATATTCTACCTAATTTTGAGAACATCTGTTCTAAGATTATAAGCTTTTTGCTTGATCTTTACAACAAACTCT
Organism: Rhinatrema bivittatum; assembly: GCF_901001135.1. Taxonomy (NCBI): domain Eukaryota; kingdom Metazoa; phylum Chordata; class Amphibia; order Gymnophiona; family Rhinatrematidae; genus Rhinatrema; species Rhinatrema bivittatum. The sequence goes on from NC_042619.1 coordinate 350,503,185, forward strand.
GATCCAAGGTCCTGTCTACTGATTCAGTCTAGGATTCAGAATCTGTAATCTACCTTATAAATGGCCTGTGACCGACGGCCCGCAAATGCGCAGTAGAGACCAGCTCTACCGCGCATGTGCGGGCGAGCACGTCGCTCTGAGGCAGCTTCAGAAAGAAAAAAAAATGGCGGCGTCCAGTGGCAGCAGCGGGCGGCGGCGGCGGTACCGGCAGCGGGCGGCGACGGCGGTAGCGAGTGGTGGCGGGCGGCGACGGCGGTAGCGAGTGGTGGCGGTAGCGACGGCGGTAGCGGTAGCGGCGATGGCAGTAGCGGGCGGTAGCGAGGGAGGGAGAAGAGAGAGAGAGGGAGGGACGGACTGAGTGGGAGGGAGGGACGGAGAGAGAGAGTGGGAGGGAGTGACTGAGTGGGAGGGAGTGACTGAGTGGGAGGGAGTGACTGAGTGGGAGGGAGTGACTGAGTGGGAGGGAGTGACTGAGTGGGAGGGAGTGACTGAGTGAGGGGGAGGGACTGAGTGAGAGGGAGGGAGTGGGACTGAGTGAGAGGGAGAGGGGGGACTGAGGGAGGGAGTGGGACTGGGAGAGAGAGGGAGGGAGTGGGACTGAGGGAGAGTGAGTGGGAGTGAGTGAGAGGGAGGGGGGAGGGAGTGACTGAGTGGGAGGGAGGGATTGAGTGAGGGGGAGGGACTGAGGGAGGGAGTGGGACTGAGGGAGAGAGAGGGAGGGAGGGAGTGGGACTGAGGGAGAGGAGGGAGGGAGTGGGACTGAGGGAGAGGACGGAGGGAGTGGGGACTGAGTGAGAGTGAGTGGGACTGAGTGAGTGAGAGGGAGGGAGAGAGGGGGGAGGGAGTGAGTGAGACTGAGTGGGAGGGAGGGACTGAGGTGATAGGAGAGGGAGGGTGGGGAGGAGTGGGTGAGGGAGGGGGTGGTGAAGAGTGGGGGGAGGTGAGAGACAGAGGGATGTAGCCCGTTTTAACGGGCTTAACGGCTTGTTTGTCTATAAAACAAATTTAAAAGATTTAAACTCGCACTTTCCAGCTTTCATGTTTAGAAAGGTGACTTGAATCTCTTCCAGAGAGGGGCTACTTTAATGCTCCATTATATATGGTTCCCAGCTCACAAACTATGTCCAGTCTGGATGTTATTAAAGTTATTTTCTCACAATTTCTTATTAATGTTATGAACTGTACTCTAAAATATCTTGAAAAAAATGTTTTTTTACCACAACATAAATTTTTAAAGGAGAAGGTGGAACGTTTCATAAACTGTCTCGTAACATTACTACCTTGTAATGTATCAGATATTTTAATCATGAACAAAAAAAAAGATACTAAGGATGGAGGTGGATTGTTCATGATTAAAATATCTGATACATTACAAGGTAGTAATGTTACGAGACAGTTTATGAAACGTTCCACCTTCTCCTTTAAAAATTTATGTTGTGGTAAAAAAAAAATTGTTTTCAAGATATTTTAAGAATATAGTTCATAACATTAATAAGAAATTGTGAGAAAATAACTTTAATAACATCCAGACTGGACATAGTTTGTGAGTTGGGAATGTTTGTCTATTGATTGTCTAGAAATATTTATAGGTGCTGAGGAGTTTCCATTATATATGGTGACAATTCATCGCTTAGAAATTTGTTGTGTTTTGTCCATATTGAGCGAAGTTGTTTTGCGGATACAATTCTTGTTAGTTAATCAACAAAAGTGGTATTTATTTGTTGCTCAATGCTAGGGAAAGCAGCAATGTCTTGATGCTAGAAGCTGGCTTGGGATCCCAGCCCTACTCTCACAGCTGAAGAGCTATCGAGTTCCACAAGGAATATAAAAATCAATTTAAACTTTATAAGAGCAGACTCCGTCTAGAATGACTTAAATGATTGAAACAGAGAGAAAATCCCGAGGGAAGGTAGAATCCTGTGATCTCACAGTGAAGCGTTTCTTTAATGTTTGAGCTCATGGGTCACGACATGACAAACACGCTACCAGAATGGATAACTAACAGCTGTTCTAAGAAAAAGAAGGATATACTGAAGAGAGAGAAACTACAGGGCGGCCCAGATGGCTGGGAGCCTAATTTTCTAATAATGGAGTACTATTAGCAGGGGAAAACACGAACACACGGATTGCAGCCAGGAAATACAAAGGCTTTGGATCTGCTAACTGAATAGGCTAAACTTAGAAAACTGCGTTCACTTAAAAAAGATACAAAGGCAGTCGAGTTCCTTCCAAGCCTAATGGAGTGGTTTGCTGATTTTTTTTTTGAAAAGTAATTCTTGCATACCACCATCATCTTTTTTTTTTTTTTTTTTTTTTTTTTAATACTTTATATTGTGGCAAACTCCCTTTTCACTGGCATGCTGTTTGTTTCCTTTCCTCTCGCTGGTTGTCAGACAGAACTGAGAAATTTTGGTTTTCATTAAAAAGCGCCTGTGCAGAAACGGTCATCCCTGCACCAGTGAGCCTGCTGGTTTTGTTAGTTATTGTCTTGGTTCAAGATTGTATGGTCTGTTTTCAAAGTACAGTTCTAGTTAAAATGCTCAAACTAATATCAACTTTCCTCTTTGTTGGTTCTGCAACTCCCTTTTGCATCTTAAGAATATGGGCACTGAATTTTTAAGTCAAACTAAAGGCCCTTCTACCAAACATCCTATCCGAGAGAGGCAAGTATATCAAAACAGAGCAAGTGTAGGCATCCATTACAAAAATCATTTATCTGTATATAGATATAACTCTCTAGAGGTAAACATAGTGCAATAGAGGGTGTGATAATGAGATCTTATGTTACATTTTTGGGAAATAAAACATGCACTGTGTTGTTCTTGTTGTTATCAAATGACCTGGTTTTAAAAATCCCCCTATTCATGAATCCACGCCTTATTTTATGCTATATGTATACTTAACATATCTCACAATGGTATCTACATAGGATTCTGCTTAGGACCCGTAGAGCAATTTCTTGATCTGCTTAGATTCATAATGATGGGATTGTGTAATTAGCAGGACCATTTAAAAAGACTTTTTAAAAATGGTTATCTCCTGAGAAGTGAAATAAGGTGTAGAAAAAAGAGGGGGAGGTAAGAGGCTGTTTCAGTGCATTTAACTGCCAATTGAGTCATCCAAAAACCAGTTGCAGAGCTGACCTGGTGGCTTGCTGGGGTCCTGGGTTTAATTTGTGGACCAAGAAGAGGGAGTCTCAGCTATGGCTGAAGCAAATCCACCTGATGGCCAGATTTCTGATCCCCCATTGGTTAAATTCCGCAAGAAAAACCCTTGGTGGCTCCTGGCTTAGGATCATTATCACATGGATGAATTGGGAAGAGGAATGTTGAAATAGTGGGGAAAAACTTGGTGTTTACTAACCAAGACCTCTACGGCACTATAGTCCAATAAAGAGAGAGCTTCTGATTTAGCTGGAAGCTAAAAAGAACTGGAGGAAGCTTTTGGACCAAGTGTTGCTGCTTTTAAGTCTACAAAACTAGAAGGGGTTAATAAACATGTGGATAAAGGTGAACCGGTAGATGTAGTGTATTTGGATTTTCAGAAGGCGTTTGACAAAGTCCCTCATGAGAGGCTTCTACGAAAACTAAAAAGTCATGGGACAGGAGGCGATGTCCTTTAGTGGATTACAAACTGGTTAAAAGACAGGAAACAGAGAGAATAGGATTAAATGGTCAATTTTCTCAGTGGAAAAGGGTAAACAGTGGAGTGCCTCAGGGATCTGTACTTGGACCGGTGCTTTTCAATATATTTATAAATGATCTGGAAAGGAATACAACGAGTGAGGTTATCAAATTTGCGGATGATACAAAATTATTCAGAGTAGTTAAATCACAAGCAGACTGTGATACATTACAGGAGGACCTTGCAAGACTTGAAGATTGGGCATCCAAATGGCAGATGAAATTTAATGTGGATAAGTGCAAGGTGATGCATATAGGGAAAAATAACCCTTGCTGTAGTTACACGATGTTAGGTTCCATATTAGGAGCTACCACCCAGGAAAAAGATCTAGGCATCATAGTGGATAACACATTGAAATCATCAGCACAGTGTGCTGCAGCAGTCAAAAAAGCAAACAGAATGTTGGGTCTGAGCCATGAGAAACCAGGAGCTGAATGTTATCATTGTATGCGTAGTAGTTAATCTGATATTCCCTGAGATTGCCTGGGGGACAACAAGGTGTTGAACAGGATGGACAAAGCTCCTGGAGGATGGCGGTGCTGCCCTTAGCTTTTGTTCGATTTAAAAATAATGCAAACTGGAAAGGCACACAGTACTCATCAGGGAGAGATGGCAAAATGGTGGACCCTGGTGACTGCTTTATTGTAATCCGTTCATGTTTTATATACGATTGACGGTGTATTCAGCTTTGTAGGATTTTTACTCATCACCCTGTCACTTCTTATGAGACTTGCTAGCTTGAAAAGGTATTTATAATCGGAGACTTCTGCAGATCAGAGGTTTCTTGCACAGAATGTTTCTTAGGATGAAAGCCTAATCTCAGTTAACAACTGAAAGAAAGAGTAGCCCACCTACTCATCTCAAACTATATAACATCTTTATTCACACAAATATGTTTGCAGACCCATGTAAAACGTGCAGCTGCTGTTCAGCTCCGTCTCCTCCAGCCCATGCGGCTAACTGAAGTCAAAGTAAAAACTGGACTGGATTCCCTGCTCAGTATAGATAAAATTGGTTTATGCCTGCTCTCGTCTCAGCTTCTGTGCGGATGGTGAAATGATGACGATTGTGGCTTTTGCGTGGCACTCTGTCCACAATACCTTACAATAAATACACAGTGTGTCAGTGTGAAAACTGTAGTGATAATTATTCTAGTTGTTTCAGTAGGTTATGGGCATTGTATCTGGAAAACATAAAAGATGAGAGGGTATTTACAATCAGGTCGTGCTGTTAACTGGAATGTGGATAATGTGAGGTTAAGAGAAACAAGTAGTTGTAAAATTCTGATAATTTAATCGGTGATAGTGGGACACTTGATAAATTACAACCGGGCCGATACAGTATAGTGCGATCCGGCAGAGCGCACTGTTAGCACGCGTTTGGCCACGTGTTTTGGATGCACTATTTTTACCCCTTATACAGTACGGGATAATAGCGTGTCGAAAACGAGCGGCCAACCCCCTCCCCCCCTGAAACTAATAGCGCCCGCAACATGCAAATGAATATTGATGAGCCTATTAGTTATTCCCGCACCATACAGAAAGTAAAATGTGCAGCCAAGCCACACATTTTACTTTCAGAAATTAGCGCCTGCCCAAAGGCTGGCGTTAATTTCGGCCAGCACGGGGGAAGTGCACAGAAAAGCAGAAAAACTGCTTTTCTGTGCACCCTCCGACTTAATATCATAGCGATATTAAGTCGGAGGCCGCAAAAGTAAAAAAAAAAAATGTAAAATCTGCCCGCGGCCTGGAAGATGGATGCTCAATTTTGCCGGCATCCGGTTTCCGAACCTGTGGCTGTCAGCGGGCTCGAGAACCAACACCGGAAAATTGAGCGTTGGCTGTCAAACCCGCTGACAGCTGCTGCCTCCTTTTACTGCGGGCCCTCATTTACATATTTTTTTTTTTTTACTGAATCGCGCGCCCAGGAGAGTGGGCGCTTGCCGGCTCTCCTACGGGTTTTTCTGTATCAGCCTGCTAGTCACTTTGTTTCATGGGGTTTAAAAGCAAATTTATCACAATATTGTTAGCATTAGTGCTCCTACCTTTAGCATATCCTATATAGGGCATTGTGTGATTCTCCCAACCTTCTGCCTTGGAGCTGAAGTCTTTTGGGTATTATCTTCACTCGGATGAATTTGTCTGCATTTTGTGTCCTCCCTTAAATGCTCTTACATAAATGGAGGACTCAAGTTTTCAGTGCCATCTTCTGTATAAGAGCATAGGCGAATGAAATAATTCTTTCATGAAAGAGAATAATTTATAAGCAGGTGATACTTTCTCACTAAAAAAAAAAAGAAAAAAAAATCGGCCCTTTAACTTAAATTCCGAAATTCCCCATGCCTTATTAAGAGTTTAATAATTCCCTTGTAGGTCACTACCAGATAAATAGTGAATACACTAATACATTTAAAGGGCCCTAATTGTACACATTCCTACTCCTGTAGCAACCTAAACTTAACTAGGAACTGAACAAATTTAAAATGAAGGCAGCTGTCCAGCAGCAAGAGGGGGGCCTCCCGGTCTTTTGCATCAAATTCATTGCCAGAGGATGTGGTTACAGCAGTTAGTGTAGCTGGGTTTAAAAAAGGTTTGGATAAGTTCCTAAAGGAAAAATCCATAAACTGCTATTAATTAATAAGCAATAGTAGCTTGAGATCTATTTAATGTTTGAGTACTTGCCGGGTTCTTATGACTTGGATAGGCCACTGTTGGAAACAGGATGCTGGGCTTGATGGACCCTTGGTCTGACCCAGTATGGCATTTCTTATGTTCTTAAATGCAGGGTGATCCTGTCTCCGTGGCAGGGCAGTAACGTCTGCCCCATATGTTCACATTTGTAGCAAAACAGTGTGTATAAGTGAGAGAGAATTAATTTGTGAAAGTAAGTTTTGCTTGGCCAATTTTTAGCCACTAGGAATGATTAAAAAAATTTCCAGACAAAGCAATTGTGAAACTCCTATACGTTTACATAAAGTAATTTGTCTGAAAGTTTATCCAGCTCAGCCCTCGTTAAAATCATCCATATTTGGAAGATTCCTTTTGTTTTTCTTTTCTGAGTGGTGATTTAGTGTAAATTACTGCTCTGTAAAGTGGGTAATCTGACCTGATTGACCTTGCTAAGGTGAGGATTGCACTCTGGTCTGCCTTCGGCCGTGCGCACACCACGGACAAAAGTGAGCAGATAGTGCAAGGAAGCACGCGTGTGCAAAAAAAAAAGCAGAAACCGACGGGGATTCTCAGCGCTTCACGGAGGGAAATGCAAGCAAAAGAAATCTGACACTGAATAGTTAACCTATTCCCACACGCCCTGTGCTCAGAATTGCTTATGTTGGACAACTGAAGATTACAACTACTGGGAACCTCACAAAAGTTTAACCCCAAAATGATTGAAAAATATTTTGTGGCTACTGGTGAGCAGAAATGGGTTGTGAACGATTGTTAGAAAGGCAAAAGATAGGAACGGTTCATAGATGGGCTTTTATTTGTCCAGTAGAGGGAGATGATATAAAGCATATGAAACAGTAATTTTATACCTAATGAGGGACAAGTTAATATTAGAGGGGAAAGTCTGTTTAGTTTGGTTCCAGGGTATTCTTTTTTTAAATTCTGTCTGATCCATCAAGAGAAAGATCTCTTTGGAGAGTTACCTGGACAAATCTGATTCAGATCTAGGTACCACAATCAAGATTTAGGCACCAGGAAGGAGACAGGAGTGGTAGCAACCAAACATAGATGTAATATTAGCAAAAAAAAATAAATAAATAAATGGTAGGTACCTCTCAGGAAATATTTTATAGCAAAACGTTTTGTATAGCAATCATTGCTACACCAGATTTTTGTAGAGTAACTTTTAAATTCAAGAGTGATTATTTATTATTTTAACTGTCTGTAAACTAGAAGCACGCACCGAGGGGGAAAGGAAGCCGCGGTGGACAGTGGAGCGTGAGTTCACCGTGTGCTTGTGCTGCTATCTTGCAGCAGGGACCTGTACAGGGTGAGGCTACCCCAGCCCCGTGGCTCATAATGAAGTGGGGGGACGGGGGGGGGGACAATGCTGAGCCTGGCGCCGATTCAGGAGACTGACCTCGCTGGAGCTGTGGGATGAGGGAGGTAGAAGGTAAGATCCTGTAGAAGACAGCTTAGTTAGGAGTAGCAAGGGAGAACCCAAATCAGTGGTGATGATGGGCACTCAGAAGAGATGACAACAGGAGTGGGCCCAGCAGAACAGTTTCTTGGACCCATTTTGAGAAGAGTGTCCAATTCTGACTCCAGGAGGAGGAAAAATTATTGAGAACAGTTTGACATTAGCCAACAGTCTTAGTGTGATGGGGGGGGTCTCAGCTCATCATTAATATTTTCCCCAGAGTATATTTTACTAAGCTATGGGTACTAGGAAGAGATTGGAATTTAGGGATTCCTCCCATAGCTGTGACACCACCTTTTGGTGGGGGAGAAGCCTTTTAAGGTGTTTATAATCCCTGGAAGCAATGCCCAGCAGGCAGAGGAAGTTCGAGTGGGTGAATGGAAGGAGTTGGAGATCGCCGCTTGGTCTCAGAGCAGAGGCGAGATAGAGGAAGAGAGAGAGCTGCTTGGAGATTCATCCAGAGGCTCAACTGAGGAGAAGAGATTTGACTTTTATAGAATTTCTGTAGGGAGGGATTGATCTTGTTCTGCCTGAGGACTGGAGATCGGAGATCGTTTTGCCCAAGCATCTAGTCAACCAAAGGTGGAGAGAACTGTAGAGACTTGGAATAGAAGCCGGACTACAGTTGGAAGGTTTTGGGAAGTTTGGAACCCAGTGCTGATATTTTTGGGGGATATTTTTCCCACTTGTTTCTGGTGGATGTTGGAGCTACACTCTAGTTATCCCACCCTCACTGGTGGAGATATTTTCAATTAGGATGAAGGTGCAAGAGCAGGAAGGGAAAGATGGACAGAGAAACTCTTTGTTTTTTGTTGATCATTGGATGTATGTTGATTCTTGTTTTTGTAATCTTGGCTTGGATCCTGTTCTTTGTTACAGTAAAAACTTTATTATTTTGTTTAAACACCAACTATGGACTTACCCCAGAGGGGATTACTAGGGGATGGGTGAACCCTATTGTGACGCTTGGTTTTCTCCTGTTTTAATTTCGGCTTCCCCGCTCTTATTTTTCATTATCTCACCGCACCTGAAAATATTTAATCCAGAGTGTGAAGTGGTCACAGAGATTGGGATCAATAGCACAAGGGCTGCACCCATAGCACCCTGGTTATGGATAACGCACCGAAGTGGGAGATCCACTACATCAGGAACCAAGGAAAATATATATTTTGTTTGCTCTCTCACTTTTTTTTTTATGGGGGTGGGGGGGAGGTTAGATTTTGCTCAGTTTTGGGAAGTTTTTTTTTCCTTTCTTCTTTTCACTACTTCTCTGCTCCAGCCTCTTCCTTCCCGCACTTGCCTTTTTTTTTCCTCTAGTCACTTTCCAGTTCAGTAACCGTATCTTTAAACCAGCAGCCTAGCAGGACCTGCACCAGGCTGCGGCTTCTTGTTTTCCATCGCCCTCTCGCCTTGGCGTATCTGTTCCAGACCGTGCTGGCACATCCTCAGTATGGCCTGGCCAAGGACCATGAGAGTCGAGCACCAGCAATGGACCGAGTTGCTGTGCACTGCAAGGGTCACCTATCATGTACTGAATTTGGAAATGGAATGCAACAAGTTTAGGCAAGTTCTAGTATGTGTGCTTCTTAGAACTGGTCTTCCAAAGTGTTCACCTAGGTCTGCAGGTTTATAGCTAGGGTTTCGGGTTTGTTACTGTTTAGATGTATTTATTGGCATTAATATCCATAGATATTTATAGGAGCCAATAAGTTTTACTTTTTTTTTTATTCTAGCTCTCACTGCTGAATTCATTCCATGTTCCTCCCCTCTTCCCTCTGTCTTTCCAGCTCTCTCTTCTTAATGGTTATGACGCTGATACTGGAGTATTTTTCTTCTGCATCATGGGAGGAATGATTTTCTAAGAACAAGCAGGATGGCAGCCCTCACACACACGGGTGACATCATCTAATGGAGCCTGGCACATAAAACTTATGTCAAAGTTTCTAGACCTTTGACTGAGCCTTTCTGAGCATGCTCAAGCATGCATTATATCACACATCTACGTTGGGGTCCCCTCATTTGCCACGGAACTTCATGTGTCATGGCAATTTTGGAGTCTCTCTGAAAATTTTGCTGAAGTTGCTTTTTTTTCTTGTAATTTTTCATGGGATAACGCAATCGATGCAAGGTCCCCTTCCCGATTCTGCCCTTATCTTTAGCCAGGTTTATCGATATTTTTGGATAAGTTTTATGTCACAAATGATCCCCAGAATGGCAGTGCATTCAATACCCACCCACCATCAAGTGCTATCAATTTTGATATCACGACCCTTTTGTTTCATGAAGAATTATATACAAAACTTAGATGTGAGTCCTCTGGGGACAGGGAAATACCTCAAGTACCTGAATGTAATCTGCTTTGAAGTGTCTGAAAGGTGGAATATAAATCTAATAAATAAATGTACGCGTCTGGTTTTAAGCAGTGCCCTTGGTACATGAGGACTATGTCTATCACAGACCCCCATGATAGATGTGTCCTATGCCCAGGGGCATCACATAACATCTGGGGTTGCAGCAAGTGCACCCAGACGACCCCCAAAAGATGTAAGATCCAGCTTGATAAAATGGAATGGCTCTTTGGGCCGGAGAAGACCGGTCCATCAGCATTGAGAAACCTCAGAGCCACACCAGTGGACACTGAGCCATCAACATTTGGCGAGGTCGTAAGTTCCTTTGGTGTCATCGGCTGCCAGGGATGCTGGAGATGGGCCATCATGTGTCTCCTCCCCAGTTGAACATATTTTGCCTCTGCAACAGGGAAAAACAGATCTAAGCCTCGAGGAAAGCCAAAGAAGCATCAGCATTGGTCCTCTTCAATGCACGGTGGTAGGCACAGGAATGCATCAGCCTATGCTGTGATGCCCCCGAAACATCCCCATGGTGAGGCGCGCCAGCCCTCTATCAATACTCAGGGTTTGCCATGATTTCTACCAGTCCCCATGCCAACTACCGATCCTTCTCTCGGTTCCTAAGAGGATCTGTCACACCTCCTGGGTCCCAGTCGGTCTTGGCATCAGTGCTCTTTGAGGAGGAGCTAGAGAGGCACGTGCAGATAGCAGTGGAGAAGGCAATGCAGGGCCTGAGCATCGGGGCATTAACAGCACTGAGGCTGGCACCATCCCTCGTCTAGCCACTGCTAGAATCCTTGCATGCACTCATCAGCATGTTACTGACATAGCCGGTGTCGGTACCTTGGGCAGCATCAATGCCTGGTGGGGCATCAGTGGCACCCTGGTGGTCTGGTGTAGATCCATTGTTCCTCAGAGGATGAAGCTCCCCCCGTGAAAGGAGTGACACTGGGACCCACAGGCAGGTGAGTCAGTTCTATAGCGCTAGCTGGAGGCCAAGCATCCGGGGCCCCATCCCCTGCATACAAAGTGAAGACAAAGGCCCTTATGACCCCTGGAGGGACAACTCATCCAACCATGCATTGGATGGTCTCCCCTCAGCAGTCTCCTCCTGCTGATAGAAGAAAGTCTTTTCCAGAGATCCTCTCCTTCACAGTGTTTGGTCAGGGTGATAGTGGAGGCCATCCCATTTCAGTTGCAGACTGAGGTGAATATGTGGCACAAAATGCTAAATATCCTCCAGTACGTGGAGCCTCCCTAGGAGACTGCAGTCCCAGTACACAAGATCCTTGTGGAGTTACTATTGAGGATGTGGGAACATTTCCTCTCAGTTCCTCTCATTAATAGGAAGGCAGACACAATTTATCTCATCCAGAAAGCTCTTGAATTCAATAAGTGTCAGCTGCCTCACCAGTCTGTGGCGGTCGAATCCGTTCTGAAGAAGGCCAAGCACACTCTGACCCATTTCTCAGCACCCCTGGGGAAAGATCAGAGGGCCATAGATGCTCTTAGGAGGGAAATGTTTCAGGGTGCTATACTCATCACCCGCATAGCTGCCTACCAGCTCTACATGGGCCAGTATATGCAGGACATCCTGAAGCAGGTAAGGAGATGGCTGAGCAACAGCCTTAACAGCAGCAGGACACTCTCCAATCGCTGGTGGATAAGAATCTGGAGTGTGGAAAACATGGGGTCCAGTCGATCTACAATGTTTTCAAAATGGCATTGAGGGTCTCTGCTGCATGGATCAGTTCCCATAGACTTGCATGGCTACAGCCTTTGGATCTCCATCAGAAAGTGCAGGAGTGACTCGCTGACGTGCAGTTCACTGGAGAGAATCTCTTTGGAGATAAAGTGAAGGATGCTATGGCCCAAATGAGAAGCAACCATGCAACACTTCAGCAGCTCTCCCCTGGCATCCAGGACCTGTCCTCCTCTGCTAGCAGATCCTAAAGGTCTGGTCAGAGGAACTCCAAATAGTAGTGGGAAAGCAAGACTTCCAATACTGCGTTCTGCCGTTTGGGCTAGAATCAGCATTGCATGTCTTCATGGCGGCACACCTTTGCAGGCTGGGAGTCCATTTTTTCCCCTATCAGGACTATTGCTGGTCAAGAGTACCTCTCGGTCAGGGGCCTTGTTGTCCATGTACTCGTCCATCCGGGTACTGGAGTCACTAGGGTTTGTCATCAACTACCCCAAGTCCCATCTCAGCCCGTCATTGAAATTGAATTTCATTGAAGCCCTGCTAGACATGGCTCAGGCCAAGGCCTTCCTGCTCTGGCAATGGGCCATCAATCTCATGGCCATCATAGTAGATATTCAAATGAGCCAGCATGTTTCAGCTTGGCACATGTTGAGACTGTTGGACCACATGCCTGCACCAGTACATGTTACTCCCTTGGCACATTTGCACATGTGTAAAGCCCATTGGACAAACGGGCTCCAAGTGTGATCCAGGAAAATATAGACCGATGAGCCTGACATCAGTGCTGGGAAAAATCATGAAAACTGTTATAAAGAATAAAATCACAAAACATTTAGATAGACATGGTTTGATGGGACACAGCCAGCATGGATTTACCCAAAGGAAGTCTTGCCTCACAAATTTCCCACATTTTTTTGAAGGGGTTAATAAACATGTGGATAAAGGTGAACCGGTAGATGTAGTGTATTTGGATTTTCAGAAGGCATTTGACAAAGTCCCTCATGAGAGGTTTCTAAGAAAACTAAAAAGTCATGGAATAGGAGGCGATGGCCTTTCGTGGATTACAAACTGGCTAAAAGACAGGAAACAGAGAGTAGGATTAAATGGGCAATTTTCTCAGTGGAAGGGAGTGGACAGTGGAGTACCTCAGGGATCTGTATTGGGACCCTTACTTTTCAATATATTTATAAATGATCTGGAAAGAAATACGATGAGTGAGATAATCAAATTTGCAGATGACACAAAATTGTTCAGAGTAGTTAAATCACAAGCAGATTGTGATAAATTGCAGGAAGACCTTGTGAGACTGGAAAATTGGGCTTCCAAATGGCAGATGAAATTTAACGTGGACAAGTGCAAGGTGTTGCATATTGGGAAAAATAACCCTTGCTGTAGTTACACGATGTTAGGTTCTACCTTAGGAGTTACCACCCAGGAAATAGATCTAGGCATCATAGTGGATAATACATTGAAATCAATGACTCAGTGTGCTGTGGCAATCAAAAAAGCAAACAATGTTAGGAATTAAGAAAGGAATAGCAAATAAAATGATGGATGTCATAATGCCTCTGTATCGCTCCATGGTGAGATCACATCTTGAATACTGTGTGCAGTTATGGTCACTGCATCTCAAAAAAGATATAGTTGCACTGGAGGAAGTACAGAGAAGGGCGACCAAAATAAGTGGCATGGAACAGCTCCCCTATGAGGTAAGGCTAAGGAACATAGGGCTGTTCAGTTTGGAGAAGAGACGACTGAGGGGATATGATAGAAGTTATTTATTCTCTCAGATAATAGAAGGACTAGAAGGCACTCCATGAAATTAGCAAGAAGCTCATTTAAAATGAATCGAAGAAAATTCTTTTTCACTCAGCGCATAGTTATAGTGTGTAGCGATCTGAAGATGGTGAAGCAATGTGACAAGGCGATAAGTAAATCCAGAAGAATGCTGGGCTGCAAAGAAAGAGGAATAACCAGTAAGAAAAAGGAGGTAATAATCCCCTTGTACAGGTCCTTGATGAGGTCCTTGATGAGGCCTCACCTGGAGTACCGTGTTCAGTTCTGGAGGAGACCGTATCTCAAAAGGGACAGAGACAGGATGGAGGTGATCCTGAAAAGGGTGACCAAAATGGTGGGTGGTCTCCATCAAATGACTTATGAGGAGAGGTTGAAGGACCTAAATATGTATTCCCTGGAGGAGAGGAGGTGCAGGGGAGATATGAAAGCTTCAGATACAATAGAACTCTAGGGGTCATGTAATGTAACTCCAGGGAAGACCAGGAATGCCCTTTCGGAGGAGGTGGTGAAGACAAAAACAGTGAAAGATTTTAAAGGGGCATGGGATAAACACGGTGGATCCCTAAAGGCTAGAGCAGAGCTTTCCAAAGTGTGTGTCGGGACACATTAGTGTGTCGCCCGGTCCACAGGGCCGGCGGAAGCAGGGAACTATAGCAGGAAGATCGGCGGGCAGTGATGGAGCTTACATCACCACGGCCCGAAGTAAAGGGTCACGTTCACTCCTCCTCCTTCCTGCCTGTGCAGCCCTGGAAGAAAAACGTTGCCGGAGCCGCGTGGGCAGGAAGGAGGAGGAGCATCTGCTGCGTACAGAAGAAGAGCAGCATTAATGGGCCGTTGCGGATCCCACGTTGCGACGGCCCGAGAAGAGGAGAAAACCTGATAGCAGGGCCGCTGCGGATCCCACGTCGCGGCAGCCCGAGAAGAGGAGGAAACCCGATAGGGCCGCTGCAGATCCCATGTCACGGCCAGGGAAGATCAGGGCCTCTGAAGAGCCCATCCTTCGGCAACCCGTGCAGAGGGACAGCATGTGCCAGTGAGAGCCTGTGCTTGAGCAAGAGAGCATGTAGGAGTGAGAGAGCCTGTGTGTGTGAGAGTGAGACAGCATGTGCACGAGAGAGACAGTGTGTATGTATGTATGAGAGAGAGGCATGTGAGAGTGAGAGCTGTGGATGTGTGAGATTGCATGTGAGTGAGAGCCTGTGTGTGTGAGAATGTGTGAGATAGCGTGTGAGAATGAGAACCTGATTGTGTGTTTGAGGGAAGACAGATGGAGAGAAAAGAAATAGAAAAAAAGACCCTGTAAAAGGAATTGGCAAAAAAACAAGAAAGGAAAGGTGGAAAAAAAAGCCTGTGACCAACCGATTAGAAAACTAAGATCAGACAGCAAAGGTAAAAAAAAAAATTACTTTTTAGTGATTGGCACATGTAATCTTTGGGAATGTGCAAGAGGAGCACTTTCTCTATGCCGATCTCACAATGTACGAGATCAGCATGGAGGAAGTGGAAGCCTGCAAATATTTATTATGAGATAGGTTGTGTTGTGAAACATTTTATTTATGTATATATTTAAGGAAACATACATAAATTGTTGAAATACATTTTGTTCGTTTAACCTTTAACTTCTGGTTTGCTGGTAGACTGAATTACTGTGTCACGAAATTATGTTTGTCTAAAAAGTGTGTCACCAACATGAAAAGTTTGGAAAGCTCTGGGCTAGAGGATGGAAATGAAGAAAAGCGTGCATGGGGGTAACTTGCTGGTGTGGTGGCTACTACCCTTAACCAAAAAGCCTTCATACTGTTGATGCAACTCCATCGTTGTTCACTGCTTCAACAGCAAGGGGAAAAGAGGAAAAAGGGAATTAGATTCAGACAGCAACCAACAAGGACATTGGATTTTTACAGTCTGGTAAAACAAAAGCATGGGGGTAACTTGCTGGTGTGGTGGATACTACCCTTAACCAATAAGCCTGATAATTTGGATGCACCTCCAACATTGCTCTCTGCTTCAATGGCAAGAGGCAACAGGGAGCTGGACTCAGACAGCAAGCAACAAGGGCCCTGACTTTTTGGGATACTAAGTAAGGGGATGACTTGCTGAGCAGAGTGGATGGACCGTTTGGTCCTTTTCTGCCATCATTTTCTATGTTTCTATATTAGTTAAGCTCTGGAATTCATTGCCAGAGGATGTGGCCACAGCAGTTGGTGTAACTGGGTTTAAAAAAGGTTTGGATAAATTCCTAGAGGAAAAATTCATAAACTGCTATTAATTAATAAGCAATAGTAGCTTGAGATGTATTTAATGTTTGGGTACTTGCCAGGTACTTGTGACTTGGATTGGCCACTGTTGGAAACAGGATACTGGGCTTGATGGACCCTTGGTCTGACTCAGTATGGCATGTTCTTAGGTTCTTATGGCTCACACAAAAGCAGGTTTGGCCGATCTGTCCTTCAGAACTTTTGAGGTGTAGAACCCAACTCTCTTCCCTCCTAGGGCCCATTATTTCTGTTCAGGCTGCTCCCCTCCTCCAGTTACCAACAAACTGTTGCTCTTATTGTGCCTGTTGGCACATCTTGGTCCCCTTTTTTGTTTGAGTGGCCGCTTGTAGCTAGGGATTCACCCATGTCCGAGGACTGCCATCC
Organism: Rhinatrema bivittatum; assembly: GCF_901001135.1. Lineage (NCBI taxonomy): Eukaryota > Metazoa > Chordata > Amphibia > Gymnophiona > Rhinatrematidae > Rhinatrema > Rhinatrema bivittatum. The sequence continues at coordinate 350,519,507 of NC_042619.1, forward strand.
TGCTTGTCCTAGGAGAAAGCAGCATTGCTTACCTGTAATAGCTGTTCTCCGAGAATAGCAGGATGCGAGTCCAAACGAAACCCACTTTCCACCCTACGGAGTTGGGTTTCCTCTTCTTGGGTTTTGCTCTTTTTTTAATTTTATTATTTTAATCCTCAGTTCTATGTTATAACACCAAGGGGAACCCCGCGTGGATGCGGGGTGTAGTGCATGCTTGAGCAGGCTCAGTAAGGCTCAGACAAAGTTCTAGAAACTTTGACGTCAGTTTTTCGTGCCGGGCGCCATCGGACGATGTCACCTATTTGTGAGGACTGACATCCTGCTGTCCTTGGAGAACACTTGTTACAGGTAAGCAGCTTTGCTTTGTGTAATTAAATTTTGCTTTTTATTTATTTATGGGCATTTGATATTCCACCTTTTTCCAACGTTGACCTCGAGGCATAATACAATTACAATAAAATTTAAATTCAGCAGAGGAAATTGAGTAGCTTACAAGCAGTCAGTGTGCAAATAGAGTAGGGATGGGATCTGACATGGGAAACTGCTTTGTGAAAAGTTTGACCCAGTTAAGCCCATGTTGTGTGTATATAATAGTCCCTTGATGAGAGTTAATGAGGAGGAAGTGAATCGTAGGTGAAGGCTGGGGTGAAGAGCCATGGCTTAGATTTTTCCCCCCTGAGTTTAAGGTAGCATGGCCCCCAGGTGCAGGCCTACTGATAGTTTGTTCCAAACGTTTGGTGTGGGGGGAAACTTTCACAGAGCAGCAGTTATTACCATAGGAAACTTGCTGAGCACCCTGGATGGACCGTTTGGTCTTTTTCTGCCGTCAGTACTATGTTACTGTGATGCTATGTAACCTAATAGCAGTCAGCAGAGGAGAGCAAAGAAGAACCCTTTGGGAAGACCGGGGGTCCCCTTGAGGCCATGAAAAGGGAAAGTTATTCATGGACCTGTCCATCCAAGCATTTGAAGATAATGCAGAGAGTTTTGCATTTGATTTTACTTTTTTCCAAGTATAAAGAGAGAGAATGAATGCAGAAAATAGATTCCAAATTCATGTGTGTGCATTCACAAGAACTGAAAAATTGGGATCCCTGTTCATAACGTTAGATACACACAAAGCCCGTACAGGTGAAACCAAGAAAATGTTCTCCCAAACTGAATTTTCCAAATCTGAAGCACTCAGGTTATTAAGGATCGGAACCAAATTTTGCAGACGGGCTCCTATCCCCCTGCACAAGCTCAGAGGCAGGTGAGATTAGTGGACTTTCTTTTCTGGTACATAGGTCATCTACATGGATGGTACATTCCAGCCAGCAAAGATGAAATTTAGCTCCATGTCCTGTTTTAATGTCATGCTGTATGGAATACTTCCTATGTAGTTATTGCATTTAAATATGTATATTTTTTAACACAGTGATTTAAGTTGCGCTTGACAGAACCACAGTTGATTCCCCACTAACCAGTCCTCTCCCGTTTTCCTTTCATACACACACTCACACACTCTCTCACACACTCACACACTCACACACACACTCTCTCAGACACACACTCTCACACACACTCACACTTTAATAGAGCAAGTGAAGTGCCCTTATAAAGTTTGTATAACATTTCTGAAAAATAAACTGCTTATACAAGGGCTTAGGTTGTCTAAATAGAAGATCTTGTGTGTAATGTTGGGTACTGCTATGGTTAAGACTCCTGGGGAAATATGGAGATGCTGAAAAAGTTTCTGACACTCATCTAAAGGGTTAATTAGATTTTTTTTATAATTGTCTTCACTAGAAGCTTATAAATTATTACTTGTGCAACCTGCCTCTTATCTGCTGGGATCCTCTCTGCCATTACCATTGTTGGCCTCCCTTGAAAGCTGTGGCCCGCTGCCCAGAACTTGAAGCTGTGCTGCTGCTGCTCCCACTGAAGCAGCTGACCCAGAGCCAGGCCTTTCCCCTCCTTAAACACAGCTCTTCCCCGCTGCCGCTTCTGCAGCCCAGTGCTGCTTCTCTGCCCGGATCCTCTCTGCCATTACCTCTGAGTCCACTGCCTCCTACTTTCAGCTGTGCGTCTGCTCCCCCTACTGCAACAGCCGAACTGGGGCTGTGGGGTCTCGTTTCCCCCTCAGCACCTCGCCGCCTGGGTGTGGCCTTCACCCGTGCGACCCAAAGCTGCTTCTCTGCCAGGATGTTCTCCACCGTTACCTCTGAGTCCCTGCAGCGCTACAGTCCACTGCCTCGTACTTTCAGCTGTGCGTCTGCTCCCCTACTGCAACAGCCGAACTGGGGCTGGGGTCTCGTTTCCCCCCTCAGCACCTCGCCGCCTGGGTGTGGCCTTCACCTGTGCGACCCAAAGCTGCTTCTCTGCCAGGATGGTCTCCACCGTTACCTCTGAGTCCCTGCAGCGCTACAGTCCACTGCCTCGTACTTTCAGCTGTGCGTCTGCTCCCCTACTGCAACAGCCGAACTGGGGCTGTGGGGTCTCGTTTCCCCCTCAGCACCTCGCCGCCTGGGTGCGGCCTTCACCTGTGCGACCCAAAGCTGCTTCTCTGCCAGGATGTTCTCCATCGTTACCTCTGAGTCCCTGCAGCGCTACAGTCTACTGCCTCGTACTTTCAGCTGTGCGTCTGCTCCCCCTACTGCAACAGCCGAACTGGGGCTGTGGGGTCTCGTTTCCCCCTCAGCACCTCGCCGCCTGGGTGCGGCCTTCACCTGTGCGACCCAAAGCTGCTTCTCTGCCAGGATGTTCTCCACCGTTACCTCTGAGTCCCTGCAGCGCTACAGTCCACTGCCTCGTACTTTCAGCTGTGCGTCTGCTCCCCTACTGCAACAGCCGAACTGGGGCTGGGGTCTTGTTTCCCCCCTCAGCACCTCGCCGCCTGGGTGTGGCCTTCCACCTGTGCGACCCAAAGCTGCTTCTCTGCCAGGATGTTCTCCACCGTTACCTCTGAGTCCCTGCAGCGCTACAGTCCACTGCCTCGTACTTTCAGCTGTGCGTCTGCTCCCCTACTGCAACAGCCGAACTGGGGCTGTGGGGTCTCGTTTCCCCCTCAGCACCTCGCCGCCTGGGTGCGGCCTTCACCTGTGCGACCCAAAGCTGTTTCTCTGCCAGGATGTTCTCTGATGTTCAAACCGCTGGCCTACCAAGTCACCTTCAGGTGCTCATCCAGATTCATCTCTTGACAGAGCTGGAGCTACCATAACATCAAGCCAGGAGTCCATGCACCCCTCTTACTTATATACATAGAGATTATACCTTCTTAAAGATAATGGAGAAAAATTCAGGCATGAGGCTTGTTTGATCTTGAGAAGTTCTCTGGATGCTACCGATCCTCGGAGGGGACCTTTCTACTTTTTCTCAACAAAGTTGTTATAGTTCCACTTTACGTCTGTTCTTATCAACCAATCAGATATAAGCATATAGGCAGTGTGGCACTTTCCACCAATCAGTCATCAATAGTGTGATTGAGTATACTCCGTCGTGAGTAATATGAAAATAACTAATTAGGAAAATCTTTTGATTTCATACAGGGGGCTTTTTGGTCATTCCACTGTCGATGCTCACAGGGCAGATGGTTGCTCAAATCGTTATGCCAGTTATTTTGTTTTTATAACTACAGAATTAGACATCCAGCAGTTTTGGGTTTTTTTGTTTTTTTTATTTATTTATTTATTTATTTATTTATTTATTTAATTAAGGAAGGGTTTTTTATATACCGATGCACGTTTGCAAAACATCACCTCGGTTCACAATGTAACATAACTTAGCAACAAGCTTTACAATAATAACATTAACAGGAGTTCATTATTAGGATGCAACTTCCAGTCATCATGTTGTTAATTAAGATTAGGGAAAATTATATCTGCACAAAGGACTGATAGATATCAGAATGTTTTGTATGATTTAAAGGTGAGATGCATATTCTATGAGGGTTAAAAATGTTTGCACTGAGCGGGGTCTGCTGTAGTTTAGGGGCCTATTTGCAGCAATAGATGTGCAGCTGTTTGAGACTGCACATGATGCCCATGGGCACCCCCTGTAGGTCAGAGGAAGGAAAATATTTTTCCAAAATATTTCTTCCTAGAACTGTGAACTAGACTGGCACAGGCTGTGTTTTGGCAAACTGCTTTTATCGGAGTCTAGAAACTATAATGTAAACATCTTCGCTAGCTGTGAACACAGTACAGTGCTATAAAAAAATTCACAAAAAAACAAGCACGTAACATGGGCGTATAACACTGCCAGTACATTTCAAAAAAGAGGGCTGCCGTGCCAGTGAAGCAATCAGTACAAATACCAATGCCTATGACGATACAAAGACGCAACTAGTCAAAAAGTGCAAAAGCACATTTGCCTATTGTGAAAGCCAACTATACAGAGTATTTAAATTTCAATCAAAGTCTATGATAAACTAATGCAACCTTAGTTCTCTACTTAGTGGGTAAGTAGAGAAGCATGTTCTCCATTCGTTCAAATTTAGGTAAATAAAAAGGCACATTTCTCTTTTCATTCCAAGTCTGTTATGAACTGCTGCAAGCTCGGTCAGATCAGTAGATAAACAAGGGAGGCATGGCTCCTCCATTCATTGTATTATCACATGATCGAGAATGGCAAGCCAGATTTGTGATAAATGATGTTGGTCCAATAGGTGGGGAGAAATACAGTACACCACATCACTGCCTGGAAAGATGATTAGAAAAAAGTATACTCCATTCAGTTTCAGAGTTTAATCCATTAGCTGCAATAATCTTCAAAGTCCATATTTGTTCTCTCTGACAGGCTGATACAGTACAGTGCGCTCTGCTGGAGCGCACTGTTAACCCACATTTGGATGCGCATTTTTGACGGGCTAGCTTTACCCTTTATTCAGTAAGGGGTAATAGCGCGTCGAAAACGTGTGGCCAACCTCCCCCCCCCCCCCCCCCCCCCCCCCCCCCCCCGAAACTAATAGCACCCGCAATATGCAAATGCATGTTGATGGCCCTATTAGTTATTCCCGCGCGATTCAGTAACTTTTTCTGCCAGCGCCGGGGAAGTGTACAGAAAAGCAGTTTTTACTGCTTTTCTGTACACCTTCCGACTTAATATCATGGCGATATTAAGTCGGAGGTCCCAAAAGTTAAAAATAATTCAAAATAAAAAAATTTTAAAATCGGCTCGCGGGTTGAAAATCGGACGCTCAATTTTGCCGGCGTTGGTTGTCAAACCCGCTGACAGCCGCCGCTCCTGTCAAAAAAAAAGGCGCTAGGGATGCGCTAGTGTCCCTAGCGCCTCTTTTTACCGTGGGCCCTCATTTGCATGCGGGCCGATAGTAAATCGCGCGCACAGCAGAGTGGCCTGTGCGCGCACCGGGAGAGCGGGCGCTCGCCTGCTCTGCCGTGACTTTTACTGTATCGGCCCGTGAGACAGTAAGGATTCTTGCACACCACTTCTTAAACTGATTTTAACCTGCTTGATGATGAAAATCCTTGTCTTCAAAACCAGGCAAATGCATTCCAATGCACCTACAAAGTTCAATCATGCAGACTCTTAGTTTGTACTTTAGCCAACATAAATAAGGTGAAAGGGATAGAATATACCACAAGCAGCAACTAGAGTTGCAATTAGTTACAGCATCGAACTGTAGGAATAATGTCAAATGCAAGGATTTTAATTCACTGGGGTGCATATTCAATCACTATATGGATAGCCAGATAAATGTATATTCAATAGTACTATAGAATGTAGCTGGCTAACTTTAAGATAAGCTATTTGGTACTATTGAATGGAGCCGGCTAACTTTAAGATAAGCTATTTGGTACTATTGAATGTAGCTGGCTAACTTTAAGATAAGCTATTTGGTACTATTGAATGTAGCTGGCTAACTTTAAGATAAGCTATTTGGTACTATTGAATGGAGCCGGCTAACTTTAAGATAAGCTATTTGGTACTATTGAATGGAGCCGGCTAACTTTAAGATAAGCTATTTGGTACTATTGAATGTAGCTGGCTAACTTTAAGATAAGCTATTTGGTACTATTGAATGGAGCCGGCTAACTTTAAGATAAGCTATTTGGTACTATTGAATGTAGCTGGCTAACTTTAAGATAAGCTATTTGGTACTATTGAATGTAGCTGGCTAACTTTAAGATAAGCTATTTGGTACTATTGAATGGAGCCGGCTAACTTTAAGATAAGCTATTTGGTACTATTGAATGGAGCCGGCTAACTTTAAGATAAGCTATTTGGTACTATTGAATGGAGCCGGCTAACTTTAAGATAAGCTATTTGGTACTATTGAATGTAGCTGGCTAACTTTAAGATAAGCTATTTGGTACTATTGAATGTAGCTGGCTAACTTTAAGATAAGCTATTTGGTACTATTGAATGGAGCCGGCTAACTTTAAGATAAGCTATTTGGTACTATTGAATGGAGCCGGCTAACTTTAAGATAAGCTATTTGGTACTATTGAATGGAGCCGGCTAACTTTAAGATAAGCTATTTGGTACTATTGAATGGAGCCGGCTAACTTTAGGATAAGCTATTTGGTACTATTGAATGGAGCCGGCTAACTTTAAGATAAGCTATTTGGTACTATTGAATGGAGCCGGCTAACTTTAGGATAGCTATTTGGTACTATTGAATGTAGCTGGCTAACTTTAGGATAGCTATTTGGTACTATTGAATGTAGCTGGCTAACTTTAGGATAAGCTATTTGGTACTATTGAATGTAGCTGGCTAACTTTAGGATAAGCTATTTGGTACTATTGAATGGAGCCGGCTAACTTTAGGATAAGCTATTTGGTACTATTGAATGTAGCTGGCTAACTTTAGGATAGCTATTTGGTACTATTGAATGGAGCCGGCAAACTTTAGGATAAGCTATTTGGTACTATTGAATGTAGCTGGCTAACTTTAGGATAGCTATTTGGTACTATTGAATGTAGCTGGCTAACTTTAGGATAGCTATTTGGTACTATTGAATGTAGCTGGCTAACTTTAGGATAGCTATTTGGTACTATTGAATGTAGCTGGCTAACTTTAGGATAGCTATTTGGTACTATTGAATGTAGCTGGCTAACTTTAGGATAGCTATTTGGTACTATTGAATGTAGCTGGCTAACTTTAGGATAAGCTATTTGGTACTATTGAATGTACCTGGCTAACTTTAGGATAGCTATTTGGTACTATTGAATGGAGCCGGCTAACTTTAGGATAAGCTATTTGGTACTATTGAATGTAGCTGGCTAACTTTAGGATAAGCTATTTGGTACTATTGAATGTAGCTGGCTAACTTTAGGATAAGCTATTTGGTACTATTGAATGTAGCTGGCTAACTTTAGGATAGCTATTTGGTACTATTGAATGGAGCCGGCAAACTTTAGGATAAGCTATTTGGTACTATTGAATGGAGCTGGCTAACTTTAGGATAGCTATTTGGTACTATTGAATGGAGCCGGCTAACTTTAGGATAAGCTATTTGGTACTATTGAATGGAGCCGGCTAACTTTTTATTTTTTATTTATTTAATTTTATAAACCGGCAACCGTTTGCACATCGTGCCGGTTTACAGATAACTTACAACAATGGATATATAGGCAAAGCCTTTACAAGGAACAGTGTTTAACATAGCTCAGAAAACAGAGCAAAAACTAGCAAACTTGTGGAAAGAGGGGTAGGGGTGGTCGAGACAGGGGAGGGGGGGGGGGGGGGGGGTGGGTGGGTGAAAACAGGTACAAAAGGAGTAATATGTACAGGTACAAGAGGAGTAATATGTACAGGTACAAGAGGAGTAATATGTACAGGGGTCGAGAGATTATTGACGTATACATAGGTTATATTATTGACATCTATATACATTGGCAAATTGACATAGGTTATATTATTGACATATACATAGGTTATATACAAAACTGTATAAGCATGTAGTAAATAAGAAATTGAGGTGAGAAGATGGGAACGTTAGAGCTATGTGTCATATTATGTGCTAGAGGTTAAGCTATTTGGTACTATTGAATGGAGCCGGCTAACTTTAGGATAAGCTATTTGGTGCAACCAGACTTAGCCAGCTAAGTTATCAGGCTACTCTGAATATCAGATAATGTAACTGGCTAATTCATCTCCTCGCAGTTATGACCCCGGAATACCCCTCACTTATCCAGCTGAATTGTAGCTGGCTAGAATTTAGCTGGATAATTGCCCAAATCTTCATTTAAACTGGATAACTTTTGAGTTATCCAGTTTTAAAGGGTTTTGAACATGGACTACTTTATTTTTAAACCAAAATTTGTGGACATATATTGTTCATGAGCTATATTTATAGTAAACCCTCTGGGGATAGGGAAATACCTACAGTACCTGAATGTAAACCGATGTGATATCTCAGATCAAATGTCAGTATATATAAAAAATAATAAATAAATAAGCACTGTCAAGTTAAGTGTAAAACATTGATAAGGCAGGCTAATAAATTGATTAATTACAAAAATTATAATGAATGTGTGAAAGAACACACTGCTTCAAAATGGCACACCAGATCTTTAATGACATCAAAATATTCCTTTCTTACCCAAAAAAAAAAAAATGCTTTCCCAATGAGAAGTCTGAGTCTGTTACGTTTGGATGACCACGCTAGCTACTTTGTGGCCTGCCTCAATCACCTGCCCACTGAACCTTAAGCGCACCTGTGCATGCACACTGCTCCCTTGTAGGACCCGTGGGGGGGGGGGGGGGGAAATCCCTTTGCAGCGCCTGCTGATGACCCCACCCATTCAGGGAATTTAAACCCCACTCACGTAGCTGACCAGTGCCTTTGCAACGGGTGGTCTGCTCATCTTCAGCAGGACTGGTTGCCAGCATTTCTCTGTGTCTCCCTGCCTGCGCCAGTCTATTTTCAGTTCTTTCTGCTCCTCTCCCGGTTTTGCATCTGTCCCAGTCTGTCTCCTGGACCCCTCGATACACGAGCACATCCAAAATTGATGTCCCAAGATCCCCTTAATCTTTTTACATTTCTGACATTGAGCAGTTTGCATTATTTTGCCTTTGAGAGACATAAGTTTGCCTTATAAGCTTATACTGTACTCCCCTCAACAGGTTATCTTCCTTACTAGGGATTTGCCCAAAGCATCCAGACAGTTGTGCACTTGCAAGATTCAATACCAGCTCACTTTTCCACCTGTGTAACTGTGTATCAGTACAAGGGTCACTACCTCCAGCTCTCTAAGCGATTTATACAGCATCAAAACTGACATTCTTTCCCTCCCTTCTACCCGAAAATATTCCCCCAGTTTTTTGCACATTTGAAAAAGATCGACCAATAATACGACTTAACTGCAAATAAGAAAATAAATCCCTCTGACTCAAGTTAAATTATTGCCTCACTGTCGGCAGCCACCACTTGAGAGACCTCTTGTATTCCTTTGAGTTCCCAACTGTAAAAGAATTGGAATGACTCCCAGGTATGAATTAAGCATTCCTGCCAATAGGAAGAAAAGAGGATTCCCTAGGGCTGAGTTGGAATCTAGAAAAGACTTTCCTACCAGCAGACAAGTCATAAGGGTGGGAGACAAATTATTACTAATGGCATGTGACATATCTTATATGCCAAGGACTGACCATGCCCCTAACGTTGTGTAGCAAATAACTAATCTTTGATATGCCCCTGTATACTGGCCAAGTTATAACTTTCCATACAGGAATCCCAAAAGCCCCTGCCCTCCCCTCCCCAGTTGCCCTACCATATAATTCAGATTGATCCTGATCGTTCCTCCCCTCCAGAGAAACCCAAATATTAAACCCATGAATGGTTCTTTTTTTAAGAAGATGAAGGGACAGTATCTGTAATCCAGATGAAGAGACAGTATCTGTAATCCAGCCACTTACAAAGGATGATCATGTTAGATATTGATTCTATCCATCAAGGAGAGAGGCAGAAATTGCCTTCATTTATGATATTAAGGGAGTGATATTTATTTTTTATAACCATCTCGGACTGCAAGGTAACAGAATGTCCAGATATTTAAATGGACCCGTAGCCCACTGCAGACGGAATTCAGCTCCCTACATCCTCATGGAAAGTCACGTCCTCAGATTTGTCTAAATTTAAATTTTAACTCTGAAAATGATCCAAAAAATAGAAAATTTCCTGTATCAGTTTAAACATCTGTGAAGGTCTGTATGGTTTACCAAAATATCACCCGCAAAGTCAGCAACTTTAAATTCACTGCCATCTGTATACTCCCCCCATTATTTCTGACTCTGCTGAATATTTCTAAAATAATAAGGTCAACAGGGGGCAACCCAAGCTAAATTCCTCTGTCCTCTTACCTTCTGTCACTAACAACACTTTAAAGCTGACATAGAGTAATTCTACGGTTTTCAAGAAATTCCCAGGCAGGCCTAATTTCCCCAAAATAAATCCAGTAATCTGGTCAAATGCCTTTTCAGCATTAAAAGTGACCAATAGAAAGGGGAATAGAGAAAACCTTTCAGAGTTTTATGGAGGCTTATCTTCTGGGGATTGGAGACGGATTATCAGTAACACTCAGAGCCAGCCTGATTGGTCATCACCAATCTAGCAGCTGTGATTTTTCTTAACAATTTGAGATTTTATAATAAAATGGGTCTGTATGATTTGGATCTGTCAGAATCCATACCCCCCCTTTGGGAATCGATGTAATTAAGGCCTTATTAATGTCATAGATACATTTCCCCTGTTCAACTGATGTATGAAACATTGCCCTCGAGGGAGCTACCACTTTAAATGACAGCATTTTGTAAAATGTCCCTCCGAATCCGACAAGACCCGGAGACTTATACAGTTTAGCTTGTTTTATCCCTGATAGAACGTCCTGCAATGACATGGGTGCGCTGAGGCTCTCTCCGGTCGCTCCTGACTGACTTTGGGCAGATTAAGCTTGTCCAGATATGTGTGCATTGCTTGCATCTCATCACCGTCCTTCGAATAAAAGCTCTTTATAGAAAGTGTAAATATTCTACTACTAATAATATCCCTAGAGTTGACCAATCTCTCTGCCTCATCCTTAACTGCCAATATGTATTTCCGTCCTTCATGATTTTTAAGTAGGGAAGCCAAAATTCTCCCAGACTTGTTGCCAGATTTGTACAATTTAAATTTATAATAGAGCATCAAATTCTTGACCCTTTGGGTGAGTTGTGACCAGAGCCACCTGAGACAAAAGCAAGTTCCTTTTGACCTGTGTGATGGGTCTTTTAGCCATGGGTCCTTTCCCCTCTCCCCACTTGCCTTTCCAGTGTCAAGCAGCTTCCGCCTCCTTCCCACATAAAAGCTTTCTCCCCACATCACTACTCTGATAATTTCCTAGAATAAAGCAGGTTTACGGATATGTTCACTATTCTCCTGAAATCTGTCTCATTTCTTGATCAAGTACCCTTGAAACCCTTGATCATTATACAAATAGGCTGGGAGCTCCGGAGTCTCCTACTTCCCCCGAATCCCTTCAGTGACGATCCACTCAAATCGAATATGGTCTGAAATACCAAGTGGGTCTATTTCAGCTGCACTCGCCTCTGACAAAATTTTTCAGGAAATCAAGAGCGAGTCAATCCTAGATTGTGAAAGGTGGGTATGAGACACAAGAGTGTAGTCCGTCTGCTGTGGATGTAAAACTCTCCAGACATCTAATAAGTCTAACTCTGCATGCAGGAAAGGTAACCCCTTTATAGCTATTCACTTTCTGATCTGAAGCAACTTGGGATCTCACTTTAGTGCTGGGTCAAAGATAGTTTTGTCTCCGCTCAGAAAGGTTCAAATTCTAAAAGTTTCCAGCAAATCCCAGCAAAGAATGATGCATCATGTTTATTAGGAGCATATTCATTGTAAAAGACAATACCTTTCCCAAACAGCTCACCCGTCACAATAATATATCTCCCCTCAGGATCAACCTTCACTTTATTTATTTAAATACGTATTGTTTGCCTATAGCAGACAAACTACCAGGTTAGGGACAGTGTACACAGTATAAAACTACAACACCAAATTAAAACACAGTATACATAAAACCAATAAAACACAACAAAAATAAAATGTTTTGAGAGACTTGAGGGAGGAGAACACCATGTTTTAATTTCCCGTGCTTAGGTGAGTCTCCTACGACATGGTAAGATATCCGTTCGAAACCTTTCCACTTTCTGCATCTTTACGAGACAGCCCAGGCCAGTCACATTCCAGGAGACACACATCAAATCTCTGCCAAATCCTGCTTCTTGCATAAACATTACTGTTGAAAACTTGGTGACTCCCAGCCTAGCGTGATCCTCGTTACACCCCTGAAACAGCTTCTTTAAAAATATCTCCTGATTATACCTGCTAGCCTGCATTACCCTACCCTACCCTTCCCTCCCTATCCCAAGTCATTGCCCCGTGCCCTCTCCAAACCCCGTCCCCAACTTCCTCCTCCTGCTGAAAATAATCACGTGTGTCATGCAGGGGACTCTCCCCCCCACCACCACTCATAACACTCTACAATTGCCTTAACCCCTCCTTTCTCCAAAATAATATAACCCCCCCCCCCACCAGAGATTCCCCAAACATGTTAGATGATCAACATTCAGAATCTATTACTGTGAAATAAAATCAAAACATTGCAGCAGTAGAAATACACAGTATTCAACACAGCCAACGTTTCATCAAAATGCAGCAAAAAACCCCAACATCTTTCAATTGCAAATTTTCATATATTTAAACACTGATAAATGATGGGCTTTAAGAAGAATGTGCTGCACCAAAAGATCCAAATCACAAAACAGAAATAAGCAGCCCAAAGTGTACAAGCTGTCATAAGCGTGTGCTTTGTGCTTGGCCACTATGCCCTGGAGCTGTAATTCTCAAATCAGTCGTTAGGACACACCCAGCCAGTCTGGTTTTTTAGGCTATCCACGGTGAATATGTATGAGACAGATTTGCACATAGATCTGCATGCAATGGAGGCGCTATCTCATGCATATTCACCGTGGATAGCCTGAAAACCAGACTTTTGTTGGGTCTGTCCTGGGTCGAGAACCTCTGCCTGAGAGGAGAGGTGAGGGGGAGATGATACACAAACAGGTAAATGCCTGAAAGGTATTAATAAAGATGCACAAGAATGGAAATGAAACTGTGGAATTAGAGGTCATGATATGAAGCCCCAAGGGAGGGGGGGGGGGGTAGATACAGGAGTAACCATCAGAAATAATTTTTTTTTCCTGGAAAGGGTGATGGGTTCATGGAATGGTGGAGAAGACGAGAATATTTATAGGATTCAGAAGGGCATGTGATAAAACACAGAGGATCCCTAATGGCTGGAAGATAACCTGTGGCAACTCTTGATATAACATTTCTGCACTGAAGTAACCCCTAGGGAGCGATAGTTGCAACCCTAAACAGAAAGCCAATGGGAGGAACCTGAACAAAGTGGCAATTGCAACCCTAAACACCTAAGCTGGACAGAACGGATGGACCATTTTGGACGTGGTTTGCTGTAATTTACCGTGTTGCTATTTATTCAAGCACTACCGACACTGCTCCCGAAAGGAGTGCCAAGCACTCAAAAGATAAAGTTAAACTCAGAGGGTAGCCCAAGATATTTACCTCCTTTCTTGGGTCGTTCAGGCCTCCTTCCTCCTAGTCACATAAGTTTTACTAGCCTATAGGTGAAGAATCAGAGTTAATTCTTGACTTTTTTTTTTTTAAGCTGTATGCTGCATATAGCTGAGTAGGTTTAAAGTTTTATGAGTATATATATATATATAGATTTCTGTCAGGCGTAACCAAACCTAGGAACAGATTCGTTTAAGGCTTTTCTCCCATTTTGTTTATATGGGGAAAACCCCTTAGTAAATCAGGTACTTATCTAGATAAGTTATCTGACTAACAGAACTATGTCCTACAATAACTCCAACCAGAGGCATAGCCATGGGTGGGGCCGGGTAGACCGTGGCTCACCCAGTGTTGCCCGATGGACCAAGAAAGAAGCCCTGTCACAAAGCTGCAGCACCAGCTGAGAGAAGGAAAGAGGCCCGCGAGGCTACCAGTGGACCCTATCTCACTGGCCGCTGAGAAGTGGACCAGACTCCGCAAGGCTGCCAGTGGACCCATCTCTCCGGCAGCTGAAAAGAGGAGTTAGGACCAGGAGGCCGGTGGTTGAAGGAAAAGAAAAACCTCACCAGAAGGCGACCATTCTCCTGCTCCTCTTCGTGTGCCGACCCTGCAGCATTCAAAGCACGTGCGGCCAGTAAGTGCTGATTTCATGTATCGTGAGATCAGCATAGAGCACTTGCTAGTCCCACGGGTTTTGAATGCCACAGGTAGGCAAATGAGCAGCAATAGCAGAACAGGCTTCCTCCTTTTGTCTGTGTTTTGGGGTTGTGTGTGTGTATGTGTGTGTATGATAGCCTGCGGGGGGGGGGGGGGGGAGGTGAATGGGAGCTTGCCTGGATGTGAGTGTGTATGTGAATGGTAGCCTGCCTGAGTTTGCATCTGTGTGTGTATGAATGGTAGCCTGCCTGGGTGTGTGTGTGTGTCTGAATGGCAGCCTGTCTGGGAGGGGTGGGGGCAGGAATGGGAGCCTGCCTGAGGAACTGGGAGGTGTGAATGGGAGCCTGCCTGGGGGTGTGTCTCTTAGAGCATGTGGGATTGGGAGCCTGCATATGACTGCATCAATGACTGCATCAATGACTGCATCAATGACTCCTATGCTAAGTCATTGCAGTCATTGATGACTGCATCAATGACTTAGCATCAATGACTGCATCAATGACTCCTATGCAGTCATTGATGACTGCATCAATGTCTGCATCAATGACTCCTATGCTAAGTAGCTGTATATAGTGGACTCCATATTTATTTTGTTCTCTTGTATTTATAGAGGACTCCTTATTTACATTGTACACTTGTATATAATTATCCTCATCTATCTCTTTTATTTCTTATAGTCCCAGTTCATGAACCCTTGTTAATTGTAACTGCTTCTCTTCTCCATGTTTATTTATGTTTTTGGTTATATTTTTGCACCCCTGTTTTCTGTAAACCGACATGATGAGAACGAGTTCTTGAATGCCGGTATAAAAAAAACCTTAAATAAAATAAATTAAATATGAGAGTAAGAGCCTGTGTGTGTGTGTGTGTTTGTCTGGAAGTGGGAGCAGGAGCCTGCAAGAGAGAGTCAATCCTAGATTGTGAAAGGTGGGCATGAGACACATGAGTGTAGTCCGTCTGCTGTGGATATAAAACCCTCCAGACATCTAATAAGTCTAACTCTGCATACAGAAAAGATATCCCTTTATGGCTATTCACTTTCTGATCTGAAGAAACTTGGGATCTCATTTTAGCGCTGGGTCAAAGATATTTATTTATTTATTTAACACTTTTTTATACCGACCTTCATAGTAATAACCATATCGGATCTGTTTACATAGAACAAGGATAACTGAAGCAATAAATAAATTGATAGTTTGTCTTGTGTGTGTTTGTGTGGGAATATGAAGCTGTGTGTGAGAGAGCATGTAAAAGTGAGAACTTGTGTGTGTATGTCTGTGAGGGAGAATGGAAGGCAGCATGTGAGAGCCTCTGTGTGTATGTATCTATGGGAGTGGGAACTTGCATGTGTGAGAGAGCATGTGAGAGCCTGTGTGTTTGTGTGGGAATATGAAGCTATGTGTGAGAGAGCATGTAAAAGTGAGAGTCTGTGTGTACGTATCTATGTGAGTGGGAGCTTGCATGTGTGAGACAGCATGTGAGAGAGCCTGTGTGTTTGTGTGGGAATATGAAGGTGTGTGTGAGAGAGCATGTAAAAGTGAGAGTCTGTGTGTGTATGTCTATGGGAGTGGGAGCGTGCATGTGTGAGAGACCATGTGAGAGCCTGTGTGTTTGTGTGAGAGAACATGTAATAGGGTTTCCAACTGCTTGGTTTTGGACCAGACAGCCAGGTTTTCAGCTTTGCCATATAGTGTCCAGTCTGAAGTACTGTCCGGACACTGAAAATCCATTTTTTGAAAGAGGCTTCTCTTTCCACAGCTTCCTGTTCACAGGGAAAGACAGTGCTGAGAGCTGAGCTGTGTTTTTACCATTGTGCCTCCTTTCTTATGTTGTGATTGGATGGGATGGAGAGAGGAGACGGGGCACAGCCCTCAGTTCCCAGCGCGCCACACTTCCCTGCAGCAATGCCCTCTAGGTCCTTCGTCCTTCCTCACTGAGTGCTGGACCAAGACCCAAGAGAGGGGGCTGCAGTGAGCCAGGAAGAGAGGAGGGGAAGGTGGAGAAAGAGGCAGTCAGAGTCACATGGTGAGGAAAGGAGAGAGACAGGGACACAGAGAAAATGGGAGGGAAAGGAAGAGGGACACTTTTTGGAAGCAAGGGAGGAAAGAGAGACAGAGGAGGTATGGAAGGAAGGAAATTCCCAGGAAAGGGGAGAGCCACAATGGGAGCATGAGGGAAGGCGGGAGGAGGAAAGGAGATGAAGGCACTGGGGAGGAGAGGGAGACAGGAGGGAGAGAAAGATGAGCATGGGGAGGGAGGGGACTAAAGACGGGAGGGCAGCACAAAAGAGTGCACAGAGGAGGGGAGGGCATATTGAGAGTCAGGTGGCACAAGGGAGACAGATGAAACGCCAGGAAGGTTTTAAAGAAAGGGAGAGCGAACCACCTGTGTCTGAGAAAGGAGGCTATATGTTTGGGAGTGTGCATGTGTGTACAAGAGAGGAGGCTGTATGTGTGCGTGATAGAGAAGGCTGTGTGTATGAGAGAGGAGGCTGTGTGGGAGTATGCATGTATGTATGAGACAGGAGACTGTATGTGTGTGTGATAGAGAAGGCTGTGTATATGAGAGCGGAGGCTGTGTATTTGGGAGTGTGCCTGTGTGTACGAGAGAGGAGGCTGTATGTGTGTGTGATAGAGAAGGCTGTGTGTATGAGAGAGGAGGCTGTGTGGGAGTGTGCATGTGTGTACGAGAGGAGGCTGTATGTGTATGTGATAGAGAAGGCTGTGTGTGTGAGTGTGTGTGTGTATAACATAGGAGGCTGTGTGTTGATTGGGAAGTATGGAGGTGGGTGTGTATTAGAAAGGCTTTAGTTGTGATAGAGAGCAGAACTGCATGAGAGAGGCTGATGTGTTTATGAGGATAGTTGAAATAACCTTTTATAAAGAAAAGTACATTGAGGGGGTGCTTGAAAGTGTATGAGAGAGGAGGGTGTGTGTGTGTGATAGAGAAGGCTGTGTGTATGAGAGAAGAGGCTGTGTGTTTGGGAATGTGCATGTGTGTACGAGGTTGGCTGTGTGTTTGGGAGTGTGCATGTGTGTACGAGAGAGGAGGCTGTATGTGTGTGTGATAGAGAAGGCTATGTGCATGAGAGAGAGGAGGATGTGTGTTAGGGAGTGTGCATGAGAGAGGAGGCTGTGTGTTTGGGTGTTAGTGTGTGTATAACATAGGAGGCTGTGTGTTGATTGGGAAGTATGGAGGTGAGTGTGTATTCGAAAGGCTTTAGTTGTGATAGAGAGCAGAACTGCATGAGAGAGGCTGATGTGTTTATGAGGATAGTTGAAATAACCTTTTATAAAGAAAAGTACATTGAGGGGAGTGCTTGAAAGTGTATGACAGTAGGGGGGGAATGGGATTGGGAATCTGTGTGCAAAAGAGAGCATGTAAGAGTGAGAGCCTGTGTGAGAGAAAGTGTGTGTGTGTGAGAGAGAGAACACGTGAGAGAGAGTCTGTCTGTGTGTGTGTGTGTGTATGAAGGAGGAAGGAAAGAAGACAGGAGGAGAGAGAAGAAACAATAAGAGACCCTGAAAAAAGAATAAGAAAAAGACAAGGGGAAAAAAGAGAAAGACCAACCGATTTTAAAAAAAAAAAAAAAAAAAAAAAAAATAGCATCAGACAACAAAGGTAAAAAACAATTATTTAGCCGTTCAGTGATTGGAATATGCCATCTCTGGGAATGTGCATTTCTTATATATCTTTGTATTTTGCTGTTTCTTGTATGCCAGTGTTCACGGAGGCTGACGCTGGTTTCTCAGGCTTTCCATTTCAGTTTTGGCTGCATGCTTCTTCCTAATATGTAGTCTCTTATTCTGTATTGCTTTTTGAGTCCTGAGAGTTACTGATGTTATGGTATGGTAAGGTTCTAGGTATTTGTTGTTTTATTTTGCAGAGGTTTGTGTTATTTCACTTAAGTGTTTGGCAGCAACGGAAATTTGTTTTGCTGTCACTTAAGTGACATCGGAATTTGAAGGTTTTTTGGTTTGTTTTGCATGTCTGCACCTGTTGCAAATTTTTTTATGATGATTATTGCTGTTTTATTGTAGCTCTATGCATTTTTGGAAAGAGGACTCATAGAAGAATATATTGATATTTGTTTTATTACATGATTGGATCTGATGTTTCTGTTAAGTTTACTTTTTACATGACGTTGTGCATTTATAAACTGCAATAAATGTAAAATAAATTGATACAGATTAATAAGGCATTTGTAAGGTTGGTAAAGGCTTGAAATAATAGAATTAAAATATTTAAAAATGTCACTCATGATGGCTGTTGCAGACTACTCAGAAATCCATTGTAGGGTGCAGGCTAGTAGGGCCTAGACCTGCATGTCTACTGCCAGCCCGAAAATTCAGTTCTGGCTACGCCTCTGCGTCCACCTTATCCAAGTAAAATTGTGTCTGGTTAGAGAAACTAGAAATGTAATCTTCTGGGTTTGTCCGAGTAACTCAAAGGTTACCTGGAAACCCCCCTTTAAATACAGACATCAATATTTTGCCATTGTAAGAAACCTGCTAGTCAGCAAAATCAACGTTTTAAAAGATCTTTTGATAGGATCAGCAAGTAAATGCGCTTACCGATTTATGTAGCTCTGCTTTTCTTGTTTGTCTTTGCCTTTGCAGTGTGCATAATTTTGGAACCGATTACTAATAAGTGTGAGGCAGTAGATATATATTTATATAGATTTATACCAAATAAAAAGAGAATGTTCTTCATTTAAAGCAAGCGATCGGTGTACATGGGGGGGGAAACGCCGACTTCAGAGTCCAGTTACTGGCTGTGAACATCTTGATTTTGAACTGTCTTTATTCAGGAGTTCCCTAAACTTTTCTTGAAGGGCCGCCCTAATGCGTTTTCAGTTACTGAGAAAGGATTGAGGCAGAGGGGAGTTCATGGCTTGGGGGTAAACGTATGCACCCTCCCCCCGCACTTCCATATCCTTAACTCGTTTATTACAGCAGCTGGGGTACATCGTCCAAAGGGATTCAGAAAGCCTACCGTCTTTAATGTTGTTCCTGGAAAACAAAAGCCTTTGGGATAACTCCTTCTCAGAGGCCGAGGCATAGTTTCAGCTCTGGAAAAGGTGTGAAAGAAGGACTGACACTGACTCTGTGGAATCCTGTGACCACATCACCTTCCTGCCGGGTCCACAGATAATAATCGGATACTTTTTTGTTTTTTTTTTCTTGGGCCAGTCACAACATGTACCAGTGAAAAGGTCTTTCAGCACTCTCAAAAAAAAAAAAAAGATTAAAGGATGGATGAGCTTTTCATCGGGAAGATGACAGGTGGGATGGAATTTGCTTTGCTTTGCTGTTCATAATCACAGAAAGAATAAAAAGGCTCCAGTTTTGCCAGTAGAGTGCTTGATTTTGGTGAAAGGTGATTGATTATAGTTTCTGTGTAGAAGTGAAACTGTTTAAATGGCTTACTGCATTTTTTTTTTAAATTATTTCTGTAGTTGGGGATTTTTTGCGTAACTTTTTCTGTTTCTGCGGTTTGTTTTTGACTCTAATTTTTTAATTGGAGTAAACGAGTAATTCAAAGTTCAGTAAAGAATATCATTTCTGTAATCGCATATTAAACTTATTATTCACCCGTTCCCTGCCCTTGTTTACATACAGGGAAACGCGCCAACAGTATTATTAACTGCACAGGTCAGGTTTAGGGATGCGTACAAAGGCAAGCACAAAATGATTCTGAGGTTTTAACATGGGCATAATAATAAGAACTAGAGATGTACGAAAACGTAGAATCAGTTATAGAAACACATTGTTAATTTCATGACCATTAATACTGAAATTGCGCACGCAAGTTGGAAATCACAGGAACAGAAATAGGTGATTACAAAAATCAGAGTTGCGGAAATAGAAAACAGAACTCACAAAAATAGTTATTTCCTTATGCTGGTTTTTTTTTTTTTTTTTATGTATGTTCCGCTTTAGTTATGCCTTGATAAGAGTGAGAACGGTTACCTGGTTAGCACAGTAACCACCTTGGCAGCTGCATGTGATCTGGGAGAGACAAAGGCGCTTGTGCCTGCTTGTCAGCAAACGTGCATAAGGGGTTTTGCTGGGCTGAGGCAAGGCTTTTTCATAGGTGTGAGCCTGTGCGATAAGGAAAACCCTGTTGCCCTGCTTGAAGGGTGTGTACCTAGGAGAAACAGGAAGCCGCTCTGTACTTAGCTGCTTGTGCTTAGAGCCTAGCAGCACTGACTAGTGCAGGTGTGCAGTCGCACTGCGCCGCACAGTCTCCTCCGTGCTCGACAGAAACTTAAAAAGAAACAAAAAAAGTGTGTGTGTATATCTATATATCTGAAAAAGAGAGTCATGACTGCTCTCCAGCTGAAAGAGTTATCTCATTCAGGCCTCTATAGGAGGAGACGGGACAGCCCAGCTAGTTTGGGATTCAGTGGGTTACATGGAGAGAAGTTAAGGTGAGTCCAACATGCGTTGGTGGCTAAAACCGGTGCCCTTAGCTTGCTGGGCAGTTTGGGAGTTTGCTGTGTTGGCTTATGCCTGCAGTATCAGCTTTCCTGCTTATGGACTTTGTTGTTTCCTCTTTTTTTGTGATGTTTGCGGTCTCCTTTCTTTTTATGCCTTAGTATATTTATTATGGTTGTATGCTATAGAATAAATGTTGTACATCTTTCATTAGCCTTTTTTTTTTTTTAACTCTTGAATCCGCTCTCCAGTTGTCCGTGCCGTCTCCATACTCAGTGGGTCAGTCTGATAACCTTTGTGAGGGGGTTCTGAGAAACAGCTCGGCGGGGGGGGGGGGGGCCTGGTTTGCAGAATTGCTGGGAGTGGCCAGGTTAGGAGGGTGGCTTCCCAAACAGCAAATCTTCTCAGGATGAAACTGCAAATATGAAGTGGGAACCTACTGATTTTTATTGCTAGTACAGGTGCTTGAAGCAGGCAGAGCTGTTTGAGAGTAAACATAAAAAAAAAGATGAGTTTGTGGGGCCGAGCAGACTGCGGGGAGAGGCTGCACCAGTCACAGGATAGCACCGGCCCACGATAGGCAGCAGCCCTCTCCGCGTTCACTGAAATAGTTTATAATATGCTGTTCGAGCATTTGTGATCTATGGATTTTTTTTTGTTTTACCATTATTACATTATAGTTATAAAACCAGGTTTGCCCCTTGAATTTGGGCAACGTTTGGCAGGGAATGTGCTTGGCTGTTGCCTTTGTTTATAGGTTTCTTCTCTGCCGAAGGATGGTCTGGTGCAGCTTGTTGGATCCTGCTTCCTTCCCCTTTGCCCCTCACCACAGGCGCACACACACACTTTGCAAATTCTTGTTGGTGACTGAAAGGACTTAAGACAAAAGAATGCAGTAGAACCACTTCATGTGACCTTACAGTGTCAGTGTCACCAAAGGGGGGAAGGGGGGGGGGGGGGGGGAAGCCTGACTGCCTGAGGGACCATTTAATAGCAAACACACAGGGTTATAGCTTTTCGGTTTTCTGTAGATTGCATTCACTTAAAAAAAAAAAATAATAGGTGACGTAAAACAAAATAGATAATGCACAGTCTAACATTTTAGTGTCTTGAAAAAATTATGGGGAGGGCCTTGCACAGCCCAGGTCTTATAGGACTATTTCCAGTGATCCCCCCCCCCCCCCCCCCCACAGTGCCTGCTTAAGCCCTGCGAGCACTGGTTTTACGTAACTACTGTGCTCTAGACAGAAGAGTGCATTATTAGACCACGTGAAAATGAGTCTTGTGTTAATGCTGAGGGCAGCAAAAAACAAAGGGCACCCTTTAATTGTACTTCCTGTATGATGATGATGATGGGTGTTTATGTACCACAGTTCCTTTCCATCCTAGTGATTCAATTTGCACACGATGGGCACCTCTGACTTCGGCGTCCTACTCTGTTAGGGGCGTTGCAGTGGCCCGCTGTGAACTTATGAGTTTTGGAGCGTTCTGTGACTTGAAACTTAACTGCAGGGATACCTGAAACATTTTTGAGAGATTTTCCTTAGTGACGACATAAAGAAAATATTTGATATGTGCTGCCGGATGCAGGGTGCAAATGCGACTCCTTAGAGGGAGAAGGAGAGGAAGGAGGACATTTTAAAATTAACAAGGCAAATACTGTGAGTTTTGTTGCCTTGAGTTGTTAATCCTTCTCTCTAGTCCCAGGTCCTCTCGTTTCAATGGAACAAAATATTGTTAAAGGGACTCCCCTGCTACATAGAAACGTAGGCCTTACAGGCTGCATCTGCCCTCATTTTCCATCAAGTAACCCAGAATCACAAGAAAATGTAGGATGTTCTAATGGACATGCCACTTCAGTGTACACTTTTGTATTACACCCTAATTAATGCACAAAAACATAGTTTACAATTGCTTTGTAAGACTGTACCGCAGAAGTGAAAAATACATATATATATTTTTTATTTCCCAAGTGTGACCCTTACCTATGCTTCTTATGGTGCAGATACAAATAGGATATGATTTTTTCATTGTTCACCAGGTGGCAGGATGAATTATACTTCTTGAAATAGTTTCAAGAGTATGGCTACTTCTCCCATGAACTCACCCAGATATTTCTGTGGTGAAGAGGCTTGCCTGTAGCACGTACACAGGATGTGGATACTAAAGTAAACTGGCTTACTAATCACTTTATACTCGAGAGCTCCCAGTGCTGAGGGGGTTAAGGAAACAGGGTAGCTTCCTGCTGTTAATGTCTAACAGGAAGAACTTCCCCAAGGGCTTTAACCCAACTCTTGTGTCTTGAATGTATCATTCAAGCCTTTTTGGGGGGAGGACAGATCCCTCAGACTGCACCCAGGGGGGGCACATAGGAAGAGGGATGGACCCTTTCTACACACAGTTGTCCACGGATAGTGCAACCCTTCTCCCTGTGAGGGGGGATAGTCCCAGTATAAGCCCTTTTTCCATGTATGCTCATGGCACTGATAATCATCACAGCCTTATGCATCCAAAAAGTACACTGAGAAGCAATGTGGTGTCCATCTTCTTTACTGAAGTCTGATTAGATGACTGAAGAATATTTACAGCACTCAGTTCCTGTTTCAGATGTAACCCTTTTTGGGGGAATACTACTGACTCCAAAGAGCCATGATATTTCTTTAACTGAGCTAGCTCCTCTGTTCTTTCCTCAACTCTTCTGTCTCCAAGGGATGAATTCTTTTCAGTGGGGGGGAAGGTTAACTTTCTGGGCCCATAGCTCAGATACCGGGACAGACCAGACAAGACTCAAATTATATTTTACTGTGAATTGTAGTAAGACAATCAGGATGTATAAGTAACTTAAGGTTCGATTACATCCAGCTTTAGTGATGGCGTTAGAAGTTCTTCTCCTGTGTGGGGCGTTGAGGTCTTTGTCTCTTCCACTGGGGAGGATGTCCTATTGGTGTGTAGGGTCCCCGGTTTCCACAGTAACTGAGTTCCATGGTGCATGTCCCAATCTTCTGCCTGTCCATGGTCCTGCATCCCAGGATGGAAACTCTAATCGGGGGGTCTCCAGGTGTCCTACTTCCTTCTCTGCTCTCTGATTCTGGGGGGAAAGATCTACCCTGGAAGCTGATCTTAACCTCCAGTCTTGGGCAAGGAAGAGGGTAGAAAAATACTTCCTTCCGAGTAGGTGGTACAAGCTCAAACAAAACAGGAATCTTGCTGTGGTCTCTGCAACCTCTTCTTGGCTGCATGAACAGGCATGGGAAGGGGATCTTTAACTCCCTGAAGGTACAGGTCTGGATATTAAAAAAAAAACAAAAAACAAAGTATTCAAAAGTGGACATAAACTTCTCTGTTCCTTATTCCCTCCAGTCTTTAGTGCAAAGACCTGGCAGGGCTGTGTCTCTCCCTCCCTGTGCTAGAACTGAGAGCCCAACTTGGAGAGCACACAACATCACTTCTTCCCTCATCAAAATCAAAGCTACACTGCCTGAACGACCCCTAGACTCACCCCACCCTCACCAGAGAGAGAATTCTACTACCCAGGCAAGCCTCATGGGGGAAGTGCCTTAGGGATGGTATTTCCCTCAGGGCAGGGACCTAGGCCCATCTAGTGGAGACCAAGGACTCTCTACACAAATAAAGGCAATAGGCTTCCCAAACTTTTAGCCAATGTGACCCCATTTTAGCACTTGAAAATATACAAGACCCCAAGTGATGATCAAAATAAATTAGTGGGGGGAGGCATCCAAATCCAATAAATCTCTGTACTCTCATCCTCCCCACACTCCAGCTGGTCTCCTTTGTCAACTTCCACTCCTAAACTCTTCCCCTCCAGCTGATCCCTCTTACATCTGCCAAATAAAAATACAATTCCAGCTCCTGTCCACCTCCCTAGCGTATACTTTTACCCTCTCCAGTCCTTTTTGCACCCCTCAGCTGATCCTCTCTCACGCCAAACACCTACACCTAACCACCTAATTCTCTGTCCTCCTCTCCCTCTAACCCATCCCCATTCTCCTCTCTCTCTCATCCCCTATCCCCTCTCACCTCCAAGCCTTACCTCCTCCCCTGCAACCCTTCTCTCATGTCCTCCCAGCTCTTCTCTTTCATCCCCAAATTAATCTTCCGTCATTTCCTCTGTTTCACTCTCCACAGGCGATCCTCCGTCCTTCCCCCCCCCCCTCCATATACATTATCTCCATCTGATCCTTCCTCTGAAACCTTCTGCCACCTCATCCAACCCTCAAACCCCTTCTGTATCTGATCCCTTCCTTCAAAATTCCCCCTGGCCAGGGTCAGCAGCAACATTTTCTCCTGGACCCTGGGCCAATGAGATCCATAACAAGTGGTGGAAAAGAGGGACAGGCAGATGACATGAACAACATTTTCTCTTGGCTTCGTTCACTGGTGGGTGAGGTCAGAGAGGAAGTGGCAATCTCCAGCAGCTTGTGAACACTCAGCCTTCCCTTCCCCTCATAGCTGGTCCTGAGCCATCAGTGATCTGCAGGTGGTAGTGGCGTTAGTAGTGAAAGTCGGTGCAGGGCCTGGGTGCCCAGTGCAAGCTCGCAGGCCCTGCAGCGGCTCCGATCCCACCTCCTGCGTGGCTTCCTGTTGACCACAGAAATTCATGCGAGTCCAGGACCCCTGAGTGCGTGGCCCAAGCTGACTTCCATTATTAATGCTGCTGGTGCCTGAAAAGCACTGCGGTTTGATGCACTTGGGACCCCACTGAAGGTTTTGTGACCCCTCAGTTTGGAAAACCCTGCAATAAAGAAAAGAGTAGAAAGATGAATAAACCGGTGACCTCCCGCTTCTAGGAAAGTCTTTAAATTCCTCTGGAAGAATACGTCATACACTTGATCTCTTTCCAGCTTCTCAGATTGAAGATAGTTCAGCCCCCCCTTTGAATTTCCAATGTTTATCACAGCTCTCTGCCCACTGTAGAGTGGTTAGAATAAAATGCCGATTATTTATCAGAACTTAAGTCCCAATTCTCATACCTTTCTTGAAGTTTTCTTAAATACTTTTAACTCTCCTTATGAAATACCAGGTTGGCACTCTCAAGTGGGTCCTTGATTACCCTCAACTCCTTCCCTTTAGTAAGAGACAGGACGCCTCTTCTCAGATGAAAACACTTTTCAGCTTGGAGAAGAGACGACTGAGGGGGGATATGATAGAGGTGTTTAAAATCATGAGAGGTCTAGAACGGGTAGATGTGAATCGGTTATTTACTCTTTCGGATAGTAGAAGGACTAGGGGGCACTCCATGAAGTTAGCATGGGGCACATTTAAAACTAATCGGATAAAGTTCTTTTTTACTCAACGCACAATTAAACTCTGGAATTTGTTGCCAGAGGATGTGGTTAGTGCAGTTAGTATAGCTGTGTTTAAAAAAGGATTGGATAAGTTCTTGGAGGAGAAGTCCATTACCTGCTATTAAGTTGACTTAGAAAATAGCCACTGCCATTAGCAGTGGTAACATGGAATAGACTTAGTTTTTGGGTACTTGCCAGGTTCTTATGGCCTGGATTGGCCACTGTTGGAAACAGGATGCTGGGCTTGATGGACCCTTGGTCTGACCCAGTATGGCATGTTCTTATAGTTGGTGTCCTGCAAGGCCATAAGGAGCCTTCAGTGGTGTACCATGTGGGCAGAGGAGGCACAGCAGGAGCGTGAGTTCTGGGAATGTGTGTAGAAGTGGGGCACAGGTGAGCAGAGGTATTAGATGCGTGTTACAGGTGAGTTGGGGGTGTACATTAGAAAGTGTGGCTGTTTGGGGTGTAGAAGTGGTGGGGGTGTGGGTATAGGAGTGTATCTGGCTTGTGGGTTTGCATGGGGGATGTGAGTGCTTGTAGGGTGTGGATATGTGGGTGTTGGGGTAGTGAAGGGTGTATGTGTGTATCGGGGATGCGGTTCTGTGTGTGGAGGTGGATGGGAAGCGGGGCTTAGATATATGTGCGGATGTAAGAGAACCTGGGCAGGGGAGTGTGATGTGTATGGGTAGCAGAAGAATAGGAGTTTTGCATGTATGGGGTATATAGCTGTGTGTGTGTGTGACTTTGGAAGTATAGGGGAGGTGGCTTTCAAAGTACTGCCAGTTACTTCAGTTATTTTCCCTAAGTCTATATTACATAATAACATAGTAATGATAGCAGATAAAGACCAAATGGTGCATCTAGTCTGCCCAGCATTTTGCTTATGTATCAACTACCACTTGGTGCAGATTACCCCCATGCCTTCTGTTAAGGGACATAACTTCCTCTCCGTGCAGGTTAACCCCATGCCTTCTGTTAAGGGACATATCTTCCTCTCCGTGCAGGTTACCCCCATGCCTTCTGTTAAGGGACATAACTTCCTCTCCGTGCAGGTTCCCCCATGCCTTCTGTTAAGGGACATAACTTCCTCTCCGTGCAGGTTCCCCCATGCCTTCTGTTAAGGGATATAACTTCCTCTCCATGCAGGTTATCCCCGTGCCTTCTGTTAAGGGATATAATATAATTAACCTTATATTTAACTACAGTTAATACTTGGCTTTCGCACAATCGGCTAAAATCAAACCCTGCTAAAACAGAGTTAATATATTTAACCTCTATTTTCAGTTCTACTATAGGTCCTCCCTCTAGCCTTCTCTTCAATGGTATTTCTATCCCCATCAGTAACCATGCCACCAGTTTAGGGGTAACAATAAATTCAGATTTATCAATGGCTTAGCATATCTCGGCCATTACAAAAAAAATCATTCTATAAGTTGCATCTCTTAAAAAGACTACATCCTTTGCTGTATTTCCGAGACTTTCGCACGGTTCTGCAATCTCTAGTGTTTTTGGGCCTAGACTAGTGCAATGCGCTTTACATGGGCCTACCTGTCTCTTCAATTCACCCTTTACAATTAGTTCAAAATTCAGCTGCCCGTATTCTTTCAGGAATCTCTCACAGAAATCATATTACCCCAGTTCGATAACTCATTCGACACCTCATTCGATAACACCTACATTCTTAAAGGAGTCAAATTCGACAAATTCGAATTAACATCGACCAAAGAGATCGAATCCATTCTAAAAAGGCAGAAACCATCCAGCCACCCATCGGACAACATACCTTCCAAGCTACTGCTACTTATCCCAAACATAATCTCTGGTCCCTTAACAAAAATCATAAACTGCTGCTTAACTCAAGGTCTCTACCCAGATAGTCTAAAAAACGCGTCCCTGAAACCACTCCTCAAGAAACATAACCTAGACCCTGGTATTCTGGCTAATTTCCGCCCTATCTCGAATCTACCATTTTTAGCCAAACTCGCAGAGAAATTGGTCAACACCCAGCTCTCGGATTATTTAGAAGATCACAACTTACTTTTCCCTTCCCAATACGGTTTCCACAAATCTCGCAGCACAGAAACCCTACTCATATCTCTAACTGACCATATTATTATGGGGCTAGATAAAGGACACTCCTTTCTCCTAATCCTTTTAGACATCTCGGCGGCTTTCGACACCGTCAACCATCCCATCCTCTTGAATCGCCTTTCAGACATAGGCATATCGGGAACAGTCCACAATTGGTTCAAATCGTTCCTCAGTAATAGAAGTTTTAAAGTCAAAATCAACAATAAAGAATCTCCATCTACAAATTCCTCTCTAGGCGTACCACAAGGTTCTTCCCTATCACCTACCCTTTTCAATATTTACCTCCTTCCCCTTTGCCAATTGTTAACTAGTCTTAACCTCATTCACTACATCTATGCAGACGATGTTCAGATTCTGATTCCCATAACAGAATCTATTAACAAATCCCTCGCACTCTGGAACAACAGCTTACAAGCCATCACTAATCTCCTCAACAGTCTAAATCTGGTCCTCAATGCCTCTAAGACTGAACTCCTCTTCATTTCCTCCAACCAAGAAAACCTCCCGTCTCAGATCCATCACAAACACCTTCTCACCCACACGCATGTGAGAGACCTTGGAGTACTTATAGACAACCGTCTTAACCTAAAGAACATGATCAAAACCACAACTAAAGAGTGCTTCTACAGACTTCAGGTGTTAAAAAGACTCAAACCTCTCCTATATTTTCATGACTTTAGGACTGTTCTCCAATCCCTAATATTTGCCAAAATTGACTACTGCAGCGCTCTCCTCATCGGCCTACCCAGCGCAACAACCAAGCCCTTACAGATGATACAGAATGCCGCAGTGAGAATTTTGACAAGCACCAACCAGAGAGACCATATTGCGCCCATCCTCCACAATCTACACTGGTTACCAGTCAGTCACAGGGCTCTACACAAATCTCTAACTCTAATTCACAAATCAATTTATTACCGCCTCCATCTCGACCTTGAATTCCCACTCAAACTCCACACTTCCAACAGACCAATGAGAGAAACCTACAAAGGAGCACTACAAGCCCCGCCAGCTAAAGCCACACGACTCATCTCTACCAGGGACCGAGCTTTTTCTACAGCAGGTCCAGCCATTTGGAACAACCTCCCTGCAGATCTCAGAATGGAACCGTGCCTACCAACATTTAAAAAAAAACTCAAAACTTGGCTCTTCTTACAAGCCTTCCCTGATCCTTCAAACTTTCATTAGATAACTACTCAGATTATGAATATGAATATGAATTTCGAACTTCGCCACTCCAATTCTCACCTCATTCACTAGTTTGCTACCCTAATAAGCTAACTAGCTCTAGACCAGGCTCGCACATTTCACAATGTATATAATTTAATACACTCTTAAGGCTTCTCTCTTTCCAGCTGAACCAGCTTCCAAGTTCAAGGTCCTTGTTATTATATAACTTTTGCTTCTCTGCTTTTGTCTCCGCTAATTATAAAAAAGTTGTTCCTTATGTTACGTTATGTTATACTGTTCTACCCCTGTTCGATGTAAACCGACCTGATGTGGTATTCAACCTTGAAGGTCGGTATAGAAAAAAATGTTAAATAAATAAAATAAATTTTATTTTCCCTCCATTGGCTTCCCATCAAATTCAGATTTCAATTCAAGATCTTGACGATTATTCATGCTCTTATTCACAATGCTTCTTCAACATGGCTTTGTTCATCACTCCGTATCTATAAACCTGTTAGTTAAGATCTTTATCAAAAAACCTCTTAGATATACCTTCTATTAGATTTGCTAGATTAGACATAACTCGCAAAAGAGCTTTTTCCGTGGCAAGCCCTATTCTGTGGAACTCATTATCAGACTCCCTGCGTCCCATACCATCTACACAACAATTTAAGAACTCGTTAAAAACCCACCTATTTCAGAAAGCTTTTAACTCCCTCTCCAGTACTCGATCATAAATATCCCCTGCTTTCCAGTTTTTAATCCAATTTTATTTATTCCTACTCCCCTTTACCCTGCTACCTCTTCATTTTCAAGGCACTGTGTATCGTATGACTCCTGTCTCTGAGTTTTTGTTTTATTATGTATTCAATCATGCTTATTTGTTGTTTCTATTGTTTTACACAGGTTATGTATGTTTTTAAAACTTTGTTAACTGTTTTGATTAATTTCCAATTGTAAAAGCGGTATACAAACACTTTTAAATAAATAAATAAATAAATAAATAAATACATACATACAACTTCCTCTCCATGCAGGTTACCCCCATGCCTTCTGTTAAGGATTATTGACCTTGCCTTGAGATATTCACATTTCTTCTTGAATGCCAAATTTGATGAAGTTCCAGCTCATTTTTGGAGAATCATTGTGCAGACAGAAAGACAATCCCATTTTATATAATTTTTTTCCAACATTCCTTTTGTTGGAAAGCCCAAAAAGAAGCAGGATCAAAGAAATCAGCCAGAAGCATTCACTGTTTCAAAAAGAAAATATTCAAATATAATATTCCACTGATTAAAAAAAAAAAAAAACCAAACAGTTAATTCCATCGCATCAAAAACCCTTAAAAAAAATAAAATTCCACGTGAGGTATGTACTGCCCGTTGTGCAAGGCTGTGCATGTAGACCCACTCAGTCACCCTACATACTTTGGGAGAGTGAGAGGGCAAGAAGAGAAATGAACGGCAGCTTTGGGTCTAGACAGATGTCAGCATCCCTGATTTATTGTGGTGCAATGTATAGTGGCCAGCTCTGGTTTTCAGCATATTTGCAATTCTTATGAATACATTGGCAGGCTTCTTTTCCATTTAAAGTGAGAATAGTTGCTACACTAATATATTTTGGTTATTCTGAAAGACCTGTTTTTGGCCTGTCCACTGTCTGTGCCTCAGAAGGAATAAAAGCTATCTAAGTTTTGGGGGTAGGAGAGGGGTGGTGCTACTTGGTTTTCCTTTTTACTAAGAAATATGACAACTAGCTTTAGCTGCTCTGTCTCCAAAAGAAACATCTTAGAACAGCAGGAAATTCCTGTTTCTCTCTGTAAGTTCAGGTCTTCACAGCTTGGTTTGCCTCTCTTTATTTTTGTTAAGATTGATGCTTTTAAAATTACAAATCCAAATGTATCATGTAGGGTAACCAACTGTAAGTTGATTAGTAAACTGAAGAGCAAAGACAAAATGGGTTACTAATAGTAGTAGTAGTAATATTTTTGCATGCATGGAATTGCATAAAATCCTGATCGGTAGAGACTAAAAGCCTTAACCGCTGTTGGCTGTACAGTGGTCCTTGTGAAATGAGTTAGAAATTTTCGTTCTCTTGATAATGTACAGGCGCCAATATGTCACTCAAACCACCATCACAAATACCAGGCTGTAATCTAGTGCAGTAGTTGCCAATTCTGTCCTAAGCAGTCTGTTTTTCAGGATATCTGTAATGAATGTGCCTTTGAAAGATTGGCAAACAC
Organism: Rhinatrema bivittatum; assembly: GCF_901001135.1. NCBI lineage: Eukaryota > Metazoa > Chordata > Amphibia > Gymnophiona > Rhinatrematidae > Rhinatrema > Rhinatrema bivittatum. The sequence continues at coordinate 350,551,008 of NC_042619.1, forward strand.
TGGACCTTTGTTGTATGCCAGACATTATAAACTATTCTTTATATTGTCATTGTAATTGTTGAAATGTGAACCGAAGTGATTAGTAACTTTGTTACCTGAACTGCGGTATATAAAACTGTTAAATAAATAATATATCTCCTGTTTATTCATTGTGGCTATCCTGAAAGCCAGACTGGACTGGGAAACATTGTTCTACTGGCCAACCTTGACAGTCAAGACAACTGTATTCGCCATGTCATGTACTGAATTTTTATGGTTCTCTGTACATAGCCAATGGTAATATTGATCTTTGTAGCAATGAAAAACGTGTTCATTTGTTATGTTTAAGCTCCTGCAATATCTCCTGGGAATGGCACAGATTGCCTCATATAGTCTGATTTTGATCAGTCCATATTTGCTAAGTAGTCTTAAATGACAACATATTGATGGTATGATGATGAAGCAATCATATTCCTTCTTCCAGAAGATCGGCTGAGCTGTGTAAAGCTTTCACAGTATGACATAGTAAAATGCATAATTAATACAGGATTAGTATTACTACTTATCTCTATTTTTGAAACACACAATACACAGGAATGCAGTTTTGTCAAAAGCATGGTGCATAATCAATATATTTGCCTGTATGAGTATTACCTGAAGAGCTTTTTCAATGTATAAATTTCTGCTACTCCGATAAAATGTCAGCAAATAAAAGATTTGAATCTGTTCCATAGGAAATGACTTTATTTTTTCAGTTTTATTCATTGGGATATATATCCATTAAGTAGTTTCAGTTTTAAAAAAAAAAGATCAGTTTTTATATTTTGTTTATACTAAAATCCAACCTATTTTCTGGGCTGTCTAGCTCAGATGTCGGATCCTTCCAATCATTTCTTTGCCATCTTAAAGTAGAAAAGTTCAGGAGAGGATTAATGTTGGCAAACTCCCCAGTGAACCATTCTGACACTGACTTTAATGTTTCCATTTATCAAATAAACTTGTCTCATTTGTCAGATTTTGTAAGATCTGCACAGTAAGTTTTTGAGGTTGTGGCTGCCACAGGATTACGGTGCCTTCGGGCAATTGCAGCTACTGCATCACACAAGTTTGCTTGTACAATTTGTAAGCACACCCACTCTTTTCCTGTCTGTGATGCTCCTTGTGTGAGTTATTAATCTCTGCCAAATGCATACTCTGTAAACTTTGTGACTCCAGGTTACTGACGTGGCGCTCTTGCTGTCCTGGAAATGACTGATCCCATAAGCATGTGGTTATGAATTTCAGTTGGGTCTACTGCATGGTTTCTCTTATATTTTACTCCATACTGCAGGCATTTGGATATGTGTTTAGGGGGGAAATTTTCATTTCTGAGAGAAGTAATGGTGTCCGTTTGTTGTGCGGCTGATTCACACAGGGTCATTCATCAAAACGCGTTGGGGCGTTATTTTTCGCATCTCGCGATGCCTATGCAGATTTTCAAAGTTCAGACAGAGGGGAGGAGTTTGAGCAGGGTTTATGAAAATGAGGGGCGTTTAATGTTGCATGCGATAGGGTAACGTATGCTTTCGCACATTTTAACGCTGAAAATAATTACACCTTTTTTCCTGGTGTTAAGCTGTGTGATATGCCCAAAAGAGGAGAGAGAGAGAGTGCGCCTCTGGGTTGGCACACATATTAGTCAACTATTTATACCACTGTAGGAGAGTCAACTACTAACGCGAGACGAGGTTTTGGAGTTTGGATATGCATGCACAGTCAGACATATGAACAGCACGGCATACGTCAATGAAGGCTGGATGGGATTGGTAATGAGGACAGGAACACAAAGATGAGATTTCGACAGTGTACTCTCGCCCTTGCTTGATAGCAGCTAAGGCAGAGGCATTGCTCCCTTCACAAGAATTTAATCTTTATCCAAAGGTTCTCGCCCTGGCACGTGTGGCTAACCAAACAACCATTTGACAAAGACACGGATGTATTTGGGGGAAATATGTAGCTGTTTGAGTCCTAGAGATGGCGTTAATTTCAGTGAACGGCATGACAAACTCTACTGACGTTGGGCGCAGCTTTGGCATGCATAACCTCATATACTCAGAAAGACACAGAGGACTTTTTCAAGAGAACAAAAAAAAGGATAGTTGCGGTGTTCAGTCCAAAACAGTGACATTTTACAACATTTCGTCTTCATAAATAGTTTGTTTGTTTGTTTATTTATTTATTTATTTATTTATTTATTTAAATAAATAGTTTGATTTTTGTGTGTGGTAAGTTTTGTATTTGTATATCATTTAAATGTTGCTTAAAAAGAAATGTGAAAGGTTTTCAATTTTAAAAAATACTTGCATCTTGAGAGAGATTATTTATTTAAAATTTTATATATATTCATATATATATATATATATATATATATATATACCCTATACCCTGTGTTAAAAGTTCTACCTCACCCCCATATATCCTTCCTCCCCTGACCACTGTAGTCAATGTATGTGTCTTTCGCTAAAATGTATGATATATGAACACATCAAGTGAATGTAATTAGCTACCTATGATATTTATGACATGATGTGAAGCGTTGTGATCTTCACTTGGAGCAACAGTAAATAAAATGGCTAAATAAAAAAATAAAATAACCAGTAAAAATGTGTAACAAGTTTAACACACAATAAAAATCAAACAAAAAAGTCCACTCACAAACAATACTAAAATTACATTTACGCCCCGCACCAGTCCTATTACCGCAGACAACTATTAAATATCGCCTGCCAACTGCCACTCCCCACCAAAAAAAAAAACCAAACAAAATCCAAAAGTCAGTGCTCACAACCTGTCAACGACAACACAACCAGCCCCCGTCTCTGAAGACTGAAACTGAAATTTCATATAACTCAGCTCATTTCTGACTGCCCCAGGCAGAGCATTCCAAGCCTACGGAGCTGCTGACGTAAAGGCACGTTCAGAGAGAGTTCCAGTCGTGCGTCCTGAGATGCTCCAAGCACGCCATACTAAAAGATATTGTGGGCCATTCAAAGAAACACAAGACAAAAGTCATTGCTAATAACTTAAAAGCTTGCCTGCTGAGCAACAAGAAGCCAGTGCAGCAAAGCTAGCATGGGATGAAACAAACTTTCCCCAGAATCTCGAAAGATTTGCTGCAGGAAACTGTAGGCTATGATAATAGTAATCTCGGTTCATGTGGGCCCAAGTCTTACTTTTTGTTAGGAATATCTTATATATACCCCCTTTAAAGGGGCTTTAATACCCTGAAAAATTAAGCCAGCCAGCTTTTCATTTGTCCGTAATATTGAGCTTGCACTCACCCAGGGCAAGTCCATTTTTTGGGGGGTTGGCGAGCTTGGGAGTTGGGGGAGGTAGCAGAAGCATCCCTTACCCTGATCACGCCCCGGGTGCAGGAGCCTGGAGTGGGGGGACGGGACGCAGAAGTGTATTCGGCCCCGGAGGTATGAAAGGTAGGTGGTGCCTTTGCTCCTAATGGGGTTCCCAGACGGGGAGAAGAGGAAACAACCCTGGAACCCACAAGAAAGAGTGAGAGAGGGGCTGAGGTGGAAGGGAGGAAAAGAGGAGAGCGAAAGGCCTGCATCGAGGAAGGTGATGAGTGAGAGGGCTGCAGAAGGGGGGAGGGGAAGAGAAGATAGAGAGGAAAAGAGTGAGGAAGGAGGAAGGTGGTGAGTGAGAGGGCTGCAGAAGGGGAGGGGAAGAGACAATAGAAAGAGTGAGGAAGGAGGAAGGTGGTGAGTGAGAGGGCTGCAGAAGGGGAGGGGAAGAGAAGATAGAGAGGAAAGAGTGAGGGATGAGGAAGGGCTGTGGGGGGGGGGAGGGAGACTGGAAGATGAGAGAGAGAACGGTTTCTGGATGGGATGTGGGGTACAGAGGGGTGTGGGGTGATGGAGGAGAAAGATAGGGCTGCAGTGGGTTAGGGAGGTAATGAGCTTCCCAGGAGAGTCGTGCATGCATCATGACCCCCCCCCCCCCCAAAAAAAAAATAAATTATTGGGGAGGGGGAAGCAGAGGGCAGGATTATATGATGCGTATTTTTGTCTCTGAAGCGTAAGTGCTGGAGGAGGAATATCTGTATTAGGGACCTGCACTCCTCTGAAAGACGTGAATGGAAACCTTAATGAAAGATGACTGTTGGAAAAATGTGTATCATGGTCTCTTCCTCCCAGTGCTTAATTACATTGGGTTTTTTATTTTGTTTGTAACATGCTTTCTGGCCGAAGCCCTTCTAACATGAGGCGCAACACGTGGTAGATTTCACAAAATCAGAGAACACGAGCAGCAAGAGACCTAGTCCGCAAAACCATGTTTGAATTATGGAAATCTTCTGTCTTGTGCATTGCTGAACGTTTGACGTTTGTGGTTTAATGTCAACAGTGTCGGCCCCATAGACTTTTACCAGCTCTGGGGCCGATGCAATACAGCGCACTCAGCCAAGCGCACTGTTTAACCCGTGGATGGACGCAGGTTTTGGGGATCAGCGTGTCCAAAAAGCACGTCCCTATAGCCGGTGAAGCTAATAGCGCTTATCATGTGCATGTTGATGAGGTTATTAGCTATTCTCCCCCCGATTCAAAAAAACAAAAAAAAAAGTGCACATTTTTACCCTCAGAAATTAACGCCTGCCCAGAACAGGTGTTAATTTCTGAGCAGCCCAAAAAGTGTACAGAAAAGCAGAAAATACTGCTTTTCTGTACATCCTCTGACTTAATATTGTGGCGATATTAATTCGGAAGCACCAAAAGGACTAGAATTTTTTTTTTTTTTTTTTAAAGCGTGCCGGCGGTCAGGTTAGGGAAAAGGGAGGCTCAATTAGTGAACGTCCCCACTCCTAACCCATGGCTGTGCACAGCTTAGGAAAACAGGCGCTCGTAAAAACTGAGCCCTCCGTTTTCCTAACCCGCTGACAGCCGCCTCTCCTGGGCGCCCGCTGCCGAGGAGGCGCTAGGGAAATGCACGTTTGTCCATGGCGCCTCCTTTTTGGCTCCACCCCCTCATTTAAATATTCGATCGGGCGCCCAGGAGAGGTGGCGGGGTGCGCGTTAGAAAAGCGGGCGCTCGTCACTGCATCGGCCCCTGTTTTCGTATTTCACTCGGAGGTTTGGGTGAGGCTTGAATGCTTTTGGGTTGCCTTTCAACTTATAATTAGTTGAAAAATCATAATTTCTCAAGGTGATAAATAGACCTGGGAGAATCTTTTTCATTGTTAACTTTTGTATCTCCATTGCATCTCTCCTCCTTCCACTTTTTCTCCTCCTCGCTATTTTCAGTCCGCTTTGCCTCAATCTAATTACAGTACTTGCTTTCGGTATTGTAGCACTCGGGGAATAAGTTCCTGTGGCACTCCCGTAGGCTGAAATAAACCAGAAAATTAAGATGAATTTCATTTTAAAAAATAACTGTAATATCAACCTCAGAATTAATGCAATGATGATGATAATAATACAAAAAAAAAATATGGGTATAACAATAAAAGAAACCTACTGATTATCCACAGTATAACAGGAAACCAGAAAAAATATATTGCAATGCGCTCCCAAGAGAAATTTGAATAAAGAAACAGACAAATTGATTTTATAAGGAATTTAGCTAGTTGTTTCAAGACAATAAAAGGTGAAGTAGTACAATTAATTGGCACCAAGGTGTAGAGCAGAATTCATTGATATATGAATCAGAGAGGATCTGCAATGTAAATGCTTTTTGCGATGGAGCCCTGGAAGTGGACTGAGACCACTGAATCAGTTCGCGTAGGCCACACCTTTTTAAGTCCCTTTGAACCTTAACTCTAACAAGGACAAGAGGAGAAAATACCATTCTGGTCCCGTTTTACGTAAGTCTGGGTGACGTGCATCGTGCTACAGCCTGAGCACTGGGATTTTTATCGTTCGTTTTCTAACCTTTCCCTGTTCTCTGCAAATCCCGCCATTCTCATTCCTACTCCTCAATAGCCCGGCCAGGATGGAGGGAAAGGAGACTGTAAAATGCTGACAGAGATCAGACTGGCTAGTAAAATGGGGCAACACAGTAATAATGGGAGAGACTTCAATGACCCAAGTATTGATTGGGTAAATGTCCACATCAGGACATGGAAGGGGGTAAAGTTCTCAGATGCCATCAATGACCGGGACCAACCAGAGGGGAAAAAAAACCACCTTATATCTGCTTCCAAGTGGAATGCAGGAAATAAAGGTGGTGGACCATAATGTAATTAAATACAAAATAATCACCGGAGGGCAAATACTAAGGAAAACTACCACAGTCGCATTTAACAATAAAAAAAAAGGAAACTGATGACATAATATGTGTTAGAAAAAAAATGAAAAGGTTAAAACCTTGCAGGAGAAATGGATATTTGTTTAAAATGAGCATCTTTGAGCCTCAGACAAAATGTATTCCATGCATTGGAAAGTTAGAAGGGAAAACAAAGGACGGCCAGCATGGTTTAATAGTGAGGTACGGTCAAAGAATGAAAATGGGAAAAACATCAGCACGGGCATGTTAGCTGTAATTATAAACGGGCTGAGAGAGAATTTGAAAAGAAGCTTGCCATAGAGGTAAAACAAGTAATAATAAAAAAAAACTTTTTCAAGAGCATTTGAAATAAACAGTTGTGAGGCCTGCTAGATGACCAAGTCCTAAACGGGAGGTGCTCAGGGAGGACAAAGAACTTAGCAGAAAAAAAACCCAAGGGAATTCTTTATCTTTACCGAGGGCAGAGTGTGCGGGTCACACCCTACCAGAGACATTTTTTGATGGTGAGTGACTAAACAAAATCACTATGAAAATGGAGGATGTAATTAGTCATATCGACAAACAGAAGAAGAATAAATCCACCGGATGGTATTCACCCCGGAGTTCTGAAGGAACTCGAGCAAGAAACTGCAGACCTGTTTCTGGTGACCTGCAGCCTGTCATTTACAACAGCCACGGTACATGAAGGCTGGAGGGGTAGCCAGTGGGACACCGAGTTTTAAAAAGAGCTTGAACCTGACATCGGTGCTGGGTGTTCTTCAAAATTACAGACCACATAAATGGACTTGGTTTAATGAGAGAGAGTCAGTACAGCTTTTGCAAAGGGAAGTATTGCCTCACCAATTTACTACACTTTTTATTTTAAGGTATAAGTAAGAGCCAGTTGTATTTGTATTGTATTTGGATTTTCAGAAGGCATTTGACAAAGGCCCTCGTGTGAGACTCCGCCGGAAATTGGAAGATCATGGAATAGAAGGCAGTGTGCTGTTATGGATTGGTAATCGGATAAAAGACAGGGAACAGAGGATAGGACTAAATGGTTAGATTTTCAAATGGAGAACGGTCATTCGTGCAGTGTCCCAGGGGGTCCGTGCCGGGACCTATGCTATTTATCTTATTCATAAGTGATCTGGAGAAGAGAACAGCAAGTGAGAGAACCACATTTGCAAATGACACAAAATTGTTTTGAGTTGTTAAAACAGTGGTAGATTGTGAGGAATTATAGAAGCAGCCTAAGATCCTTCCCCAACACTTATCTACCTGCATTCCACATCAGCCAAGCTATTGTGCTGCCTACATTCTTTCCAAGACCGCGTACGGAGAAAGGAGAATGGTCTTATCCACTCCTTGGATTGCAAGAGAGCTCTAGCGTGTTCCCTGAAGAAGGGATCCTGTGATCCCAATAGATTGGAAATGGTAGTTGCCAAATGAACTCTGTTTAATTGGCTTATCGCAAACTGTTATGCACCGACTGGTTTACAGAATACAGACTGTCAGAGCTCATCAAGTGAGAGCCATTGCGACTCCAGTGGCTCAGCCAGGGTTACTTTTATTAAAGACATATGTCCCATTACTGTCTAGATAGTAATTTGGGGCAAGCAGTTCTGCGCAACCTGTTCACCCAGTAGGCCACACTCTACGGGTGGCATCTGGGTCGTCTGGTCAGAACTTGACCCGCAATACAATCCTCAGCCTGGGGCTCCCCATGCGTTATGGCTGATTCGTGTCTATCTGTTGACTGAGAAACCCAGTTTGCTTACTTGTAAACGGGATTCTTCATAGACGACAGGAAGAATCGGTCATAATACCCGCCCGCCTCCCTGGAAAGCCGCTTAAGCTCTGGAAGTACCTCATGAGGCAACGTGTGCCTACAGGAACTCCCATGCGTGCTCGGTGAGACTTCCACTGAGCTCTGAGAGCTCGGTCTGTGTTCTTGCCATCGGATGATGTCACTTGTCTACGGAGAACCCTGCTTGCTTTAACTAGTACCAAACATTTTTCTTTTTCTAATGAAACCAAAATCTCCAAGAATAACTAAATTCATCAACGTACAAGTCAGCAATTCATTAGAAAAACAACAAACCTACAAGGAGATGGACTATGCCTATTTTGGAAGCATTAATTCTTATTGCTGTTTTAAATGTAACAGGCTCTTCTGTTTTTTCTGATTGGCTTTAAGGCTGTTTACGTTCACAGACTTCACTGTAGAGCTGGCAGGCTGCTCAGTAAGGCTGCTTCTGCCCTCTTTCCTCTCCCGGTCTAGCTGAAGGTCATCATGGCATTGTGTGGTATCTCCAGTACAGTCACAGCTATAATAAGAATGTGGTTCAGAGCCAGAGAGTCTGGTGCTGACAGTCACTGCATCCTTAAAAGGAACTTCATAGAAATAGTAGATGACCTCTGCGGCAGGCTGTGTCCTGAGTTTGGTCAAGAGATTAATTATAGCCTTCTGTGCAGGTCACGGTATCGAACACCTTGGACACTTAGTGCTCGTAACTGACATTTATAGACACCGAAGCCCTGATGTAAACCATTCGTGTTTTTATTATTATTTAGTTCAGTGCTATGGGAAATCTACTTTTATTTTTATATTTAATTTTGTGTGCTTAAAGAGTATCGCTTAATACTTAAGCTGTTTCCTTTTAGTTCCCCTGCACCCAGTCACACTCTTTTTTTTTCTATTTATTTATAGGAATTTTAATTTATGAGATATCAAACAGATAACATAAAGAAAAATTAGAATAGGAACAGCGTTAAACCAAGAAAAGAATATCGATAAAGTATTCTTTTCTAACTCCGGTCCACTCAGGTTGCCGAGGAGAAACTAAAATTACAGGAATGAAGTAGCGGAGGCGCCGCTGAAGACACCCTCATGAAATCGTGAGAGAGAGAGAGAGGCTGATATAAAACTCCAAGCAGGGGAAGCTGATTCACGACAGGAAGAAGCCTGCTTCTCATGCGTTCAACTAGTCAGATGAGCAGGATGGTGTAAAAAAAACAAAAAAACAAAACATATTTAGTACCAGCCAGCAGGGGACATTTAATGAGAAGAGACCACGTAAATGCAATTCTCCTGGTCTTAAAGGAAGAAGGCGCTTCTTCCTGAGCTGGGTAGATTTGCCCCATCCGGAAACGTGGCAGCTTTAAGATTATAGAGTAATGCATCTTCTCCTGCGAAAATACTGCCTCAACAAATAGTCTCTCTCTGAGTCCAGCAATAACTTACTGTTAACAGAAGAAGCAATATCTTTGACTCCAGATTTCTCCAATAAAGCAGTCGAATTATTTCAGTCTAATGACAATTGTTCAGATGTAACATTTCCATCAAGCTTTTTCTAAGGCGTCATGTAATAAACTCTTGAAACCGGTGGCAATAATTTCTCAGGAACACGAGAGATTTTTTTTTTTTTAAACATGGCCATCGATGACATCATTTTCCATTCAGGACGATTTGTAAGTCTCAAATTTCTCTGCCTCGCAACATTTTCAAGTGCTCCCAATTTATTTTGTAGAAATGTCTGACCTTCAGCTGGTGTGAATCAAATACTTTTTTTCCTTGCAAACAATCCATTTTCTGCTTAATTAAGGAAATTGCCTTCTGACTTAGAAACATCAGCAGACAAAAGACTGAAATTTTGGAAAGAAAATGGTGCCACCTGCTTAGATAGCACAGCCATGGTACACGCCATATCCCCTCCATTGTGACCACTTCGGCACGCAATTACAAAGGGATGATAGAGGTTTGTAAAGCGTTTTGCTCACCACAACTGAATTCTGATCTTCCGCTCTAGAAATCAGCCACGTGGGGGAAAAAAAAAATACAGGGACTCTCCAGATGTATCTCTGCTGCATGCTCACATCGTCTGCAAGTTCCTTTCAGTCCCACCGCTGGAAGGACCTCATCTGTTTGTCGGCAGTGTTGACGTCACTGCCTGACCCGGGCTACAGATCTCGTGGTTTCCCCCCCCCCCCCGTGGCTCCGGGGAGCGTGAGAAAACTCAGCCATTGGATCCTTCTCCCCAGCGACTACAAGCGGTGTCCCTACAGAGACTTAACCGCAGGGTCCTCGACTCCCCCACACCCCCATCTGCTGTATAAAAGAGTCCATGGGAGCTGGAGGGGGATGAACTGAACCTTCCATTGGATACGTTTGGGTCTTCCCCATTTAATTCAGGGAAAAAGAGCCAGCAGGACTCAGCAGCTTGCCGCCATCTTAGCTCTTACCCCCTCCCTCCCCCCGAGGACTCTCCTCGATCCGGTCGTGTTTCACAGATTACTTGTCAGGCACTAGAACTGGTCAGCCTATACCGACTGTGGCATCATGAATGGCATCCTGCAAACTACGTGAACTAAATAGATTACCACTGTGTGTGTGCTGTCATTTCTGGCTGTTCATCATGTTTGCTATTGGGAACACCTAGGAGCAAATTAAAAGAATTTAAAAAAAAAAAAAAATGCCGGGAAAGCAATGCTTTCACTTGATAACAGTACAGGTTTTACTACCTTCTATAGATACTTTAAAGCAGGGACAGGTTTAGGATTTTGCCGCCCCCTAGGTGCTGTTGGCGCCATCAGCCCGTGCCCCCTCTTCCCCACCCAGGTAAGGTCAGACAACAGGAAGCAGAAGGCCTAAAAGCACAGCCCCGGCGTTTCCTGCAGCTGCTGAAAGCTGCATCATTGCACGGCAAGAATGAGCAAATTCTGAAATACGCTGGGAAATCTTTCTGTCTTGCTCTTCAAATTTGCATCCAGTATGACCCATTTTAACACTTAAATATTGACGCAGCCCTAGGTGATAGCCAAAGACATTAGCAGACCCCTCTCTCTCTCTCTCTCAGCTGACCTCCCTGACCGAGCTTTACCCCACGTGGGGAAGGAGCAACAGGAGAGAGATAGAGTGGCCAGAATAGGGATGGAAGTAGCCACACGCTCGCAGGGGTTGCCACACGCTCGCAGGGCCTGGCCCCTCTGCACAGGTTCCTGGTCCCAACGGAGAATCTGCACACAAGGACCGGAAAGGGCTTTTGCCCCCAGGGACCCCATGCAGAGCCACGGGAAAGGAGGCTCCCCAGAGCCTCACACGTTGGGGAAAGTATCAGCAGAAGGAGATTCCTGCAGGGCTGATCCCCCCCCCCCCAGCACAGCTGTGTCTCGGGAAGGCAATGACCTCATCCGAGGGGCCCCTCCCGTTCCCCGGCCAGCCATGGCATCAGAGGGTGACTCCCTACTGACCGCTTGTAGTGCCATTCAGCCTGGTGACCGTCCTGGCCCCCGGGCAGGCTGCCCTTTTTCTCATGAACCCTCTCCACTCATTTTGTGATGGTATCTGGGGGGGGGGGGGGGGGTCATGACCCACATAGTTTGGAAGCCATGGCTCTAGCACAGTGTGTCTGATGCTGGCCAGTGGGGTTTTCAGGATGCCCTGTAACTCCAGCTTGAGAAACCCTGCTGTAATCGTTCTGGATATTATTGCAAATGCCAGTGGTAGATAATCAGTCGGTTTTATTACTGCTTTATTTTTACCAAGTACTTTGAGGTGGCTGGAGGAGCCATTTTACTGGACAGATAATCTCTTAATGTGAAAACCTTCTTAGTCTAATATTTCCAAGGGAAAGGATCCCACGGTGAATTTACTTACTCTCTCTTTTTTTTTTTTTTTTTTTTTAACTTGTGACCCATCGTACCTAGTTTACAAGGCTTCAGTCTTTTCTACTGGCAACTTTCATAAACATTTATAATTCAGTTGTTTTGTCCTTTAAATGTTTATTGGAAAAAGAATCTGAACACTCCTGCTTGGAAACGTAGCTAGGGTTTGGAAAATGGAAGGGAAATGTGCAGCGGAAGGGTTATAATCTATCTGTTAGAGAGGTACAAAAGTGGAAGTAAATCCCATTCCTAGCAGCTAGAAGGCCGAACTGACACCGACCAAGCAGGGAGAATTGCAGATTTGCCACTGACTGCGCTGCCGTGATCCCTAACCCCTCTTATGTAGATTTCTAAACTTGGCCAATCTATTTATGCTTTTGCATTGCCCAGTTTATATAGGGCACGCTTCAGAGACACACCTGTGGCAAAGTGAGGGTCTTCAGCAAAAGGGAGGTCCCATTTCCCTTTGACTTGTAATGAGAATATCGCTGGTACATATGCAGAGTGTGCCCGGTTATCCAGAAATGTACACGCGGTTGAATTGGTACAGATTTAAAAAAAAACAAAAACAAATGAGCATCTGTGCAAACTCATCCGCTTTGTGTAATGTTACTATCATCTCTGTGGAGGTTTTTAAACAGGGTTAACGTCCTGTTTCTTCCTTTGATAACTGGATTGCATTACAAAGCTACCTCCGCCAGCCCGGGCTGGTTTTCATGTACAGTAGGAGAGGAGTGACCCGATGGATAGGGCAATGGGATGAGAACCAGGATTCGCTCCTCCCACTGCTGCTCCTCCTGACCGTGAGCAAGTCCCTTCAGCTGCCATTGCCGCAGATTGTACACTCTTAGGGGCAGGGACTCATATCTGAATCACTTATCTCTGTATAGTGCTGCATACATCTGTTAACACTGTTAAAATAAGTATGACCTCATTTGGCTTTATATTGGGACCTGAGCTTACCAGTTTTGAATAGCACCTAAGCTCTACTGGCCAGGATGGACAGGAAACCTACACCTGGGAAAAAAAAAGTGCTAATAAAATGAAATTATACTTAGCAGCCACCTGGTTTGTGTGTGTGTGTGCAGGCCCTCATTGAACTGTGTCCGTTATATGAGGGTTTTAGAAGTGCGTTGCTCTTATTTTCGTCATCCTGCTATAAAAGAACTCGAGATATAAATAAGCAACAGTGACCCAGCGGCCCTTCAGCTGTAGCGGGGGAAACATCATTTCACCGGAGTGCAATAAAAATTGTCAGGTGCAGCTGTTATTGCCAAATACCTTGTTTGGAGCCGAGCTGTCTGTTTGTGGAGTGAAGCCAGATGAGGCATCTCCGTAAGAGTCCCCTTTTTCATGTACATACAGATACTGTAAGCAAATCATTTGCAATGGACAAGAACAATCTTCAGATAAGGTGCGAGCACGATGCTAGTAAAGTCCGTGGAGACAGGCTCTGTGTTCAGGCGTAAGATTATTGAGGGAAGTCATTTCTGAGATTTCAGCAAACGTTTAGATTAGCAATCCGAATCGACTAAATCTTTTTTAGAAGTAACTGTGTCTAGCAGTCATCCTGCTTCAGTAGCTCTTTGGGTAATAAGGCAAAGCTTGCAGATTAAGGAATATAGGTCAGTAACGGACAGCATCCAATTTGTTCAAACATAAAGTTAAGACCGTGCGGCAGAAGATTATGGTACTGAGCATTGCAGCAGATGTTTTGTTTTCAGTAAAAAAAAAAGTTAGACCTAAAATTAAAGATCTTAATCACATGTCATTTGTTTTTGTTTGGCTTTTAATCTTCAGCAAGCACAAATACATATTTAAAAACAAATCCTGTTGTTCATGGATTTGCTTGGCATCTGTACACAAAGTGTTTTTGTCTTGTACAAACTGTGATGGTTCTGCACTCATTCTGCACTCATTCTGCACTCATTCTGCACTCATTCTGCACTCTGCAGCGCCAAGGCCTGTTTTTCCGGCTGGGGAACTTCAGGATCTGAGCTTGCAGCCTTCCAGCTTCAAACCAGGGACTCTTACTATTGAGCTAAACTAGTAGGACCTCACCTACTTTTTAGGTTGCTTGCTCATCCCATTCCCCCTCTGTAACACAGCCCAGTTACCCAAGCAGATAGAATAACAATCAGTCTGTGGGAATGTGGGTAAAGAGGACAAGGGTTGGAAAGAAGGCAGGAGCAGGGCCGTATTTCCTATTACGCGTATTAGGGATGTGCTTAGGGGCTTCTGTGCCACCCAGAGTGCCGTCAGCTTGGTGCTCTGTCCTCCTCCTCCTCCCACTGCCGGAAGAAGAACAAAACGTCTTACATGTCTGCCAGCTTCAGTCTGATGTCTGAGCAGCAGGGGGGGCCTCCTTCGTCTCAGGGGAGACCACCATTACCTCACACTTGAAATTGGAGCTAGCAAAGGAGATGGCGGATGTAGATCCCACCGCTGCCCCTCCCAACAGTCAGGGCCGTTTTTTATCCATACAGCAAATGGGGCACTTGGCCAAAGGCACAAACCCCTTAGAGGGGCCCAGCTTCATCCCAAAAAAATATTAAAGAAAGAATAAAATGGTAAAAAAAAAAAAAAATAGAAAAGGTAAAATAAGAACGCGCCATATTAACTTCTTTAGGTCTTAACAAGGATTGGCTGAGTCCATGTTTTGTAAATTGTGCAAACGTTTCAAGGTCCACCCTAGTCATAGAGGCTTAATACAGCCTTGCTAACGATGGGAGGAAGAGGATCATACTGGGAATAGAGCAATGGTTCCCAGCCCTGTCCTGGGGACCCCCCCCAGCCAGTCGGGTTTTCAGGAGATGCACAATGAATATGCATGAGAGAAAATTTGCATGCCCTGCCTGCATAACATGCAGCTTTCATGCATATTCATTGTGCATCTCCTGGAAACCCAACTGGCTGGGGGGGGTCCCCAGGACAGGGCTGGGAACCACTGGAGCAGGGAGTATCCTACTGGGGGGGTGGGGTGGGAAGGGCAAGCTAAGAGAAGTAAATCCAGCCTAAATAGGAGGAGGGGAAAAAAGAATTACCATAGAGAAAACCAGGAACTGTGACTTGTTTTATGGGTAATCAGTGGCAAGGCAGCCTTCAAGATACTTCGGGTCATTACAGCGCACTCTGACCGACCTGGGATTTCAACTCAACTTATAGGAACCAAAAACAAAATGAATTTTAGGCGTCAGAGCTGCCGGGGCGGTCACTGGCTGCTGCTGCATGAAACTGGATGAATGGTCCAGAAGTTATTGGAATGGAAAGCAGAGGGGGAGAGAACAGGAAGACAGAGACACGAGGATCTCAAAGCCAGCTTTCCTATAGGAAGCCAGACTAAACGTTTGAGGTGGTTTTTTAAAAAAGAAAAATGTGGATAGTGAGTGTTCAATGGATTTGAGAATAGGGGAAGGGAATAATTTCAAAGCGTTTTATTAGTTCAAAGAGAGAATTTGTAAACAAGAGGAAATGTATGTGTCTAGAAGGACAATTCTGAGATTGTGGAAACCGATTTAAAACCACCTTTGGAAGTATTTTACATTTGTTTCATCTGACTAGTGCTGCTATCCAAAATGCCGCACAGCTAAAATATCTAGAGATACGTAGAAGAGAACGCGGCAGACGTCTCGTCTTCATTTTGTTCTTTCTCTGGTAGGAATTTTGGAAGCTCAGGTTGTACTGCATTTCTTAAAATTTAACCATGAGTGAGGTTGCAGATTAGTATCCCCACCTCTTGTGAAATGTGGCATGAGGTCTTCAATGCACAGACTTAATTTGACATCTAAAACATGGTACTCTCAGCATAATGAGCATTAAAACTGTGCGCTGAAATTCAGTGCATAGTTTCTTAATGCACATGCTAAAATGATTTTAACTCCTTATTCAGTAATCTGATATATTTTTTTCTTTTTTAACTTTTAAAAAAGTACAGAAAAGCAGTTTTTTTTTCTGTACTTTTTTTCAATGCGCTCAACTATTAACGTCTGGTCCAGTCCGTTCCTGTGTTCCAGTTCACTTTTATCTCCACGCAGCTTTAGTCTGTACCCAAGCTCTCGCCCAGCCCGTATTTTGATCCTGAGCTCTCGCCCAGCCTGCACTTCGTTCCTGAGCTCCAGCTCTGCCTGCACATTGTTCCTGAGCTCTCGCCCAGCCTGCACATTGTTCCTGAGCTTCAGCCTAGCTTACACAGCCTGTCTTCCTCCAGCCTCACCGGTCTGCCCCAGCTCAAGCTCCAGCCGCCACGCCATCCTGCACCACGCCAGAGATGATGTCCACCATGCTCCTTCAGCAGTGGAGCCATAACAGGATGCCAAAGCCAAACATTGCTTCCAGGAGTGGGAGTGGGAGTGGGACCCTGCACCAGCCCAGTGAGTCTGCCTTTAATTCTGTCAAGAGCAACATTTCTGCTATTGAGCAGTATTTTGCCTGCTACACCTGCCAGACTTTAAATCCTCCATATTGCGTAGAATTCTTAACATGTCAATTTTCTGACCCCATATCTTGGGCATGCAGTAGATATGCAGTGAAAAATGCTTTTGTATTCCAAGACTGCTTGAAGTGTAAAAACCCCTAAGCCAAGCTGGTGGAAGTACTCCTAGTCTTCTGCCCCAGATAGAGCATGTCCCATCTGCACTGCCTCTAGATCAGTTGCTACACTGACTTTTAAAGTCTGCTGCAGTAAAGACCAATACAGCACAGAGCACTAATTCAAACTCAGCTTCTGCAAAAACAAATTTAGCTTCCACAGCAGTGATGAAAACCTCCTCTTGCCAAAGCAGCTCAAAAGGCGCATTTTCTGAGAGAACCCAAGGGAATTCTATAAACCCTTACCTGCTACTGAAAAACTTGCTTCCAAGAACAGCCATAGAAGGCTGGGATTAATGACTACTTTGGAAAACTTGTCTCAGGCCACAGAGATGACGCCACTCCCGAGGGGAATAAAGTTTGCCTGCTCGTAGGGTGCTAAAGAAACCCCCAGTCAGAAGTTTTAAGGAACACGGATCCCCTGAAAATCTCTGCTTGCTAGCCTAAGTTAAATCACATCGTTTATGCTGAAACCGTCTCTGTAATTAGATTATAACCCTTGTCTCAGAAGACTGAATTTCCTTCTGATTCTACTGCAGGTGACCAGGGCCAAAAGACTGCATTGAATAATTCTGCTTTGTCTCTGTCTGCAAAAGTTCTGGCTCAGAGAGAGAGCTAGCTAAATCAGTTTGTGAATCTCATCTCCCATCAGGTGTTTCTGGAACAAGATGCTAATTCCAGCCAGTTACAGCTACAGTCCACTGAGATCTATGAAACCTGTCAGTGAGGAAAAATGCCCGGGTTCGTAGGAAGACCGCACGTATTTTTTCCAAATCTGCTTGCTTTGGATCCTTTCTGAATCGCCAAGGCTTTGAGACCAACTTCAGCCCAGCTGCACTAGCTCCAGGCCAAATTACCACCGCCTCTTCATCCCTGGATTTGTCTCCTGTTGAACCCAAACTCCTGATTTAGGCCATATGCAAGGAAAAGTCCCCTGTGATGCCTGCTGAACCATTCTTAAAGGAACAGCCCTGCCCAGACGTCTCTCTGCAAGAGGTTCCCATTTCAGCTGTTCCAGGCAGCTCATGCCTGAGAGTCTCCAGTTCGTGTAGCTCAGCATCTACAGCAGGAGGCTGGGGTGAGCCCAGCCACTCTAGCCTGACCACCCAGCAGTGGGGCCCCCAGTCTGTTGTGACCAGTCAGGTTATGCTGCCCCAGGAGGGATCCAGCCCAGCCATGCTGCCCCGGGAGGGGTCCACTCCAGCCATGCTGCCCCAGGAGGAGCCCCAGTTAGTTGTGCCGCTCCAGGAGAAACCCCAGCCAGTTCATCTAGCAGAAGATGCCTGCCTAACGCCAGTTTGATCAGCAGGAGGCATCTGTCCACAGTCAGTCCACCCAGCAGGGAGGGTGTTCATCTACAGTCAATCCAGCCAGGAGGAGACATCAGTTTACGGCCAGTCCGCCCAAGAAGGGGGATCTGCTCAAAGCCAGTCCACCTAGAAGAAAGCATCGGTCCACAGTCGGTCTGCCTAGAGAGAAGCATCTGCCCTGGTTAACAACCTCTCCACCAAGCTTTATTTTGGCCCCTCAGCCAGGATCCCCGGAAGAAATGAGACCAAAGAGGAGGGTGTCTTGAAGGGAGGTACTGTTATGGTGATATGAAACTGAAGGTGGACCCTTAGTCCGAGGTAGAGTAGAAGATACTTAAGGGAGAATAAACTCTCTTAGGTCCCTATTGTTGGAAGGCAAGGCCGGGTAATCCAACATTGAACAGTTACTTCACCACCAGATGCTCACGGTCCCCCCAGGAGGAGCCCTTAGGGACCCAAGCCGCTTGGACTTAGGAGACTTCCAGAAGATTGAAGATAGGTCTGGATGCAGGCGCCTCCTGCAGGTCGTAGGGTCCAGGCCACTGGCGCCTCCAGCAGGTTGCAATGCAATCCGGAAGTCGAAGCCAAGGAAAGGTCGGAAGCCGGTCCAGTGGTCGAAGCCGAGAGAAGGGTCAGAAGCCGGTCCAGTGATCGAAGCCAGAAGAATCCATCCAACAATAGGAGAAGCAGGAACTAAGACCAGAAGGACAACACCACGGAACACCAGAAGCAGAGTCCAGAACAGAGAACTCAGGAACAACACCAACCAGGAGCCAGGATACCAAAGCAAGGTCTGAAGGGCAGACCTTACCTTAAAATAGTGACCCAGCAGGGGAGTTCCCCGGAAGCAGCTGAAATCAATATCCGGTATATGTCCCTTTAAGAATCCTGCTTAGCTGCGGGCGCGGTGGGGGAGGAGCCAACAGCAGAGAACGTCGGCAGGGATGCGGCCAGGCCTCAGCACAGCCATGGCCGCGCGCTGAACGTCGGGAGCCGGCTGCCCGCTCCCGCGGGCGCCCCGGGAACATCCCGACGCTGCGGGTGAGTGGCTGGCCCCGGTCACGGCGGTCCGCGACCGGCGGCCATAACATATGGTTCCGGCTACTGTGCGGCCTGCCCTCCACCAGAGGACTCCGGTGAGCCCTATTCTGAATTGTATTCTCTAGCACGACCCTAGTTTCTGGCATAAGCCTGTTGTACAGCCTCCACTGCTCTATCTGGCCAAGTCCTCTTGCCTGCCTGCACCACATCTACATTCCAGCATTACTTAACTCTGCCTAGCCCCTGCCTGAATGCTTCCGCATCAAGTTCCTTTCAGCTCCTTGCTCTAGTCACATCTGCCTTGCAGCATTACCAGGCCTTTCCTTGTTTTGCCTCTTGGCCTCTGGGCCTTCTGACTCTGTTTTGCCTTGCCTTGTTCCTAGGCCTTTGGGCCTTCTGATCTCAGCTTTCCTTGCGGCCTCCAGGCCTTTCCTTGTTTGGACCTTCTCTGACCTCTGGCCTAGATTTGAGACCTTCCTGACTCTAGGCCTCTCTTTGACTCCTGGTCTCCAGGCCTTGTGTCTTCTCTCTGGCCTCTCTAGGCCCCTCCGTACTTTACCCCTCCGGGCCTTTTCTGCCTCGCTGCCTTAGGACTTTTCTGTTCCATGTTCTGTTTTGTCCTTGTCCTGTCCAGTCCTGCCCTGACTTTGTCTGTGCCCTAGCCCGTGTTCCAGTTCACTCTTACCTCCGTGCAGCGCCAGTCCGTTCCTGAGCTCCAGTCCAGCCTGTAGAGCCTGCCTTGCTCCAACCTCCCCGGACTGCCCAAGTTCAGGCTCCAGCCATCACACCACCCTGTACCACTCCGGAGGTGGTGTCCACCACGCTCCTGCGGCATCGGAGCCATAACAGAACCATTGCCTTTAAAATGAATCATCAGTGCCTATGCTCTAGCAAGAGCCATACCATCTGGTGATCACTGAATCCCACATATTCATCTATTTCTTTTATTTCTTAATAAATATTGAAGGGTAATGAAAATAACCTTTTATTATTATTATTATTATTATTAATAAAGGCTTTTATATACCGACTTTCTTGATACAAATCAAATCAACTCAGTTTACATCGAACTAATCAGTAACTATAACCAATCAATGAGACATTTTAAAAGGAGCATAAAGTTACATTATAACAAGAATGCCTTAACTGGGAGTAGGAAAAAAAGAGTGGGAGAACGAAGATAAAGTACTATATACAATGGAGTATGGGAGGGAGGCAAGGAGCCGACCTCATAATAACTTATAACTTTTACTGCTTAATGTCTAGAAATATGAATAGACAATGTCAGAATAAACGTCTTTCCTTCAGTAGTTGGCTTTTATGTAGGATGTGCAGCTAGGCCTGAGCAACTCTGCTCCATAGCTAGGAATTCTGTCCAAAATTCAACCACAATGCCCTACCTTCCACCCCCTGACTGATACATTCCCTCCATCCCCCAGGCCCTTCTGATGCACTCCCCCAAAACATATAATTGAAATATCTAGCAATACGTAACCTTAATTTGCTTAGTTTGAAAGAGGGCTTTCAGAGTTCTAACACTTATGACTCTGGTTTAAATTTGGAAGGCATTAGCTGTAATAAAACAAGTTTGGCTGGATCCCAAGTGGCAGTAATCCTCCTTCATAGGAGATATCATTTAAAGCCCTCTCTTTCTTTTTGTATAAGCTAAAAAGAATACTTGGAAAATATGATACAGCATAAAGTATCTTTGATTCCTGAAGATGTCCAAAGGTCTGTGAGGATAAAACGTCATTCTTCTATCTAGTAACTTAGCATAGCTTCTGTTTTAAGGACCATGTCCATATTTTTTTTTATAAAAATAGAATTGAACATATTCATTTAGTAGAATCTCACTGTAGAAGACATTTAATAGATGCTGTTAAGGTTTTTGGACTCCATCGTGTAAACCACTACATAGTGGTCATAGTCTGAAGTAGGAAAAATCCGCTCTGCCTGCATGGAATTCTTTACATCAGCGGAGTAAACTGCAGTGTCCAAGTTAACATTGCTGGAGTGGAATGTGCTCAGCTTCTGCTAGCGTATTTCGGTCGGTCGAAGCTTGGCAGTTCAGGCATTCAGCAGTTGAACTTTTAACATGAAGCAAAAATCTGCAGAGCAGTCAAAGCCTTGGAAGTGAATCACTGAGCTGCACATAAACGGGAGGGTGTAGGACAACTCCGGAATATTGCTGCTCCTGACTAGGAGATTATTATTCCCCCGCATCTTGTCAGCAATCTCCGCATCTTGTCAGCATTAGGATGGAGTTCCATAACAGAGGACAGCCGTACACGATTCCAGAAGACGAAGAGATCCAGCATGTGGTTTCTCATGACCGTTATAACGAGGGGGATGAAATCGAGAGCGAGAAGCCGGTGTCGAATTTGCAACGTAGGCGCAGTGACATAAAAGTATACAAGGAATTTTGTGACTTTTATGCAAGATTGTAAGTTACGATTTTTGGGGGTGCCAGATAGTGCGTTCACTGTACTGTTGAGCTGATTAACTAGTTGCTTTGCCATATGTTCTTGGGATTGTTTCTTGTCCTTACTTTAACTGTCAAGTATGCAAAGCTCTAGTCCCGACTTGTCAACAAATACGTAGCACTAACTGCTCCCAACATTTCTGATCATTGTGGAAATATTGTAGGGTAATATCATTTTTGCTGATTTTAATGATTGCAGTGGTTGTCATGTACCATTAAAATATTTGTTGGCTAACTCCTAAAATCTAGGTCACATTAAGATGAATTAAATGTATATATTTACAAACTATCCATTCTTATTTGTTTAGCATTAAAGGAAGGTACATGATGAAATAGCATTGAAACCTTTTTCCATTGTACAGGGATACAGAAAAACGTTAATATTTTACATCTTACCTTATTCCTGAGTCAAAGGAAATGCTAACCTGTACGGTTAGACAGTAATTGACCTACTAAGATATATAGAAACATGACTTATGATCATTAACAAATGTATATAATTAAAGTACTACCAATAATAACCTATGAAATTATGTAGGTGTGCTTGGTGAAGAAGAATTATTTTATTTTAATGGTCTCTCATGCATCACATCATTATGCTGGCGGGATGTGTAAAATGTTGATGCTTGCTTGCTGTTCTTAGTGAAATTCATGCAGGTAATGTTGCTCCCATTCTTGGTCACCCTACAACTGTACGAATTTACAGGAAATGAAACTGTGGTTGGGGGAAAAATAAGGAGTGCGTGGCAAATGAGTGGTTATTTGTGAAGACGGTATGCGCCTCGTGTATTTTTGGTAAGTGTTGTTAAGGCTGGAAAGCCGTGAGGCATGTCAGCTCATTGCTCCGTATAAGACACTTTATTTATCCAGATGTCACTCCAGGCGGCAGTGATGGGCAGCACTTTAAGTCTGTTTTAGTGGTGCAGCATTAGGGGTATATGCCAGTTTAAAAAGTCTCTTGTTTGATATGTAGCTATTTCTTGGGCATGGTTATATGCGTTGTTACTATATTAGATCGATCAGGCGGTGAAGCGGACCTCAGCTGCCTATGGCATTTTCCTCAGGGTTAAGTTGCATTAAAAACCTGTCTCATGGCTTCACAGATGGCAAAAGCACTTTGAAGTTGGTGTTTCCACTTGGCAGCTTTTATTTACGAAATTCATAATAGGTTTGCTTTAAAGAGTAAATATTGTATTTCCTCCACTGGGCAGGGCGTTGCTAGGGATCTAAAAGACCGGGACTCAGGCCACAAGCTCTCGACCTTCCCTCTCCCCAGATTTTGATAATTAACCCATCATGATCAACAGCTTCCCCCGTCCCCCTTCAACAATCCTGTAAAAACACATAATTTGATGTCACACAAATATTCTATTTTAAATGATCTCTGTTCTAGATTCCCATCCGGCTGTCATCAGGGACTCATCCTGTATATGACCTGTGACAGGGAAACCACTGAGTTAGTTTGATCCCAGCGGGAGTCCCATGGCTCTTTCCACACCACCTGCCACCTTTTACCTTCGTCGATACGGAGGCAGGACACACCCCTCATAAAGCAGGAGGCACCGCTTCAGAAAGTTTGCACCATTTGTCACAAACATAAGAACATAAGAACATGCCATACTGGGTCAGACCAAGGGTCCATCAAGCCCAGCATCCTGTTTCCAACAGAGGCCAATCCAGGTCACAGGTACCCGGCAGGATTCCTAAATTATATAAGAACATAAGGACATAAGAAATTGCCCTGCTGGGTCAGACCAAGGGTCCATCAAGCCCAGCATCCTGTTTCCAACAGTGGCCAATCCAAGTCACAAGAACCTGGCAAGTACCCAAACACTAAGAAGATCCCATGCTACTGATGCAATTAATAGCAGTGGCTATTCCCTAAGACAACTTGATTAATAGCCATTAATGGACTTCTCCTCCAAGAACTTATCCAAACCTTTTTTGAACCCAGCTACACTAACTGCACTAACCACATCCTCTGGCAACAAATTCCAGAGCTTTATTGGGCGTTGAGGCATAGATATTAGTGGCATTTCTAGACTGAAGGACTTCGTATGCAACAACAACAAAAAAAACAAACCCTGGCTAGTTTCAATTTTCTAGTAAACCTATCTCTAAAATTACTCAAGAGCATCAATCAATCAAATTCTTCTTTTGGGACTGTAGTTTGGGCTCTATACAAGATTGGACAGAATCCCAATATAAATCCTGCATCTCTGCAATAAACCTGCTTTCACAGAAGCTCCTTCCTCAAAGAATGCATAGCAGAATTAGGACACTTCCCCTTACCACTCAAACTCTGGTGTTACCTCACTGTAACAGCAACACATTAGCACACCTCAGTAACATTGTGCAAAAAAAAAAAAAAATGTATTCAGAGCATATAGCAAACCTGCCATACCATAAAACACTGCCAGACTCAAACAGTAACAACTAGGGATGTGAATCGTTTTTCAACGATTAAAATTATCGTCCGATAATTTTAATATCATCTTAAATCGTTATAGAACACAATACAATAGAAATTCTAACGATTTATCGTTAAAAATCGTGTTAGTGCGCACTAACGGGAGTTAGTGTGCACTCCCAGTTAGTGCGCACTAACTCCCGTTAGTGCGCACTAACAGAAAATGATACAAATTGACACTTTCCAGGTCAGTAAAGGTCAGTTAGGAATGAATATGTATTCCTATTGGCTGGCTGCCCTCTTATCTATTGATGTTACCAAGGTTCCCACTGAGGTGATGGTTGGGGGGATGGGAAATGGAAATGGAAACTCAGGAACACTAACAGAAAATGATACAAATTATTGACACTTTCCAGGTCAGTAAAGGTCAGTTAGGAATGAATATGTGTTCCTATTGGCTGGCTGCCCTCTTATCTATTGAGGTTACCAAGGTTCCAACTGAGGTGATGGTTGGGGGGATGGGAAATGAAAACTGTTGGTAGTTGACAAAAAAAGTAATGTGATCAGTCAATATGACTAGAACCTGTGCCCTATTCCTGATACCAGGGGTGTTGTGATCTTCCTGCACTCAGTGCCCTATCCCGCCTGCATTACTAGTGAGAGGCTGGCTTCACAAACAGGGGGGAGCTGCCTGACCCTCACTCCTGACTTCCCCCATGTCCCAGCTAGTGAATGGTGTGTGGGTGAGGGGGGGGGGGGGGAGGATGGTGAAGTCTGAGACAGCTCCCTCCCTGCATTACTAGTGAGAGGCTGGCTTCACAAACAGGGGGGAGCTGCCTGACCCTCACTCCTGACTTCCCCCATGTCCCAGCTAGTGAATGGTGTGTGGGTGAGGGGGGGGGGGGAGGATGGTGAAGTCTGAGACAGCTCCCTCCCTGCATTACTAGTGAGAGGCTGGCTTCACAAACAGGGGGGAGCTGCCTGACCCTCACTCCTGACTTCCCCCATGTCCCAGCTAGTGAAGGGTGTGTGGGTGAGGGGGGGGGGGAGGATGGTGAAGTCTGAGACAGCTCCCTCCCTGCATTACTAGTGAGAGGCTGGCTTCACAGACAGGGGGGAGCTGCCTGACCCTCACTCCTGACTTCCCCCATGTCCCAGCTAGTGAATGGTGTGTGGGTGAGGGGGGGGGGAGGATGGTGAAGTCTGAGACAGCTCCCTCCCTGCATTACTAGTGAGAGGCTGGCTTCACAAACAGGGGGGAGCTGCCTGACCCTCACTCCTGACTTCCCCCATGTCCCAGCTAGTGAATGGTGTGTGGGTGAGGGGGGGGGGGAGGATGGTGAAGTCTGAGACAGCTCCCTCCCTGCATTACTAGTGAGAGGCTGGCTTCACAGACAGGGGGGAGCTGCCTGACCCTCACTCCTGACTTCCCCATGTCCCAGCTAGTGAATGGTGTGTGGGTGAGGGGGGAGGGAGGATGGTGAAGTCTGAGACAGCTCCCTCCCTGCATTACTAGTGAGAGGCTGGCTTCACAAACAGGGGGGAGCTGCCTGACCCTCACTCCTGACTTCCCCCATGTCCCAGCCAGTGAATGGTGTGTGGGTGAGGGGGGGGGGGGGAGGATGGTGAAGGCTGAGACAGCTCCCTCCCTGCATTACTAGTGAGAGGCTGGCTTCACAGACAGGGGGGAGCTGCCTGACCCTCACTCCTGACTTCCCCCATGTCCCAGCTAGTGAATGGTGTGTGGGTGAGGGGGGGGGGGGGAGGATGGTGAAGTCTGAGACAGCTCCCTCCCTGCATTACTAGTGAGAGGCTGGCTTCACAGACAGGGGGGAGCTGCCTGACCCTCACTCCTGACTTCCCCCATGTCCCAGCTAGTGAATGGTGTGTGGGTGAGGGGGGGGGAGGATGGTGAAGTCTGAGACAGCTCCCTCCCTGCATTACTAGTGAGAGGCTGGCTTCACAGACAGGGGGGAGCTGCCTGACCCTCACTCCTGACTTCCCCCATGTCCCAGCTAGTGAATGGTGTGTGGGTGAGGGGGGGGGGAGGATGGTGAAGTCTGAGACAGCTCCCTCCCTGCATTACTAGTGAGAGGCTGGCTTCACAGACAGGGGGGAGCTGCCTGACCCTCACTCCTGACTTCCCCCATGTCCCAGCTAGTGAATGGTGTGTGGGTGAGGGGGGGGGTGGATGGTGAAGTCTGAGACAGCTCCCTCCCTGCATTACTAGTGAGAGGCTGGCTTCACAGACAGGGGGGAGCTGCCTGACCCTCACTCCTGACTTCCCCCATGTCCCAGCTAGTGAATGGTGTGTGGGTGAGGGGGGGGGGGAGGATGGTGAAGTCTGAGACAGCTCCCTCCCTGCATTACTAGTGAGAGGCTGGCTTCACAGACAGGGGGGAGCTGCCTGACCCTCACTCCTGACTTCCCCCATGTCCCAGCTAGTGAATGGTGTGTGGGTGAGGGGGGGGGGGAGGATGGTGAAGTCTGAGACAGCTCCCTCCCTGCATTACTAGTGAGAGGCTGGCTTCACAGACAGGGGGGAGCTGCCTGTCCCTCACTCCTGACTTCCCCCATGTCCCAGCTAGTGAATGGTGTGTGGGTGAGGGGGGGGGGAGGATGGTGAAGTCTGAGACAGCTCCCTCCCTGCATTACTAGTGAGAGGCTGGCTTCACAGACAGGGGGGAGCTGCCTGACCCTCACTCCTGACTTCCCCCATGTCCCAGCCAGTGAATGGTGTGTGGGTGAGGGGGGGGGGAGGATGGTGAAGGCTGAGACAGCTCCCTCCCTGCATTACTAGTGAGAGGCTGGCTTCACAGACAGGGGGGGGCTGCCTGACCCTCACTCCTGACTTCCCCCATGTCCCAGCTAGTGAATGGTGTGTGGGTGAGGGGGGGGGGGGAGGATGGTGAAGTCTGAGACAGCTCCCTCCCTGCATTACTAGTGAGAGGCTGGCTTCACAGACAGGGGGGAGCTGCCTGACCCTCACTCCTGACTTCCCCCATGTCCCAGCTAGTGAATGGTGTGTGGGTGAGGGGGGGGGGGGGGAGGATGGTGAAGTGTGAGACAGCTCCCTCCCTGCATTACTAGTGAGAGGCTGGCTTCACAGACAGGGGGGAGCTGCCTGACCCTCACTCCTGACTTCCCCCATGTCCCAGCTAGTGAATGGTGTGTGGGTGAGGGGGGGGGGAGGATGGTGAAGTCTGAGACAGCTCCCTCCCTGCATTACTAGTGAGAGGCTGGCTTCACAGACAGGGGGGAGCTGCCTGACCCTCACTCCTGACTTCCCCCATGTCCCAGCTAGTGAATGGTGTGTGGGTGAGGGGGGGGGGGGGGAGGATGGTGAAGTCTGAGACAGCTCCCTCCCTGCATTACTAGTGAGAGGCTGGCTTCACAGACAGGGGGGAGCTGCCTGACCCTCACTCCTGACTTCCCCCATGTCCCAGCTAGTGAATGGTGTGTGGGTGAGGGGGGGGGAGGATGGTGAAGTCTGAGACAGCTCCCTCCCTGCATTACTAGTGAGAGGCTGGCTTCACAGACAGGGGGGAGCTGCCTGACCCTCACTCCTGACTTCCCCCATGTCCCAGCTAGTGAATGGTGTGTGGGTGAGGGGGGGGGGAGGATGGTGAAGTCTGAGACAGCTCCCTCCCTGCATTACTAGTGAGAGGCTGGCTTCACAGACAGGGGGGAGCTGCCTGACCCTCACTCCTGACTTCCCCCATGTCCCAGCTAGTGAATGGTGTGTGGGTGAGGGGGGGGGGGGAGGATGGTGAAGTCTGAGACAGCTCCCTCCCTGCATTACTAGTGAGAGGACTGGCTTCACAGACAGGGGGGAGCTGCCTGACCCTCACTCCTGACTTCCCCCATGTCCCAGCTAGTGAATGGTGTGTGGGTGAGGGGGGGGGGGGAGGATGGTGAAGTCTGAGACAGCTCCCTCCCTGCATTACTAGTGAGAGACTGGCTTCACAGACAGGGGGGAGCTGCCTGACCCTCACTCCTGACTTCCCCCATGTCCCAGCTAGTGAATGGTGTGTGGGTGAGGGGGGGGGAGGATGGTGAAGTCTGAGACAGCTCCCTCCCTGCATTACTAGTGAGAGGACTGGCTTCACAGACAGGGGGGAGCTGCCTGACCCTCACTCCTGACTTCCCCCATGTCCCAGCTAGTGAATGGTGTGTGGGTGAGGGGGGGGGGGAGGATGGTGAAGTGTGAGACAGCTCCCTCCCTGCATTACTAGTGAGAGGCTGGCTTCACAGACAGGGGGGAGCTGCCTGACCCTCACTCCTGACTTCCCCCATGTCCCAGCTAGTGAATGGTGTGTGGGTGAGGGGGGGGGGGGGGAGGATGGTGAAGTCTGAGACAGCTCCCTCCCTGCATTACTAGTGAGAGGCTGGCTTCACAGACAGGGGGGAGCTGCCTGACCCTCACTCCTGACTTCCCCCATGTCCCAGCTAGTGAATGGTGTGTGGGTGAGGGGGGAGGGAGGAGGATGGTGAAGTCTGAGACAGCTCCCTCCCTGCATTACTAGTGAGAGGCTGGCTTCACAGACAGGGGGGAGCTGCCTGACCCTCACTCCTGACTTCCCCCATGTCCCAGCTAGTGAATGGTGTGTGGGTGAGGGGGGGGGGAGGATGGTGAAGTCTGAGACAGCTCCCTCCCTGCATTACTAGTGAGAGGCTGGCTTCACAGACAGGGGGGAGCTGCCTGACCCTCACTCCTGACTTCCCCCATGTCCCAGCTAGTGAATGGTGTGTGGGTGAGGGGGGGGGGGGGGGAGGATGGTGAAGTCTGAGACAGCTCCCTCCCTGCATTACTAGTGAGAGGCTGGCTTCACAGACAGGGGGGAGCTGCCTGTCCCTCACTCCTGACTTCCCCCATGTCCCAGCTAGTGAATGGTGTGTGGGTGAGGGGGGGGGGGAGGATGGTGAAGTCTGAGACAGCTCCCTCCCTGCATTACTAGTGAGAGGCTGGCTTCACAGACAGGGGGGAGCTGCCTGACCCTCACTCCTGATTTCCCCCATGTCCCAGCTAGTGAATGGTGTGTGGGTGAGGGGGGGGGGGGGGGAGGAGGATGGTGAAGTCTGAGACAGCTCCCTCCCTGCATTACTAGTGAGAGGCTGGCTTCACAGACAGGGGGGAGCTGCCTGACCCTCACTCCTGACTTCCCCCATGTCCCAGCTAGTGAATGGTGTGTGGGTGAGGGGGGGGGGGGAGGATGGTGAAGTCTGAGACAGCTCCCTCCCTGCATTACTAGTGAGAGGCTGGCTTCACAGACAGGGGGGAGCTGCCTGACCCTCACTCCTGACTTCCCCCATGTCCCAGCTAGTGAATGGTGTGTGGGTGAGGGGGGGGGGAGGATGGTGAAGTCTGAGACAGCTCCCTCCCTGCATTACTAGTGAGAGGCTGGCTTCACAGACAGGGGGGAGCTGGCTGACCCTCACTCCTGCCTTCCCCCATGTCCCAGCTAGTGAATGGTGTGTGGGTGAGGGGGGGGGGAGGATGGTGAAGTCTGAGACAGCTCCCTCCCTGCATTACTAGTGAGAGGCTGGCTTCACAGACAGGGGGATCTGCCTGACCCTCACTCCTGACTTCCCCCATGTCCCCAGCTAGTGAATGGTGTGTGGGTGAGGGGGGGGGGGAGGATGGTGAAGTCTGAGACAGCTCCCTCCCTGCATTACTAGTGAGAGGCTGGCTTCACAGACAGGGGGGAGCTGCCTGACCCTCACTCCTGACTTCCCCCATGTCCCAGCTAGTGAATGGTGTGTGGGTGAGGGGGGGGGGGGGGAGGATGGTGAAGTCTGAGACAGCTCCCTCCCTGCATTACTAGTGAGAGGCTGGCTTCACAGACAGGGGGGAGCTGCCTGACCCTCACTCCTGACTTCCCCCATGTCCCAGCTAGTGAATGGTGTGTGGGTGAGGGGGCGGGGGGGAGGATGGTGAAGTCTGAGACAGCTCCCTCCCTGCATTACTAGTGAGAGGCTGGCTTCACAGACAGGGGGGAGCTGCCTGACCCTCACTCCTGACTTCCCCCATGTCCCAGCTAGTGAATGGTGTGTGGGTGAGGGGGCGGGGGGGAGGATGGTGAAGTCTGACTCAGCTCCCTCCCTGCATTACTAGTGAGAGGCTGGCTTCGCAGACAGGGGGGAGCTGCCTGACCCTCACTCCTGACTTCCCCCATGTCCCAGCTAGTGAATGGTGTGTGGGTGAGGGGGGGGGGGGGGGAGGATGGTGAAGTGTGAGACAGCTCCCTCCCTGCATTACTAGTGAGAGGCTGGCTTCACAGACAGGGGGGAGCTGCCTGACCCTCACTCCTGACTTCCCCCATGTCCCAGCTAGTGAATGGTGTGTGGGTGAGGGGGGGGGGGAGGATGGTGAAGTCTGAGACAGCTCCCTCCCTGCATTACTAGTGAGAGGCTGGCTTCACAGACAGGGGGGAGCTGCCTGTCCCTCACTCCTGACTTCCCCCATGTCCCAGCTAGTGAATGGTGTGTGGGTGGGGGGGGGGGGGAGGATGGTGAAGTCTGAGACAGCTCCCTCCCTGCATTACTAGTGAGAGGCTGGCTTCACAGACAGGGGGGAGCTGCCTGACCCTCACTCCTGACTTCCCCCATGTCCCAGCTAGTGAATGGTGTGTGGGTGAGGGGGGGGGGGGGAGGATGGTGAAGTCTGAGACAGCTCCCTCCCTGCATTACTAGTGAGAGGCTGGCTTCACAGACAGGGGGGAGCTGCCTGACCCTCACTCCTGACTTCCCCCATGTCCCAGCTAGTGAATGGTGTGTGGGTGAGGGGGGGGGGAGGATGGTGAAG
Source organism: Rhinatrema bivittatum (assembly GCF_901001135.1). Lineage (NCBI taxonomy): Eukaryota > Metazoa > Chordata > Amphibia > Gymnophiona > Rhinatrematidae > Rhinatrema > Rhinatrema bivittatum. The sequence goes on from NC_042619.1 coordinate 350,581,538, forward strand.
TCTGAGACAGCTCCCTCCCTGCATTACTAGTGAGAGGCTGGCTTCACAGACAGGGGGGAGCTGCCTGACCCTCACTCCTGACTTCCCCCATGTCCCAGCTAGTGAATGGTGTGTGGGTGAGGGGGGGGGGGGAGGATGGTGAAGTCTGAGACAGCTCCCTCCCTGCATTACTAGTGAGAGGCTGGCTTCACAGACAGGGGGAGCTGCCTGACCCTCACTCCTGACTTCCCCCATGTCCCAGCTAGTGAATGGTGTGTGGGTGAGGGGGGGGGAGGATGGTGAAGTCTGAGACAGCTCCCTCCCTGCATTACTAGTGAGAGGCTGGCTTCACAGACAGGGGGGAGCTGCCTGACCCTCACTCCTCCGGGGTATTGTGATCTTCCTGCATGCAGTGCCCTATCCCGGATACCAGGGGTGTTGTGATCTTCCTGCATGCAGTGCCCTATCCCCTGATACCAGGGGTGTTGTGATCTTCCTGCACGCAGTGCCCTATCCCCTGATACCAGGAGTGTTGTGATCTTCCTGCATGCAGTGCCCTATCCCCTGATACCAGGGGTGTTGTGATCTTCCTGCACACAGTGCCCTATCCCCTGATACCAGGAGTGTTGTGATCTTCCTGCACGCAGTGCCCTATCCCCTGATACCAGGGGTGTTGTGATCTTCCTGCACACAGTGCCCTATCCCCTGATACCAGGAGTGTTGTGATCTTCCTGCACGCAGTGTCCTATCCCCTGATACCAGGGGTGTTGTGATCTTCCTGCATGCAGTGCCCTATCCCCTGATACCAGGAGTGTTGTGATCTTCCTGCATGCAGTGCCCTATCCCGGATACCAGGGGTGTTGTGATCTTCCTGCATGCAGTGCCCTATCCCCTGATACCGGGGGTGTTGTGATCTTCCTGCACACAGTGCCCTATCCCTGATACCGGGGGTGTTGTGATCTTCCTGCATGCAGTGCCCTATCCCCTGATACCGGGGGTGTTGTGATCTTCCTGCACACAGTGCCCTATCCCTGATACCAGGGGTGTTGTGATCTTCCTGCATGCAGTGCCCTATCCCGGATACCAGGGGTGTTGTGATCTTCCTGCATGCAGTGCCCTATCCCCTGATACCGGGGGTGTTGTGATCTTCCTGCACACAGTGCCCTATCCCTGATACCAGGGGTGTTGTGATCTTCCTGCATGCAGTGCCCTATCCCGGATACCAGGGGTGTTGTGATCTTCCTGCATGCAGTGCCCTATCCCCTGATACCGGGATGTGTGCAAGAAGATCACAACACCCCTGGTAACCGGGATAGGGCACTGCATGCATGGTAAAGTATCCATTTTAATTATCACTTCAATATTATCTTTATTGCTACTAGAGTCAACATTTCTTGGTGTACTAAATTCCCTGGAAATTTGTGTGAAGTTTTCCGATGTTCCCATTAGTATTTCATCCTGTTGTTTCTGATCAATGGAGTTCAATTTCTCAATTTGTTTTTCCAATTCCACTCTTAGATCCGCAGAGCTCGCATTTTCCTCTGATAAACCACTCGGGTTTACTGGGGAGAGTCCCTCCCCTCTCTCAGGTGGGGATGGAGGAGCCGGCGCCCCTGGGGCTCAATGATATTTCAGTGGCCAGGGAGGTGGCACTCCGTTCTAGTGCTATCCCTCCAGCGGCCTGCCCTAACGGGGTATTTAAGGGGTCTAGCCAATCCAGCACAGGTTTTTGTCCAGTAACTGTATCAGCCACATCACTTGAAGGCTTTAGTTTCGCCTTCCTTTTAGTGTGTGGCATTTCAAAAAATAACAACCAGAAATCTAGTCGAGGACAAACTTGTGTTGGTGGTTCGATGTATATATATTTATGAAGAGTCCACTTAAGAGGTCGTGAAGAAAATAGGATTAAATTCAGTCCTACCTGGGGGGGTCCATAGTACCAGGGGACTGTGTCCACCAATCCAAGGAATAAAAAATATTTCCAGCCGGGATTAGCCAAGCCTGTTTTGTTTGAGCGTCCATTTTTCTAACCTGACCACCGGCACGTTTTGTTTTTTTTTTGGGGGGGGGGGGGGGACATTTCTAGTTTTTTTTCCTCTGATTTAATATCGCCACGATAGTAAGTGGGAAGAAGTACGGAAAAGTAGTATTTTCTGCTTTTCTGTACACCTTTTGGGTATCTCAAGACTTAACGTCAGCTCCAGAGCTGGCGTTTATTTTTGAGAGGCGCACGATATTTTTTTACACGGAGATGTGAAGAGCGCTGTTACCTATGCACGTGACAGGACGCGTGTTTTGGACGCGCTGACCCCCGTTTTGCGTCGGGAGGGTATGGACACACGTCCAGTTGCGGGTTAACGGTGTGCCGCAGCCAGCACGCGGTACAGCGTGGGCCCCGAAAGTTCGGTAAAGACTTGACCGAGCACGTGCAGGCGTTCCCCACGTGTGTCCTCTACTTTGTAAGCCCCTCGGTCTTTCTTCATCCAAGCTTACTGCAAGGATGTGTCTGTTTCTTAAAATATTTTCAACTTTTTGGCCTTGTTACTTCAGCAGCCCCTCAAACAGAATTTAAGTTCTGGAAAAAAAATGTAAACCTCCAGATAGTACGTACGTTTATTTGGAGTGAGTGGAGGCATTCCTGAGATGGGGCTGAGAGGAAGGGTTGTGTGCGTGTGTGTGTGTTTTTTCATTTTCAAATTATGTGCATAAATTTCATTGAAAAATTTCAACACGCACAGTAGCAGATGTAATTGCAAATTTGGCGGGAGAAGTTTCAAAGCCATGTTAAGCGGGCTGTTAACCAAATTACCTCGATAATAGAAACTCGGTTAATCACATCTAGATAAATCTTTGGAAGCCACTAAGTTTTAGTTACGGGGCAGTGTTATGCAGCACTGTTGCACTGGTTAGGTTCATCCCAGGCATTTATAATGTCCCTTATTTTTAATTTTCAAATTTTCACATTATTACATGTAATCTTTCAAATTAGAACACGGCACATGTAATGTATGTAGGAAACATTACATTTCAGTATATTGTGTCTAACCATAAATTATAAACATTTCAGAATAGTTGTGCCTAAATATAAGAAATATGGGGGGCAAAGGGAAAAAAAAAGAGCGAATTAAGAAAATACATTACAAATATCCGACAAGTCCTTTACTTCATTCATGTCGATTCCTCTTTGGGGGTTCTATGTGAGTGGCCGGTCAAAAAAATCCCTGAGCTGTTCAGGTTCAAAAAACACGTAATTATTATCCAAATATCTAACACAACATTTGCTTGGATATTTTAGGACCTATCGGGACCCCAAACCTAGAACCCTCTCCCTCGTAGATAGAAATTCCTTTCTGCGAATTTGCGTAGATTTTACCACGTCAGGATGTATCCAAATTTGTGCATCGTAAAATGTGGCCAGCCTGTTTTGAAGAAACAGTTTTTAAGACATGATTGCGGTCTGTAATGAAGGCAAAAGAGGCCAACGTGGATTTCCTTTCTCGAATTTCAGAATCAATAGATAATTCCAACAGTTCAGAAATGTCCAGAGTATTCCTTCTCTCTCCTTCTCCTTGATCTTTTCTTTGAGGCAAATAATAAGTCTTTGTACATACAGGTAAATGAGTAATCGGGTATTTTCAATACCTGTGTCATATATGTTTTAAATAACTCGAGAGGTGCAATACTTCTGATAACCGGGAAATGTATGATCCTTAAATTTAATATTCTCATAGTATTTTCTAATTTCTCCATTTTTTTTTCCAAAGCCAAATCTGACTTAACAATATTCTGTGGCATATTTTCCATTTGCACTATTCTTTTTCATGATTCTCTATCTCTGAGTTAATTGTAGTAATCAAAGAATTATTAATAATTTCCCTTATTTTTAAGAGAGACAAAACTGATTTGAACTGAACTTGGTTGTAGCTTTTGTTCTGCAGTTTTACTTGTGGTCCCTTGGTCACAGGGAACGCGGCTAAAGATTTTTTATTTCCTTTCTTTACAGCAACATGGCGAATGCTCTGGCTAACGCCATGTGCGAGCGCTGCCGGGCGGGCTTCGCACCCGCTGAGAAGATCGTGAATAGCAACGGCGAGCTGTACCACGAAATGTGCTTTGTGTGCGCCCAGTGCTTCCAGCAGTTCCCGGAAGGGCTCTTCTACGAGGTGAGTGGGTCAGAACCAGAGAGGCACAGCTCTGCCTTCTAAATACTTCCAAGTACAGAGCGTGCCCCCTCTGCCAGATTCAGTAGTGCTTCACCTTTCCTAGTGTCTATGGAAAAATGGGGTCGATTATATGTGACTTCAAAGAAAATGCATTATTTTGAACTTGGAAATGTAGAAGTCTTGGATTGCTATGCAGTATAAAAAAAGATTCTCCGCAAGGTTGGGTAAAGATATTTTCCGTGTTCCAGAAGGGTTTTCATGAAATAGCAGTTAGTGAATTGCGGTGTATTTCCGCATGTATGCTTTTTCTTTTCTTAAATAAGGCTGTGGGGGCCGGCCTTCTGATTCAGCGGCAGTGTTGGGTAGGTGCTGCCGCGCAGGAGACCCAGCTTCCATTCTCAAATGCCTCCCTGCTTCCCGGGCTTGGGATGCTACGGGTGCGACGTACGCGCTTCAGAGCGGAGGAGTCCAGCCACATTTCATGACCGGTGCAGGAACTCACTGGTGCTGGGTTCCAGAGGGGGGGGAACCGTGGTCGGTGCCTCTCAGCCAGACTGACCCAACAAGGAACTGAGTAAACGGGGTGTGGAGAGAAATGCTCCCCCCCAGCCACCGATGGCCGCCCTGCTCAAATACTCCTCTCTTGTGGTATCTCCCCCCTCGCATGTACATTGCGGTGTCTGCTCTCAGTAACAGCAGCGATAAGTGAAACCAAGAAATTCAGCATGGGGGGTCCCCCTCTTACAGTCTCCTGACTGGCCCTGCAGATGATGTCACCCACACGTAATGGCTAATTCATCCTGGATAATTTCTATTACTGCGGAAACGTGTATGAGGTGAGGGGCACCGCAGGACCGGTCAGCACACACACACAGGCCTCAGGAGGCCCCTTTGCTATAGCTCCTGGCTGCACGTCTACAGAATCTCTGTAGAGAATCTTTTCAGAGATAAGGTGAGGGATGTGGTAGCCCATTTGCAGGACCACCAGGAGACACTCCAAAAAATCTCCGGCAGCGCTTGAGACCCACCCTCCCCAGCTAGGAGGTTGACAAGACAGGGTCAAAGGAAGTCTTTCTACCACCAGAGGAAGTACTATCCTTCAGCCCTTCGCTCCCATTCACAGAGGGTAAGCTCCTGAGGCCCTTTCCAGGCAGCAGAGAGCTCTCAAGCCCTAGCCGGCACCCCAGTCAAATCCTGGGATGGGGTTTTGACAGCATCGTAGGAAGCATAAGCCAGCCACCTGTACCTGAGATGCTGGATCCCCTGGTCCGAAGCAGGCTACGGTTCTTTGCGAATCAGTGGCCCAGTTTAACCTCGGACCAGTTCTGTCCATCGTCTGTCAAGGGTACCGATTAAACCTATTGGGTGTCCTCCATGCCCATTTTGGGGGCCAGTAGTGCATCAGGAGGTACTGATACGGGAGCTCTCCACCCTTTTAATGGCCAGAGCAGTCAAACCTGTCCCACCAAGGCAAAGAGAGCAGGGATTCTACTCCCGGTACTTCCCGATTCCAAAGAGAACAGGGGGTACTCCATCCCATCCTAGACCTGAAGGCCTTGAACAAATTTCTAAAAAGAGAAAAATTAAAGATGGTTTCCCTGGGCACCCTCTTGCAAAAAGGGGACTGGCTATGCTCCCTCGATCTGAATGATGTGTATACTCACATTGAGATCTTCCCAAATCACAGGAAGCATCTCAATTTTGTGGTGGGAAAACAGCACTTCCAGTACAGAGTGTTGCCCTAAGAGCTCGTATCAGCCCTATGTGTCTTCACAAAATGCCTGGCTGTGGTGGGGGTGCACCTCCGCAGGCTGGGAGTGCATGTTTTCCCTTACCTGGACAATTGGCTGGTCAAGAGCACATCTCAGGCAGGAACAATTCTGTCCATGCGCTTGACCATCTGGGTGTTGGAGTCACTAGGGTTCGTCATCAACTACCCGAAGTCCCATCTCAGACCATCACCTCAATTCAGCTTCATAGGAGCCCTACTAGATACAGCTCAGGCAAAAGCCTTCCTACCACAGTCCAGGGCGGTCACCTTGACGTCCATGGTTAGCGGTGATTCAACAGAGCTAGCAGGTGTCAGCTCGGCACATGTTGAGGCTGTTAGGCCACATGGCTGTAACAGTCCATGTTATTCCCTCACTCAAGACTAAGGCAGGCTATGGCATCTCAACCTCCAGTCTCTGTCACTCACAGCCTGGATATTGAGAGGTTAACTCTGAAAATTGGCCTCAATAAGCTTAAATTGTAACAGAGGAGGTTTAGATTAGAGTCATTAAGAAGTGCTCTCTAATTATTAGTATTGTTAAGTGCTGGAACAAATTACCTAGGTAGGCAGTGGAATCTTCCTCATTGGAAGTTTATAAGAGTTGATTATATAAATATCTATCTGAGATGATTTAACTACAGTGGCTTCTGCCTGAAGGCAAAGGATGAATTAATGACTTCTTGAGGTCCCTTTCCAATTCTGGCTTTTTATGTTTGTATGTATTTCAAAGTTTGCCGATAAACTCAAAATTTGTAGTGATTTATACTGACAGGAACTAAATTGAAATTGTTCCAGGAGTATGTAGACACTCTTGCTAGTAGGAAATGTTTTTATGGAACCTTTCTGATCTGTCTTGCACTTTACTATTTCCTGATGATCATCCTTCCCCACAGCAACCGGCTAACATAAAAAAAAGCAAGAGAAAAATATTAATCCTCCCATAAACTGCTCCAACTTGTTCCAGAAAGAAAAATGTTAGAGATGTAAATCTGGCAATAGAATAATAATATTAAAGGGGAAATCCTAGCTCGGAGGAAGAGTTGATGTCACAAATCTGCTAAGGCTTCTAGCACAAAGATGAACGGGGCCACTAGATTTAGAGCCAGAACCTAAAGCCAGTATACAAGAAAACTCCCCATCCATAAATGTCTATCTCCCTTGACCAGACATTAGAACTGGGCATGTATAAGGGATAAGATGTGCCCTTTAAGATTATTTTCATATTGTGCTTTGCTATCAGAGAATCATTGCATAAGAATACAGGTTCAATGACTTACAGCATCCTGCAGATCAGGGAAAAGTGCAAAATGATTTGGCTATTTTTGTCTAGTTTTCAGCAGAAACGTATGCATACCATTAAAATTCCTATCAAAGGCATCCTTAAATTGTTGATGTAATGTGAGCAGTATATACATCTATTACACATGATTTGCAGGTCACCTTACTGTAGATAGTACACCAACAAAGTCCTTACAGATGTTGAGTAGAGTGGAAGAATTGCTTCATTTACATGTAATACTTATGTTAATATATCCTAGTAAGATGTTAGCCTTTTTATAACTTTACTAAATTGCTGACTTATGTTCAGCGTGTGATGTAGAATAATCTCCAGATCCTTTTCTGCAGTAATACTTCTTAGCCAGACATTCCCGTTCTGTATTTACTGATTTCGCCTTCCTTAATGGAATTCTACCTTGCATCTGTCCTTGTTGAATTTCATCCAATCTATTTCTAATCATGTCTCCAATATAAGAGAGAGAGAGAGAGAGAGAAGCATCAGCAAATCAGTTGAACAAATTTTAATGCATGGCTCCAATATGACACAATTTTGAATTCTAATCCTGTTCCCTAATATGTTTGCAGCAACCTTTAATTTGATATCAGTAAATGTTATAATTGTATTCTCTTAAGTCATTATCCATATTAATGAAAATATTTAATAGTGCCTATTTCCTCTCTTCCCTCTCCCCCACACCAGTAGAATTCCACTTGACAGGTTTACCCAGATTAACTTCAACCCACTGGTAACCATTCTTTGAATATTTCTACAGCCAAAGTGCACCTATCCTAGATTATTTTTTCACTGAAGGAAAGCAGTGTTCATTGAGTCGCACACATGAGTGATATAATTGAATAGCACAGGAATAATAACATGTTTCCAGAATTTCAGGTAAAAACTTAAAGATCTCTCTGGGCATTTGTGGTAGTTCCCATGTCCCTGCGTTCACGCTGCGTGCCTTAATGCATTGTTTTCTATGATAGATGTCATACGTGTTTCACCTGTCAGCAGCTGTTTTTTTCAGTGCATTAGCTTTTCAGAGAAAAAAATCCCTAGAGTCCTTTTGCCTTAATGAGGTTTTTTTAAATTTTTCCTATTACTCATTGGTCAACTCTTTTGACAATTTTCAAGTTTATTTTTTGACAGCCTTGTCTGCCAATTTTTCAGTGTTTTCTGACAGGCCCTCTAATAACTGTCCCCTTTTTTCTCTTTAGTCATCTTAACCAAGAAAAATCTTTTTTAGATTTTGCATCCTCATTTTTCTGACAGTGGCAGAAAAGACCAGTAGCTTCAAGAAGTGTCCAGAATATGGACACAAGATGTCCATTTCCAATCACAAGACCTGCCATAGGTGACTGGGCAAGGATCATGCCTATTACTGCAGTATCTTCTCTAGGAGGATGCCAGGATCTGCAACACAATGATTGTCTCCTCTGAGCCGGCACCAAAGATGATATTGATGCATAAGGACCACAGAACTGCACTGACCGCTGGAGGCAAGGAGTTGCCAAAGGGAACATAGACTCCTTTAGTGATGAAGCTGAAAGGTTGGCCCAGAGATCAAAATACATTTTGATTGGGCTCAGATTGCTTGAGCATGAAGCCAAGGAGAAAAGGTGCCAAGGGTCCATCAAAGAATAAGGACCATCAATCCCAATTTCCTTTACACTTCTCCAAGAGCAGAAGAATAATGGAAAGTGCTCTCTGACCCCCAAAGCAGCTGCACCTTGAGTAAAAAGCTTTACTTACCATCCTGAGCACATGCCACAATAGTCTCCAGAGGTCCAATTTCAAGTTTTCAGCACTCTTCGAAATACTCTGAAGAAGGCCAGCCCTCTTGTTGAATTCCCTTGACTCTTCCCTCCTCTGAGGAGGAACTTTGCAAGCAAGTAGCAAAGGTAATTGCTAAGCACATGAAGAGTGTTACATGACTAGCATCAGCAAGCTTGATTCTACTCAGAGTGCCAAGAATCATGGCTCCAACATAGATCTTTTAATATCAAGAATCAGTGTTGTTACCAAGCGCATTGAGTCAGAGCTGAACAACATCGGAGAGGGAAATCTCTCTATGCCCTCAGTAACAATGGTCTCTGGGGCCCCAAGAGTCAACCCATCAGTGCAAAAGGTAATTCACTCATGGATCACTGCAGACCAAGATGTCACCTCCAGTGTATGTTTTAAATGATGTTGAGCAAGGCATTGCACTGCTGAAAAAAAATGCAGTGCCTTACACACAAACAAGCTCCTTGGTACACCTCAGAACTACAGAATCTCAAACGACTTGGACACAAACTAGAAAAAAGATAGCACAAATGATATCTTGAGGAAGACAAGCCAAAATGTAGTTCCCATGTTTCAACTTATCTTTGGACTATAATAACTGCCAAAAAACAATATTTCTCCCAAGCTATTGAGCAGGCAGCAGATTCAACCAAACCTTTTTTTTTTTTTTTTTTTTTTACAAATAATAAACAACCTCATCACAAAAGAACCAAACCCACCCAATCAGCACTAACCAGAGAAGACTCTGCCTCCTACTTCAAAAGCAAAATCAAGGAATTCCAGACTCTCCAGAACAACCCACAAAGTCCACCTCCTCATGAGCAGGAAATGTAATCCTACTCTCCCATAGATCAGTTGAATGGAACTCTTTTTAGCCCTATAACAAAAGAACATCTCTGAAGGATATTACAAGAGATGTGACTGACAACCTGCACCCTAGACCCTGCTCATCAAGCTTAGTGAAGTTGGCATACAAAGGCTTTATAGGATGGATACCCAAAATTGTCATCTCTTCCCTCTCAGAAGGCCTGATCCCAACAACACTGAAAAAGCAGTAGTATGCCCCCTGCTGAAAAAGATCAACTTTGACCAGGACAAGCTGGAAAACTAGCATCCAGTGTGTAAAATCTCATTCCTGGGAAAATTAGTGGAACAGGCTTTTGCAGCCAACTGGTTGACTGGATGGAAGCCTACCTGGCTATGGGACAGAAACAGCACATGCATCCATAGTATGTGATTTCCACAAAAACTGTGACAAGTGCCTCACTTCAGTACTGGTACTTCTAGATTTCCTGGCTGCTTTTGACATGGTTGACCACTTGTTATCTTATCAGAACTAGAAGAAACAGGCGTTGGCAGTGGGATTCTGACCTGATTCAAATCCTCCTTATCGGACAGGCTGCAGTCCATTAAATTCATCACAACCACCTTCTCACACTGGACCCTAACCTGTGGGTAACACAAGGATCTATTCTGTTGCTTATTCTTTTCAACATTTACTTCAAGCCACTAACCCAACTGATTCAATCCTTGAACCTAAAATTCTACATCTACACTGACATAACCAGAGAACCAGATTTACAAACAACTGTGAAGAAATTATCTGTATCCCTTGCAGTCATCCAAAACTGGGCCTCTTATAACAAACTATGCTTAAACCAAGGTAAAACAGAATTTCTGTGGATATAAAAGGCAAATTCCTTTTGGGAACTGTGAACTCACCTTGAAATTTCAGGTTTGTTACTTTGGGATCCTGCTAGACCAGGGGTCAGGAACCTATGGCTCGGGAGCCAGATATGGCTCTTTTGATGGCTGTATCTGGCTCGCAGACAAATCTTTAATAAAAAAGTAAAAATCTAACAAAAACCCCCACCCTCCTGACATCCCCCAAGACCTGCCAAAAGTCCCTGGTGGTCCAGCGGGGGTCCGGGAGCGATCTCCTGGACTTGGGCTGTCGGCTGCCAGTAGTCAAAATGGAGCCGACGGCCCTTTGCCCTCACTATGTCACTGGGGTCGACCAATGGTGGCGGTAGCCCCTGTGACATAGTAAGGGCAAAGGGCCGTCGATGCCATTTTGATTACTGGCAGCCGACGGCCCTTTGCCCTTACTATGTCATAGGGGCTACCGCTGCCATTGGTCGACCCCAGTGACATAGTGAGGGCAAAGGGCCGTCGGCACCATATGTTGAGAAGATGAATCTAACCATAGTAGTCCATGCCATGATAACATTTTGGCTGGACTACTGCAACACATTATATGAAGGGATTCCACAAGCTTCAGCTAATACCGCAGCACGCCTTCTAGATAGCAACCGTATCACACCAGTCTATGAAAACTACACTGGCTCCCAGTTCTTTGAAGAATCATATTTAAAAACCTGTGCCGAACAGTCAAAGGCTTAAAGAGAAATGGGCTAGTCTAGTTGAAGAGCAAACTAACGCGCTACCTTCCTACCAGACCCCTAAGGTCATCTCAAGGAACCTCCATAGTTTTCCATCACGAAAAGAAAGAAAACTTAATGACACTCATCATAGAGCTTTCTGAGGATAACTTCCTCCTTCTGGAATTCACTACCTGAAATACGTTATCAAAACAATAACTACCCCTTTTTCAGGAATCAGTTTAATCAACCATTCAGTGACAAGAGTAACCAATCACAACTTGCACATACCAAGCCTGTTTTCTGTATACTTTCTGCAATTCAATTACGTTTGTGTAAATAGGATCAAATAAGTGTAAATAAGTGAAATTTCATCATTTCTCAGAATGTTGCTTCTCCCATAGTTGTCTGTTTCTAACTACGTTTTCATATAACTTAACTATCTGTATGTACTTTCAGTGAAAGTATATTTTCAAAGAGACGGTCAGTAAATCTTACTAAACAGATGACCGGCAAATACTTGGTTTGGCCTGAGGACATCCTGTATGTCGGCCGGCTCAAACCAGAGATGAAGCAGGCCCAGGAGAGCTCCATTGCTGGCCTCACAGATTGCAGGTGTGCTTGGGAGGGAGACAGGCACCCCTGAGGAACTGCAATGAGGTCACTTTCATTGACCCTGCTGTTTTGTCCATAATGTCCCTACAAGACCAGGAAGACTAGCTATGTTATCTGGGTTTGAAGGAAGTCCGTACACATACTTCCTGTGGCTTGGATGTGTCTCTAGCTCAGTCTTAGATTTGTGCTAGGAAAACACCACCATCCATATCACATACTGCTTCTTAGCTTGGCATAAGCTTTGTGAGAATTCACATAGTTTCTTGCTGTTTTCATGGCTTTTTTTTCTCCCATGACTGCATGGATGTTAAAGGAACCTTCAAAATAAGAGAGTGCTAATTGCATGGTAACCAATCCGCTTCTGTTCCCCTCTGATTCGGTGTTTTAGGTGCTTCTAGAAGGTCTTATGATTGCAAATAGAGGAGTTTTGCTATCTGGTGTGACAGCAAGGCTCAAGATCCTAATTTCTGTGCCACACAAAAACTGCTTAATTACTTCCTGCCTATCAAAGAGCCTAGACTCTTGTCAGGGTTACACATCAGTGTGAATAGTGTTTTATGGCGGTTATTGAGAAGGGAGCCTATTTCAGGTCAACCCTTAGTTGAAAGACTCCATTTTGGCGCATCAGATGACATCACTCATATGTGACTGGTACACGGCTGCCTTCAGAGAACATGTTGCAGATAAGCAACTCTGGGGTTCTGGTTTGTTTTTCCCAACTTTAATCAAGGATGTCAAAACAACACAATGTCCCATTACCATATGACATATCTATGACTTTAGTGATAAACGTTCCAGAAAGGTTTCTAATAAAAGTAAAGGATAAACATTTGTAATGATGCCGTGTATTCAACTTACTTTATGCTAATCTTTTTCTTTTTCTTTTGCAGTTTGAGGGAAGGAAGTATTGTGAACATGATTTCCAAATGCTTTTTGCCCCTTGTTGCCATCAGTGTGGTAAGTTTTTTTTTTTTTAAAAAGTCCGATATCTGCTGATGCGACAGTAATGAGGCATTTCAGTTTAAACCCTTTGTTAAAGTGCCTGCTTGGCAGAGCTGGGAATGCCAGAAAAATGTGATAGGTGAGCCAAACCAGAGCTGTGTTAAGGAACCTGGCTTTGCTCTAACAGCCAAATTAAAATAAACTCTTTTTCAAACTTTTTTTTAATTTCTTGTTTAATTCTTGACTTTCTCCAAGTCTGTTCTGTCTCTTTCTTCCTCATTTCAAACTTTTGTTTTTTGGGGGTTTTTTTGGGGGGGTTTTTTTGCATCGGATCCACTCTGGATTTTCAGGACACATTATAGAGGTCCAAGAGCATCATATTAGGAGGAATCATGTATTCCATGAATACATATATGTTGTTTTTCCATCCAATCTGCAATTTTCATGAGGCTTTATGCAAATTTTAAAGGGGGACGAGTCTTGGAAGGACTGTACCCACTGGAGCCAGCTGCGAGAAAACAAATGCTTTCCAAAAGTGGATGCGCTTGTGTGTACCATCAATTATTGTTCCCGTAGAGGCCTTGAAGGATGCACTGGTGGCTTGCTGTTGTTTTCTTTTTCTCTCTCAGGAGGTCAATGAACTTGGTGTGAATTCCAGGGCAGTAATGAAACCAGCAGCTACCTTTTTGACAGATGCGGGCTGCGATTTGGTCTGCATCTCAGCTAGAGGGTGGCTTCAGTGGTAGCAGCCAGACGTCAGTTAAGGCTAAGAAATTGGTCGGCCAATGCAACCTCAAAGTCTGACCTTACGAAGTTACCCTGTAAAGGCTGGCTCTTCTTTGAGTTTGGAGAAAATGGCCAATAAATGGGGCAAGTCCCAGCTCCCTCAATTGCCAGAGGATAAGAAGCAGATGCTGCGTTCTTTTAGCATGAGAGGCCATTCTAAGCGTTTTCGACCCTGCAGAGGAGTGGTTTTTCAGACGAATCGACCTTTTAGTAGGTCTCAGTGCTTTTGTTCCAGACAGCCCAGATGAGGCACAAACTTAGATAGTGGAACCTCCTGAGCCTCCCAATGAAGGTGTGCCGACCCACAACCAGGAATAGGAGATGGGGGACGCCTCACTCTCTTTTATCAGAGGTGGGTCAAAATCACGTCAGACCAGTAGGACCTGGAGGTGATACGAGATGGATATGCCCTGGAGTTTTGCAGTGTTCCTTGGGATGTATTCATGGTATCTCCTTGCCACTTCCCACAAAAAAGGCAAGCAGTGGAGTGTGCATTGTCAAGGCTCCTCAGTCTGAGGGCTGTGGTTCCAGTGCCTTCGTCTCAGGAATATACAGGCCGATATTCCATTTATTTCATTGTACCCAAGAAGAAGGGCTCTTTTAACCCCATCCTAGATGTCAAGGGGGTCAATTGACGTTTGTGGGTGACTCGTTTTCACATAGAAACCTTGCGCTCAGTGATAATGGCTGTACAGTTAGAGCAGGTTCTGATGTCCTTAGATTTGTCTGAGGCATATCTGCATATCACTATCCAGCTAGAGCATCAATGATTTCTGTGCTTCATGGTTTTGGGCTGTTGTCATCAGTTTTGAGCACTATCTTTTGGCTTGGCCATGGCACCCAAAACTTTTACCAAGATTATGGTCGCAATGGCGGCAGAGTTGAGAGAGAACAGGATTCTGGTCCACCCATACTTGGACGATTGGCTGATTCAGGCCAAGACTCTGTAAGAGAGCCTCCTGGTGTCACATAAAGTGATCTCCTTGTTATAGGAGCTCGGTTGTGTGGTGAACCTGGTTGAAAGCAGTCTTCAGCCTTCCCAATCGCTAGAGTATCTCGGTGTTTGGTTCAACACAAAATAGGGCAGGGTGTTCCTGCCGTATTCAGAAGGTAATGATGCAGGTGCATCTGTTAATGAACACAATACGCCCAACATGCCCCAATACATCCTATATTCAGATGCTCAGATTGATGGTGGTGACCCTGGAAGTGGTGCCATGGGTGAGGGCACATAAGCATCCTCTTCAGCGCACTCTGCTGTCTTGTTGAAACCCACAATCTCAGGACTATTCAATTTGGCTTTATCTGCTGATGGAGGTCTGCACACACCTGCAGTGGTGGTTAACAGTGGATCATCTGAGAAAAGGGGTTTCCTTATCCTCACCGGACTGGCTAGTACTCACGACAGATGCAGGCCTCTAGGGTTGGGGAACTCACTGCCAGGAGCTGGCAGCATAAGGGTGCTGGAATGCAGAATAGTCTCTTTGGAGTATCAATTGGCTGGAAGCCTCTGCAGTCCAGTTGGAATGCTTGCAGTTCAGCGATCGATTGCAGGGTTGAGCGGTCCGAATAATGTTGGACAATGCAACAACAGTGGCTTACATCAGTCGGCAGGGAGGAACGAAGAGCCAGCAAGTGTCTCAAGAAATAGCCCATCTTATGGAATGAGCAGAAGTGCATCTTCAGGAGATCTCAGCCTCGCACATTGCAGGAAAAGACAATGTAAAAGCGTACTTTCTCAGCAGACAGAGTCTGGATCCAGGAGAATGGGATTTGTCAAATGAGGCGTTTCCACTGGTAGTGGACCACTGGAGCCTTCTGTTTCTGGACCTACTAGCAACTTCTTGCATTACAAATGTTTTTTGTTTCTTCAGTCGCAGGAGAGATCCAAAGTCCTTGGGTATCGGTGCCCTCGTGCAGGAGTCACCAGAGGGCAAGCTACTGTATGCCTTCCTCCGTGGCCCATGTTGGGCAAGGTGATTCGGAAGATCGAGAGTTACAGGGAGGTTGGTGCTTCTGGTGGTAGCAGATTGGCCCAGGAGACCCATGGTATGCAGATCTGCGAAGGCTCCTAGTGGAGTCTCCCTTTTGGCTTCCAGGGCACAGCGATCTGTTGCGGCAGGGGCCTGTTCTTAATTAAGATCCGACTTGATTTTGTTTTACGGTATGGCCCTTGAGAGGGCTCGATTGCTGAAGTGTGGATATTCTTCTGTGGTGATTATCACCTTACTGGAAGCAAGAAAGTTCTCCACTTCCTTAGTCTATGTGCGAGTCTGGCAAGTGTTGAAGCTTGGTGTGATCAAGAGGTTGTTTCTCATTCGGTTAAGATCCTGCTTATTTTGGAATTTTTGCAGGATGGAGTGAATAAAGGGTTGGCCCTTAATTCCTTAAAGGTACAGGTGACGGCTTTTGCCTATTTCAGGGGTCAGGTAAATGGTGGACCCTTGTCGGCTCATCAAGATGTGGCCCATTTCTTGAAAGGAGTGAAACATCTACATCGTCCCTTGCGGTTACCGGTGGCCTTGTGGAATCTTAATCAGGTTATGGATTTCTTAGCGGGCCCTACTTTTTGATCAATGCATAATCTTTCCTTGCAATTATTGACCTTGAAAACTGTATTTCTTGAGGCAATTTATTCTGAGCGTAGAATATCCGAGCTGCAGGCCTTGTCTTGCCTGGAGCCATTCCTTTGAGTGACTCCACGGGCGATACAGCTGCGTACTGCTCCATCTTTTTTGCCAAACGTGGTCTTGGACTTTCACTTGAATCAGTCTATTTCCCATCTCTGGATAGGAGGAGAGATGCAGAGGAATATCACCTTGGGAACCTTGGATGTCAGGATATCGTAAGGTATCTGGAGATTTCTAAACCTCTCAGGAAGACAGAATCTCCTGTTTGTCCTCCATGGTGGAAGTAAACAGGGTGAGCCATCTTTGCGGGTTACAAGAGCTCGCTGGATTAAGGAGGTAGTCATGACCATGTATGTGGATGCTGTTCAGCCATTGCCTAGACAGGTTAGGATTCATTCCACTAGGGCTCAGGCAGTGTCATGGGTGGAGGTTAGATTGTTGTCTCCCGCCAACATTTGCCGAGCTGCAATGTGGTCATCCTTGCACACCTTTTCCAGGTATTATCGTCTGGATGTGCAGGCCCGGGAGGACGTAGCCTTTGCACGTGTGGTTTTGACTGTACCACAGGCAGCCTCCTGCCCTGTTTTGGAGTAGCTTTGGTACATCCCACTCGTTCTGGATCTACCTGCCTAAACGCTAAGAAATGAGAAATTACTACTTACCTGATAATTTCCTTTTCTTTAATAAGGACAGGTGGATCCACCTTTCTGCCCTTAGCTGCTGGGTTGTGCTATTGTCCTCCTGCATGGCTGCATGTTTCCAGGGGTTACTAGTAAGTGTTAATCCCATCCTTGACTGAGCTCAGTGTTTCCTGTTGGCTTAGTACTGGAATGGTTATCTGAAGTATTATTAATCTGTCCACAGTTGGCTTTTGCAGAGTATACTGGCGGGTGGATGTCACTGCAAGGGTGTATATAATTATGATGTCAGCTTTGCTCCATCTCAATCTGCTGGTAGAGGTGCATAACCCACTTGCTCTGGATCCACCTGTCTATACTAAAGAAAAGGAAATAATCAGGTAAGTAGTCATTTCTCCCAGGACAGCAGAATGTAGTCCTCACAGATGGGTGACATCATCAGATGGAGCCCTGTCACGGAATATTTTTGTCAAAGTTTCTAGAATTTTGACTGGCACACTGAGCATGCCCAGCATGCCACCAACCCTGTGGCCACACGGGGTCCCCCTTCAGTCTCGTTTTACAGCAAAAAAGCACGAGCAAAAACATAAAATAAGCAAACGTAATCGAACCCAACTTCCCGGGGTGGCGGGCGGGTTTCGTGAGGACTAACATCCTGCTGTCCTGGGAGAACACCCGTTACAGGTAAGCAACTATTTTCAATATTTCCCCTACTTCTCCATCTAAAATTTAGCTGGAATACGTGGGAGTGTTCCGTGGGCATTCCTGAGAAAAGTTAAGTTAGGTGGCTAAGTTATCCGGCTAACTTTCAGAATTGGTTGGATAACTTATTGACCAACTGCAGGTCATGCCTTAGAGGAACCATAAAATTAGCTGGATAAACATATTCTGCTATCTTTATGATAGCCGGCTATATTCAGTGGTGTAGCTGCAGCTGGGCAGGAGCCCTTGATGGGGTTAAGGACCGTGGTGGGAAGAGGCCGGGGGATCAGGGGGGCTTTTGTTTTAAGCGGCTTTGGTGGGCAAATTTTATGGCTGGTGGGCACACGCATTGTGCGCTCTTCACCAGCTGCCAGCAGACAAGTCACCACAAGTGTATTTTTATATATGTTTATGTGTTTCTCTTTCCTCTCTTAATAATGTGTTTGGTGTCTTGTGCACACAAAATATTCAGGACATGATGGGGGAGACGTAAGGATTTTGACAGGAGCTGTGGGGGTATTTTTGGATCTGCACATTGGCAGATCATGGATGCATGCACACATCCTGAACTGTAGACCGGCATTAGTGTGGGCTGAAACTTCTTGCTCTCCCTTTTTCTTCTTCCCCTTCCCTGCCGTCTTGTTTTCCTAGCTCCACATGATGTGCTTCTTTTCTGTTCTCCACACGTACTCTGTATATACGTATTGCCTCCCCTCTTGCTTTTCTTCTTCCATGCAAGGAGGTGAGTGCATAGGAAGAACGGCGATGGATGGAGGGAGAGGGGGGAGAGTAACTACAGTGCGCTCTTGGCTTGTCATCGGTCGGGATGATGAGCTAATCTGGAGTCCTGAGGCTCTCACGTCTTGAAGCCTGGCATGTGACTATGTGAAGCCAGCTTGACTAGCCTTAGCGAATATGATCCTCCTCCTTTTAGAGCTGTTTTCTAAATAAGAAAGACCAACTGTGCGACTCTAGATGTAGGGCAGACGTACATGAACATGGGTATTTTCTCAGCAAATACAGTACTCTCATGTGAGATCTCAAAGGGTTACAGGTGCTCACTTGTGCACCAGGAAGTCTTTTTTTTTTTTGTGACTCAGAACTGAAAATAAATTCATCAGGTATCTTGGCAATGAAAAGTTAGATGTTTTCTCATTCATTATATGGTAGGCGATAAGGATTCGTGATTTTGCATGAAGGACTTTAAGGGCAATGTATAACCTGCAACTGTAGCCTCATTTGGAGGAAGACCCTTTAATCTACGTAGGATGTGCCTTATGTAGCTGATTGGCTGAGAGCTTATTTAGTGGCACTCTCAGGTTTTGTTTGAGACTTTTTCTCTTTTGCGTTTTATATCTTTGCCCTTTCCTGTTTTTCAGTCTACGCCCTGACTCTCTTATTTTCTCAGTCATATCATGCATTGCACCGTGGATTTTTAAAAAGAAGTTGATATTCTTTTTTTTTTTTTTTCACAGGTGAATTTATCATTGGTCGTGTTATTAAAGCAATGAATAATAGCTGGCATCCCGAATGTTTTTGTTGTGATCTCTGTCAACAAATACTTGCAGACATAGGATTTGTCAAGAACGCTGGCAGGTAGGTAGGTCTTGAGACAGTTTTCACAGAGTGTGAGAGCAGTGATGTGTGTGTGTTGTGAAAAGTCTTTAGACGTATATTGATAGGAGGCAATGCTCAAAGGCGTACCGAGGGTCCCTCCCCCATCCTTCTTGTACTAATGCTTAGGTCACAGAAAAATCTGTGGGCGTCTCTAGACAGAAAAATTGACATTTTCTCATGGCACCCCCTGCTTTAAAACTGGCTATAAAAAAAGTCTTAATAAGAAAGCCCAAAGGGTCCTGTCCGTAATTTTAAAAAGCTGGCCAGTTTCACACTATATAATTATTTGATAGCCTCATTCAACTAATTCTATATGGCTATGAGAGTGAAGTCTGGAATATATAGGAAGGGACAGAATGTCAATATAAATCCTGCACCTCCAGTTCTGTAACTCTGTGCATCCACTGAAATTCCCCCAAACAATGGAGCTTGGATGTTTCCCTTACAGCTCATCATACTAAAAGATATTTTCAAATTCTGGTGTTACCTCACAGTAACAGCAGCACAAACCCCTTCCACTGCCAGGCACATTGTGAACTAACATAAAACCCCGCAAAAAAGACACTCAAAATCTATACTGCAATCCCATCATAACATAACAGTAATAACACCAAGGACTCAAACAACAATAACCCTACCTGTGAAAAAGCAAGGGTAAATATTACACTGGGTCCTAGAATACCAATACACCACCTACTGAGGAAACAAAACAAACCAGATTGCTAATAGATCCCTATGCTAAGCATAATCTCTCATCATGGTCACACACACAGAGCAGAGACAGACCCTCAACCAAATACAGAATACAAAATAAAGGAGCACAAATTAGACAAAACTGAAATGGGAAACCCCAAGAAGCCAGACTCTGTGTATTAACAATGGAAAAACAGAGCCACCATCCCTCATAAAACAATAAAATCAAGAAACATAAAGCATCAGTTATAATAGTAAAAACCATACTAATAAAAGAATATTTAAAACTACTGATAAATGTAAATGATTTTAATTAATAAAAATTTTTCTATTTTTTTAAAAATTTCCCAAGCACCAATTCAAAACAGACTTATATCAAATAAATTCCTAATAATTAAAAACTAATAAGGATTTTAAAAAGCCCCTGCTTGTCCATACCTGGGAATTCTTGATTTCCAGTCATCCTGAGATTGTTGAGGATTAGAGGGGTGCACAAACTTTATCCTCTCTCTCTCTCACACATACTCGCATGTCCATTCTTTCTCACACATACACTTACATGCTCTTATATACATCCACAACCTCTCTCTCTCTCTCACACACAGAGACAAACACGCTGTCAGGCTCTAAGACCCTCTCTCTCTCCCCCCCCCCCCCACCTCTGGATTCTCTCATACATACACACACATTCACTCTCACTGGCTCCCTCACAAACACACACACCCAGGCAAGCTCCCAGTCATTCTCATATACACACATGCGCAGATCCCCAGGCAGGCTCCAATTCAATCTTGTACCGCCCCCCCCCCTCCCACTTCCCCCAGGCATGCACACATTCATTCTCACACCACACAGACCCCCAGGCAGGCACCCATGCATTCACACACATACACCCCCAGGCAGACTCCCGTTCCTACACACACATACACACTGAAGGCAGCCCCCCCCCCTCTCGTTCCTCTGCTGCCACTGTCACTGCTGCCGTGTGGCTATTGGGGAGGCGCCGATTGCTGCTACTGACACTGAAGCCCGTTCTGATTCCTCCTCTGTGCAGGCCCCGTGGGCTTCCAGTTCCTCCATGCTGATCTCGTACATTGTGAGATCTGCATAGAGAAAGTGCCACTCTTGCACATTACCAAAGATTACATGTGCCAATCACTAAAAAGTAAATTTTTTTTTTTTTTACCTTTGCTGTCTGATCTTAGTTTTCTAATCGGTTGGTCACAGGCTTTTTTTTTCTCCTTCCCTTTCTTGGTCTTTTGCCAATTCCTTATACAGGGTCTTTTTTTTAAAATTTTTTCTCTATCTGACTGCTTCCCTTCTTCTCTCAAACACACACTCATGTTCTCATTCTCACATGCTTTCTCTCTCTCTCTCTCACACACACACACACACACTCTCTCTCACACACACCTACACATATAGGCACAGGCTCGCTCACTCGCATGCTGTCTCATGCACAAACAGCTCTCATTCACATACTCTCTGTCATATATACATACACACTGTCTCTCTTTCACATGCTGTCTTACTCTCACACACACACACACACACACACACAGGCTCTCACTGTCACATGCTGTCTCTCACACACACAGAGGTTCTCACATGCTGTCTCTCCAAACATTCAGGCTCTCACTCCCACTCACAGTCTGTCAACTCACTCTCACACACAGAATCTAACTCGCTCTCATACACACACACACACACACACACACACACGCACTGTACAGGGCCTCAGCCTCTCTCACCTCACATTGACCCTGGCCTGGTACCCTTAGGGTTTCCAAGCTGGTGAAGAAATCCTGTTTGACAGGGGTTGCACTTGCGGCAGCCTGGCTTCCTGTGTCTTAGTGGAGTCTTTTTTGGATTTCTTCCCTTGGGAATTCGCTCTCAGTTCAGCTGTTCCAAGCACGCAGAGGGCTCTATCTCAGTGGATAACGCTCTACTGGAATCGGCAGTGAGTTATTCGTTTGGGGCTGAGATATACAATCTAGCGGCTTGTCCTTACCCCCGCAGTCTAGCAATCTGCCTCCATGTGTTCTTCGCTCCTTCCATTTTCCAGTGGGAATATCGAGGGGAAGGAAAGAAAAGCTGGAGCATTCGTTGTATAACTTAGTGCATACCTGCAGGGACAGATACTTTGAATTTAGATACTGGGTCAAACAAGGTCCATTTCATTTGACCAGATTTATCTTCAGGCTGTTTTGTTGGTAAGCAGGTGGAGAATTGTGATCTTAGTTTATTTATTTTGTTTAATAGCTAGGTAGCACTTAATGCTGCCAAAACTGAGCTCCTCTATATATCTCACCCCAAAACATTTCCCCACCCCTTCAGGCGATCAACACACCCAACTCCAACACCTCCCCCTCCCCAACAGGTGCGCGGTCTCGGCATCATAATCGATAACCACTTCACCTTCAAAAAATTCATTAATAGAACACTCAGAGCCTGTTACCTCAAACTCCTCTCCCTTAAAAAACTAAAACCCCTACTACACCTCAGCGACTTTATCACCATTCTACAAGCCTTCATCCTATCAAAAATTGACTACTGTAATGCCTTGCTCTAAGGCTTACCCAAAAGCACATTGCAACCATTTCAATTACTCCAAAATGCTGCTGCCCGGATCCTCACTAACACCCACAACAATGACCACATCACCCCTGTACTCAAACACCTGCATTGGTTACCAGTTACTGCAAGAATCACATACAGATCTCTCACTCTCATACCCAAAGCCCTCCACAACCAAAACATGCGCTGGTTCAAAGAACATCTCACATCTCACATCTCACAACACAAACAGACCCACCAGACAGCAACGCTGCATATTCCATCACCCAAATAAATTGAGCTCGGCTCCACTAAAGCTCGGGCCTTTTCCTTAGCCGGGCTGGCCCCTGTGGAACAAGCTCCCTTCTTCCCTACGTCAAGAATCATGTCCAAGAAAATGTAAACAGAATCTGAAAACCTGCCTCTTCAAACAAGCATACACCTAACAGCACACCTTCCCCTCCACTTGCCTCTTGACCTGCCTCTCCACCCACCCCCCATCCTACCTGTCTACCCCCTAGTTTAGCCCCCTCGCCTCATTACCCCGCCCTTCTCCATCCCTTCAACCCCCCTATTCGTCCTCCAAACCTAATACCCTTCCTCCTGTTCTTACATATTATGCTACATAATCTGTCAATACTTCAGCCTTTTATATTATTTTTTATATTATTTTTTCAGCTCTTATATTACTGTTACTTAATTTATGCCTCTAGTTCTGTGTTTCACTGTAAAGCCCATTTTGCTACTTTTCGTTTATTGTGACCCGATGAGATGTTCCCAACGTTCATCAGTACATAAAAACTACTAAATAAATAAATGTGTTGCATGAGTTGTTTTTTTAAAAGTCGTAGTTATATGAGATGGAGGAGGGAAGGTCCCTTGATTCGGTTTTTAACTGTCTCGAAGAGCAATTTGGAATTTAAAAATTAGGAGGGATCAAGATGGCCGTTGCCTGAACTGCACGCTAAGGAAGCTCTCTCTTGGATCTCTTTCGAGTCTCTGTTTTCCTGAATCAAAATGCATCATACCAAAAGAAAGGCAAGGTTAAGGGAGATTTTGCGCTCTTCTCCCTTACCTGAACAACTTCAGCCCCGGATTGAGTCCTCCTGCAAGTAGTACCAGAAGGCAGAGCCGCTTAGGAGTCCAACGTTGAGTGAATGCAGGCCCAGATGACTGAAGATGGGTCACTCAGCCCCGGTGCACCAACGGTGCCTTTACCTCCATTTGCTGCATTTTCCAACATTTTTGCAGCTCGGTCAGCACTCCAAGTTACAGGACAAGGAGGCGAGGTTTGAACTGAGACCCCGAGAAGGGATACTGAGGCGGTATCGTCTTCGGAGAATCCATGTGAGAAGAATTCCATGGGCCTCCCCAATGCCTCGATAATGCTTGGAGCTGAGGAAGGCAATAATAATAATCCTGCGAGTGAAGGTGATAGAAAATCCCAGGTACGCTCAACATTTAAATCTATTCTTCAAAAAAACCCCTGTGATAACTTTAGATTCTATTTTGCAAACTTTGCTGTCTTTGGAAACTGCTATTGCTTCTTTAACTGCTGTATCCTTGGATAATAACCACCGTGTTTTGGCTACAGAGGGTTAAGTTGCTACATACGGTTTAAAGGTCTTTGGAATCACGGATCTCATCAGTGAGACAGTGCAGCATATGCTTTCAGTGTATTTATAAATGATCTGGAAAGGAATACGATGAGTGAGGTTATCAAATTTGCGGATGATACAAAATTATTCAGAGTAGTTAAATCACAAGCAGACTGTGATACATTACAAGAGGACCTTGCGAGACTGAAAAACTGGGCATCCAAATGGCAGATGAAATTTAATGTGGATAAGTGCAAGGTGTTGCATATAGGGAAAAATAACCCATGCTGAAGTTACACGATGTTAGGTTCCATATTAGGAGCTACCCAGGAGATCATTTAGATCAGAGTCCTAAGGTAAAAGTTGTACACCTACTTTTGTGCCATGTTTTGCTGTAAACCACATCATTACTCACCATATCATGGAAGGCTTAATTATATATGATTCTGTCAACCTTGTCATATGATTAGAGATGACACTGAGAGCATGGGGGGGGGGTTTATTTTCTTTTATCAAGTAAAATTTATTCTGACTTTTAATGTTTGTATATATATGACATTATCCTGTTGTTATTTGGAAGTCAATTAAAAAAAAAGATTAAAAAAAAAAAGCAAACAGAATGTTAGAAATTATTAGGAAGGGAATGGTTAATAAAACGGAAAATGTCATAATGCCTCTGTATCGCTCCATGGTGAGACCACACCTTGAATACTGTGTACAATTCTGATCACCGCATCTCAAAAAAGATATAGTTGCGATGGAGAAGGTACAGAGAAGGGCAACCAAAATGATAAAGGGGATGGAACAGCTCCCCTATGAGGAAAGGCTAAAGAGGTTAGGACTGTTCAACTTGGAGAAGAGACGGCTGAGGGGGGGATATGATAGAGGTCTTTAAGATCATGAGAGGTCTTGAACGAGTAGATGTGACTCGGTTATTTACACTTTCGGATAATAGGACTAGGGGGCACTCCATGAAGTTAGCATAGGGCACATTTAAGACTAATCAGAGAAAATTCTTTTTCACTCAACGCACAATTAAGCTCTGGAATTTGTTGCCAGAGGATGTGGTTAGTGCAGTTAGTGTAGCTGGGTTTAAAAAAGGTTTGGATAAGTTCTTGGAGGAGAAGTCCATTAACTGCTGTTAATCAAGTTTACTTAGGGAATAGTCACTGCTATTAATTGCATCAGTAGCATGGGATCTTCTTAGTTTTTGGGTACTTGCCAGGTTCTTGTAGCCTGGATTGGCCTCTGTTGGAAATAGGATGCTGGGCTTGATGGACCCTTGGTCTGACCCAGCATGGCAACTTCTTATGTTCTAATAGACTAAGCCAATGTTTATTTATGGTGATTTTAGTATTGCCACTTCATATGGAGGGTTGATCTCAGCTTTCTATGTTTTAAGTTTAAGTTCTTTTTTACAGATTAATAGACCCCCCGCCTTTGTGATATTGTCTGGGGAAGAGGAAGATATCACAATTGGGGTGATCAATTTGATTTAATAGGACGTTATTTTCTTTCAGCCATGTTTCTGTAATGCAGAGGATAGATTTTTCTTTGATAGTGACTGAATATTTAATGAGCGAGAGCGTTAGCCAGGAGGAGATTACTGGAGAATTGTTACTTATCTTGAGGTAGATCAGGTTTGCGTTCTTTCTTTGCTTTAGTTTTGAGGTTCTTTAAAAATTTTCATTTCTTCCACATCCTGTGATGATTTCGATGTGGTGGGCTGGCTGCATTATGAGATCTATTTGGTAGGGCCTTTGATTAAAGATTTCTTCAGGTTCGCACAAAGGGTCAAGCTCCTTTGTTCTGCTCCGTGCACGCATCAAGGGCACACGCCTCCAGTTGCCGCCGCTCCATCGAGGATGCCGGGCTGGTTGTGGGCAGGCCTCTTGCGGTGGGTGGGCAGGGGGAGGGCTCGATTTCCCGGTGCTGGCTTCTGTGCTCCCCCTTTGGGTCCTTCTGTGCCGACAGACATGACCTGGTTGGCTGCTCTTTCCTCATCTGGCATTGCCACCACTCCAGTGAGGATGTTGTCTTTCGTTATGGCCTTTGAAAGGGTTTCCTTGCTGAAGCGTGGATACTCTGCGGCAGTGATTTCCACCTTGCTGAGAGCTAGAAAATTCTCCACTTCATTGGCCTATTTGCGGATTTGGCAAGTGTTTGAGGCCTGGTGTGAGGATCAAGGTACTCTTCCTTGTTAGGTCAAGATCCCACCCATTTTGGAATTTCTGCAGGATGGCCCTCAACTCCTTAAGGGTACAAGTATGCTGTCGCCTGTTTCAGGGGTCGGGTGAATGATTATTCCCTGTCAGCTCATCCTGATGTGGCCCGTTTCCTGAAAGGCATGAAACATCTTCATCCTCCCTTGCAGTTTCTAGTGCCCTTATGGAGTCATAGTTTGGTGTTGGATTTCTTAGCAGGCCCTACGTTTAGTCATTTGCATAACCTGACCTTGCAGTTGCTGACCTAGAAACCTGTGTCTCCTGTGGTGATTTGTTCTGCACGTAGGGTTTCCGAGCTGCAAGCCTTGTTGTACCAGGAACCTTTCCTCTGAGTAACTCCAGGGGTGGTACAGCTGCATACTGTTCCTTCTTTTTTCTTACTGAAAGTGACACTGACTTTCACTTGAATCTACCCATCTCCCTGCCGTCTGTGGATAGAGAAAGAAGATGTAGAGGAATATCGTCTGTTGCGACCCTTGGATGTCAAGAGACATATTGTCAGGTATCTGGAGGTTACTAAGCCTTTACAGAAGTCGGATCACCTGTTTGTCCTTCACAGCCGATCTAGGTAGGGAGAGCCAGCTTCACGGGCTACAATAGCTCGCTGGATTAAGGAAGTAGTCACGGCTGCAAACGTTGATTCTGGGAAGCCATTACTTAGTCAGGTCAGGGCTCAGGCAGTGTCATGGGCGGAAGCTAGGTTGCTGTCTCCCATTGACATTTGCTGAGCAGCAATGTATTTCTCCTTATACAACTTTTCCAAGATTATCGTCTGGAGGTGCAAGCCCGGGAGGATGCGGCCTTTGCATGTGCAGATTTGACCGGACATTGGGTAGCCTCCTGCCCTATTTGGGAGTAGCTTGGGTACATCCCACTTGTTCTGTATTCATATGACTGGATGCTAAAAAGGAGAAATTATTACTTACCTGATAATTTCCCTTTCCTTAGGATAGTCAGATAAATCCAGCTTCCCTCCCTTGGCTGCCGAATGATTGCACTATAGTCATCCTGTGTGGCTAAGTGTTATAGGGATTAATGGTGTTACTCCAGTCCCAGACTAGGGTTAATACATTCTTGTCTGAGTTCAGTGTTACCTGCTAGCTGAGTATTGAAATGGTTATCTGTTTTTGATTGTTTTGTTAGTTTGTCCACACCTGGCTTTTGCAGAGAATGCTGGTGGGCTGATGTCACTGCAGGGTGTATATACTGTGATGTCAGCTTGCTCTGTCTCCATCTACTGGTAGAGGTGCATAACCACTTGTTCTGGATTCAACTGAGTATCCTAAAGAAAAGGTAAGTATTCATTTCTCATTGAAAGTCATACTTTTAGGTAAAACTACCCACTTTGCTTTGTTGATTTATATGAGAGATTGCAGATTAGCATCATTAACAGCTACCATCAGCAGCTGTCCCAAATCAACTGAGGCAAATTTAGAAATTCAGTTTAGATTGTTCTTTTAATCTTTTGTCGCTTTTTTATATCAATGCTTGACAGAATAAAAAAGACAGACAAACGTTATTGTGATGATACAAGACTGTTTAATGAACCTTTCTTGCCTGTGGCACTCTTAAGCTTTGAGTCCCATTTGGTAGGTGCAGCTGGAAACTACATTTGTTTGCTCCTGTTTTTTCAGAAAGCTTTTTCCAGCTATCATAATAGATGGAGGTAATTCATTTTCCATTATAAAGCTCCCAGACACTTAAATGTATTTTTAATTACCCCCAAAAGTCCAATATTTAGTTATGCATTCACTGCTTTTTAATCAATTTGCTGAAAATGTGTTTAGAATTGAATGTCATCAGATGTCACCAGACCAGACTGCTTTTGTTTAATATTCATAGGCACCTTTGTCGACCTTGTCATAATCGAGAGAAAGCCAGGGGTCTGGGCAAATACATTTGTCAGAAATGCCATGCTATTATTGAAGAACAGCCTCTTATATTCAAGAATGATCCGTACCATCCAGATCACTTTAACTGCGCCAACTGTGGGTAAGTCCTGTATTTTATGCATTGGCGAGGAGTTGGGAGCCTAGTGGTTAGAATATTGAGCTACAAGTCAAACAGAAATCCTGGAACGCAAATTCAAGAGTGAACTCTGTGACTTCAACACCCTGTGCCCGAGTTTTATCCAGTAATTGCAGAATAATGTTCTCTCTCCCCACGTTGGAAATATAGATTCCAGAAATATGTCACAGGATCATCTTCCCAAGTCATGGCTAGTTGCCCTGTTTCTGATAGATAGGCATCAGGATGCTGTTTGGATAAAAGACTCTGTAGAAATCCAATTTAATTATTTTATTTATTTATAGATTTTCTATACCGGCATTCGTGATTAAAAATCACATCATGCCGGTTTACATATAACAGGGGGTGTGGAAACAGAAATGGAACATGAACAAGTGCAAAGAGTTCGTAAAGTTACATTACAACAAGGTTCATATAACTGGGTAGAGAATTAGAGTAAGATAACCGAGCAGTTAGGATTAACTATTTACATTATATTGTGAAGTCTCTTATAAGATGTTGCTGTCATTCAATTGGGATCAGGGAAGGCTTGCTTAAATAGCCAAGTCTTAAGCCTTTTTCTGAAAGTAGGTAGGCATGGTTCTTGTCTCAGATCCGGGGGAATAGAATTCCATAGTGAAGGTCCGGCTGTGGAGAAGGCTCGGTCTCTGAAAGTTAAATGGTGAGTGGTTTTGGTTTGAGGAACGAGGAGTGATCCCTGTAGGCTTCTCTGATGGGTCTAGTGGATGTGTGTCGTCTAAGTGGGATTTGTCTTTCTTCTCGCCCTTTTATGTATTAAGACTCCTTGGAAAAGGCATTTAGTTTTGTTTTTTGTTTTTTTTGTGGTTCATGCTTTTGAATTACTGAGAAATGCATGCATTAAAAATCATGGATTTCCTTCTTATTTAGAGGTTTGTTTGTTTTTTTCTGTAGAGATGATTGCCAGAATGTACACTATAGTCATGTACACTATAGTCATGGTTGCCAGTTGTCAGTAAATTTACTGAAAAAAAAAAATTGAACCAAAAATATGTCCATAAAAATTTTCATTCATAAAAACATTGGGGTCGATTTTCAAAAACGCTCCTGGCCGCAGTGCCGGTGTGTGCCCGTTATAAAATCTGATGTATGGGCGCATTTATGCGCTGGATTTTAACATCCGCGCGTGCATGTGTGGGCGAACTGCGACTCGCCCATTTAAGGGGGGGGGGGATTTTTAAATTACGCGCGGCGATGCGATCGGCCTTTCCCCTGCCTAACCTTCCCTCCCCTTCCACTCTCCATCCCGACCCCTAACCTCTAACCAAAATGTTTTTATTTTACTACTTCCTGCTCCTCCGCAGCAGAATTATTTTCCACGCGCTTCCCCGGTACAGCAGCTAATGGCTGCTATCCCGCCCGGCCTCCGTCCTGCCCAGACCTCACACCCCCCTCCCCAGCCCACCCCTTTTTCAAGGCCCAGCACTTCTGTGAGTAATGGGGGTTAAAAAATGGTGTGGGCCGTCCATTGCTCCTACCATGTGACAGAGGCCGGCCAATGGCACCGATAGCCCCTGTCACATGTAAGGGCAAACTGCCATCGGCGCCATTTTGATTAGTGGCAGCCGACAGCCCGAGAGGGGGAGATCACTCCCGGACCCTGCTGGACCAGGGACTTTTGGTAACTCTTGGGGGGGGGGCCAGGCAAGTCTTGGGGGGGTGGGGAGGGTGGGGGGTTGTAATTAATTACATTTGAAGGGTTGGGTTGGGTTTGGGAGATTTTTTTGGTTTTTTGTTTTTTTTTAATGTGCCCTTTCTCTCCTCCCCAAAAACGATAAGAAAACCACACAAATTTTCGTGGGTTTTCTTATCATTTCATCGCCCCCCCCCCCCACGAAATGCGACGAAATAAGAAATATCGTCTCTATTCGCTATTTTGTCACAAACGAATGCACATCCCTAATAAACATAGTCCTAATGTTAAGCTCATGTGTAAGTTTACCTGTACCGAGTGGAGGAGTTTTTGGGAGGGGTTTGAACTTAGGTGCGTACTTTTGGGGGGGGGGGGTTATATTTAAACTTGTTTATTAAACAATCTAGCACAAACAACACAAGGCAACAATGTATTTGGTTTCTGAAATGCACTTTCCATACTGAACAAGATAATGCGGATACGTTTTTTTTTCCTATTTTTTATCCCCCGTCTCTCCAGAAACCAAGTCTAACTCACAACATTCAGCAAAGAAATCCCCCCCATCTTTCTGCCCCTCTTTTTTTTAGCCTAGTTCCAGATTTATCTCAGTAGGAATTACAAATCTCCGAGTGCTGTAGATTTAACATTATTACAACCATGTCTAAACTAAAATCTGTAAGGACTGTGCTCTGTGTGGGAGCCTTTGTGTGTATAAATCCCAGGTCCTTTCACTTAAAGGACTGTCCAGTTCCCATACTTTACGTGTGTGTGCGTAAATTTTCACGGAAATTTGTTTGGATGCTTTAATGGGTAATAACTTGTACAGGTAGATATGGCGGGATAATTTTCAAAGCAGGCTGACCTGCAAGTCCGTTTTGAAAATTGATATAACTTGCTTGCATTTTTGATCACGTTCTTATGAGGGCTGTTTAAAAATTATCCTGTACAGAGAAATTCTGCCATTTTTGTTCCTTGAGTATGTCTAAAAATTACCCCCAAAATATCAGTGTGTGAAATGTGTGTATCTAAAAAAAAAAAAAGTTGTCAGTAAAAATCTAACAGACTGCCAGGGAAAAAAAGAAAAATTTTCATAAATGAGCTATAGTCATAAATTGACTATAGCTCAGCATTACTTGACACTGTTTGTTTTCTAGATTTACAGTTATTGAAAGATTTTCAAAGCTTGATTAAGTTTAAGACAACTGGAAAAAGCAGCTTTCTTTTCATCCAGTTGGACCAGTCCAGATGAATGGGTTATGCCCACTGATCAGCAGGTGGAGACAGAGAGCACTGACAGGCTGATGTCAACACAGACGCCTATAAAGGGTGACGTCAGTGAGCCTTTTGGTCTCTGTCTGCTGGTCGATGGTTTGACTGGGCTAAAGAAAAGGAAATTGTTAGGTAAGAACTAATTTCATCTTGCAGTGTTCCAGGTGTCCTCCGGGTTTTCAGGATATCTACAATGAATGTGCAAGAGCTAGATTTGTATACAGTGGATTTTCATGCACTTCCTCCATTGTCTACAAATCTATCTCATGCACATTCATTGTGGATATCCTGAAAACCAGACCTATTTTTGTGGCTCCTGAGGACCAGAACTGGCCATCCCTGTTGCTGTGGATAAGAGAGATAATATTGTCTTTCTTTTCCATAACAAACCTCATTCTTTTAGTTTTAGCTCTTATATTCTTCATTAATTTCTTTTGTGTTAATGTTTAAAACAAATTATATATTAGAAACAGAGCAAATTAGATCTCCTAAGTGAATCTGTTGTAATAGTATAGTTTCCTTTGAAACGTCATTAAAGGTATGCGCAGGTCCTTTGGCACTATGCACGCTTAATGCAAATTTCTGCTTTAATATTTAATTTTAAACACAATTTGCTAAAATTGCAATTGCTTTCATGTTTTGGTTCATTGCAAACTTTTTTTTTTTTTTTTTAAATTCTATCATTTTCCTTTGGACAGCAAAGAACTTACAGCCGACGCCCGTGAATTGAAAGGGGAATTATATTGCTTGCCTTGCCATGACAAAATGGGTGTTCCCATATGTGGAGCGTGTAGAAGACCAATAGAAGGGCGCGTGGTCAATGCCATGGGAAAACAGTGGCACGTTGAGGTAAACGTCAGTCAATCTGTTTGTTTATAAATAGTCTTGCTTATTTTATCCCCTTATCAAGATAACCAGAGTTCTGCAGCACTCAGCGTCAATGTCTATGACAAGAGTTGACATGCAAGGTACGATGTATCAAATTGTCTTCTTAACTACAGCATGGAAACATAAGAGGTATCCGCATAAAAGGACCAGTCCAACAGTCTGAGCATTTTTTGCCCACTGCGCTGCCTCAGGTCTTACTCGATCTGTAGTCTTCTCCTTCCTTCTGCTAACTGAGATCCCTGTGGGTCCCGTACATGCTTGAATTCTACCACAGGTTTTGGCTCCTGTCACCTCTGCTGGAAGTTTGTTCCAGGTGTCCACCGTCCTCTGAAAAAATAACAAAACCTTTTCCCAGTTCCCTTTGAGCTTCCCTGAAACTTTTGATAAATCCGGCCCTAGCTCACCGCCCTTGGGCCAGCTGATAGGGGGGGGGTCACTGTAGGGAAAGTTGGAACTTCCTCCTGCAAAGTGCAAATACGGGTCCTTGCAATGCTTCCTGCCCTGCCAGTCTGGCAGTGGGAACTTGGGTCGGTTTTTTGCCACCTTGCCCCCTGACAATTTGGGATCAGACCTTCAGCATCACTTGCAATCATCTAAGCAATAACAGCAGATGTCATGGGATTTTAGCTCTCGTTCATCAGACTTTTCCACCTCAGCTAAACTCCATAGTATCCTAGGGGAAGGGGCTGCTAATGAAATGCTTCTGGCTCACGTAATCTAAATCTAACCTGCATTATTTTTGCAGCATTTTGTGTGTGCAAAGTGTGAAAAGCCGTTTCTTGGCCACCGTCACTATGAGAGGAAAGGGCTGGCTTATTGTGAAACGCACTATAATCAGGTAAGTTAACCTTGCACCAGGCTTCACACTAGTGAAGTGTATGTTACTATGTAAGCAGGGCGAATTTTGAGAATTAGGCAACGTTTTCTGTTTGGAAGAAGGGCAGTTCTATTTGATAAGAATGAAATCTATTTTCTCAGACAGCAAATGAAATGTTAGAGTGAGTTAACTGATAGAAATGACTTTTCATTGTTTCCTTAAGATTTTCTTCTTTATTGCAGTCTTATCATGGGATGGCCGACATAATATCCAGTCCACTATCATCCGCAATACACATGTTCCCCTATATTTTGGGGAGGGGGGAGATGGATTGAGAAAAACTGTAGTATTTGGAGTCACATGACTTCAAGTCTGTGAACGTCTTTCAGAGCAAAACGTTTTGAAGGAGCCAGCTTCCTTTAAGGTTAATGTAAAGAATCTAGAGTCAAGCTAAAGTTGTTTTTTTTTTTAATTTTCCTCTCCAGCTGTTTGGTGATGTTTGTTTCCACTGCAACCACGTCATTGAAGGTGATGGTAAGCGTTTCCGTATTTCTTAAGTCTTTGTTTCCGTTCGAAGTACCAAGCAGGACCAGGAAATGGAACTCACGTTAGTTAAACCTCTTGGAAGTTCTGTGAAATTAGCCACAGATCTTTCAAAACGACAGCCCCCAAAACAACCCCTTTAATTCTCTGTTGACAGGCAGGGCCATGTGGGTGACATCATCTCACAGCACCAAATGGGACCCTTCTTCTCTACCTCTGTAAAAGATTTACTGGGCACGCACGGAGGTTCCTGCACCCTCCAGCCCCCTCAGTTTACCGCACGGACACATTACGCTCTCGTTTTTGATATTTTGTACTCATTTTGACTCTGCCGCCATGCAGTTCTTTGGTTTTTTTCTTACCATTATCTTGGCAGCCACTCCAACAGCACTTTCAGTGCTACTTAAAAAAAATAATAAATAAATCCTTTCACTACTTAGTCAAGTCCGGGGGATCCTAGAAGCAGATAACAGCTTTAAAGACTGCATGAAATGCCTGGGCCCAAACCAAGGTATGACCAACTGCCACAACTGTGGTCTTATGTCTCTCAGATCTCAACAAAACCAGGCCTAGAAGATAGGAAGATTGGTTCTTACCTGCTGATTTCCGTTCCTGTAGTACCACAGATCAGTCCAAACTCCTGGGTTTTGCCTCCCCTCCAGCAGATGGAGACAGAGAACGTTTTACTGACACTGACACTTAAGACGAGGTTGCCTCCTGCAGTCCCTCGGTATTAATCTGTACCCAAGCCAGAAATATAAAGAATAATCAAGTAACTGTGCCTACTCCCCTAAATGAGCAGGGGGAAGAGGATAACCATAAAACAGGCAACAGCAAAACGCCCTCACACCAAACACCTGTGTAGGATCAACAAACCCTGTGCTTCTTCACAGACCATACAGCAAAACAGACAGATCGAGCGGACTCTCCCAATACCCTTTGCTAATCAAGGGCGGGACTCTGGACTGATCTGTGGTACTATAGGAACGAAAATTAGCAGGTAAGAACCAATTTTCCTTTCCCTGTTCGTACCCAGATCAGCCCAGACTCCTGGGATGTACCAGAGCTTCCCTAAGTAGGGTGGGACTGGGAGAGTCCCGCTCGCAGCACATTCATGCCAAAATTTCCAGCCCCCAGGGACTGGACATCTAAGTGATAATGTCTGGCAAAGGTGTGCAATGACTTCCACATAGCCGCCCTACAGATCTACTGAGGAGAGACTAATGGACGCTGCCTGAAAGCGAGTAGAATGCGCCTGGAGACCTTCCAGAATTGAGCGACTTTGACAAATATATGCGGAATTAATAGTCTCTTTCAACCACCTTGCAATAGTTGCTTTGGACGCCTTATGCCCTTTCTTGGGACCACTCCACAACACAAAAAGGTGATCTGACATGCAGTAATTATTTGTGACCTCCAAGTATCTCAGCAAGGCTCGTTTGAAGTCCATGCGTCACAAATCTCTAGTGTGCGCTGCTGCCGGATCTAAGTTTGAGAAGGACAGGAGGCTCCACCAACTGATTAACATGAAAGGAGGACACCACCTTGGGTAAGAAAGAAGGCACAGACATCAAGGAAATCCCCTCATCCGAGATTCTCAAAAAGGGCTCCCTGCAGGAAAGAGCTTGAAGTTCATAAATTCTGCATCCCGAACAGATAGCCCCAAAAAAGACCACTTTCAAAGTGAGATCCTTTATAGTCGCCCGCTGCAGAAGCTCGAAGGGGGGCGCACAGAGGCTCCGCAACACCACATTAAGGTTCCAAGACGGGCCTGGCTGTTGAAAGGGAGGGCTCAGGTGTTTCACACTTCGAAGAAAACAGACAACATCCGGATGTGCCGAAAGGGATGCGCTATGAACCTTACCTCAGAAGCAACCTAGCGCTGCCACCTGAACCTTAAGCAAATTAAAGCACAGACCTTTTGCCAAACCATCTTGAAGGAAGGCCAAAATATGGCGCATAGATGCTCTTCTGGGGTCCGCCAGCCGGAACACCAGGAATCAAAACACTCCACACCCTTGTGTAGGATAGAGAGGGGGAAGACTTTCTAGATTGCAAGAGCATAGCAATGACCGCATCTGAAGAACCTTTTTCCTTCAGATGCCACCTCTCAAAAGCCAAGCAGCTAGACAGAATTGATTTTTTTAAACTACATGCATTGTTTTAGTCGGAAGATGTAGCCACAGGTCTCTGCGGATACTTGTCTCCAAGTGAAAGTACATGTTGGTTGTGGTGGTATCTGAAAGTGGTGGAGAAGGGAGAAAGGTACTCAAATCATGGTGTGGCATTATTTTATAAGCACTTGTCTTAGCACATGAATAAGACCCAACGTAAAACAATTAGAAAATATTTTTATTTGCCAATAAGTCTCACAGAACTCAGACTCATTCATCATCAAGTTATATGTGTAAACTTACCCGGGATTATTAAAAACAGGGCCTCATGGTTTCCCTGAAGATTGTAGCTGTCTCATGAAGAGAGAAGAGACTGAACCTGGGGGTCAGATGTATTAAAAAGTGCCGCAATGTTACGTGTTCTCCAGATAGGTCAATGAAAATCTCAGTATTTTCCGTGGGGTAAAAATGCTAGCATAAAAACTAGTTTTTGCACTGCAAGAAAAGTCTAGCAATTGTTTTTGATAAATCTGCCCCTTAGTGTGTGAAGCGAGGTGAATTAGAAGGACGCTGCAGAACTTGCCATTTTTCATCACCCTCCCCACCCCAGAATGCATCTTAAAAGGATCCTTTTTATATACTGAACAGACATGAAAAAAAATGAGAAAAATGATCATCAAATGGTTATTGTTTCTTCAACAGTTGTTTCTGCTCTGAACAAGGCCTGGTGTGTGAACTGTTTTGCATGTTCCACTTGCAACACTAAACTAACACTCAAGTAAGTTTTTCAAGAATAAAATGATTCTGCATGCTTACAAATCTCTGGAGGAAAAGGTGAATCTGAATGCACAATACGAAGGGGGAAGTTAAATAGCTACCATATTTTCCTGTTCGTTTCCCAGCAGTTAAATGACAATGTTTTCTCTCTTTTAGCGTAAGATGTTGTTCTTAACTCTTATCCTCTTCTTTCCTGCCATTTCTTTGCTGCCACACTCAAAAGGGACAAATTTGTTGAAATTGATCTAAAACCTGTCTGTAAGCACTGTTATGAGAACATGCCTGAAGAATTTAAGCGTCGACTTGCCAAGCGAGAGAGAGAAGCAAAGGACAAAGATAAGCAGAAAAAGAAAAAGCCAATCTGTTTGTAAACTTTCCTTTCCTTTCTATCATCGCTTCTGCTACCACTTGTTTTGGTTAGTCCATAAGAAACGCACTGTTTATTTTGCACGCGTCTAATCAGGGGTTGAAAACCAGTCCATATTGACGATCTAAAATGTAAAATATGCTTGGGAGTTGCAGGAAAAGTAAAAACATTATCCTAAATTAGGCAAAAATTTTGTTTCTTCGATAATTGTGAAGCAAGTGTATCAAGGACGTTATTTAGCTCAACTTTTATTTTCTTTTATGTTTTACGGATGTTGATTCTGGGCTCCTGATCGGATTGCCAACATCCACAACACCTAAACCAGGGATGGCAAACCCCAGTCCTCGATGGCCGCAGACGGGCCAGGTTTCCAGGATATATCCACAACGAATATGGATGAGATAGATTTGCATACAGTGGAGGCAGTGCATGCAAATCTTTCTCATGCATATTCATTGTAGATAACCTGAAAACCTGGCCTGTTTGTGGCACTCGAGGACTGGAGTTTGCCCATCCCTGACCTAAACGGAACCTTTCTATAGAAGGTTCTCTGAGGGCGTTTGCAGTATTGGGCCATTTTCTGCTGTGCTAGGGTGGGTATAACCTACTGAAAAAAGGTGGTGATAACATCTGTAAAAATCACTGGTAAGACCAATTCTGCCACATTTCCAGTGTGATATAAAGGTTATAGACATGTTAGGAAATCCAAAATGATGCAGAATTTGCATTGGATAATGAAGTAACTGGAGCGTTAAAAAACCCGGGGTCACTGTGCCAACTTGTATTGTCCTATCTCTCCTAAAATAAACTGCAGGTGTGATAACCCACAAACCCATGGACAACTGGCTATATCCCCTGCCCGTAGCTTCAAGCCAGCTAAGCAATGTTAGGGACAAAGGTTTCAATTCTGCCTGTAGCCCAAAA
The DNA here is from genome assembly GCF_901001135.1 of Rhinatrema bivittatum. Classification (NCBI taxonomy): domain Eukaryota; kingdom Metazoa; phylum Chordata; class Amphibia; order Gymnophiona; family Rhinatrematidae; genus Rhinatrema; species Rhinatrema bivittatum. The sequence goes on from NC_042619.1 coordinate 350,619,273, forward strand.
GACCAGTTATTGGAAACTATACCTCTTCCTGAAAGTCTGAAGTAATGGGTTTGAGTAATACGACACACATGAATGGTCTCTCCCTGCTTGTAAAAAGTATAATTCCAACTCTCAGCATTTTTATTTTAACAGTTTATTTGTATTTAAACAGTTTCCATTACAAAAATAATGAGAGAGAAAAAAAAAGAACCCACCCCCCCACCCTCAAATAACAACGAAAAACTCCCCCCGCCCCCCGAAAGGTAATAAAATCTGGCTATCAGACAACACTAATTGTGTTAGCAACAATGCAAGTTGTCTATAATCAACATTAGCACACCCTCAAATCATATCCATTGTACTGAAGTTATACAGAATGGCTACTCCAGTACTCCCAGTAGGAGGACCATAGTTTATCAGATAGCAAATTAGTTCTTTTGAGCATATTTATTTATTTATTTATTTCGGGTTTTTATATACCGGCATTCGAGAATGCAGTCCCATCATGCTGGTTCACATAAAAAACAAGGGTGCATCGTAAACAAAACTAAAACAATGGTGCGGAAAAAGGCAGTTACATATAACAGGGAGAATAGAACTTGGCAGAGAGAGAAGAGAAAGGACAGGTTATTAATTCAAACATGTAAACAATAGTGTAGAATAATATACAAATTCAAACATGATAGTTAGTCATGGTGTATGTGAAGATAAGGATTGGCGTGGAAGAGATGGATCAGTTTGAGTCCGGGAATGCTTGTGTGAATATCCATGTCTTTAGTCTTTTTTTGAAGGTTGAGATGCATGTTTCCAGTCTGAGGTTTGAGGGGATGGAGTTCCATAACGGTGGAATGGCTGTAGAGAATGCCCGATCTCTTAGTGTGATGTGTCTGGTAGATTTGGACGGTGGTACCTGTAGCGATCCTTTGTATGCATCTCTTGTTGGTCTTGATGAATTATGTAGTCGGAGAGGGATCTGTAGGTCGATGGGAGCCAGTAGGTGGATATTTTTGTATGTGGTAAGGATGGCCTTGTATATTATTCTAAAGTGTATAGGTAACCAATGGAGGCTCTTTAGGATGGGGGTTATGTGATCCCTTCTCCTGGAGTTTGTCAGTATTCGTGCAGCTGCATTTTGTACCATCTGAAGCGGTTTAGTATAAGAAGCGGGAAGACCAAGTAGGATGGTGTTACAATAGTCTAATTTTGAAAAAATGATTGCTTGCAGGATGGTTCTGAAATCTTGGGCATGGAAAAGAAGTCTAATTCTTTTCAGCACCTGTAGTTGGTAGAAACAGTCTTTGGTTGTTTTGTTAATAGTGGCTTTGAAATTCAGGCGATTGTCAATTAGGACTCCTAGGTCTCTCACTTGTGTGATTGTTGGTGTGTCTTGTGTCGATGAAATGGTGCTGTTCTCAGAGGTGATGAGCAGGAGTTCAGTTTTGCCGGAATTTAGTACCAGGTTTAGGCTGGTGAGGAGGAGTTGAATTTTTTGAAGGCATGTGTTCCAGAAAGTCAGCGTTTTTGCAAGGGAATCCTTAATGGGAATCAGGACCTGGATATCATCCGCGTACAGGAAATGTTTGAGGTTGAGGTCGGTGAGAAGTTGGCATAAAGGTATGAGGTAAATATTAAATAAAGTAGGAGACAGGGAAGAGCCCTGTGGGACTCCTACTGATGAAGGGTGTTGTGAGGATTCTTTGTTCTGAAGCTTGACCTTATATCTTCTGTTGCTGAGAAATGATATGAACCAGGAGAGTGCTGTGCCTGAGATACCCAAGGAGGCTAGCTGGTTGATGAGTAGGGAATGGTTAACGGTGTCAAAGGCTGACGAAAGGTCCAGTAGGATCAGTAAGAAGGCTTGTCCTTTATCAAGGCCCAGGATGAGGTAATCTGTTAAGGAGATGAGGAGGGATTCCGTGCTAAGTGATTTGCGGAATCCGTATTGTGATGGGAATAGGAGGTTGTTTTCTTCTATGTAGTTTGAGAGTCGGGTGTTCACCAATTTCTCCATGATCTTGGCTATGAAGGGGAGGTTGGTGATCGGTCGGTAGTTGTTTGGGTCGTTAGGATCTAGGTTTGGTTTCTTGAGTAGTGGTTTAAGCGAGGCCAATTTGAGGTCATCTGGGTAAGATCCTTGTGTTATTGAGCAATTTATGATGTCTGCCAGGGATTTGGAGATAGAGTCTGGAATAGATAGGAGCAGTTTTGAAGGGATGTGATCTGATGGGTGAGAGGATGGTTTCATTTTCCGTAGAGTATCTTGGATCTCGATGGAGGAGGTGAGTTCCAGTTCGGCTAAGCAGGTATTGTTGACGGCGGTCTGAGGTGCGGTTGATGTAGAGACGGTGTTGGGGGGAAGCTGTGTTAGAAGTTTGCTGATTTTGTTGTTGAAAAATATTGCTAGTTCTTCCGCTTTAGATTTAGCTTGGGTGAGAGCGATTTCTGGAGGGCTTGTTTGTGTGAGGTTAGAAACGTAGCTAAAGAGGGCTTTAGCGTCGAAGACTAGGTGGTGTATCTTGGATGCGTAGTAGTTCCTCTTGGATTTTAAAGTATTGGATTTATATTGGTGGAGAGTTGATTTATAGGTAGATAGGGTGATGGTGCATGGGTTTTTGCGCCATTTAGCTTCTTTTTGTCTTAGCATTCGTTTAAGCTTTTTTAGCTCTGGTGTAAACCACGGTTGCCTTTTGGATGAATTTGGGTGTGGTTTTTTTTGTTGTTAGCGGGCATAGTTTGTTGGCAATGGATTCTGTGATGTTGTTCCAAGATCGTAGAGCTGAATTCGGATTGGTGAGATCTACTTGACTAAGATGTGATGATATGTGATTGCTAAGATCTTCCATGGAGCATATGGGTAAGCTTCTCCACCAGAGCGATTTCATGAACCTGAGTCTGCTACCTGCTCAGTTCCGTGCAATAAAATTACTTAGCACAGCAAGCAAATGTATTTTATATATGTACACACACATGTATACATGCACAGTTGCAAAGACCTGCATCATTGACAAAAAGCTAAAATCAATTATTGTACTTACCAAGCTAAAACTCGAATTGTCTCACAAACACACGCATGCATTGCTTTAACGAACTGGTGGCAGCGTGATAACATTTGTGCCAAAAAATGAATAATCTGAGGTGGCAGCTCATCTCAGACATTTTAAAATGTTTAGATTTCTGCAAATTAGCATCTACAACCTGCAACAATGCATAACAGTGTTGACAAAACTAGACTTTTATTTTCTTATTAAAATAAAAATGTATTGGTGCTCCGCAGAGCCGCGTACAGACATATCTAAAATAAAATAGCCTAGGTTAAGGCCAGCCTGCTGTTTCAAATCAGAAATTGTGTGCCAATCCACTACTGATTGTTCCTGTGACTGTGTAAAATATACGGACTTTGTTTCCTGCAATGTATACGAGGTCTGTCTTTGTTAGACATAATGGGGGGTAGATTTTAAAAGGTTGTGGGCGGGCGTACGTGTGCACGTACACACGTGCACCCGATTTTTATAACTTGCGCGTGCAAGTTATAAAATTAGGGGTCGGCGTGCGTGCAAGGGGGTGCACAATTGTGCACGCCGAACCGCACTGCCTTCCCCTGTTCCCTCCCCCCTAACCTGACCTTCCCACCCCTTCCCCCCCCCCCCCCCCCAAAAGTTTTATTTTACCTTTTGCGCCTGCCGGTGCGCAATCCTTCGACACGGCGGCAATGGCCGCTGTGTTGGAGGCCTCTGTCCCCGCCCCTACCCCGCCCCTTTTTGCAAGCACCAGGACTCAGACGCGTCCCGGGGCTTTACGCGTGTCGCTGGGCCTTTATAAAATGTGCCTGGCGCGCATAAGAGCGGTTACGCGTGTAAATCCTCTGGATTTGCGCGCGCAACCTTTTTAAAATCCAGCCCACTGGTTCCTATGTTTTCCAGGTGTTTGGTAGTTTTCTCTTTAAGAGAGAGAGACACAATTTGGGGCTATAGATAAACACAGGCTGGTAAAGGAAAAATGGCAAGGAGAGGACTAAGAGTCTCAGAGGTAAGTTTAAGGGGAATAAAAAAATTAAACAGGGTGGCTGAGGAGAAAACCTGGAGTGAATTGGTTTTCTGGTTTGCTAAGCAGCACAGGCGCGGATTACACGAGCGCTGGCACTCGCCTTGCTCCTGCTCCCATCGCTGAAGTCTGAAGAAATAGGGGAGGAATGGAGAGAGACACAAAAGGATGGAGAAGCATTAGACCAGTTAACAAGGGCAAAGAAGACAAAGCACTGCAGCTGCCCATAGTATAGAAGCAGGCGTAAATCTGCCAACAAAGGTAGGGGGGGTTTAGATAGGGCTGGGGGGGGGGGGGGTTAGGTAGGGGAAGGGAGGGGAAGTGGAAAGAAAGTTCCCTCCGAGGCCGCTCCGATTTCGGAGCGGCCTCGGAGGGAACAGGCAGCGTGCGCCGAGCCCGGCACGCGCAAGTTGCACAAATGTGCACCCCCTTGCACGTGCCGACCCCGGATTTTATAAGATACGCGCGGCTACCTGCGTATCTTATAAAATCCAGCGTACTTTTGTTCACGCCTGGTGTGCGAACAAAAGTACGCGCTCGCACAATTTTATAAAATCCGGCCCTAAGTGAACTTAATAGCAGGTAATGGACTTCTCCTCCAAGAACTTATCCAATCCTTTTTTAAACCCAGCTACACTAACTGCACTAACCACATCCTCTGGCAACAAATTCCAGAGTTTAATTGTGCGTTGAGTAAGAAAGAACCCATTCACACGTACGCCGGTTCTGTTTCTCCCCTCACACGGGTCAGTCTCGCAAGTCGCACATCGCAGGAGGGCCCCACCTTCTGCTTATTTTCTGATCTTCCCAGGGGCTCTGACCCTGAGGATTCCCATTTTCTGTTCAGCTGGGGGGGGGGGGGGGGGTGTAAAACGCTGGCTAGCTGAGCACTGCTCACGAAACTACCCACCCTGTGTTCATGGGGTGTGCTTTTTCCTCTCAGCCACGGCTATTATAAATTCATTAACAAATAAAATGTGTCTTACCCGCTTGCCAGCAGGCTCCGTGCAAGACCCAAATCAAGTGCATTTACATAGGCATAGGCAGGGGAATGGAGAATGAGCCTGTACCATAGGAAAGGAAAAAAATCCCTCACTGATCAGGGACACCCTCCCCCTCCCCCCCCCAAGTTGCCCAGTTGTTTAAGCCATGCGGCACAAACATTTGGTAAGGCCACGGCGCTGGTGGCCCACCCTCTGCTGTTACCTACGATGTGATGTGCTCTGAATAGGAGGGGAAAGGAAACCGAGGCAGAATGGAGAATGCAACAGCTCCTTCAGCCACAAAGCACTCTCTCCCCTGTTTATTGCTATTTCTGTGGGGTTTTTTTGGTTCAGTGAAAACAGATGGAAAATGTCAATTGAATGCACTGTTTGACAGCACTTGCTTCACAATCGGTCGGAACAGAAAAAGTTCTTAGGTTGATGCTTTCTTCCAAGTACATAAAACAATTATTTTTTTTTAAACTGTAAGTACAGATTTCAATAAAATTTACAAGGTCATCAACCATGATCAGAAACAAAATTACCAAGTCTAACAAAAAGATCATTCATTTAAAATATTTATATGTAACTTTTATAGTATTACAGAATTTGTCCTGCAACAAAATGTTATTATCTGAATTGCTAATCATAATGAACGTAATATAATTCTAGGCGATTTCTTTGGGGAAATTACAAATACAAAAAAAGGTTTGCTCCAATATTACACCTTTTAAATTGGGTTGAAAATTTCAAGCCCTGATGATTTTAAACTGCATGTCAGGTACATTGAATTTTTGGCTTCATTCCCACTAATGTATTTATTTCTCTTCTGTGCCTTTTTTTTTTTTAATTTACATCTATTACAAAAATGCTCGTTAGCAATTTTGAATGATAAGCTGGAAAAGTGATTCCACGACTAGCAGCCTCATGAATCATTGAGAGAATCTACTACCAATTGCCTTATCTGCCTGTATTCTAGGCTTCATGATATCTGGTTTATTAATTGCATTAACCCTGTGTTTCATAACTTTTCATGCTTGTACGCCTTTTAAAAGTAACAATTCATGCTAGCTGTATGAGCAGCAAGCTGTGTATTGTACTTGTAAGAATAGATATCCACGCTGTTGAGGTCCAGACTAGCTAATAGCATTCAGTGGTGTATCTTGATTTTGATCCTGGTGCCCACAGCAGCTCTGAAACGTGCAGTAAGCTCCATATCCAGAGGATTTTCCTTGGTTAGGGAATCGTGCTTCTCTCCCCTTTGAACTGAAGCTTATGGTGTAAATGCTTCTGATATTCGAGAGAGAGGGCAAATTTCTGGAAGGGATATCCCAGAGCATTCACGGTTCACTCTGTAAGATTCGTATACTTCATTCACTTCAGGGAAAAGCCTTAAAGAGAAACCTCTCCTAACAGTGTCACACTGGTGGTTCATGAATTTGTGACAAATTTGCAATAGGAAAGTTCTAGCCCCTTCCTTTCTGGCTGCGGCCACCTAATTCTTTTCACATGGAAGCAACTCATCTTCATGCTTATCTAGCTGTCCACATCGTAAGCAAGATACTTCCAATGCTGGAGAGAGACCGGGGCTCAGGGCTGTCTTCAGATTTATTCTGTCTTAGCAGACCCTGTAAGGATCAGATCCCTGGGAATCCTGGGTGCGTTGCTCCAGCCCAATCTCCGGTCTCCGTCTGCGACGACATGGCCGCTAAGGGTAGAGATTGATAGCCTCAATGTTTCTAAAGATAGAGATGTCTGTTGGCTCTTCACAAGGTGTCTACCAGAAAGCCATATAACTTAACCGTTCTCAGTTTGCTTTCAGATCAAGGTTTATGCATCTGTTTTCACCTCTCAGAGACCCTGTTTTGTGGATCTGTCATAATCCGGCTTGAAGTCCAGCTCCATCAGTGTCCATTGATCCTTAGCTGGCACTTTCAGTAAATCTTTTGAGGGGGGAAACTCATTCCTTTCCAGCCTGTTGCTCGCCTAGTTTCTTACAAATGAATCTGACCTGATAAGATCATGGCTGTCCTTAGCCACACACCTCCCCTCCAAATTTTATTCTTAATTCTGTCGCAACAGAGCACTCAATGACCACCACTGCTCCCAACGTGCCCTAAACTTAAAATTGCCATTTATATTTTTTACCTTATCTTCCTATAGGGAAACAAGCCAGTTCAATTGCAAGCTCAGGGAGGTCAGAGCTGCCTTGCTCTTGGTCAGTACCTGTAGGTCCCTAATTGCATCGTTTGAAACACAGAAATATGCCCTGCACATCATGATGTCCGTGAGGATTCTGAAAGCTGCCCTGCCATTAGTGAACATCCAGCATTTTGGAAGCTTATCTTGCCCATTGGTTAGTGGTCATAACCACATGCAAATTTCTGTACCAAAGAAGGTAATTTAGGTATCTTGAAATCTAGTTTTGGGGGCTTACAAGACCAAATTTCCAAAACCAAGTCTTTACCTTCCAGCACGTCAAGTCAGTTTTCTCCTTGTGCATGGAGAAGTGATCCCTGTGCTTTTATGTTTGCTACATTTCTGTTTGCCAGGTCCTGCTCTGCCATTTGCACAGCACCAGCAGAGGTATAACAAACGGACCGTCATTTTCAGAATATGCAAGAGAGAGAATTTAATTCAATAGAGGCAGTGCACCCAAATCTCTCTCACGCTCTGGGGCCCATGCAATACAGTGCTCTCTGTATAACCAGCAGTCGGACGTGGGTAGAATAGGCACCGAGTCCCCTGATTAGCACCTATTCAATGCGCGCGTCAGGACGCACATCTAGTACTCCGCAATTAAACCCTGCCTGGAGCGCTCCTTAAAGCAGTACAGAAAAGTAGGAAAAAACTGCTGTTCTGTACTGCCCCCTATGTAATATCCTTGCTCTTCTCCACATTTAATTAGCTCCTCCCTAGAATTAACTTCTGTCTCCTGCTGTTGCATTGATTTGCCAACAGCTCTGGAAGCGGGATAACAATTTTAACCCTTTGGGGTCCAGGCTATATTGTGCAGGGAGCCTTCACCCTGTCACGGTGTTATTGCTGGTATTTTCGTTAAGAAACTATTTTTGGATTTGGTGTTCCTCTTCTTCAACTTTCCAAATTATGTTCATTTACCCCAAAGCAAGTTATTTTACATTTTAACAAATATATTTATAACATCCCTTTTATAACTAAGGGAGGAGAAATGGCCTTGTGGTTAGCGCTGTGAACAGTGATTCAGGCGAAGTCCTCAGACACAAGTTCAGCTTGCCTCTGCCACTGTGAGAGCTTTGGAAAGTCACTTTGAGGGCAGTATTCTGCAAGTGGCCGGCTTACAAAGTTAGCTGGCTATTCAGCACCACAGCTGCACCATTGAATATATCAGACTATCTTAAAGAGAGGATCATTTTTCTGGCTAACATTAGGACTACTCCATGGCATGACCAGAGTTATCTGACTAACTTAGCTCTGTTCTGGAACATACCTGCATTATCTGGATAATGAGTAAACTAACTACAATTCAGCCGGATAAGTAAAGGAAATATTCAAAAGCTGGCATTTAGCCAAATCAAACACAAGTTATCTGCTAAATGCCATTGAATATGGATGCCTTTATGTCCCTATGCCTCAAGGCATTTGACGTGATCCAACTTTCCTGGTCAAGGAACTACATTGATTTTTTAAGTAGAACTATGCTTCTGTTATTTTGCACTCTTGCAGTGTACAGAATGTTATGATGCTTTATTAGCATTATTCTAAAGCACCATCAGGAAAAACATAAGTAGCTTGACTCATACATATGCATGATGGTTGCTGTAGTCAAATGTTTGAATCAATAAGACACACTAGGAGAGAGAGTGCTGCATGCTGCCTTGCGGTAGACATGGATCCAGGAAACAGAGTTTGGCATTTGCTTCTCGGGCTGGGGCTGGTAAACTGTGGCGGCGGCAGCATTCACAGCTTCCGGGGGGGAGGGAGGGAAGAGAACGTTCCGGCCATTGCTCGGAAGCAACATCTACGGGCTGCACGCAAGCACGCGCATGGATTGGGGTCTGGAGAAAGCGGTGGTGCTGGAATAGATGGAAGAGAGGCTTAACCATGTGTCGCTGTAGCCCCAGTAGAGGCCACTTCTGAGTGAACTGGAAATCCAGTGGAATAGGAAGAAACTGCCCGACAAAAAAAAAAATAATAATAACAATGCAATAAGATAGTGAGGTACAGGGCCCCTCTGCATGGTCTTCACAGGCATTTTGAGAAATGTTGTTGAAGTGATAACTCACTGCAGTGACAGTAGGGATGCTACAGCCTTGCTGCATGAACTTTCTAAAGTCCTCAACCGTTTAGATTGTTGCTTTGTGCTCAACACAAAATGTTAATTATATCCCACTGCATCCTGTTGAAGGTTACAGATACTAATTGCATGTACATCAGAGACATAGATCTAGTTATTTACTAATATAAGTTACATGACAAATTAGTATATTCAATTCTACACATAGGTTTCTTTGCTCCTAATTTTTTTTGTTTTTGTTTAATAGATCTAGATGAATGAAAGAAATGCTTAGGCTGCTGTATGCATTCTCCCCCGTCACAAAGGAGATGCCTTGCTAATCCACTTTGTATTTGCTTATTTGTCAAATTTCAGGAACAAATTTGTGGAGTTTGACATGAAACCAGTCTGTAAGAAATGCTATGAGAAGTTCCCCCTGGAGTTGAAGAAAAGACTAAAAAAACTGGCTGAAACCCTAGGACGGAAATAAGCAAGAGTTAGTTTCATCTCTGCGTTCGAAGAAAAGATAAAGTTTTACAGCTGTAAAAAAAAACAAAAAACAAAAACTAAAAAGAATTACAGAAGATACTTGACTTCGTATTTTGTTTGTTGATGCGATAATCTGAACAAACATTATGAGCAGGAAATACATCTCCCTGGTGTTTCAATACAGGTGGTTAATAGTTTCATGCTGGTGCTTTATTTTTTTTCACTTATGCTGTAAAAGATACATTTTATTTTATGGTGACATCAAGTGCTGTAAGTAGCAAAACTAAAGTTATACCTTAGTAGCTCATTACAAACGTACAGTCTCGATTCTAGAGCTGTCATTTGCATGTATATCTATATTTGGATATATTATGTGGATTGTACTTAGGCAGTAGAAGATAAGAATGCTAAAATGTTTCATATTAAAAAAAAAAGTAAGCAATTCCCTAGTTTCATATTGTAGTATTAATCGTATATATTTAACTGCCAGATTATGCATACTGTTAGTATTCAGAAAGGGCCAGATGGATGGCCCATTGGCAGTGTGCTTGTTCTGTAAAGGAGATCTGGGTTTGACCTGACTTCTCCCCTTGGGTCAACCAGGGCTGGGGTAGGTAAGTGTTCATAGCCCTGTGGGGGGGGGCTATGGGGAGTCCCAGCCATTGTTTAATAGCATCCGCTGGCCAGACTTTGGGTGTATGGATGCCAGCTTCTGGAATGAGTCGTTGACCAAGGACAGATTCCTACGATGGCTGGCATGCATGGGGTTAAAATAGGGGAAACACCTGAGCAGTTACAAATCAATCCTCATAGTCCCGGTAGAGGCCTGGTTTGATTTGACCTGTGACCCCCAAAGGAGTAAGACAAAATTGCCAGGCCAAAAAAAAAAAACCAAAAGCAGTGTTCAGAAAAAGTGTATGCATCTACTGCAAGCTAGTGCCTTTAAATACCTTATGAGACCAGATGTAGTTCAATCTTAGATAGTAAAATGCATTGCAGGTTTTCTATCAGCAAAGAATAAATTGAACTACTTGAGTTACGCCATATTTTCTATTACGCAATTCAATCATGTATGTTTTTACCTTCCTTTTCCTTTTCCTGTGCCTTATTCCTTCATTATCTAATAGGTAAAGATAATGCATTCTTTTCTCATGTTAGCTTTCTGTGCAGAAAGTTTGTATAAAGCATTGCCAAAGATTTTACATGTTATACTTTTCATTCGACATGAATTGTTTTTAAAATTACAAACATGCCTTTCTAATATTATATGACCAAGCTTCAGTGATTAATTCAGTATTATCTATATTATAGTGTAATATAGTATAATCTTACACAATTCTGGAAGGTTTTGCTTACTGTAGCCACAAGAAATATGGTTAAATTTGTGCACAGTCCTTGTGATGTGCTTTGTGTAACACAGACATTTGTCTTTCAGATTCAAATAGAATTCATCTTCCATTCTTTACCAAGGTTACATTTCTTTCCACATGGAGTTCTTTTGTTGAGATTAATACAGTAACAAGGAAAAGCAGATATATTTTGTTAAAATGAACTTTTCTATGTAAAAATTAATAGCTAACAAATGTTTTGCCTATGTACATTAAGTTGAAATCTCAAATTATCTTTTATTTGCAGAAATAAACCCATTTGGTTCTCACTTCTATTTAAAAGTAAAAGTTTTCCAATCTCAATAAAATCTATTGAAACTAAGTAACCTGACTTGCCTCTTTCTTTCTCAAGAAAATGTGAAATGTTTTCCTGTTGCAATGTCCAGTCCTCCTTCAACATTGCAGAAGGATTGTTAGGGAAAGGTTTGTCTTTTGGGGGGATACCAAAATCTGCAACTGGATAGGCAGCCAGGAAGGCATGGAAAACATGAGGGATCTAGCAGAGCTTGAGAAATGGTCTAGAGTCTGGCAGCTAAGATTTAATACAAAAAAAAAATCGTAGTCATGCCTTTGGACTGAAGAAACCCAAGGGAATGGTACAGTCTTGGGGGGGGGGGGGTGTGAAGTTTTTCTAAGCATGAAAGAAGAATGGTATCTGGGGGTGATCATATCTGATGGTCAAAGGCAATGGCAAAAGCCAAGAAGATGCTTGGCTACACAGAATGAGGAATGGTCAACAGAAAAACAAAAAAGGAGGCTCTGTATACAATTCTGGAGACCGCAGCTTCAGAAGGATATAAACTGGTTCGGAGGGCGGCTACGGTCAGAGGCCTTCCTTATAAAGCATATTGAGCCAGACTTAAAGATCTAAACAATGTGTTACCCTAGAAGAAAGATGGGATGGGGAAGATATGATAGCCATTTACATTCCTAAAAGGTGGGCCTCTTTCAATGGAAAGAATGAGGGGTGATGAGAGTGAGAGGGAATAGTTTCAGGAGGAATAGTGGATTAATGGAACAGCTTCTTTATGGAAGTGATGGAAACAAGGCCGGTCTGAATTCAAGAAAGCATGGGACGAACACCCAGGATCTCTCAGAGGAAGTGGAAGGGGTTGTAGAGCTGAATAGTTGGTGCGGATGTACAAACTAGATAGGCTGTCTAGTCTTTTCTTCTGTTATGTTTCTCTATATTATGAATCCCAGTCTTGTATATTCTCTCAAGCTGCCAAATGTGCCAAACAATGTTAAGGCACAGAGTGGCCATGATCACCACCCCTAACAGAAGTATGGCTGGGGGAACTCATGCAGAGCGGCCGTGGTTATAATCCTGACATCAGTGAACAGAGCGTGGCCAGATGTTTCAGACAGCCTTACTGGGCTTGGAGGCTGTTTGGATTATTACAAAGCTTGGTGGTAGTAACATATAGAAGGAGAACAGGGTATTAAATTAAAAAAAAAAAGCAGGAAGACAGGACCTGAAACAGTCTACAAGTGGAAGCGGTGTGTGAAACTAGAAAGAGAAATTAGCTCCATGTCATAGTCAGTTCTAAAATTTCCATAGCGTTCCTTACTTATGGATATGTGGAAGCAGACATGAGCCACAGAGAGAGACCTCCTCTGGCTAGAGTGCCCCACAAATGCATGAGAGAGAGACCTCCTCTGGCTAGAGTGCTGTGTTTGCTGGTCCTAAAGAAGAAGGGAAAAAATTAAGACAGTTTATGACTCTTATTTTTTTGCTTTTCTTTTTTTGAGCTGTATATGGTAAGTACAGGGCCTTGGTTCAAGCCAGGTCTAGTGGCCCCAAAAGGAGCTTAGGCTGGTGGACCTGGTGGAGACATTAAAGACTCCACCAGGTCCACATCGCCGCAGACCTGGTGCAGTCTTTAATGTCTCCAGCAGGGGGCACCAGAGAAAAGTTGTAATATTCAGAAGTGGGTGGGGGCATCACAGGCAGCCTTAACCCCATAATCAGGCTTGAAATAGTTGGTCCTTCTCCCTCTCTCCTGGCCACATTCCTGAGTGAAGAGCATGCCCGAGAACAAGTTCTACTGGTTCAGTGTCTCATTTTCTTCCTCCTGCCACCAGAGAATCTGATGACGTCACAGCCAAGCTCTCTGCGCTGGAAGGAGAAGTGAATCACAGCCAGGAAAAAAAAACAAAAACCAACAGGAGCCGCAACTTTATCATCACCTTATGACAGACCGGCAGCAGCAGCAGAACAGAAGACAAGAAGGCGGCTATGTTTTGTGCGTCAAGGGAGGTTCTCTGCCCTGTTAGTCAGGCCTCTGTGTGAGCTGGCTGGGCTGATCTCAGAGAAGGGCAGATGCCGACTGATCGTGAACAGAGCAAATGGAGACAGTGAGTGTCCTGAAGAGTGGGAAGGGGGAGGTATCTGCTGCAGGCTGGGTAAGGGCTGGCAGAAAGTGCAAGAACTTTGCATAACGATGCTGTTGCGCCCTTGGTTAGTTTCCAGTCCAGAAAAGGGGTCACATGAACAGCAACAGAAGCATATATAAGTGTGTGTCTGTGTCGGAGAGAGTGTGTCAGTGTCTGATTGTGTATGACTGAACATGTATGTCAGTTTCTAAGCCACCAAGAGAGAGTGTATGGGAGTGGGAGACATCCCTCCCTCCCGATTCCAATCTGCACCAGTTACAGGGTAAACAGCCACACTGGCTGATGAGGTTAATCCCAGAGTCAGAAAGAACTGAAAGTGATTTCCCACTTTCTTATAGCTGCTAGATGTGAAATGGCTGCCTCAAGGTTTAACTTGACGTTGCCTTCTATGGATTCTTTTTTTGAAACGCATCGGGTTGGTGTTTTATATGGGAAAACTTATTGCGATTAAGAATGAAGTTTTGCCTTCTTATTTCAAAGTCTGGGACCCTTATGTAACATGGCTCAATGCAAGTCTTAAACAATATATCCAAGATCTCACGATATTCAGGAAGCAACTCTGAACTCACATGAGAAACCACCTTTCAATGACTATCATATTAGCTAGGGATGTGAATCGTGTCCTCGATCGTCTTAACGATCGATTTCGGCTGGGAGGGGGAGGGAATCGTATTGTTGCCGTTTGGGGGGGTAAAATATTGTGAAAAATCGTGAAAAATCGTGAAAAATCTAAAAATCGCAAAACCGGCACATTAAAACCCCCTAAAACCCACCCCCGACCCTTTAAATTAAATCCCCCACCCTCCCGAACCCCCCCCAAATGAGTTAAATAACCTGCGGGTCCAGCGGCGGTCCGGAACGGCAGCGGTCCGGAACGGGCTCCTGCTCCTGAATCTTGTTGTCTTCAGCCGGCGCCATTTTCCAAAATGGCGCCGAAAAATGGCGGCGGCCATAGACGAACACGATTGGACGGCAGGAGGTCCTTCCGGACCCCCGCTGGACTTTTGGCAAGTCTCGTGGGGGTCAGGAGGCCCCCCACAAGCTGGCCAAAGTTCCTGGAGGTCCAGCGGGGGTCAGGGAGCGATTTCCCGCCGCGAATCGTTTTCGTACGGAAAATGGCGCCGGCAGGAGATCGACTGCAGGAGGTCGTTCAGCGAGGGTTCCGGCGCCTCACTGAACGACCTCCTGCAGTCGATCTCCTGCCGGCGCCATTTTCCGTACGAAAACGATTCGCGGCGGGAAATCGCTCCCTGACCCCCGCTGGACCTCCAGGAACTTTTGGCCAGCTTGTGGGGGGCCTCCTGACCCCCACGAGACTTGCCAAAAGTCCAGCGGGGGTCCGGAAGGACCTCCTGCCGTCCAATCGTGTTCGTCTATGGCCGCCGCCATTTTTCGGCGCCATTTTGGAAAATGGCGCCGGCTGAAGACAACAAGATTCAGGAGCAGGAGCCCGTTCCGGACCGCTGCCGTTCCGGACCGCCGCTGGACCCGCAGGTTATTTAACTCATTTGGGGGGGGTTCGGGAGGGTGGGGGATTTAATTTAAAGGGTCGGGGGTGGGTTTTAGGGGGTTTTAGTGTGCCGGCTCACGATTCTAACGATTTATAACGATAAATCGTTAGAATCTCTATTGTATTGTGTTCCATAACGGTTTAAGACGATATTAAAATTATCGGACGATAATTTTAATCGTCCTAAAACGATTCACATCCCTAATATTAGCACAGGGCTTGCACAAATAAATTTGTGTCTTAAATCCCTTATATGTGCTGGAGAATATAATCATTGTTCATTAAATGTCAGTGAGCTTGTGC
The DNA here is from genome assembly GCF_901001135.1 of Rhinatrema bivittatum. Lineage (NCBI taxonomy): Eukaryota > Metazoa > Chordata > Amphibia > Gymnophiona > Rhinatrematidae > Rhinatrema > Rhinatrema bivittatum. The sequence continues at coordinate 350,634,618 of NC_042619.1, forward strand.
TCTTTTTTTTAAGGCATATTTTTCTTTTGCATATAAAAACTGAAAAAGTCACTTTAGCATCATGTAGAACAATGAAACTTTGTTCTTTGTACTTATCATAGATGCTTATTCATCCGGGAAATCAAAGTCATCCGAATCCTTAGATGTCAAATATGCTGAACATTGGATGTAATAATAGTTCTTAGTCAACCCGACATTGCAATGTTTCGAAAGAAACTTCCTTTTTCAGGGGTCATCTTGAATCCCCACGTTCATATTGCAAACTTCCTGTATCAAGCACCCATGACAGCTGGAATAATTCCAAATTCTGATTTTTCTTTGGATAGAGAATCTTTTGAACTTGCTTCAGACACCTCTAGTCTGAAGAGCCTTGGCCATCGTGCAGCTTCCCAGTTAGAACTGGTTGAGAGAAATAACTGTGGGCTGACAGGGATAGATGGTGAGAGCTCATATAGCTGAGAGACAAAGGGGCCAGTGCAATAAAGTGCACCCAGCTCTTTCCTTTTTTGGAGAGAGATTGGTATAAATCACTATTCTATGTCCTTGCCACACCAACTGATTTTCTCTTCTTGCCGCTTGGTATATTTCCTCCTTCAGCTGGAAATTTCTAAAGCAGGCAATTATGTCTCTTGGCAACTTCTCTTCGGACCAAGAGACCTGTGAGCTCTTTCGATGAGAATTTCCTCCATGTCGGTTTCTTCTCTTGCTTTAAGCAGAATTGCTTTGCAAATTTTTGTACCACCAGCTTAGCGTCTTTATACTCCTCATGTTCCGGTATCTCAACTTTGGTTGGGCAACGGTGTGGAACCCATCCATTTAGGTGGGCCTCTGGCAAGCTCAAATACCTGGGGATCTATCTTGAGTTATCACCCGAAGGATTTGTTTGCATTGAACTATCCCCCTTTGATGAATCAGATATGGAAGGATTTAGAAGAATGGCACCGCCTCCCCTTATCTTGGCCAGATAGGGTGGCTACTATTAAGATGAATGTTCTCCCATGCCTCCTTTATCTTTTTCAGACGCTCCCTATTTCTGTCTCCAACTCAATGCTACAAGGGTGGCAGAGAAAATGTTCAGTTTTATTTGGAAGCGCTGTCCTCTATAAATCCAAAGCTGAAAGGGGGGTTGGGTGTGCCCAACCTATTGTGGTACTTTGTAGCTACCCAACTTCAAGCTCTGATCGCCTGGCATGAAACTCGTACTATTACACACTGGGTGCTAACTGAACAATTCCAGATGTCGGACATGCCCTTGAAGGCAACCACTTGGCAAGAAAAAAAACAACCATGGAGGCAGTGCCTTTATATGGCTCCCACCACTTGCCACACTTTAAGTGCCTGGCAGAAGTGGAAGCATAGGCTGGTGGGTCATGGGACCTGCTTCCATCTCTCACAGTTGTGCCACAACACTAAATCTACACCTAGCAACCCCCCTCATTCTTTTTTAACTTGGAAGCATTGCGGCATTACAAGATTTCAGCATATTTAGGAGTCGGGTCGCATGATACCATTTGAAACTTTGTGTGCCACAAAGACATTGCCACCCTCTCAATTCCTTGATTACCCATTGCATCATTTTTGTTGGACTAATAAGGTGGGGACACAGCTGGATCTGGATAAATCCCTATTTGAAGGTTTCTGTTCTCCTGTTAACACTTTAAAAGGATGTATGTCTAAAGTATACCGATTATCGAATGCTAAAAGTGAGGGTAAAACCAGCCCAAATAAAAACATGGGAACGAGACCTTCCTCTGGAATTATCTGAAGATGACTGGCTGGATATCTTTGGGCGGGTTAGCAAAGCTCCATCTCTTCCTTATTGGTAGAAAATAGTTATAAATTATTTTATCAGTGGTATTATTCTCCAGTCAGATTACAAAAAATATACCCTAATCGTAGTGGCCTATGTTGGAGGGGGGGGTGTGTGCTGACTTGGGCACCTTTATTCATATGTGGCGGTCGGGCATGTGTATATTTCCTCTCTGGCATCAGGTAGAGAGTTCTTTCTGAGTTATTTGGGGACTCTATACATTTGCAAATGGATGTTGCCCTTCTGAACAACACTGAACATAGTAAGATGGCACCTATACAATCCTTCCATTATTCAGGTGTGTTTGGCTGTTCGACTGGAAATCGCTAGGACATGGCAGCCGGAGGTGGTTCCCTCCTTGGAGAAAGTTCTTTCCAGACTTGATGTTTGCACTATGAATAAATTAACAGCGGAGACTTGTAACCTGCGTAAGTTTAATGTGATCTGGGATTCGTACCTGCAGTGGCGTAAGACCTCCCATTAATATAGATCTCTAGAATGGTTGAGACATGTCCCGCAGGTACCTTATTGTGTCTTGCAGGCCTCTTATGGGTTTTTTTCTTAACCACCACGGAGGAAGGGCTTGTTTTATCTTTAGTGCCCGATTCTGATGGTAATTTATAATGCAATTTACCAGGATGTGCATGTTGGCGGGGAAGGGTGGGGGGAACTCGTTGAGTTTAAAAGAATTAGGAAAAGACTGACAAGGGAAAAGTATAAAAAAGAGAGACTTGGACTAACTGATTAGAAAAATAAAAAGAAGAGACAACAAAGATAAAAAAATATATATTTTGAGATGTTAGCAATTGGAATCTGCCATCTTTGGGTATATGCACTTCTCATAATTTTGTACTTTGCTCTTTAGCCTTCCACTGTTCAGTCTGGTTTCTCAGGCTATTTGTTTTGTTTGCATGTTTCTATTTTTAATTTGTAGTGCCTTATTTCTGTATTAGGAAAGGGTCAGCCTGGGTGTGACTGAGGTGCACTATTGCTGCTAGCGTATCCTTTCTCTGTAAAGATTTGTAGCAGACTGGCTTGTTCTGTTATCCCAGAAGCTGGTGTATTAATGTTCTAAGGCCTGGTGAAGTATCTGCATTGATTCTTTTTCATAAGGCTGCTGTTATTTGAGTCCTGAGTCAGTTCTGTTATATGATATGGCATGGTTCTAGGTGCCTTTTTTTTTTTTTAGGGGTTTGTGTTAGTTCACAAAATGTTTAGCAGTGGAGGGGGCCTTTTTTTTTTTTTTTGTTTTGATGAGGTGATCCCAGAATTTGAACATAGCTATTTTTCATGTTGGGTTTACTATATTGTAATGGTAATGCTGTTTATTCATGGCTTTGAGGGCCAAGCCCAGCACACATTACAAAAAACATAATTCCATAGGCGTTCCAAGTTCTTTTTTTTTTTTTTGCATGATTTTCTGGTTGGCATCACAGCAGTACATGTAAATATAATATACATGTTAAGTGATATTTTGCCTCAGAAGATTGAACTTTTGAATGTTCTTTTTTCATGTAAAATCAGTTATAAATGCATAATTGAATTGTGTGTGCAAGGCTGTAAGGTTTGCTTAGGGTACCTAATACCTTTTCCTTGACCATGGATTCTGTTTGGGGGAATGTCAGTTTTTAAAAATATAGATTGCTGGAGGAAGCTGGGCTTTTTTTGGTGGGCACAGGACAGAGACTGAATGATGCCGGGGGGGGCAGCAAAATAGCTAGCACCAGCCCTGGAGGCATGCGAGGCTATGGAAGCTTCATCCTGCCACGGCCAGAAGCACAGGGAAAGCGCATGAGGGCATCAGATACCCCCCCCCCAGGCCGATATTTTCCTGCTCCCAGGAGCTCCTTAGTCAATTATTTTCTGAAAACAAAAACTGTTTCACAATCTGGAATAAAGTTTCTCGATTGGAAACAGACAGCAATTCACTGCTATGTACATTGTAAATAACAGCAGATAAAAGACCAAAGATCCATCCAGTCTACCCAGCACGTTGCTTGCAGTGGCAACCACGGTAACTGCCACTCCGTGCAAGTTACCCTTTTGCTTACTGTAACTGCCGCACTGGGCAGGTTATACCCTTGCCTTCAGACTCCAGCTGATTAAAAACAGCAAATACTCTCAAAAGGGAAAATACGCACGTCCGGCCTCAGCTGGGATCAGTTAGCCCCGTCATTCTCTTCATACAGAAAGCAAGAGAGAGTTTGGGTCAGCGAACTAGTGGGAAAGAGGCATTATCAAGAGAGAAAGAAAGGCAGCCCGGCGGGCGAGAAACAGAGCTAGACAAGTGGTTCAATCAGCTCCTAAGAACATAAGAAAATGCCATACTGGGTCAGACCAAGGGTCCATCAAGCCCAGCATCCTGTTTCCAACAGTGGCCAATCCAGGCCATAAGAACCTGGCAAGTACCCAAAAACTAAGTCTATTCCATGTTACCATTGCTAATGGCAGTGGCTATTCTCTAAGTGAACTTAATAGCAGGTAATGGACTTCTCCTCCAAGAACTTATCCAATCCTTTTTTAAACACAGCTATACTAACTGCACTAACCACATCCTCTGGCAACAAATTCCAGAGTTTAATTGTGCGTTGAGTAAAAAAGAACTTTCTCCGATTAGTCTTAAATGTGCCCCATGCTAACTTCATGGAATGCCCCCTAGTCCTTCTATTATCCGAAAGAGTAAATAACCGATTCACATCTACCCGTTCTAGACTGCCTTCCTCCAGGAAAGAGCAGGTACCAGAAAGCCTTTTCGTTAAGGCGTGGTCCCCCCCCCCCCCCCCCCCCAATATCCCTGGCCAAGTACAATTCAGCTGTTCCCCCAGAGCTTTGCGCTACCTTACGCCCCCGCCATGTTGCTCGTGCGAAGCTGCGCCTGCGCTAACGGTTCCCTCGCCCTCTCAGATAAAACCTGCTATTGGCCAGCGCACGGCGTTCGACGCCACGCCCCGGACCTGTAAGTCGCGGAGAGATGACGTCACGCCCCGCAGAACGCCTTAAGACTTACGTCACACGTCTATTTTCGTCCTATCGTGTTAGCGGAAACGCGCTTACGACACTGAGCCGCGCTAAAAAGCGAGGATCACCGAAAGCAACCGAAACCGCCGGCGATTCCTGGCAAGCGGGAACGACGGCGGCGCCGGCGCCATGAGGCGCAGCAAGGCCGAGGTGGAGCGCTACGTTGCCTCGGTGCTGAGTGCTTCGCAGTCCCCGCGAGAGGTGAGATCCGCTCCCTTACCCCGCTTTTTCCCGGCTCCCCTCCGGGGTCAGAGTCAGATCCGGGCCCGGCGTCGCTGTGGAGTAGGAAAGGGGGAAGGAGCCGGAGCCAACAGCCGCGGGCCTGTAGTCGTATTCTGCGCAACATTCAAACGTGGAGCTGCCGCGCGCTTTTCAGCCCCGGGAGGAGGAAGGGAAGACGGCGCGCGAGCCCCCGGGCTGATGGAGGCCGCTGCGCGCTCTTGAGTTCCTTATCTTCGGGGCGAGCCCTGTAGAGAGGGGGAGACGGGGCTGCCGCGCATTGCTAGGTTCGCAGCTCCGGAAAGTGGCAGGTTATAGCGCTTTCATCATATTGCATAAAAACGTAAAGACTTCCCATGCTGGGTCAGACCAAAGATCCATCAAGCCCAGCATCCTGTTTCCAACAGTGGCCAATCCAGGTCACAAGTACCTGGCAGGATCCCAAAGGGTAGATAGATTTCAAGCTGCTTGTCCCAGGGATAAGCAGTGGATTTCTGCAACTTTACCTTAATGGTTTATGGACTTTCCCTCCAGACACTTGTCCAAACCTTTTCTAAAAAGCTACACTAATAGCTTTCATCATATCCTCTGGCAACGAATTCCAGAACTTAATGATGTGTTGAGTAAAAAAAAAATGTTTATTTTCTCATTTTAAATATATCACCTACCAACTTAATTGTGTCTCCTAGTCTTTGTGATATTTGAAAGGGTAAACCGATTGTCTACTCGTTCCATTCATGAATTTTCAGACCTCTATCCCCCTTCATCCATCTCTTCTCCAAGCTGAACAGCTCCACCTCTTTAGCCTTTCCTCATAGGGGAAGGTTCAGTTCTCTGTTTGACTTGCTCAGGAATGACCTATCATTCACAGGGTTATTTTGCATGTGATAACTACTGCATTGTGACAATATCATTTAACGGGCCAATACAGTAAAAATCGTGGGAGAGCGGGCGAGCGCCCGCACAGGACACTATTCTGTGCACGCGATACAATAATTTAATGTATTTAAATTAGGGCCAGCAGTGTAAAATGTGCGGCTTGGCTGCACATTTTACTTACTGAATCGTGCGGGAATACCTAATAGCGCCCGCAACATGCATTTGCATGTTGCGGGCGCTATTAGGTTCGGGGGGGGGGGGGACGCGTGTTTTCGATGCGCTATTACCCCTTACTGAATAAGGGGTAATAGCGCGTCCAAAACGTGGTCCAATTGCAGGTTAACAGTGCGCTCCGGCAGCCTGTAAATGAGGGAAAGGGGTGGGGGTTTAAAACATTTTGGGCCTGGTTGCGCTGTGAGCAATAATGTTTAACACACTAGCATGGGAAACAACGACATCTTTTGCAGGGAAAGGATGAATCCTGGGGCATGTGAGCTGCTGGGCATAAGAAAAGAAACACTGTTTTCTGACATGATCCTTAGTGCTTTAAAGCTCAGTAATGCTAGCTGGATTTTGTGCATATGGCCTAATAGCTATTGGATTTGTGTTGGTGTTTGTGCCTATAAGTATTAAATAATGCATTTTGGGAACATATTTGCTTTTGTTTACACACTTCTTTCTGTGTAATAATGCTTTCCAAATCAGTTATCCATTCACTATGCAGATTTTTTTTTTTGCAAGTACATATGGAACAATATATTGTGACCTTATTTTTCTTTGCTTCGGTGTTTACTGAAGAGGATGTTGGGGAGATACCCGTTCTGGAGAAGGTTTTCATGGGTAATGATTCAGATGGCCTGAACCAAATCACAGTAAACGTAGAAGATGTGGTAGGCCTGATTGACAAACTGAAGAGTAGTAAATCTTCTGGACCGGATGGTATACACCCCAGGGTTCTGATCTATTAATAAAAATGTTTAACCTATCATTAAAATCATCCATTGTACCTGAAGACTGAAGGGTGGCTAACATAACCTCAATATTTAAAAAGGGCTCTGGGAGCGATCCTGGAAACTATAGACCAGTTAGCCTGACTTCAGTGCCAGGGAAAATAGTGGAAAGTGTTATAAATTTCAAAATCACAGAACACATAGAAAGACATGGTTTAATGGAACAAAGTCAGCATGGCTTTACCCAGGGCATTTTAGGAATTATTAGGAAGGGAATGGTGAATAAAATGGAAAATGTCATCATGCCTCTATAACACTCCATGGTGAGACCGCACCTTGAATACTGTGTACAATTCTGGTCACCACATCCCAAAAAAGATATAGTTGCGATGGAGAAGGTACAGAGAAGGGCGATCAAAATGAGAAAAGTGATGGAACAGCTTCCCTATGAGGAAAGGCTAAAGAAGTTAGGGCTGTTCAGTTTGGAGAAGAGACCGCTGAGGGGGGATATGATAGAGGTCTTTAAGATCATGAGAGGTCTAGAACGAGTAGATGTGAATCGGTTATTAACACTTTTGAATAATAGAAGGACTAGGGGGCATTCCATGAAGTTAGCAAGTAGCACATTTAAGACTAATCGGAGAAAATTCTTTTTTACTCAACGCACAATAAAGCTCTGGAATTTGTTGCCAGAGGATGTGGTTAGTGCAGTTAGTGTAGCTGGGTTCAAAAAAGGTTTGGATAAGTTCTTGGAGGAGAAGTCCATTAACTACTATTAATCAAGTTTACTTAGGGAATAGCCACTGCTATTAATTGCCTCAGTAGCATGGGATCTTCTTAGTGTTTGGGTAATTGCCAGGTTCTTTTGGCCTGGATTGGCCACTGTTGGAAACAGGATGCTGGGCTTGATGGACCCTTGGTCTGACCCAGCATGGCAATTTATATTATGTTTATTTTAGAGACTGTATGATCTTATTAGGGTGAGTGTCAGGACAGGGGAAAAAGGGATGATGGTGCAGTAGGATAGGGCATACAGACTGATTCCTCCTGACCCTCACATTTCCATAGGGTCATCCTTGTGCATATTGTAGCTGTGGCAGTCCCTTCTTTTGGGCCTTACAGGAGCTGAAGCCCTGGCTCCTAAAAAGTGTAGTTGGTGCCTACGTTTTCAAATATATATTTTGACTCTTGCCTGATCCTTGAATTTGACCCCATCATGATTTTTTCCTACCTTGTTTAATTTGTGCACAACTAACAGCATTGGGAAGTGAACCTTCCATTGATGCTGAAAGTAAACCAAACAGGAGCAAAATCTAAGCTTCATGCATGTGCTGCAGCCCTTTCTGGGAGGGCTGTCTAGTGGCACCGGTGTAGCTTATTTACAGGTTGTCTGTAGTCTCGTCAAAAGAAGGGCCACATAGGACACTTCAGATTACCAAGAGGGCCATGGATTTGGGGTGAGAGGGGGAAGAGAGAGCCCCTTGGGGTTGAGAAGGATTTGAGGGGCCCTTGTAGTAATTTGAAATGCCGGGGAAAGGGGGAGGTTCGGGCAGGGTTCCTTGGGATGTAGGGGTGTGGCAGGTAGTGCTGGCAGTTTTTCTAGATTTCTCAAAGTTGGCCATCCTGTCTTGTCTTCCCTATCTGCCCTTCTCAGGAAGGTAAGGGCTTGGTATTTGGAAGGATAGTGGGATGGAGTGTGTGTGTGTTTGGGGTGGGGGGGGGATTGCATGCTGTCTCCGCTTTCTTCACTTTCTTTTTTTTTATATCTTTCACCCACCAACTCTACCTTTTCCCTCATCCTCGCATCCCTTCGCTTGCAATATGCTCGATTCGTGATAGGAAAAAACCCGACCTCTCCAGAAATCTAATCCAGAGAGAGACCGTCAGATTTGATGTCCGGGTTAGAATTAGGATTTCTGCATCCTTAGGAGTTGAGATTCGTGGCCCATGGTGGCACGGTTGGGAGGGCCAGGAACTCTCATCCTTAAACTTGGCGTTCCCTGCAGAACCCACGGCTCGGTACTGCCGGTGCCTTCCTCCAAAGCAGCCAAATACTCCTTATGGCTGTGCTGCAGGCACGCTCTCTGTCTGTCTTGCTGCCCAAATGACTCCTCCTGCACAGGCAGCACTAATGCCAGCAATGTGTAATGTAGCCATCCGTGGCCTTGCACCGGCAGTGCCTGCCCATAGTGCTGTGATGTGTTGCCATTTCTACTTCTGAACTGGTGGTAGCGGCAGAATGTGCTCCGGCCCCCGCTGCGGGCCAGATGAAATGCAACTGAAGGCTGCCTTCAGCCCTTGCACCATAGTTTGGGGGGACCCCTTCTTTAACCTGTAGGAAGAAGCTTTGAGAGACCGAGATTCAGTGTCGCATGCCTTTTTGGTTTTAAAAATGAGATTCATTCCTGTCGTGGTGTGAGCAAAATCGACCCGTTTAGAAATGCTTATCTCCAGAGAGGTTTAGTCCTCGTCCTCCACGCCCTGATCACTGCTGCACTGTCCCTTGACAATTCAGCAGCGAGAATCACATTTGTTTTCTCTGCCTCTTCACCTCGCTTTTCCCCCATCTGCTTCTAAATTAAGTTATAACCTCCTCTTTGCCCCTTCCTGTGTTTGAGGCATCCTTTCTTGTTATACCCATTTCCTCTGCTTCTTAAGACTGCAGCTCACCCCCAAGCCTTTGGTTCATGTAACTTTGGAATTCTCCCTCTTAGTTCATTAGGATGCTCGCTAAGAGATTTTCTGACTTCATAAATCCCACCATTTCTCTGTGTGCTCTTGTACATTCCTCTAGACCAGTGGTTCTCAACCTTTTGTTGGCTGGGACACACCTGACAGATGGTTCTCACATGCCTGACACACACTGAACATGTGACTGTCACGGGGCTAAATGTAAACCTGCACTCTGCATCCACAGGGACCCCTTCGACCCCCAGCAATGAGTGCAGAGCAGATCTAGGGCATTACCCTGTACAACTCGCCATACAAAAAAGATATTCTGGTTCTGATGACATCCCAGTAAAAGCAAAACAAACTCCATTTACTACCAGGCACAATAGCCTTCCTTATGAAAAGACAGTAATTTACCATTAATGCATGTCCTATTGAGAAAACACAACAAATAAGATTGATACAAATGCCTACATGCTAGTAAAATACCTCACCTCAGTAACACACAGAACTGACCTTCACCAAGTACAGAAAGACCACAAATTATAAATATGGAGACAGAAACTGGAATGGAAAACCAAAACAGCCACTCTGCATGCAGACCGAGACTTGTCAGGAAGATGACTAGTGTGCATATGTGAGAGAGAGAGACTGGTCAGGTAGATGACTAGTGAGCGTATGTGAGAGAGAGAGACTGGTCAGGTAGATGACTAGTGAGCGTATGTGAGAGAGAGAGACTGGTCAGGAAGATGACTAGTGAGCGTATGTGAGAGAGACTGGTCAGGAAGATGACTAGTGAGCGTATGTGAGAGAGAGACTGGCCAGGAAGATGACTAGTGAGCGAATGTGAGAGAGAGACTGGTCAGGAAGATGACTAGTGAGCGTATGTGAGAGAGAGAGACTGGTCAGGAAGATGACTAGTGAGCGTATGTGAGAGAGAGAGACTGGTTGTGGGTAATAAGGAAGAGGACTGTGAGGACAGAGCTTCAGTAGCCCTTGCTGCCTCTGGTGAGTGCTGTTGGCCTGGAAGGGAAAGGAGTAGGAGAGTTGCTGGAGAGGGAAAGTAAAGGTGGCTTTTTAAGTTTATTTTTCTTGATTGACTGCCATTTTGATTATTGGGTATTATGCGATGTCTGCTCTTTTGAAATATTTTATTGATATTTGGACATGTTTTAAGAATTTTTATGAGTGTTTAATTGTTGGATGTTATTCTGTTCAGCAGCTGTTTTGTAACATTTATTAGTAAAACTTTACAATTATTTCTGTGTGGGCTCTATAGCAGCTTGGCTTATTCTGTTTTCCCCAATAGGAAAGGTAGACCCCAGTGAGATTAGCCCCTGGGTAGAATGCCAGTGTGTGTGGCCTGAACACAGACAGGACCCTTCACATAAACATGGCCTAATTCTTACCTTAGTTGCAAAAAGGCCTTTGATAAAGTCCAGTGGAACTATTGATTAATGGGGAAGTAGGGCTCTGGCGAGCCCTTTTGCTATATTCTGCAATTAGTTATCTAATCCCTATAATTTAATGGCTGATACCAGGCAGGACTGCCCCTTGGCTCCCTTCTGATATGTATTAGCAATAGAACCTTTTGCTATCAAATAGAAAATACACCTTTCAGTTAGAGGGTTTTGAATGGGTAACACGGAGCAAAAGAGATGTTTGAAGACCTAAAGACCTGGCTCTTCCCAATAGCATATCAAGATGTCCAATAATCTACTTACCCTCCACTACATATTCTCTAGATTTGTTTCTGCAATTTTAAACCTCTTTTAATCTAGCTTTTTAATATATATTTATTTTCTTTTAATGCTTAAATTTAACTTGCTATTATGAATAATATTGTTTCCTTTTTTGATAAGATTGTACTGTACTTTCCTTTTAATGAGCAATGTTGTTCCTGTTTTAATATTTTAGCAAATACTGTATTTACTTGAGTGATTATTTGTCTAAGCATTCCTTTGTTCACCGTTATGATGGCTACACCGAATGATGGTATACAAAAAAATCAATCAATAAATAAATAATTGTATTTCTTAGATAGGGTTGTTACTGTTTGAGTGTGTTCCATAATGCAGGTGTAACTTTGTGCGGGTTAGTTTGTGTGCATTATTGCAAATCCTGAGAGTCTGTTAGGTGCTATATTTCTCTTTCCATTTCTCCAGGTTCGCACTGCATGCAGAGTGGCTTTTTTGGTTTTCCATTCCAGTTTCTGTCTCCATATTTATAATTTGTGGTCTTTCTGTACTTGGTGAAGGGTGTGTGACTGAGGTGAGGTATTTTACTAGCATGCAGGCATTTGTATCAATCTTATTTGTTGTGTTTTCTCAATAGGACATGCATTAGTGGTAAATTATTAACTTTTCATAAGGAAGGCTGTTGTGCCTGGTAGTAAAGGGAGTTTGTTTTGCTTTTACTGAGATGAATTCAGAACCAGAATATCTTTTTTGTATGGCGAGTTGCACAGGGTAATGCCCTAGATCTGCTCTGCACTCATTGCTGGGGGTTGAGGGGATTCCTGTGGATGCAGAGTGCACATTTACATATAGCCCCTTGACGGTCACGTATGTGAGAACCACCTGTCAGGTGTGTCCCAGGCGAAAAAAGGTTGAGAACCACTGCTGTGATATATATAGATATATAGATATAGATAGATAGATAGATATATCCCCTATGATTGTAAAACACTTTGAGGTGGTGCAATCAGATTTTAGAATTTTAGCCATCACCGACTCCTGGGCGGGGCTAGCCTGGAGGAAGGGTGGGGGAGGAAGGACAATCAGAGCTTTGCCCCCCCCCCCCACGCGCTTACCTAATATCGAAAACCACATCTCATTCCTCAGAAGAGCCTGTGTGTGAAGACGTCTGCACCTGGCTGGAAGGTATAATATCCATCTCGGAGGCACTCATCCCTCTGAGCTGTTCACATGTGTGCGTGTGACCCCCGCACACTCAGCAAAACTGTGGGCACAAGGAGTCCTGATGAGTATTTGCATTATCCTCACTCTTAAAGGTGAATTTGAAAAGCCCGGTGCGTGCACAGGTCGGGCTTGTGCGCACCGCGCTTATTTTAAGCGTCCAGATAGGCGCGTAAAACCTGCTGCACGCACATCTGAAAAGTTTCCGGAAGAGGGCGGGGCATGAGCCTTTCGGGGCCCGGCCAAGAGATGTGCCTGTAAATCCGTGCCCTGCCGCGTATCTTTTACCATTGACGAGAGTAAGTTTTAAAATGAAAGGATCAAGCCATTTTTGGGGGGGAGTTGGAGGACATGGTGGTTAACTGGGAGAACTGGTGGACATACTGGTAAACTGGCAGTGGCGTGGACGCCCGCCTTGTGCGGTAGAAGTGGGATTTGCACGCATCGGCGAGCGGCCACTTAAAGGCTGTCTTATGACGGGCGTGCGTTTATGTGCGCGTGTGGTAAAATGGCAGCATCCCTGGGCACGGGCCGATGCATGGGTGCCCGCACGCCGGTTTGGAAGTTACCGTCCCTGTGCATCAAGTTTGAACTCTGTTTTGTATTTTAAAAAAAAATATATTGCAAAACCTGTGCACATAGCCTTTCAGAAATGAGGACTATCACAGCTCAGGGGCTGCTGGGGATGAAGCCCCCCAGGCTCTGCACCCCCACAGCCTCAGTCCCTAACTAAAGTGACATCAGGTGAGAGCTTTCAGGAATGAGACATTCGTGGTCTCAGTGGACAGGATTTCTGGTCTTACAATCCAGTCTGTGAGCAGGAGGCCACAGCTCACAGCTGAGAAACTCGGTTGAATACAAAGGTTCATAACTTGTATGGGAAATGTTGTTTTATGCCTGTCCTGAAATTTTGGTTTCTGTAGGCTGAATGGTTTAGGAGATAATGTACGGGTAGATGGACAGAACAAATACACAAGTGAAACTTACTGCTTTTCGTGTTTAAAAAAAAAAAAGAAGCTCTTTTGTACATTTTATTTTATTTATTTAACTTCTTTTACTATACCGATACTCAAGACGAGGTCTTATCGTACCGGTTTACAATATAACAGGGGGAAACCAATTAACAACTAAGTGGAAAGGTAAAGTTACATTAAACAGGGAGCGAAGAAATGGGAGATGGAAAACAGGAGAGATTTTAAACGATGATAACTGGAGAGTGATAAAATTAACGAAAACAATATAGTAGCGAGGCATAAACCTATTTATCTTAGGCGATTATTAACATAATTACATAACTAGATAATGTTCCAAAATTAATAGGGAATTCCAAATACACAGGGGGTGTCAAATCAGATGAATCTACAGACAGAGACCGTAGTAGAGTAGAAGTATTTATTCACTCAGGCAGACTGCCTCGGTCTCTCTCTGTAGATTCATCTGTTTTGACAACCCATGTGTATTTGGAATTACCTATTAATTTTAGAACATTATCTAGTTAAGCAAAAGAACTGATTTTTTCCCATGTTTTGCTTAATTGTTTTTAAAGATGTTTCACTTATGTGTTTGTGTTTCACTTATGTGTTTGTGTTTCACTTATGTGTTTGTGTTTCACTTATGTGTTTGTTTATATTTTGTCATTGTTTTCAAATGCAAGCTATGTCTACCTGATAACTGTACTGAGTGAATAAATACTTCTTCTTCTCTACTGCGGTCTCTGTGCCTGTAGATGATTCATCTGTTTTGACCCCCCCCCTGTATTTGGAATTCTTCATTGGCGTGGCGTCCTCTCCACTTCCTTGGGTGGTATAAAATGAATAGGTGCATCTGGTAACTTTGCAAACCAGATCTTTTCTTGTTAAACCGACAAGGGGTCCTCCATCTACCGTACCAACCTTGTCAGGAATTCCCTTACAACCTAAAGACTCTGAGGGTCCGACTCAGCCACCATCTCCCAATGGAAACTCTTATCGCCTCCTTTATGTATCTGCGCCAGATTTGTCCGCTGCGTAACTGCTCTCGAGAAACATGGCCTTGTTACGGTCAAGCACTCATTGACCACCGAGGCATCTCGCAGTACCACCTCCAGCTAATGCAGGGCATGGCAGCTAGACTTGTAAATCAGCTGACCATGTCTCAGGATAAGACTTAAAAACAATTAAAAACATTTATTGCTATATTTTTCTTCTTGCTTCCTCCTCTCCCAGTTGTAGTTTTCCTTGTTTTATTGTAACTGCTATTCCTGCACCAGTTCAATTCATCTAGTTTTATGTTCATTACACTAAATGTTAAATGTAAACCGGGTTGATGCGACTACTAGTCGTGAAAGCCGGTATAGAAAAATATTAAATAAATAAATAAATAAATTTTGCTTAAGTCTTCAAGTGTGTGAATTAGCCGGCTCTCGAGTCTTTCCCGGGGTAACTTCAAGCCCCCCTTCCAGCCTCCCCTTCACTGGCTCCAGCTAGACTTCACGCTCTCAGCTACTCTGCTCCGAAAATATGGTGCACTCTACCCTTTTACTGTTACCCCCTCGTTCTGGGGAGGAAAACATCTGAGCTTGGTGGTTCAGCCGGGCCTTCCGTTAGATTCTAAACTTTCTGACCACATCCCGAAAGATTCACCCACCTCTGGGACGTTTCTTAATATCTCCCGTGCCTCTGGTGCTTAACTTCTTAATTATAACTCAGCCTGCAAACTTCCCCACCTGATTATTGTACGTGTATAGGTGTCATGGGCTCATTGATATTTGTAACTTTTATGTAATCCATTTTGTGTTTGGGAGAAGGCAAAATATGGATCAAATGTTAACCTAGTTTGTTTAGATGTTTTCATTTTGGATATTTGGGCTGTTTTCCCATATGTTGACTCCCTCCTGAGTGTCTGTTGGGGCTGTCCTACATTTTCTGGCTTTTCAGAAGCTGAACTTAACACTAGTGGTATGGGTTTGTTTGCATTCGGGAGTTGTAATTTTCAGATTTTACTGAATTTAACAGCGCCTGGAAGCTGGAGATTTTCTTTCCCGATTAACAAATGTGAATCATGCTTGAAAACGGAGCAGTTGTAGTCTGTAAAAAGTATAATTTTAATACAGTTTGGCACAGTTGGATCAAATAAAATACATTATTTTGTGACAGTAGCTTTTTCACTGAGTGCATTTACATTTAAACAGCAAATTTATTTTTGTCGTTTTTTTTCTTTCAGAAATCAATTAAAGGATTTTTTTTTGCTAAACTGTACTATGAAGCTAAAGAATATGAACTGGCTAAAAGGTAATGCAACATCTTTAAGTTAGTCCATGTAAAAAAAAACAAAACTGCTGCTTATTCCCTTTGGAAATTCTGTCAGAAGGTTTGTTTGTCTGTGGCCCTGGGTGGATCAGCGTTTGACTGCCAGCTTAGAAGGAAGTGGGAGCTCTCGATTTCCTTCCCCACTCTTGCTTCATCTGTTTGCCGGGGCTCTCGGTGCACCTCCAGCTAGGAGGAGGACTGGGGACTGGGCCAACTACTTACCTTATGGTGACGCCTAATGCGTGATCCCAGAGGTTGCAGCAGTGTGTGTGTGTGTGTGTGTGTGCGTGTTCCCTGTACGTACCTGGATCAGTCCAGACAGTGGGTTATGTCCCCAATCCAGCAGATGGAGTCAGCACAAGCTTTGAGGGGGCGTATCCATATATACTACTACCCCCTCTGCAGGAGTTCAGTATCTTCTGACTCCAGCAGATGCGAGTAGGGGAATCAGGCTTCCCCTCCTTTTCCTTTTTCTTCACTTTCTTGCTTGATTATGGCTTGTTGTTGTCTTTTTCTGTGGATCAAGTTTGTATCAAGTTTGTATTAAGTTTAAAAAAAAAAAAAAAAAAAGGCAGAGTTCTTTCAACTTCTGGGGAGTGGCTTCTCTTCCTTGTCTCTTCTCTGCGGCCTTGCTGTTTATTTCTCGTTGCAGCCAGGGGTAAGTTTGTTTTTCCTTTGTAGTTTTTTCCTTTACAGCTCAGCCCCCGGTGCCCGCGAAAGCCGGTGGAGCCGGCCTCTTCGCTCTTTACTCCCTCACCCGTGGCCATTTTACAGCTCCTCATGGGCTGCTGAGCCATTTAGGGAAAGATGTCTGGGGCGGGTCGTGTGGCCAGGAAGGCCCCCCCGCGGCACCCTCCTCTATTTTCAGACAGCGGGCAGTGCGGGCCGACCGGGCCCCCCTGCAGCGGCGCCTTTGTGCGCGTGGCCCCCCCCCGTGGCTTTTTCTTTTCTCCTGCAGCGATCCCGATGCCGCGGCTGTCCCGCTGTGCGGCCTGCGGAGACCCGGGGTCCCGGATTTCCCGGGAGGGCATCTGTGCACGATGCCTTCCCGGGGGGGAAGGTACCTCACAGTCCCTGACTGATTTCTCTTTTTTGCCCGGGCGGTGCGGGCCGGCCACTCCGCCATTTTTGGCGGGAACGGCGGCCATTTTACATTCTGAGCGCCCTGAGGCGCAGGCCACGAGGGGGAACGGATCCCTGGAGGCCACGAGGGAGAACGGATCCCTGGAGGACTCTACCAGCGGGGGTGTTCCCCTGATTTTGGTGCAGGAACCAAGCACCCAGAGCCAGGGAGCAGGAACCACGCCGCCCCCGAAGCGCACCCGAGCAGGCCGGGGTTCTCTCCGGAGTTTATCCTGCTCATGCATACCGCTTATCTGCAGGGGCTGGAAGCACCTGTGGGACCCCCCCCCTCCTAAGATCCCTCGGATGTCGCACTCGACGCCGGCCCCCCCCAACCCTCCGGGAGTGGGGGCCTCCCGCCTTCCTACCCGGGTCCGATCCACGCCCGCGGCAGTGGGGGCGGTGCCAGACCCAGCGGGACATGGACTTGACCTCCCGGACGGGGGGACAAGGGGACGGCACACAGGAGGGGGATGATCCGCGTACCCTACGCCTCTTCCAGAGGGAAGAGCTGGACGACCTCATCCCGCAGATCATCCAAGAATTAGATTTGGATCCGCCACCAGACCCGCCTGCCCCAGTAGCTCCCGCTGTCATCACTTCTTCAAGGAAGGGAGATCCTGTCCTGGCGGCACTCCGGCCGAGGGCTCGGGCTTTTCCCATTCATGACTCGTTTTTACAACTTCTCACCAGGGAATGGGACACCCCGGAGGCCTCCCTGAAGAGCAGCCGGGCTATGGAAAAGCTGTACCCGCTCCCCGAAGATTTTCTGGACCTCATCAAGGTCCCAAAGGTGGACTCCGCAGTGTCGGCGGTCACGAAGAGGACGACCATCCCAGTGACGGGAGGTGCGGCGTTGCGGGACACACAGGATCGTAAGTTGGAAGTTTTCCTTAAGCGGGTTTTCGAGGTCTCCGCTCTGGGTATGCGGGCGGTGATGTGCAGTTCGCTTGCCCAGCGGGCTAGTCTCCTTTGGGTGCAACAACTCCTCACGTCTCAGAACCTGCCGTCCGATGAGGCTGCCCAGGCAGATCGGCTAGAAGCCGCAGTGGCGTATGGGGCGGACGCCTCGTACGACCTTTTTCGGGTCCTCACAAGATCCATGGTTTCGGTAGTGGCAGCATGACGACTACTGTGGCTACGCAATTGGGCGTCTGATACGTCCTCTAAGTCCAGTCTGGGCTCTCTTCCCTTCAGGGGCAAGTTCCTCTTCGGGAGGATTTGGACCAGATCATCAAGTCCCTGGGGGAGAACGCTGTTCATCGGCTGCCGGAGGATAGGTTTCGACCATCCAGAGCGTTTTCTTCTTCTCGGACCAGAGCCAGAGCGCAACGGCGCTACAGGGGCTACAGACAGACAGGCTCCCGGCCATCCGCCCCCAGGTCTCAGCCCTGGTTGCGCGCCTTCCGCGGGCATCGGCCCGCACGCACTACTCCCGGAACCGGGAACCCCTATACCAAGTCTTCACAATGATGCCAGTCTCGCCCACTCCCCTGTCCCCAGGATTGGGGACCGACTAACGTATTTCTAAGCGGAGTGGGCACGGATCACCTCGGACCAGTGGGTCCTGGATACCATAAAACACGGCTATGCATTGGAATTTGTCCGCCCCCCCGCAGGGAAGGTTCATCTTTTCCCCCTGTGGCTCGGACCTCAAGAGAGGAGCGGTGCAGCTGACTCTGGACAGACTCCGGGAGATAGGCGCTACTGCGCCCGTGCCCTTCGGAGAGGTGGGCTCGGGCCACTATTCCATCTATTTCGTCGTACCAAAGAAGGACGGTTCCTTCCGGCCTATCCTAGTCCTCAAGGAAGTCAACAAATCCCTTCGAGTCGTTCGGTTCCGCATGGAAACGCTCCGGTCAGTGATTGCGGCGGTGCATCGGGGGGAGTTCCTCGCCTCCCTGGACTTAACGGAGGCCTACCTGCACATTCCCCATCCGCCCGGACCACCACAGTTTCCTTCGTTTCAAAATTCTGGACCAGCATTTTCAGTTCACGGCTCTTGCGTTTGGATTGGCGCCGGCGCTGCACACCTTCACCAAGATCATGGTAGTTGTGGGCGGCAGCTCTCCGGAAGGAGGGCATCCTGGTTCATCCTTATCTGGACGATTGGCTCCTCCGGGTGAAGTCATTCGATCATGGACGCTCAGCGGTGACTCGAGTAGTACGGTTTCTACATTCCCTGGGATGGGTAGTGAACTTCTCCAAGAGCTCCCACATGCCCTCGCAACGCTTGGGTTTTTTTTTGGGGGCGACCTTCGACACCCTACTGGCAAAGTTTTTCTGCGCCAGGACAAAGCTCAATCCTTGCGGGATCACACACGACGGTTCTCTGCGTACCAGAGCCCACCTCCTGGGACTACCTGCAACTCCTGGGAGTGATGGGGTCCACCATCGACCTTGTACCTTGGGCTTTCGCGCACCTCAGGACCTTACAGTGGGCGCTCTTCTCCGTTGGAAACCAGTATTGCAGGACTATCAGATGATTCTCCCGCTCCCACAGAATGCCAGGGACAGTCTGGGCTGGTGGTTGGATCCGCCGAACCTGGCCCGTGGCATGTCCCTCGATCTGCCAATTGGGTGGTGGTGACCACCTATGCCAGTCTAGCAGGCTGGGGTGCAGTCCTGCGATCGAAGCGCCACGCAGGGGACGTGGTCCACGGTGGAGGCGAAGTGGTCAATCAACCGTCTGGAAACCAGAGCGGTCCGGCTAGCTCTGCGACATTTCCTCCCGCTTCTTCGGAACCGAGAAGTCAGAATCCTATCGGACAACGCTACCACCGTGGTCTACATCAACCGACAAGGAGGCACGCGCAGCCCGCAGGTTGCGCTCGAGGTGGCGCTGCTGATGCAATGGGCGGAGCGTCATCTCGTCCGGCTAGCGGCCTCGCACGTCGCCGGTGTGGACAACGTCCAGGCGGACTTCCTCAGTCGTCAACTGCTGGACCCGGAGAGTGGTCTCTCTCCGACAAAGCAATGCAACTTTTCGTCCATCGGTGGGGGGCCCCCCACTTGGATCTGATGGCGTCCGCTCTCAATGCCAAGGCTCCACGCTTCTTCAGTCGCCGGAGAGAGCGCGGAGGGAGTGGATGCCCTGGTCCTCCCGTGGCCACCATATCTTTCTTTTCCACCATGGCCCCTGGTGGGCAGGATGCTCCGCAGAATAGAAAGCCATCAGGGGACCGTGGTTTTCGTCACCCCAGAATGGCCCAGGCGACCCTGGTTTGCGGACCTGCTACAGCTGGTGATCGACAGGCCAATCAGGCTGGGGCACCTCCCCCAGCTCCTACATCAGGGCCCGGTATTTTTCGAGCAGGCAGAATTCTTCTGTCTTGCAGCCTGGCTTTTGTGAGGCGCCGCCTCCGGCGTCGGGGCTACCCGGAGGCGGTAGTATCCATGCTATTGCGGGCACGAAAGACATCGACGTCGGCGGCCTATGTTCGAGTCTGGAATGTGTTCGAGCTGTGGTGTACCAGCCAGGCCACGAGACCCGCTAAGGCTTCTGTACCTCAGATCCTTCAGTTTCTACAGGCGGGGGTGGAAAAAGGGCTCACCTATAATTCACTACGGGTTCAGGTGGCCGCCCTTGGTTCGCTGTTGAGCGATGGGGGCTCTCTTCTACAGCATCCTGACATTGCTCGTTTTCTCAAGGGTGTCAAGCATATGCGTCCTCCGTTGCGGGACCCTTGTCCCTCCTGGAGTCTTAACCTTGTGCTTTGCTCCCTGTCGGGACCACCGTTCGAGCCGCTGCGCAGCGCAACGATAAAGGATCTCACTCTCAAGACTGTATTTCTTGTGGCCATCTGTTCCGCTCGACGCATCTCGGAGATGCAGGCTCTGTCGTGTAGAGAGCCCTATCTCCGTTTTCTCCGACTCTGGAGTTTCGCTTCGCACCGTTCCCTCCTTCCTTCCGAAGGTGGTTTCTGCATTCCATGTGAACCAGACGGTGGAGTTGCTGTCCTTCTCTTCTTCAGAGCCGAAGTCTCTCCGTCTCTTGAATGTCAAGCGCACTCTGCGCCTCTATCTGGAGGCTACAAATGAGTTCCGGACCTCTGACCATCTCTTCGTACTCTGGGCCGGTCCTAAGAAGGGGTCTCAGGCCTCGAAGGCTACCATTGCCAGATGGCTGAAGGCCGGCATTGCTGCTTCTTACATTGGGGCGGGTCGGACTCCCCCACCCGGAATCGTAGCGCATTCTACACGTTCTCAGGCGGCTTCCTGGGCGGAGGTTCGCTCGGTATCCTCGCAGGAAACTTGTAGGGCAGCCACCTGGAAATCGTTACACACGTTCGAGGCACTATCGTCTGCACCTCGCCTCTTCAGTCTCTGGACACTTTGGCGAGCAGGTTCTCCGAGCAGGCCTCGCAGGACCCCACCCGATTTAGGGAAGCTTGGGTACATCCCACTGTCTGGACTGATCCAGGTACGTACAGGGAAAAGAAAATTATTACTTACCTGCTAATTTTCGTTCCTGTAGTACCATGGATCAGTCCAGACGCCCACCGCGTTTGGGTTCTTGATCCTGCTCAGCTCTGCGCTGCTTCTTGCTCGCAGTGTTCTGTGTCTTCACAGTCGTTTCTTTTCGCTGTTTTTCACAGCTCCCTACAAGTTGGTAGGATGTTTGCAGTTACTTGTTGCGGTTACAATTGTTTTCATTATCTGTTTCCACAAACTTGATCCTTCGGGGGTTTCTACTCTGGCTTTGATATACTCGATACTGAACTCCTGCAGAGGGGGTAGTAGTATATATGGATACGCCCCCTCAAAGCTTGTGCTGACTCCATCTGCTGGATTGGGGACATAACCCACTGTCTGGACTGATCCATGGTACTACAGGAACGAAAATTAGCAGGTAAGTAATAATTTTCTTATCTATGAATGACCGTGATGATATGTGCAGCCAGGACCAAGGCTCCTCACAATAACACAGACACTGCAAGTTTGGGATTGAAAGAAGGCATCACCAGAGCCAACAGATCTACACAAATCCCCTCCGCCTCGCCCCAGCAAGATGAAACCTGTATAACCAGTAGTGTCCCGCCGCTAACAGGGACCCCCGCCACAGCCCAGCAAGGGGTCCCAACCCATGTGGCCGAACCCAGCCGCAGGCCACTCAAAGCAACAACCAGAGCTAAGGAAAAGCCACCAGTGATGGCTTTTCCTTAGCTCTGGTGAGAGTGCATCTTAGCCCCGGTTTCTACGCATCCTCGAGTCCCGTTCCTGCACGTGAGGGAGAAGGCCCTCCCCAGCCTTGCTCTATTACAAACGGGGTACTCTGCCTCGACTCTCCTTCTCACGTGACCCTAACCACCTTGGAATAGCGGTCACCAAGCAAACTTTATCATCCATCACTGGTGGCTTTTCCTTAGCAGACTCCTTGCTCTCAGCCCCGCCCCCATAAGAACCATGGCTGCCCCAAAACAGAGAGAGACGGGGAGGGGAGCAAGACGGCGGCGCAGAGCAAGGGAGGGGGCAGCACACAGGTAATGCCCCCTTTTTATACCCCCATGGAATTTAAAAAAAAAAAAAAAAATTATTGGTCCCTGGGTGCTCCGGGACCCGACCGGCTCCTGCGAGGTCACCCATTTGCATGCGAATAACTTACTTCCACCTCTCTCCGTGCTCACTGTCCAGCCCCGGGCGAGGATATTATCCCAGGCTGCTCCAGCCCTTTCAATGTGGAAATAAAATGAACACCTACTTGTAGCTGTAGTTGTGTCCGATTTAGCTTTGGGGGAGGGGAAGAGACCTTGTGTGCAAAAAAAAAAGAATCTCTACCCCATTCGATGAAATGTTCAACGCAGGTTAGTACATCTGTAGCCAACTTATGTCTTAATACTTGTGGTACTGGGGACAGCTATGCTTAGACGTTTTGAAAATATCATTACTGCTTGTGCCAAACCCTTTGAACTCTAGGAATTACTGTTGCACTGTGAATGTTTCTATGGCCAAGCAGGCTGAATTAGCCATTTTACATGTGGGTGACTTCATCTGGTGGCACTGAATGGATCTCGCTCTGCACTCTACTGAGCATGTGCAGGAGTTCTCACGCTGGGGTTGCCTCAGAGCCTCCTCGGCCACTCTTTTTTTTTTTTTTTTTTTTGTCTGAGCTAAAGCATGGACAGGTACTTAGTCTCTCTTCTATATTTTACCTCCAACTTGAAATTTTTTTCTTTATGGTTCTTATTCTGCCTTGCCTTGCTGCTTCTCCAGCCATACAAACTGAACTTTTAAGTGATATTTAAAAAAAAACAAACAAAAAAAACTTTTCTCTCGGAGAATGTGGTGTCCCAAGAGAGTCAACATTCTTCCAAGCCAATCTCAGGTTAGCATGAGACGCTTTCCTTCTTGATTGGGGGCCAAATTCTCATGTACACTTTTCCACTGATACCATCCGCTGCCAAGACAATACAGAAAGTTCTCCAAGACTGACTGAGCCTTCCTGAGCCTCCTAGCACAGGTGTGGCCGAAGCAAGTTTTGTATGTGTCACTTGTCAAGCTTTCCAGCCATCCTCCCATGCCGCTGGCATCTGACCCTTCTCTTCTGACTCAGGATGCTCTGTCAGCTCTCAACCTCACGGCATGGATGCCAAA
Organism: Rhinatrema bivittatum; assembly: GCF_901001135.1. NCBI lineage: Eukaryota > Metazoa > Chordata > Amphibia > Gymnophiona > Rhinatrematidae > Rhinatrema > Rhinatrema bivittatum. The sequence continues at coordinate 350,658,085 of NC_042619.1, forward strand.
TGCTCAGTGATCGGTGGTTGCCAGCCTTCATTAGCAATCGGCAATCAGACACATTAATTTCCTGTAGAAAGCCTTCAGCCAGGAAAAGCTGTGCCTTCAAATAGAAAACTATTTCCATCTGGTGCCAGCAGCAGGATTGTGATCCTTTTTTACAGGGTTTTCTTTACCTGTCTAATCTAGACCTTGCTGCTGCCACCGTGAGAGTGCATCTGAGCCCCGGTTTCTACGCATCCTCGAGTCCCGTTTCTGCACGTGAGGGAGAAGGTCCTCCCCAGCCTTGCTCTATTACAAACGAGGTACTCTGCCTCGACTCTCCTTCTCACGTGACCCTAACCACCTTGGGATAGCGGTCACCAAGCAAACTTTATCATCCATCGCTGCTGTAATCTGGCAGGACCTCAGCTTACAGACTCTTTGGTTGATGAGCCTTGACCGAGATCTGCAACGTGGTCTTCAGTCCACGCATTCGTGTCTCATCTCTGCCTTGATAACGTTTCAGAGACTGATAGATTTGCAAGATGTTCACTGTCCCCTGTGAAATCTGCATTGCTTATTCAGTAATTTGCTTCACTGCAGCCCTCAGCTTGGGACTCCCCACATGTAAAGGCCAAATCCGTCTGCTTATAGATGGGGACCTAGCATGTTTGCTCATCAGAAATGGTGTTTATCGTAGATGGGATGAATTAGCCATGGAAAACCTGCCTGCCTCCCTAGAGAGTCAATTACGCCACTAAATTCAGCCCAGTTACTGACTGAGGAGGCTCTGGTGCCTCCGGATGATGTCTCCCACATGTGATGGCCAATTCGTCCTGCCACAGATGGAGAAAAGAGCTCATGCTAAAGAAACGCGCTCGCACTATAATTATAACGGGAGTGTCCTTAACTCTGCCTAATAACTTTTCTCTTTAAATAGATACGTGTCTGCGTACCTGAATGTGCAAGAGAGGGATCCTAAGGCTCACAGGTTTCTGGGTCAGCTGTACGAAGCCGAGGGAAACGTGGAGAAAGCCGTGGGCTGCTACAAGGTGCGGAGATGAGCCGAACGTTCTCTGAATCGGCCGCTTTGCCAAAGCGATGGCTGATTGGTTCAGCGGCATTTGCTGTAAATTGGAGGGAGGACGCTGGGGCTAGACTGTTTCTGGCTTGCTTTTCAGCGAGGATCTTCGGAACGGAAAGAATTTTTCCAGCCGTAAGACAAAGGGCGATGAAGGCTTAAAAAAAAAAACCCCCCCAAACAAATTCTTAAGGCTAACAGAACATACATAGTGACAATCCTAATTTGAAATAAAACGTGTGTTTAATGTTGGTTTAAAACTGATGCAAGGTTAGTCTTCTATATCCATGTACCCCCATCAGCACCCGAATTGATGTACAATACAGTTAATATCAAAACCGCATTCAGTGTACTTGGGAAATACCCAGTGTGTGTCCACAGGCTGGAGGGAGCAGGTGGGCAGGCTCGGGAAATGGTGCACTTTTTTTTTTTTTTGAAGTCTAGTTTGGCACATTTTAGATGTCTGCTTTTCAGGTTCATAATTGAGCCTGTGAAGCTCAGACCTGATGTAGGTATTTTTCCTAAGCTTCTCGAGAGATCACCCAATGGGGTCTGGCTCTTGCTGGTATTACCCTACAGATACTGCTCCTTGTTTTGTTTTTTGTTTTGCTAATACATTTTGTAGCCATTTCACTTGTGTATGGAAATATTTGATTTTTGTAAGTCAAAACGTAGGTTGGCAAAACCCAAGAGTGGCTGATTTGCTGCTGGGGCCACAGCTGTAAACAAAGATGAGCAGATTGAAGTGAGAGGCTTAACAGGACAGGCCAAACTTTTTTATTACAGTCTGAGAGAGAGAAGCAGAGACCTCTTAAGTGAAATTGAGGCCCAGAGGCATGTATCGTGCTTCTCCTGTGGTTTTGGTTTTGGACATAGGCATCAAAACTTACCTTCCAGGAGAGCACGGTTCTGGAACTGACCTACCCCTGGTAGACGGAAACCTGACACTTTAATTCTAAACGTCGTAGTTAGTATTTTTTTTTTTGCAGTGTGTCTGTCTTTGTGATGCTCGTTGGAATGTGCAAAACTTCCACAGACTTTCTTCCTGGATGGATTGCAAAACAAAAAAAAAACTCTGCTCCTCACCAAAAAAATTAAAATAGAATCCATTCGGATGCTGGTTAAGCTCCAAGAAGTGTTTAGACATCCCCCACGACTGCAAGTTGAACCGAGTTGCTAAGTTATGAGGTTATCGGTGTTAGTTGCAGGGTTTCTGAGTTACGAGAAGTGCGCTTCAGCAGTCCATCTAAAGTCGGGAGTTTGCATTATTGACATCTATTGCAGCTTCTTTCTCATTTTGTACCCTCAGCGTTCTGTGGACCTCAATCCGACGCAGAGAGATCTGGTTCTGAAGATCGCTGAGCTGCTATGTGATAAGGGTGACACCAATGGAAAAGCAGAGTACTGGCTGAACAGAGCAGCCAAGCTCTTTCCTGGGAGCCCTGCGGTCTACAAGCTGAAAGTGAGTCCTCCCCTTCCTCTTCCACCTAGGTTAGGCAGCCAGATGTGCAGGATTTGTTTGCCATTGTGCATGGGTGCTGCTGCTCTTGGTGCCTCACTTGGGGGCATTTTTAGGGTTTTCATTGGAGTGTAATAGTAATGCTGGGGCTGTCTCCACCTGAACTGGATGTAAAGAGATAAGGAATCGCTTAGTTTCTTCCTACAAACTGAATTATGATTTTCATTTATCTAGCAGTAAAACATAGGCCTCGTATAGTCCCCGACATGTCCAGAAAATAATTCTTAGCTCCTTTTTTTTTTGACCTTGTGGGTAAAGTGAAACCTGCAGTGAGCCTTCATTCCTAGCTACCTGCCGTGTTTTCCATATTTTACTTCCTCTCCTGTCTAGTCTATTGCAGGAATAATTCTTATAGAGACACATTGCAGTTTTCTGACTAATCCTTATAAAGAAAGTGGATGGCAGTGCCAGATTCAGGAGGTCTTACATAATCCAGACTATTTGCTGGAAGCCATGCCTGCTGTTCTAGCCTGTTGCTCTGCGTTGACCACTAACCGTCTTGCAGAGCTGGCTTTGCTTTGTGCCATTTTTAGCCATGCACGACGCTGGGAATATTTACGGGTGGCGGGTTGAACCCTGGCGCCTCTCCAGTACGCAGTTTAATGCAATGTGTGTGTGTTTCTTCAACAGGAACAGTTATTAAGTAGGAAAGGCGACGTCGGCTGGAACCAGCTGTTTGATTTGATTCAGTCGGAGCTGTACGCACGGCCTGACGATGTGTACGTCAACATCAAGCTGGTGCAGTTGTACCAGTCGGACGAGAGACTGGAGGAGGCCGTTCATCACTGCCTGGAAGTGCAGAAGAAGGGGATGCTGCAGAACAGCTTGCAGTGGAGCTCCTGTGTGGTGCAGATACTCACGGTACAGTATGCTGAAGAGCGGAGCGTTGGAAAAAGTGCTGTGCACCAGTCAGAGCGGCTGTCGTCCTGCATCCCTGAAAAGGGGAGGGTCGCACTGTATCTCGGATTAAAATGCTTCTTTCTTTAAGCTTGGTTTTATTAAACAGGTGTGATGGTGCAAAGATGAATATGATATGAGCCTCTAAGCTAAATTAGATAGGGTTCCCCGAAGTTAACTAGGGGACCGGCTCCTTTGGCTCAGTGTTAAGATTTCTCTTCTTTGGAGCCAGCAGGTTCAAAACCGGAGATCTCTAGTTAGAAAAATAGACTCTGATAGGCACAAACCTTCATACCCTCCTTTTGAATTAAAACAAAGTCAGCACAGTACACAGACTCTTTGATCCGCAAGATAACAGGACACAGAGCACAAGAAACCCCTAACTCCAGCTCCCAGCGCCTTCAAAGGGCGGCACTGATACCATCTCATGAACTTGAAACGCATTCTACTCGGGATTCTTCATTTTCAGTTTAAATCAGTTTTCACCAATAAACTCCCGGATCTTTCCCAAAAGTGATGAGCTGTTTAATCCGACTTTTCTCACCCTAATTTTAGGTTGACCCAAAAAGAGCAGCTCCCGATGCCGTCTCTCCAGGCCTGCAGAAACTGCTGACAGCCCGTGCGAGCCAAAGCCCCTGCAGTGTTTCAAATCCCAGCTCCCCCCCCAGGGAGCCAGAGTGCCTGCTGCCTGGTGCCACCACCTCAGCACTGGAAATGGGCCCTGCCCACTACAGGCACTTCCCTGGCCCTGCAAAAAACTAGTGCAGTACTGCCACACCCCGTGGTATCCTCAGCAAGCATGCGGCTGAAGGAGAGAGGACCTACCCTAGAGCAGTCACGTGTGACAAATGCCATTGCAGGGGGGGAGGGTAGGGAATGGGGGATGAGAGAGGGCTACGGGCGAGTGGGGAGAGTCTGTCATAATACTTAAATCCTGCATGCTTCATCTTAATGATTTTAAAAATGTAATTTCACTTTAAAAAAAAAAAAATATATTTTTTTTTATATATTCTTTAAAGGAGCCTCAGCAGCCCTTAAACAGCTTTCAGAAAGGGCCTTTGTAATATAATCACAGGCCCTTTCTGCTGCATAGGTTCCCTAAACTGTTTATCTAATATACAGAGTTCATGAGAGAGATTGAGAGATTTTTTTATTCCAAGCCTTAGCTATGTTTCATGAAACCACAGCAGGTGGATGAGGGACCAGGGTGACATGTTTTCTCCTGCTAAATAAATCTTTAGGTCAGGAACTTCCAATAAAATTCACCAGAGGATCTGTGGGTAGTTAAACTTCAGTGATCTCATAAATAGAGTTTGTAATTTCTGGGCTTTCCTAGCGTGTAGCCAGATGGACTCAGGACCAATGGGTTTATGCTCCCCTGCCAGCAGATGGAGACGGAGTCAGGTTTCAAAGCTGACGTCACCCTAGATACAGCCCTGCAGTGACCTCAGCCCTTCAGTATTCTCTTTTAAAAGCCAGATAACCATAACTACTCAAACATAAACACTGAACCCCAGTAAGCTGATAGATGCCCTGATCTAGGGACTGGATGACAGCTTACCTGTAATCTCTCCACGGGAGAATCCTTGGTGCTTCTTCAGCAGCCGTGGACAGGATGCAGAGTCCCATCTGTTTGCGTTAAGAAAATAATTATCAGGTAAGTAATTTCTCCATTTCCTAGCGTGTAGCCAGATGGACTCAGGACCAATGGGATGTACAAAAGCTACTCCTGATCGGGGCGGGAGGCTGCCCCGCGGTCTGGTTAACACCACCCTTGCCAAGGCTGAGTCCCCTCTGGCCTGAATGTCCAGGCGACAGAACCTGGACAAGGTGTGTGAGGAGGACCACGTCGAAGGGAGGCAGCAGTCTAGCTTCAGCCCGTGAGACCACCTGAGCCCTGGTGGAATGAGAAGGTAATGGCTTTCCTGCCTCTACATAGGCTCCTGTGACCACCTCCTTATCCAGCAAGCTATGGGAGCCCGCCAAACTGGTTTGCCCTGCTTCCTTCCACCATGCATGACAAGCAGGCGGGCCGTCTTTCGGATACTGCCCCACCACCCCCCTAACTCCCAGCTTGAGTTAGGGGGGGTGGTGGTCTTGCCAATGCTATGTATGACCTTATTAGGATTTCTTTTGTTTGTGGCGGCTTCTGTGGTTACTTGGAGACTGTCGTGGTTATGTCACTGGGCAGCAGGTGCATATTCCAAAGTGTATCTGAGAAGCTTCCTTTCAAAGGCAGGTTAGGAAAAGATTCAGAAAGGTTGGTGAAGGATCTCAGGGAGACCATCTCAAGTGGCCAGAGCAATAAGGTTCTTCCTTATCTTTGGACAAATAGAGGTTGGGGTCAGTTCAGATTTTCCAGGAGATTGGCATCCCAATCTTCCAGATTCATTTCACTTTTGGACTTTTTGGCCCCCTGAGACAGCTGGTATCTGTGGAATCGGTGGACGGTTGCCGCCAACTGTTTTTCAGAGTGTGGACCCATGCAAACTTGAAGCAGTGGGTTTTTAGCTGTGATACAGTTTGGTTATGCTGTGGAGCTTGCTGTTCCCATCATGGATGCCTTTATGTTCTCTCCATTTTGATCTAGTCTTGTGGTGACTTAGTTCTTGCAGGTTGTGCTTCCAGTGCCATGGGAAGAGCAGGGCCTTTGCTACGCCATCTTTTTTTGTGGTCCCTCCTTGATTTGAAGATGTAAACAGCAAGCTGTGTGTCTCATTTCTGTATGGAGACGCTCAGGTCTGTGTTGGGGTGGTTTTAGGGGGCGATATTCCTGTTGCTATAGATCTTTCAGGAGCATACTTTCATATTCTTCTCAGTCTGATACCAGAAATTTCTTGGTTTCTGCATATTAGAGAAACATTTTCACTTCCGAGCTCTCCCCTTTAGTCTTGCTACAGCTCCAAAAAACTTCACCAAGTTAATGGTGGTCGTGATAAATACCTTCCCCTTTGCAGGAAAGCTATTATGGGCTATCCTTATCTCAATGATTAGTTTAATTAGGGCAAAATCACACCAGAAGGCCAACAGAGTAGTACAGATGTTAGGCTTTCGCTGGATAATCAATTTTTTCAAGAGTAAGCTCTTCCCATCCCAGTCTATGGAATTTCTGGGTGCTCTTCGGTTAAAGGCAGGCCAAGTCTACCTGCCTCAGGAGAGAATAGTCCAGATTTTCAGTCAAATGGTGAAGTTTCTTGCTTGAGATTACTTACAGCTTCTGTACTCTATGACAGCCATGTTGGATCAGATTCTGTGGATCATAGCCCATGCACATCCTCTGCAGTTGACTTTTTTTTTTTTTCCCCATGTTCCCTCATTCTTGGGGGGTTTAGACGTTAATTTCTTCTGTGATTGGTGAGACTTGGGTGGTGGTGTGGTCCTTTGCTCTTTTACGTGCGGAAAAGAGTGAATCTGGATCTTCCTCAGTGGGTGATCCTGACAGCATGGGTGCTCACTACTAAGACCAGGTGATATAGGGACTCTGGTGGTGGGAAGAAGTCCTCATGGTCCACCTGTTTGGAAACCAGAGCCATTAGATTAGCATTGATTCACTTTCTACCTGTCTGTGAAAGACACATCTGACAACAACCAGAGAGAGAGCTTTCTCCATCGCCTCCCCTAAAATCTGGAGCTCCCTCCCAAAAGATCTGAGAACCCAACATAACCTCAAAACCTTCAAAATGACCTAAAAAACATGGCTGTTTCGCAAAGTCTTCACTGACATTCATACTTCTGATCATCCTAACACCCAATCGAACCTTCAACCATAACTACAAAGCACCGAACAAACCCTCCTCTCAAAAAAAGTTTCTTTTCTAGACTGATAATGTTCAACCTCTGTTTTATATGCATCCGGTTATACCTTTTTTCACAATTGTTAAGAAAACTACTTTGAATCTTGTAAACCGTTGTGATGGCGTCACTGACTGACGGTATAGAAAACTCAACAAATAAATAAACAGCAGTTTGGGTTCTGTTCAACCATGGCATGGCGGGGGGATTCTGAGGTCACCTTTCCTTCACTGGGTTTGACTCCCTTTTTGTTTCTCTTCTGGGGGTTTGGGGAGACCATTGTTCTTAGGATCCTTCTGCTGATTTAAGCAGTTTAAAAAAAAATATATATATTTGGTTTGAAAACTGCTGCTGGTTTTTGCTTAGTCATAGGAATATTTTATTAAAAAAAACCTTGTATTCTGCAACCTCCAGCACTGCAGATAAGAAAAATTGACATTCATAATTCACATAAAGGCGAATTTTAGAAGCCCGGCGTGTGCCAAAATCAGGAGATGTGCAGACAAGTGGAGCTTGCACACGCCCTCTGGACTGACCCCCACTTATCCTCTTGAAGGTGCGGTCTCCAGAATTGCACACTGTCTTCCAGATGAGGTCTCACCAGGGCACTATTGCTTCCCTTTTTTCTGGTAACCGTTCCTCTCCGTATGCAACCAAGCAACTTCCTGGCTTTTGCTGTCGCTTTGGCCACTTTAAGATCATCGGATACAACTGCTCCCAGAACCTGCTGCTCTTTTTGTGCTTAGAAGAACTTCACCTCCAATACTGTCCCTCGCCCTTGGGATTTTGCACCCTAAATGTATTTTAGAATATCTAGCATTAAGCCTCTCTCTAGATCCCTCCTCTTTACATGGCAGCTGCTTTTTGAGCTAATTGCAGAACGCGCAATAAATTGCTTGGTCCCGCCAACCCCCAAACTATTGCAGTCATCTAAATTCCCTAAAATTAGAGCCTGCAAAACTGTTCTAACGTAGCAGCCGATAGATAGATAAATAAATATAGGTTTCAGCAGTTCTAGTTTGCAAAATGCAATTTTCGTCTGGAACCGGATATTGTGGCTTCAGTGTTAATTTTGGAATCCAAGAAAACCTCAAGATTCTGAGCTTCAACTAAGATTTACCAAACCCCATCCCCTTAAAGGACAAGGAAGTTAATGGACAGCTTGGAGCATTTTTTTTCCCCCCACCCATAATACTGGCCTTTGTTAAACTGCATCTGATATTACAGGAAAAAGATTACGTCTCTTCTGCCTCCATCTGCTGGTGGGAGGGAATAATCCACAGGCTTGGACTTGGATAGCAGGATTCAAGGAAAAGAAACAGAGCCCTTTCCATTATTGGCTCTAAACTTTGGAATTCATTACCTCATTTCCTCACCAATCAAGAAAACTTAAAATCATTCAAAAAAAGACCTAAAATCCTGGCTACTCAGCCAATCTTTTAAAGACTGCACTCAATGAACTTATAGTACATTAACATAGCCTGCTATCTTTCAATATCTCCTTCAATCAATCTCCCTGTTTCATGATGCAGATGTCCTCTGTTTTCAATGTTCCCAGATATCTCTGTTCACCTACTCAGGGTTTCCACCCTGTGTCATCCTGTTATACTCATTCTCCTTGTTATGTCTTTGCTCATCATTGTTCATTTTTGATATTTTTAAATTTCAAACATCGTTCAATGTAACACGTTGTTCTGTATGTAAACCGGAGTGAAGGCAACTCTGCTATACCTCGGTATATAAAAAATGCTAAATAAATAAGAAATTCAGGTAAGAATAAACTTCTTCTGTCAAATAGAATTTAAACTTCTTTCTAGCAAGGTTGTTTCTCTCTGGTACATAATATACTTGAGGTTTTCTTGTTCATCATTTCTATGGTGCTCTCTGGAGTTCTGCCGTCTTTCTTAAACGAGCTATAATGCTCATAGAAGGCCATTGAGTATGATTAGGATACTTCCCTTATAACTAAAGCAAACATTTTTGTTGTATACTATAGTTGAGTGGAGAGAGGGAGGAGGAGCATGCCTAATTACTGGGTGGGGGGGGGGATGGATTTCTTGGAAACATGACATTTATGTGTGTGTGTGTTTATATTTGACTCCAGGAATACCTGACATCTACTCAGGGCTCGGGATCTGAGAAGAGGAACTGGAAAACAATCAACAGAGAACTGCTTTTAGCTCATTCTAACTGTGTACGCCTGACACTTTCTACAAGAGATGTCCAGGAGAGCCGAGGAGCACTGGAAAAGTATGGGCCGAAGGCACTCTAGAAGCCTTCTCTGTGCATTATTTGATCAAGCCTTTGTGTGTGTGTGTGCGTTCTGTATTTGCTTCCTTCCTGCAAGAATAAAACCTATATTTGGTTTATATATTCTTATCTTCTATAGAGCATTTTGCTTTGATTAGGGCCGGGCAATCTTTGTAGTACAATGCCTGTTGTCTGCAGTCTGTAGGTTTTATATGAGGGTTGAGCCTTGTGCTTCTCTCCCTAGAGGAGAGACGAGCACTTTTGGTGGTTGCACTTTGCATTCACATCTTCTGTAACAAAGAACCAGACTATGTCAAGGCATCTAAGAGTGGCCTTCGCTTATCTCGGTGGTGAAATTGTTTAAATCGAAGGGAGCTAAATGTGTCGTCCACAGCTGTAGAAGAACTGACATTCCCATTAACATTTTATTAAAATCTCTTCTGCATGTACATGGGGACAAATCTTTACAAAAGATAGCATGAAATGTGCTACAGATCCCTGGAAATCGGCTCTATGCATGTTGACATTTTCACGACGTCTTCCTGGAAGTTTGACTGACAGAATCTCTCTCTCCTAGCTTTGATCGTGCACTTTGGTTTTTGAAGCCATACGTGAATGACTGTGATGACCTGTCGGTTACGTTCTTGGAGATGAGAGGTCACTTCTACATGCATACTGGGACGTTCCTGTTAAAAGCCGCCCAAGCTGGGGAGATGCAGTGGAGAGCCATGACAGACATGGCCGCCCTCTGCTACCTTGTAGCATTCCAGGTAAGAGACCGCAGCAGCTCGACCTGCCTGCTTTTCCGAGGACTGTGCCATGCTATGTTTACAGATAGTGGTGTGGGTGGGGAGAGGAAACTGTGTGGCTTGGCAGTTGTCGTCTTTTCTGTCTTTCTTTTCGATTCCAAGTCTTCTGAAAACTGCTTCAGCCCTACTCACTGCAATTTATTTTTTGTGGGAGGATGGGGAAGGGGAAATGCTGTAGGCAATCACCGGGGATCGTTTTTTATAATCTCCCAGCTCTGATAAGCCTTGGGAGCAGAAGCCAGAGCCAGGAAATCAATCTGGGTTTCTTTGGATTTAGGAAGACTTAAGTGGCTTTTTTTTTTTGTTTCCTGTTTGGGGGGCCAGTTATAAAAAAAAGTGCGTGTATATATCATCTCCACAATGTATTTCCTGATGCACTTTTTTCTTAAGTCACAGTCCTGAAAAAGGTTGAGTAAAATTCCTCCTACTTTTCTTACGAGCACACTCCATTAGGATATTGTCTGTCGCGTATGCAGAAGTCGCATGCTGCTGTGGAAGAGCGATCCAGGCAACAGCTTTGAAGAGACGTTTTCAAACCCCTGTGAGATACCAGTGTATTATATCACAGGCTCTGACAGGCTAGGAGCATAATAGACTTGGCATTTTACTTACCAGTTTCTGTTGTGAAGATATCTGAAGCTGCTAGTGTGGCTAAGAGCTTTTGGTCAGTATGGTTAATAATAATCTTTTTCTGTTAAGAGGTGTCCTTGTGTTGAACTACTCAGTCTGGATCTGGAAAGACCCAGGGCCTTGTGGCCTCTGATTAGCAGCATTTTTCCAAAGCTGGAATAATCTGAGTATTCCTCCAAGTGATAGTTTCTGACTACTGTAGGAATTGGCAGGCAGTAAAGAGAACTTCCATATTGTATTGAAATCTGAGATCCAAACTGGTTTCTACTCTCTACATCCCTTCCTCCTAGACTAAACTTCTCTGTTTTTTTGGCCCTTAACTAATTGTCTTGTTCTATTGTTTGTGACCCATTTCTCTCCAAGTTCACAACAAAAAAATCAAAAGGTGATCTAAGTGTAATGGTGACAGCAGATAATCAAGTCTGCCCAATTAGTCCAGTTCACATATTAAGGATATCTTCCGGCTGTCAGCAGTAGAAACTTGACTGCTTGTTGAATAATAGATCCTATACTTAAATTCAACAGTTATTTTCCCCCACCAATGCCCACGCCTTACTACCCAGCTTTGTAGTAATCTAAACAGGTATCAAAACTAGCAAGGCTATTCCCAAAATATCTAGGTCCCCCTTTATTTATCTTTCTATTTATTTATTTATTTACATTTTTTTATCTCCAAAGAACAATGTTGATTTCCTGCTCCTACTGGTTCCTTGTTTTACAAACTTGCAGAATAGGTTTGAGCTGTTTTGTTTATCCTATGGCATTCTGGAAATTATTCCCAGTAAGGGCTTAGAGAGAAAAATAACCTCAATATGCCTGTGGGCTGTTCTGCATTTGGAGCTCTGACAAGTTGTAAAGGGAGGAGTGTTAAATTTGAATGTGGGCTGAACCCATAACTCAGGCTGCGCTGCTGGTGTGAGGTGGATCCCCCAGTTAGGCCTGGTTGTATTGTGAAAACAGTGTACACGGGCCTGTGGTGGAAGGCAGCTGCTATCACAGTGATAGCACTTATTGGGTGGCGACTAGCTCTGAAGGTGCTCCTGTAAGTCCTTTCATAAACTTTTGTCTCAAACCACACAGAGAAAATGCCAGAGCAGTATTAACACCATCGTCCAAAACTAATACCTCAATACAACCCAGAAATGTTGCTTAAGTATAAATTAAAGGCATGTTTAAAACAAAATTATTGAAGATTTTTTTTTTTTTAGTTATTGTATTATGGTTTTTATAATTATGTATGTTGTGATTTGCATTGAATGCTTCTGGAAAATATGGAATATAAAACAAAAAACGTTTGAGTGCAAATTGTCGTTTGCAAATACTCTGGAAGTGTATTCCAAATCATGGGACCCACCACCGAAAAAGCATGATCCTGAGCTTAGAGGTGAACAAACCATGAAGTTGGAACCTCTTCCTGCAATCGGGGCATATAATGTTAACATTTGAGTTAGATCATTACTCCGTAATTTTGGATTAAGAGTTTATGGATTGACATACTGATTTTAAACTTAATCATCAACTCTACTGGGAGCCGATGTAGTGACTTAAGCACTGGTGTAATATGCTTAACTCTTCCCCATTAGTACCATAGCTGCTGCGTATTGTTACTTGTAAGGCTCCCAACACATACAAAGGTAAACCGATAAATAAAGCATTGCAATAATCCATGCCTGTCAAAATAAGGCTTTGAAGAACTAAACAAATATAGCAAACAATGAGCAACGGCTTCAGTCTCCATAACATACATAGCACCTGATTCACCAAGGGCTTTTCCCATAGGCACAGCATGGGAGAAAAGCCTTAACGAATCTGGCCCATGGTTTGGAAAAACGAAGCGTTGAAAATGTACTTCAAAATGAGCCCATCAGATTCCAAAATAATGCCCGGTTTATGAACTGACACACATGACGTGAACCAGTCTAGTCTTTCAGCCAGTGTAATACATGATGATTTAGAGTATCGAAGGCGGCAGAAATGTCCAGAAATGCATAACTCGGCCCATTATCAAATCTTCATCTTATCGCATCAAAGCTAGATGATAAAGTCTTTGAGCTGAAAAATCTGTGAAAGCCAACTCATCTTTAGTAAACTCATTTCATTGGTTTAATGTGACGTTTTCAATGTCTTTAGAAAGAAATGGCAGACTAGAAATGAGTCTGAAGTTGGCAAACGCACATTTCTTCAGCAGTGGGTATAGATGGCCTTCAGTAAGGCATCTTGATGTCGTCATTGTGTAAAGCTTTCGAGAGTGGTGGCAGCCCCCGGTTTAACAGGCAAGCAGCAGGATTCAGTTTAGCCATTCCTTGACTCACCTTCTCGGCTGATCCAAGAGAAAAGGCGTCCTCCAGCAGTATATCATCTTGAATGGAAACTGCAGTGGCTATGCTTGCCACGTTATCAGTAAAACGCTGAGTTCCCTCTCTTATATTTGTAGTCATCTGCCCAGACTCATGGACTTCCCATTATATTTCCTCATATCATGGGATAGATTTATTGTCTTAATCTTAAACCCAACCTGGTAGCTAGGGAGATTTCAATGCCAAGTTGACGGTGACTTGCGGAATCCTAGCAAGCTGCTCATGTTACCCCATCATATGGGACCAGCTTGTGAGCAAAAGTGTCTTCTTGGAGTGGTTTTCCTTAGATATTTGTGTTTTTCCATGGAGATGCATATATTTGTCCTTTTTTTTATTTTGAGATGAAGAGGCTTTGTTCTGTTGCATTATTACGCAACTAGAAGTGAAAACTGCTAAGTGTGTGTGCATGGCAAGTTCTTATGTTCTCATTATTAATACAAAGTAAACACGTCTTGTAGTAGATTTTTTTTCTTGAAGATATGAAAACAGTCAGGTACTTGTTATCAATGTTTACGTTTACAGACTAAGTGAATTCTCCCATGTAATCGAGGGCCATCTGCCACAGTGCTGATTGTGCTTTGGCATTCTTGTCCTTTCACGGAAGCGGTGGGCAAACGTTTCTTACACAGAGGCTGGGAGGGCTGGGTCACTGGCCCTAGAGACTGTGCTTGATCGCCCTGCTCTCATCTCTAAAGCCAGCCCTCTGCATCCATTGCTGCCTCCCTGTTCCTCTGCTTGCCCACGCAGAGAACCAGCTTGTACTTTTTAATGGTCCCACAGATTCGCCAGCAGCCTGCAGGCAGATGGTGATGAAGTTGAGCCCGCTGTATAAAATCAGTTGTTCTTGCAAAGAGCTGGTGAGAGGCTGGGAGGAAGCACATAAGGCCCGAACACGTAGAGTGACCCAAGGACCAGCGGGAAGGTGCTCCCGGTTTCGGCCCGAAGAGCATAGTTTTCCCTCCTTTGTTCAGAGCTTTGTTTTTAACAAATATATAAACGAAACTTTTCCCATTCCTCTCCTACCTCAAAACGTTTTATGCTCCTGCCATCCCATGACTTATTTTCTTTCCCCAACAACGTCCCTCCCCCACCAAAAAAAAAAAAAATTGAAAGTGGGCCGAGTATCTTGCGCCTTATCTGTGATAGATCTTTGTGCCCACGGCGCAGAGAAAGCTGTGGTGGTCCCAGTTTTCCTGCTGTATCTGGTATGCAAATTACCTCTCAAACTTAATTTTTAATTTCTATTTTGATCAGGTCCCGAAGCCAAAGACTAAATCGGTAAAAGGTGATGAGAATAGCCAAGATTTGTTTGAAATGCTCGCCTTCGATCGCCAAAGCCAAGCAGGTAAACAGATTTAATGTCTACAATCATTGCAAGACCTCATGTAAATTCTATTCTCTGATGAATAATATTTTGCTGTCTCTTAAAGCTTCACAACTTTGCGGTGTGTTCACTTTAACTCTTTAATTTCTGTATATTTAAACATTTTGCACTGATCAGGTAAAGAGAGACTATAACTCTCAAAAGCTACTCATAAGTATATTGAGGGTAGCTCAATAAAAAGTCAACTTCAGCGCATTTCACCATTTTTTTTTATTGAAGCAGGTTTTCTGTGTGGTGTGAGCAGAAGGCCCTAGATCTGTTCTCCTGCCCCCACAAGAAAAACTGCTTGATTTATTCTCTACACCTATTGGAAGATGGCTTAAAAACCAACTCCATTAGTTCATCTGAGTGCAACTGATGCTTACCACCATGGTGTAGATGGTACTCCCATCTCTGTACAGCTTATAGTTCCATTCATGCAAGGCCTGCTTCAGCTGAAGCTTTCCCTAAGGCCTCCTACTTACTCATTGAGGTCTTGGGACCTCAATGAGGTCTTAACTCAGTAGATTGAAAACTCCTGAGCCGCTGCACACCTGTGACCTGAAGTACCTGACCTGGAAGGTCATATTTTTGGTGGTGGTCAGCAAGCTCCAGGCCTTAGTGACTTATCCGCATTACACTAAGTTTTATCTTGATAGGTTGGTCATGGCGTCCTCACCCTAAGTTCCTGCCTAAAGTGTTGACTTGAGTTCCATCTTAACCATCCATCGTCCTGCCAGCAATCTTTCCCAGGTCCCATTCACACAGTCTGGATTGCAAGCAAGCCTTAGCTTTCTATCTGGAGCAGACAGACAGTCCACCCAACATCTTGTTTCTTTTGATAGGAATAGGTTGGGTATTGCCCTTACCAGATACTATTGACTTGGCTATTAGATTGCATTTCCTGTTACGCCCAGGCGGTACTTGCATCTTGGGGGGGCCATGTTAAGGCTCATTCCATCCAAATCATGGCAGTGACTGTGACCCACTGTTTTCTAATCTGGACCCTGGGTGGTATAGGGCATGCTGGGCGTGCCCAGTGTGGCAAGTCAAAGTTCTACAAACTTTGACATAAGTTTTCCTTGTTTGGGCTCCATCTGATGTCCTCCATGTGTGAGGACTAATATCCTGCTGTCCTCTGAGAACACCTGATACAGGTAAGCAACTCTGCTATGCTCTGCATGGGGAGAGTTATCAGAAGGAAACCTTTTCTACAGCCCTATTACAAAAGTTATAGTCTTATTGGCGTGCCTGAACTTTAGTTTTGTTCATTTATTTATCACTTTACCATGTACATATTGTGTACATTCCTTTTGTTATCCACTTAGTGCTGTGAATAGGAGGCATATAAATCCCTGAATAAACAAAATAAATAACTTTTTTGGAACGTATCCTAGAAGCTAATGTTCCAAAGCTGGTGAAGAAATTGAAGCTGAAAATACGTTGATATTTCAGCAAGATAATGGTACATGAATAACTCCAACTAAACCATGACCTATTTAAAGAGAAGGAAGATGAGGGATTTGGAATGGGTTTCCTTGCACGCATCCATATTCAAGTCTGGAGACTGAAAACTAACAAATATTTGTAAGAGGGGGAAAGAATTTGGAAAGCAAGAAGAGATGTTCTTAGAAGCTGTTTATTTCTGCCGAAACGGCTATTACACATTCCTCATTCACTTTATTGTTTTCAGTCTGTTAAAATCAGCAAGTAGTAAATTTTAGGTTGAAAATTGCAGAAAGATGTCCTGTTTAAGTTTGTACGGTACCTTTTATAGAGGGGTTAACCTTCTATTCATGTAGCGATAATTTGAAGCTCACAATTTGATCATGGGTGCCTAAACGTTTGCACACAGCTGTACTAACTAGGGAATTCTTGATTAGCAAAATGTAAAGACCTTTTTGCTAAGTAATTTTTTGGAAAATGTATATATATTCCTTCTTTTAACTTTTTCTTTCTGTAATAGGGCACATGCTGCTTAACCTGAGCCGGGGCAAACAAGATTTCTTTAAAGTGGTGGTGGAAACGTTTGCAAACAAAAGTGGACAGAATGCCTTACTGGATGCCCTGTTTGAGAGCCAGGTGTCCATGGAGCAATCCTTCCTGGGCAGTGATGACATCAGGAGTGTTGACGCGCGGACTCTGGAGGTGGCTGACCTAGTTAGATGCGACAGTGGTAAGAGACTTCATTGAACAATACTTGTATTTCCACTTTCAAATTAGTTTTACTTATTAAACATTTGACCAATATGATATTTATTATAATCATAATGGAACACACTCCTATACCAGTATGATAGATTTAAGTGAGGGTCTGTTGGAGGTTTTATGGTTTATTTGGGTTTTTTATACCGTCACATCAGTAATAAAACCATCACAGCGGTGTACAAATAATAAAATGGAAATACAATAATATAATAAAATAACCATCAAAGTATAGGTAGCTCAAAATTAATCTAAGACAACACTAAAACACTATTAAATCATGTTTTGTACACAATAGCTCCGTGGAAGCCACTAATGAAGAAAACATTTTGAGTGTTTCTTGGTTTTCAAGTGAGTTAAGTCTTCAGAACTGATTTAGGAAGATAGAGGATTTAGGTGAAACATTGTGATTGTTGTAAGATCATATGGCAGCCAATTGATATATTTAAAATGCAACTTGATGTAGAGATTTGCAGGGGCTGAAAATAATTCAGAACAGTGGTTCAGTATAGTACTTAATCTGTTGTGCAAGGATTTGACAAAGTGGGGATATCTCACTAGGTAGTGAAGATATTTTGTGCTGTAATTGAGGATGAAAGTTGATGACACTTAGGCCTATGATAGTCTCTCCGTCTGTGTTCTCTTGTGGTTAAAGAGGTGCAGAGTGGAGTGGTTGAGTGGCTTTGAGGCGTGCTCCTCTGCATTTAATTGAAGTCAAGAATATTTTAATTCCTCTGCACGCAGGCAGGCCAATCCACACTGGTGGGTTAGGCACTCCTACTAGCAGATGGAGAAAACTGACTTGCTGACATTACCGATTTATATAGCCCTGACAGCCTGCCAGTATTCTCCGTCTCCAGCAGGTGGTGGATGTGCATCTCCCTAGTGGGGATTGCCTGTGTTAAGGAGAAGTGTTTTGAGAAGTGGTGCAGGGTGAGAGGTCTTCGCCCACTGTATAGATCCCACAGACTTTGGAGTTTCTGCAGGAGGGATTGGTTAAGAGCTTGCCCCTAAACACCCTGAAGCTGCAGGCGGCGGTTCTCACATTCTATAGGGGGAAAATTTAATGGTAGGCCCTTGTCCTCCCATCCAGATGTGTCTAGGTTCTTGAAAGGAGTCAAGCATCTGTGTCCTCCCTTGTGTTTACCGGTGCCTCTTTGGGACCTTAATCTGGTATTGAGATTTTTGGCTGGTTGTAACTTTTGGCTGCGGCGTGATCTCTCCTTGTAGCTGCTTACCTCAAACGGTTTTCCTGGCGCCTATCTGTTTGGCATCTCCAAACTGCAGGCGTTTCTTGCTGTGAGCCCTTTCTATGGATAGCTCTGGGGGTGGTGCTGCTCAGGATCGGGCCTTCCTATTTTTGCTGAAGGTGATATTGTTCTATGTGAAATATTCTATTTCCCTGCCCACGCTGGACTGAGATAGATGAGCGGGATTGTCATGCCTTAGATGTGAAGCAGCGTCTGATGCAGTACTTGGTTATCCCTCTTTGAGGAAGACTGGTTGGCTGTTTGTACTCTATTGTGGAGGTAGCCAGGGGGAACCCATTGGGCTGCCTAGGTGGATGAAGATGGTTCATTGGTAGGCAAATGAAAGTGCATTCCACTAGAGCACAGGAGATCTTGGGGGTGGAGATTCGGTTGTCTCTTCTGGAGATTTGCCGGGCGGCAATGTGGTCATCCTTATACTTTCTGCAAGCATTACTGCTTGGATGTTAAGGCTCAAGAGGGGTTAGTATTGACGGGAGTGCGGGAAGCCTCCCACTCGTTTCGGGAGTAGCTTTGGTACATCCCACCTATGTGGCTTGGCCTGCCTGAGTGCAGAGGAAGGTGAAATTACTTTGTACCTGATAATTTCCTTTCCTCTAAGGAAGGCAGGCCAAAACATCTTTCAGATTTGGACAGTGGTGATAGACCCTTTAAAATGCCGTATTTTGAGAAAAATGCAAAAGCTTCAGTATAATCCTGTGAATCCCAAAGGATTTATTTGAAAATGGAAGAGCGCCTACTTTAGTGTTTGATGTTAGCAATAACTCTAGAAGTGTATAAAGTGCCCTCTTCCATACTGCCTTAATCATTCAAGAGTTAACGTCTCTGCAAAAAAGTGAGTAGTCCTATCCTGTGCATGAATATTAAAATCTGAAGCAATAGAGCACAAACACCAAGGCTGTAAAAACTGATTCACGGGTGTAGTTCTTAAACTAGCATAATGATGATGGCTGTCGTGCTAGGAGATTCCTGTCTGTTTTTCTAAAAATAAAAGTAGCAAGCCCCATTGGAATAATGGAAGTCAAAATATCCCAGAACGAAATTTCACTAACACTAGTATGAATTGGAAACTGATTTTGTTTGTTTTCAGGAATTTATCACTTGGTTAAACCCATGTCAAGAGCCAATCCAGTTCAATAAAAAAAATAATTGTGATCAAAAAGGAGATGGGTTTCCTGATGATACCATTGTGCACCCATAGCAGTACCTTTCACTTGTTGATGATGATCGCCCATAAACGTAAAATAATACCCAGAGTTAACTGCGTTATTTGTCCAAAACTTGAATTTTAACCTCTGCCGAATCATAAACTGACAAATTAGAAGCCATTAAATCAATGGCCTCTTGCTGAGGAATGTTCCTATAGAAAGATGTAATATCAAGAGTGGCCCACTGCCAACCCTGCGGAATATTATTCTGAATGGGAGCTTGATTACACGGAGACATACAAGTAGGGTTCATATGTACTTGTGACTTTCATGTCATAAGATGAAATGGTTTTCTTCTATTAATCAGGAGTTTACAGTACTTTGTAGCATGTTATAACTTTAGGATGGGACACTATGTTTTAATCATTTTGTATACGTAAACTTCTCTCTTCCCGTTTTAGGTGCAATTCGTTTGCACAATGGGAACCTGCAGCACCTTACGTGGCTTGGGTTACAGTGGCACTCGCTGGCCACCTTGCCTGCAGTCCGCAAGTGGTTAAAGCAGCTCTTTCCTCGCCTGCCCCAAGAGACTTCCAGACTCGATACAAACACCCCAGAATCTATATGCGTCTTAGATCTCGAGGTGCGTGCGGTCTTTTAAAACACCGAGCAATGTTTTTAAAACGCAAGAACCAGGCAGTGCTGCTGGACCTGACTTACCAATCTCCCGTGTGCCTACAGGTGTTTCTGCTTGCAGTGGTGTCTTCCAGCCACTTACAGTTGCAAGATACCTATAACATTCATCACAACCTGGACCAGCCTCGGTTCTTGCCGCTGCCGGTCTGTAAGCAGCTTTGTACGGAGAAGCAGAAATCCTGGTGGGATGCGATTTACAGCCTTATTCACAAGAAAGCCCAGTGAGTCCAATACCCGAGGCCTTGGTGAAAGAAACGAGTGGTAGCAGACCCGAGGGGGGTTGACCATCTCTGAAAGCAGGCCGCCATGGGCGGAGGAAGCGTCACTCCAGTGACATGTACCAGGTTGCACCCTTAAGAGTTGCTCGCTTCCTCTCTGTCCGTTCTGTCTCCGTGTGGCCAGCCGAAGGATTTTGTTTCTCTTTTTTAATAAAGAAACCAGAATAGTTTTTGGGGTAGGGGGGGAAAGCTTTCTGAATCTGGAAAAGGAGTCACAATCCTTCCTCTGTTCTAGGTCTGGGAATTCAGCCAAGCTGAGGCTTGTCGTTCAACATGGCCTGACAACCTTGAGAGCGCTGGAGAATCACGGTCTGCAGCCCGCTGTGCTCATACACTGGGCCAGAAGCCTTCATAAAACGGTAAGTGTTTGGTGCATGGGTGAAGTTGGTTGTGTGTCCTGTAAGGAATGGAAGCACCTACTCCTCGCCCTTTTCCGTTTGAAGAAAGCTGTACCTTTTGAGTAGTTTGTTTTATTATATTCTGTCATTTTATCACTTCAAAGGAAACTATATTCAGGTGCTTTGTAGGTATTTCCCTATCCTGAGAAGGAGGCAACAGAGGGTAAAGTAGCTCTCCCAAGGTCACAAGAATCAGCAGTGGGATTTGAACTCTGCTTTCCGGCCCGCTGCTCCTCCATCATCATAATGGTAGTTTGAATTAGTAATTGCTGTACTAAAAGGTACTTTGTTAAAGCTCTGAATTTTGAAATCCTATAAGAATCTTTCCTACAATTTTTCTAAAGTTCTGAGAATTGCTGGCTCAGGCTGTTCTTCTGATGGCTTCAGTATCATGAACGATGTCACGTGCTACAGAAACCGATGTAATCTCATTTCATAAATTAGGAGCCGAGGAGAATTGCAGGGGAGCAGCTGGAAGAATTCACGTGTAACGTTTCTAATCGAGATTTAAGAACAGAAGTGCCATGCTGGTCAGACCACTGGTCCATCAAGCCCAGAACTCTGTTTCCGACAGCAGCTAATCTGTTAAGGGGGACATTCAGTTTTTTATTGCTCATTCCCAGAAGGAAGGGAGAGATTTCCCCAGTCTGCCTGGCTAGTAGGTAATGGACCTGTTCTTCAAAAGCTTGTCCATACCTTTTTTTTTTTTTTTTTTTAACCTCAAAATGCTATTAAGCTTGACCATGTCTTCTGGCAACAAATTCCACAGCATCATTGTGGTCTTCAATTTATTTTAAATATACTGCTAGTTGTTGTCCCCCTAGTCTTACTACTTTCAGAGTTGGTAAGTCACTGAGTGTGAATGTTTTCCCTCTGCTGATTGACCAAATTTTGCTTTCCAAAATTCCCAGGATGCACAGATTTGGCCAGGCAAAAAAAACCAAAAAGGCAAGTAGTTTTTCCTGGGGTGTGGGATTTAGATATAGCTGTCAGCGCTAACTGGTTAAATGTAGCCGGACATCTTCCAATCAGTCCGAAGGCTGTTCTAAATGTATCCAGACAGATTTTGTCCTGCTAGATTTTAAGTGAGTTCCAGCTGTTCATTTGTAACTGAAAATCCACCTAAAGACACTGTAAATAGGTAAAAGTATTTGAACTGCTTTGTGGGTTTTTGAAATATAGTACAGGTTTGATTGATTGATTTATTTATTTTATTTTCAAGACATCTTATCACTGAAAAGAGAACTTTTTCAAGCCAGGAGAGTTGCTCATGTGATGCAACAGCAAAACACTTAAAAAGGTCATGTTCAGACTGCTGTGGTGGTTGCACATTTTCAAAAGGAGACTCCCTGTGAGGTTTCCTTCTGAAGAAAATTCTGGGACTCCAGAAAATACAGGTTCTCAGGCCTATGTTGCTGTTCCCCACAGGTAAAAGCAATGCACATTGTTGTGGAGTTACACGCTCTTATCCAGGGGTCCGTTTTTCACCAGCAGTTATGCAGGAAGATCTGTGCACAAACGTCTGACGGTTGCCCACTAAATGTTTTTTCTTTTTTCTGAAAGCTTCACAGCCTCAACGTGACTGAACAGAACTTCCCCCACCTAAACTTGAATCCCTTTTTCCTCTGTGTAGGGCACGGGCTTAAATTCCTTTTATGACCAGAGAGAATACATCGGGCGCTGCGTCCATTACTGGAAGAAAGTTCTGCCAATGCTGGAGACCATCAAAAAGAGGAAGAGCTTTCCTGAACCCATCGACCCACTGTTCAAGCATTTTCACAGCCAGGACATTCAGGTGCTCGGTTGCTTTATTTGGTATATTTTGGAAATAATTGTAACTCCTACCCCAAACCCCCCCCCCCCCCCCCGTGCGTCTCGCCGAGCCTATTTTGCATAGGCTCGGCGAGACGCGCATAAGTCCAGGGGCTTGCATGGAGGGGTGTTTCGGGGGCGGGCCGCGAGTGATGTGGCGTTTCGGGGGCGTGGCACCGGCCCAGGGGCGTGGTCGAGGCCTCCGGACCAGCCCCTGGGTCGGGTGATGGCGCGCGAAGATTTACGCCTGCTTTCCGCAGGCGTAAATCTGCCAACAAAGGTGTGTGTGTTGGGGGGGGGGGTGTTTAGATAGGGCCGGGGGGGTGTGTTAGGGAGGGGAAGGGCCGGGGAGGCGGAAGGAAAGTTCCCCAGCTGCCAGATAGACTCATACAGCTGTCTTCTGCTGGTCACCACTACTTAGCCGTTTAAGAACACTATTTGGCTAAGTAGTGTGGCACCAGATAGCCCCCAGATAGCCACATACTTATGTGACTCTTTCCGCTGCCAGATAGACGGATAAATCAGGTAAGTGGCAGTGGCTGCCGGCATTTACCCAGATTAACATTTTTTTAAAAATCTTTTTCATAGCAATGGAAACTTTACCCCTGATTGGAGCTGGAGTTAAGTTTCCAGCACAAAACAAGGTGCAGTGGCCAGACAAGTCCCTCTGTATTGGGGGTGGGAGGGTAATGTTTAATACCCTCATTTGCATAGGATTTCCATGCAAGGGTGCTGAGCAGTCCTCCCATTTGGAAACCTGCATTTTCTTGCTGCATTGCCAGCAAGTTTTGCCCACAGAACGTGCATGCTGTGTGCGCAGTAAAGTGTTTGGCTGAACGCACCTTTTCTGCTTTGCCCTGCGTGAGCTTACTATAAAAAATTCCTTTTGCCATGAGCATGATAAAATGTGTGCTGAAATGCAGCGTACATTTCTTTTCCCACTCCTGTCTTAGTGGACGTAATACTCTAGGGAGAACCTGTTCATAATTTCTGCTTAGGCCGTGTGGATCTCAGCTGGCAGATTCTTAAACCTTCCCAAAGTGGCTGAGTGCAAGGCTTGGGCATCCCGGAAAGGAGGTTGCTGCAACCTCTGCCAGCCGAAGAGTGGTGTTGAGACTTGGAAGATGCTTGGCCTTCATCCCCTCAGACTGGCAACGGTGTCAGAGCTGCCTGGGCAGTCTGGAGTGAGAAGATCTATAAAGGGAGCGAAGGGATTAAAGAGGGTCATGTGAAAGTGATACATTGTGAGAAGACTTTCTGTTGGACACGTTTGTTGTTGACGATTGTAATCTATGCCTCTGGTTTTGAGTTTTGTTTGTGTGCTATTTGTTGTTTGTTTTTAAATAGGCTTCTCAAGTTAAAGCATATGAAGATGAGGCCCAGATAGCATTTGCTACGTTGGACTTGGTTGATGGGAAAACGGAGGATGCTATCCAAGCTTTTGAAGCTATAAAGAACGTGAATTCTTATTGGAACCTTGCATTGGTAAGCTTTTTTTTTTTTTTTTAATTTCTTTTTCTGTTTTGTCTTTTCTGAACAGTTTGCTGCTAATGTATTTTTCTTCTTCTTTGCAGATATTTGAGAGAAAAGGTGAAGACCTCAAAAATGATGCCATCTCTCCGGAGGAGCATGAGGAGTACAAGAATTGCTTGAGGAAGTGCAAGATGTACCTGATGAAGATCATGGAGGAGAGTTCGTTTGATGGCACGGTGGATGCGAAGGTAGGGATGCGATTTCATTGCCTTAAAACAGTTTTTTCCTGATAGCAGCAGCAGCAGATCCCTGTACGGTTTATAAATGTCTCCAAAGGGAGAAAAACAGGCTTATGAGATCGCTGTGTGTGTGTTCTCTTCTCTCCCCCAGTAACCTTTGGATTTGGTGTCCTGTGTACGCTACATTTTTAGGACCTGCCATGGGAAACATGGGGATTCTGAGGGGAGTGTGTGTTTGGACACGTGGAACTTAACTGTAAACACATGCGTGGAAAAAGCAAAAGAAACGAGGAAGGATTCAGAGCAGGCAGGGGGCCAGTAGAGACTGTGAAAGATGTTAGACTCTCTGTGATGCAGGAGCTTGGGGAGTGTTGAGTTGGATTCCATTTCTTCAGTAGTGGTGTGTGTGTGTGACCTCATAAATATGTATTTACTTTTATCTTATATTGCAGAATGTATAGGACTAAACCCTTCAGCAGTCAGTTTAATGTATCTTAATAGCTTTCTCAAACTGCAGGGTTACTCCTTCCATTTCTACCTACCTCATCTTTAGTATTTCTTCCTACTGCTCTCGAGCTTATTGAAATAATAGCATTTTAGTGTGTGTTGTCCATATCTGTGGCATTTTTACAGCTCGTGGGAGACGATATGAAAAGTAAAACCCTGCCTTTAACTGCACGCATATTAACATAAGTGACATGACTTGTAAAATAACTTTCTTCATTAACTGGATTATATATTGGTGTTAATGTAAAGCTTTAATTAAACTGCATGATTCGTTTCTCGTTTTTCGATACATTAGCAATTAACTATTTGGAATGTTTGTCTCTTTGGGTTCTGGACCTGGAATGGGCTTTCAGCAGAATGACTGTTCTGAGTAGATGTTAATGTGCGTAGGAATTTTGGGTCTTCTCTTATCCTTACAGGAAGGTACACAACTTTAATGTGCTTCCTGCCAGGTGCCTGGAGACGAGCATCTGACTTGGTTTCTGATTGATGTTACCTAGTATATGGCTTGTGGATGGAGGAGCTGAGAAAAAATACCTTGCATATATTATATAAATGACAGATTACTTTAATATAGGAAAAATGGTTGTAAATGTTGACGTCAATATTCAAAAGCCATTCAGACAGCTCAAAAGTTATCCTGCTGAACATATGGAACAAATTATCCTGCTAACTTGTCCACTAACCGGCCTACCAAACTCTGATCTCACTGTGGTTCTAAAAGCAACAGTGTGTTCTTGATATTAGATGAACAACTTTCTGAAATTCTTGGTCTTGCTATCTAAAATGCGCTTGGTGCATGTGACTTTTGATGTGGAACTTGTCAAAGCTGGAATGACCCGCTGTTGTGATTTCTGCTTTTTATTTTTATAAGTTGTTGGTGCCGATAGAGACTGTGCGGGAGATGTTGGACTCGGTGATGCAGGAGCTTGGGGAGTACGGAGATGGAAGCCCTTTCTTCACTAGTAATGCATCCCGGGTTGTAAACTCAGAAATAAAACACTCAACACCCTCGCCAACAAAATATTTGATCTCGCCAAATAAAGGTTATAAGGTAAACAGCATATTCCTTTTTGCATGCAATTTTGTGTTTGGCTTGGGAGTTCCTCCGTTTTTTTCCTTTTAGCTCAGTTGAAACCAGTCCTGCTACCATGAGCTGCGTTTCACAACTACTCCAGGATCTGTTTTTTCCGTGTTTTTTAATAGACTTCACCCTCCTTTTCTAGTCTGGTCGTTGTAGTAATGGTCCTGAGTCCAGAGGCCCTACGTTATGGGCGCTGGCTACCAGGTGTCATCCTAGATGGTGACTGGCCCCAGAGTATTTCTGCTTCTGCAATGTCCCTAGCCAATCTGGGGGGGGGGCGGAAGACCCAAACTGGATCCAACCAGGGAGCCCCACCGTGGCAGTGCACAGTAAGTGCTGCTGAGCCATCGTTCCGGCCCCTGTTTGCATTTTCCTGTGCGATTTGTATTTAGATGTATTTTTATTTTCCCCAGTTTTCTCCTAAAACGCCACCTCACTGGGCAGAAGATCAGAAATCCTTACTTCAGATACTTTGCCACCAAGTAGAAGCCCTGAAGGTAGGTGGTTTTCAGCATTGAAATGTGGACACATTGGGGTTGAAACACGGTGGGGGTGAGGGATGAGGTTAAAAACAACGTTGTAGGAACTGATTTCTGTTTTTCATATTAGTATACTGTAGGTAACTTCAGCTGTATCCCAACTTGCTTTAAGGTGAAATTCTAAAAAAAATTGGCAAAGAAGTATTTCCGCTGTTTCTGAATGTAACATTGTAGCAATTTTTATTTTGACAGAACGAAGTGCAAGAATTGAAACTTAATTCCACCTCCAGTGCATCAGCTCACCGTTGGCCTTCTGAAGGTTATGGATCAGATCCAGTACCAGAGAATTACCAAGGTGCACAGAGTTTTCAGGGAGCTCCATTGACAGGTGAGAGAAACATAAAACAATTCTAGACCGCAATGATTTTCTCTGGGCATGAGAAGTTTGTACACAAACTTCATTGCGGAACTTTTTTCCAGATGTGTTGCAGAATGAAACATGTGATGTCATCAAAAGAATTAAAAAAAAAAAAAGAAAATGTAGCTAGGTTCGGGCAAGCATTTGATGCTGATTTGGATTTTTTTGTTTTTGTTTTGATATCTGTATTGTATTTGTTGTACCCTGCCTTGAGCAGACTAGAAATGTTTTATGTTTAACTGTTTTTATTGCTTTTTCCAAAGAAACACATAAAACATTACATCAAGTTGGAACACATTGTTCCTTATGCATTCAACATAGTAAGGCAATATCAAGTATAATGCCCCAACTATAAACCCAAACTCCCTATCCACCCCCCTCCCCCTGCCCCCAATCGGAAGAAACTATGCTGTGACCACGAGTGCCGGAGCAGGTAGAGCAAAGTGGTAGGCTGATGGTTAAAGTGCAGTAGGTCAGTCATTCAGAATCTCGCTATGCGCCTTGTGTGGTAAAGCTTGAAGATAAGGATCCCATGTCTGCAGGAATTAACGTCAAAAAGTGGGGAGTGGCACGAGCCGTCAAATTCTCCATTTGCATCAGGTGATGCAAGTGATTTCACCAGGCCCAAAAAGAGGGTGCCGTCGAGTCCATCCAATGGAGAAGTATTTCTTTTTTCCCCCACAAAGCATGCTTTCATAAACATCAAACGGTGGCCCACTTCACGAATACACAGGGGTGAGAGACATTCAAAGAGAAGTAACAAGGGCGATGGAGCAAATCGGTTCAGGAACAGACGAGAGCGGGAGCAATTTTAGATCTGGTGGGACCGCTTGGCAATAGTGATCATAATATGATCAAATTTGAATTAATGACTGGAAGGGGGACAGTAAGCAAATCCACGGCTCTCGTGCTAAACTTTCAAAAGAGAAACTTTGATAAAATGAGAAAAATAGTTAGAAATAAACTGAAAGGAGCAGCTACAAAGGTAAAAAGTGTGCAAGAGACGTGGTCATTGTTTAAAAAAAAAATACCATCCTAGAAGCACAGTCCAGATGTATTCCACACATTAAGAAAGGTGGAAAGAAGGCAAAATGATCTCCGGCATGGTTAAAAGGGGAGGTGAAAGAGGCTATTTTAGCCAAAAGATCTTCATTCAAAAATTGGAAGAAGGATCCAACAGAAGAAAATAGGATAAAGCATAAACATTGGCAAGTTAAATGTAAGACATTGATAAGACAGGCTAAGAGAGAATTTGAAAAGAAGTTGGCCGTAGAGGCAAAAACTCACAGTAAAACTTTTTTTAAATATATCTGAAGCAGAAAGCCTGTGAGTGAATCAGATGATTGAGGGGTTAAAAGGGCACTTAGAGAAGATAAGGCCATCATGGAAAGATTAAATGATTTCTTTGCTTTGGTGTTTTCTGAAGAGGATGTTGGGGGAGGTACCCATATCGGAGAAGGTTTTCATGGGTAATGATTCAGATGAACTGAACCTAGATGTGGTAGGCCTAATTGACAAACTGAAGAGTAGTAAATCACCTGGACCGGATGGTATATACCTCAGAGTTCTGAATGAACTAAAAGTGAAATTTCAGACCTATTAGTAAAATGTGTAACCTATCATTAAAATCATCCATTGTACCTGAAGACTGGAGGATAGCAAATGTAACCCCAATATTTAAAAAGGGCTCCCGGGGTGATCCGGGAAACTACAGACCAGTGAGCCTGACTTCAGTGCCAGGAAAAATAGTGGAAAGTGTTCTAAACATCAAAATCATAGAACATATAGAAAGACATGGTTTAATGGAACAAAGTCAGCATGGCTTTACCCAAGGCAAAAGAGGGGGTAAACTGGTCAAAACTCATAACACAATAGAATCATAAACCACATATGCAATCTAATACATATTCATTTGTAGGACCTATGACTCGATGAGTTTGGCAATCAGTCCAACTCATACCTAGGTGAAGAGGTCCAATTTGCTTTATTTACAAAAATCAATATTTTAGGTTTTTTTTATTTTTGCAAACTCACAAGGAGTTCATTTTAAATAAAATACTATGTAAATAGATTGAAGCTGACTCACACACACACATTTAGTATCCTTAGAAATTCTTAAAATGTGTTCCACCAAAACGAAGATACTCGCAAAAATAAGTCCTCCGTACTCTTAGTCGCTTTAGGACATCAAAAAGCTCAAATACTAAAAAGAATACTCATCTGAGTTGTTAACAAAAGTCCATCACACAGTCCCAACACGATCGTATTTCGGACCACTCCGGGTCCTGCTTCAGGGGCAAGCGGCTCTTGAAAAACAATTCCTCTTCAATACAACTTCATTCTTTCTTGAAAAGCTTTTTTCTTCCAAACGCTATCGTGGTTGCATTCGCTATTCATCAGAGCGGTCTGCATTAAAGACCGAGGTTTTGAAAAAACATGGCTGACCCTCGGGTTTTATATGCTCACGCCGGAAGTGCAAATACATCAATTATAAGTTCCCAACAAGGTAGTCTTCTCAGAGCAGGCGACAAAGATGAAGAATTAATCATGGTAAATTGTAGAAAGGGCTGGAGAAAACTCCTAAACCATATCAAATAAACATATGAAAGATAAACGACACAGTCTAAATATATCCACATGGTTGGAGTTAGTATCAAAATGATACACTGAGCGCTCAAGGTACAAAAAAGTCCTCAACCAGGTCCAGAAAAAGACAGCCACTCAAATCAAGGAATACCAGTTGATTTTCTCATTGAGGCCATGTGGATGAACAGAACACAATTTATGAATCCAAAAATGTTCACGGCGGTTAAGACAAACTTGAACATTGCCCCCACGGCCTGCTTTAAAAAATCTGCCTTGTCAGAGCATATCCTTCTCAATCGAAGGAACTGAGAAATAGGGAGACCATCTGTGAGCTTTTAAGCAGGCCGGGGATCTTAAAGAACGGTTTATCCAAAAAGGGTACCCTAAATCTGTCATTAAGAAATCTTTCGAACCATGATTTATTGCTTCAATATCAGCAAAAACCTTTCAGTCAGGATTTGACATGTGTCCTGTGGTATTCTTCCTTTAATAATGAGGTGGTGAAGATTGTGAGATCCCATTGGCAAGTTCTTGCTCTGCACAGTGTTTTTGACTCTAACCCAAGGTTTGCCTTCTCTCGAGCACCAAACATACGGGACCTAGTGGTGCGGTCTGCATTTGAGTCCAAACGCACGATTTCTACCACAGGTGGACACCAGACTTGTGGGAAATGTGAAATGTGTGCATTGGCCACCACGGGTACCCAATGGAAATTGCCGAATTCAAACTTGATAGTGCCTCAGACAGCCTTGACGGATCGTGAATCCGATTGTCATTTATGTGATCCAGTGTCCTTGTGACAAGATTTCTGTGGGTCGCACAAAGAGGAAAATCAGGACTAGATTGATCGAACGCAGGAGTTGTATTAAAACTGGCAGATTGACTGTGCCCGTTGTTCAACATTGTCTCCAAACTGGGGACACTTTTATAGATCTGCGCTGGTCAGTTTTGGAACAGCTCCAGAAGGATACCCGTGGGGGCAATGTTCAAGTTTGTCTTAACCGCCGTGAACATTTTTGGATTCATAAATTGTGTTCTGTTCATCCACATGGCTTCAATGAGGGGGTCATTGAACAATCTTTAATAGGCAGAATGCCACTGAGAGCCCTACTCTGGTTACCGCGCAGATCATGGTTCCCCTTATGCCATGTATCCCTACCAGTTAGCACCACTATCTCAATATGGGAGAAGTGGGAGACTGGACATATTATTTTAGCTCCAGTTTGGTGGACAATGCTCTTTTGCTTAAGGGGGGTCATATGAAAATTCTACGTTCCTGGGAATCCAAGGGGCTCCGCAGCTTGGGACAACTTTGGGCACAGGGCACACTGATCCCCTATACAGGAATGATACCAGCTGCCTCCAACGGATGCTTTTGCCTACCTTCAAGTTAGACATCTGGTCTTGGCTGATGGGATTGCCAGAGACTTGGGGATGAGCAAAACACAAATAGAACACTGGTGTGATCATGCGGATAATTTCAAGAAGGTGATTACTCAGGTGTATAATTTTCTCAACAAAGAACCTCAGACAAGACCAATTCACATGCAAGCATGGGAGGCTGATCTTGGTAGAGCTTTGCCAGACTCTACCTGGGACGACATTTTTTTAGCCACTAAAAAGGGGTCTCCATATACCCCTGTAGCAGAGAATTGCTATAAGGTTTTATTTCGATGGTATCTTTACCCAGAATGACTTCATAAAATTGCAGCCACCAATAATCCATGTTGTTGGAAGGGCTGTGGACAAGTAGGCACTTTCTACCACATGTGGTGGACATGCCCCAAAATTGCCACCTTTTGGTCTATATTACTGATTTACTAACCCATCAGCTGGGAGAGGAGATATCATTAATGCCAGACCACGCTCTCCTGAACCTGCCACTAGATATTCCAGCTGATAAATAGAAATTGGCTCACATCATCATGCTGGCTGTGTTATGGAGGTTGGCTAAAGTACCATCAGAGGGGGACATGAGGGTGAGATTGAGCAAGCTTTGGATGGTATATAGAGGGATGGCAAATACAAATAAATTGAACCAGAGATACTTGAAACTTTGGCAGCCATTGGTGAGTTGGCTATCCCAGTAATACTAAAAACTAAGTGGTCATGTGGGTGTTTCCCTGTTGTGGTTTTTGTGTATGCCGGATGACGTGCTGTGGGCGACGCCATGCGCACCATGCTCTCTAGATGCTTCTTCTTGTTGTGTTATCTTTTCTCATAATGATATCTTTCTTATGCTGTTGTTAATATTATCCCTGGGTCCCAAGCCCAAAATATAAAATGCACATTTTCATAACTTTGAATACTGTGATACAAATTCGTATGACGATGGTGTACTAAGAGCTGGAAGGGGGTGGGGAGAAACTAGTTTTAATGTAATTCTTCATGACAGACAAGACAAGTACAACTGCTATGTTTATGGCTTTATTGTTTCTGTAATTATGCCTCTTAATAAAGTATATAAATAAAAAAATAAAAAAAAAAGGTTGGATAAGTTCTTGGAGAACTCAATTATCTGCTATTAAGTTGACTTGGAAAATAGCCACTGCTATTACTAGCAATGGTAACATGGAATAGACTTAGTGTTTGGGTACTTGCCAGGTTCTTATGGCCTGGATTGGCCACTGTTGGAAACAGGATGCTGGGCTTGATGGACCCTTGGTCTGACCTAGTATGGCATGTTCTTAAATGGAAACCCAGCAGACTAGTCAGTCTACGATTCATCTCCAGAACCGCTTAATTACAAAACAGCCCCAGAACAAATGTGAGAGGGTGCAAACTTCGCAATGACATTTCCCACACGTTGCCACCAGTACCAAGGTAGTACGAAACGCCACCTGTGTAGAGATGTAAGCCCTTCAGAGAAATTTATATTGCATTTCTCGATAATATGAATTGGAGGAGATCCTCGTGATGCGCCTAAAGCAGGCCCCCAATTGAGCATCTGTTACCCGAAAAACTCCATCCTGGGTCCATCGTTCTGCTAAAACAGAGTAAGGATTCTGATAGGCAGCATCCCTTAATTTTTTATAATAGTGCGAAAGGGAGGGCACCGTCACATTCTCCAATGCAAAAAAAAGTCTGCCACCACTTTGAACACAGTTTGGGAGTTTACTAGCCCTTGGTACAAATTTAACATAATGTGAAACTTGTAAATAGGCAAACACAGAGAGGTTCTGCAGGCCATAGAATTCCAGCAGCTGTTGGGGAGTTAGTAACTGCCCTGTATCATCTAAGAGATGGCCTAATTGAGTAATACCCTGTACCGCCCAGGTTCTGAAGGCTGCGGAGGAAGATCCCGGGGCAAAGTCAAATGTTAACCCCTCGGATAGAAAATAAGCACACAACTGGGGTAGCCGCAGTACATTAACTAGCATTTCCCATGCGCGGCGGATCAGTAAAACGGTCTGCAAAGCAAATCGCAAATCCAGGGCTCCAAGAATCGTGTGCTCCGCCGGAAGATTGGTATAAAAAGCTTCCCCCACCAGCCGTTCCCTTACCTCCCGCAAATTACACTAGAAATGTTTTAAATAAAATAAATTCACTGATTTTTAACTTTAAACCAGGAATTGTGTTCAAATGAGAACTATAATATTTTTGTTATATTTAAAGCTGAGATGTGGCAAAACGGGTTTTGCATGCTCTGTTTTATTTTTTGGCCCAGTGGCACTCATTCCCTCTGGCTGGCCTGCAGGTAGTGGTTGACCTTTGGATGCTGGCTTGGCTCAGTATGAGGCTTGAACAGCATGCATCTCCCTGCACCCCTAAGGAAATGTAGGACTGAAACCGAAAACTATTACTAATCGGACAGCCATTGGTCAGGGAGTGATTTTCACTACCTTTGCACTATTTGGCCCTGCAAATTCGAAGCTTCAGGGCTAGTTCTCAAACTCTCTAGCCTGGATTGGGAGTACAGAGAGAAGAAGCCCTATTCAGCTCATAGAAACATAGAAATGACTGCAGAAAGGGACCCATGGTCCACCCAGTCTGCCCAGCAAGCTTCCCATGGTGGTGTCTTCCACGCCGTGCAGGTTACCCCCGGTATCAGTCGTTTTTGTCTGATGTGCTTTGCTTATGGACTTGGCTGTAGAAGCAGTCCTGTGTTGTTGTTTTTTTTCCTTGGTGTTTGAGGATCAGTATCCCAGACTGTAAAGAAGTCATGGCTCTTATTGGTTGTCTCTGAATCCAAATTTCTCTTTCCTTTTAGCTCCAACTCTCCTCCTTAGTTGCAGTTGCATCAAAAGCATCAAGGCTTATTGGTTAAGAGTAGTATAAATCGCATGCCTTCCGGAACATACCCAGATCGGTCCAGACAAGCAGTTTTTCATT
Organism: Rhinatrema bivittatum; assembly: GCF_901001135.1. Lineage (NCBI taxonomy): Eukaryota > Metazoa > Chordata > Amphibia > Gymnophiona > Rhinatrematidae > Rhinatrema > Rhinatrema bivittatum. The sequence goes on from NC_042619.1 coordinate 350,691,679, forward strand.
CCCACCAGCAGATGGAGGCAGAGAACAAAACGTTGGGCACTGCTACATAACCGAGAGGGCCACCTGCAGTCTCTCAGTATTTCTCTGCCTCCAGCAGATGGTGGACGTGTTACCTAAAGTCTTGACTAATCTTCGGTGTGGAGGTTTGCCTTTTTCTGCTCCCCGAGGTGTCCGGTTCCTGTCGAGGGCCATCCCTCGGGTTGTGCCAGGAGAACAAGGAGTTGGGATACCCCTGGCTGGTTTTAGACTGCAACTCCGGGACCACTGAAAACCAGGGGACTTGTTCCCTCACTGAGGGCCCAAAGCCGCCCCTACAAAGCTTTGGGATTCAGGGAGTTATCCCCTTTTGGGGGTGATTTTTTTTTTTTTTTTTTTTTAATTTAATCCCTAGGTGTTTTAGGGCTACTTGGAGCTGCCGCTTTTTAAAAAAAAAAAAAGGAGCGGCAGCTCAGGCAGTGGGTCTGAGCTGCCTGAGTCAGGCTCCTCGGCGAGATCATCGGGAGCCAGTCTGGGAGGAGCAGCGGCTCACACAAGGTGGGGGAAATCGGCCCCCCCCCCCCTCCCACGTTGCCCTTTTCAGTGCGGGCTGCTGCACGAGTGTTTCCCATGGCAGCAGTATTTTATTTTATTTACATTTTTTTTTTTTGTGCACCAGCGGGAACTCGCGTGGCACTGCGCTCTGTTCTCCTCCTGCTTCGGCGACCGCGTGGTGAGCCCCACCCCCCGCGATGTCGGCACGCGGAGCTCCGTTTGCAGGCCAGGTGACTTGCAGTCCGCTGGTGGGGGCCTGTGGTGCGGGGTCTGCTTGTCTCGGTCCCCTCTCCCTCTGCACGGCTCTCCGTGGCTCAGGTTGACTTTGTCTTGCCGTTTCATTGAACTGTCTGCCGTTCAATTCTGATTATTTGGGATGGGGGGGGGGGGGGGGTTTATATGGGACTGCTCGATGTTCTTTCTATAATGTGATATTTTCCCCTTACATGAGTATCAGAGACGTATGTTCCCTATGTATTCTTTATTTAAAATAAAAATATATTTAAACATGTTTCCTTGTTCTTCCCTGTTTCCAGTGGGCTTTGCTGTAATCCCTGTGACCTTTTGCAATTTGAAAAACTGGGACTGAGGGAAATTGAGAGGTTGACTTTTATTACAAATTTCCAAACTATCCACTTGAAAATGCTGGTTTTGAGGTATCTGAAAGTTGGGGGCCTGCTACAGGAAGGAAACTTAAGGTTCACTTGAGGCCGGTGGGGCTGCGCTGCTGCTAATTTATCGGGCGGCTTACCGTTCTTGACATTGACAAGACGTTTAATAATCTGGTGGGGGGTGTGTTCCGTGTTTTTCAGTTTCCACATCTGGTTCTTCTGCATACTACAATCAGTCGCCAGCATATAATTCCCAGTACCTTCTTCGACCAGCAGCCAATGGAACGCCAACAAAAGTAAGGAGAAAATAAGCTGCTTATGCTCATTCTGTCCGTTTCCTAAATGTGTGGTTTGTTTGTGTTAGAGAGAGAGTGGCTGTCCACGTTCTGCTCTGCTTTGGGTACTAGTGCATCTGATTTAAATTCTAGCACCCTGCTGTGTACAGAACAGCATTTCCTGCTGCTGCAGCTCTTTGAAGGGCTTGGTGAAAGGCTGCTCTGGGGTCGGGTACTGTACGACCAGAAGACGATCTTAAATACAGGAGTAAATTGTTAGATAGTTTTTGTGTTTTGAGGTGGTGTCTTCTAGTTTTATACATGTGTAGGGGTGTTTTGTATGTGCTCGTGAGTGGCATTGCTGTTCAGTCAATTCAAAAGTCAAAACATCGATCATTTTTTTTAGTATAAGATTCTTAACTCTGATACAAAAGAGTGGTGGTGGTGGTGAGAACTTAATCTTTCTATTGTATGCAATGTAATTCTAAAAGTGAATGGCACAGTGACAGAACATTTGAATTTGTGTTAGTAAAAAGGTAACATTATTCTCTGATCATTATTTTGATGTTGGATCACATGTATGTAATTGGGGAGGGGGTGTCTTGTATTTTCCTCTTTTTTTTTTTCCCTCTGGTTATTTACATCTTCAACAGTGAATAAATGGGGGATGGTTGAACAAATTTATAACTAGACGAGGGCCCAATAAGACTAAACCAAATTAAAAACAAATGACTAGAATATTTTAATAGCAAGAGCTTTCATACAAGAGGAAGACATGCATGCAGTAGCTATTTTTTTTTCAATTGATAGACAAGTAAGGAATGTAAATAACAATTCCTTCCATAAGCTTTGGCAATTCTCTTTCCAGTTGCACTGTCTCTCTATCCTGACTTCTATATGCCCCCCGTTTTATTATTTCCCTGTTACATGTATTTTCTAGCATTTCTGTTATACCATAAACCGGTATGATGTCCACACGAATGCCGGTATAAAAAAGCTTTTAAATAAATAAGTTAAAGCCTCTTCTCTGAGCCTGACCTGAAGACAAGATGGACCTGTTAGTGTTTGGGATTTGTGTGTGTGTATTAATAGGAAAAGACAAAAGATGTAGACACAATGCTCCTGTAATCCTTTATATATCTAGAATAATTAATGTGGGAGAGGTTAATTCTTCTTGAGCCAGTTGGCTCTAGTTCTTCCTGTGCATGTTGAGTCTAAAATCTTCTTTAGGTGTCTGCAACAGGTAAAAATGGGGACTAGATTCTGATGTACATAACTACTTTGTCGGGCAAAAAGTGGGTCCTAGCTGATCCATTGCATACTACAAATAAAACAAGTGTGGTATTTTGTGTAAGAGGTTTATGGTTAAACTTGACAGTTTTTAAGGTCTTTTTTTTTTTTTTGTTTTGTTTTGTTTCAGCCTCCTGTATATGGGATGAATAGACTTGGCCCTCAGCAGCACGTATATGCATATCAGCCACAGATGCACACATCTCCTCTACAGAATACTTCTTCTGCATGCATGTTTCCCCAAGAAATATACAGCAACCCACTGCGTTTTGAGTCTCCTTCGGCTGCCCTGCTGTCCCCCCGTGGGGAAGAGTATTACAACTACAGTGCTCCGCCGGCAGCCACAAACCCATCCCTGCCAGAGCCCGGCTATTTCACTAAACCATCCGCAGGACCTCAGGCTTCCAAGGCAGCAGATTTGAAGAACATAGAATTTGGGAAACCCTCCTTCACCACCCCAGCACAAATCACACTTTCCACGTTTAAGTTTAACTCGAACTTCAAATCCAATGATGGAGACTTCACCTTTTCCTCCCCACAGGTTGGGTCTCGTAGCACAGCATTCACTGGCAGCGAAAGCCTCTTGGACCTCTTAACGTCTGATAATCCTTTACAAGATCAGAGGCACGGTGTCCACAAAGCTTCCGACAAGACAACTGACCAGAGAAATATATTCAGCTTCAATAGCCGACCTCTTTCAGGTAGTTCATTTCCTGAAAATACAGACTACAACCAACATAAGGGTGTTTCTTTCTTTAATAAAGGGGATCATGCATTCAGTTTCCAGGATGCTGGTAAACCGACTTTTGGAACCCCGGATGCAAATCTCTCTGACCGAAGCCATGACTCTGACGGAAGAAGTATCTATGGTACGGATGATGATGGTCCACACTTTGAGCCAGTTGTGCCTCTGCCAGATAAGATTGAAGTAAAGACTGGGGAAGAGGATGAAGAGGAGTTATTTTCCAACAGAGCAAAGCTATTCCGCTTGGATACAGAATTGAAAGAATGGAAAGAGAGGGGCATTGGTAATGTGAAAATACTCCGGCATAAGATATCCGGTAAGATTAGACTCCTGATGAGGCGAGAACAGGTACTGAAGATCTGTGCAAATCACTACATCAATGCCAGTATGAAACTGAAACCAAACGCAGGTTCAGACAGATCCTTTGTGTGGCATGCTTTAGATTATGCAGATGAAATGCCAAAACCTGAGCAACTGGCCATCAGATTCAAAACACCAGAAGAAGCTGCACTATTTAAGTACCAGTTTGAAGAGGCACAAAAGCTTCTCAGAGCATTGGAGTCGAGCGGGGATCCAGCTTTGAAAGAATCCTGTCAGGACAATAAGGATCCTTCTGCTACTGGAGGCATGAATTTTGGATTTCAGTTTACTAAGAAACCAGGAGAGTGGGATTGTGATGTCTGCCTCCTGAGAAACTCTGCTGCTGCTGCTTTTGTTTGTGAGGCTTGCCAGAACCCTCGTCCAAATATGAGTAGTTCTACAAAAACAGTGCCAGTAGCGGAAGGAAAAATCAGTTTTGCAGTTACAAAAAGTGAGCCTTTACCTACAGCATTTACATTCACCAAAGCTGCCATTCATCCTGCTGGATTTGGTGAACAGTTTAGAAAGAAGGATCAGTGGTCTTGCAGTGATTGCCTGGTATCAAATGAAAGATCTGCCAAGGAATGTATAGCATGTCAAAATCCAAACCCAAATTGCAAAGAAATGCATATTCCTCTGTTAAGTGAAACTACTCCATCCTTCCGAATTGGTGCATCTATAGAGGATGCATTTAGCTCTGCTTTTGCTAAGAAGGAGGATCAGTGGGACTGCACCGTTTGCGGTCAGAGAAATCCACCTTTGGTTTCTAAATGTACTGCATGCCAGACTTCCAACACAAGTAATCAGATTAGTGCACCAGTATTTGCTCAGCCTTCTTCATATAAATTTGGCTCCTCTAATATCTCCAGCACTAACAACGGTTTTGGAGCTCTCTTTTCTAAGAAAGGTGGACAGTGGGACTGTAGTACATGCCTTGTGAGAAACGAAGAAAATGCAGCAAAATGTGTTGCTTGTCGTGGTCCAAATTCACAGAGTGCTCCGAATGCCTCTATGTCAACTGTTCAGACTTCTCCAGGTTTCAAATTTGCTTCAAGTGGGGGTAAAAGTAATCAACCAAATGGGTTTGAGGGACTCTTTTCAAAAAAGGAAGGCCAGTGGGATTGTGATGTGTGTTTGGTTAGAAATGAGAGTTCGTCATTAAATTGTGTTGCCTGCCAAACACCCAATCCATCTGGTAAACCTGATACTGGTGCCTCCTCCATCCAGACTGCACCAGCTTTTAAATTTGGCTTAAAGGACAAATTATCTGAAAGTGCTGGTGCACAGCCAGGCGCGGGATTTTCAAGTGGCTTTTCCGAGAAGGGTTTTAAATTTGGCCACACGGAACAATGTAGCACCCCATCCTCCTTCACATTTCAAATCCTTCCATCTAATTCTGAGGCCAAATTTACCAAAGAAGGCTTTAGCTTCTCCGCACCTGGAAGTTCTGGTGGCTTTAAGTTTGGCATACAGGAGCCTCATCAGAATTGGTCAAAAACAGATCAGGCGAAGAAAAATGTCTCGAGCTTTCTGCAAAGTGATGAAGAAAATGGGAGGAGGAAGCCCTTGGATGTTGCGTCCCATGACGGCAGTGATGACCAGAATGGTGGTGTAGTATTTGGTCAAAACAGCAACACTTTCACTTTTGCTGATCTTGCAAAAACTTCATCAGATTCAGAATTTAGTAAAAAAGATCCCAATTTCAAAGGCTTTTCACGAGCAGGTGAAAAGTTATTTTCTTCACAGAGTACTAAAACAGATGTGGCAAATATATCTGCTGAGCATGAGAGCTGTGATGACATGTATAAGACTGAGGACAATGATGATATCCATTTTGAGCCTGTGGTACAGTTGCCGGACAAAATAGAGCTCGTAACTGGGGAAGAGGATGAGAAAGTCCTTTACTCTCAAAGGGTCAAACTGTTCAGGTTTGATGCAGAAATTAGCCAATGGAAAGAACGTGGTGTGGGCAATTTAAAAATTCTTAAGAATGAAGTCAATGGCAAACTCCGAATGCTAATGCGACGTGAGCAAGTCCTGAAAGTGTGTGCCAACCACTGGATAACAACTACAATGAACCTAAAACCATTATCTGGTTCTGACAGAGCATGGATGTGGTTAGCAAGTGACTTTTCTGATGGGGATGCCAGACTGGAGCAGTTGGCAGCTAAGTTTAAAACGCCAGAGCAGGCTGAAGATTTCAAACATAAATTCGAAGAGTGCCAGAGATTGCTGTTGGATATCCCATTGCAGACACCTCATAAACTTGTAGATACTGGTAGAACTGCTGAGCTAATACAAAAAGCCGAAGAGATGAAGAGCGGCCTGAAAGATCTGAAGACCTTCTTGACCGAGGAAAGAGCAAATGTGCTGGAGGAGGAGAACAAAAATTCAAGTTCACTGGTTAATGTTTCTGGTTTAGTGATAAAGGCTCATGGTGAAACCACTGGGCCAACTCTGGAATGGGATAACTACGATTTACGTGAGGAAGTGTTGGATAATAATTTGGATAGCTCTGTATATGCATCTCCTTTGGACAGTACACCTGAGAAGAAAAATCTCTTTCGTTTTGGTGAATCAACAGCTGGGTTTAGTTTTAGTTTTCAGCCAGCTTTGAGTCCATCCAAGTCACCCACCAAGCTAAATCAGAGTAGAGCCTCTGTGGGTACAGACGAAGAGTCTGATGTCACTCAGGAAGAGGAGAGAGATGGGCAGTACTTTGAACCTGTTGTTCCTTTGCCAGATTTGGTTGAAGTCGCTAGTGGTGAAGAAAACGAGCAAGTTGTATTTTGTCATAGGGCCAAATTGTACAGGTTTGATAAAGATACTAATCAGTGGAAGGAGAGAGGTATTGGAGATATAAAGATCTTGCAGAACTATGACAACAAAAGTGCCCGCATAGTAATGAGACGGGACCAGGTATTAAAACTCTGTGCCAATCATAGGATTACACAAAAAATGACTTTACAGCACATGAAAGGGACAGAGCGAGCTTGGGTTTGGACTGCGCATGATTTTGCAGAAGGAGAAGAAAAGCTGGAGCATTTTGCTGTGCGGTTTAAACTTCAAGATGTTGCAGACTCCTTTAAGCAAGTTTTCGATGATGTTCAACAAGCCCAACAGAATGATACCTTAATTACATCCCTGTCTCCCTGTGGCAGTTCACTGAAAACGTTGCCATGCGGCAAAATAGCTGTGGCCGTCCTGGAAGAAACCACCAGGGAGAGAACTGAGGTGAAGCAGGACGCTGATGATGGCTCTGTAACCCCGGTGAACTCTGAAGCACCCGTACCGTCTGAATCTCCAACAAAAGCAGTGGTTTCCCCGCCCAAGTTTGTGTTTGGGTCAGAGTCCGTGAAAACCATATTCAGCTGTGAAAAGCCAAAGCCATTCACCTTTGGTAACACGTCGTCGACCGGATCCCTGTTTGGTTTCAGCTTTAATTCTTCTAAAAATCAGCGTGAGCGGGATAGTTCAGCAACCGCAAAAACATCTGAGAAACAATTAGACTTCAGTCCAAGAGATGGTCCCCAAGAAAAAACCGCTCTGATGCTGAGACCTTCAAGCAACAGAGCGGCAAAACCTCTGGTCTCTTCAGCAGTCTCCAGCATTCGTCCACTTAAAATGCCAGAGAAAGGTAAGGCATTTAAAATTAAAAATAAATTGAATATATGGATATTCTAGTTACGACAGTTGTAAATATCCATGTGGTTGTGAGTTTAATATAAATAATACAGATCCTTTTCTGTATCTGTGATGGCATTTTTCATGATCTCTTTGTTCAGGGCTTTTGCTGGATTCTGATTTTTTTTCTCTCTTAGTGTTATCAAAGTACATATGACTAAGATCTAATAGTAAAAAAAACAAACCCCCACATTTTGCCATTTCTGCCATTACAACATAATGTGCTTTTTTTCCCCCCGCTGTGTTAGTGCTTGAAATGTAATCCTTAGGACATAAGGGAAGGAGTAAACCAACTACACTGCAATTTCATGTTGGGTAAAAATGAATTAAAAAAGCAAAAAAGCCAGCATATCTATTTTTTTTTTCTTGTGGCATAATACATTTTTGGCCCTTAGCCAATGACCTAAATTTCACCCAAGCATCCTTTGTGGTGCAGTGGATCCCAAGAAAGAAGGGGGTCGGCTTGCATTTACTCCCGGATCTTTTGGGGTAGACTGCCTTTTCTGGGAGCTCTTTCTGAAGTTGTGGCTTGTGGGTCCTTAATTTGAATTTATATGAAATGTATATCACTATCCTTAGCATTTTATTTACAAAGGGTTTACATATGTTTGCTCTTTGCGATGATTAATTTACTAGTTTTATATGATGACCCTTTATACAGCTGTATGCATTTCACAAAGCTATAGAAAATCTTTTTTTTTTTTTTTTTTTTTTAAACATACCACCAGGTATAATCTTATAATATTTACTAGCTGGTTTAGTTGCAAAGTGTAGAACACTTTTTTTTATTTTTTTTATTTTCAACTTTAAAAAAATTATCTCCTTTGCTAAACATACATACACATCTGATAATGGAATCCTTGCCACTTCGTGATCTTGAGCTAGTTTTATTTTTAAAAAAATTAGTTCCGCCTAGTCAGTAGATTCAAGGCTTGTCTACAAGATTATAAACATCCATATTTCCTAGCGTGTAGCAGATGGACTGAGGACCAATGTACTCCTGATAGTTGGGAGACAGATTTCAATCTGAATTCAGCCCCTAGTACATATACCCCCTGCAGGAAGTGCAGCTCTTCAGTATTTCTCCGTCTCCTTAGCAGTTTGGGAGTCTACACACGCTTGCACAGCATTAGAAAATCCAAACCAAAGAGAGAGAATCTACAAGATGAGCCCTGCTCTCCTGCGGTGATACTAAGGGTCCCTCCCCCAGTCGAAAATTCCTGAGGTGATTTCCCCGATCCCTCAGAGGTAAGCCATGGTCCAGTAGCCGGCTCCCGGTGTGGACTTAGCCCCCCTGAGTGGCTGCAGGTGCAATACAGAGCGCGGCGGTGAAGCACCGAGACAAGGTAAGGTAGAAAACTTTATTTAAGTCTCTGAGGCTCTGTGAGCCGCACAGATCGCCATCTGGCGTATGTTCCATCGGGTTGAGCAGCCCCATCCAGGCTAGGCCCTGATCCGGTGCGAGGGTCCTTCCACGTGGAGACGCTCCGGTGGGGGGGGTCGCCATCTTGCCCGTGAGGTCGTCGGCGCTATTTCCCCCCCCCCCCCCCCCCCCCCGGTCGCTGTACTGTCTGCACAACTGAGCCGTGCACACAAATAAGCCTGTGCTCACAGCGGCGCGCGTATCTTGCTAAGCACAGGCCTGCCCGCACATCTTCTGCATCTTGCACGCACAGCAGCAGCGCACCCTGAACACACAAACAAGCCTCCTGGTGCACGAACATACGTGCATTGACTCGTTTGGAACCAATTCCACGCGCACAAATCATGGCACAGCCGTCCAAGAATGTCAAAGGACAAGCCCTCTGCCCAGCCTGCCACCTGAGAGCTGTGCAACACGAAGTGGCCTCTGCCCTGTGCTTACAGTGCGAAGAGGCTCTGGGGGCATGAGGCAAGGCCCCCTTCAGCCAGTAGAGGAATCCGGCTCCACCAATGACAGCGCACCAGACCTCTCTATCCCTGGCTCGGGCCCTCGCCAGATGGGCTCCTCGGGGAACACCGCTGGATTCAATTTGGACCCAGGCACTTTTTCCTGGGTGGAATTTTTCAAAGGGCTGCAAACCTTCGTCCAGGCACAATTGGTGCCACCCGTGACACAACCACTGTCTCCACCAGAAGAGCAAAACCTTCCAGGCCCCTCTTGACCTCCCCGAGATGCACCTCCGCCCCGAGACGTGCCTCCTCTGGGCAAAAGCCTCCATTTAGGGGAAACAGACACCTCGGATGTGCAGAGGGACGCCATATGTTGCATTCGTGATTCGGATTCGTCGGGGAGCAGATACGTTGCATTCGGCCGTATGGCGCCCCGATGCGTTAATACGGCGATTTCTATTCGTGTCCCAGCTAAAATTCAAACTAACTACAACCCCCCACCCTCCTGACCCCTCCAAGACTTACCAAAACTCCCTGGTGGTCCAGGAGCCATCCACTGCACTCACACCCTCGGTGCCGGTTTCATCATGGCGCGGATAGCCTTTGTCACAGGGGCTACCGGTGCCATTGGTCAGCCCCTGTCACATGGTAGGAGCACAAGATGGCACAGATGGCCATGTGACAGGGGCTGACCAATGGCACCGGTAGCCCCTGTGACAAAGGCTATCCGCGCCATGATGAAACCGGCACCGAGGGTGTGAGTGCAGTGGATGGCTCCCAGACCCCCCGCTGGACCACCAGGGAGTTTTGGTAAGTCTTGGAGGGGTCAGGAGGGTGGGGGGTTGTAGTTAGTTTGAATTTTAGCTGGGACACGAATAGAAATCGCCGTATTAACGCATCGGGGCGCCATACGGCCGAATGCAAGTATCTGCTCCCTGACGAATCCGAATCACGAATGCAACGTATGATGTCCCTCTGCACATCCCTAGGAGACAGTGGCACTGATCAAGGAGCAACAGTCCACCCAGCAATTGCTGTCTTCAGTACGGGTAGACCAGCCCACTAGGCATCAGTAGCTTTTTTTTATTTAAGTGACCATTTTACCAGAGGAGGGCCTTTCACTCTCTTCAAAAACAGGCCCTACCATTTCATCTACAATGGCTTTCTGCCAGAAGTCAGAGGCAGCAACCTAAGGCTCAACAGCCTTAGCCCAAATCTGGGGTAAGTTTTTGATGCCCCCTGATGCCCACCTTTGCCAGTCAAATGGAATGGCGCTGTACCATAAAGGACAAGTGGATCCTGAGAAATATTGAGTATGGATACCACTTATGCTTTTTGTACCCTCCCCAGTTCTGGCAAACATGTGTTCCTAGTTTTGGCTCTACTTGGTCAGTTCAGCTACTGTTAGAAGTAATATCCTTTCTATATCAGCAAGCCAGAGAGCCTTTCCCTCCTTAAGAGTTTGGCAAAGGGGTTCTATTCCCATTTCTTAATCACCAGAAGTTGGGTGAGTTAAAGCCTATCCTGAATTTCTAGAATTTGCACAAGATGCTGGTTCAGGAGAGGTTCAAGATGAATTTATGCCAGACAGTTCTTCTGTTCATTCAGCCAAGGCACTGTGGACTTGAGGGAGGCATATGCTTTTGGTGGAGGGCATGCACCGTCAGAAAATACTTCCATTTTTAGCCTCTTGGCCACTCTTGAGTGTGTTCACAAAGTGCCTGGCAGTTGTGGCTCCACAGCTACAGAAACAGGGAATTTGCATTTTCCTGTACCTGGATAATTGGTTGGTGACAGGTCCCTCCCAAACAGCCATCCTGCAGTCCTTCTGTATAATGATCCAGCTATTTCACTCTCTGGATTAATTATCAATTTTCCAAAGTCCAACCTGATACAGTTCATAGGGGCTTAGAGAGAGCCTTCCTGCCAATTAAGAGGGACAGGATGATATTGGGCCCTACAAGACCCCTTCTGCATCAGAATCATATGTTAAGGTCTATCCTGTTCTTGCTGGGCCACATGGCAGTGGTCTATGTGGTTTTTCTGACCCGGGATCAATTGGATCATTCACTTCAACTATTGTCTCAGATATTTGTGACTCCTAAAATGCAGACATCTCTGCAATGGTAGATTAAACCTGGAAGTTCTAGCCTTAGGACTTCTGCTGCATGTCCCTCACATTAAGTGGCACTGTCCACTAATGTTTCAACCAGAGGGTGAGAGCACACACTAGTGCTTCACGGATCCAAGGAATGATATCTGAAACAATCATCTTCAGATCAACCTTCTAGAGCTTGGGGGCTAATCCAGTATGTGCTTAAAAGCTTTTTCACACCTGCTCGCAGGCAAAAGAATCTTGATCCAGACATTTAGGGGACCATATTTTGTATAAACCAGCAAGGAGGCACAGGCTCTTATGCCCTCTGCGAAGAAGCCCTGTGGGTCTGTCTTCAGAGCTCTTAACCTTCAGGTGACCTATCTTCTAGGTGTTCAAAATACACTGGTGGACTAGCTCAACATGGTCTTGCAGTCTTCTGAGTGGTCCCTAGATCAGAAGGTCACAGACAAACTCCCCCATTAGGGAACCCTGGTGATCTTTCCATGTCAGAAGACAATTGGAAGGTCATGAAACAGAGCAGCTACAGATCAGCTCCTGATGCTTTTGTGCTAAACTAGTGCATCTATCTGCTCTTCACATACCCTCCAATTCTACTCATTGCCAGGACTGACCAGTTCATTCTGCAGAACAGGGCAAGGGTGAATCATATAACCCTGGCTTGGCTGTATAGAGTGTGATATCCTTCTCTTCTGTGTGTTAGCCCCAATTGAGTTTGTCTCTGATTCTCATCACCCAAGAGAGCCAAAAATGTTGCCACCCAAACTTGCCATCCTTGGTCCTCATGGCATGGATGTTGAGTACACTGTCTTATCTTCCTTGAATCTGTCTAGGGCTGTGGAGGACATTCTTAACCTTTCACCAGGAAGTTCTACGCTTTCAGATGTAAGATTTTCTACAAATCTAGTCATTTGGACCCCTTCTCTTATGGTCAGAGACCTCCTTCAGTATGTACTCTTCCTCTTGTCTTCAGGCTTTAGCTCTTCTTTAGTCAACATACACCTTGTTGTCATTGCGGCTTATCACCAATGAATGGATTGAGCTCCTCTTTCTCTCTACCCTTTTACTTTCAAAGTTCATGAAAAGACTTTAGTATATTAAGCCACAGTGCCATAGGACTTAGTGTAGTCCTGGCTCAACTCATCAAACCTCCCTTGAACCTGAAGTCAGGAGACCTGAAGCTGCTTATTCTTTGTGGCTGCCACGTCAACATGGAGTGTGTGAATTAAAGGCACTGATCTCTTACTTTGTCATATCTTCAGTTCTTTCACTATAGAGATCTACACATGTGCTCTGTTTCTTCCAAAAGTGATATCTGCATTTGCCATCAATCAGCTAATCTGCTGCCAGTGTTCTTTCCAAAATATGCCCACAAAGGAGAAAGGGCCGTTCGCTCCTTGGACTGTAAAAGTGCCTTAGTGTATTACTTGCAGAAAACAGTCTTACTATCAGGTTTTTCAGCTCTTCGTGTCCTTTGATCTTAACAGGTTTAGAAAGGACGTTGCCAAAAGAACTTTTTCAAATTGGCTAGCTATGCACTGGAAGGCAAGCAGATTATGAACTAAGACTCGTCAAATAAGAGCCATGGTGACTTCAATGGCTCATCAGAGGGCCACTTCCATTGAAAACATAAGCAAAGCTGCTGCTTGGTCATCAGTCCCCCAACTTCATGTATCATTCCTGTCTGGACTCTGGATCCTAAGTCCAGGCCTTTTAGACAAACAGTTCTGCGCAGCCTGTTAACACAGTACTCTACACTCAACCGGGTGGGGTCTGGACTGTCTGTTTCTTGTCCTGCAAAGCGGATTTCAGCTTGGGACTCCCCACTGGTTATGGCTGACTTAATCCTGCTTGTCGAGGGAACCAGGGTTTTCCAAATGCAGCAGGATACATTAGCCATACATTTTATTACCTGCCCTTTCTGCTTAGGTTTAAACTTTGGAGAGGCTCATGAGGCAGCAACCAATGTGGAGATTCGCACATGCTCAGAAAGCAGCTTGCGCTCTGAGTCTGTGTCTGTGCCAATGGATGATTGTTTGATTTTTATCCTGCTGTCTACAGAGAGCACTGATTACAGGTCTAGAACTTGACCCCCAGTTCTAGATATTAGATCATTTGGTTACTGGGTGCAGTATTATGCTAATGAATTACAGGTATATTGCTCTCTCGCTTACTCTGTACAATCTATTAATATTTGTCTTTGAGAAGCTCTTGATTGATTGAAATGTAGTTGTTTATCTTTGCCTCTAAAACTGAGGTCCTAGTGGTTAATAAAATTAGAGTGAATGTACTGGAAGTTTCAGATCTCGAAACAGAATGTCTTGCTGTTGAAACCCCAGATAAAAAAAAAAAAAAGCCTAGGGCTGAAACTGTACGCTTGTTGCCAGATTTGTTAAAAGGCCTGATACAAACCTTGTACCTGATTCACTAAGGGTTTTTCCCATAGGCACAAAATGGGAGAAGAGCCTTAATGAACCTGCCACTTTGTCAGGTTTGTTTACTGAAACCATTTCTGTCTGTTCATCACTTGCACACTGTGGTTCAGTCTTTAAGCGCTCACCCTAAAGGATTACAGCAGCTCGTTTGTGGAGTTGCCTTTGAAAAGTTTTAGGTGAATGCAAATGATTCAGACTGTAGCCATTTGGTTGATTTCTGGTGTGGGTTGAAAGACCTGTTTATAGGATCAAACTCCAGATATCCGCCTTGGATCCAAAGCATGACCCCCCACTTACCTTTCTGATAGTATCAGAAAGGTATCTTCCAGGCAGGTCTTGGAAACCTGAAACTGAGGACTTGCTTTCTCTTCCTGCAATCAGAGTGCAGTTTGGTTAAACTCAGGCACAAGGCTTTTCTTTTGTAGTCCCTAGTTTTCTGGATCTGAGTTGCATCTGAAAAAATACCCCTTCAGGTTTTAAGGTGGTTTTTGAAAATGTGCTTTGCTCAATTGGCCTTCTCTTAGTTAATCCCAGCGTATTTTTCTGGGACTGGGGAGCCAGGTGTTCCCCGGAGGTTTAACATACTAGACATTGATCTGTTTAATTTGCATGTTTATATGGAAACAGAGTAGGATTAAATGGACAGTTTTCTCAGTGGAGGAGGGTGGGCAGTGGAGTGCCTCGGGGATCTGTACTTGGACCGGTGCTTTTCAATATATTTATAAGTGATCTGGAAAGGAATACGACAAATGAGGTGATCCAATTTGCAGATGATACAAAATTTAGAGTAGTTAAATTACAAGCAGATTGTGAGAAATTGCAGGAGGTCGAGGAAGACTGGAAAATTGGGCATCCAAATGGCAAATGAAATTTAATGTGGATAAGTGCAAGGTGATGCATATAGGGAAAAATAACCCATGCTATAGTTACACAATGTTGGGTTCCATATTAGGTGCTACCGCCCAAGAAAGAGATCTAGGTGTCATAGTGGATAATACATTGAAATCGTCGGTTCAGTGTGCTGCGGCAGTCAAAAAACCAAACAATGTTGGGAATTATTAGAAAGGGAATGGTGAATAAAACGGAAAATGTCATAATGCCTCTGTATCGCTCCATGGTGAGACCGCACCTTGAATACTGTGTACAATTCTGGTCGCATCTCAAAAAGGATATAATTGTGATGGAGAAGATACAGAGAAGGGCAACCAAAATGATAAAGGGGATGGAACAGCTCCCCTATGAGGAAAGGCTGAAGAGGTTAGGCCTGCTCAGCTTGGAGAAGAGACGACTGAGGGGGGATATGATAGAGGTGTTTAATATCATGAGAGGTCTAGAACGGGTAGATGTGAATCTGTTATTTACTCTTTTGGATAATAGACTAGGGGGCATTCCATGAAGTTAGCATGTGGCACATTTAAAACTATCGGAGAAAGTTCTTTTTCACTAAATGTACAATTAAGCTCTGGAATTTATTGCCAGAGGATGTGGTTAGTGCAGTTAGTGTAGCTTGGTTTAAAAAAGGTTTGGATAAGTTCATGGAGGAGAAGTCAATTATCTGCTATTAATCAAGTTGACTTAGAAAATAGTCACTGCTATTATTAGTATGGGATAGACTTAGTTTTTGGATACTTGCCAGGTACTTGTGACTTGGATTGGCCACTGTTGGAAACAGGATGCTGGGCTTGATGGACCCAGTATGGCATGTTCTTATGTTAGGGATGTACAATGTTTTTTTTGTTTTGTTTTTAAACAAAATGAAAAAAATCTGACAAAACAACTGTAACTTTATTTAAATTTGGGATAGGGAAAAACATCTCTGAATTTTTTTTTTCCATTGACTTCATTTTGGAGTCGTCAAAAAATGGCTTTAAAAGAGCAAATTTACTGCCATCTCATGGAGAACATAAGAACATGCCATACTGAGTCAGACCAAGGGTCCATCAAGCACAGCATCCTGTTTCCAACAGTGGCCAATCCAGGCCATAAGAATCTGGCAATTACCCAAACACTAAGAAGATCCCATGCTACTGATGCCAGTAAAAGCAGTGGCTATTCTCTAAGTGAACTTAATAGCAGGTAATGGACTTCTCCTCCAAGAACTTATCCAATCCTTTTTTAAACACAGCTACACTAACTGCTCTCCCCTTCCTGATGTCTGTGAAGTAGAAAAGGGAAGGAGCGATCCCCAGTTGCTGCTGCCCAGCTGAATCCTTGTTTGAAAATGGCACTGGCCATATTATGCCTTATTTGAACTGGTTCCTGGCAAGGCAGGAGTAACTGGGGATCGCTCCTTCCCTTTTCTACTTCATAGAGCTTATGAAAGGGGGTAAACGTTGGGTGGGGTGAATGGAGAGGTAGGTTCTTCTCTTCCGCCCCCCACAACAACACAAACTTTTTTTTTTTCTTTACTCCCTGAGTTCTTTTTCCATGTATTTTAAGAGGAGGCAGATGTGGAGTACACACGCTTCTTGTGTGTTTTGATTTCTGTTTTCTAACATGAAGACTTCCTTTTTTGGGTGCAGAGCAATTGTGCATGTAGTCTGTCTATGCAGTGTACCTGGATAATGAGCGTTTTCTCCCCTAGGCCATCCCAGTAGCTGGAATTGGTGTAGCCACTGCCATGTGCAAGGACCTGGGTTTGGTTACTTAGGTTAGCTTGGGGAGTATTGAAGAAGCAGTATCCCCAGCCTCTGTCATCGCACAGTGCTAGAGCCAACTTTAGCTGGGTTCCAGAGGGGCCTGCAGTTTGCAGCTCCTGGCAGTGACTTGGGCTCAGTAGGTGGGGGAAGATGGCAAAAAGTACATTTCACCCGTGCAGAATTTGTGTTAAACTCTCTGCAGTCCATTTTGACTTTCCGCCACAAAGTAGACTCTTCTTGTGTGACATCCTATCACTGAGCACCAGCGTACAAGCAGATTGTGGGAGAGAGTGTGCGCCTCTTCTGAAGCTGAAGATTATTTCACGTGTCCCTGGAAAAGTTAATCATCGTATCTTCACACTTTTACTGTTTTCTAGGATTTAATTTTAACCTTTTTAAAACTAATCCAATGGCTTTTTGGACCAGCCCACCTCCTTCAGTACCTGACGGTAAATGTATTTAGTCCGCTATGTGCCTTGATCTAACTTTGCTTACAGATGCTGACTACTGATCAATATTGGCAGAGCAATTTGGCTGTACGGTATGAAAATGGTTTTGATACCAGTTTAACATGCATGTGGAAGTAGTTCTGATGTTTGATATGTCTGGTTTTTGCCTATTAGCATTTGTCCTCCGCTAAAAAGCAATTAGATGACTACTGATTTTTTTTTTTTTTTTTTAATCTTGGAGATTAATAGAGGTCTCATTTGTCTCCACCCCTTCCCTTTTTTTTTTTTCACCATGAAAGTTCATCTCCAGGTAGCTATAAACTGTATCTTGTATATGTTTACACATCAGTATTACCTTGCAATTGAATTCCAGTTTTTTTTTCCTTTTACCAACCAGTCTTATTTCTATTCTTCCTTTTGTGACACATCAAAGCAGATTATGTTCAAAGTACTGGAGGTTTTTCCCTGTTCCCAGAGGTCTTACAATCCGAAGGCCCGATTTACTAAACATTTCTTACATTCTGTCTCTATGGGGAAAATGTTTAGTAAATTTAAGCCCTTAGTTTGTACTTGAGGCAATAGAACTTGCCAAGGTTACAACCTCTGTGGTGCTGATTCAAATATCTTTGTAAAAGCTTCCTGACAACTTTACATTGGGTAAGGGGCTAATATGATTTTTATAGCCTCTGACTTTACATCTTGGTTTCTCCACTTGAAATCTGAATTGGGGTTAAAACAGTTCTTCCTTTGTAAAACAGGATTTCCTGGCGTTTAGCCAGATGGACTCAGGACCAGTGGGTTATGGGAGACTTGAGTCAGGTTTCAAAGCTGATGTCACCCTAGATGTACCCCTGCCGTGACCTCAGCTCTTCAGTATCTCTCCGTCTCCTAGTAGATGCAGACGCAATTCCCACACTAGCAAGGTGTTAGTGGGATTGCAGCACAAACAGACATTTTTTACCTTCATTTTAAAAGATCGCTCTCCTGCGGTGATACCTAAGGGTCCCTTCCCCAGTTGAGATTTCCTGAGGCGATTTTGAGATCCCTGAGACGTGTGCCTTGGTCCGGTAGCCGATTCCCGGCATGGACAGCTGCTGAAGCAGCTGAAAGGTAGCAGGTGCAGAAGCAGAGCACGGCGGTGAAGGCCATAGCCCTCTCCCCCCCCACAGCTGGAGACAGTCTCTGTACCCAGCTGGTAAGCGCTGAGACCAGGTAAGTAGAGAAGAACTACTCTGATCCAGAGACGAATTCATTGCCAGAGGATGTGGTGACAGCAGTTTATTTATTTTATTTATTTAACACTTTTCTATACCGACCTTCATGGTAGAGACCATATCAGGTCGGTTCACATCGAATAGGGGAACTGAACCAAGAACAGTAACCAAAACAAAAGGTTGAACATGAAAAAGCAAAGTTACATTTAACAGGGAAATTAAACTTGGAGGCATAGACTGCTGGAAGGAAGGAAAGGCTAGAGATAGCGGAGAAATTATTAGTATAAACAGAGCAGTCAGGAGGCTCTTATTCTGGGCTTAGGGGTAATATGGAAATCCATTGCTCCTAAAGGAAGTTCTGTCGACTATTGTGTGTCATGGGTATCTGAGAAGGCTTGGCGGAAAAGCCAGGTCTTAAGTTTTTTCTTGAATGTTGGTAGGCAGGGTTCCATTCTGAGGTCAGCTGGGATGTTGTTCCAGATAGTTGGGCCTGCTGTTGAAAAGGATCGGTCTTTAGTTGAGATGAGGCGTGTGGCTTTTGTAGGTGGGGTCTGTAGGGTTCCTTTATATATTTCTCTAGTCGGTCTGTTGGTGAGGTGGAGATTGAGGGGGAATTCGAGGTCCAGATGCAAGTGATTGTAGATGACTTTGTGGATTAAGGTGAGTGATTTGTGGAGGATTCTGTACTTCACTGGGAGCCAGTGTAGGTTACGTAGGATGGGAGATATGTGTTCTCCCCGGTTGGTGTTAGTCAAGATTCTTGCGGCAGCGTTCTGTATCAACTGTAGCGGCTTGGTGGTAGAGCTGGGGAGTCCCAAGAGGAGTGCACTGCAGTAGTCGATTTTAGCAAATATCAAGGCTTGCAGGACTGTTCTGAAGTCGTGGAAAAAAAGTAGGGGTTTGAGTCTTTTTAGGACTTGAAGCCTGTAGAAACAATCTTTGGTTGTGGTGTTGATCATTTTCTTGAGGTTTAAGCGGTTGTCTAGTAACACCCCGAGATCTCGTACGTGGGTATGCATGAGCTGGGTGTTAAGGATGGTCTGTGGGAGTGGGTTGTCTTGGTTAGAGGAGATGAGAAGGAGTTCGGTCTTGGATGCGTTAAGGACCAAGTTGAGGCTGTTAAGCAGGCTGGTGATCCGATTTAGGCAGTTGTTCCAGAGCGAGAGTGATTTTGCGATGGATTCTGTTATCGGAATCAAAATCTGTACGTCATCTGCATACAGAAAATGAATAAGGTTAAGGTCTGTTAGAAGCTGACAGAGTGGGAGGAGGTATATATTAAAGAGAGTGGGTGATAACGATGATCCTTGGGGTACTCCGAGTGAGGACCTTGTTGAAGGAGATTCTTTATTATTTATTTTAACTTTGTAACTTCTATTACTAAGGAAAGACGTGAACCAACTGAGGGCTGAACCTGATATACCTATTTCTGCTAGGAGAGTCAGAAGGATGGTGTGGTTGACGGTGTCGAAGGCTGCCGAGATGTCCAATAGAACTAGAAGGAAGGAATGGCCCTTGTCTAATCCCAGAATGATATGGTCTGTTAAGGAAATGAGGAGTGTTTCTGTATTGCGAGATTTGCGGAATCCGTATTGGGAAGGGAATAGAATGTTGTGATCCTCTAGATATTCTGACAGCTGAGTGTTAACCAGTTTCTCTGTAAGTTTGGCTAAGAACGGTAGATTTGAGATGGGGCGGAAGTTAGCAGGTTCTTTGGGGTCTAAGTTATGCTTCTTGAGGAGGGGTTTAAGGGAAGCGGATTTTAAGCTATCTGGGTATCTCCCTTGTGCTAATGAGCAGTTTATAATATTAGCTAGAGGTCCTGCAATCATGTTTGGAATCAGTAGCAGGAGTTTGGATGGTATATTGTCTGCTGGATGGCTAGATGGTTTCTGTTTCTTAAGGAGAGATTCAATCTCCCCGGGAGATGTCAGATCGAAGTTGTCGAGCTTGATTCCAGTATGGGAGTGAGTGGTGGAGAATGTAGAGCATGTGGTGGTGTTGGTTGGTAGGAGAGCCAGGGTATTTGTGATCTTCTGTTGAAAGAAAGAAGCAAGTTCATTGGCCTTGGATTGTGCTAGATCATCAGGTATCGTTGGTGGGGATGACTTTGTGATTTGTGACACATAAGAGAAAAGTGCCTTGGCGTCATATTGGAGGTTGTGGATTTTACTTGCATAGTATTCTCTTTTTGCCTTTAGGATTGAGGTCCTATAATGGTGTAGGGTTCCTTTGTAAGATGAGAGTGTAACAGAGTTGGGGGCTTTGCGCCATCTATTTTCTTTGTGGCGAAGGATTTGTTTCATCCGTATTAGCTCCGTGGAGAACCATGGTTGTTTTCCTTTCTTTTCAGGGTTTATTGTTTTGGAGACTGCAGGGCATATCTTGTTAGCCACTGCTTCCGTGATGTTGTGCCATGAAAGAACTGCCGATTCAGTGTTGGATAAGTCCAGGTTTGAGAGTTCTTTCGTAAGATGGTCGCTGAGAGTCTCAGATGCACATGTTTTCCTGTAGTGAATGGTGGACTGAGGTTGCGGGCTGTAAGTTTGTTGTTTAGCGGTGATCTTGGTGGTTATCAGAAAGTGATCTGACCAGGGTACTGGAGTGCAGGTGCAGGTGGGTTAGTGTAACTGGGTTTAAAAAAGGTTTGTGTAACTGGGTTTAAAAAAGGTTTGTGTAACTGGGTTTAAAAAAGGTTTGTGTAACTGGGTTTAAAAAAGGTTAGTGTAACTGGGTTTAAAAAAGGGTTTAAAAAAGGGGTTTAAAAAAGGTTAGTGTAACTGGGTTTAAAAAAGGTTTGGATAAGTTCCTAGAGGAAAAATCCATAAACTATTAATTAATGAGCAATAGTAGCTTGTGATTTATCTAATTTATGGGTACTTGCGACTTGGATTGGCCACTGCCGGAAACAGGATGCTGGGCTTGATGGACCCTTGGTCTGACCCAGTATGGCATGTTCTTATGTTCACATAGAAATTTAGCTTCTGTTAAGTTGACCTTTCATGTTCCATATCCTAGGCTGCCATTGCTAAAGTTGGAGGATATAAACCCATACTTACTATGTGTAATCATTGACATTTAAATGATGGCAGTTTACATGCTGTCATCTGTGGGTTCACCACTCTTAATACACAACATATAAGTGCTTTTATGATGACATAAGATATATACATGCCCTGTACCACGTATACATTCCTGGTAATGGGTCTGTATAGGTTCTGCAGTTAAGGGGTAATATTTTGCTGATTATATTAGTGTTTCCTAATCAATTTGTCTTTAGACCTGATCAGGCGTGCCACAGAAAAGTCACCACTGCCTGATGCTCAGATCCGGGCCAGCACCGTGGCTCCGCTCTCAGCACCTTGCAGAGACACCAGATATTGCTCTTAAACTTGTAGGAGCTCCTTTCTGAGAAGGTGTAATCATGCATGCCTCTTCTTAGCTACAGCTTAAGCCCTGGAGCATGGTAACTAATGGGCAGCATCCAGGGCACAGACGGCTGGGATCTGGAACAGGGTGAAGAGGTCCAGGGAAAAAGGCAAAGAACAAGACAGGCAGAGACTGGGACACAGTTCGGAGCAGGAACAAGGCAGAGGGGAACAGCAACTAATACCAGCAAATGCAGGAGGGACCTGTTGCTGAGGCACTGGCTTGGGAGCACTGCAGAAGGTTAAATGTTCAGTTCTTGTTATATCCTCTCTGGGTGCCACGGCTAGGTTTCCCGAGGTGAGGAATAGAAGTTTGCAGAGGATGCACGAGTCTTAAGGAGCTGGGTCCTGCTGAAGGGGGAGCAGCAAGGAGGTGGCAGGGTGAGTGACTGCTAGTCATGGCAAGGCTACCATGCCGGCGCTCGTAACAAAGATTTGATGAGTTACTACCTAGAACAGAATTATAAAAATGTAGCCTCGCTATATTTTCATTTTTAACTCTCTTGTGCTGCAGGAAAGCAAATGAAAACTGACTTTATTTTCAGAACGTGCTTGATCTGCCAGGATTACTTTCCCAAATTACCTAGTTCTTTTAACTCATGCTTGTTTGCACTAACATCTAATAGTGTCCATATAGTTCCATTTAATCATCTTTTTTTTTTTTTGGCTCGTGTTTCTGCCTGAATATGTTATTGATGGTTATGTACCAGAATTATTAAAATATATTTTTGTGGACCTATTTGGAATTGCTTTGCATTTTGAAAAGCTAAAACGTGGATGAGGATACATTTTATGCATGTGCATTTGAAGATGTATACGTTTTGCCAGTTTGATTGTATGTGTGGTGAAATTGCCAGTAGTATGCTTCGAAATGCTGCCAACTTTCACAGCGTGGCAACAGAATCTGTTGGTTACAATAGGTTAATTCATAAAGCAGCTGTACCGGCTATTTAAAATTTTAAGCAAGATTTCTTGGAAGACCAGCAGTTCAGAGTGACATACATGGATCACGTGACCATCAATGGCTAGATACTTCCAGAACTTTCTGGATAGGACCAAAGGCCTTTCACCACTTACATGCTGTGGCCCATGACTCCATTTGGGTAATACTTCTTTTGAGACCATTTGCATGCATTCTTCTTTGGCTCTGCAAAGCTTGAGAACCTATTTTCTTTTCTTCAACTTGTTTTGCCTATGGCTTCGTAGAGTTTGCCAGTTAAATTTTTATTAGCACTTTGAGATTTTTTATTAATCTGCTGAACTGGTCTATTTTTTTTTCTTCTTCTTCATGGCTGCATGAGTTGAGGAGCAAAACGTTTTTTTATTGGTTTGATTTCAACTCAAGGATTTTTCCTTGTGATGTTAAAGAAATAGGTTATTAGCTTCAAGTCTGATCCAAATGCAAACAGATGTCCTGTTACTGGCAAGTATATGGTTTGCTACAAGTATTTGGAATAAGGACATAATGCTTTGTCCCCCTAGTATACCCCTAGAGTGACCTCAGCCCTTCAGTATTTCTCCATCTCTAGCAAATGGTAGACGTACCACTCCCTAGGTGAATTGCTGTACTTTTTGGAAGGAGAAATTCTACATTTAAATTGGAGAAAAAAATTGCGCCCCGCTCTTCTGAGGTGAAACCTAAAGGTCCCTTGCTCGGTGCGCTGTTCCCTCATCATTCCCAATCCTGTTGGGTTAAGGGGAAGTAGGCTTCTGAGCAGGTTCAGTGCCCCCACCCGGGGTAGGCTAGGCCCTGCTTTAGGCTTGGTTGGCACACCACATGGTAGGCCGCGGTGGCGCTATTTTGCTTGCATCTTTGTGCATGCCGTATTGCCTTCCATAGAACATTGGTATGAGCAATGCGTCGGCTTTGCGCATAATGTCGTGTGCGTACGTAGGCACACAACCTACTAAGCACAGAATACAGGTAAAGCTGGGCGCACGATTTGTACGCATAAAATTTTAAGTGCGAGCAGACAGAACAGCCGCCAATGGCTCAGGCAGTCAAGAAACAAAAGCGCCTTTTTCTCTGCGCTGCTTGTCATATTAGGATTCCAACATGTCCGCACTGTGAAGAAGCGCAGGGAGAGTTGGCCTCCCTGGACTTTGCTAAGCCTGGCTCTTCCCATTCAGAGGATGGGTTAGTCACAGCCTTAACTGAAAGTACCCCAGTTCTGAGTACCCCCGGGAAATTCAGCGGCACCTACCCCAGTATTTCCTGGGCTAGGCTGCCTTTTCTTGGGTGGAATTTTTCCAGGGCCTTCAAGCCTTCGTACAGGCGCCTGTCCAGACGGAACCTCAGCCAGCAAGCCCTCCCTCACCCAGTTCTATCGGCAGACCTCTAAACATGCCTCTCCTCACCAGAAATCTGCACAGTACGGCCGAAGAGGAAGATACAGATTCCTTGGAAGAAGGGGAAATTTCCTTGGTTTACAACTGTATCTGACCATGTTACAGTTTTTCCATAGAAACGAATTGCCGGCTCTGGTTTCCCAGACCCTGAAGATGCTGGGAGTTCCTGGGGTGGACTCTGACAGAGCCAAAGAACAACCCCATTCTGATTTCCCTACAGAAACCTCTTGCTACTTTCCAATACTGGAAGCCATCCAGGAGTTGATTGACTTGGAATGGGATGCCCCAGAAGCAAGTTTTAAAGGGGGAACGAGCGTTAGAAGCTCTATACCTACTGGATCCAGCAGCGAGAGAACGTTTGCATTTCCCTAAAGTAGATGCACTGGTCTGTGCTGTCTAAGTGAACAACTATCCAGTGGAGGGAGCAGTGGCCTTAAAAGATGCGCACAATAGACTGATGGAGTCCATCCTTAAACAGGCCTTTGACGCAGTAGCAATTACCTTACATATTGCTTTTTGTGTTGCCCTGGTAACTCGTTTGTGCCTACTCTTCTCTCAGGAAGTGCATGACTTGGGGGTGAATTCCAGAGCGGTTATGGAACCCACCACCACCTCCTTTTTAGCTGATGCGGGCTCAGATCTTGTCCGGCCAGAGGAGAGGCCTTCGTGGTGGCGGCCAGAAGACAGCTATGGTTGCGGAATTGGTCAGCAGATACAACCTCCAAGGTAAATCTTCCAAAGATGCCCTCCTTTTCAGACACGAATTGGAAAAACTGGCCAGTAAGTGAGGCAAGTCTCCAGTTCCCCGGCTAAAAAGAAAACCACTTATAGCGCCCCCTCACCTGTGAAGGGTAGATCCAGGGGCTCCCAATATTTTTGCCCCTACAGAAACTCAACATTTCAGAGGTCTCAGTCCTTTCGTAGTTGACAGTCCAAGAGAGGGGAAGGCTTGGGTTCATGTTCATCCTGTTTCAACAAGTTTTTGGGCAGTAGTTTTTCATTTCTTGAAATTTATTTTGTGCATTTTAATGTTTTGTGTGTTGTTTTTTCCTTGTTTTATTTATAGGTTAATGTTTTATGTTGTATTGCACTTGATTTTTTGTATGGAAATGTAATCTGCATTGAACAAACATATGTTTCTGAAACCAGAACCAGTGGACTGTGCACCTCTACCAGAAAATGAAGATGGAGCAAAGCTGACATTACAGTATATATACCCCTGCAGGGACATTAGCCAGCCAGTATTCTCTGTCGCCAGCAGATGGTGGACATGCATTTCCCTACTGGGAATTGGTTTTATGTTTAGGAGAAAAGGAGATTAATTCGCCCTGCTCTCCTTAAGGTCTCTCCCTCAGTTAAGAATTTCTGAGGTGATTTCCTTGGCTCTTCAGATGAGTGCCTTGGTCTGGTAACTGGTGTGGACTTAGCTGTAAAACAAAATAAAAAGCTGAAAGGCAAGGGGGTGCAGGAAGCAGAGTGCGGTGGTTAAGGCTTTTACCCTCTCCCTCCACAACTCGAGACCATGCTTGTACTCAGCCGGGATGGGCTGAGCTCAGGTAAAGTCTTAAATTGTTTGAGAAGGGGAAGTTGATAGGGATTCCTTCTCCTCCCCCCTTTCAGGTCTCTGTGCTTGGCGAGCGATCTGACGGCCATTCCCGTCCCGGTGGTGTTCGGGTATTGGGGGCAGCCTAGTGGGTTGAACAGCCCATGCGGCTGAGGGTCGGCTGGTTCACTGCCTGGTAGGCCATGGAAGTGCCTTCATGCACAGTATTCTGCCCTCTTCAGATCCAATGGTGCGTTTTGGTTGTGTGCCTAGTTTGGTGCATAGGAGCGCCTACCAGGGTGCCTAAATTGTGCGCATGAACATGCCATTTTTATGCTCATACGCACAAATGAGCTTGTGTTTTACGTGTATTTTTTTTAGCATCTTGTTGGAGCTCAGGTTGGGCACCTATTTTGGCACAGTGTTGTGAGCCTTATCTGATGGCACCTATAGTGAAGAAACTTAAGCTCCTTGCCCATTGTGGTGTGTCATATTTGGGCATCTCAGCTGGCATTCCTTCTAACTTGTGTGAGCGCTATTTTGGAGGCTCAGGGGGAATTACATCAGTGTGATTTTACTAAGCCTGGTTCTTCCCAGCCTGGTGTGGGAATTGAGAAAGGGTTGCCTGATCTTGGGGCTTCCCTAACTAGTTGGTCAGCAGGGGGAAGGTAGTTCTGTGGGCTCAGGACAACTACTCCCGGGCCTTGGCATGGATTCTTCGGTCTTTTCTTGGCTGGAATTTTTTTTTCAAGGACTGCAGTTCTTTCTTCAGGTACAATCCTCTGCCCCAGCCAACCGTATCCATGTACTGTGAAGTCCCATGTGCCTGAAGCTGTGGATAAGCATCTGAGTACACCTGGAGCCAGTTTGCCCGATAGGGATCCAGATGGCATGGATGATGAGACTGATCCTTATTCACTGGAGGATGGGGAAATTCTTTCATAGAGATGAGTTACTGGATCTCATTTCCCAGACACTGAAGATGCTGGGAGTATCTGGGGCCGAATCAATGTGTGAATTAAAGAAAAATCCCATTCTGGTTTCATTGTGTAAAGCCTTGTTTCTTTCCTGTTATGGAGGCTATTCAAAAAATAATTGATCTTGAATGGGGCGCCCCAGAAGCAAATTTTAAAGGGGGAGAGTCTTGGATGGACTGTACCCCCTGGACCTAGTTGTGAGAGCAATTGCGTTTTCCCAAAGGTGGATGTGCTTGTCTGTGCCGTTATCAAGCAAACTATTCCTGTTGAAGGGGGAGCAGCTTTGAAGGATGCTCAGGATAAAAGAATTGAGGCTATCTTTAAGCAAGACTTTAAGGCAATGTCCTTGATCTTGCAGATAGCTTCTTGTTGTTCCCTGATAGCTTGCTCTTGTTTGCTGCTCTCTCAGGAAGTTGAGTCTAGTATAAATTCCAGGGCAGTGATGGAACCAGCAGCTGCCCTTTTGGTCTGCACTTTGGCCAGAGGGGTGGCTTCGGTAGTTGCGGCTAGGTGTCAGCTATGGCTGAGAAATTGGTTGGGCGATTCAACCTCAGTCTAACCTTACGAAGTTGCCCTTTAAAGGCTCACTCTTGTTTGGAAGTGAGCTGGAGAAAATGGTCAAAAATGGGGTGAGTCCGTGGTTCCTCGATTACCAGAGGATAAGAAACAAGCTCTGCATTCCTTCAACTCCAGAGGTCATACTAGGGGGGTTTGACATTTTCGGCCCTATAGAGGAACGGCCTTTCAGAGGACTCGACCTTTGGGTAGGTCTCAGTCCTTTTGTCTCAGGCAGCCCAGATGGGGGGAGCAGACTCGAGTTGGGAGACTTCAAGCCTCCCAATGAAGGTGTGCCAACCCACTTCTGGGAACAAGAGGCTGTCTCTCCCTATTTTTTTTTTTTTTTTTTTTTTTTTTATTGTAGGTGGGTCACTACAGACCAATGGGTTCTGGAGGCGATATGAGATGGAAGTGTGTTGGAGTTTCGCAGTGTTCCTCTGGATGTGTTCATGTAGTCTCCCTGCAATTCTACACAGAAGCGGCAGGCAGTGGAGTGTACATTGTCCAGACTCCTCACCCTGTGGGCTCTGGTTGTTCCAATGTCTCAAGAAAATACAGGCCAATATTCCATTTATATCATTGTGCCCAAGAAGGCGGACTCGTTTGAGATCCAGAATGGAATGAATCATCATTTATGGGTGACTCGTTTTCAAATGGAAACCTTGTGCTCTGTGATAATGGCAGTACAGTCAAGGGAGTTCTTGACATCCCTGGATTTGTATGAGGCATACCTGCATATTCCTATCTGACTAGAGCATCAACAATTTGAGTTTTGTGATGTTGAGGCGTCATCTGTTTCAAGTGCTTCCTTTTGGTTTGGCCACCACGCCCAGGACTTTTTCCAAGGTCATGGTGGTGGCGGAGTTGAGAGAGGATGGGATCCTGTACTTGGACAACTGGCTAACTTGGGTCAGTCTGGAAGAGAGCCTCTGGGTCTCACGCAAGGTGATCTCCTTGTTGCAGGAGTTAGGTTGGGTCGTGAATCTGGCCAAGAGCAGTCTCCAGCCATCTGGATAAGTGTGGGCTTATCTTCAGGTGCCAGCAAACCCTGGAGGTGGTGCCGTGGGTGAGGGTGCATATGCATTCTCTTCAGTGCACTCTGCTGTTTCGTTGGAGCACGCATTCTCAAGATTATTTGCTTTGGCTCCATCTGCTGATGGAAATTTGCACAACTCTAGTGGTGTTTTAAAAGCAGATCACCTGAGGAAGGAGTTTCCCTAAGGTCACGGACTGGCTAGTACTCATGACAGATGCGAGCCTCCACAGTTGGGGGAGCTCACCGTCAGGAGCTGACAGCGCATGGGCACTGGAGTGCAGAAGAGTCTCTCTGGAAAATCAATTGGCTGGAAGCCCAGGTGGTCCAGTTAGCATGCTTGCAGTTTGGCAACAGGTTGCAGGAGCGAGCAGTCCGGATAATGTCAGGCAATGCGGCAGCAGTAGCCTACATTAATCAGCAGGGAGGAACCAAGAACCAGCAAGTGTCGCAGGAAATAGACCGACTTACAGAATGGGCATAAGTGCATCTTCTGGAGATCTCAGCTTTGCACATTGTAGAAAAAGACAAGATTAAGAGCAGACTTTCTCAGCAGGCAGAGTATGAACCCAGGAGAATGGGAATTGTCAGATGAGGCATTTCAGCTAATAGGGCATACCCCAGCGATCCACTTTCTGGACCTACTGGCAGCTTTTCACAATGCAAAGGTATGCTGTA
The DNA here is from genome assembly GCF_901001135.1 of Rhinatrema bivittatum. NCBI lineage: Eukaryota > Metazoa > Chordata > Amphibia > Gymnophiona > Rhinatrematidae > Rhinatrema > Rhinatrema bivittatum. The sequence continues at coordinate 350,720,466 of NC_042619.1, forward strand.
TGTATGCTTTTTACCTAGGATCCATGTTGGGTAGAATGGTTCAAAGAGTATCAGAGGATAGTGCTTCTGGTGGCACCAGACTGACCCCAGGATACCATGGTTTGCACGATGGTTGGAATAAAGGATTGGCCCTTAGTTCATTAAAGGTACAGGTAGTGGCTCTTGCCTGTTTCAGGGGTCATGTGAATGGTGGACCCTTATCAGCTCATCCAAATGTGGCCCCTTTCTTGAAAGGAGTGAAACATCTTCTTCCTCCTTTGCCGTTTCCAGTGCCCTTGTGGAGTCTATCTGGTTTTGGATTTCTTAGTGGACCCTACATTCAGACCAATGCATAACCTTTCCTTGTGGTTGCTGACTTTGAAAACTGTTTTTTGTGGCGAGTTCTATGCATTGAATTTCCAAGCTGCAGGCTTTGTCTTGCCAAGAGCTGTTCTTTCAGATGTCTCCAGGGGTGATGCAGCTGAGTATTGTTTCTTCCTTCCTTTTTGCCCAAAATGGTCTCCGATTTTCTCTTGAATCAGTCTATTTCCCTGCTGTCTGAATAGGGAAGGAGATGCGGAGGAATATCACTGTTGCAACCCTTGGATGTTAAGAGACGTATCGTGAGCTATCTGGAGGTTTCTAAACCTTTCTGAAAGACAGATTGTTTTGTCCTCCACGGTGGAAGTAAACTGGGCGAGCTGACTTTGTGGGCTACAGTAGCTCGCTGGATTGAGGAGGTAGTCATGACCATGGATCCTGAACAGCCGTTTCCTGTTCAGGTTAGAGCTTATTCCACTAGAGCTCTGGCAGTGTCATGGGTGGAAGTTAATTGTTGTCTCCGGTTTTCATTTGCCGAGCTGTGACGTGGGGGTCCTTACACACCTTTTCCAGGTATTATCGTCTGGTTGTGCATGCCCGAGACGACGCAGCCTTTGCATGTGTGGTTTTGACTGGACCGTGGACAGCCTCCCCCCTTATTCGGGAGTAGTTTGGTTACATCCCACTGGTTCTCGGTTCATCTGACTAGCTGCTAAGAAATGAGAAATTATTACTTACCTGATAATTTCCTTTTCTTTAGGATAGTCAAATGAATCCAGATTCCCATTTTTGGCTGCCAAATGATGTGCTATGGTCCTCCTGCATGGCTACGTGTTCCAGGGGTTTACTGGTAAGTGTTAATCTAGTCCCTAGACTAGTATTAATACATACTTTGAGCTCAGTGTTTCTTGTTGACTGAGTACTGGAATGGTTATCCGTTTTTGATCAAGTTCTGTTAGTTTGTCCACACCTGGCTTTTGTAGAGAATACTGGCGGGCTGATGTCACTGCAGGGGTGTTATATACTGTGATGTCAGCTTGCTCTGTCTCCATCTGCTGGTAGAGGTGCATAACCCACTGCTTCTGGATCCACCTGTCTACACTAAAGAAAAGGAAATGAATCAGGTTAGTAGTAATTTCTCATTTGAAAAGTGGAATGTAAGAAATACAGGGTCAACTATATCAGTAGAATTGGCACTGTTTGAGATGAAGTTGAATAGGAAACTTGCTGAAGTGTTAAGGAGACATGTCTGTCATCGCGAGGTCCCAGCATCATACATTTCAATGCCTTAGTATTGAGCAGTCCTCCCGGTGCCTCCCCTTTGATGCTGACATCGTTTAAGCTTTGCCCTGCACCATCCACATTGACTCCTATCTTTGACCCTGTACTGTCCTGAAGCCTAAGGAGCTGAGTCCTTGATGCCAGGGTCAGTGCAGTTCAGACATCCATACAACTAACAGGTGGTTTTTTTATTTGAGTTGTCTGAGTCTTCCTGGGGCCCTGAATACTTTTGATTAGTATTCCTCTGATAAATACTCTACTGACCCCTCTGCAGCTGGCAGGAATAGGTTGGTTTAATTTTTTTTTGTCAACATAGCTGAGGCTGTGTCCCCTGTTGAGTCTGGCAATGGCTGCCCACCCTCTTTTCCATGATACATAGAAGAGGATATGGGAGACCCCAATTGGTAAGACGAGAGTTGGCCATTAACTGAGGGCTTTAATAAGCCCTAGTTATTGCACCTGCTCAAATCTGTCCTAAAAAAAAAAAAAGCCAAAAAATGTAAAATCTGCTCCTTGCTTACAAGGGAAGCAGACACATTCAGTCTCTTGATGGAAAATGAGTTCTTGAAGAAGCATCTGGTCTGTATGACCTACTATGCTTTTCAAATGCATCGATTTTTGTTTGTTTACATAGTTCTATACCCAGCAATTGACCAGTGCGGCACACAATATCAAACCACGAAATCACGTTGCATACACTAACTCAAAACATAGAATAATCAAAGTATAAAAACAATGATATATAACAGAGCCTTGAATTACTGCAGTTAAAGCTGAAATGATATGTTTGCTTAAAGAGAACTTCTTTCAGCTTTTTTTCTAAAACTCAAATCAGCATTATCTGTATTCACCAGAGAAGATATTCTATAGTCCAGGATCTGCTATAGAAAAGGCCCTAGTTCTTGTCTCTTGTAATTGATATTCACAATATGATGGAATTGCCAACAAATTCTATCCGGAGGATCTCAGTCAAAGTTGAAATGTAAGATAGATAATGCGATTTTGTGGATGATATATCTCAACCTGTATTCTCTGCCTAATTAGGAGTCTATGGAGTTGTTTTAATCTTAGGGTTTTTCCTAGCTTGATATCCAATTGCTGTAATTAACCTAATGATTGCATTTTACACCTTTCAATAGCCCTTCTGGAAGACCAAGGGGTACCAGTGCCTTCATACATAATATTTTGTAATATTTCACTGTTTCAAAAGACAAATTTTATATTTAAAAAAAAAAAAAATCTTTTGCACCCATTTTAATATGGACTGATAACACACAAATTGAACCACACAAGGTATTTTAACTTCCATTTCTTAAGCTTCAGTTTTGCATTTTCCTTGCTACCTGCATTTTAGATGGAATAATGGAAAGGAACACAGTGCTTCACAAAAGGTGGTGATAAAGCATTTGGAAAGAGCTCGCATGACACATGTTGATCTAATATCAAAAAGATCACAGTATCTGGTGATTTAATCCTTGTTTGGAGCATGGATGCATCTAAATATTCTTATACTGTCTTGTTTCATTACTTCTTCTGTGATGCCAGATCACTCTTGCCTATACATTGTGACCTCATCCAGCGCATGAATTGAAATCTCTTTGCACAAACAGCTTGTCTATATTGGGTGCAAGAGCTCATAGAATTCCTTTTTGATTAGGAGAGGAGTCAGCATGGTCGGAGAATATGCACTAAAGTGAAGTACATCTTCCATGAGGCAGGTTGTTAGTGGATGGCCAGATCTGTAAAATGTATAACTGGTTCCAGCCTCACTAAACTGTGACTGGCTAGATATGTTTCATTGAGGGCTGCTGAGTTACTCCTGGGGGAATTCTGCATACTTTCTGTTGGTCAAAATAATATAATATGCATAAGAACATAAGAACCTGCCATACTGGGTCAGACCAAGGGTCCATCAAACCCAGTATCCTGTTTCCAACAGTGGCCAATCCAAGTCACAAGTACCTGGCACGTACCCAAAAATTAGATAAATCACAAGCTACTGTTGCTTATTAATTACCATAATAGTTTATGGATGTTTCCTCTAGGAACTTATCCAAACCTTTTTTTAAACCCAGTAACACTAACTGCTGAAACCACAACCTCTGGTAATGAATTCCAGAGTTTAACTATGCGCTGAGTGAAAAATGATTTTCTTCAGTTTGTTTTAAATGACCTACTTGCTAACTTCATGGAGTGCCCCCTGGTCCTTCTATTTGAGAGAGAAAATAACTGATTTACATTAACTTGTTCAAGTCCTTTCATGATTTTGTAGACTTCGATCCTATCCTCCCTCAGTCATCTCCAGACTGAACAGCCCTAACTCCCTTAGCCTTTCCTTATAGGGGAGCCGTTCCATGCCCCTTATTTTGGTCACCCTTCTCTGCACTTTCTCCAGTGCAGCTACATCCTGTTTGAGATGCGGTGACCAGAATTGCGGTCTCACCATGGAGCGAGTCTTTGAGTAATTAACTTAAAATGTAATACAGAAAAGTTATTACTCAAAATGCAGAATTTTAAATATTTTGAGCAGAATTCCCCTAGTAGTGCACTGTAGGGGAGTTATTCCTTCCACCCTCTCCCTTGGCAAGACCCCTTTTATTCTACCCTCTCAGGCTCTAACTCCTCTGCTATCCACTATGTCTCCGTGCTCCCTCCAGGCTCAACCCCTTCTACTATCTTCAGCCCTTCACACAGGCTCCCTCTCTCTCATGTGCACACGCCCTCAAGCAGGCTCCCTCTAACCCTCTCTGCATGCGCACATGCCCTCACTCAGATATGTAATCTCTAAATCACAGCCACATAGATGAAGGGCCTCATAGTGTTCAGGCATGAGCAGGATGGACTCCACTCATGGTCCAGTGGGGCCTACATTGCCTTCAGCTGTGAGTGGGATGGGAGATGCTCGTGGCCTATAGAGCCTCCCTCAACTTCAACTGCGAACAGGTTGGGGGTTGCTTGCGGCCGCCAGATCTCCTTCAGCTTTAGCCATGCCATACTGGATCAGACCAAGGGTCCATCAAGCCCATCATCCTGTTTCCAACAGTGGCCAATCCCGGCTATAAGTACCTAAAAACTAAGTCTATCCCATGCTACTGATGCCAGTAATAGCAGTGACTATTTTCTAAGTCAACTTGATTAATAGTAGTTAATGGACTTCTCCAAGAACTTATCCAAACCTTTTTTGAACCCAGCTACACTAACTGCACTAACCACATCCTCTGGCAACAAATTCCAGAGCTTTATTGTGCATGGAGTGAAAAAGAACTTTCTCCGATTAGTCTTAAATGTGCTACTTGCTAACTTCATGGAGTGCCCCCTAGTCCTTCTATTATCCGAAAGTGTAAATAACTGATTCACATCCAAGACCTTTCATGATTTTAAAGACCTCTATCATATCCACCCCCCACCCCTCAGCCGTCTTTTCTCCAAGCTGAACAGCCCTAACCTGGGGCCTCCATTGCTTTATCTGTGAGTGAGATGGACTCTGCTTCGAGCCTACTGGGCATCTCCAAATTCTGCACAAGAAAAGACAATTTAGTGCAAATTCTGCATTTCACAGTAGCGCAGAATTCCCCCAGAGTATGGATGTGTAATGTTCAGTTTCCTGTCTCATGTCGGCTGTTCTCTCAAGGTGATTGCAGCTGCTGAGGAATTTGCGTACATTCCAGGTTGAGCTGATGTCTTTGTTTTACCAGATATTGCAACTGTATGTCTGATATCCAGGTAACAGCAGTAACCCAGCAGAGGTTTAATGAAACAAGCTTTTTTTTTTTTTTTTTTTTTTTTTTTTAATCTTTTTCTTTCCTCTGCTTTATAGAAACAGTAGTACTGTCCCTAAATAGCGCTGCTCTGATGCCATGGTAGCATACAAACGCAGTAGTTTTTGCTCAGCAAGGAGCAGCTGTCCTCCTGAGCTGCCTGCATGCAGCCACAGCAACATGCTAAAATTTCTTTTTAGAAAGGAAGGATGATTTTGTCCAGTTAAGATACCTCCCATTCAAGCCTTTGTTTTAAGTCATTTAGCTTATTGTATTGCATTGTATACTACCTTACCTAAGGGTTTGATAATAGGTTTTACAAATAATTCAAAATGCGACAGTGCGTGTGATTTTCGGCCTTTGGTGGAATGACCATGTTGCTCTTCATTTGCAAGAGTTACACTGGCTGCCTATAACTCCAGAATACAATTTAAAATTCTGGATTTACTGCATACGGCTATTTATGATGAAACATTGCCTGTGTGGTAGGGGGTTATACGTTACTCTAGTCAGTCACTATTGTCTGTACCTTCAGTGAAGCAATATTTTGTATCCACTATAAGAAGAAAAGCCTTTATCATGGACCCTGAGGTATGGAATGCATTTCCATTAGAGATCTGAAGTGAGTCTGATTTACGTTTTTGTAAATTGATAAAAGCATTTCTTTTTAGACAGGTTTTTAATTAAATGTATTTTTAGCTTTCATTTGACATGTTTTTATTTGTATGCGTTTTTTATGTTCAATACTTACTGTTTGTTCTGCACATTGAGCATTGTTAGATTTGCAGATTTATAAGGTTTGTAAATAAATAAAATCTCCACCTGGGACAGTCACCACTCACTAGTGCCTGGCCGTGACACATGCATGTCTCACTCACATACACTCATTGTGAACAGATGACTGCAGTGCTGGGTTCTTGGTAAGAATGTCTGAAATATTTCATATATGATGAGGCCTGTTATAGATTTGTGAAAATTGTTATAAAGGAACACTGATCACTTGGTGGCAATTTCCGCAGGTACAAACTTACAGGCCGATACAGTACAGTTTAACTTGCCTGTGCTTATGTTTTTTCCCTATTTTCTTCAGATGGATCCTTCTAGTTTTTGATAGGTTATTTTAGCCAAAAGAACTTTTCACCTTGCCTTTTAACCATACCGGCAGTCGTTTGGCCTTCCTTCCACATCTTTTAATGCATAGAATACACTGGGACTGGGCTTCTAAGATGGTATTTTTAAACAATGTCCACATCTGTTGTCTATCTTTTGTAGATATACCTTTCAGTTTTTTCTAATTTTCCTCATTTTATCAATCTCCCTTTTGAAAACAATGCTAGAGCTGTAGATTTACTTAATGTCCCCCTTCTAATCATTAAGTCAAATTTGATTGCACTATGATCACTGTTGTCGAGCAGTCCTACTACCCTTACTTCTTGTACCAAATCAAGCTTTCCACTAAGAATTAGATCTGAAATTCCTCCTCTTGTCTGTTCCTGTCCTTAACACCACTTCTGCTAGGAGGCTGTTCCATACTTTCACCATCCTTCCTTTTAAATAAATATTTCTTTAGAGTATTCCTGAATTTTTCCACTTTTATCCTCATCCCATGACCTCTAGTTTCCAAGCCTTTCTATTGAGCAGCCCATCTCCTGTGTCTTGATACCTTAGAGGGTATTTAAATCTCTAGGGTATATATGCTTAGATCTTGGTCTCCATATGCTTTACAGTGATGACCTCTGATCATTTTAGTAGCCACCCTCTGGATAGATTCCATCTGGTTTATAGCCTTTTGAAGGTGCGTTCTCCAGAATTGAACACAGTATTTCATAACATATAGAAACATAGAAGTGACGGCAGAAGAAGACCAACGGCCCATCCAGTCTGCCCAGCAAGCTACGCAGTTTATCCATTTTTTCCCCCCTTTTTTCTCCCTCCCACCCGTCTCTATTGGCTTCCAGCACCCTCCGGCCCCAATTCCCTTCCACCCCTCCACCAATGCAGAGAGCAGCGCCATCCTAGTGAACATCCAGCTCAATCAGGGGTAGCAACCGCTGCAACCAGCAGGCCACACCCCTGCCCCTTACCCACCCCTGTTTTGTTTGCTTGTTTGGTTTTTTTTTATTTTATGAGATGGCAGCCCTCCATCCTTCCGCTCCGTGAAGGTGGAACACCAACCACTGGCCACTGGCATCCCGCTCCGTGAATGCCTCTGTGGCTACTGCCGCTCCGTGCAGTGTTTGCTGCACGGAGCGGCAGTAGCCAAATGAGGTCTCGCCAGGGTCTTTATGTAATTGAGGGGCAGTGATGAGTTAAAATTGGATCCAAAATGTATACACACAACTAGCTGGTGCTGTTAGTTCAATGATTATGTTCTTATGTTCTCCTAGGTCATTTATTTTGTATATTAGATTTTTCAGTATTTCTCAGTCTGAGCAATTCTTAAGAAATATAGAAGTTTATTAAAAATGTGAAACTTTTTTTTTTCTTTTTTAAAAATATTTTCTTTCTCACCAGTTTTCATCAAGAAAGAACGTGAAGTGGAGCAAGAATCTGAAGACGTTGTCATCGTATATGAGCTAACTCCTACCCCTGAGCAAGAAGCTCTTGCTGAAAGCCTCTTCCTACCGAAAACATTCTTCTGTTACAAGAACAGACCAGATTATATAAGCGATGGTGTTGAGGATGATGGTATGTCTTATTTTTAAGGGTTTAAACATTATTCTATTCCTTACCTAATTGGGGGAGGGTTATATTCACATCTAGATTTTCTTTTATTCAGATATGAAAATCTGTTCTAATGATTGCTGGAAGTCTCCCTGAAATGTTGGTCAACAGATCTGTTCTGTACAATGTAGTTGGTGACTCACGGAGAGGCTTTGGGATTACAGTGTTAATTCTTGGGAATTCTTGTCCTGGGTTGTGTGTTTGTTTTGTTTTTTTACACAAAGCAATAACATCAAATTTACTGATAAAAATCAGTCTCACAAAATCACTATAATATGCAAATTTATTTGAAAAAATTATTGAAAATTGTGGGACTAGGACATTTTGAGACTGATTACAATCTTTCAGAACAAATTAGAGCAGGCAGAATCAAAAGAATCATTTATTACGATGCAGTGCTGCCAAACAATGCTCTCTATGTATTTGATAAACTGCCTGTGATTTGATGTGACTGACTTTTACCAGCTTCTTGAAGTGCCTGTCCTAGATTGTGGCTCAGTTTTAAAAAGATATTAAGGTTGTGACCTTCTTTTCTCCATTTGTATCCTATTATATCTGAAAATTAGCTATCTGGTGTGTGCAGGGTATACAAGAGTGGGTGATGTCTTGCACTTACCCAGGTTTGGTACAGTTTGAGCAAGGCTTATCTTGATATGATCTGATTAATTAGGTAGTCTGACCAATTCTTTTACTTGCATTGAGACAAGATTTGCATTTAAGGCAGAGTGCAAGCAACATATGAAATTACAAAATGAAAATTGATTATTTAAATAGATGCTGTGACCATTGGGAATGGACTTGTTTATGAAGTGCGTTTGAGTTGCTCCAATACTGATGAAGGTGAAACTGTGTTGTGTATAATGTGCTTAAATCAATTGTATTTTATAAAACAAAATGTTGTTCTATAGATATAAACATATTAGCATAAAATACCTGCAAATGGACATTTGTGAGGCCATATGTCTGCACACTCTGGGGTAATATCTCACATTATCAGCTTTGTCTTATTACCATGCTTATTTATCTTTCTACAGTCTTAAATACTTTTCTCTTGTAAAACCTATTTTTTAACCAAGAATCAAGTTGCATTTGTAATTCATTTGCATTCCTCACTTTCAAACAAAATGCACAGGGTTCAGATAGACATTTGTTACCAGATTAAAACCTTAATACCTGTTGACCCTAATGTTTGCTCTGTACTTGCTCTGCTATCTCTCTGGGAGTTGTTAGTGAATTCAGCAATTGGAAGCAGAAGATGTTAAAACATTTGTCATCCATCTAAGATCTGATGGTAGAAATAGATGCTTACACTGAAAAATGTTTATATATATATTTTTTTTAAACAGATGAAGATTTTGATACAGCAGTAAAAAAGCTTAATGGAAGACTATATCCAGATGATCCTCATGATTGTACAACCTCTCAGTATCCTGGAACAGGTAAACGGGGAAAAAAAATCTGTCAAATGGAATTGGCTCAGTTAAGATGTGTGCGCTTCTCTAGCATCTCATCCAGACTGCACTATACGGTACAGCACTACTGAGTATTCTTGAGGCAGAGATTGCGCCTAGGCCTGCTTGCTTATTGATCTTGATAGTGAAAGACCTGGCTTGGCAAAGTCCTCATAAGATAAGACCTTCCAACCCTGAGTCAGACATGGAAGGCCACCAGGGTGCAGTCTGGGTAAGGGGGCCAGGGGCCACACGTGGCCTGAAGCTTAATATTCCCCAACTTTTGAAGTGGCATCAATCTGACAGAATAAATGGGACCAAAGGTAAAAGAGCTCAGTCTGAATTGGAGCAATTATCCCAGTTTTCTTTTTTTATGGATGGGGAGCCATACAAGGACTGAAAAGGTTCTGCTTTACAGCAAATATAAGATAAAATGAGGGCATGCATAAATTGAAGATCAGAATGTTTGGTCCAGAGGTGCCACATCTGCATATTGTAGAGAATTTTGGGAAGAATGATAATTTTAATTAAAACACAACGACCCAAGAAAGACTATGGCAAAGAGTACCAGCAAAGGAGAGTATTCTTGATAGAGCCCCATGGGGCAGTGATTATAGAAATCAATTATTGTACTCACTAATTGGATGCCCAGATAATGCAGTGTATTACCAGCCCACTGTTGTTGGCATGGCCCATTCCAACGTTCGTGCAAAGACACATCCACTGAGAAGGGCTGCGATTTCAATGTTTAGGCCCGAGAATAATCCCAATGTATCTATGACGGGAAATAAGCTAGACACAGGGTCACTCATGAATAAGATCATGTCATCTGCAAGTAAGTTCATCCTGATCACCTTTTCCCCCACAGGGACGCCTGCAGAATTTGGTAAAGAGTGTAATTTGGTAGCCAATGACTCATTGATAAAAAGTAAAGGGGACAGGGACAACTGTCTTGTACCCTGCTGCAGCTCAAAGGGGATTAGATAACAGAAATTTGTGCTTGAGGCTTATAATATAGCAAACCAACATAGGAAAGAAAACCTTCTCCCACATTATACTTCTGCAAAACCCAGAACAAGTAGGATCATTCGACCCTATGGAAGGCCGTCTCTGCATCCAGGCTCGGCAACATTCCATTTTTATTTGGAGGAATGAACGGCAACCCAGGGTTTGAGACGTTTCTCAGAAGAGACCCTCCCTCTAACAGAATCCGATTGATCGGGTGATATTAATGAGTGTATTATCCTGTTGAGCCGCTAACAATTTCAGGTCCTGTTTTAGTAAGGAGATTGGTCTAAGATTCAGGATGGTGATTACCTTTTCCCAGTTTGGGAAGTAACCTGATCATGGCTAAGTGATGACCAAACTGCCCAGTGATTGTATGGTGTGAAACATTTGCTTTAGTAGAGTGTGGATTGTCGCCTAAAATTTTATAAAATTCAGAGCTGAACCTATCCAGGCCAGGAGCCTTTGCTAATGCTAACTGTGCTATAGCCACTTTGACTTCCAACTCTTGTGCTACTGATTCTGGAGAGAGGCGTCCATCCCCTCTCTCGCCACTGATGAAGGAGAAAGGGATTCGCTGACACTTCATGCTGTAAAGACTGGATTAATTACAATCATAGATATGCAGCTGCATGCCAAACACTTCAGTATTTGCATCCCAGCACCCTTCATTTGACCAGGCTGTGGGTCCTAGTTTTTAATCATGCCCCCATTTCCTGAAATATGTAGTTTAGAATATTTGCATACCTTGCTATAGACGTAAATCAACACATCCACTATATATACACACACACACACAACAGCAATTCTGAGAAGCACAAATCCAGTGATTTTCTCAAACGTCTACATGCAGTGGTAATCACACTCTATACACAAACTGTCTGTGATGCATACCTGTAACTATCTTAACCTTTTTTCTTTTTTTCCACCAGTGTGGCTTGTGCTTCTCTGACACTGCTGCTTGAGTTATGCTTGCGCATAACTTAAAAATTAAGCAAAATTATACCCCAAATAAAATAAATTTCTCTCACCTGCTGGTATGTGGCAATAATATCCAAATCAGATGAGGTTCCATATGAGGGAAGGGGGAAAACAGGAGCTCCCTGTCCAGCGAAGCAAGGCAAAGGGACACTCATAAAGTATCAAATATTTCAGAAGAGTACACAATTATCAAAAGGCAATTGGAAAGTTGTCTCCTAGATCATCGTTTACACAATAGATTAGATTAGATTACCACTGCCAATTTACATTTCAATGAGCTAGTTTGTATGCATAACCTTTTCCTAATTGGTTGACATTAACACTCTCTTAATAGGATGGTAGTATAATTTTTATCTCATATGTTAATGAGGCTGGGATTCTTGTAAGTCATATGATTTATTGTAAATTGAGTCCAGAAGGCAGGAATGAAACTCTAAGCTGAATTCTACATACTTTTTTACTTTTGGCCTTCATTCTAGCATTTCAGGATACTCTTGTCATGTCAGCAACCTTGAATAATTTTACAAGTTTGATCAGTTATTTCACAGTATATGAATAGCTTCGTAGAAAAACTTTGTCAAAGCACACTAACAGCCTCTCATCAAAAGAGAGATGTTCCATCCTCTCTCTTATTGCTGTCCTGTGCACCTTTTCTATTGAAGTCAGCTCTTCCTCTCACTTCACGAATTTTTTTTTTCTTTGCCAATAATGTTGTATATTTGTGTTATCTAGGTCATGTAGAAGAAACGGGAGGAAAGAATGACAACGAATGTGTTGTTGTTTGGGAAAAGAAACCCACCCCAGAAGAGAAGGCGAAAGCTGAAAATTTAAAGCTTCCTCCGACTTTTTTCTGTGGTGTCAGTGATACAGAGGAGGACAAAGACAATCAGGAAGACTTTGAAACAGAAGTCAGAAAGGTTAAAGATGCTAAAGTAAGGACAATGATTTCATATAACTTTAAAAAAAAAAATGTTTGCTTCCAGTATAATCATCTAGAAAACAAATTTTGCAAGGAAGGTTTGGGAGCTTTAACAAGAATTTGCATACAGTAATCATAAGTCTTCCATGGTTTAGTTAAAAGTGATAATTTGATAGAATGCTGGAATTATTTCCTGAAAATGGAACTGGTGCAGAGTAGACGTGTTCGCAGAGGCAAGCAGGGAAGGAGCTGGGGATGGGAGTTGCAGTAGACTATTACACTTGCAGTGAGACTGATTGCTAACATGAGATCCCAGAAAGGAAGCAGAGATCCCTTTCACTACTACCTTCACTTGTTTCAGGCAGCAGGATCCAAGTCCAGATTAAAGGCAGTCCCATTCTTTAAAATTTAGTAAGGCAACACCCCACCACAAGTAATTGACAGACCCTTAAAATGAAGTCTGTGAACTCCTTCACATATAATATGCATGGTCTTTTTTTCTTTTTTAATCTATATTTGATTTGAAACTAGAAAATGCTAATTTGATCTATTTTTTTCCAATAAGCATTGAAGATAAGGTAACTACATTTTTAATGAGTCATCTTTTAATCTTGTTGACTGTAAATGTAATACAAATCTAAAATAAAAGTTATGGTTTGGATAAGGCTAGTTATTCCATTAGGCAAATTAAATTTATTTATTTATTTAAAACATTTCTATACCGGCCTTCATGAATGGGATTCATATCAGGCCGGTTTACATGGAACAGGGGAAACCAGAAGTAAAAATAAAACCAAGTAAACATAAATAAGAAAGGTCGAAAAATCAAAGTTACAATAAACAGGGGTATTGAACTTGGGAGCTAGTGTAGCTAGGAATAAGTGAAGTAGGAGTAAGAGCGATAGAGATTAACGAGGTAATTATCAACTAATATGTTATGAAATTAATAGATATTAAGTTCCTTGATCTGGGTATGACGAGTTAATTTGTGTTAGGGGAAGGCTTGGAGGAAAAGCCACGTCTTAAGTTTCCTTCGGAAGGTGTGGAGGCAGGGTTCCAGTCTTAGATCAGTCGGTAGTTTGTTCCAGAGGACTGGTCCTGCTGTAGAGAAGGAACGTTCTTTGGTGGTTGTTAGCCGGGTGGATTTGGTAGGTGGGACTTGCAGCATTCCTTTATATGCCTCTCTGATGGGCCTGTCTGAGGCATGGAGTTTGAGTGGAGCCTGTAGGTCTAGGGTGAGTTGTTTGTGAATGGTTTTGTGTATTATGGTGAGTGCTTTATGTTGAATTCTGTATTTTATTGGCAGCCAGTGTAGGTTACGGAGGATAGGGGTAATGTGGGCGCTTCGGTTAGTGTTAGTTAAGATTCTGGCTGCTACGTTCTGGAGCATTTGTAGGTTTTGTTGCCGAGATGGGGAGCCCCAGGAGCAATGCATTGCAGTAGTCCGTCTTTGAAAATAGTGTAGATTGGAGGACAGTTCTGAAGTCCTGGAAGTGGAGGAGAGGTTTAATTCTTTTCAACACTTGAAGCTTGTAGAAGCATTCTTTGGTGATATTATTGATTGATTAAAATTGATTATTGATATTATTGATTATTGAAATTGCCTAGAACACTGCAGTTTTGGGGTGGCAGTAAGGACGATTCTATATTAGGCAATAGAAAGTAGCTGTTCTGCTTACTGCTTCAGCCCCTCCCCTCCCAGGCATCTGCTGGTAACAGATGGGGAGGGGGTATGGCTGGAGTGCACAAAGTACAGCAAAGGTGGAACCAAGCTGCTGGCACTAACTTTTAAAAAGGAGATATAGAGCAGCTTTTAAACTAGAACAAAGGGGAAAGCTGACAGTCGCTCAGCAGCACATAGTTCGGAGGGAGGTATCTTCAAAGGATACTAATGATGCATTAGAATTAGGGCATCCCGACAGTGAGGTTCTAATAATAAGAAAAGAAAATAATAAGAAAAGTATAAAATAAAAATAAAATATAAATTATAAAGTATAAAAAGAAAAAATAATAAAAGTAGTCCAAGTGCCTGTAACTAAAAACTCACCTGAGCTAAAACAAATTCTAACGTATCCCTATCAATTAAAAAGCAGAATGAAAATACAAACAAAAAACAAACTTTGAAATGTTTGTATGCTAATGCCAGAAGTCTAAGAAGTAAGATGGGAAAATTAGAATGTATAGCAGTGAATGATGACAGACTTAATTGGCATCTCAGAGACATGGTGGAAGGAGGATAACCAATGGGACAGTGCTATACCGGGGTACAAATTATATTGCAATGACAGGATCATCCAGGATGGCATAGAGTCCAATAGGATAAAATAGGTCCAATAGGATAAAATCCTGCATGAGACTAAATGCACAATTGAATCTTTGAGTAGAAATCCCTTGTGTGTTAGAGAAAAGTATAGTGATAGGAGTATACTACTGTCCACCTGGCCAAGATGGTGAGACGGACAGCGAAATGCTAAAAGAAATTAAGGAAGCTAACCAAACTGGTAGTGCATTGGTAATGGGAGATTTCAATTACCCCAATATTGACTGGGTAAATGTAACATCAGGACTTGCTAGAGAGACAAAGTTCCTGGATAGGATAAATGACAGTTTTATAGAGCAATTGGTTCTGGAACAGACAAGAGAGGGAACAATTAGATCTAATTCTCAGTGGAGCACAGGATTTGGTGAGAGAGGTAACAGTGGTGGGGCCACTTGGCAACAGTGATCATAATATGATCAAATTTGAATTAATGACTGGCAGGGGGACAGTAACCTGTCTCCAACAGTGACCAATCCAAGTCACAAGTACCTGGCAAGTACCCAAACATTAAATACATGCCAAACTACTAATGCCAGCAACAAGCAGTGGCTATTTGCTATTGATTAATAGCAGTTTGTGGCCTTCTCCTCCAGGAGCTTATCCAAATCTTTTTTTTTTTTTTTTTAAAGTTAGTTGCCTTATCCACATCCTCTGGCAACAAATTCCAGAGTTGAGTTGTACTTCGAGTGAAAATAATTTTCTGATTTGTTTTAAATGTGCTCCTTTCTAACTTCCTGGAGTGCCCCATAGTCCTTGTGACTCGGTT
This sequence comes from Rhinatrema bivittatum, assembly GCF_901001135.1. Lineage (NCBI taxonomy): Eukaryota > Metazoa > Chordata > Amphibia > Gymnophiona > Rhinatrematidae > Rhinatrema > Rhinatrema bivittatum. The sequence goes on from NC_042619.1 coordinate 350,735,971, forward strand.
ATTTACTCTTTCAGATAATACATCTAGACCTCTTATGATTTTAAAGATCTCTATCCTATCTCTCCTCAGCTGTCTCTTCTCCTCATAGTGGAGTTGTTCCATCCCCTTTACCATTTTGGTCACCCTTCTCTGCACTTTCTCCAGTGCAACTAAATCTTTTTTGAGATGTGGCGACCAGAATTGCACACAGTATTTAAGGTGCGGTCTCAACCATGGAGCGATACAGAAGAATTGTGATATTCTCCATTTTATTTGCCATTCCCTTCTTAATAATTCTAACATTCTGGTACCACAACAGAGCATTGCAGACATGTAGCTCATGTTTCCAGTTGACTTAATCTTCATGTGTTTAAGGTATTTGTATCTCTAGTTAATCAAACTGAATATATTTATAAATGTTCCCTATTTTCAGGAGAAGAAAGCTTCTAGCTCTACTGATTCAACATTGCTAGCACAAACTGTAACATCTGTTCCACTGCTCTGTAAATTGGAAGAACCAGATTCTACGACCTACTCTACAGAGGAGCTTCAGGTTGCCTCTGTGGAGGATAACGATAAACCTGTAGACTTGTCAGCTAAAACGGAACATTGTGACCCAGATTCCACAAGCCAAGGTAACTATTATTACTCAAAAACCGTTGTACAAAAGCATGCTTGTTTGCATACTTAGTTTTAATAACTGAATCAAGTTCTTTGTTAGATTTTGTTGTCCATTCCCTAAGTTTGAATGCAATACAAATTTCAGAATGGTTGGGGAAATGCATAAATAGCATGTCCGTTTGTTTTATGCCATTTCCCCACTTTCGTGTCCTGTCCTGGGTGTTTTGTACCTTTACTATTTCTTCTACAGCTATTTCTGCTAATTAGCTGTAGTTTAGTCATTTGGTTCCTGAGCTCCATATTCAGGCTGGCAATATGCTCTAAACAGAGCAGAGTAATATGTACTGCAGATGGTTACTGAATACTTATGGCACATTCCTTGAGTGTCACAAACAGGCCTGGTTTTCAGGATACCTACAGTGGATATGCATGAGATTTTCATGCTCTACCTTTATTGTTTGCAAATTTATCTTGCACATATTCATTGTGGATATCCTGAAAACCAAACCTATTAGTAGCACTCAAGGACTGGAGTTACCTACCCCTGGCTTATGGTAATGCAGGCTTTTTAATGAAAATGCTGAACATGCCGTGAGACATGAATCTCTCGGCTCCATGCCCAATCCTGCCAAATCCACTCCCCACAGCATGGATGCAACTATTTGCAATACTATTTTTGTACTAAAATTTGGGGTGCTTAAATTTGTATTTTGGCAAGATATGTCCGTGCGTCTCGCCAAGAGAGACAGAGAAAAAGCGAAGGAGCAGTCATTACAGACAGCAAACGAGTGCGGCCTCATCTCTGCCCGCGAATCCCGGTATCTTAACTAATGACACAATCAAAGGAACTCAAATTCGCTGTGGTGGCAGCGTTGGAGCCTGAGTTCAAATGGTTAATTGACAAATTTGAAGAAGTCTCAACCCGGCTGACTTCCTACGATACACGGTTGGGAGAAATGGAACAAAGAATTTCATCAAATCAAGACGGCCTGCAAACAACCAACACTGAATGCCAGCAGCTGAGGGTGGAGGTTAAACGACATGAGGACCGCATCGAGGATCTTGAGAACCAGTCATGCTGCAACAATCTGCGGCTGATCGGCTTTCCCGATAACTTGAAAGATTCAGAACTGGCCGATGAAAGAATTAGATCTCAGTGGGCAAGAGGCCCCTTCCACATTGAACGCATAGGGAACAGAAGAGAAGGAGGAGAGGCCTGACCACGTGCTGTGATTTTTAAATTGAGAGATTGCGAGCGGTACGCTTGGGGAAGAAACTATCCTAAAACAACAAAAACATCCTGATCTTCGAGGATTACTCGTCAAAGGTATCTCTTCTTCGGAGAGAGAGAGTTTACACCGGCTTGCACAAGGCTATATAAATTGGGAGTGTAATTTGCATTGGTATATCCCGCCAAACTTAAGTTCAACTACCTGAAGGCCCCAAATGGTGTCAAACAGCTGCAGAGGCCATTGGAGCGAGCAGCACCTGGAGCGCTCACTTACACGTTGACTGAGTTCCTTTATTATGGGAAGGATCTGCACTGGGAACGCAAGATGTAGGCCTTTCAGCCCTTTCTTACTGTTGATATAACTGAGATATCGAGCTGGGGCTTTACTAGACAGCCCTTAGGGGTCCTTGTGGATATTTCTCATGAAACGGATACAGGTTAAGCTAATAACATTGTTGAAGAGGGCTGGGGTGGGATCTACTTATGTATCTATCGTGTTTACCACTTACATCCTTTGCAATCCATAGTTGTTGTTGTTACATGATAAAATGGCCCTGAAATTAATCTCTTGGAATGTATGCGGCATAGGGTCTTCCATAAAAAGGTCTAAAATTCTGTCTGAGTTAAACTAAAAGCTGTTATGTTTACGCCAAGAATTTCACCTAAATGAATGTGATGGATCACCCCGCCAGGGAGGCGGAGTGAGCAATCTGTGATGGACCTACCCCGTCAGGGAGGCGGAGTGAGCAATCTGTGATGGACATACCCCGTCAGGGAGGCGGAGTGAGCAATCTGTGATGGACCTACCCCGTCAGGGAGGCGGAGTGAGCAATCTGTGATGGACCTACCCCGTCAGGGAGGCGGAGTGAGCAATCTGTGATGGACCTACCACCGTCAGGGAGGCGGAGTGAGCAATCTGTGATGGACCTACCCCGCCAGGGAGGCGGAGTGAGCAATCTGTGATGGACCTACCCCGCCAGGGAGGCGGAGTGAGCAATCTGTGATGGACCTACCACCCGCCAGGGAGGCGGAGTGAGCAATCTGTGATGGACCTACCCCGCCAGGGAGGCGGAGTGAGCAATCTGTGATGGACCTACCCCGCCAGGGAGGCGGAGTGAGCAATCTGTGATGGACCTACCCCGCCAGGGAGGCGGAGTGAGCAATCTGTGATGGATCACCCCGCCAGAGAGGCGGAGCGAGCAATCTGTGATGGATCACCCCGCCAGGGAGGCGGAGCGAGCAATCTGTGATGGATCACCCCGCCAGGGAGGCGGAGCGAGCAATCTGTGATGGATCACCCCGCCAGGGAGGCGGAGTGAGCAATCTGTGATGGATCACCCCGCCAGGGAGGCGGAGTGAGCAATCTGTGATGGACCTACCCCGCCAGGGAGGCGGAGTGAGCAATCTGTGATGGACCTACCCCGCCAGGGAGGCGGAGTGAGCAATCTGTGATGGACCTACCCCGCCAGGGAGGCGGAGTGAGCAATCTGTGATGGACCTACCCCGCCAGGGAGGCGGAGTGAGCAATCTGTGATGGATCACCCTGCCAGGGAGGCGGAGTGAGCAATCTGTGATGGATCACCCCGCCAGGGAGGCGGAGTGAGCAATCTGTGATGGACCTACCCCGTCAGGGAGGCGGAGTGAGCAATCTGTGATGGACCTACCCCGTCAGGGAGGCGGAGTGAGCAATCTGTGATGGACCTACCCCGTCAGGGAGGCGGAGTGAGCAATCTGTGATGGACCTACCCCGCCAGGGAGGCGGAGTGAGCAATCTGTGATGGATCACCCCGCCAGGGAGGCGGAGTGAGCAATCTGTGATGGATCACCCCGCCAGGGAGGCGGAGTGAGCAATCTGTGATGGACCTACCCCACCAGGGAGGCGGAGTGAGCAATCTGTGATGGACCTACCCCGCCAGGGAGGCGGAGTGAGCAATCTGTGATGGACCTACCCCGCCAGGGAGGCGGAGTGAGCAATCTGTGATGGACCTACCCCGCCAGGGAGGCGGAGTGAGCAATCTGTGATGGATCACCCCGCCAGGGAGGCGGAGTGAGCAATCTGTGATGGATCACCCCGCCAGGGAGGCGGAGTGAGCAATCTGTGATGGATCACCCCGCCAGGGAGGCGGAGTGAGCAATCTGTGATGGATCACCCCGCCAGGGAGGCGGAGTGAGCAATCTGTGATGGACCTACCCCGTCAGGGAGGCGGAGTGAGCAATCTGTGATGGACCTACCCCGTCAGGGAGGCGGAGTGAGCAATCTGTGATGGACCTACCCCGCCAGGGAGGCGGAGTGAGCAATCTGTGATGGATCACCCCGCCAGGGAGGCGGAGTGAGCAATCTGATCAATGCTGCTCCCCCAAGAGGAGGAGCTAGCAATTTGTAATACTCCGTAGGCGAAGTTAATGATCTGTTGTGGGTTGGCTCCCACAGAGTGGCAGTCTGTATGATACCGCTCTAGTAGTGTAAGGAATGAACACTTAATGTAAATTGGTGAATCCTTGGGCCGATGGCAGATGACAGCGCCCCCAGGAGGATATCCTGAGAGGGACCACCGGCTAGGCTGGAGTATGGAGACAAACACAGATAGTTCTTTATTAGACAGGAAGTAGAACCACCAGAGGTGGCAGTAGTGAGTTGATATGCCAGGCAGGGCTGAAGTCCCTCAGATGCTGGAACTGTGATCTCTGGGTTGATGAGCTGTAGAGAGAGACTATAGGTAGTGAGTAGACAGGGTATGCTGGATACATAACCAGTAGTAGATGATACACTCACAATTATAGATATCTTGTAATGGCTTCAGTACAACAGAGTCTTCAGTATATTCAGGAACAGGAGCCGTAGGGGAGTACTGGTTCCTATATGTAGTCTGGAATGAGAACGCACAATATCTGTGTATGAGATGGCTTCTGGAATAGAAGAAAGTCTTTGGAGGGTTTTAGGAACATAGGAACCGGTACTCGCTCCACAAGGGCCTATCTGCAGTCTGTATAGTAATGTACCAGATATAGGTATGCGATAGCTTCTGAGAGAGAAGAAATTCTGTGAAGGGTTTTAGGAACATGGGCCCTCGTGGAGCAAGTACCGGTTCCTATCTGCAATAATAACTCACAATCTCCGTACCTGCCATAACGTCTTAGACAGAAGACGTCTTCAGAGATTAGGAACATAGGCCCTCGTGGAGAGAGTACCGGTTCCTATCTGTAATAGAACTCAGTGTTCACGTCTGCGATCGCCTCCAGGCAGTAAGGAGTCTTCTGAGCATTCAGGGATGGAGGCCCTCGAGGAGCGAGTACCGGATCCAGGCTTAGCAATCTGAAATCAAGAAGAGAGAGCGGGGTCCCTGAGGAGCGGGTACCCCTAGGTACGTTTGTGGCGGCAGAGCAGCAGAGAAAGTAGTCCCCCTTGCTAACTCGATTCGTAGTAGCAAACAAAGACCTTTTAAGTTGGAAGCGGATGACGTCACTACGGGGGGACGCCCCCGAGGTTCGCGCCCTTGCTGGTACAAACTCTGGAGCGCGCGTGCCCTTACGTCATCAGGAACATGGCGGATCCGCAGCACCAGGCCAGCCCAGGGATTCCGGGGAGAAGCGGCGAGGAGAAGCTGCGGCACCATCTATCCATCAGACCCAAAGGGAGTCTCCACAAAGGTAAGAGAGGGTGGTGCGAGGGCGAGAACAGGCACGAATGCAGCAATGATAGAGAACATCAAAAGCTAAAAAGAAATTGGGTAGGGAGTGTATTTTTTTTTTTGCTTCAGCATCCACCCACTCTGCCAGTGTAGCCATTTCCATCCATAAGGCTATAACGTTACAGGTTATGGGTGAATATACTCAAGGGCGGTTCCAGATTTTGATATTGGCAATGAAAGGGAAACAAATATGCTCCCAATATATATACTCACTCATTTTTTCTGCAAATACAGAAAGTCACTACATTACGGGAAAGCATACTCGTAATGGGGGGAGGCGATTTCAATTTAGTAGCAGACCTTGTATTGGACCGCTCATCCAATGTAAGAGGACCAAAATCTGGTAGCAAAAAAGAGATTCCCTTTATGCTTGCTGAGTTGCAGTTGTTGGATGTACGACGAGTACTCCCTCCTATGGAAAGGGATTTTACGTGTAGTTCAAGAACCCATGCGGAGTCACTTTAGCTGTGATGCGTCCCTCCACCTTACCTACAAAATCTTACTGGTAGAGCCAGGAGCCTTGTTTTGAACTCATTGTAACCGCTTTCATTTTATTTAATTTCCTCTTCTTCAGTACTAATTTTTCGCTTACTTTTTGTTTCCAGCATAGCCAAATTTCCACTATTGATGTGATGTGATAAGTTCGGGGAGAGAATGAGAAGTACTGAAAAAGAAGCTATAAATGTACACTGTAGAACCCACAAATTAAGGTTCGATGCACCAGAAAACGGCATCGATCCTATTCAATTGTTGCTGTGACCCGTTATCTATGCAAGAGGGTTTGCTCGGAATATGTATCAGCAGTCCAGTTTAATTATGTGGTTGTCTTAACATTTCTAGTCATACTGTTTATCAATAATAATAAGCATGTTTAAACTAAAATAAAATTGGTTGGGAGGATTACCTTTTTAAAGCTTTGGGTTTTTTTTTGTATGGTCTTTTGTTGGTTTACATAAAACAAATGACAAACCTATCCAGCCTTTCTAATGCTTCAGAACTGAATTCTAGTGGTTGGAGTGCAGGATTATGAATCAAGAGTTCCTAGTGCCTGAGTTTGAATCTTTGCGCACACTCGTGCTCTCTGTGAGCTTGGGCAGGTCTTTTCCTCGCCTTGTACTGAAGTTTATGCGAGTGTAGCAACATTGTTCAAATCAGTTCTGTTCTGAAGTTTTCCTCCAGCCTAGATCTATGTTGCCGTACCACGCAGCCTTACGGATTCACCTGCTCTTGTACATCATTTCCAAGACCTTGAGTCGAGTGGTGATACTTTACCTAAATAATGGGTGCCATAGAAATCCAAATCTATATAGTTTATTTGTAAATGTTTTTAGGCTTTTTGTTCTCCGTTAACAAGGTTTTAAAACTGTTCTTGCAGGTTTTGAAAATGTCCCTTTCTCGTTTGGATCTGGTTCGACTTCAGATCTATCGTTTGCAGGTTTGGCCTCCAATAATTCTGGGGATTTTGCTTTTGGCAGTAAAGGTGAGAGACACTTTTAATGTTTTTTGTAAGCCCCTTCAAATTTCCCTAACTGTTGACAAGTACTGGAGCATGTCTGAAATCTATGCTATAACATAAGTTATGAAAGAAATGTTCACACTGTATAAAGTTTGACAGAGCTGGTCTTCTGCTAGTGGCGTTTAATATTGAAAACTGCCCCCTGACATGTTATGTCATACTTACACATTGTATGTTTATCACATTGGCATAATTGATCTTAACATGCCCGTTTGGAATGGAATTCTGATGCCTTGAAATCCCCAAACCGAACCCCTTCAAGCTCTGGAAGTGACACGTGCCGCTAAGGCTGATTGATGGTACAAGCGGATTGCGATTGGGTAGCAGGGGGTGCACACTGTAACTAGTAATTCTTCAGCCCCTAGTGCGCCTCATGATCACAGTCGTTCTTCAGTGCTGGATTAAGCCCAGCAGAATTCTCCTCAGTTAAACGTTTGCATGATACGTGACCAGTTTTGCAGATCTTAGGTTGATCTTTATAGTACAGCTCCAGTACAGCGTGGCTTAAGCTACACAGATTACAGTAGCCAAGCAGCTGTAGGGGTTAATTTTTGTATGTTCTTTGTACGAGCTCTAATTCACTGGACTTAAGTCTTATGCAAGACTTAAAGCTGTAATGCTTTGGTGCGAGAAGTATATATATTTGAGAAAAACAAGTGTCAATTGATAGAACTGTGCATTATGGATTAACTATAAATTTAAATAGTCTCTACCTTGGCAGTTATATGCATGCTTTGTTTATTTTTTCTTGAAATAAAATGCGTACTGCAAAATGTGGACAGTCTGCCATCAAATAGATTTTAAATTCCTCTCAATTTGTCTTTTTTTTTTTTTTTTTGGCACTTTTTTCAGGCCCTTCAAAGTGGATTACATTCAGGTACTGTAGGTATCCCCAGAGGGCTCACAATCTAAGTTTGTACCAGAGGCAAATAGGGGTTAAGTGACTTGCCCAAGGTCACAAGGAGCAGCAGCGGGATTTGAACCCTGGTTCTCAGCCCACTGTTCTTATAACTAGGCCAGCCCTCCACTCCTGTACTTTTTGTCATCTTGGTTTTGAAAAAGCCCATTTAAGTAGAGAAGCTAACAGTATAACTTGCATCGTTGCAGATCTATCAGCTTTACATTACTAATTTAGATATAGATATTGGTATATCTGATTTCTGGTCTACAGTCCATTGGTGTTTCAGCTCGAGTCCTAAACTGGTTTTCTTCCTTCTTAGCAAACAGGTCGCAACAAATGAATATCAATAATCACTCGTCCGATCGATACAGAATTCCATCTGGTGTACCACAAGGCTCAGCATTATCTCCAATTCTTCTTAATATCTATTTACTTCCTCTTTGCCGTATCCTTTCAGCACTAAATATTCATTTTAAACTCTATGCAGATGATATTCAGTTTCTGGTTCCCTACAACAACTCCTGGGCATCCACTTTGTCATTGATCACACTTTATCTGAATACCATCTATACTTGGCTCTCGCACAATAGGCTAAAATTAAATCCAGCTGAAACACAATTTGTCTGTTACCTCAATTTCAGAATCTACTATCGGTCCTCCTACTCATATTTAACTTTAATGGTATTTCTATCCCAATTCAAAATCAGGCATCTAGCCTGGGAGTAATAATCAATTCGGATTTATCCATGAAAAATCATATCTCTGATCTCACTAAAAAAAAAATCCTTCTTCAAACTTGATCTCCTAAAAAGATTACATCCATTACTATTCACTAAAGATTTCTGTACAGTTCTACAGGCCCTGATTTTTTTCAGGGTTGGATTACTGCAATGCACTATGCTTGGGATTACCGGACTCTACAATTCATCCACAACTCAACTGTCGTGTTCTTTCGGGTGCATCCCTCAGAGACCATATCTCCCCTATTCTTTATTCATTTCACTGGCTCCCTGTAAAATGTAGAATACTCTCTAATACATAATTCAGTGTCTACATGGCTATGTACTACTCTAAGGATATACAAACCAGTAAGACATCTCAGATCCCTTACAAAAACGTACTAGATCTACCGTCTGCTCGAATTGCAACGCTAGAGTTAACAAGTAAAAGGGCCTTTTCGGTGGCAGCTCCTTTTCTTTGGAATTCTTTACCTGATTCTATTAGCCTCCTAACACATACTCGAGACTTTAAGACAGCATTAAAAACCCATTTATTTCAACAGGCAGGGAGATTCTGGATCTAGGGGAATGGGCGTTGACAACCAGAGCCTTCCTACTCCTAGTAGATCGCTGGGGCTTTCCTGTCCATTGACCTATTGGCCACATCTCACACTGGAAAGGTCCCCCAATTCTTCAGTCACAGATGAGATCAGCGCTTCCAAGGGATCGACGCCCTTGTCCAGACCTGGCCAGAGGAGGACTTACTATATGCCTTCCCCCCCATGGCCCCTGCTGGTCAAGATCATCTGCAAGATTGAACGCCACAGAGGATTGGTCCTTCTGGTGGCCCCGGATTGACCCAGACACCCATGGTACGCAGACATGCGGAGGCTTCTCGTGGAGAGTCCCCTTCGCCTCCCCCCTTGCACAGGGACCTTCTCCAACAAGGTCTGGTCCTTCCCGATTCTGTCTTATGGTCTGGGCCCTTGAGAGGGCTTGCCTGACTTAAGTGGGGATATTTGGTGGCCGTATTCGCCACCTTTCTCCGCGCGCGGAAATTCTCAATGTCCCTGGCATACTTGCGGATCTAGAGAATATTTGAGGCCTGGTGCGTGGACTGCGGGGTGCCCCGTGAACGACCAAGATCCCCATGATTCTGGAATATTTACAGGATGTCCTGGACAAAGGATTGTCCCTCAACTCTTTGAAGGTCCAGGTGGTGGCGCTCTCCTGTTTCAGGAGAGAGGTGAAAAGAACCTGCCTGTCGACACATCCAGACAGCCCCTTTTTCCTAAAAGGGGGTTAAACACCTCCGATCACACTTATGTCCAGTCACCCTATGGAACCTCAATCTGTTTCGATGCCTATTAACACTGAAGACTGTTTTCTTGGTGGTGATATGTTTAGCTTGTCGCATCTCTGAACTACAGGCACTGTCATGTTGGGAACTGTTCCTCCGGTTCACTTCAGGAACCTTGCAGCTTCGCACTATCCTTTCCTTCTTACCAAAGGTAGTCTCGGAGTTTCATATGAACCAGACCATCTCCTTATCGTCTCTGGATGGATGTAGGGACATGAAGACTACCGCCTACTACGCCACTTAAACATTAGTATGCTTCTAGTACGGTACCTGGAACTCTCAGAACCGGTGTGCAAGACAGACCGCTTTATTTGTCCTTTTATGGGGGAAGAAAACAAGGTGAAGCGGCTTCGCAAGCCTACCATAGCTCGCTGAGTCAAGGAAGTGATCCCGGGAGCTTATGTGGAGGCAGGGAAGCCTTTACCTCTTCAGGTCAAAGCTCATTCCACTAGGGCCCAGATTGTATCCTGGGTGGAAGCTAAACTACTGTCTTCCGTCGACATGTGTTGAACATTGACATGGTCTTCCTTGCACACCTTCTCCATGTTCTATCACCTGGATGTCCAGGCCCAAGAGGACGCAGCCTTTGCAAGGGCGGTACTAACCAGACTTCGGGGAGCCTCCCGCCCTGTTCGGGACTAGCTTTTTTTTGTACATCCCCTGAGTCCATCTGGCTACATGCTAGGAAATGGAGAAATGACTTACCTGATAATTTTGTTTTCCTTAGTGAAGACAGATGGACTCAGCATCCTGCCCATGGCTGCCCAGGAGAGGCACCAAGGAATCGCCCATGATGTGAATCTTGATTCCATGTGCTTAAGGGTAAGCCGTTACCCTCTCCCTAGATCAGGGCATCTATAGTATTGCTGGGATTCCGCACTTATGTTGATTCAATACAGTTGCCGTCTTCAGTTTTTAATCAAGTTGTATCCAAATTCTAATCAAGGTCTTCAATAATATGTCCACAATGGCTTTTTGAAGAGAACACTGCTGGGTATATTTAGGGTGACAGCTTTGAAAGCTGACTCGTCTCAATATGCTAGCAGGAGAACACATAACCCGTTGGTCCTGAGTCCATCTGTCTACAGTAAGGAAAACGAAATTATTAGGTAAGTAATTTCTCCAATGTCCTCAAAACTTTGAGGAGTAAAAATTGTAGAAATCCTATAGTAAACACGTCAATGTTGAAAATGCTGGAAAAGAAAGGGTTCCTCAAATCCTAGATAGTATCACCTACACTTTGGGAAGCAATATGGTCAAAATGCTAAGGGTGTGGAGGAGTAGTTGAACCAGGGAAACCAAGGTTCAAATATCGCTGCCACTCCTTATAACCTTGGGCAAGTCGCTTCACTGCGTTACCTCAGGTAATTTATTAGAAATTTTCCTTCATAGACCCAAAATGGGAGAAAACTTTAGTAAGTATGCCCCTTAGATTGTAAGCCCATTGGGGATAGGGAAATACCTATAGTATCTGAGTGTAATCCACTTTGAATTCCCTGAAAGGCAAACTATAAATCATAATTCAGATGCTAATATATATTTTAAATTTGGCAAATCCCTTGCTAATTTGCATACACAGGTGCACTTCTGTAGATGTGTGTACATTCGGATACATAAAAGAGAGGAATGCAGGTAAATGTGTATAAATATTTTTTTTTTAACAGATGAAAACTTCAAATGGGCAAATACAGGAGCAGTTGTGTTTGGGTCACAAGTGTCCAGTAAAGGGAATGAAGATGACGATGGTGATGATGATAATGTGCATAGTGATGACATACACTTTGTGCCTATAGTGTCCTTACCTGAGGTACTGATCAATACTTGTATGAGAGTCCTGTTTGTACAAAGCTTTCTGTCAAAGTATAAAATGGAAGATGTCCAATTAGAAACTGTATGTAAAACAAATTTGAATGCTGTAAAGGAAGTTGAGAGCTAGTGGAGGCAAAATTAAATTTTAGAAGGATCAAGTCTGTCATGCTTTTAAATACTGTTAACTTTTTTTTTTTAATGTATAGTCATTCTTAAAATGTTTATAAATTTGCATTGTCAATCTCTTGTTTTTCAGTGGGTTCACGTAGATGCCTCTACTCCCTCTGACAGTTGCCAAATATTCCTAGCCACCGTGAAAGCTTTAGGCTGGCAACAAATAGTCTCTCGGGCAGCTCATAAGTTTGGTCACTCACTAGACCTGATCTTTATCAGATCTATTTCTTCTTTATTTTCTAATGCTTTATTATATTTTACACCGGAGCGTTGGTCAGACCACTTTTAATTCATCTTCACTTGAAATTGACTAAGCAGCAACCTAAGAGACATTTCAAAATATGTAGTTAAGAAACAAAGTAGATCAGAAAGTGAAGCACTTAGTAGTGTTTTCCTACCAAAGCTTTGAGATATCTTCTGACGATATTTTGAATGCATTCACACATTGGCAATCACTTATTTCTGCTCTAGAAGTGATTGCCCCCCCCCCCCCCCAAAAAAAAGAGGTATCACCCAAAAGATTATATAAAGCCCCATGGTTTACCCAAAATCTGGTACAGTTAAAATGTAATGTACGTCAACTACAACGTCGCTGGCATAAGAGCCAGTTGGAGCATAATAGCAAATTTACCTCTACAATTAGAATATGTACAGGCATCAAACATATGAGGCCAAATGCATCTTTTTTTCAATAAAGATTAATTCCGCCATTAATCGTCCCCTTGAACTTTTCAACATTATTAGAAATGTAATCACATGGAAGGAACCTGATTATGTAAAACATCCTTTAGATTTAGATAAAAATAGGACAATTCTTTAGTGATAAAGTTGATTTACTAACCTCTGTCCCTCCCAGCGGTTAACGATGACATAATTGAAAATCTAAATTCCTTGGAAAATCCCATGTGGAATACTTGCAGGGTACAAAATTTCTGTTTTTGACATATTCAAGACAAGTTTGTGTTCTTTGTCAACCACCAATTCAAATACTTTAAGCAAATAGAAATTTTCTGCAGGGCTTCATCTTTGGTCCCACTCATGGGTACAAAGGACTGTATGTCGTCAACAAAAATTCAATACCCAACCTCCAGATCAGCGAGGGCATGACCAATAGGGGCTATATAGATATTAAATAAAATTGCTGATAGAGAGGATCCTTCAGGAACACCCGTTTTCACTTTGAAGGAACGAGAGGTTTCACCTGAAGATACCACCCTATGGCTGCGATCTTCAAGAAAAGACACAAGCCATTTTAACGCTGCATCACCTATTCCAATTTCTCTTAAATGTTGTAGCATAATTTTATGATATAGTGTCAAATCCTGCTGATAAAGAGGACCAGAAAAAAAATTCAGTGCCAGAGTCAAATCCACGACTGAAGAATTCGAACAATGACAAAGTTTCTGTGCCATAGCCTACCCTGAAGCCAAATTGTTGAGAATCTAAACACAAGTGTAAATCTGAAAACTCTAGCTTTAAGACAATTTCTTTGAGGACCTTAGTTATAAAAGGTAGATTTGAGATGGGTCTATAGTTAAAATGATCAGGGGGGAGCTTTGGTTTCTTTAGAATTGACTTAACATATGCCATTTTTAGGATGGCAGGGATGTTTCCTTCATTTAGGGAAACATTCACTAATTGCGATGAAAAGGGGACAATTCTTCTTCCTTCAGACATTTAAATGATACGTTAGAGCATTCACTTAGTTTCCCAATAACAGAACAGATTTCAGTAGGATTCGTTTCTTCAAATGATACCCATAACACTACTATTAGTGATAAAGTGAAAAATCTGGGTTTTATAATGGATACCAAGCTATCACTTAGTCCTTTGATTAAAAAAAAAAAAAAAGGTAGTGCAAACCTCATACTTTAAAGTTAAACTACAGATAATTAGAAAACTTTGACCCTTTTTTGGATGTTTCTGACTTTAAAAATGGTGATTCAGTGAATAGCCTTGTCCACCATTGATTACAAATTCCATCTTATTTTCACATTACTCCATATCTATTAAAACCTTGGTTTCCTGTGGCCTGGTGGATTAAATTTAGAGTTTTAATGATAACCATACAAAGGCATGAAAGGATTGCACCACAAGGTATGAATACTGGTCTTAAGATGTATTGCCCAAACAGAACACTCCGGTCAGGATCCCAATTGAAGCTAGATGTTCGTTCTTTTAAATGTGTTCATCTAGAAGAGTCTACGGATTGTCTGTTTTTTGTATTCAGGGACCAAAATTGTGGAATGCATTATCTAAACAGTTTTTAAAAAAAAAAGTCTTAATTGATTTTAGGAAGATGCTAAAGGCCTACTTATTTACACAGGCTTATCCGTTATAAACGTATCGTGAGTGGTATTTAAATGTTATATGTCCTTTTATTTTAATTTTTGCTGTTTTTATTTTACCATTGTTGCTTATTTGACTATTGTAAATCACCTGGAATTGTATTTAGGAGAGAAATCTATAAATAAATAAATCCCTGAACTTAGAAGCAAGCTTAGCAGTTATGCATTCACCATTAGGTCCAGTTATAGACTTTCTGAATGGCACAGATACTTGTATCACATTATGAAATAACCCGGTGCCATTCTTGGTAAATGGTTTTAGCATTCACTTTGTAGCAATTTTAAGGTTTTGTGTGTTATATTTTTAAGGTGGAGGTACGATCAGGAGAAGAAGATGAAGAGATCAAATTTAAAGAGAGAGCAAAGTTATATAGATGGGACAGAGAGGTGAATCAGTGGAAGGAGCGTGGAGTGGGCGAGATAAAGATTCTTTTCCATTCAGAGAAGCAGTATTATCGAATTCTAATGAGACGAGACCAAGTTCATAAAGTGTGCGCAAACCATGTTATCTCCACTGCAATGGAAATCAAGCCCTTGAATTCATCTAACAATGCTCTATCCTGGTTTGCTACGGATTTTGCTGGTGAGTTAAGGTCGTCTGCACAACTCTTTGGTGCCATCCCCAGACCTATTCTTTTTTTTTAATTTTTCAGTCTTGATAGATGATGAATACTTAAACTGCCATTTCAAGCTAGGCTAATCAGAATCTGCTTGTGTGGAACTGCATTGCTGGTGTATAGTGCCATCGCGCACTGCTACAGAGTTGTGACAGCTGGAGATAAATTTGAAAACATTAGCACGTTAAATTTTGATGGAGTACTGGGATCTTTCTGCTGAGGGTAGGAGTGCTCTTTGAAGAAATAATTTTTCCCAGTGTATATGGCAAAAATATCTCCTACCATGCATTTTAACATAAATATCTCCTGCTCATTCCTGGTGCCTTTTTCTAGTGTTAATTACTGCTCTCTCCCGGTTAATAAGGTAAACGTTTGAGCTCACAGGAAATAGCATTGCTTTTGGAATTTCTATATACTTGCAGGCAACTGTCATCCGTCCATCCTCCAAACTAACTACTTGTCCCTTGACTCCATCCCTACCTAGCTCCTCCATGCTATCTCGAATGCTTTAATTCCCTCCGCCACATCCTTATTCTGTAACTTTGTACTGTCTTCAGGCATCCTTTTGTCACACTGCTGCTCAAAATCCTTGCATAGGATCCTTTCTGCCATGTTACCTATTGTCCGATCTGCCTCCTTTTTGTGTTCAAGCTACTCAAACTGGGCATTCATCTCTGCTGCCTCAACGTTTTTTCATCTCAAGATATTCTCAACCTGCTCCAATCTGGATTTCGTTCTTCACGTTCCACAGAGAACATAGAGACTGTCACCAAGCTCTCTAGTGACTACCTCATGGCAAAGGAAACATGACTTTATGCTATATTTAACCTCCTTGACCAGTCTGCAGCTTTGGACACAGTTAACCACCATCTTGTCCTCACTTGGACTTTGAGGTTAATAGAAACCTGGCAGAAAAAGACCATACGGCTTATCTAGTCTGCCTATCCACATAATTGCTTAGCTCTACAATCCCTACAACTCCCTCCAGAGATTCACTTCTATCTTGGTTTTCTTTCTGTCTCTCCCCCTGCACTTTCTCTTTGGAGGATCTTCTTCCATTGCTATACCATTATAATGGCTCAGGACTGCATCCTGGGCTCTCTACATCCTGTCCCTTACCAATTTGATCTCCTCCTGTGGATTACTGCCATATCTACCACTCTGTACTGAAACTCACCAAGAGTTCATTTACAAATCTCATCCTGCCATTGCCTGGATGCTCCATAATTACTAAACCTCAACATAGCCAAAAGTCACTCCCCTCTCCCAACTCCTACTTTCTCAATCATTGTGAATAAAACTATCATCCCAGGCCCTTCAGCCCACAACTTTGAGATCTTCTCTACACACATCCACAGCATGGTCATACCTGGGAACTCTCCGGATTTGGCCCGGAGACTCCAGAATTCTAAAAGAATGACCGGGTCTCTGGGCCAATACCGGAAATCTCCGGGTGCTGCAGCAAAACCAATCTGCTTGGACCCGGAAAGAAGAAAGGAACCTCATTGGTCTTGCGCGGCTGAAAAAGGAGGAACTCGACAGTGATTTCTGCCATCTCCGGACCTTTCTAACTCTTAATTTCGCTTCCTCGTGACACCATCTGCTCCTGCACAGCCTGTTTCCTGTATCCAGCCACTTGCCCGCCCCATCCTGTTTGCCTTGGCCAATCAACATTGCGATTTCAGTTAGCATCAGCTGTTGCTAGTGTGTTTTGAAAGGGGGGAAGAGAGAATGAATGAGCATGTCTGTGAGAGTGAGTGTGTAGGAAAAAGAGATCTGAGAGTGTATGTAGGTGAGTAGGAGAGAGTGCAAGTGAGCATGGGTGTGAAAGTGAGTGTGCATGTGTGTATGGAAGAGGGAGAGACGTGTGTGTTGGTGGGAGAATGAGCATGGCCAAAAAGCACTGTTCCTTTCTGTACAGCCTCTCCAAAATATGTCCCTTCCTGACTGAACGTACTACTAGAATTCTTATCTGCTCATCACCTCATGCTTAGACTGTTGCAGCCTACTCTCCATAGGCCTGCCACTGAAGGATCTGTTCAAAACTCAGCAGGATGACTTATCTTCCTCTGCCATTAATAATTATGCATCCCCTATTCTCAGATTGCAACATTAGCTTCCTGTTTTCTTCTGCATAAAATTCAAACTGCTCGTATGTGCCTACAAGTGCATTCACTCTGCATCACCTTTCTACCTCTCCACTCGTTTCCTCATACACCCCTCTTCCCAGACTTTGCAGTAAAGTTGCTCTTATTTATGCCCTTCTCCATTGCTAAATCTTGATTCTGCACCAAGTGCCTGGAATAGTCTTCTGAACTCACCCTCGCTTGCCAGATTCATATCTTTGCAGCTGTCCCTGCTGTTTTAACTCTGAGCCCCTCCATAAGTTTTGTCTGCTTGTCTATGTTGGACTGTAAGTTTCAAGAAGTGGGGACTTGCTTTTAATGTGTGTCTGTAAAGCGCTGCTTATTCCTCGTAGTGTTATACAAATATCATAGAAATACAGAATATGAAGGTGGAAAAGGACCTTAAATTCAGTCTAGTCTGCCCAATTCATTCCTGATAAGTGCCATAGACTCCAGTTACTTTGTGGCTCTCCCTCACTTTATCACAACCCAGGAATTCTCTGTGCTTATCCCATTCTTTTTTTCAATTCTGCTACTGTTTCTCTCCTCCACCTCTCCTGGAAGGCCATTCCATGCATTTACCCCCTTCTGTGAATAAACGTCTTGAGTCACTTGTCTACTCCCTTGCAGCCTTGTACCATGACTTCTTATAGAGCATTCTTTTCTCTGATTCTTGTTCATTATCTGCACCATTTTGGTAACTTTCCTCTAGACCACTTCCAGCTTATCTATAACCGTTGAGATATGACTGCCAAAATGTGGACAACATGAACATAGGCAAGTTTTGGTAGGCATTCCATAGGAAAAATGAAGGAAGGAATCAGAAGAATATAGTTAGGTTGGAGAGGTGATGGGTAGATGTATATAGTTCCCTGTACATACCCAGATCAGTCCAGACTCCTGGGTTTTGCCTCTCTTCCATCAGATGGAGACAAAGTTTTGCAGGCACAGCCTTATAACCTTGTGTGCCACCTGCTATTCAGTATTTCTCAGTCTCCATTGAAAAGAGAAGTCCAAAGTGGTATAGTGAAATTGAAAGGTGAAAAGGATCAATGGCTGGAAACAGATGAAGAAATGGCAGAAATATTAAATGAATACTTCAGTTCGGTGTTCACTAAAGAAGACCATGGAGAAGGAACGTCACTAGTAAACAAAGTGGAGGGAAATGGAATGGATGAAACTCCATTCACAGAAGAGAATGTATGGGAAGAGCTAATAAAACTGAAAATGGACAAAGCCATGGTGCCTGATGAGGTTCATCCCAGAATACTGAGGGAGCTCAGAGATGTGCTGGTGGCTCCGCTGCGTGACCTGTTCAATAGATCCCTGGAAACGGGAGCAGTGCCGAGTGATTGGAGAAGAGTGGCGGTGGTCCCTCTACACAAAAGTGGGAGCAGAGAGGAGGCTGGAAACTACAGGCTGGTTAGCCTCACCTCTGTGGTGGGAAAAGTATTGGAATTGCTGTTGAAGGAAAGAATAGTGAACTATCTACAAGCAGCAGAATTGCTGGACCAGAGGCAGCATGGTTTCACCAAGGGAAGGTCCTATCAGACGAATCTGATCAACGTTTTTGATTAGGTGACTAAGGAATTGGATCAAGGAAGAGCGCTCGATGTCATCTACTTGGATTTTAGCAAAGCTTTTGATACGGTTCCGCACAGGAAGCTTGTGAATAAAATGAGATGCTTGGGAGTGAGTGCCAAGGTGGTGGCCTGGATAGCAAACTGGTTGATGGACAGAAGACAATGTGTGATGGTAAATGGAACTTACTTGGAAGAGAGAGCAGTTGTGAGCGGAGTGCCGCAAGGCTCGGTGTTGGGACCGGTCCTGTTCAATATCTTTGTGAGTGACATTGTGGAAGGGATAGAAGGTAAGGTTTGTCTTTTTGCGGATGATACTAAGATCTGCAACAGAGTGGACAAGCCGGAAGGTGTGGAGAGAATGAGACTGGATTTAAGGAAGCTGGAAGACTGGTCGAAGACATGGCAGCTGAGATTCAATGCCAAGAAGTGCAGAGTCATGCATATGGGGGTGTGGAAATCCGAAGGAAATGTATTCAATGGGGGGTGAAGGGCTGATATGCACGGAGCAGAAGAGAGACCTTGGGGTGATTGTTTCGCCGTCCTCAGATCGTTAGACATTATGTGACAAGGTGATAGCTAAAGCCAGAAGAATGTTGGGCTGTATAGAGAGAAGAATATCGAGTAAGAAAAGGGAAGTGATTATCCCCTTGTACAGGTCCTCAGTGAGGCATCACCTGGAGTACTGTGCTCAGTTCTGGAGACCATATCACCAAAGGGACAGAGACAAGATGGAGGCAGTCCAGAGAAGGGCGACCAAAAAGGTAGAGGGTCTTCATTGAATGCTTTATGAGGAGAGATTGAAGAATCTAAATATGTATACTCTGGAGGAAAGGAGGAGCAGGGGTGATATGATACAGACTTTCAGCTACTTGAAAGGTTTTAATGATCCAAAGTCAACAACAAACCTTTTCCATCAGAAAAAAATCAGCAGAACCAGGGGTCACGAGTTAAAACTCCAGGGAGGAAGACTCAGAACCAATGTCAGGAAGTATTTCTTCATGGAGAGGGTGGTAGACGCTTGGAACGCCTTTCCGGAGGAAGTGGTGAACCCCAAAACTGTGAAGGATTTCAAAGGGGTGTGGGATAAACATTGTGGATCCATAAAATCTAGAGGATGTGAATGAGGAGAAGAGGCATGGGGGTGGCTTGCGGGAATGACAGCTACTACCTGGAGATTTAATATCCTTATTCAATAAACACACACACGGTTAATGCAACTCCAACTATGCTTCAACGGCAAGAGAAAATGTGGAAAAAAGGATTTGCATTCACAAATAAGTGGGGAAGTAGCTTGCTTGTTGCGGCGGTTACTACCCCAAACCAAATAAGCCTGATACTTCACTTGGAATACATATCCAGCGCAGCTCACTGCTTCAACCGCTGACAGGTCTAGCATCACTAGAATGTAATGTTTTCCACTATCGAAACCTCTCATGTTATTGTCTGTTAGTGAAAGTAGCAGTGTCTCAGTGCTGTAGTGTTTCAGAAGCCATGTTGTGATGGGTATAGTTTATTATTGTCCAAGTGTTCAGCTAGTTGATATTGTACAGTTTTTTTCTATTAATTTTGCAATTAATGGTAGATTTGATACTGGTCTGTAATTGCTATGGGTAAGTGGATCACTGTTTTTTTTTTTCTTTATAATTGGTTTTATGATTGCTCCTTTTAGTGTATCTGGCATTGCTCCCTCCTGTAAGGATAGATTTATGATCTTCGCTAATATCGGAGATACTGTATTGGTAGTGTCAGCTTTTCATCTGAGTCAATCAGTGGAGCTTCCAGTCTTTTCAGACTTCGAGCTTGCTTCTCCTCATGCAAGGGATTTGAACACCTGGAAGTCAGGAGAGCTCTGCTGCGCTATCTGGAGCTCACGAACAGCTTCTGTTTATCGGATCATCTTTGTCTTGTGGCTCGGCGCAAAGAAAAGGCAAAAGGCTTCCAAAGCTACGATAGTGCGTTGGTTGAAGGAGGCTATTGAGTCTCCCTATATCTGTCATGGCCGCCCGGTCCCGGAAGGTTTGAGGGCTCATTCTACGCGCTCCCAGGCGGCTGGGAGGGAGGCAAAACCCAGGAGTCTGAACTGATCTGTGGTACTACAGGAACGAAAATTAGCAGGTAAGAACCAATTTTCCTATAAGGTTGTTCTGAAGGGCCATTTCTTTTCAGCTCCATATTTTTCTCCTCCTCAGCTGAAGACAGTGATGGCAGTGAGAATGCCAGAGAGAGGGTGGTGGTGACTGGATATGATGAGGCAGAAAGCATTGAAGCTTGAGAGCTATGGTCTGGGCAGAAGAGAATACATTGAGGAAGAGGCAGTGGATTCCACATTTCAGGACAGTTGTAGTTGGGAATAGGAGGAAGGGAAGCATCTGGAAAAGTAAAAGAAATGAAGCTAAGGGCTTTATAAAGAAAAGTCTAAAAATTCTTCACTAATTGAGAATAACTGACTGAGATGCTGGAACACCATTTAAATACAGGCTCCTGCCCCCTAGCAGAGGAAACCCCAGCTCAGTAGTGCCTGCACTGATTGGGAGCTTAGCCAGCACTGTTCAAAAAAAAAACCCAAATAGGCCTCTGCCCCAAAGGGCAGAAAATCAGAAACCGAATGCAATTGACTTCCTCCACTACCTGCCTCATTGCATCTGAACCTCTATGATTTGATTCTGCCCCCAACAGATGCAGACCATCAGTACAATATTAGCCCTGTATGCATCCCCAGACCCTGATATATCCAGAATCCTTACTTCTTGAGCCATGTATTGATGTGACACAGCTCGCCTTTACCCCTAACGACAAAAAGACAGTACTCAAAAAAAAAATAAAAAAAAATAAATAAATGCTATGGTCTTTATCTACTGCCTAAGTTCCCCCTCCAATCTCTTGAACTCCTGCACTGATTTAATTTCTAGCCAGGTCCTTGATCTCCACATTCTTTTCTTTCTGCTTCTGTAACACCAAGAATTAATTATAGCCCTGATAACTGAGGATCCTGCTAGGTATTTGACCTTTTGTGTTCCCCTTTCCTTTGTTGCCTGTGCTTTTGGGATCTTTTTACAGTGGGTGGATTTCTTCCCTTTCAGAACTCTCTTGATTTCCAGTGTTGTGTAAGGTTCTGTAATGGCATTTGGCAGACATGTGACTAACTCACAGATCCACTGTAATCCATCTGTTCCTAGTCCATTCAACTCCATGAGACTTGCGGGTATCTCTGGTTAAGGAGAGAGATGCCTTTAGTTCTGGCCCCTTCCTCCTTGGTGCGCAGCATGCTGCATACGAATAGTGCGAGTCCAAAGCCCTCCAGAAGGCTTCTTGACAGACAAGACCTCCACAGTTCTACGCTATAATGACCACAGCATCTGTGCTTTTATTTCGATTATAGATTTTTTTTTTTCCCCCCAGTCTATCCTTTGCTGCCATCCCTTGTAATTTTCTGGAATTCAAGACCGGGATCACATAAAGCAACTCGGATAAGTAGCATTGAACTGAACCTTGGGATGAATAACTTGAGTGTCTAACGTCTTAATTTTTTTTTATTTTTTAGATGGAGAAGCAAAAATTGAACAACTTGCTGTGAAATTTAAAACTGAGGAATTGATGGATTCCTTCAAGAGGAAATTTGAGGAATGCAAAGAGAACTTGTTGAAGTTGCAGAATGCTTAACTTATAGCATTGCTGGGGATTTTCTCATTACTGGGGTCAAGCTACAGAAAAAATGATTCTGTGTAAAATTACAAGCACATGAGTCTTTTGGACTTCATGCTTTTTGGATCCAGGAGTCAAAACTATTTGATAATCTTGGATATGTGCTGGCATTTAAAACCCCATGGGTTTCAATTCTCATTCTTTTTCAGCTCTATAGGCAGAGTATCTCCTTTGTCTGCAATTCTTGCTACTAAGAGATATTGTGAGGAGCGGTCTGAGAGCTTGTGCTGTTGTTGGTAGTGACTCCCAGATCTTTTTGTGTTTGCAAAATGACATTTAGAAACTGCATCACTACATAAGAAAAATGATCCCCCGTTTCATAGCAAGCAGGAAACGAAAAATGTACTACACTGAATCTGATTGTGGATGAAAGAATAAACAATGTATACTCATATTTAAAGTTATTGTTTGCTTTTTATATTTGCAAATTAAGTGGCAGTAATGCTGATTTTACCTACTGATTTATCTGACCCTTAGTATTTGTGATGGATACAGATTTAATTTTTTCTAAATGTCAAGTGTTGTAAATAAAGTACAATAAATGTTTAAGCTTTGTGTAGTAGTTTATTTTAAAAGAAAAAGGGGAGATTCTTGCTTTTAATAGGTCAAAAACAACCTGAGCAGTCAGTTTTACTAGAGATCTGTGGCCTATAGCAGGGGTCCCCACATCTGGTTATTGTCAGTCACGGGTTTTTAGGATTTCTGCAATAAATATGAATGAAATGTATTTGCGTACAGTGGAGGTGGCATATGCAAATAGATCAAAAGCATTTATTCATTGCAGACATTCTGAAAATCAGACTAGTTTGTAGCCCTCAGGGCCAGATTAGGGAATCACTGGTCTTTTGCGTGCAGACTAGATGAGTCTTAATTTGCCATCATATGGTACTTTTGCAGGTTGTAAGGTATGTGTTGGGGTTTTTTTTGTTTTATCTGACAGACATGCCTCCTTTGTATTTCCAGCTCAGTGGGATCTAGTGCAATAAGCCTTCGTTTGTAACTACCTGAAGATTTTCCCTCTATTTTATAGTCTCTTCTCCCTTCCTGACACTTCCAGGTTGATCGTTGTAGTGAAGGGGGCCAGGGGTCATGCACCATGACTATTTCAGAAACCCTGCAAACGGTGGGCCCTGAATATGGCCTTAAGCAATGACCACCTGAACGGCAGTGCTCTGCCACTGAACCAGCAGAGAGCAACTAAGAGACACACATCCTTATCAATTAAACAGTGCAGTGATGTGAATCTTTGAAATGTAGCACAATGCATAGAAAGCACAGCTTTCTTTTAAAGTTCTGATATTGGCGTCTTTTCATAACTAGTAGTGTTTTTAGACTACCATGTCTTCTTCCTTAGCTATGACAATACTTGCTGCTATTGTAAACTCCATTTTGTCTAAAACTTGAGGATTGTGTGCCAGCCAGTGGTAGGTGTAATAGAATGATAGATGGTAGTGTCTCCGACTTAACCATGACGTGCAAAATGTTGCAGCCCATTTGTTTTGTGCTATTAATTACCTACAGTTTTATATTTATATTTCAGCAATACCTCACAGTAAGATTGATCTGTCCAGAAAAATTGGAGTTTACAACCATATAACAAAACTGCCTGGAATACTGTGTGTAAGGGATTTTTTTTTGTTTTATTTTTATTTATTTAAAAACTCTTCTATACCGTCGTTAAGTTACATAACCATCACAACGGTTTACAGAAGGGCATGATAATGAAAATTATGAGTGGTACAGATTACAAATGAATCATGTGCCATCATAGTACGGTTACAATTTTATACAATAAACTGTGTGTGTAGTTTAGGCCTGTTTGTTAGGAACATATTAGGCGGTTTGAATTTAACATTAATATGCATTTGTAGGTTAAGAATATCAGAAATTCTGTTCTATGTAGGTTCCCAAATGACAGTGCAGATAAATATTGGTTGTTGTGATATGTAATAGACTAGCTCTTTAAGAAGCAAATCACATTTCCTAGGATGTCTTAGCCTAAAGATGGTGTGCCCTACAGAGATCACAGATGATAGACTGGTTCAGGTCATCAGGCCATCTGCTTCAGCAAAAGATTAGGTCAGCCCAGACAAAGTGCTGAAGCCAGATTAAACAGGCTACTAGATGAGCTTACCCATGACTGAATGGGTCTGCAGACCCAGCCCTGCTGCAAGCTTATTGAGGCTGAGAACATTCCCTACCTCTCACTAGTGAAAAATATATAGTTCCCCCATTCTACATGAGATGCATTTTGGTGTAGTAGACAATAGAGAAAGTGAGGTGCTGCTAATGAGATATTTCTTACTTTCACTTTATTGCTGTTGCTACTAGTCCAACTCTGGGCTGAAGTAAAAAAAACAAAAAACAATAATAATCTTGAAGCCATTGTATCTCTGCTCTTTTGTTGCTGGCCAATTGCAAAATCAACACAATCTTAAAATTGAGAACTTTGGCCAAGAATATTGCATGACTAGATATAAGGAGTTGAGAAATATGGCAGACATATGATGCTGAAGTCGCAAAGGCTGTGTTGCAGGTATTGCAGATATTTCTGGCCTGTTCACCTTGAATGCAAATCCTAAATTATATTGCTGCTGCTTTTTCATCTCTTGCTGTACATGTAGGAGATGTCTTTTCTCGAATTTGGTAATCTGGTCAGCCGTATCAGTTCTGCTGCTGCCTTTTGAGTTCAGTATGAACCTTGCTCAGATTAGTCTAGACCTAGTGCAGTTGGCAGCTTGGGGGGGGGTTCCCTGCACATGTTTTAGTGAGGAGAACTTGCAAATCCACGATCAAAAACATTTCAGTTGTATCAAGACTAAGAATGAAGTTGGACAATCTGATGTGCATGAGGGCTCATCACCATCTTGTGTGGTAATAAAACTTATTGATTGTGTGTAGGTTTGCTTAAGCAACAAAGAATGACTGATTAGCTGACCATGGGCTGGTTGTTTCTTTTCATAAATGATATTTTTTTTCTAGCATGTAGACAGATGGACTCAACCAGTGGGTTTATGCTTACCTGCCAGCAGATGGAGACAGAGCAAGCTGACATCACAGTATATATAACCTTGCAGTGGCACTAGCCTGCCAGTATTCTCAGTCTCCAGCAGATGGTGGACGTGCATCTCCCTATGGGGATTGTTTTGAGTTTTTCTGAAAGGAGAAATTCTAAATTCAGGAACAGAAAGCTCTACTCTCTTGCGATGATACCTAAAGGTCCCTCCCCAGTTGAGAATTCCTGAGACTATTTCCATGGTCCCTTAGAAGTGTGCCTTGCTTTGGTAGCTGGGTTTTCCAGCATGGACTTTACTCGTTCAGCTGAAAGGCAGCAGGTACAGGAGGCTGAATGCGGCGGTGATGGCAGATGCCCTCTTCCCCACCCACCCATTGCAGCCGGAGACTGTCTCTGTACTCAGCCAGTAAGTGACCTCTGACGTCCAGGCGGGTGCTCAGGTCATGGCGTGCGTTCATGCTGCCATGAGCGCACGCCGTGACCTCTTACTTCCAGCCGGGCGCTCAGGTTATGGCGTGCATTCATGCACCCTCACCGGTGGGGGCTGCTGGAAGCCGCCTCGCATGGGGAGTGCCCGATCCGCCCCGGGCTGCTGAAGCTGCTCTCGCCGCCGGCTGCCCCCGGGAAGAGGGGAGAAAGGACTGGGGCTGTGCCAGAGACCGGCACCCATGGACGCAGCCAGGGCAGGTGAGCCCTGGCTGCGTCCCTGGGCTGGGGGAAAGGTTTGCCCGATCCTGGCTCCTCTAAATGTCTTGTCCTGGGGAGTGAGGGGGTTGTTTGCCTGTGAAATTTCATCGCTCTGACCTAACGCACCACACTAACGCAGGGGTAAGGGTAGGTGGTAAATTAGCAGGTTAAACACGTGGCAAAACTGCAGGTTAAAAAGGCACTAATCGGGGCACATATTACTGTATGGGAGGGAATAGCTAATCTGATCATTTACATGCTGTGGGTGGAAAGGGTTACCCGTTGATTTAAAGAAGCAGTAAGGATGGGTTAAAAGGGATAGTGAATTGTGGGTTGGACTTACGTGGCCAACCTGTGGGTACGAAGCAGGGTAACTGCGGCTGTGCTTTACTGTATCGGCCTATACGTGAGCCAGACCAGGTTATTCAGCTAACTGATCGAACCGCACCGCCTCTAACAGAGGTGTCGTGGGGGTTGGGAGACAGGGCATGACTGGTGGCCGCTGGGTGCGGTGTGGGGTTGGCAGAGGAGAGCAGAGCTCCCTAGCCTTGTCATTAAAGCTTCATGCCCAAAAGAGCAGGAGCCAACTGCTGACCCAAAAAAGAAGCTGGAAAACTTTTTTTTTTTCCCCAATTCTTTAGAAGAAGGCAATGAACTTGTATACAATCTTGTAAGCACTGAAAACATTCTGTCAACATACAGTTTGCTAATATCACCACTAAACTATCCCCATATCTGTTAGCCGATGCATTACAAAGTTCAGCAATTCTGCCAAATTAATTATCACCCTTTTTTTTTTTCCATGTGGTCCCTGTTGCTTATGCGCGCCACCTCCTTTTAGCGCGTGCTGCCAATCTTTTCAGGTGCGCGCACAGCGACAGGTGAACGATATGACTGCAATCCAACCCCCTTACGTAAAACGTTACGACTGTACGTCACTGAACCTCGACCGCGCAACTAATGGAAGAGTTTTACAACCGCCATATTTGGTTTGGGCAAAAGGAACCGTGGTTCCATCCGCTCCCCGCGCATGTCTACAGCGCTCGTCCTTGAGTTCAGTAAACTTTTGCCCGAATCAAAGATGGCTTCCTCGGGACCCTGTCAAATGAAGCCTGCCCGGCTTTTGTTATTTACGTTGGGGGTGGGGCGTGGCGCTAGCTCGCGGACAGTTGGTTTTTTTTTTCCGGCGCGAAATTGAGGTCTCAATGGAGCGAGCGAGAGACACGGACGGGAGGAAGGCGAAGCAGCAGCAGTAATGGCAGCGCAGCGAGGGTGCGAGGCCCTGGACCTCACCCTCGAGCGCTTGAAACGCCGGTACCTGCGGGACGGAGGCAGGGGGGAAGAGGTGGAGGTCAGTGTCGGGCATGACCCGGAGTTGCCAGCTCGGACCTTAAGCGGAAAGATACCCTTGGCTTGCTCCCTGCCTCTGATTCTAGGACAGGGTCGGCATTCCCAGTGCCACAGCGCTTGGCCCTGTCTTTAAGTTATAAACTGCTTACATTTCTTTCTCTACGGGAGACTGTGTGGGTCCTTTAAAAAAAAAGCACGATGCGTTATCAAATACTCCCAGTTCCTAGATCCCCTTTTAATAAGGTGGGTGCTGGTGGCCCGCATTTTGGTTCCGGACCATAATTGGGCATGCAGTGCCCATCCTGTAACCCAGGATGGGCACTGCTAACAGTGCTTGTTAACTCCCATGTGCAGCTCCAGGAAAGGGTTTCGTGTGTGTGTGTGAGTGCATTTACTAGGCTGGGTGTGTGTTAGGATGATCCTGGGGGCAGCAAGAGAATCCTGTAGTTTTATTTTGCTTTATTGTGTTCTCCCCCCCTCCATTATCAATTTAGGATATGATGTATCTGAGGTCTTTCCCCCAGGAACAGAATGGGAGAAACTCTCCGGCCTTTAAGGCAGGTTCATGAAATTTGACTATGAATACCCTAACGAGCACTCCTTAAACAAGGTCAGAATCACATAAATGAGTATGATGACCTTGGAAAGCTGATTCTTGACTTGTAATGAATACCCTAGTAGGAGCTGAGAACCAGAAGAGAAGTACTTGCAATACCTTATTATGTAGAAACTTCCTTAACAGAACTTCACTTGAACAAAATTTAATTTTAGGACCTAAATTGATTTACACTGGTTACCTATTAAATTCAGAATCTTGCACAAAGCACTCACCATTATCCACAAATCCATACACAACCAACTTCGTTAGACCTTCAGTTCCCACTCAAACTATACACATCTGCAAGACCCATCAGAGCGGCACACAAAGGAACCCTTCAAGTTCCCCCAACTAAATCCGCTCGACTAACCTCCACGAAAGAACTGGCATTCTCCACAGCTGGCCCCATCATCTGGAACAACCTGCCGACTGATCTAAGACTGGAACCCTGCCTGACTACCTTCCGAAAAAAAACTCAAGACTTGGCTTTTCCTCCAAGCCTTCCCTTAAGCCTAACATTGCAACGATTCTTTCATTTAGCTCAACAGTCTAAATGCCCGACCCAGCCATTGTATATTCATTCGTGTTTCATTCTCCAGTTTTCTCTGTCCTTTTATTTCATGGCTACCCTAGCCCCCAAGTTCATTCTCCCTGTTATTTGTAACTGCGCCTCGGCCTTCTTGTTATATGGTTTTGTTAAGTTAACCCCTAAGTTTGATGTAAACCGGCCTGATATGAAGCTTGTCATGAAGTTCGGTATAGAAAAATGTTAAATAAATAAATAAAATTCTGTTAGAAGAAAAAAACGAACAAAGAGCATGAAAACTAGCAAAGCTAATCAGATGACTAATAAAATAACTGGCATTAATTTATATTCTGTGGGAGGTGTTTTTAATTAAACAGGAGCATTCCCTGATTGTACATGGGAACACATTTTCAAGTTTATAATGGGAGTCTATAGTAATATGGATTTTGATATATGAGGGGATTTGTTTCAGGGGTAGGAGACTTATTACTCCTGGGGAAATTCTGCGCAAAAAATGTTTTAAGTTTGCACACAAAAACTTAAAATTCTGCAAACTTTATATTGGTCAAAATACAATTTACATGACTTTCTTTAAGTAATTACATTTTAAATTAATACAGAAAAAACGTATTACTTAAAGATGCAGAATTTTAAATATTTTAAGCAGAATTTCCCTAGAAGTTCACTGTAAGAGCGTCCCTTCCACTCGCTCTCCTTTCTCCCCTGGCCACTTTGCCCTCTCAGGCCCCAACTCTTCCACCTGCCAGTATCTCTCCCCTCCACCTCTAGGCTCAACCCCTTCCACTCTATCGCCAGTCCCAGAGTTTGACCCCGTTTTCAGTACTGCCCCTCACACAGGCTCCCTCTGCTCCCCCCCCTCACACACATGCTGCTCTCTAGTACACATAAACCCTCATACAGGCTCCCTCACACTCTCTCGCGCACACACATCCCCTCATACAGGGTCCCTCTCTCTTGCATACACACCCACACAAGCTCCCTTTCTCTCTCACATACATCCTCACACAGGCTACCTATGTCTCTCTCTCATGCACCCCTTCACACAGGCTCTGTCTCACACATACACAATCCCTTCACACAGGCCTGCACCCTCACATACACACAATCACTTTTTCATACACACCAGCTCCCAATCT
Organism: Rhinatrema bivittatum; assembly: GCF_901001135.1. Classification (NCBI taxonomy): domain Eukaryota; kingdom Metazoa; phylum Chordata; class Amphibia; order Gymnophiona; family Rhinatrematidae; genus Rhinatrema; species Rhinatrema bivittatum. Next base: position 350,765,680 of record NC_042619.1, read on the forward strand.
ATCACACATACACACTCCTTCACAATCTCCTCATAGGTTCCCTCTCTCTGAATCCCACACTCAAGCATTCCCCCCCCCCCTCTCTTACCTCCCATGCTCTCTCTCACCCTCCCCTCTCCTCTCTCTCACGCAACACACATTCTCTCTCACTGGGGCCTTTATCTTCGTGGCAAGCAGAGCACACTCTGTTCGTGACACACGGTGACCTTCCATCTTCGCGGCGAGCAGAGCACACTCTGTTCGCGACACACGGTGACCTTCCATCTTCGCGGCGAGCGGAGCACACTCCATTCGCGGCACACAGGGACCTTCCATCTTCGCGGCGAGCGGAGCACACTCCGCAGCACACGGGGGCCTTCCATTTCACTGCGAACGGCGCACCTGGGCCTTCATCTTCGCCGTGAATGGAGCGCGTCCTGCGACACATGCAGGACGTGCTCCGTTCGTGGCATGCCAGGGTCTCCTTGCTATTTTCTGCGCAGAAAATGGCAATTCTGTGCAAATTCTGCGCTCCACAGTAGCGCAGAATTCCCGCAGGACTAACTTGTGTTAAGACTCCAGAAAGACTTGAAACTATTTAAAAAGGCACTAAAAACGTGGCTTTTTGAACAAGTATGTGGAACAGATGTTTGCCAGTAACTTTTGTTGTGAGGTTGGCTAATTTTATCTGATTTTTGTTTTTCCTTGTTTTTATATTCTAATGATATTAATCTGTTCTAATGATTTATTTAACTTGGATTTTTGTTAAGAATTTAATGTATTGCTAGTTTTAATGTATTACTGTATGTTTATTTTTAGTTAAATTAAGGTTTTTACCTTCTTTTAACTTTTGATATTGTAATGATTTTGTAAACTGTTGTGAAGGTAAACACCAAACATCAGTATTTAAAACTGATTACATAAATAAATCAATCTCCTGTCTGGGGCTGCTGCTGTTGTGAATTATGATGGCCAAAGGAGTGGTGCTGAGCATTCATTTGGGAGGAGACTTCCTTCCTGCCCATCAAGGGCACATGTTATCCAAGTTTGCCCATCTAGGCTAGAGAGGAAAATATGGATAAATAATGCAGCATTGAATTCTACATGTTTGCTCAGTTCTTTAAAATTATTCTTGGAAAGGTTTAAAATGTGTTTTGTTTTGTTTTTTTAGAAGTCCCATTATTTAGCTATACTCACAATTTAGTGGTCTGGTAAATTGGGGTCCTTTTATGTTAATTATTCGTGGAATCCAATATCAGCATCACACTGATGTATGCAGCATATGATTATAACACAAACAGTGGAAGCATTTGAAGAAGAAGATTTAAAATCAAGGGTATTGCTAAATAACAGGTGTTCACTTTTTTTTTCTTTCCGTTTTATTTTTTTAAAGAGTAAAAAACCTAAACCATTGTAACATCATAAAATGAGAATTGCCATGATTACAATGCTGGGTCAGAATACGGTCCATCGAGCCCAATATCCTGTCTCCTACAGTGGCCAAACCAGGTTGCAAGTGCCTGGCAAATCCCATACAGTAGTCCTAAAATTCCTGTTACTCCCAGGAACAATATCTTTCTTTAATCCACCTGGCTAATAATAATATATTATGGACTTTTTCTCCAGGAACTTGTCCGTACCTCTTATAACCTCTGCTGTTCTACTTGCCTTGATCACATCCTCTGGCAACAGATTCCACAGCTTTTTAGTGTGCTGAGTAAAAAAAAAAAAAACAAAACTCTGTTCTACGATTTGTTTTCAATCTGCTGGTTGTTAGTTTCATAGAGCGTCCCCATGTTTTAGTATTATTTGAAAAGGTAAATGACCATCCTCTGTTCACCTGTTCTACCATGCATGATTTTATAAACTTCTATCATCTTGGCCGTCTCTTTTCCAAGCTGAAGAGCCCTAGCCTGCATAGCCTTTTATTACAGGAAAGATGTTCCATCTCCTTTAGCGTTTTTGTTGCCTTCATCTGCACCTTTTCTAGTTCCACTAGGTCTTTCTTGAGATGGGGCAGCTAGAAGTGCACACAGTACTTAAAGTGCAGAGGCAATCTGAGATATTCTGTTTTATTCTCCATTCCTTTTTTGGATTTGCTTTTTTGACCACCATCACACACTAAGCTGAGAATTTCAAATTATTGTCCACAAGGATTCCAAGGTCTTTTTCCTTGGTAGTGATTCCCAATACAGAACCCAGCATCGTGTACCTGTAGTTAGGATTATTTTTCCCTGTGTGCATCCCTTTGCACTTTTCCACATTAAATGTCATCTGCCATTCATTTGCCCATCCTTTGTCTCACAGGGTCCTTCTGCAGTTCCTTGCAATCTGTTGTTTTTTTTAAAGAAATTTGAATAGATTTGTGTCATCTGCAAATTGTATCCTCTCACTCATCATTCCCTTTTTCAGATCATTTATGAATGTTAAATAGCACAGTTCCCAGTAGCGGTCCCTGTGGTACGCCATTTGGAAAACTGATTATTTAGTCCTATCTTCTGTTTCTGACCTTTTAACCAGTTATCAATCCATAATAGGATGCTGCCTCTTATCCCATGAGTTTGTAACTTCCTGAGGAGTTTTTCATGGGGGACTTTATTAAATGCCTTTTGAAATCCAAATACACTATATCAACTGTCTCACCTTTATCTACATGTTTATTTACACCAGGGGTCGGGAACCTTTTTGGCTGAGAGAGCCATGAACGCCACATATTTTAAAATGTAATTCTGTGAGAGCCATACTAACTACAACCCCCTACTCTCCTGACGCCCCCAAGACCTGCCAAATTAATTTACTATAACCCCCCATCCTCCTAACCCCCCCCCCCCCAAGACCTGCCAAAAGTCCCTGGTGATCCAGCGGGGGTCCAGGGCTCGCAGACAAATCTTTAATAAAAAAGTAAAAATCTAACAAAACCCCCCACCCTCCTGACGCCCCCCCAAGACCTCCAAAATTAATTTCCTACAACCCCCCAGCCTCCTGATGCCCCCCAAGACCTCCAAAATTAATTTACTACAACCCCCCAGCCTCCTGATGCCCCCCAAGACTTCCAAAATTAATTTACTACAACCCCCACCCTCCTGACCCCCCCCCCCAAGACCTGCCAAAAGTCCCTGGTGGTCCAGCGGGGGTCCGGGAGCGATCTCCTGGACTTGGGCTGTCAGCTGCCAGTAGTCAAAATGGCGCCGACGGCCCTTTGCCCTCACTATGTCACTGGGGTCGACCAATGGCGGCGGCAGTAGCCGCTGTGACATAGTAAGGGCAAAGGGCCGTCAACGCCGTTTTGATTACTGGCAGCCGACGGCCCTTTACCCTTACTATGTCACAGGGGGCTACAGCCGCCATTGGTCGACCCCAGTGACATAGTGAGGGCAAAGAGCCATTGGCGCCATTTTGACTACTGGCAGCAGACAGCCCAAGTCCAGGAGATCGCTCCCGGACCCCCGCTGGACCACCAGGGACTTTTGGCAGGTCTTGGGGGGGGGGGGGGGTCAGGAGGGTGGGGGTTGTAGTAAATTAATTTTTGAGGTCTTGAGGGGCGTCAGGAGGGTGGGGGATTTTGTTAGATTTTTACTTTTTTTATTAAAGATTTGTCTGCGAGCCAGATGCAGCCATCAAAGGAGCCATAGGTTCCTGACCCCTGATTTACACCTTCAAAAAATTGTAAAAGATTGGTAATACTTCCCCTTGCTTAGACCATGTTGACTCTTCCCCATTAAACATGTGTATATGGTCAGTGATTTTGTTTTAAGAATGGCTTCTTCCATTTTGCCTGGCACCCACGTCAGGCTCATTGGTCTATAGTTTCACAGATCACCCTGGATCTCTTTTTAAAAATCAGTGTCAACTGGCCATCTTCCAGTTTTGCAGGTATCATGGCTGTTTTAAATAAGTTGCTGATTACTAGTATCAGGTTAGCAATTACATGTTTTAATTCTTTTAGAATTCTGTGGCAGAAGCCATTTGGTCCCAGTGATTTGTTACTTTTCAGCTTTTCAGTCTGTTCTATTACATCCTTCATTGTCACAGATATGTTTTTGTTGCTCAGAATCTCTACCATTAAAGAATAAGAACATAAGAAAATGCCATTCTGGGTCAGACCAAGGGTCCATCAAGCTCAGCATCCTGTTTCCAACAGTGGCCAATCCAGGCCATAAGAACCTGGCAATTACCCAAACACTAAGTCTATTCCATGTTACCATTGCTAATGGCTATTCTCTAAGTCAACTTAATTAATAGCAGGTAATGTTCTTCTCCTCCAAGAACGTATCCAATCCTTTTTTAAACACAGCTACACTAATTGCACTAACCACATCCCCTGGCAACAAATTCCAGAGTTTAACTGTGCGCTGAGTGAAAGAGATCTCTCTCCGGTTAGTTTTAAATGTGCCCCATGCTAACTTCATGGAGTGCCCCCTAGTCTTTCTATTATTCGAAAGAGTAAATCACATTTACCCGTTCTAGACCTCTCATGATTTTAAACATCTCTATCATATCCCCCCCCTCGGCCATCTCTTCTCAAAGCTGAACAGCCCTAACCTCTTTAGTCTTTCCTCATTGGGGAGGTATTCTATACCCTTAATTATTTTGGTCGCCCTTCTCTGTACCTTCTCCATCGCAGCTATATCTTTTTTGAGATGTGGCGACCAGAATTGTACACAGTATTCAAGGTGCGCTCTCACCATGGAGTGATATAGAGGCATTATGACATTTTTCTGTTTTATTCACCATTCCCTTCCTAATAATTCCTAACATTTGCTTTATTTTAAACATTCAGTTTTTAAGTTTTTGTTGTTTTGAACTCCACAGAGTTGCTTTTAAATAAAATTCTGTGTCAATGAACTGAAGCTGCCACACAAAGTACTTTGTGAGCATTTGTCTCAGAAATGTGTGACTTATAAAGTACTTTGTGTGGCAGCTTCAGTTCATTGACACAGAATTTTATTTAAAAGCAACTCGGTGGAGTTCAAAACAACAAAAACTTAAAAATTGAGTGTTTAAAATAAAGCAAATGGACCTTCTACATAGAGTATGAGTTTGTACGTTAGCCAAACTCAACAGGTTGTAGGTCCTACAACCAAATACAGCAGGCACTGCATATGTGGTTATTATTTTTGACCAGTGATACCCCCTTTTTTGATGTGAATTAATAAACCTACCATTTAATTTCCCTTTTTTTTAACTTCCACTCCCTCTTTTTCCATAACCTCAGGTAAAAGATCCAACCACCCGTGATTTAAATTTTCGATATCCTCCTCATTAACCTTACTCCAACAAGCATCAACACATTCATCCAAAGATGAATAGAATTTAGAGGAGTCAATTTTTCCCCAGTTAAGAAAAACACCCACATCTTTGTTCTTGTCTAAAATCCTAGAAACTTTGAAACTAAACTTAATCAAAAAATTATCTGTCCATGGTAACTCTCTATTACCTATAAACCTCAGATCACCTATAGATAAAGCTTAATCTGAACCAAAAATCAAATCCAGTTGATGTCCTTTCACATAAGCAGCTCCAATAACGCTTTGGTGTAGGCCCCCTGCATTCAGAATATCTAAAAACTGTGACACCCTAAGTCCAGAAGAGAGATCTGTATGCAAGTTAAAATCGCCCAACACTACCAAATATGAATAATTCACTGAAAGAACCAACACATTTTTCATAACTTCTTCCCCATGAGTCGATTAAAAAATTTGGAGGACAATACCAAAGAGAAAATACAATGGGTTTTTGATATTCTAGCTTAACGACAATATTATCTGACCCTGGAATCTGATCTGTAAAGATGCATTTTAATGGAATAACATTTTTATAAATTACCGCTACACCCATCCATATTTACCTTGCCTATCACAAGTTATAATATCATACCCCTTAGGACAAATTTGTGTCTTAATAACCCTCAAATTCTTAGAAAACCAGATCTCTGTAACAAAAAGAATATCATATTCCCTTCTAATAAAATATCATGAATTTGAAGCCAGTTTTTACAAACAGAGCAGAAATTAATAAGAGCAGCAAATAACTCTCTCCCTAATTCTCCCAATTTATCCATCTTACCAAAACCTCAACTACTCTCCCTCTTCACATTTATTAAAAACCTCTGATCCAAAGAAATATTCCCGCTCCCTTTTTTTCCATATCCTCCATATAAGCCATATGTACCCCTGCTCCATACAATATCCATCAATTCTTCCCTCATTATAATCCCAAATATCTCCCCTAAGAGGTGACCACCTTCAGCCCGCTGCAGCAGCGGCTTTTCCCAGTGGTGGTAAAGGTCCCAGCAGATGACGTGATCAGGAGTAGGCAGGAACCACAGTGTCAGGTTGAAGGGGGCGGGGCTACAGACTCGATGGAGTCGAGAGAGTCTAATCCTCTTCTTGGTGGTTTCTTTGGAGGAGGTGAGCCCCAGTGCACATTTGACTTGCCAGAGCTTATGCTCTTGGGTCTGCTTTCCATTTTTTGAATGACGCCCTTTTAGCTTTAACTACCTCCCATGCACACATTGGCCTTCAGCCCCTCTTTTTTTTGGGGGGGGGGAAGTCCAAGGTGGGGGCTCTTGCTCCTCTTGGTTAGAATTCTGAGGGGAATCCCTTCTGGACTTGCCGTTTAAATAGAAAGTTTTTCTACTTCTGCTTAGGGAGCTAAATGTGTATGCAGGGGTGGACTTCCCAATAGCAAGAGTAAGCAACTGCTGCAAGTGGAGTGACCAGCCTGCCACTAAAAATGTGCTCCACCACTGAAGGCAGTTCCCACGAGCAATCCTGCATGGCCACATCAGTATATTTGGATGCGCCCCCCCTTTCCAAAGTCTAGAGAGTTATGGGCTGCCCAAGTGTGAGAAGTCTCCCCTCAATGATGTGTTAGGGGTAACTTTCAACTTCAGAAGGGGCTGCCAAAGGGATAAATCTATTGATAAATGTATTGCTCCATGGTGAGACCGCAACTTGAATACTGTGTACAATTCTGGTCGCCACATCTCAAGAAAGATATAGTTGTGATGGAGAAGGTACAGAGAAGGGCTACCAAAATGATAAAGGGGATGGAACAACTCCCCTTTGAGGAAAGACTAAAGAGGTTAGGACTTTTCAGCTTGGAGAAGAGACGACTGAGGGGGGATATGATAGAGGTGTTTAAAATCATGAGAGGTCTAGAACGGGTAGATGTGAATCGGTTATTTACTCTTTCGGATTGTTGAAAGACTAGGGGGCACTCCATGAAGTTAGCATGGGGCACATTTAAAACTAATCGGAGAAAGTTCTTTTTTACTCAACGCACAATTAAACTCTGGAATTTGTTGCCAGAGGATGTGGTTAGTGCAGTTTAAAAAAGGATTGGATAAGTTCTTGGAGGAGAAGTCCATTACCTGTTATTAATTAAGTTGACTTAGAAAATAGCCACTGCTATTACTGGCATCAGTAGCATGGAAGAGACTTAGTGTTTGGGTACTTGCCAGGTTCTTATGGCCTGGATTGGCCACTGTTGGAAACAGGATGCTGGGCTTGATGGACCCTTGGTCTGACCCAGTATGGCATGTTCTTATGTTCTTAAATATACTCAAGAGGAGAGAGGGGGTGATATGATAGAGCCACTGGGATTCATGGCAGTGCAACAGGAATGAAACTGGGCGGACTAGTTATTCCTTATGTTCTTTTATTTGCTGTCATATTCTGTTTCCATACAAGCTTCAAACAAATTCTGTCTATTTTCTGTTAATGGTCAAACTTTTCACTGGTATGGAAATTGGTATAATGGACACTCAGGGCTCACTCATTTCATGTAGTCACTGATGAGGCTTTCGTTTTTCTAAATTAAGTATGAACATTTCTTCTGTCTTGTAGGATTATCTTCCTAGTGAGATACGGACCAGATTGAAAGGTGAAAGATCTCTGCCTTACTTGGGTAAGATCAACAAAAGCTAGCTATCAGAATACACCAAGCCTGAAAAATAACTATTACTAATTATGACGTGCTGTACATTTCCTAACTCAAAGCATTACATGCAATTTATCTAAACACAATTTAAGGAAAGGGGAACAACTCAAGGCAATTAAAACAAATATAAATTAGTAAAAGCAGATCATAAAAATGACAGACAAACATAGAACATGTCAACAGATAAAGGCGATGTGTCTGATCGTCTGCCTAGCCACATCTCCCAGTTAGCACTATAGTCTCTCTCCCCCTGAGGAAGGGAAACCCGCACCAAATAAGACAATGAGAAAGTGTGAAGAAAATTCCTCTGGAAGTTAGGTAAACAGCTTGAAAATAATCTAAAAAGCAGTAAAACCTAGTAAGAGTTCCATGGCAGCATGGTGTCTACCTGTGAATTCTAGCAAACTCTGATCAGTCGTCCTCTCTTGACCCTAGCAGCCAGGAATAGGTGAAACTAGCTGCCATGAAATGAATAAATAAATGCTCCTGTGGCACCTAGTGTGAAAGCAATGAACAATTGGTTACAGTAGGCAGCCAGATCATTTAATAGGTTAAAAGAAGATCTGGGTGGATAAAGGAACACCCCATCACCAGCAGAAGCAAGCACCTCTAGTTAAATTTTGCCCACTGCCACAGATCACGTGCAGGTCCCCAGAGGCAGGCAGAGCTCCAGAGTTTCAATGTGTGGATGAGATGATGGTGCAGGGAAGAGGGATTCAGTTTTGTAAGGAACTGGGGAAACTTTTGGGGAAGGGGAGACTTTTCCCAAAGGATGGGCTCCACCTTAACCAGAGTGGAACCAAGCTGCTGGCACTAACTTTCAAAAAGGAGATAGAGCAGCTTTTAAACTAGAACAAGGGGGAAAGCCGACAGTCACTCAGTGCATGGTTCAGAGCAATGTATCCTTGAAGGATACTAATGAAACAGGAGAGTTAGGGCATCCCAACAGAGAGGTTCCATTAAAAGCAAACAGTCCATGTGCCTATATGTAAAAAATCACCGAAGCTAATGATTTCTGAATTATCCCTAACAACTGAAAAGCAGGTTATTAATACAAACAAAAAACACACTGAAATGTCTGTATTCCAATGCCAGAAGTCTAAGAAGTAAGATGGGAGAGTTGAGTGTATACCAGTAAATGATGAGATTGGCATCACAGAGACCTGGTGAAGGAGGATAACCAATGGGACAGAGCTATATCAGGGTACAAATTATATCGCAATGATAGGGAGGATCAACTTGGTGGGGGTGTGGCACTTTATGTCCGGGAAGGTATAGAGTCCAACAGGATAAAGATCATACAAGATAGTAAATGCTCAGTAGAATCTATATGAGTAGAAATCCCATGTGTGTTGGGTAAGAGTATAGTGATAGGAGTATACTACCATCCACCTGGACAAAATGGTCAGACAGATGATGAAATGCTAAGAGAAATCAGGGAAGCAAACCAATTTGGCAGTGCAATAATATTGAGAGATTTCAATTACTCCATATTGACTGGGTAAATGTAACATCAGGACTTGCTAGAGGCATATTCCTGGATGTAATAAATGATTGCTTCATGGAGCAATTGGTTCAGGAACCAACAAGAGAGGGAGCTATTTTAGATTTAATCCTTAGTGGAATGCAGGATTTGGTGAGAAGGTAACGGTGGTGGGGCCACTTGGCAACAGTGATCATAACATGATCAAATTTAAACTAATAACTGGAAGGGGGACAATAAGTAAATCTGCAGCTCTAACACTAAACTTTCAAAAGGGAAACTGATAAAATGAGGAAAATAGAAAAAACCTGAAAGGTGCAGCTGCAAAGGTTAAATGTTCAACAATTAAGCTTTGGAATTTGTTGCCAGAGGATGTGGTTAGTGTAGCTGTGTTTAAAAAAGGATTGGATAAGTTCTTGGAGGAGAAGTCCATTAACTGCTAATCAAGTTGACTTAGGGAATAGCCACTGCTATTAATTGCATCAGTAGCATGGGATCTTCTTGGTGTTTGGGTAATTGCCAGGTTCATGTGGCCTGGTTTGGCCTCTGTTGGAAACAGGATGCTGGGCTTGATGGACCCTTGGTCTGACCCAGCAGGGCAATTTCTTCTTATCACTTTGCTTAATTATTCTCGTCAAATTCTGCAAGAAGTTAAATTAGAACATGAGTAGGCTATGTGATTATGTAACAACTGACAAGGAGGCTGATGTAATCAAATGCATTAGTCTTAGTGCTCTGCTTTGAGTTTAGTGCCCTTTTTTTTGTAATACAATTACTTCTCATGGATTTAGTGCATAAAAAACTGTATGCTAAGCAGGAAGTAAAAAAGTGAATTCATTTTAGCTCACTTTGCATGCTAATGAGCTGCATATGGAATTACTGCCAGTGCTAAAAATGAATGCACTTTTTACTTCCCTTTTAGTGCTGAACCTTTACTTCATTTCAGGGTTTGAAATAAAGTTTTAACTTCATTCGCTTCCATGAGAAGTTAAAGAATCAGCCCCAGATTGACCATTTTGGGACCCCCAGATCCCGGAAAACCCCCCCCCCCTCCATCTCATGCTTCCTGGACCCTGATTCCAGGAAACCTCACACCCACACTTGAGTCCGGATCCACACTTTGTTACTCGCCTCCCACTATGCCCACCATCCACCAGCTATGGCTTCCCACTAACCTACATCCTCGTACCCATTCCCCCCCCCCCCCCCCCCCCCCCCCCCAGTACCTTGCTCTCCTTCCCAATGAATACCCCCAGCCCAGTGTGTGTTGTGGATAAGGTAAGTGGATGGGTTAATTGGCCTCTGTGATCCCGGACAGTCTCTCTCTGCTTGGGGGAGGCCCTGGGTCAGTAAGAGAGCCTTTAACCATAGAAACAGAATATGATGGCAGATGACGACCATAAAGCCCATTCAGTCTGCCCACGCACGCTCCTACTCAACTCTATAGACCACCTCTCTCTCACAGATCTTTCGCTCTTAAATTTTGATACTGTCTTTATCTCCACCACCTCTACAGAGAGACTCTTCCATGTGTCTACCACTCTTTCTGTAAAGAAATATATTTAGTTGGATTACTCCTGAGTCTACCCCCTTTTACCGTCATCAAATATCTCTTCATTCCAGTGCCTCCTTTGCATTTCAAGAGTTGTGGCCTCCTGTGAATTTATTCCTTGGAGATATGTAAATGTCTTTATCATATCTTCCCTTTCCTTCCTTTTCTCCAGGATATACATGTTTATGTTTAAATCTTTGTCCCCATATGCTTTATGATGAAGAACATTCACCATTTCAGTGGCTGCCCTCTGGACCAATATATATCTATACAAGCCGTTAAGCCCGTTAAAATGGGCTACATTAAAAAAAAAAATTTCGGTCCGTTTTCGGACACTGCACCCGTCTACACTTCTTTTCCCTCACTCCCCCTTCCCCTCGCTCATTCATCTCAGTCACTCATCCTCCTGCCCCCACTCAAACTCCCTTCCCTAACTCTCACTTCCCCCATCATTCGCTCTCCCACTCCCTCACCTCCCCCCTCACTCTCCCCTCCCTCATTATCCCTCTCACTCACTCCCCTCACTCACCTTCTCACCTCTCACTCCCCTCACTCACCTCCTCACCTCTCATTCTCCCTCCCACCTCCCACCACCCCCTCACTCTCACACCTCTCATTCTTCTTTCCAATCCCTCCCCCCTCATTCTCAATCCCCACCCCCTTCCCTCTCCCTCTTATGCTCTTCAGCGTGGCCTGCTCATGGAGACGGGAGATCTCCGGGGATCCCTCCCCAGCGTGCACCTCAGCTGCTCCATGCCACCGCCGCCACATTTCCTCCCAATATCGCTGCCGCCGCTCCTTCCACCTATTGTAGCTCGGCCCACCTGACACTCGCATACCGCCGCTGCTCCGCCCGATCCACAGGCAGGAAGGTGTTTAATGAGCCTCCGGTGATGTTTCCCACAGAGGGTAAGGGGTCGACTGCACTGTGGGCAGAAGCTGTGGTAGGCTCTGGTTCAAGAGAGTAGTAGGACCCTTGTCACTGTGAGCCATTTTCTCCAGTATTTGTAGTTTTATTGAGCCTTTTTGATCAAACAGGACTCAGATGCAAATAAATCTGGTTCAACAGGAATTTTCTTTGGGTCTTCTCCGCCTATCCCTTCCAGGGCCAAGAGAGCCAGGAGAAAGCTGAACCCAGAAAGGGACATAGTCTGTGGTCGGTGGATAAGTGCCCTTTTTTCTGAGGGGGAAGGAAGTGGAAAATGAACCAGAGTGGGGCTTCCTAGAAGAGGGTGAGATTCCAGTGGCAGAGGGGGATGAACCCCAGGTGGTTGGTTTGTTTGTTTTATTTCTGTACCGTCGTTCTGTGGTACAGTCGCGGTGGTTCACAGGAGCTAACATTCATAATTGCCAGTGATAATCACACAGGCCCTGGCAGAGCTGGGCGTTGAGGAACAGCAGGTGAAACCAGAGCAGGAAGGGAAGGACCCCATTTTGGAAGGGCTCAGGGGCCCTGTGAAGGCTTCCCCTTTTCATAGGGTGGTATATGCTTTGGTTTCAATGGCGTGGGAAACCCCAGAAGCTGAGCTGAAAGTAGGGAGAGCCATTGCTGACCTTTATCCACAATCTGAGGTAGCCTTGGAGCAGTTGAGGTTCTGTAAGGTAGATGCCCTGGTTTCTGCAATCACAAAGAAAGCGATTCCTGTAGAGGAAAGTATGGCCTTAAGGATTCACAAGATAGGGAAATGGAGGTCTCTCTTAAGCAGGTTTTTGAAGTGTCCACTCTGCCTGTCTGAGCTGCAATTTGTGGTAGTTTATATGTCTAGGGCATATCTGTGCTGGGTGCAATAGATCCTGGTAGTCTGAGAGAAAAGGAAGTGGATAGACTGGAAGCTGGACTCACCTTTATAGAAGATGCTCTATATGATCTCATTCAGACTTCGAGCGGTATGGTTGGCAAGGCATCTGTTGTAGCTACGCAGCTGGGCGGCAGATGTTTGATCTAAGTCATGGTTGGGGAAGCTACCATTTTGAGGGAAATTTCTCCTTGAGGAGGATCTGGAGAAGCTGGTAAAGCATTTAGGTGAGTCACAAGCTACCTGAGGATAAGCCCAGGAGGGCTCGTAAAGGGGTCCCCAGCAGGTCTAAGCGTAGGGAGACAAGATGATACTAGCCAGGAAAGGCTTCTACGTCATTTTATTCACAGAGGCAGTTGAGGAACAAGTCGCGGTCCTTTAGTTCGAGCTGAAGAGGCACTAGAGATGGTGTCAATCGTAGCGCAGGAGGATGAGAGTTCTCAATGAAAATCAAGGGGTTCACTCTCCTAAACAAATTGAGGGTCAGTTGTCCTAGTTTTAGGCAGCATGGCCCTGCAGTACTACGGATCAGTAGTTTGTCTATAATTTTAAAAAACGGCTATGCTTTAGAATTTTCTCGTGCAGTGTTGGACCCTTTCATGATTTCTCCCTGCTATTCAGTAAGAAAGAAGACAGCAGTAAGGGACACTCTCTGGAGTGCCTTCTCCAGTTGGTGGCGATTATTTTGGTACCAAAAGGAGAATGGGATCAAGGTTGTAACTCAGTTTATTTCGTGGTTCCCAAGAAAGAGGGTACTTTTGTACCTTTTCTGGATTTAAAGAAGGTGAATGTCTTTCAAGGTGGCACTTTTTTTTTTTTTTTTGCATGGAAATCTTTTGCTTCGTGATCATAGCGATACGAGAGGGAGAGTTCCTTATGTCTGGATCTTTTGGAAATATAATCTGCACATTGCATCTGGAGGGGGGTCATTAGTGGTTCCTCGGGTTTGCTGTCCTAGGAGAACATTTTGAGTTTCAGGCTCTTCCTTTCAGACTGGTGATGGCACAAAGGACCTTTTTCCAAGGAGATGGTAGTTGTAAAAAACAGCACTCCATAAGGAATGGGTCTTGGAAGAAAGTGGTAGTCTTTGGAGTAATGTAAGGAAATATTTATTTTCAGAAAGGGTGCAGGAAGCAGAAAACAGCAGCCTTGTGGCAGGTGACAAGGACTGCATTGGAATTCAACGGAGCATGGAACAAGCCTAGAAAGGAATGTGGATGGGCAGATTGGATGGGCTGTATGGTATTTATTTACTATAATGTTCTATACTTATATGTTTAAAGTACCACAGTGGTGTTCTTTATTAATCATGGAGAAATGCATAATTTGATGGATGCCAAGTACATATGTTTCAGTTTTGGATGACAAAAGGTAACTTTTCTGATCATTTATGTTATAGGTGGTTTGGACAATTTGTCAGAAAGTTCAAATATCACTGTGTCACCGAATGCTACACTGTCACGATTACCTCCTCGTGAAAGAAAGTATTATAATAAAGTTCTTTCGGAATTTATCAGAGTTGTAAAAAATGCTGATAGGTAAGATGTTTTCATTTTGTATTTCCCTGTCTTCTGTATCCATGTTTAGCTTCCTTCTCTGTCGACAAGCAGGGCTGAATTAGTCGTGACAATGCAAAATGTACCCTTCTCTCTAGGCTCATAGAGCTTTTACTCTACTGTGCATGTGCAGGAATTCCCACACGGGTGTTGCCTCATGAAGTCCCTTGGTCTTTTTTTGTCCGAGCCTCAGCATGGACATGTATCTTTAATTTCCAGGAAATATTTCCTGTTTTCCTATTTTTTTGTTTATTTAGTTGCCCCACCAAATAGCACTTTTCAGTGCAACAAAAACAAAACCCTAAAAAGATTTCTTCACAGGATGTCCAGTTCTTAAAAAAAAAACAAACCCTCACAGTAAGTTGTTTCACAGACTGTATGCAGTAGGAAGATGTACATTAGTGATGGAAATATCTGCTACCTTGCCTAGGTCTGGACCATGCCCAGGCAAACTGCTATCTCTGTAGTCACAACATTCAAGGGCTTGGAAATGGAGGAACTGTGTAAAATTCTGAGGTGCCACAGTCAGTCTGGAGTGGAACCTCCCCAGGTGTAGAGTTGAGCAGGAGCTCCTCTAAGAGGTCTCTTCCCTGCTCCACTTTGGTGGAACAGCCTGGGTTCTTGGGATAAGCAAATCAAAAACTAAGAAAAAGAAACACTCTGCAGAGCTGGCTTTGCATCCAATGCTGAAAAAGCATCCGTCTGTGACTGCAATGCAGCTGATGTGCCATCAGTGCACATGACTCCAGCATTGTCAATGCATCGTTCTCTGGCATGGTTGATGCTTAGGGCTTCATCGAAGCACAGAGCATTAGCATCATCGACACACAGGGCTCTGGAGCATGCGATGCATCAAGCCTTGACACCAGTAATGCTATGAGAGACTGAACAGGCTGCTCCATTGTTGATACATTGGGCAGCAGTATCAGCATCTGGTGGTTAAAGGGGCAGTATCAAGACATCACCAGTGTAGGTGGGAACAGCAGTGATCAAGGATAGCAGAGTAATAAAATTGGCACAAATCTTTCCTGTAAAAACAATCTAATAAAGAGCAATGCAGAATAAACCCCAGCTCAGAGTTCCTGAGCTATTACTCAGTCAAATATGTCACTTTCCCACAAACCTGCACACCAATAGGTTAGTTTGCATAACATTTTCTAACTGGTTAAATTTCTTATTTTATCTTGTGTATGGTAATAAGACTGCATTCTTGTAAGTCATATGATTTCTTGAAGCTGAGCCCAGAAAGCAGAAGCAAAATGCAACACTGACCTTTAACATACTGTTTAACCTTTAGCATACTTTAACATTTCAACAGCTTTGGCTATTTCTACAAGTCTGATCAGTGCAATTTCATTGTGCTGTTATCTTCCTGTTTTCTTCACCACCACCATTAGTGTCCTTTTCCCTTATTCATGTTTGTTTATTGAACAATTTGTCATTTTAATTTTACTGTCCATTTTAATTTTAATGTTACTTTATATGTGAACAGTGTATTACTAACTATATTTTATGCTTGTCTTATTGTTAACCGCCCCGAACCTTGGAGGGTACAGTCAATAAATCATTTATCCTCAAGAAAACCAGGGGGTTGAGACTCATCCTGGATTTAAGAAGCTTGAGCAAGAATCTGCTCTGGGAGAAATTGAAAATGAACTCCCTTTTGTCTAAAAGGGAGAGTGGATTGTGGGCCCTGGATTTGAAAAAACATGGTCATCTAAGAGATGTATCTACTAAATACATCTGTAAAGCTGCCACTTGGTCATCAGTGCACATTTTCACATCCCATTACTGGCTGGACAGTTTATCAAAAAGTGACAGTAAATTTGAACTAGGAGACTTGCATAACCTCTTTACCCAGTAGTCCACTTTCCGTAGTGATTGGGTTGCTTATTCAGTAAATGCTCCACTGCAGTTCTCAGCTTGGGACTCCCCGTGTCATGGTTAATTCAACCCTGTTTGACAGAAAAAGCAAATTTCTTACTGTAAAAGGTGTTCTCCATAGACAGGATGAAGTAGCCTTGCTAAATACTTGTCTACCTCCCTGGAGAGTCAACTACTTAACTCTGTCATCTACTGAGGAACCTTAAGAGAAGATGCCCATGCAGGAATTACCCAGCATGTTCAGTAGAGCAAATGTTCTATCAACTTATAGAGAAGGGTCTGTTTGGCACCATTGGATGACATTATTTATTTATTTATTTATTTATTTAGGTCTTTTTTATACCGACACTCATGATACCAATCATATCGTATCGGTTTACAATAAACAGTGGTGCAATAACATTAAAATTAACAACTTCGTGAACAATAGGCTAGGAGAGAGGGAGAGAGTGAAAAGTTACAATAAACAGGGGTACTTGAACTGGGAGGAGGAAAAGCCAGAGTAGTGGCTAGCATAGAAATAGGTAGTATTTACCACACATGTCCTGGTTAATTACCACACATGTCCTGGTTAATTCATGGTTAACCATGTCCTGGTTAATTAACCAGGATATGGTTAACCAGGACATGTGTGGTAATTACCACACATGTCCTGGTTAATTCATCCTGCTGGCTATGGAGAATATAGTTTAGGGTAAGCAAACTTACCTTCTTCCTCTGGTTATATATGGTAATCCCAAAGAATAGTTGTTGAAGACTGTTTGGACTACCAGCATAAAAACACTTTATGATGCCACTTTAGGCCAGTCAGCAAAGCCATGGAAAAAGAGCTGCATTGTCACCAGAATGTGTTTGGGGTTTTTTTCCCCCAGGGACTTGGGTTATTGCTTAAGAAATCAGGAGGTCAGTATTGAAAAGAAAATGGCTAAGTAAGTTAGCCGGATAAAACTTATCTGACTAACTTACATGGGATATTAAGCAGCACAGCTATACTGTTGAATATCCCTGTATCCAGCTCTATGTAGCCGGATAAGTTATATCCGGCTAAGTTAAATTTGCTCTATGGCAGGTCTAACTTATCCAGTTAATCTAACCAGATAAGTCTGAATAAGTAGCGCCAGATAAAGTAATGCCACCCTGATCTGCCCATTTCCAGCCCTGAGTTATCTACCTAGCTACTAAGCTGACTAAGTGGCAACCGCTGAATGTAGCCAGATATTCAGCAGCTGCCACTTAGCCGGATAAGTTCTCCTTTCCTAGTGTGTAGACAGATGGACTCAGGACCAGTGAGTTTATGCTCCCCTGCCAGGAAATGGAGCAAGCTGATTTCACAGTATATATAAACCCTGCAGTGTGTCCAGCCTCCCTGTATTCTCCGTCTCCAGCAGATGGTGGACGTGTATTTCCCTATGGGGATTGCTATGAACTTTTTGAAAGGAGAAATTTGAAATTCTAAATTCAGGAAATGAAAGCCCCGCTCTCCTGCAGTGATACCTAAGGGACCCTCCCCTAGTTGAGAATTCCTGCGGGGATGTCCGTGGTCCCTCAGAGGTGTGCCTTGGTCCTGTAGCTGGGTTTCCGGGCGTGGACTTAGCTGCTAGTTCAGCCAAAAGGTAGCAGGTGCAGGAGGCTGAGCATGGCGGTGTCCACAGATGCCCTCTCTCTCTTCCCCCCCCCCCCCCCCCACACACACACAGAGCCAGAGATAGTCTCTGTACTCAGCTGGTAAGCACTGAGTTCAGGACTTCCACCTGTCTCCGTTCTCTGCATATCACTAAAGCCAATACCAGTTTACCATCACCTCAAAAATTCCAACGCAGTGATAGAACATAGATCAACCTTCCAATTATAATGACCTTCATAATAGGCATCATTTTAGTTGCTTAGGCATTTTTCCACTCTGCCTTATGTATAATCATTTGGTCATTTTAAGTCCTATTTCCAACTGGATTTGCTTTCACAATTTTTTAAGAATTTTTTGTTTGCACTTAAAAGTTCCTCTTAAAATACATATATGTTGTGCTTAAATTTTGCACTTATCTTGAAATAATTTCGCCTTCACAAGTGTTGATGGTTGTCTTGCTGGATTCCACAAGAAACTGTTGACCCAACACTGGACCGTGTTTCGGACTGCTGTGAAAAATCTTCAGTCCTTTATCAAGGGTAATTACAAATTACCCTTGATAAAGGACTGAAGATTTTTCACAGCAGTCCGAAACACGGTCCAGTGTTGGGTCAACAGTTTCTTGTGGAATTCCAGGCGTTTTCGTCCCTACAGAAGGGTGACCTTTCAGCAGACTCAGCCTTTTGGTAGGTCTTTTTGTCCCTGGCAGCTCAGAGAGGAGCGGGCTCAGGTGGTGGACCTTCCCAAGCTTACCAACCCACCTTCCGGAACAGGAAATAGAGGGACGTCTCTCTCTCTCTCTTTTATTGGAGGTGGGTAAAGATCACGTTGCACCAATGGGTCCTGGAGGTGATGCGCAAAGGATATGCACTGGAATTTTGCAGTATTCCTCAGGACGTGTTCATGGTGTCCCCTTTCCATTCCCCGCAGAAGAAGCAAGCAGTGGAGTTCATGGTTCAAAGGCTCCTCAGTCTGAGGGCTGTGGCTTCGGTGCCAACATCTCAAGAAAGCATAGAGTAATATTCCATTTATTTTGTTGTGCCCAAGAAGGAGGGCTCCTTTTGTCCCATCTTTGATCTCAAGAGGGTCAACCATTACTTGAAGGTGATTCATTTTCGAATGGAAACCTTATGCTCTGTAATAATGGCGGTGCAGTCGGGGGAATTTCTGTCCTCCTTGCATCTGTCAGAGGATTACCTTCATGTTCCCATCCAATTGGAACACCAATGCTTTCTACACTTTGTGGTGTTTGGGCGCTATTATCAGTTTCGGGTGCTGCCTTTTGGTCTAGCCACTGCTCCCAGAACTTTTTCCAAGATTATGGTGGTGATAGCGGCAGCCTTGCGAAAAGAAGGATTCCTGGTGCACCCGTATTTGGATGACTGGCTGATTTGAGACGTCTCAGGAAGAGAGCCGCCTGGTGACACACAAGGTGATCTCCTCCTTATTCCAGGAGCTCGATTGGATGGTGAACCTGACCAAGAGCAATCTTCAACCATCCCAATCGCTAGAGTATCTGGGGGTCTGGGTCGACATGGGACAGGGCAGAGTTTTCCTACCAGAAGTTCAGAACCAGAGATTGTTGTCTCAAGTGCATGAGTTGATGAACATTATACACCCGACGGTGTGATCCTACCTACATGTACTCAGCTTGATGGCAGCTACCCTGGAAATGGTGCCAAGGGCAAGGGTGCATAGGTGTCCTTTTCAGTGCTCTCTACTATCTCGTTGGAACCCTCAGTCTCAGGATTATGCAGTTCGGCTCCACTTGTCGATGGAGATCTGCTCCTGCCTCCAGTGATGATTGCAGGAGGATCATCTGAGAAAGGGAGTTCCCTTGTCCTCTCTGGCCTGGTTTGTACTTACGACAGATGTGAGTCTCCACTGTTGGGGGGGGGGGGGGCTCACTGTCTGGAATTAATGGCCCAGGGATGCTGGAATGCTGAAGAATCCCACTGGAACATCAATCGCCTGAAAGCCCAGGCAGTACAGCTGGCATCCCATGATTCTGCAGGCTGCAGAATCGAGCAGTTCGCGAGATGTCTGACAATGTGGCTACAATGGCGTATATCAATTGCCAGGGAGGAACCAAGAGCCAGCAAGTGTCTCTGGAAATAGACCAGTTGATGGGATAGGTGGAAGGTCATCTGCATATAACCTCGGCCTCTCACATTGCAGGAAAAGACAACTTAAGAGCAGACTTTCTCAGCAGGGAGAGTCTGGACCCAGCCAAGGTATTTCAGCTGATTATGGATTGCTGGGGCCTTCCATTCCTAGACCTGCTGGCAGCTTCTCGAAATGCGATGGTTCCTTGCTTCTGCAGTTGCAGGAGAGCTCCGTGGTCCCTAGAAATAGATGCTTTCATACAGGTTTGACCAGAAGACAGATTGCTTTATGCCTTTCCTCCATGGCTCTTGCTGGGCAGGATAATTTGCAAGATCAAAGGCCAAAGGGGCTAGTACTAAGCAGATTTGCGGGGACTCCTGGTGGAGGCACCCCTTCATCTTCCACCACACATGGATCTGCTTCAGCAGGGACTGGTTCGTCACGAGGATCTGACTCTATTTTGTCTTACTGTTTGGCCCTTGAGAGGGCTGGTCTGTTAAAGCATGGTTATTCCTCTGCGGTGATTGCCACTTTACTCTGCGCTCGCAAGTTCTTCACTCCTTGGCTTATGTATGGGTTTGGAGAGTTTTTGAGGCCTGCTCTGAGAAGTGGGGTGTTATTCCTCATTCAGTTAAGATCCCTCTCATTCTAGATTTTTTACAGGATGGATTGAATAAAGACTTGGCCCTTAATTCCTTGAAGGTGCAGGTTGCAGCTCTTGCCTGTTTCAGCGGCATGGTGAATGGTTTTTCCTTGTCATTTCATCCTGATGTGACCTGTTTTTTGAAGGGAGTGAAGCATCTTAGGCCTCACTTGAGGTTACCAGTTCCATTGTGGAGACTTAATTTGGTGCTGGACTTTTTGGCGGGTCCTCTGTTCTGACCACCGTGTAGCCTTTCCTTACAGTTGTTGACTGTGAAAACTGTGTTCCTGGTGGCCATGTGTTCTGCGTGTTGGATTTCTGAGTTGCAGGCCTTGTCTTACCAGGAACAATTCTTTCAGGTGACTCCGGGGGTGTTACAGCTGTGTACTTCCATCCTTCTTGCCCAAGGTAATCTCGGTCTTTCATTTGAATCCGTCCTTCTCCTTGTCATCCCTGGATAAGGTCAGGGATACGGAGGACTTTTGCGTTTTTGTTCTCCTTGGATGTTAAACGTCTTGTCTTGCAGTATCTGGAGGTTTCAGAGTCTTTTCGAAAAACGGATCATCTGTTTGTTCTCCATGGCGGGAGTAAGCAGGGCGCTCCGGCTTTGTGGGCTGCCATAGCTTGTTGGATTAAGGAGGTCGTCACAGCTGTGCGTGTGGATGCTGGAAAGCTGTTGCCTACTCAGGTTAGGGCTTCGGCAGCATCATGGGCGGAGGTTAGTCTGTCTCCTGTCTATATCTGCCAAGCTGTGATGTGGTCCTCCTTACATGCTGTTTCCAGGTTCATTGTCTGGATATGCAGGCCTGGGAGGATGCAGCCTTTGCCCGTGCGGTGTTGACTGGACTGTGGGCAGCCTCCCACACTGTTGGGGAGTAGCTTTGGTACCTCCCAAGGGTCCTGAGTCCATCTGTCTACACACTAGAAATGGAGAAATTACTTACCTGATAATTTTGTTTTCCTTAGTGTAGACAGATGGACTCAGCTTCCCGCCCTCGGCTGCTGAATCCTTGTGTCAAGTCGTCCTGTGAGGCTACGGGTCCCAAGAGATTACTGGTAAGTGTTCATCCAGTCCCTAGCTTGGGGTACCTAGAATATTATGTGAGTTCACGGTTTATGGTTGGTTGAGTACAGTTCTTTTCTGTTTTTAATCAAGTTTTTTGCTAGTCTATCCACAGTTGCTTTTGAAGATAATTCTGGCAGGCTGGGGTCACTGCAGGGTTGTATATATGTACTGTGACGTCAGCTTGCTCGGTTTCCCTCTGCTGGCAGGGGAACATAAACCTACTGGTCCCGAGTCTATCTGTCTACGCTAAGGAAAACAAAATTCTTAGATAAGTAATTTCTCCATTTTCTGGCTAAGTAGCTTTTGAATATCAGGCTCCAGAAGAATAGCAGTTGGATATGAAGGAATAGCAAACTCCTTAGAATACATAATGAGTCATAATTTAAAAAATTCTCCTCCCTTCCTTGTAGTTACATTAAAAATATTGTATATGAATGATGGTATTGTGATGAAGAAGCAAGCTACAGGATATTTAGGTACATTTAATAAATGGAACAAGCAAAGACATCATATTACTTTTTTTTTTTTCCCCACTGTCTTTTCAAACCATCGGCTTCCTCCTCATTTTCCATTTTTGGCCTTTCTGCTTGTTAGGAATCTGCCCTAAGAGGCTGTAGGTACTAAGAACATTTGCAGTTATTTGGAGGTTTTCTTCCTCATCGCAGTGACGTTCCTCAGGCTGAGAAGTGCGAGTAGCCTCTGGAATTAGCCAGGAGGTGTGAATATTGTACAAGGACTGGGACAACCCTCTGTCTCAGGAGCTGAATGAATGGCTTCCGCTGGAGTTCCCAGTCCTGGGAAATCTGTAAGTGCAGGAGCTGAACCCGGGTCCTCCTGCATGGCAGCAATGTTTCCGGGCCATTGGGCCAGCTCCTGCTTTTTCGTTTTGACTTGTATTTCGTTTTCAAGATAAAACAAATTATTTAAAGTTGGAACATTTCCTCCCAACTGAGCTGATGCTAGCATTGTTGTTTTGTTCTTATGCAGTACTCACTGTACAGGGAAACATAGCTACAACAATTCAGGGAGATATTGAATGAATAACTCAAGTTACACAGGTCTGTTTTGTTTGTTTGTTCTACCTGCAAACCTCTTATTTTGACCTGCATGGAACTGTCTTTTTCAACTTCCATCAACAGTATGGAAAAAGCATGTCACAGTAACAATGTGTGAATGTCCTATTGACCCCTCTTAAACTTGGTGAAAGAAATAATTCGCAAAGCGAGACTGTTCTCCAAATTTAGGAATGTTCCCCAAATTTGAAAAGGAAGTAGTACTTTTTTAATACATTATTTTTCATTTGATATCTTCAATGTTATTCATAAATTATGAAAGAACTTGATGGTGACCATTGATCATTTGTGTTTCATAGTGGTGTTTTGGGGTGCCTATATTTTGAGCTCAGGGACCCTGAATATTTTAGTGGTGCCTGATGATATTGTCTATGGGTACTTTTTGGTTGACGTTAGGAGTGTGTGTTTTGGCTGTGCAGGTCAAATTAAAAGTACGTAACACTAAAACGCATAGCCCAAGCAAAAGAAGGTATTGTGACATCATCAGACATTGGGACACTAGTGTAGTGTTGTGTATTCTTGCTTCAGAGGACTCTGGGTTCTTATTTAATTAGATCAAGCTACATTTTGTCTGCTTTCTGTTTCTTATTTTCAGTGCTCAGAAAGAGAAGGATTCAAGTAAGATAGGTCTAGGAGATAAGTTTATGCACTTTGACCGTGGAACAGACAAAGATCAAGATACATGGACACAGGTGTATACAGAAACAGGTAAGATGTTGATATTTGGTGTCCCCTTCAAATACCATAAAAATGTAAAGTTTGGAGTGACAACCGTAATTATACTCTTAAAGAGATCATCAAGTTATGAGAAAAGAGCATACTGACTTGCCACCTGCAGCTAATAAATCTCTCCATTCACACTACTTATAGACCTCCACTAATCCATATTTTAGAAAGTTTTGTTTTGTTTTTTTTTGTAATTAGTGTTCCCTGTACGTACCAGGATCAGTCCAGACGGTGGGTTTTGTCCCCCGTCCAGCAGATGGAGTCAGAACAGAGCTCGAGGGCACCGCCTCCTGTACCAGCGCACCCTCTACTGGAGCTCAGTATCTTTCTGACTCCAGCAGATGTGAGTTGGGGAATCAGTGCTTCCCCAAGGTGACAGGTTCTGAGTTTTTATTTTGCTCTTTTGAGTCTCTCTCCTGTCATTTCCTTTGATATTAACAATTTGGATCAAGTTTGTTAAAAAAAAAAAAAAAAAAAAAAAAAGAAAAAAATTAGTAGAGAAAATCTTCCTGTCAGTAATTTTGAGGAGGCGTGCTCTTTCTGTGTTCTGTCTCCTCCTGCAGCTTGTTTCACTTGCGTCTGGGGTAAGTGTGTTTTATTTGCCTTTCAGCTGCTTGTTCTCGGCATTTGCCGGGACTGCCGGCTCCTGCACACATTTTTCAGCGGTCCCTCGGCCCGGCGACTTCTACCTCGGGCCTGGGCGCGCCGGCAGCGGTTCTTCCCGCCGGCGCCTGGGGACCACTCGGGCGGGTTGTGTCGGCCTTCAGGCCCCCCCGCGCTGCTTTTTTCGAATCGGCCCCCCCCCCGAGGCTTCTTCCGGCGGCGTTTTTTTCTCCTTATGCCGCGCGGGTCTCGTTGCGAGACCTGCGGCGAGGCGGGGACTCGTTTTTCTAACGAGGGAGTCTGCCCACGCTGCCTCCCCGACGGGGAAGGCGCTGCGCACGGCTCGGGTTCGCGCCCAGCGCCCCCCTCTCCACAGCCAGGGAAGCGCGGGCCGGCCACGTTCTCGGCAATGGCGGGAACGGCGGCCATTTTGGTTGAAGATTTCAGCGCGGACCGCGCTCCGGATGAGCAGGACGCAGTTCGGGGAGCCCCCCGCCTGCACCGGGGCCCCGAGGAGGGCCTGTCTGCCCGGCTCCCACAAGGGGACCCTGCTGCTGCACCTTCGCCTGGCCTGCCGTTTTTTTCACCGGACTTCATCCTGAAGATGCACACGGCCTATTTACAAGGCCTGGCGGATCCGGGGGGTGCTCCCGCGGGGCCTCCTGCGCCCAAGATCGCCAAACTCGCGGTCCCCGCCCCCGGGTCCCTGGTTCCACCTGGGACGGCCACAGGATTCTCAGCTTTGCCATCCCAGTCGCTTGCGGTGGGAGCGGCTTTCCCTTCGGGCCCTGACCCCTCGGACCCTCCAGATCCTGCGCATTCGGAGGGGCAGGCCGAAGGCGACGATCCGCGAGCCCTGCGCATTTTCCACAAGGAAGAATTGGAGGACTTACTACAACGGACCTTGCAAGAGCTCGATCTGGACCCTCCGCCGGATCCCCCGGCACCTGTGGCCCCAGCGGTTGCGACGTGCTCCAAAAAAGGGGACCCGGTTCTGGCGGCCCTCAGGCCTAGGGCTAAGGCTTTCCCGGTCCATGAGTCGTTTCTTCAGCTCCTCACCGGGGAATGGGACGTCCCGGAGGCATCTTTGAAGGTCGCCCGGGCCATGGAGAAATTGTACCCGCTGCCGGAGGATTTCCTGGATCTCGTTCGGTTCCCAAAGGTGGACTCGGCGGTCTCGGCGGTGACTAAGCGGACTACGATCCCAGTTACTGGCGGAACGGCCCTACGGGACACGCAAGACCGCAAGTTGGAGATGTTCCTCAAGAAGGTTTTTGAGGTTTCCGCCTTGGGGATGCGCGCCATCATGTGCACTTCTTTGACCCAGAGGGCCAGTCTTCTCTGGGTCCAGCAGCTCCTAACGTCGCAGCAGTTGCCGCCGGATGAAGCCGCTCAGGCCGACAGCCTGGAATCTGCCATCGCTTACGGGGCGGATGCTCTGTATGACCTCTTTCGTGTCCTGGCCCGGTCCATGGTGTCGGTGGTGGCGGCTCGTAGACTCCTGTGGCTCCGAAATTGGTCTGCGGACACCTCCTCCAAGTCGAGCCTGGGGTCCCTTCCATTTCGGGGGAAATTCCTCTTCGGAAATGACCTGGATCAGATCATCAAGTCTCTGGGGGAAAACTCGGTGCATCGTCTACCCGAGGATCGGCAGAGACCTTACCGAGCCTTTGCTTCCACCAGAACCAGGGCTCGGGCGCAGCGGCGCTACAGGTCGTACCGGCAGCCAAGTTCTCGCACAACTTCGAGTAGACCGCAGCCGTGGTCGCGCTCCTTTCGAGGGCGGAGGCCCTTGAGGGAGGGCTCGGGGCAGGGGAACCCCCCGCCAAATCTGCTCAATGATGCCAGACCGGCCCACTCCTCCTGCCCGACCATCGGAGGCCGACTCACACAATTTGCAGAGGAGTGGGCAAAGGTTACTTCAGACCAGTGGGTCCTGGACACCATCCAATACGGTTACGCCTTGGAGTTTGTCCGCCCCCCTCGGGACAGGTTTCTCTTCTCTCCTTGCGGCTCCGACCTCAAGAGGGTGGCGGTTCAACAGACTCTAGACCGGCTGCAGGCCATAGAGGCTGTTGTACCCGTTCCCTTCGGCGAGGTGGGCTCGGGCCATTATTCCATCTACTTCGTGGTGCCCAAGAAAGACGGTTCGTTCCGGCCCATACTGGATTTGAAGGAGGTGAACCGCTCACTGCGGGTCAACCGGTTCCGCATGGAAACGCTGCGTTCCGTGATTGCCGCAGTTCATCAGGGCGAGTTCCTGGCTTCCCTGGATCTGACGGAGGCGTACCTGCACATCCCGATACGTCCGGACCACAGGCGTTACCTACGCTTCAAGATTCTCGGGCAACACTTTCAGTTCCGGGCCCTACCCTTCGGACTCGCTACGGCTCCCCGGACGTTCACCAAGATCATGGTGGTAGTGGCGGCGGCCCTTCGGAAGGAGGGTATACTAGTGTATCCCTACCTGGACGACTGGCTGGTGCGGGCAAAGTCTTTCTCGCATGGTCAGGACTCGGTGGCCAGGGTCTTGGAGGTGCTCCGCTCCCTGGGCTGGGTGGTGAACCTCCCCAAGAGTTCCCTCGTTCCATCTCAACGCTTGGATTTCCTGGGAGCAACCTTCGACACACATTTGGGCATGGTGTTCCTGCGTCCGGACAAGGCTATCTCCCTGAGGGAACACATCCATCGTTTTGCAGCCTTGTCGGACCCTACAGCGTGGAATTATCTTCAGCTTCTGGGAGTGATGGCTTCCACCATCGACATGGTGCCCTGGGCGTTTGCACACCTACGTCCACTGCAGGCGTCCCTGCTGTCTCGCTGGAAACCTGTGTCGCAGGAGTATCAGGTAGTTCTGCCCCTCCCTCAGTCGGCTTGGGAAAGTCTGAACTGGTGGCTGGTTCCAGCTCATCTGGCCCGCGGCGTCTCGCTCGAAGTCCCCTCCTGGGTGGTAGTGACGACCGACGCCAGACTCGTGGGTTGGGGCGCCGTCTGCGGCAGAAGCGCCACACAGGGGATGTGGTCCCCGGAGGAGGCAAGGTGGCCGATCAATCGTCTGGAGACCAGGGCGGTACGTTTGGCGCTTCAGCGTTTCCTCCCCCTGGTTCGGGGCAGGGAGGTACAAATTCTCTCGGACAACGCGACGACAGTGGCTTACATCAATCGTCAAGGCGAGACGCGGAGCGAGCAGGTCTCCGCGGAAACCACGCTCCTGATGGCATGGGCGGAACTCCATCTTGTACGTCTCGCAGCCTCACACATCGCCGGGGTAGACAACATTCAGGCGGATTACCTGAGTCGTCAGCGGTTGGACCCCGGCGAATGGTCTCTCTCCGCCGAGGCGATGGACCTTCTGGTTCAACGCTGGGGACCGCCACGGTTGGACTTGATGGCTACAGCCCTCAACGCCAAGGCCCCGCGCTTCTTCAGCCGCAGAAGGGAGCGCGGCGCGGAGGGGGTGGATGCTCTAGTATTACCGTGGCCGACAGGTCAGCTCCTCTATGTGTTTCCTCCCTGGCCATTGGTGGGCAAGATCCTCCGAAGAATCGAAAACCACTGCGGTCCCGTAATCCTAGTGGCCCCGGAATGGCCGCGTCGGCCTTGGTTCGCGGATCTACTCCACATGGCGGTGGACGGCCCGGTCCGGCTGAGTCATCTTCCCCGGCTCCTGCATCAGGGCCCGGTATTTTTCGAGCAGGCGGCACTCTTTTGTCTTGCGGCCTGGCTTTTGAACGGCGTCGACTCCGCCGCCGAGGCTATCCGGAGGCGGTGATTTCAACGATGCTCCGGGCTCGTAAGCCCTCGACCTCCGTTGCCTACGGGCGAGTGTGGAAGGTCTTCGAGTCCTGGTGTGTCGGTCATGGGACCCGCCCGACGGAAGCAACGGTTCCCCTAATCCTTCAGTTTTTGCAAGACGGATTGGATAAGGGCCTGGCATACAATTCTCTCCGAGTACAAGTGGCGGCCCTGAATGCCCTGGTACAGACAGAGGTTTCTCTACCTCTCCAAGCGGATATCGCTCGTTTCCTGAAGGGGGTTAAGCATCTTCGGCCTCCGGTTCGAGATCCCTGCCCGTCGTGGAGCCTTAACCTAGTTCTCCGGGCTCTGGCGGGCGCTTCTTTCGAGCCACTGCAGGAGGCTTCCCTCAAGGACCTCACTATGAAGACGGTTTTCCTTGTGGCGATTTCTTCGGCTCGTCGCATCTCGGAGCTACAGGCGCTTTCCTGCAGGGAACCGTACCTCCGCCTTTCTGATGCGGGGGTTTCTCTACGTACCGTACCATCCTTCCTTCCGAAGGTGGGTTCTCACTTCCACTTGAACCAGACGGTGGAACTTCCGGCGTTCTCGCCAGGGGAAGAGAGGTCCCTTCGTCATTTGGACGTCAAACGGGCTCTGCTCCGTTACCTGGAGGCTACCAATGAGTTCCGGGTTTCCGATCACCTGTTTGTGCTCTGGTCGGGACCTAAGAAGGGCTCCGCCGCATCGAAGACAACGATTGCCCGCTGGATCAAGGATGCCATCTCGGCGTCTTATATCGGGGCTGGTCGTGTTCCGCCTACAGGCGTCAGAGCTCATTCTACGCGCTCGCAAGCCGCGTCTTGGGCGGAGTCTTGGTCCGTCTCGCCACTGGAAATCTGCCGGGCAGCGACATGGAAGTCGTTGCATACCTTTGCTCGGCATTATCGGTTACACCTGCCACTCTCAGCCCCTGGGCTTTTTGGTGATCAGGTTCTCCGAGCAGGGCTCTCAGGGGCCCACCCGGTTTAGGGAAGCTTGGGTACATCCCACCGTCTGGACTGATCCTGGTACGTACAGGGAAAAGAAAATTATTCCTTACCTGCTAATTTTCGTTCCTGTAGTACCATGGATCAGTCCAGACGCCCACCACTCTGGGATACTGCTCCCCTGCTCGGTCTTCTGTGCGTGTCTCTGTCTCATCTTCTCTTCCTCTCTGGTTCTCTCTCAGAGTTGTACAGCTCCTCACAAGTTGACTAGGGCGACCTCGTTCTGGGTCTGCCTATCCATTGTTCTTGATGTTGGTTTACGTCAGGGTTTTTGATCCAAATTGTTTCTGTTTTTGGCTCTTTTGGGCTTTGTTATGCATGATACTGAGCTCCAGTAGAGGGTGCGCTGGTACAGGAGGCGGTGCCCTCGAGCTCTGTTCTGACTCCATCTGCTGGACGGGGGACATAACCCACCGTCTGGACTGATCCATGGTACTACAGGAACGAAAATTAGCAGGTAAGGAATAATTTTCTTATATAATGTACATTGATGCAGGCAAAATTTTATGGGCATTTATCTTATAAAGGCACTGCTGACAAAGCTTTTCAAAACTGCCAAAATAATTCATTAGCCATATTAGCTAAAAAAAAAAAACAAAACCCACTTTAAAAAAAATTTGGATTAGTGGAGGATTATTAAAAAAACAACAAAAAAAACGGAGTGCACAGTTAGTGTGAATGGATTAGCTCCAGGTGGCAAAGTCACTATGCCCTTTTCTTACACGGCTCTAAATATGAAAGTCTCCTTAAGTATATAATCACGGTTGTCACTCCTTTGATTCAGTGGGCCTCTTGTTTTTCTAGTTTAGGAATACCTCCACATTCAGGTTTTGATTTTGTTATTATGAATGTATATGCCTAATCTAGAGACTGTCTTGATTATTTTGGAGTTAGCCATCTTCTTCCTGAACGGTTGGGTCCATGATGTATAAGTGTGAATTAAAAATTGAAATTAAAAAAAATGATTTTGAAAATAAACATTGAGACTCTGTTTAAGCTTGTTGTTTTCCGTTTGGACCATTTGCATCGGTATAAAATATGAAGCTGTACACTTTTCAACCCAGTTTCCTTCTATATTTCAAAGATGTCACCTTGCCATCCCATTTGGCTGCAAACACTGTAACATGTACTGAAAATTCTGCTGAAAGCAGTCCAGTTATAGTGAAGAAGAATGCAAGAAGGCAAGGAACTCGCAGAGGCTTGCCTTTCCATGTGAGCGACATATACGATGAGCTGATTCTGATAAATCAAAAACTCCAGGTAGGAACTGTAGTGAGTAATCAACAGGCCACCATGAGCATCCTAGCTGGTTGGAGTTTAACATGCTTTGCAAGAGGCAGCACTCTCCTGGGAACATAAGGCATAACTTGGAGCTGATTTTCTGTGTACCTTCAGTATTCTTAAAAAATTAAGTGATCAAACACATTCTGTGAGTTTATATCGTTGCATCTTTTCTGATTGCTTTTTGATCCAGGACATTGGGCCTTGTCATTTTTTAAATTAGGGGGCATGGGAGTTTAAAATGTATAAGTGGATAAAAAATTGGCTACAAGATCATTTCAAGGGGGTGAAAATAACTGGCAATCATTCTGATTAGTATCATCTTAGTGAAGTACTCTGAGATTCATTACTTGGATCGCTGCTCTTTTAATCTATGTAAATGGTTTAGAACTGGGGGGTAGAGAGTAGAGTACTACTGTATTTCAGTCTTTGCTGGCAATACATAGCTTGTTGAGATTGTAAATAAAAGGAACAGATAAAATATGTGTATATTGACGTATCTGGTCACTGCAGGGGACAAACATATCATATACTGAGTGGGTCATTTGTTTCCAAAAGAATCCAGGAAAATGCCTTAGGCCTAATATTTGACTGGCAGTTAAATATGGGAGCTGAGTGCCAGGCTGATGTTGACAAGGTCATTAAATGAGCAGTTACGTACAAGAGAGCTTTTTTTTTTTTTTTTTTTTTTTTGCCATTGAATGCGGTCATGTCTAGAGTATAATACACAGCTTTGGGCACTATATTTCAAAAACTGAATTAGAAATGTGGGAAGGCTGCAAAATAATAAAGGGATAGCCGGTTTAACCTGTGATGAACAGATAGCTCAGCTGTGGCTGTTCTTGCAAAAAAAAGGAATGTGAGAGGAGAATTTGATAACCCTATATATTTAAATTCACTCAAAGGATTCTTTATGCTGAATGATCATTGTAGAATATGTGAATGAGTTCTAGAGGTTTATATGGTACAGCCACTAATGTGACTAGCAGGAAACGTGTGAGAGAGAGACATGGGAGAGACCATTGATACTATAATATTTATTATTCTCCTAGGACAAGCAGGATGGTAGTCCTCATGTGTGGGTGATATCGGATGGAGCCCAGCACAGAAAACGTTTGTCAAAGTTTCTAGAAGCTTTGACCAGCAGACTGAGCATGCCCAGCCTGCTACTGTCCATGCGAGGTCTCCTTCAGTCTCTTCTTTTCTGCAGTGCAGTTGCCTTGTGGTTTGTGGAGCTCTCCATTTTCTTATTTTTTCCTAGTCAGTTTCAGGGTTTTTTCCCCGATTTTCCTCGTCAGGTCCCCCTTTGCGGTCGGTGCCTCCTTGGCTGGTAGGTTATCTTTATTATTTTTTCCAAATTTGCGGTCAATTCCCGACTCATCGCCTTACGCTGACTGCTGATCATCGACCGCATGCCAGGTGTTTTTCATTGCATTGACTGGTTTTCGTTGGTTCCCCCAGAGCCCGCGGACCATGTCCATCACAGATCCACATGAGGTTTGCATCCTGTGCCTGGGGGCCTCATTTAAAGTCCGTGGGTGTCATCTGTGTGACCAGATGACCCCCACAGGCTGTCGGGTGCGCCCCGATAAGATGGAGAAACTTTTCGGAGCCCCAAAGTCAGTTCCTTCTACTCCTGCGTCGGCCCCATCGAGGTCGAGGGGAACCACTCAACACACGTCCCCTCACTGTTCCTCTCGCCAGTACTTCCAAGGATCACAGAAACAGTGATAGGTCCTAGGTGATTTTGCGGCTCTTCCGGACATCGGGATCCTCTTCACCGAGGAAAGACTGAGCTGAGCACAGAGGGAGATCCCGCAAACATCACCACTGGTCTCAGTCGACGTACGGCCCTGGTTCCAGTGCAGAACCGGTGGCTGCCACCGAAGTGACACCAGCCATCAGAGGCCCGTGTTTTCACCAAATGCCTAGCAGTGGTGGCCGCCTATCTCAGGCGTCGGTCAGTGGATGTCTTCCCATACCTAGATGACTGGTTGGTCAAAAGCGATTCCTGCACCAGGGGCCTTGAGTTCTCTGGCCCTGACAGTGCAGATGTTACAGACCTTAGGGTTTGTCTTCTACTACCGCAAGTCTCATCTCTTGTCCTGTCTCCTCAGCTGGACTTCATAGGGGCCAGACTGGATACGGCGCAAGCAAGTGTGTTTCTGCCCAGGGATCAGACTCTTGCTCTCGCTTCGCTGGCCACCCTTATCCAGAACTGCCGGCAGGTATCCACCCGCCGTCTGCTGGGCCACATGGCAGCTTCCGTCCATGTGACCCCCCCCTCTCGCTCACCTGTGCATGTGGAGGACTCTGTGGACCTTACGGTCCCAATGGTGACAGGCAACCCAAGACCTCGAGACTCACTTCGCAGTCACAGACCCCCTGTGAGTGTGTCTGTCCAGATGGGAAGATCTCTCCAACTTGGGGAGGGGGCTTTCCTTCCAGGCTGCTCCACCTCAGGTGGTCCTCACGACCAATGCTTCTCCTCAGGGCTGGGGAGCCCATGTGAACAGCAATCACACGCAGGGTCTCCAGACCGCCTCCGAAGCCCGTGGTCAAATAAATGTCCTGGAGCTTCCGGCAATCTGTTACGCCTTGTGGGCTTTCAGAGACCAATTGTTTCACAAGGAAGTCCTGATTCGGACAGACAACCAAGTAGCAATGTGGTATTTCAACAAGCAGAGCGGTTAGGGCTTGTTCCTGCTCTGTCTGGAGGCAGTACAAGTCTGGACCTGGGCCCTGTCTCAGGGGATGTCTCTCCGAGCCACTTACCTGCTGGGCCATCTGAATGTGCTGGCAGACTGCTTAAGCTGCTCTTTCCAGCCCCACGAGTGGTTCCTCAACCAGGAGGTAGCAGCTGAACTGTTTCGCCGGTGGGGTACACCAAATGTGGACCTTTTCGCCTACCCCCACAACCACAAAATGAGCAGGTTCTCCTCCCTATGGTCGTGGGGGCGGGCATCCGGCCTGCAATGTCTTCTCTCTCCACTAGGGGAGAGGCCTGCTATGCCTACCCTCCGCTACTGCTCCTTTTGAAGACATTGTTGAAACTTCAACAGGACAGAGGGACCATGATACTTGTGGCCCCCTTTTGGCCCCAGCAGGTCAGGTTCCTGCTTCTGCAGGACCTGTTTGGGCCGGATCAGAGACCGTACCAATCTCATCTCTTAGCATCAGGACACCCTATGCCATCCAAACCTCTGGCATTGGCTCTGATGGCGTGGATGTTGAGTTCTTAGTCCTTCAACCCTTTGCGCTCTTGGACTGCTTCTCGCAGGTTCTGGTGGTGTCTTGGAAGCCTTCCACCAAGAAATCCTACAGCTTGAAGTGGAAACAGTTTTCCTTATGTGTGCGGGGCATGACTTGGATCCATTCTCATGCCCCCCTCCCTCGGTTGCTGGACTACCTGTGGCACCTCGCTGAGTCTAGGCTGAAAACCAGCTCTGTCAGGGTCTACCTCAGCGCTGTTAGTGCATGCCATTGTGGTGTCACTGGCACGCCTGTTTCAGTGCAACCTTTAGTAGGCCGTTTTATGCGGGGTCTTCTCCAGCTGAAGTTCCCCCTTCGGCCTCCTGTTGCATCCTGGGATCTCAATGTTGTCCTGGCACAGCTTATGCGCTCTCCTTTTGAGCCATTGCTGTCCTGCGACCTGAAGTTCCCCCTCTGGAAAGTCATATTCCTGGTGGCGATTACTTCGGCTGGCAGAGTCGGTGAGCTTCAGACTCTGGTTATGTACCCATCATACACGAGGTTCTTCCATGATCATGTAGTTTTGCGTACGCATCCTGTTTCTGCCCAAGGTAGTGACTAACATCCTGCTGTCCTAGGAGAGTACCTGTTACAGGTAAGCAACTCTGCTTTTCAGACTTGGTGAGGGCTGTAACTGCTATTGGCTTGCAGGGTTTTTTAAAAGGTTTACAGTTCTCATGCAGCCTAGCAAAGTGGAAGGTGGCCTTCCAGCTATTGCCATTAATATATAACGCACCAAGTTGAGTGTGCCTGGTAAAGCAAATGAAGAAATTATAGTATTATGTTAATTTATTTTTTATTTCATTTTTATATACAGACGTTCAAAATTTTACTTTGTAAAATTTCATGTTTTAATTTTTTTTGTATTTGGTTTGTGGTACAGCAAGAAAGTGCAGCACACCATGAGTATGCTCTACAACTTAAAAAGCGAGAACAATGCTTATTTGAAAAAGAAGCACTGCTTTTGAGGCACCAAGCTGCCATAATTAAAATAAGAGGAGTAGAAGAGGAGGTCCATGCAAAGTTTGAAATCATGAAAGAGGTATAGTCTTTTTTTATAATAAAATGGTTGGGAAAAATCCTTGCTCCTTTAGTGTTCGTCAAAGAGTCTTCCCTGTTCCAATATCCCAGACACACCCCAGGGAACTGTGTGCCTGCATAACTTTGCTCACAATTGATCACATCATCCAGAGTTCTCTGGGGTTTCCAGCTTGGGGTTATGCATTCCGATTTTGGAAGGTGTTGGCCTGTGTAGTCAGAGGAAGAGTTGTCAGCCCATGTGAGTGTAGAGTGAGAGGAGACGTCTGCCTGCATGAAAAGAGGAAGAAGGGGACAGCCTGGATTCAACAGCAGTATCTTCAGAGAAGGGAGTGTTAGAGACTTGAAATGGGGGGGGGGGGGTAAGGTGAAGAATAGAGTGTGATTGGATCTAGGTTAGGGTAGAGAGAGAGAGAGGTGGGGCAGTCTGTTTTGAGGAGAGCAGGGAGAAGCAAGAGTGATGGGCTGCATCCCTTATAATACTCCTATAATAAATAAGATGTGGTAGATCTGATTGACAAACTGAAGAGTAGTAAATCACCTGGACCGGATGGTATACTCACCAGAGTTCTGAAGGAACTAAAAAATGAAATTTCAGACCTATAGGTAAAAATTTGTAACCTATCATTAAAATCATCCATTGTACCTGAAGACTGGAGGATAGCAAATGTAACCCCAATATTTAAAAATGGCTCCAGGGGCGATTCGGGAAACTACAGACCGGTTAGCCTGACTTCAGTGCCAGGAAAAATAATGGAAAGTGTTCTAAACATCAAAATCACAGAACATATAGAAAGACATGGTTTAATGGAACAAAGCCAGCATGGCTTTACCCAGGGCAAGTCTTGCCTCACAAATCTGCTTCACTTTTTTGAAGGAGTTAATAAACATGTGGATAAAGGTGAACCAGTAGATAATGTATACTTGGATTTTCAGAAGGCATTTGACAAAGTTCCTCATGAGAGGCTTCTAGGCAAAGTAAAAAGTCATGGGATAGGTGGCGATGTCCTTTCGTGGATTACAAACTGGCTAAAAGACAGGAAACAGAGAGTAGGATTACATGGACAATTTTCTCAGTGGAAGGGAGTGGGCAGTGGAGTGCCTCAGGGATCTGTATTGGGACTCTTACTTTTCAATATATTTATAAATGATCTGGAAAGAAATACGACAAGTGAGATAATCAAATTTGCAGATGACACAAAATTGTTCAGAGTAGTTAAATCACAAGCAGATTGTGATAAATTGCAGGAAGACCTTTTGAGACTGGAAAATTGGGCATCCAAATGGCAGATGAAATTTAATGTGGATAAGTGCAAGGTGATGCATATAGGGAAAAATAACCCATGCTATAATTACACAATGTTGAGTTCTATATTAGGTGCTACAACCCAAGAAAGAGATCTTGGCGTCATAGTGGGTAACACATTGAAATCGTCGGTTCAGTGTGCTGCGGCAGTCAAAAAAGCAAACAGAATGTTGGGAATTATTAGAAAGGGAATGGTGAATAAAACTGGAAATGTCATAATGCCTCTATATCGCTCCATGGTGAGACCGCACCTTGAATACTGTGTACAATTCTGGTCGCCGCATCTCAAAAAAGATATAATTGCGATGGAGAAGGTACAGAGAAGGGCTACCAAAATGATAAAGGGAATGGAACAGCTCTCCTATGAGGAAAGACTAAAGAGGTTAGGACTTTTCAGCTTGGAGAAGAGACGGCTGAGGGGGGATATGATAGAGGTGTTTAAAATCATGAGGTCTAGAACAGGTAGATGTGAATTGGTTATTTACTTTTTCGGATAATAGACTAGGAGGCACTCCATGAAGTTAGCATGGGGCACATTTAAAACTAATCGGAGAAAGTTCTTTTTTACTCAGTGCACAATTAAACTCTGGAATTTGTTGCTAGAGGATGTGGTTAGTACAGTTAGTATAGCTGTATTTAAAAAAGGATTGGATAAGTTCTTGGAAGAGAAGTCCATTACCTGCTATTAAGTTCACCTAGAGAATAGCCACTGCCATTAGCAGCGGTAACATGGAATAGACTTAGTTTTTGGGTACTTGCCAGGTTCTTATGGCCTGGATTGGCCACTGTTGGAAACAGGATGCTGGGCTTGATGGACCCTTGGTCTGACCCATTATGGCATGTTCTTAAGAAGCACCATTGAGTGCATTTATTATCTTAATATAAAACAGTTCATGCTCTAAGAAGTTCTCTTGCAGCTTGTAATAAGAGGATCAAATTGATTCAATTGCTGCTGACACCATATGTTAGAAGCAGTCAAGCAATTTAATTAGCTAAATGCCCCTGATATTCTAAGAATCTGAGATAATTTGGGAAAGTATTGTTCAGATCTTTAATACTTCTGCTGGCTATTCTTTTACAGTGTTAATGTACCTAATTATTGACTGTGTTCTTTCCTCTTTGATATTTTGAGATCTTGTATTAGTTTCAATTTTTTCTTATGATGTCAATATTCAGAAGCACTTAGCCAGCTAACTCAGAAGTTAGCTGGCTAAATGAATATTTGGGCACCTAGCCAGCTAATAAGCTAGGGGTGTTCTAGGGGAGTGACTGAGAAGATTGAGTTAGCTGCCTAAGTTAATCAGTTAACTCAGATTTTCAGAGTTAGCCAGTTAACATAACTGGCTAACAGGCCAATACAGTAAAAATCGCAGGAGAGCGGGCGAGCGCACAGGCCGCTCTCCTGTGCGCACGATTCAGAAAAAAAATTATTCAAATTAGGGCCTGCGGTATAAAGAGGAGCTAGGGATACTAGCGCTTCCCTAGCGCCTCTTTTCGGACAGGAGTGGCGGCTGTCAGTGGGTTTGACAGCCGACGCTCAATTTTGTTGGCGTCTGTTCTCAAACCCGCTTACAGCCACAGGTTCGGAAACTGGATGCCGGCAAAAGCAAGCATCTGGTTTTCAAGCCACGGGCCAATTTTACATTTTTTTTTATTTTTGATGATTTTTAACTTTTGGGACCTCTGACTTAATATCGCCATGATAGTAAGTCGGAGGTTGCACAGAAAAGCAGTTTTTACTGCTTTTCTGTGCACTTTCCCGGTGCTGAGAGAAATTAACGCCTACCTTTGGGTAGGCGCTAATTTCTGAAAGTAAAATGTGCAGCTTGGCTGCACATTTTACTTTCTATATCGCGCGGGAATAACTAATAGGGCCACCAACATGCATTTGTATGTTGCGGGCGCTATTAGTTTCTGGGGGGTTGGATGCACATTTTCGACGCATTATTACCCCTTACTGAATAAGGGGTAAAGCTAGCGCGTCAGACGCGGGTTAACAGTGCACTCCGCCGGAGCACACTGTACTGTATCGGCCTGCAAGTCTGGTCGGGCTAAAAAGCTGTCCTTAAATTAGCCAGCTAACTTTGATCACTGGTTATGTTCAGTAGTGTGGCTGCATTATTGAGTATGCCTCTAAAGTTAGCTGGGTAAGTTTATCTGGCTAACTTTGCTATTTGGACTGTCTGAATATGGATCTTTAAATTTATAGTCCCCATTCTGGTTAGCTCTTGGGCGCACAGGGGCTCATTGGGAGGCTCATGGACCAGGCAGAAGGGGGGAAAGATTATTCTCAGAGGACAACCAGAATGACAATCCTTACACATACATGGCTGACATTATCCGATGGAGCCCGGCACGGAAAACTTTTCTAGAACTTTGGCTGGGCAATGTACCACATGTCCACGCAGGGTCCCTTCAGACTCTTCTTTTCCGTAGAGCCTTTGCATCTCGCAGTTGTGTGAACCTTCTTCAAGTCTTTTTTTCACAATGGTTTTTGCATTTTTCTTTGCGGAATCCTGCCAGTTCTCCCATTAGCTCCTAGATAGGTTTTTTGAAGTTTTGGGTAAGTTTATTTTCGTTGTTGATCCCCTGGGGTTGTGTGCTCTGTGCCTGTCGGCAATTGACAGCTGCTGCTATTGATTTCAATCTCTCATCCCTTTTCTTTCGTGATATGTTCACTTCAGGGTTTTAGCAGTCTCCCAGGTATACGAGGATCATCTCTATCATGGATCCACATGATAGATGTGTCCTCTTCCTTGGGGAATCTCATGACATTCGGGGTTGCAGCAAGTGTGCCAAGATGACCCCAAAAGGACAGAAGATTCGACTTGACAATTTGATACGCTTCTTCAAGCTGAAGAACACCAATTCATCAGTATCTGAGTCATCTGTATTGAAGGACCTCGGAGCTGCACTGATGGACACCAAGCCATCGACATCTGTGGGGCCATTGGTTCATCAAGGTCATGCAATACTGGGTCAGACCAAGGGTCCATCAAGCTCAGCATACTGTCTCCAACAGTGGCCAATCCAGGCCATAAGAACCTGGCAAGTTCCCAAAAACTAAGTGTATCCCATGTTACTGTTGCTAGTAATAGCAGTAGCTATTTTCTAAGCCAACTTAATTAGTAGCAGGTAATGGACTTCTCCTCCAAGAGCTTATTTTTTATACACAGCTACACTAACTGCACTAACCACATCCCCTGGCAACAAGTTCCAGAGCTTAGTTGTGTGTTGAGTGAAAAAGAACTTTCTCCGATTAGTTTTAAATGTGCCCCATGCTAACCATGGAGTACCCCCTAGTCCCTTCTATTATCCGAAAGAGTAAATAACCATAAGAACATAAGAAAATGCCATACTGGGTCAGACCAAGGGTCCATCAAGCCCAGCATCCTGTTTCCAACAGTGGCCAATCCAGGCCATAAGAACCTGGCAAGTACCCAAAAACTAAGTCTATTCCATGTAACCATTGCTAGTGGCAGTGGCTATTCTGTAAGTGAACTTAATAGCAGGTAATGGACTTCTCCTCCAAGAATTTATCCAATCCTTTTTTAAACACAGCTATACTAACTGCACTAACCACATTCTCTGGCAACAAATTCCAGAGTTTAATTGTGCGTTGAGTAAAAAAGAACTTTCTCCGATTAGTTTTAAATGTGCCCTATGCTAAGTTCATGGAGTGCCCCCTAGTCTTTCAACAATCCGAAAGAGTAAATAACCGATTCACATCTACCCGTTCTAGACCTCTCATGATTTTAAACACCTCTATCATATCTCCCCTCAGTCGTCTCTTCTCCAAGCTGAAAAGTCCTAACCTCTTTAGTCTTTCCTCATAGGGGAGTTGTTCCATTCCCCTTATCATTTTGGTAGCCCTTATCTGTACCTTCTCCATCACAATTATATCTTTTTTGAGATGCGGCGACCAGAATTGTACACAGTATTCAAGGTACGGTCTCACCATGGAGCGATACAAAGGCATTATGACCGATTTACATTTACCCGTTCTAGACATCTCATGATTTTAAACACCTCTATCATATCCCTCCACAGCCGTTTCTTCTCCTAGTTGAACAGTCCTAAACTGTTTAGTCTTTCCTCATAGGGGGGCTGTTCCATCCCCTTTATCATTTTGGTTGCCCTTCTCTGTACCTTCTCCATCGCAACTATATGTTTTGGGGGGGGGGGGGGTTTCCCAATGTAATGTTTATTATTGTCCATGATATATTAGGTCTTGCATCTACCAGATCTTGTGCTTTGAACGTCAGTGTTATGCCAATAACATAATGGGAGATGAAAGTAAATATGAATGCTCCTGTAGAGGGTTCCCGATTTGAAAGCGTTTTGATCAGCCAGTTTTGTTTGGGGGCACGTTGTCTTCTAGCAGCCACTTGGAAACAACCTGTGGTGCCTGCGAGGGTCTCACTGCTGCAGAAGCTAGATTTAATGGGTACAATGTACAAGATAACTGCCCAAAAGCACCATCATCTTCCCAAATTCCATCGCATTTGGTCACCATATATATAGTATGGAGAGAAGGGACGATCCCGGAAGCCTCAAAGGCTTGTGCCCACAGAGCACCCCCAGAAACATCCTAAATAAACAAGTATGACACTCTTGATCTTTACTGGGAAAAGCTTTTATTCCTTTTCTTACTCATATTAACTATATCTTTTTTGAGATGTGGCGACTAGAATTGTACACAGTATTCAAGGTGCGGTCTCACCATGGAGCGATACAGAGGCATTATGACATTTTCCGTTTTATTCACCATTCCCTTCCTAATAATTCCCAACATTCTGTTTGCTTTTTTGACTGCCGTAGCACACTGAGCCGACGATTTCAATGTGTTATCCACTATGATGCCTAGATCTTTCTTGGGTGATAGCTCCTAAAATGGAACCTAACATTGTGTAGCTATAGCATGGGTTATTTTTCCCAATATGCATCACCTTACACTTATCCACATTAAATTTCATCTGCCATTTGGATGCCCAATTTTCCAGTCTCACAAGGTCTTCCTGCAATTTATCACAATCCGCTTGTGAATTAACTACTCTGAATAATTTTGTATCATCTGCAAATTTGATTACCTCACTCATCGTATTTCTTTCCAGATCATTTATAAATATATTGAAAAGTAAGAGTCCCAATACAGATCCCTGAGGCACTCCACTGCCCACTCCCTTCCACTGAGAAAATTGTCCATGTAATCCTACTCTCTGTTTCCTGTCTTTTAGCCAGTTTGTAATCCACGAAAGGACATCGCCACCTATCCCATGACTTTTTACTTTTCCTAGAAGCCTCTCATGAGGAACTTTGTCAAACGCCTTCTGAAAATCCAAGTATACTACATCTACCGGATCACCTTTATCCACATGTTTATTAACACCTTCAAAAAAGTGAAGCAGATTTGTGAGGCAAAACTTTCCTTGGGTAAAGCCATGCTGACTTTGTTTCATTAAACCATGTCTTTCTATATGTTCTGTGATTTTAAAGTATTTTTCTTGGCACTGAAGTCAGGCTAACTGGTCTGTAGTTTCTCGGATCGCCCGTGGAGCCTTTTTTAAATATTGGGGTTATGTTAGCCACCCTCCAGTCTTCAGGTACAATGGATGATTTTAATGATAGATTACAAATTTTTACTAATAGATCTGAAATTTCATTTTTTTAGTTCCTTCAGAACCCTGGGGTGTATACCATCCGGTCCAGGTGATTTACTACTCTTCAGTTTGTTAATCAGGCCTACCACATCTTCTAGATTCACTGTGATTTGGTTCAGTCCATCTGAGTCATTACCCATGAAATCCTCCCCAACATCCTCTTCAGTAAACACCGAAGCAAAGAAATCGTTAATCTTTCCATGATGGCCTTATCTTCTCTATGTGCCCCTTTAAGCCCTCGATCATCTAACGGTCCTACTGACTCCCTCGCAGGCTTTCTGCTTCGGATATATTTTAAAAAGGTTTTACTGTATTTTTGCCAACTTCTTTTCACATTCTCTTAGCCTGTCTTATCAGTGTCTTACATTTAACTTGCCAACGCTTATGCTTTATCCTATTTTATTCTATTGGATCCTTCTTCCAATTTTTGAATGAAGATCTTTTGGCTAAAATAGCCTTTCACCACCCCTTTTAACCATGCCAGTAATCGTTTTGCCTTTCCACCTTTCTTAATGTGTGGAATACATCTGGACTGTGCTTCTAGAATGATGTATTTTTACATTTGTAGCTGCTCCTTTCAGTTTTTTTTCTATTTTTCTCATTTTATCAAAGTTTCCCTTTTGAAAGTTTAGCACTAGCCGTGGATTTGCTTACTGTTCCCCTTCCAGTCATTAATTCAAATTTGATCATATTATGATCACTATTGCCAAGTGGCCCCACCACCGTTACCTGTCTCACCAAATCCTGTGCTCCACTGAGAATTAGATCTAAAATTGCTCCCTCTCTCGTCGGTTCCTGAACCAATTGCTCCATAAAACTGTCATTTATTCCATCCAGGAATTTTATCCCTCTAGCATGTCCCGATGATGCATTTAGCCAGTCTATATTGGGGTAATTGAAATCTCCCATTATTACTGCACTATCAATTTGGTTAGCTTCCCTAATTTCTCTTAG
Source organism: Rhinatrema bivittatum (assembly GCF_901001135.1). Classification (NCBI taxonomy): domain Eukaryota; kingdom Metazoa; phylum Chordata; class Amphibia; order Gymnophiona; family Rhinatrematidae; genus Rhinatrema; species Rhinatrema bivittatum. The sequence continues at coordinate 350,807,990 of NC_042619.1, forward strand.
CATTTCACTGTCCGTCTCACCATCTTGACCAGGTGGACAATAGTATACTCCTATCCCTATAATCTTCCTCAACACACAAGGGATTTCTACCCATAAAGATCTGATTGTGCATTTAGTCTCATGCAGGATGTTTATCCTGTTGGACTCTATGCCATCTCGGACATAAAGCACCACACCTCCTCCCGAGTGCTCCTCTCTGTCATTGCGATATAATTTGTACCCCGGTATAGCACTGTCCCATTGGTTATCCTCTTTCCACCATGTCTCTGAGATGCCAATTAAGTCTATGTCATCATTCACTGCTATTATCAATGAGCACCAAAACAACTTAGGAAGGATTCTTACAATGCTGTCATAAACCCCAAAATCAATCCTTCATGCTTATGCATCGAAAACATTTTTTTATTGTTCATTCAATCCTCCTAAGAGAGTGCAATAATTCAACTGTTTGCACAAAAAAAATTTTTGATGGAAGGAGAGGAACGTTTCATATGCAATGATCATAGATCCCCACCAGGGTAATATGATTGTGAATATAATCATAAACGGACCTCCTCCGACCAATATGTGCAGTTAATATTACAAACACTGTTGGGATCCAAACGCTTTTTAAAAAAAAATTTTTGTGTGTCTTTGCTCTAAAACATTTATCGTTATTGATCAAGGTGACAAAAATCACTCAAATATTCTCAGTCAGTATCAAATATACGCTTCCGCGCAGCCTTGTTAACTGCTCCCAACAAAGGGTATAGATGCATCGTTAAAGAACGCTTCTAAGAGGACCTAGGTTGGCAAGCTGGACAGTCTTTTATGGCTTAAAAAAAGCTCATGCAACACCCCGACTTATCTGCTGGTTTGGCGGGTCGCCGACGTAGCCATGTTTCAGGTCCGCTCAGGGACCTTTCATCAGGGAATTCGTCCTCTTGCAATGTCGCGTTGTCAGCCTTGGATAGAGTCTTTTGACTCACTTCGCGAACCTAGCAAGCAATGATCCAACATTGACAGACGAGACATTGCAAGAGGACGAATTCCCTGATGAAAGGTCCCTGAGCGGACCTGAAACGTGGCTACGTCGGCGACCCGCCAAACCAGCAGATAAGTCGGGGTGTTGCATGAGCTTTTTTTAAGCCATAAAAGACTGTCCAGCTTGCCAACCTAGGTCCTCTTAGAAGCGTTCTTTAACGATTCATCTATACCCTTTGTTGGGAGCAGTTAACAAGGCTGCGCGGAAGTGTATATTTGATACTGACTGAGAATATTTGAGTGATTTTTGTCACCTTGATCAATAACGATAAATGTTTTAGAGCAAAGACACACAAAAATTTTTTTTTAAAAAAGCGTTTGGATCACAACAGTGTTTGTAATATTAACTGCACATATTGGTCGGAGGAGGTCCGTTTATGATTATATTCACAATCATATTACCCTGGTGGGGATGTATGATCATTGCATATGAAACGTTCCTCTCCTTCCATCAAAAATTTTTTTTTGTGCAAACAGTTGAATTATTGCACTCTCTTAGGAGGATTGAATGAACAATAAAAAAAATTTTTTCGATGCATAAGCATGAAGGATTGATTTTGGGGTTTATGACATTCACTGCTATACATTCTAATTCTCCCATCTTACTTCTTAGACTTCTGGCATTAGCATACAAACATTTCAAAGTTTGTTTTTTGTTTGTATTTTCATTCTGCTTTTTAATTGATAGGGATAAATTAGAATTTTTTTAGCTCAGATGAGTTTTTAATTACAGGCACTTGGATTACTTTTCTTATTATTGGAACCTCACTGTCGGGATGCCCTAATTCTAATGCATCATTAGTATCCTTTGAAGACACCTCTCTCCGAACCATGCGCTGCTGAGCGACTGTCGGCGTTCCCCTTAGAGCAGCTTTTAAACTAGAACAATCTTCTTTTTAAAGGTTAGCGCCAGTAGTCTGGTTCCACCCTGGTTAAGGTGGAACCCATCCCTTCGGAAGAGACTCCCCCTTCCCCAAAAGGTTCCCCAGTTCCTTACAAAACTGAATCCCTCTTCCTCGCACCGTAGTCTTATCCATTCATTGAGACTCCGGAGCTCTGCCTACCTCTGGGGACCTGCGTGTGGAACAGGGAGCATTTCAGAGAATGCACACTAACTTCTGTTTATTAGCTGCCTTACTGACTATTAAAAGCACAAACACACTAAATAACATATCCCAATAGTTTACTTCTCCCTAATAAAAACAAAAATAATTTCCCAAGCAAAACTTACTGATTCCTTTCAGCCACCAGCAAAGTGATCCTCTCCTCTCAGAGCTCCCACTGGAACGTGTTTCTGAAATAAATTTCATTCAGCACATGACAGTGAATCTGCAACACTATTATTGACCCCTGGAACATGTCACACTTATGATTGTATTAAGGTGCAAACACATCACCTCATGCAATAAATTTACCAGCCTAGGGGCCCCTGGATGTCTGCCTGTTTATAACTTCTATTTCCACTTTATTGTTGCACCAAAAGTTTATGTACTTGTTCTATAGTTTACTACCCCAAATTACCAATGCAACCAGAATGGGGAAGAATTCAAGGAATGGTATGTTCCAGGTTACGCCCACCTCCACCCATGCAGCAGGCCATGGTTCAGCACCCCAAGAACCTTGGCAAAAAGCCTCAAAACCCCGAATTCCCAATCTCCAGAAGCATTTGGACACCTGGACATCGGTGGCTCAGGCCACATGGACACTGATGCCCATTCAGCCAGATCATCCTGAACTGATTTCATGATCTGAATAAAATGATGCCGCTGCCAACCCCCTCAAAAAAGACTCTCCCCATTGGGAGAACTCTACAGGCAAAGTTCAGGCTGCCCAATAAGGTCTGTACCCTGGCTAGTGTCAACTTCTTAGCCTGCATTGCTTGAGTTAACAGGGGCTGCAGCTTATGTATCTTGTCAACTGGAAGTCTGGACACCTTTCCAAATCCAACTCTATACACAAGAAGCAAATTGTTGTCGTGGGGCCCTCATTTTTTCCCTGGGTTATTGGGAGCCCCCAGCTTCTTGGCTACATCCTGAAATGCCTGTAGTAACTGCACACGTGTCTGAATCTGGCAGCCCCACAAACTGAAAATCATCAAGGTAATATATGATGTTATCCAGTCCCAGCTCTGCACCATCACCCAGTGAAGAAATGTACTGAATAACTCAAACTAAGATCAAGAGACCGAACACCCCATTGGCATGCACTTACAGAAATACTACATGCCACGAAATTTGAAGCCTAACAGTGGGAAGCTGCATGGGTGAACTGGTAGTAACCTGAATATTGACTCATTATCGGTCTTTGCCATGAGGGCTCCCTGTCCACATTCCTGCAATAAGGCTATTGCGCTATCGAATGATGCATAATGCACTGAACATTGTTTTGCCATCAGATCGTCGTTCACTGATGATCCTTGTGGGTATGATAGATTCTGTATCAATCTGAATTTGCCTGGGACCTTTTGAGGTGTAAATGCTAAAGGTGACAGCAGCAAGTTATTGATCATCATATGGGCCTGCCGTTCTATCCAATGCCAATTCGGCATCCAATTATTTTGTACAATCTCAGCATATCTGACAACCAATGAGGTGTTGCCCGAGTCTGTGCCCTCAATGGGCCCTAGGAAAAGTGATTATAAACCCTTCTCAAAAACCATCTGCTAATTTGCCTGATTCCTTTCTTTTGGGGTAGTGTTCCAGCCAAGTATCCAATGCGTCAAGTTGCACAGGGGATAAGAAATTGCTATACTGGGTCAGACCAAGAGTTCATCAAGCCCAGCATCCTGTTTCCAACAGTGGCCAAAACAAGCTACAAGTGGCAAGAACCCAAACCCTTGGAGCCTTGCAAAATTTTTCACATTCATCTTGACTTTGCAGAACTCCCTGTGTGATTCCCCTTTGTGCATTTACTGGCGGGGTGAGGTGCTGAACAAATAGAATAGATGTGTTTAAACTTGCAATTCTGGAAGCTGCAAGATGACTTATCTTGCATTATCACAGACACAAGCCACCATGATCACATCACTCCAGCTCTTCAGTCTTTGCACTGGCTACCTGTGGCTTACAGGATAATTTATAAATCTATGTCGCTGATACACAAAGCCATTCAAAACAGAGAAATGCTCTGGTTTACAGATCAACTACAATTCAAAACGTCTTCCCGCCCAACGAGATTCCAGAATTTAGCCAAACTAAATATCCCAGCAGCCAATCTGACTAAACTCTCTAGTACAAAAGAACGATCTTTCATCATTGCTGGATCAACAATATGGAACACCATGCCCTCTGAATTACGCCAGGAACTCTGTCACAAAAAATTTAAACAAAACCTTAAAACCTGGCTATTTAAAAAAGCCTACTATCAATGATCTGAATCCTCAACTACTCTTCCTAACTGCCACAATCTCTCATATATTGCTGATATTCTATTAATATAAAGTTATATACTGTATTGTTTTTCGTTTAGTTACCTTGTTATATTGTAAAGCGCAATGCTGAATTACTGTTTGAATGTAAACCGAGGTGATGTTATTTACGTACCCCGGTATAGAAAAATCTATAAATAAATGACTTGTTGTACCGCCAGCACGTGTTATTGATAATCTGTGCTGTCACATGTGCCCCTTGATACTTATGTCTTTGGGTAGAACATGTTCTAGCACCTACATCTAATACCTTATTCGTCATCTGTTTAAACCATAGGCCTATGTCTTGCACTTCCCATGACATAAAACTATTTTCTACCCTTTTGTCCCTGAAGCGTTCATGTTTCAGCCATCCCCATACCTCCTATTCCTGGTACACTTCTAGAATGGTGTTGGCATAGCTCAACATGGGACCATGTTGCGTAGGGTCATCCAGTCCAGTGATGGTTAGAATTCTCATAAATGGCTTTGTCCAATTACTTATGTTTCTGGGAACCTTGTTATAACAGGCTGGTGCTTCATCACCTTTTCTCTTCTTTTTCTCTCCTCATTTCCTCCTCCCATAATTCTGAATGTGTCTTATGTATGTTCATTTCTTAATCTTTTTTTCAAAGGGCTTTAGGAATACCTCCCCACAGCTGTGATAGTCAGCGCTGGTAGTCCCCCTGGACACCTCAGTCACATCCTTTAAAGGCCTGCTTAGGCTAGCATCCGAAGGGCTCTCCAAATCCGATGAATCGGAATAGCTCTTGGAACTTGTCTGACCTTGTCTTACACTTTGCATTTCTCTTTCTTTTTCTCACCTTCAATCATGCCGCCTCCTTGAAGGAATTTGCCTTGTAACCATTGCTGGGTGACAGCTCACCCCTTGAGGCTGTGTTATTCTCTTGTTCATTGCTGTTATCCTGTATTTTTCTTAGTACTCCATTCTCGCCATTGGATATGAATCTTTCATCCCCCGGTGGCCTTGCTGCCTCATGGGGGCTCGAACTGGTCCCACTTCACCACTCAGCTATGCTATTTCCCCTGAAACTTGCCATACATCTGACAGTCAGAGACTGTTCTGGGATCTTTGAGTCCTGCTGTTGTGCCATCTGAAGGACTGGGTCTTGGATAGGTTGTGCCAGGTACCCTGGGAGGTACCTGCAAGCCACAGGCGTTTGACCCCGGTGCTGTCATGGGCCATTACCCCCACCAGTGCTGTGGAGGATATGGGTATGCCTCTGGGTAGCTCATGTATGGCGTAGAGCCCATTGAGGCGGATTTGCCACTGCCGCTGCCATTGTGCCACTGCTCTCTATACCTGTGCTTGAGCCCCAACTGCCATCACTGAATTGCATTGGTACGTTCGGTGCCCATCCAATGGCAGGAGCCCACTGGAGTGGCTCATTGTCCTGCCTCCCTGCCCATGTTCCAAGGCTTTTCTTTCCTCCACTCCCCTCTACATGGCAAGGCCTGTCTGGCCTATACCTTTCTCACTATGAGAGGGTTGCCCTGCATTGCTTGGTAATGCCCATAGTCACCCCCCTCGAGCGGGAGAAGGTGTATGCACTGGGGTTCAGAGTATCTCATTGGGTAGGCTTGTGTGGCATGCGTGCAATGCTCAGTGTACATGGCATTCTCCACCATCTGCTTCAACGGACAAACAATCCCTGCATCCTCGTGATCCTGTTGCCCCCCAGGTGTTGTGCTTTCACTCCCTATGATTGATTGTACTGTGGGCGGTTATACCAGGGCCGCCTTGCCTTTCTTTTTGGCACATCCAGCCCTCGCATTGCTCCCTCCCTGCACCTTCGTGGTGCATTTAGCACCAGAACGGAGGCTAAGTGATGGGGCTGTGTTTCCCCATGCTATGTGTGCCAACAAGCAATGGTGGTTGTGTGTCTGCGACCCAGAGAGCCAATTCTAATAATGTGTTTACCACCTTGTGGGTCTGTTCGCCCTCTAGTGCATGCAATGATTTTATTTATTTTTTTTGTCTACTTCTAATTGGATGTGCGTGGCTCCTGCTGCTTAGCGCCCGTGTGCTAGTCTCATGAACATCCACCGGTAAAATGTATTGATGGGAAAGGTAATCTTGCTGGACACCGAACGCTGGCCTTATCAGAAAAAGGGATATCCCAGAGGCAGAGCCCAGTATTTAAAGGCCCGCCCTCATCAGACGGCAACTTTTCAACTAAGTCATCCAAAGATGTCCTCCCCTTCTGACCCGCCACCACCCCTTTCTCTGACATCACGTTGTTGGCCAAACTGTGGCGTCATGGGAGCACTGCACGTCATCCTTCCGCAGCAGGCTCGGCATGAGGAGGGTCCCAACGACCATACCTGTCCCCAGTGTCAAGTGAGTGCTGCCGGGCACCTGCCCCCCATGCCCTCCTATTTATGGACGCATCATAATTGGCGACAGAGACAGCCTGATGATCGTGAGCATGCTGACTTTGAGGTTTACAAATGTTCTGCATTTTTATTGCCCTCTCGTTTGGGCAGAGGGGGAATCTGTTTCCAATATCAGTGAAGAAAAGGAGCATAATATGTGATTGCACAGATATGTCCCCTTTAAGTAGATTTGACATTCTGTATAAGAAAATCTGCAGTAGTTTATTTTTGGTTGCTTGGTTTCTACTGTTCATTAAAAAAACAATTATATCTGCTTAGATCCAAATGCAAAAGCCATCTACAAAAGAATCTATGAATCTGTCTGACTCCATCTCCCATTTTATACACTTTGGCCATCTCTGTTCGCTAAAACTACATAAATTTTAGGATCCCATTTGCATCTGTACTAGCTGATTTAATGAAGACACAATTAGATACTGTAGGGGACATCTTTAGCAGTGTGGGGAGATGCCAAAGGTATTTTCCTAATATTCTTGTGGTTAGTAAATAGTGCAGCTTTTTAATCTGTAATGAAATAGATTCAGTAGATGGTTTCCCACAGAAACTGCTTAATATGTACCTTATTCTTGTTTCTTCTGTTGACAAGCTGGCGAGAATTAGTCATATGTTGGTGACATTATCTGAGGGTGCTGACACAGACCCAGCTCTCTGCTGGGTCTGTGTCAGCACCCTCAGTTCCCACACACAGTACCATGTACAGTTCCCACACACAGTACCGTGTGAGCCCCTTAGTCTGTTTTTAAATTTCTATTTGGTTTTAATCAATTTACAATAAATTGAGGGAAAAAAGCAAAAAATACAGTAGGTTATTGCATAACATAACCTTAGAAATTATCAGAGGAAAAGTAAAAACATAACCCATTATAATAGTCCCCATTAATGCGGTACAGATAATCTAACTAAAAAGGACATAATTCATGTACAAGAGGCTGTCAGAATTAATCATGTTAAATTCCCCATACACGCCACATAGCTTCCTAACCATTAGACACGGATGTTTTATTAACAAAAAGGTTTCCAAATGGGCTGGATCACAGAAAATATAGGAATTACCTTGATAGGTCACAACACATTTGCAGGGGAACTTAATCTAAAATGAAGCGCCAAGCAAAACAATTCGCTGTTTAAGCTGTAGGAAAAGTTGCCTTCCAAAACTGGTATGTGTTTTCCTCAATAATCAGGCTACATCCTTTTCAAGAAGTCATGCACACAAAGGAAAACGGTGTATTTGATCCTTAGACTGTAAGAAAGGCCTGGCATACTGCCAAAGAAGCTGTCAAGCTCCTCAACTGTTTGAGTTCTTTGATCCCAATAAATTGGGAAGGGCAGTTGCTCTCCCACGTGTTTTTCTGAATCGGCCTGAATCTCTGTCCAAATGGCTAGCGGACTGTATGGTTATGCTCCTGGCTGGCTTACAGATCGCAGACTCCTTCGAGGCCCATCAGGTGTGAGCCATGGTGATTTTTAGTGTCTCCTCTCAAGGCCACTTCAGTGCCTCGCTAAAGCTTAAGTTCTGGAAGGGGCTCACAAGGCACTGTGTGTGCGGGAACCCCTGCACATACTCGGTAAAGCGTTGTTTTTTTTCACGAAGTTCTGAGAGCTGAATCCATGTCTGCATCGTCAAATAATATCTCCCACTCGTTATGGCTATTTCATCCAGCTGACTACAAAGAACCCTATTTATGGGTAAGCAAACTTCCTTTCTCTAAGACTGACTTGTTCCTTTGCAGCAACATGACGCAGAGATTAAGCAACTGTCAGAAGCCCTTAAAGAGAAGATTAAAGAAAACAAACGGCTCAAGACATCATTTGACACTTTGAAGGATATGAATGACTCTCTAAAAAAGGAGGCAAGAATTAATACTTTATATCTCCTTTAGATATTGTAGCTCCTAGGTGACCAATTCCACTCCTCAAGGGTTGCAAAGGTTAGATTTCTTTTTGGTCAACCAAAACATACTATTAACTTTATACCAAATGTGTACAAATATACATCATTAATTGTCAGTGTGGATATCTTCGCAGCCTTTGAGGATTGGAATTGGCCTCACTTAGCTATGCCAATCTATTTTATTTGTAAAATAATGTAGAGTTTGTGATTCTGACAAACAGGTGAAGAGAGGCTTTCCAACTGCACATAAAATAAAGATTTCAGATGCATGAGAAAATAAACACTACTTATGCGCATGAAAACGAAGGCTTAGCCTCCAGATCTGAAGAAGACCATGTTTATTCTCTCGTTCTTTTAGAGCTGGTAAAGATGCAGCAAAAGGAGAAAGAAGCAAGTTTGTTATAGTTGACTGAAAAGAAAGGTGTCTATTTCTAGTTCATATTTATATAAATTACAAGCAATTTGCAGCAGCTCTTCTCAGTTGAATGCAGAATTCAGAGCCCAGCCAGTCAATGTGCAAGGACTTAGTATATAGAATTATATACGGATGTTTGCATTATAAAATTACATTCAATCCAAATGCTGTGGCACATGCTGTAGCTAATTGCCGAAATCATCTGAGGTGTATAATTTCATTACTTGATAGTTCCTGCGCACTCATATCTTTATCTAATTGTAACTATAAAATGGTTTTTAGCTGGATATTTTTATTTCTTTGTAAATTTAAAATCAGTCAGGATATGTTATGTAGATTCTATTGCTCTAGTTTTGTAATCTATTTGATAACCAATATTAGATTATGGAAAAAAAACTTACTCCTTGCTTTTTAAATAGATGCTGACATCTAGTGTTTACAGTAGGATCCACCAATAAACTACTAGAAATAAAAGAACTGGCATCCAGAATAAGCAAAGAAAACATTTGTTTATAGTTCTGTCATCAATATCAGTTTAATGATGGCACTCAAAAGAGTTAAGCAGAAAAATAGTTTTTGAAAAGTTGGTCACTGGTCTTAGGAAACAAAGGGTTGCTTGGGCAGATTGGTAGATAGTACTGAAAAGCTTCCCTGTACAACTTACTGCAGAGCGGAATTGTAGTCTTAGAGCCTAATATTTTGGAAATATCTGTAACTAATGATTTCCAGTCTCTGGTTGATACATTTTGCTTTTGTTGTAGTTGACGGATGTTAGTGAGCAGAACAGGAAGCTGGAAATTCAGACGAGGAAAGTGCAAGCTCGTTTAGAAAACTTACAGGTATGTTCAAGAGTTTTTTCAGTATTTCACTTTGCTTTTCCTGTGCTTCAGAATCAAATCAAATGTAATTCGTGAATGTATTGTTTTGCAGAAGAAACATGCGTTTCTAACAGTACAGAAATGTAAAGACAATAGCACGTACATAAATCAGGAGAAGAAACCGAGCAAACAGGAGAAAACGCAGCCAGTCACCAAAACTTCTAAGGTGAGAGATGAGTGGCTGCTTTCTGCTTGGGAACTATGCAAGCTTTCAGCCCAGCGGTTTGGCATCCTGTTTCTTCTTTGTTCATCTTTATCCAAACTTGAGGCACTCCAACACAGCATTAGTAGAAACTTTCAGAAAAATAACTAAAAAGTTTGAAACTTGTGAGCTGATCATCCACGGCAATAGTTGAAGCCTTGATGATTGACCTTACTGCTCACAAAGTTCAAACTTGTGCTAGTTTGACCCTTCTCTGTATATGCTGCCTTGGGTCCATATATATATCTGAACCCTTCTGATGATAAAACTGAAAAGTGTGGCATTAAAAAAGGCCCTTGAGGTCAAATCAGGACCTTATGGCCCCCAGTTTTACATACGTGCTTTTTCAGGAAGTAGGGATGATGAGTGTAATAAGAACATAAGAACATAAGAAAATGCCATACTGGGTCAGACCAAGGGTCCATCAAGCCCAGCATCCTGTTTCCAACAGTGGCCAATCCAGGCCATAAGAACCTGGCAAGTACCCAAAAACTAAGTCTATTCCATGTAACCATTGCTAATGGCAGTGGCTATTCTCTAAGTGAACCTAATAGCAGGTAATGGACTTCTCCTCCAAGAACTTATCCAATCCTTTTTTAAACACAGCTATACTACCTGCACGAACCACATTCTCTGGCAACAAATTCCAGAGTTTAATTGTGCGTTGAGTAAAAAAGAACTTTCTCCGATTAGTTTTAAATGTGCCCCATGCTAACTTCATGGAGTGTCCCCTAGTCCTTCTACTATCTGAAAGAGTAAATAACCGATTCACATCTACCCGTTCTAGACCTCTCATGATTTTAAACACCTCTATCATATCCCCCCTCAGTCGTCTCTTCTCCAAGCTGAAAAGTCCTAATCTCTTTAGTCTTTCCTCATAGGGGAGTTGTTCCATTCCCCTTATCATTTTGGTAGCCCTTCTCTGTACCTTCTCCATCGCAATTATATCTTTTTTGAGATGCGGCGACCAGAATTGTACACAGTATTCAAGGTGCGGTCTCACCATGGAGCGATACAGAGGCATTATGACATTTTCCGTTTTATTCATCATTCCTTTTCTAATAATTCCCAACATTCTGTTTGCTTTTTTGACTGCCGCAGCACACTGAACCGACGATTTCAATGTGTTATCCACTATGACACCTAGATCTCTTTCTTGGGTTGTAGCACCTAATATGGAACCCAACATCGTGTAATTATAGCATGGGTTATTTTTCCCTATATGCATCACCTTGCACTTTTCCACATTAAATTTCATCTGCCATTTGGATGCCCAATTTTCCAGTCTCACAAGGTCTTCCTGCAATTTATCACAATCTGCTTGTGATTTAACTACTCTGCACAATTTTGTGTCATCTGCAAATTTGATTATCTCACTCGTCGTATTTCTTTCCAGATCATTTATAAATATATTGAACAGTAAGGGTCCCAATACAGATCCCTGAGGCACTCCACTGTCCACTCCCTTCCACTGAGAAAATTGCCCATTTAATCCTACTCTCTGTTTCCTGTCTTTTAGCCAGTTTGCAATCCACGAAAGGACATCGCCACCTATCCCATGACTTTTTACTTTTCCTAGAAGCCTCTCATGAGGAACTTTGTCAAACGCCTTCTGAAAATCCAAGTATACTATATCTACCGGTTCACCTTTATCCACATGTTATTAACTCCTTCAAAAAAGTGAAGCAGATTTGTGAGGCAAGACTTGCCCTGGGTAAAGCCATGCTGACTTTGTTCCATTAAACCATGTCTTTCTATATGTTCTGTGATTTTGATGTTTAGAACACTTTCCACTATTTTTCCTGGCACTGAAGTCAGGCTAACCGGTCTGTAGTTTCCCGGATCGCCCCTGGAGCCCTTTTTAAATATTGGGGTTACATTTGCTATCCTCCAGTCTTCAGGTACAATGGATGATTTTAATGATAAGTTACAAATTTTTACTAATAGGTCTGAAATTTCATTTTTTAGTTCCTTCAGAACTCTGGGGTGTATACCATCCGGTCCAGGTGATTTACTACTCTTCAGTTTGTCAATCAGGCCTACCACATCTTCTAGGTTCACCGTGATTTGATTCAGTCCATCTGAATCATTACCCATGAAAACCTTCTCCATTACGGGTACCTCCCCAACATCCTCTTCAGTAAACACCGAAGCAAAGAAATCATTTAATCTTTCCGCGATGGCCTTATCTTCTCTAAGTGCCCCTTTAACCCCTCGATCATCTAAAGGTCCAACTGACTCCCTCACAGGCTTTCTGCTTCGGATATATTTAAAAAAGTTTTTACTGTGAGTTTTTGCCTCTACAGCCAACTTCTTTTCAAATTCTCTCTTAGCCTGTCTTATCAATGTCTTACATTTAACTTGCCAATGTTTATGCTTTATCCTATTTTCTTCTGTTGGATCCTTCTTCCAATTTTTGAATGAAGATCTTTTGGCTAAAATAGCTTCTTTCACCTCCCCTTTTAACCATGCCGGTAATCGTTTTGCCTTCTTTCCACCTTTCTTAATGTGTGGAATACATCTGGACTGTGCTTCTAGAATGGTATTTTTTAACAATGACCACGCCTCTTGGACATTTTTTACTTTTGTAGCTGCTCCTTTCAGTTTTTTTCTAACAATTTTTCTCATTTTATCAAAGTTTCCCTTTTGAAAGTTTCTCATTTTATCAAAGTTTCCCTTTTGAAAGTTTAGCACGAGAGCTTTGGATTTGCACACTGTTCCTTTTCCAGTCATTAAATCAAATCTGATCATATTATGATCACTATTGCCAAGCGGCCCCACCACCGTTACCTCTCTCACCAAGTCCTGTGCTCCACTGAGAATTAGATCTAAAATTGCTCCCTCTCTCGTCGGTTCCTGAACCATTTGCTCCATAAAGCTATCATTTATTCCATCCAGGAACGTTATCTCTCTAGCGTGACCCGATGATACATTTACCCAGTCTATATTGGGGTAATTGAAGTCTCCCATTATTACTGCACTACCAATTTGGTTGGCTTCCCTAATTTCTCTTAGCATTTCACTGTCCATCTCACCATCTTGACCAGGTGGACGGTAGTATACCCCTATCACTGTAGTCTTCCCTGATACACAAGGGATTTCTACCCATAAAGATTCAATTTTGTATTTAGTCTCATGCAGGATGTTTATCCTGTTGGACTCTATGCCATCCCGGACATAAAGCGCCACACCTCCTCCCGACTGCTCCTCTCTGTCATTGCGATATAATTTGTACCCCGGTATAGCACTGTCCCATTGGTTATCCTCTTTCCACCATGTCTCTGAGATGCCAATTAAGTCTATGTCATCATTTACTGCTATACATTCTAATTCTCCCATCTTACTTCTTAGACTTCTGGCATTAGCATACAAACATTTCAAAGTTTGTTTTTTGATTGTATTTTTATTCTGCTTTTTAATTGATAGGGATAAGTTAGAATTTTTTAGCTCAGGTGAGTTTTTAGTTACAGGCATTTGGACTACTTTTCTAATTATTGGAACCTCACTGTCGGGATGCCCTAATTCTAGTGCATCATTAGTATCCTTTAAAGATACATCTCTCCGAACCATGCGCTGCTGAGCGACTGTCGGCTTTCCCCTTTGTTCTAGTTTAAAATTTCTCTTAGCATTTCACTGTCCATCTCACCATCTTGACCAGGTGGACGGTAGTATACCCCTATCACTGTAGTCTTCCCTGATACACAAGGGATTTCTACCCATAAAGATTCAATTTTGTATTTAGTCTCATGCAGGATGTTTATCCTGTTGGACTCTATGCCATCCCGGACATAAAGCGCCACACCTCCTCCCGACTGCTCCTCTCTGTCATTGCGATATAATTTGTACCCCGGTATAGCACTGTCCCATTGGTTATCCTCTTTCCACCATGTCTCTGAGATGCCAATTAAGTCTATGTCATCATTTACTGCTATACATTCTAATTCTCCCATCTTACTTCTTAGACTTCTGGCATGTTTCTGGCATTAGCATAGAAACATTCCTTCACAGAAAGGGTGCTAGATACATGGAACAGTCTCCCAATGGAGTTTTTGAGGGCAGAAACAGTAACTTAACTCAAGAAGACATGGGTCAAGCAAGGAAGATCTTAGTTGATGGAGAAGCCAAGGTAAAATTGGAGATCTACTAGGATCTGTGGCATTAGATAGAAAAAGAATGGGTAGTTTGTAGTTGCTATCATAGTTTCTTTCTGTCTTCAGCCTTAGAGGCCAGATTTCTGTATATTGCAGGTGTAAAATGTCATGTTGAATGTTTTTCCGACACAGTTTGAGTGTCCTTTGGAGACATCAATTGAGATTGTCTGAGACAAATATAAGATTTATACAATAATTGGCCAAAGTGTAAAAAAAATAATTTCTCTTGCACCAGGCAGATCCATGAGAATGATTCCACCAAGTTGTTACTGTTTGAGAATGGCAATCACAAGTATGTAATGTAACATAGTACTGATGGCAGAAAAAGACCCAATGGTCCATCCAGTCTGCCCAGCAAGCTCCATGCAGGTTACTCCCATGATTCTGTTATGGGTAGTAATATTAGAAATCAAATCCAAGCAACTGTCAAACCCGCAACATTTTTACAGAGTGAGCAGCCTTCCTGATAATTCATACAGTGCTGCGCTTTTTCCATGTCGTCTGCATATCGGTACCCTAGACCGAAAAAGTCAGGGCCCAGTGTTGGTGGTTGTCTGAATCCAATTCCTCTTTTCTTCCCCCTCCTGCCGTTGAATCGAAGAGCAGTGCTGCAATTGTGTCAAAATCATGTAAGCTAATTGATTAAGGCTAGTAATCCCCATGCGTCAAAATCATGTAAGCTGATTGGTTAAGGGAAGTAATTCCCATGACTTCTGTTAGAGGTGGCAGCTGCCATTTCAAGCTGGTTACCCCCCCCATGCACCCTTTTCTTAACTTCCAGCTCTAGCCATTAGGGAACCACAGTGTTTATCCCATGCCTTTTGAATTTGTTTACTGCTTTTGTCTTCACCACCTCTTCCAGAAGGCATTCCAGGCATCCACCACTTTCTCCGTGGTACTGAGTCATTCCCCCTAGTAGAACTAGTCATGGCCTGTTTACTTTCCTCCAGAAAAGATTTGAGAAACATGTGTCACTAAAACCATTCAGCTATCTGAAGGTCTCCCCCGCACCTCCTCTCGTCCAGGATATATTCAGGCCCTTCAGCCTCTCCTCATAAGTCTTCCGGTTACAGATCCCACGTAATTTTAGTCGCCCTTCTCTGGAACGCCTCTGTAATTTCGTTTTCAGCGAAGTCCATCAGATTGCACACAACAAGCAAAATCTACCATTCTTGATAAATCACAGAGAAGGTGCTTTGATGTAGAGCAAGATTGTTTCTAATCTTCAGCTCGACCAGTTGATGCATCAAAACAATCTAAAGTAATTGTTAGAAATCTCAAATGTATCAGGAAATCTGGAAAATGTCGAATGAGTCTGAAACCAAAATAACAATTTTGTGGAAGGAATTGTTACAATTTGCACTCTTGTAACCAAAGAATAAGTTAAGTTTTAACAAATGTATTTTCAGCTGTCCCAGGATTCCATCAACCCCCAGCCATAATTATTTCAAGATGGGCTCCAGTTTGGACAGTAGAGAGAATAATTAGAGCAAAAAGATAAATTCCGTCGGTCATGCTATTTTAGTAAAACAAGTCATTCCCAGACATCTAAACAATGAACAGGTGAAGCCCTGGTATTGTATAAGGCAAATGGCTTCATTTGTAGCATTAGAATAGAGGTTTGGGAACACTTGATTTGTGCTGTGAAGCGCAGGCGAATGACTTGCAGTAATTAAGATGAGAGCATATGAAATATCATCATACTGGATCAGACAAGGCCCATCGTCATACTGAGTGCCCCGCAGAGTCCCATCTAGTAACTGTTTCCTCTTGTTTGCTCTCACGGATAACAGTGGCTGCTAATGTTTTCTGGACTTTTCCTGCAGGAACGTGTCCAAACCTCTGTTAAACTTAGCTATGCCCCATCCTTTGGCTACAATCCATTCTGCACTGAGTGAAATAGTACTTTCCACAATTTGTTTTAACATAAGAGATTATCCCCTCGTTTTAGTATTTGAAAGGGTAAATAAACGTCGCTTGCTTACTCGTGATTTTTATAAACTGTCATGTCCCCTTTCAGCCTTCGCTTTTCCAAGCTAGGAAGCCCTCATCTCTGTAGCCTCTCATAGGGAAGCTGTGCCCCTTCCATTATCATTTTTTTTTTTTTGTCGCCCTCCTCTGCTCTTTTTCTGGCTCTGCAATGTCTTGCGATGGAGACGACCCAAGCTACACACAGTGCTGTAAGGTGTGGTCACACCGTGCTTCCATACAGAGGCAATATTATATTTTCCATTTTATTCTCCATGTTATAGAAATGTTTTGTTTTTATATAATGTACCGACACAAGGTTGTCTCTTCTGGGTATCCTGCCGGAAGTAATAGGAAAAGTGTTTTAAAAAAAAGTAGCTAGAGCAGGCAGCAGACTGGGAATGTTATAGCCAGCAAGGATTTTACCAGCAGTATGGCTATGTGTGATGGTAGCTTCATATGTAGTGTGAGCTTTCCTCTGCCCCTCAGAAAGAAAATCATATTTGGTATCATGCCGCCATCATTAACTGTTCCAAACGAACAAAATATTTCATGTCATCTAGCCCGGGTGGCTCAGTGTCAGTGCTGTGTAGATTTGCCGGTTGGAGGACCTGGATTCAGTTTCTTGGCCATATCTTCCGTTCCTTGGGTCAGTGGGGGCTGAGGACGTTGCAGAGGCAGTGCCCACAGCCCCTGAGGGGGAGGGAGTGCCAGTCGGTGCGCAGCAGTGAGTGGCTGGATTTAGGGCTGCACGGTTAAGGAAGGAGCCGTGGCTGAGGACGGTGGCAGCAGTGACCGGGCTAAGTGAGCTGGGAGGGGACAGATTCCTGAATAGTTGTGAATGGAGGTTCATGGCACCGTAGTCCAACAGAGAGAACAGCTCTGATTGGCCTGGAATCCCAAAGAAGCAAGGCAGCTGCTGAATCAAAGAAAAAAATTGTATCTCTTCTACTGTGAAATCCTTACAGAAAGGTTTAATTTTAATTTACATACTGTGTCCAGTATTCAAAGCTCTGAATTTCATTCCTGTTTTTCAAGGTTCCTTTTAATACTCATGTGTACGAGTTGTCGTCTGCTCTCATGGACTGGATCTCAGATCATCAGCTTAACAAACTCAGGCCTGAAGACAACAAGAGCAACGAGAAACCAATGTGCATGTGCACGTCCCCCAAACACTATGTGCTGGAGAAATGTGCCAGGGTACGTGTTCCTCGTTTATCTATAAATTGTGTGTACATCGCAGGCCCAGCACATGCAGATTTATTGCATGCATTTTCATTGTGCATGTGCTGACAACTCAATTGGCTGTACAGTTTGGGAAATCCAGTTTTAAGCCTTGTAGCCAAATTAGTTTGCACTTTCTCATATTATATTTGAATAATTTTGTAAAGGGGAAAACCAAAATTTTGTTTGTAGGATTTTTTTTCTGTAAGGCATTTACCCGTCAGACATGCAGGAGCAGCTTACCTTGTATAAGGGTTAACCCCTAAAGAAACCAGTTCACTTCCTGCCAATGCAATAACAGATTGAGGAAAACGGGCGCTCATGATTGACCTCGGTGGGGTGCCCGATTTAATATTTAAATCTGCTGCCACGGTAGAAAGGAGGTGCTAGGGGAAACTGTGCACCCCTAGAGCCCGGTTGTCAGCGGGTTAGGAAATCGAACTCTCAGTTTTACGAGCATCCCTTTTCCTAACCTGACTGCCGGCATACTTTATTTTTATTTTTTTAAAGGTTCTCCTTTTTGTTCCTCTAACTTAATATCGCAGGCAGGATATTAAGTCGGAGGAAGTACCAGAAAAGCAATATTTTCTGCTTTTCTGTACACTTTTTGGGCTGCTCAAAAATGAAGGCCTGCTCTAATGGCTGCATTAGAGAATTTTGGTGTTTTGTCGGGGTAGAAGATTAAGTACAGTGAATCAGAGATATTTCCTCTTGGTCCTAGATCAGTTATTCCCACCTGTATGGTTGGTTTTCATGTAGTAACTGAGGGCCTCTCCTATTTGGGGATTTCTATACCCAGAAACCTGATGTGTCTCTCTTCCAGAAGCTATGATAATTTGTTAGTCCAAAGACTGATTTGCAGAAATGGGCAGACTTAGTGATTTCTTGGCCTGCGTATAAATGTCATTAAAATGAATATTCTGCCTAAATTTTTATATCTGTTCCAGCACGTCCCCTGTGATGTGCCCGCTAGGTTATTTAATACCCTTCGTGGTACGATATCCCAATTTCTATGGAAATATCGTCGACCGCGTATCAAACTAACCGCATCTTTCTTCAAAATGCAAAATGCCGTTAACGCTTTTTTTTCTTGGCGTTAAGTCGGTATTGCGTGCGCTATCACGGTGCGCAGTATTATCGCGCACGATAAAGATGACAATATATGCAAACACACCTACCAAGCATTGCTGGACCAATCAAAACTGCTGTTTTAGCAGGTCCTGCTTCCTGACTGCTTTTCGTTGAGTGTCCGTAGTAGTGGTACGGGCATTCTTCATGCCTCGGCAACATCGACGCCCGCGATGGCATGTGCAAGATGCAGAACCAGAACAGGGACCCTGGGCCCACTGCCAAGATGTCCCAGGGAAGTACCAGCAGCGCATAAGAGAGGCAGCGCAGCGGAGGGGTCTGGGTCCTGGCCAGCCACATCCACGTGCCCAGCTACCTGCAGGGAGATACAGGGAGCGTATTTTTCCCACCACGAACATCCTTGCTTGGGCATGCCTGAGGATGGTTGTGGTTAGCAGGGATCGTCTCAGCTCTCAGGCAGTCCTTGAGTTTTATATGAAGACCTAATACCCTCATCAACATGAATTTACATGTGATGAATGCTATTAGCTTTGCGGGGGTTGGATGCACATTTTGGACATGCTAATCCCCTTACAGCATAAGGAATTGTGGACAAGCATCCACCCAAGGGTTAACTGGTGCACTCGGCTGAGCGCACTGTATTGCATCGGCCTGAATGTGTGTAATATGGCAGTGACATAATAGAAGAGTTCTGCAAAATAAATGGAAAAACCAGTACCAAAGTATACCATAGAATTTAAAACTAATTAAGTACTTGAACCAGAAAATATGCCTTAGAACAGCTGATGGGATACAGTCAAGTTAATATTTGCTTAGAAATTAAAGCATTTTAACCACAACTTGATTGCTACTAGGTAGTTGCTAATTCATTTTTCCTGTAATTTTTCCCAGTGAAATCCTGAAAACTCGATATTCCATGGCACATAGTAGTGCTGCTTTTTAATTGCATAATGTTCAGGAATATTATGGTATTTTGCTGTAGCTTTTATTTCTGCTATTTCTTTTTATGGTAGTATAAGATAAGAATAAAGGGTGAAGCCAGCAGGATAGCATTAACCTGAATCATTTTGCCAAATAATTTTATTTTGGCTCTCTTTATTAAAATACATTTGGCAAAGGCCTAATCTGTGGCTCATTCCTTTTTTTTTTTCCAGATGCATTGTAATGAATTAAGAGATCATCTAAATTATTTTTGTTGAGTATGCAAGTACTTCATTAGGATATCTGTCTTTATGTCAAAACGTTGGAAGATAAACTTTTACTGTATTAGTGGGAGTAAGAGTCATCATAATTGTTTCCTTTCATTTCCCAGCTTTTATGCATGATTTCTGAACAGTTCCAGTGGATGCCATTTGTAAATCCCAAACTACACTTGCCTTTCATAAAATTTACTTATTGGTCAATGAGGCAACTAGATAGTGGAATGCAGGTAATGCTCCTTATAATGTAAGCAACTGTCAGATTTCTTCTTAGTTTTCTGCAATAACAAGTAAATGTTTTATCCTTTCATGTCCTGAGGCCTTGGGAAGATTAAGGTTTATCACTGCCAGTAGTTCCTGCTCATTCAGAATCGGTGCTGGGATCCTGGTGCCATAAGACTTCATTGGCAACCACCAGGTAGAGAATGCTGCCTCTGTCACTGCACCACACGAGTAGTGATGATGTCACAGAAAACGTTATGGGCTCTGCCTCCACCTGCTGGAAGAGGGACGTAACCCAATTGTTCTGGACTGGTGTGGCAGGATGAGGAGGAATGTCAATTGTGAGGGCTCAAAAAATACCTGAAGCATTTGATAGTTTCATCAATTGCAAGGAATCTATAATATGAAATTAATTCTAAGAAAAATTGCCTCTTGGTATATTGCCCGAAATTTCTCCCTTCAGTCCTGCAAGATCGAAATATTTAACTCTAAAAGCAAAACCTGTCTGCTGCAAAAGTATAGGCACAGGATACTGACCTGGTTTTGGGGGGAATACAGACATTGCCAAAAATGTGTCCATTTGTCTCTTCCATAAAGGATCCTTTGATTAGCCTGCTAAGTCCAAACTGTCCACAGACAAGTTGGCATCCTCCTATCCTGGTCCTTGGACATAAAGATCTCCTCCTGTTGTGCAAAAAGAAAACGTTGCTAACCGGCGGGTTGATTATATTAGGTATTCACAGAATCTTCTGATTACGCCTCCTAAAGAGATCTATAGAAAAATGTAATGGGACCTTAAGCTCAAAAAGCATAAATTCAGGTTTCTGTTGGTATTTTCATGTTTTCAGTGTTTAACACGCTTACCCTGGACCTGCCCCAACTGCACAGAAGTTACCTGATAGGCTGCCGTTCCAGGTCACTAACTCTCCCAAGTTGTTCCATCAAAGCTGTTTCCTTGGCCTGCACTCTTGCATGAATATCCATGGTAATGACAACTAGAGCTGTTCAGATTGACTCTGTCAACTAAATTTGTAAGTGCGGACACCACTCAGGGAGATGGAGCTGAGCAAGAGCTAGTTCCAGGGGTCGCAGCTGCTGTCAAGGAACCAGTTGACAATTTGGCCAATTGCTTCATCCTCCGTCACAGCAGCTGCAGCCCTAATAGCACTCCAGAGATCCTTTCTCCTCTCTGCCACAGATTGTCATCTACAAATTTGATCACGCATTGCTCCTATTTCTGGATATGAGACCTTACATTCAGTGGTTCCTGCCTTAAATGTCTGAGGGACAAGACGTAACCAGAAGCTCTCTAAAAGTGGGCTTCATGGTATGGATGTAAGAAGAGGGTGAGGAAGGAACGTGTCTGTGGGTTTTGCATCCCTACCAGGAGATGGAAGCAAACTTTGAGGCACCGCTACTTATCTGAGAGTGCCACCTGCAGTCTCTCAGTATTTCTCTGTCTCCAGCAGATGGTAGAGGTGCAGATCTGCAGTCTGACAAAAATAAAAAGAGAGAATTTAGTGTTAGCTGAAGGTCAGAGATTGGACTGAGGCTCCCTGAGGTATTAGGTTCCGTTGTGGACCATCCCTCAGGTGGAGCCAGGCGACCAGGGGGTTGGTAACCCTTGTCTGTCTGTAGCCCACAGCTTCTGGAGGCCCTGATAGCCAGGGGGCTGGCTCCCTCTTTGCCTCAGGGATCTCCTCCCTCAAACTGTTATCCCTCTGTTTTGTTTCTTGTTTTTATATTAAGTTAAAAAAAAAAAAAAAAAAAGTTGAGGCCAGGAGCTTCAGTCTCGGCGGTGGGGCACTTTCCACAGCAGGGGCTGTTGGGGGCCAGTAGCAGGGAGTGAGTTTGGAGCGCAACTTTTCTTTCTGCCGCTGGGGGATCCCGGGGTTTGGAGGAGGTTTCCTGCGCACCATTCGGAGCGGTGCAGCTGCACGGCTTGATTTGCTGACAGTGTGTGCGGCCTGTTCTTTTTGATCGGCGTATGCCAGTTTAAAATTTTCGCCTTAGCCCTGCCATTTGTGCCTCGTGGGGAATGATGCCAAAACCGCGCATGGCAGCCTGTAGGGTGTGAGGCCTCTGGTCTGCAATGCATGCTCCCTCTGTACAGGCTGCTTGCCAGGGGAAGACGGAACCTCCGTGGGTGCAGCTAGTGAAAGAAGAGCCCTTAGGTCATTGGGGGCCATAGCTGCAGACCTGGGGGGATCGAGTTTGACAGTCGAGCCGGGGAGGACCTTGATTAGAGGTATGCAGCCGCTAGAGAGGCCAGATATCCCCCTCTTCTTCTTTCGCCTGTGGATCAGGTGCCTGTGGATAATCAGGATGGAGGAGGTAGGTCGGATAGTAGTCTACCCGATCAGAGTGCCGACAATCCTCCGGAGTTTTCTCCATAGTTTGTCCTGCTTCTGCATAAAGCCTTTCTAGCGCGAAAGGGAGCAGGGCCTTTTGTCAAATCTTGGGAGTTTGATTTGGGAAGTGAATTTTCTACAGAACAGTGGTTAGCTATTTTCCAAGCCACAGCTAAGGGTCTTATCTCCGCAAATATTATTGAATATGGTTATAAAGTCATGTACCGTTGGTATTTGATGCCAACTCATCTTCTTAAGATGATTTCTCCTCATGCAGAGCTATGTTTGAAGGGGTTGCAAGGGATTGGGATCCTTCGTCCATTTATGGTAAGGATGTCACTATATTAAAGCTTATTGGAGAGACATAACCCAGTGGCTAGAGAGCATACTTCAATTTCCAGTTGTTCTTTTTCCCAGACATCCATTTGTCCCCCATTTATCAAGGAAGCAAGCAGGAGCAGTTGTTTGCTCAGCATATTTGTGTAGCAGCTAGATGTGATGTAGCAGTGCTCTGGAGGGAGTCGAGGGTTCCACGCCTTTGTGAAACACAAGCAAGACTTGAGAGGGTGTATACTTTATATAGGATCTCTGCTGTTCAACATAAGTGTCTGCACAAATTTGAGCGAGTGTGGTCCCTGTATGATTTGTGGAGACAATCAATGGATGGTAATCACTGATTGCTTCATTTACTTTGTTTCTCCCCTTTGGTTATGCCGAACTTTAGGTGATGTCTCATATTCAATCTATTCCATTCTGAGTGATGTTTGTATGTCATTATTGGAGAGAAGGAAAGGGGGGTGGGAGTTTATTGGGGTGGGGGAGGTTACAGCTCTTAAACTTCTGGTTTGGCTTATGTTTCCAGAATGTATTGTCAATAGATATCTGGTATATGCTCCCTAATATGGTGTGGGGAAGCTTGCCATAAGCTTTTATCTTCATGCTTCTCTATTTTATTTTTTGTTCGTTTTGTATAGCAAATTGCACAACATGAATCCTGATTTTTCCATTTATTATGTATATCAGGGAAGCTTGTTTTGTTAAATGTATGATTTTTTTTTTTTTTGTTATGTATGCGAACCATAATAAAAATTTCAATTAAAAAAAAATAAATTAGACACCATAGTTCCAGCAGGGACAGGGGAAGTACTCCATTTATTTTGTGGTTCCCAAAAAGGAGGGCACCTTCTGGCCCATTCTTGATTTGGAAAAGGTGAATGTAGCCTTGCGGGTTCCGCGTTTTCGTATGGGAATGTTACGCACAGTTATAGCAGCTGTCCGCAGAGGAGAGTTCTTGGCATCATTGGACCTGACGGAGGCCTGCCTACCTCCATATTCCTATTCGAAGGGACCATCAGAAGTTCCTTTGGTTCATGGTGCTGAGTCAGCATTTTCAGTTTCAGGCTCTTTGCTTTGGTTTAGCCACGGCTCCCCGAACCTTCACAAAAGTCATGGTGGTGATAGCGGCAGCCTTGAGGTGAGAGGGGATTTTGGTCCATCCATATCTGGACGATTGGCTCATTTGGGCAAATATGGAGAAGGACTGCGATTGATCCATCAAGCGAGTGAGGAATAGATTGAGTTCACTTGGTTGGGTGACAAATGCGGCAGAGAGTCATCTGATGCCGACCCAGTCATTGGAGTATCTGGGAGCGCGATTCAATACCCAGGAAGACAGGGTGTTCCTAACTGCAGACAGAGTGTTGAAGTTGCAGGCGCAGGTGCAGCGTCTGTTCTGTCTGCCGGTGCCAAAGGTCTGGGATTATTTGCAGTTCCTGACATCCATGGCTTCCATGTTGGATTTGGTTCCATGAGCCTTTGCTCACATATGTGACCTTTGCAGAAGGTGCTGTTGTCCAGATGGAATCAGTTTTCAGAGGAATATCACCTACCTTTACCTCTTCTGGGAGAATCCATGTCCAGTCTCTTGTGGTGGCTCTCCCATCACAACAGAGAAGGGAGCAGATCTAGAGACTCCGGATTGGGTGGTAGTGACCATAGATGCCAGCCTCAAGGGTTGGGAGGCAGTGTATCAGGGGCGGTCTGCCCAAAGTCTTTGGTCATCAGCAGAGGCGACCTGGTCAATCTGTCACCTGGAGATACGGGCGGTTCGCAGGGCCCTGGAGGCTTTTCTACCTTGGGTCAAGGGCCGGATGATGAGAATCTTCTCAAACAATGTGACAATGGTGGCATACATCAATCATCAAGGAGGGGGGGGGGGGGACGAAGCATCTAGGAGTGGCTTTGGAAGCTCAGCAGTTGTTTGTTAGGCAGAACTTCATCTTGGTGTTATGGTTTTGAGGTGTTTGAGTGGATTCTTGGGTACTGTGGCAGATGACCACACCCTCTGGGAGGAACCCCGTGGGGAGCCACAGTACTGGGCTAGACTCAGGATGCACAAATACAGAGCTTTTTGTCTCTTATTATACAGCCGATGTATACTACCAGAGGTGGTCGTAGTAGACGTGGGTGGCATATGCGGGCGTAGACAGTGTGCAAGCGGACTTCCTCAGCAGGTAGCAGACAGGGGGGAATGGGAGTTATCCTTGGAGGTCTGGGATTGCCTATTTGCCAGGTGGGGCATTCCCAGTTGGATCTAATGGCAATGAGGGCCTACACGAAGGCAAGATTTTTCAGTTGCAGAAGAGAAGTCAGGGCAGAAGGGCTGGATGCTCTAGTGTGCCTGTGGCTGATGGTAGTTCTCCTGTACGTGTTTCCTCCTTGGCCACTCGTCGGTCAAGTCTTGTGCTGCATAGAAGTGCATCCAGGGAAGTTGGTGCTGTGGATTGGTGGATCTGGTGTGTATCACGATAGATGGCCCCTTAGGTTGGCTCACCTGCCAGGGTTACTTTGAAAAGGTCCCATATTTTCAGATCGGGAGGATCACTTGTGTCTCACGGTTTGGCTTTTGAGAGGTGGCGTTTGCACCTGAGGGGATATTTGGAGCCAGTAATTTCTACTTTGCTCCAGGCTATAAGGCTTTCTACATCTATTACGTACCTGAAGATCTGGAAGGTGTCTTGACGTCTACAACAGCTATTGGACCCCCTAACTATAGGAGTTCCTCACATTTTGGCCATTTTGCAGCAGGGGTCGTCTAAGGGGCTGGCTTATAGCTAGCTCTGTGTTCAGGTTTCAGCCTTGGATTGCCTTAGGAACAAGTGGTGGGGGAGATCTTTAGCCTCCCATCCAGCTGCTATGCGATTCCTGAAAGGAGCATTTACAGCCTCCGGTAAGAGTTATGTCCAGATTGGAACCTCAGCCTGGTGCTGCAAGTGCTCTGTGGGGTTCCTTTTGAGCCCTTAAAAGGATCGTTGTTGAAGAATCTGACATTGAAAGCTATTTTTCTGGCAACTATATTTTCGGCCAGGCAGATTTTGGAGCTGCAGGCTCTATTTTGAAGTGATCCATTTCTGCTTATTGATAACGACAGGGTGATGTGGCGAACGGTTCCCTCCTTTTTACCAAAGGTGGTTTCCTTCTTTCATTTGAATCAGACAGTGGAACGTCCTTCTTTTCCGGAGTGGTCTAGAGAGTCTCTGCAGTAGAGGGAGCTTCATTTTTCGGATGTGCACAGGCCTCTGTTGCGTTATCTTAAGGTCGATAACAGTTTCCGGCGGTCGGATCACCTCTTTGTGTTGTTCGGGGAGGGGGGTGCAAAGAAAGGAGATAAAAGTCTCTCGTTGGCTGAAGGGAAACCGTTGCCTCTGCTTATATTTGTATAGGCCAGAAGGTTCCGGTAGGCTTGTGAGCGCATTCTACAAGGGCGCCGGCAGCCTCCTGAGCGGCGTGTCAGTTGGTGCCTCCGCAGGAGGATATGTAGGGCAGCGGTGTGGTCAATGCTTCATTCTTTCACCAAGCATTACCGATTGGATGTTCAGGCGCAGGAAGATGCGACTTTTGATGAAAGTGATCTATGCATGGGTCTTTCATGGGTCCTGCCTAGTCTAGGGGTGCTTTGGTACAGCCCACTTGTCTGGACTGTTCTGGGTACGTACAAGGAAAGGAAGATTGGTTCTTACCTGCTAATTTTCATTCCTCTAATACCACAGATCAGTCCAGAGACCCACCCCTATTTTGCTGCCAAAAGACTGAATGCCCTGGAATTAATTGCAGAAAGTTTACAAACTGTGGATAAGTTGATGAGTTTTGAGTTGTGGTTATCTGTGTTTTTTCTGGAAGTATGGGAGGCTCCAGGTCAAGGGGGGTCCCAACCATGAATTTCCTGTTCACCCTGAAAAAGGGAGATGCACCCAAGCTAAAGAATAGAGTCCAGGTCAATACTGAGGGGGACTGCAGGAGGCTCTCAGATAGGAAGCAGCGCCTCAAAGTTTTTGTTCTCTGCCTCCATCTGCTGGTAAGGATGCAAAACCCACTTCTCTACAGGAACGAAAATTAGCAGGGAAGAACCAATTTTCCTTTCCTAAATATGTCAAGCAATTCAAACCAACAAGTCTGGAGGGGGGAGAAGAGAAAAATAGAGGAAAAATGTTATGTACTGTGAAGTGTGTTTCGGAATCCAAATGTGCTTTGATTGTTAGTCTGACCTCCTTATAATAAGCAAGGTTAAACATAATTGCTGACTTTAAGTGGGTTAATTGGAATCATTGGAGACAGGGATAATAGGAAAGAGACTTTCCTGCATTATCAAAGGCTTTGTCTAAGAAAAAAACAAGGAATTGGGTGGGTGGGATTAAAGCCCAAACATCAAAAAACAAACCCAGTGTTTACTTAGCTCCCCATCTCTCTCTGTGTTCTGTTCACTTTCCGGAGACAGGACTGAGCTGCAGCCACTAATTACTCAAAACTGTTGAAATACAAATAAGTCCCCGCATGTGCAGAGGAAGCATCCACACCGACTGAGCACTTGAACCCAAACTGCTGAACTAGAGTCAAGCATCTGCCTCAAAGAGCAGACAATCAGAAGTCAAATCCAGGGTTTTCTCCCTCTCTCTCATCGCTTTCTCAAGAGAGATGATGGAGCTGCAGGCACTATTTTCCAACACAAAAACCAATACCTGCACAATGCAAAAACAAGACACTACAAAAGCCTCATCAGAAAATCCATAAACACCTTGCAAGAGATGCGCATGCAGTCCATAAATTGCATAGTGCCCCCAAAAAGCTTGCTGCTCTGTAATATGTTTGGATGACATGCAGTGCTGCATATTTGTTGTAAGATTTTTTTGGGGCCTGCTGCACAAAAGCTTATATTGGCCTCAGAGTGCGGCAGTAAAGCTAGAACAATACAGCATCAATGCAGTATCTTAATAGCTTTTAACATGCTTCCAGATGAAAGATATTAAATCAAAATTCTTATTGCTCCATTGTGCCTTTTAGAAGAAAACCCTGGCAACCTGACAAAAATATATTATAGTCTTTGGTAAAAAAAAAACCCAAAACTTTTTAACTGGGAAAAACTGAGGGAGAACATACATGTCCTGAAGTCAAAAATCAACAATAAAAAGACGTGTAAAAATAAAAAATTTGAAATATATCACTACGGCACAGGAGACTCGAATTCATCAGAGCCTGTTGGGCAATGTGTTTGATCCCAAGGAGGAATAGGAGGTGGCTGAAAGAGTGGCGTAGTCTGAAAGGAATAGTCTGAAAGGGAACTTATCTGTAGTTCTCCTGTTGTCACCCAGATATTCTGTCTGGAGTGGGAAGAAGGGAGGGAGAAAATGGGTGAAAAGAAATTGACCAATGCTATAATGATTACTGTAGTAATCCTGAACCATATTTTAGGTCTTGCCTCATGTTTTCTGTATGTTTATTGCAATGAAACTGACTCAGTCTCGGAGTCATGCAAATAGCTTTAGTGTAGATCATGTGGCTATAGATAGTTTCATAGCAATTTACCCCTTTTTGTATTTTCACTGTCATACAGTGTACAATAATAATTTGTCGTCTTCTGTTCACTCCTAAAGGAGGTGGGAATTTTGCTGTTTCATCCCATGGTAATCCATGACTTTGGTTTGGGAAATTCCTATCTTTGTTGAAATTCTTGGGTTATGGACAGAGTTTGATTTGTTATTGTGGATCACAGTTCGCAGGACTTTTCTTTTTCCCTTACTTGTCTTCAAAATCTACAGTTAAATATTTGAGCTGGAAGATTGTGTACATATCTGAAAAACTAGAATCTGCTTTCATTTGTTTTAGAGGAGTTTGCATGTTGTGGCACTATATATTTTCCACTAGTGAAAATGATATATCTTTAATAGCAAGCAACTATGACAACAACCATGAGGCGACTGGGTGAAGAAATATTCAAAGGAACAATTGTGCGAGGAACTCAAAATTGTCTTGAACCAGTAACCGAAAGTAAACCAAAGTCTGCAGTTTTCTTCAAGAGCTCAGATTTACATTTAAGATTTGTGTCTACCTTAATAGTCATCAAAACAATAACACAAGGTAAGGGTTGGTTTGGTTTTTGTTGTTGTTGTTGTTGTTTTTTTTAAGTATCTTTTCCAGGTTAACACTTTCTAAATTTAAAAAAAAAATTGCCTTGGACAGAGTACAATTAAAGCTTCCTAGGCCTCAGAGCTTTTCTAACTCAAAATGTTAAGGTTCATGCCCTCTAATATTGGTACTAGCTTCCAAGAGTAAATATGAGTGATATTTGGAAGCTTCAGACCAGAAGAAAACATAATGACCTTAATCTATCAAATTGGTTCTCTGTTGTTGCTTAATGTCAGTAATAAGGGTATACGTGAGGGTGCACTTTTCATATGTTTGTAGGGAACACTTGGTATATCCTAATTGGGAAACTGGATGCCCTATGGGCACTCAACATTGCGCTTTTTGTCATTGCCTTTAATCCACACTACAATTAAAACACTGATGCAGGAATGTTTTAATTCTTCCTCGTGTTTTGTATTTTGGCTACTTTAAAATCTGTACTAATTTAAGTGCATGCAACTTCAATTTGGTTGAGACCATGTGAGGTATTTTTAATGCCATTACTTCAGTAGTAAAGGAGTAGTTGCACTCATCTCCCAAGATTTCAGTTGTCAAGAAGGTAAAGTGTTCAGGAATAGGAAAATTGGTTCTTACTTGCTAATTTTCATTGCTGTAGTACCACAGATCAGCCCAGACTCCTGAGTTTTGCCAGCAGATGGAGACAGTTTCACTGATCCTTTGACTGCCACCTGCAGTCCCTCAGTATTGACCTGTACCCAAGCCAAGATGATAGCAACAACCATAATATTCTAAGCAAACTTCTAAGCAAATTCCCTCCCCTCCAATGAGCCGGAAGAAGGTGGTTGCCCAAAAAGACCATAGAAAAAATGTTTCCCAAATTTAACATAAGCGATTAGCATTGAAATCTCCAACAACTGTGCATTATATACAAAGCAATAGTATGAGCGGCAGACTCCCCCCCCCCCCCCCCCCCATAAATGGGCAGGTCTCTGGATTGATCTGCAGTACTACAGGAATGGAAATTAGCAGGTAAGAACCAATTTTCCTTTCCCTGTGCATACCCAGATCATCCAGACTACTGGGATGTTCCTAAGCTCCCCTTAACTCTGGTGAGACCTGGAAAGTTCCGCTCATAGAACATTCCCACCAAAGTACATGGAAGCCGAAGCTCCGACATCCAAACGATAATGCCTAGAAGCCACCCAGCAAATTTCATGCAGAGACGCTTGTTATGACTCAACCCAGGAAGTTGCCTGAGAATGTCGAGTGCACTCCTAAACCCCTCGACAGCGGGCACCCTTTAGAAATGTAAGTTGACTCGATCACTTCCTTCAGCCACCGCACAATTGTAGCCTTTGATGCCTTACTTTTGCTTCTTTGGACCACTCCACAGTACAAAGAGGTGATCCAATCTATGGAAATCATAAGCTCCCCCACGTGAGAAATAGAGAAATCCAAATCCAGTAAAGCTGAAAGCTCCACTATCTTACTAAGATGGAAAGCTGAGACTACCTTAGGCAGAAAAGAAGGCATCATGCTTAAAGATACCCCCAAATTCAACATTTGTAGCTCCTGGAGCTCCAAAATTCTCCTGACTGAACAAATAGCCACCAAGAAAAACACTTTTAAGAGTCAAATCCTTAACCGTAGCTCTCTTTAGTGGTTCAGACTGAGCCTCACACATTCCTTTAAGGACTCTATTTCAAATTCCAAGACAGACAAATGCTCCGCATCTGAGGATGCAAGTTCTTAGCTCCCCAAAGGAACCATATAACATTTGGATGTGCGGACAGAGGATACCCTTGCATCTTACCCCGGAGACAACCCAGTGTAGCTACCTGTACTCCCAGAGAGTTAAAGGCCAGTCCGTTGGCCAGAACCTTTCTGTAGAAAAGCGAAAATATGCGACACCATAGCTTGAACAGGGTGGGGCTGTACTTCATCAACAACAGACCAGGACTCGAAGATCATCCAAATTCGGACATATGACAAGAATGTAGAAGGTCGCCTAGCCTGCAATAAGTTGGAAATAACCGCTTCGAAATATTCCTTCCTCTCAGGAGCGAAGCCACAAAACAGAATTGAGACATCTGACCCGAATATATTGGATCCTGCTGGAAAAGTCAACTGATGTCTGAATCTCAGGGGCCCGTCTATGGCCATGTTGATCAAACCTGGGAAGCATGGTCGATGTGGCCACTCTGGAGTTACCAGGATCATTTTGCCTGGATGTTTCTCTATCCACCGTAATCCCTTGTTCAGCAGAGGCCATGGAGGGGAAGACAAAGAAGAATCCCTCAAGTCCACAGCATCACCAGATTCCTTCCATATAGTGTTCTGTTCAGAAGCTGTAAAACTGCTATGCCTTGGTGTTCTCTTTGGTCGGGATACCCCATTCTCTGTGAATGCGAGACATCAGGGCCTCCGACAGCTCCCATTCCCTGTCTGAGAAAATCTGCCTAATGTTGTTCACTCCAGCGATGTGAGACCCTGCCAGCTGCTCCAAGTGTTGCTCTGCCCAGGGAATCAAAACCTAGACCTCCGGTCTGATTCTTCGTTCTGCCTTGACGATTGATGTAGGCCACCATTGTCACATTGTCTGATAGGATCCATACTGGATGGCATGTAACCTTTGCAGACAGGCAAGCAACGCAAAATGCACCGCTCTTGTCTCTAACCAATTGATAGGCCATGAGGCCTCCTGTTTCGACCACTGGCTCTGAGCCATACCGTCTTCCAGCCAGAGGAGCTTGCATCGATAATGACTGTTACCCAATTTGGAACATTCAGTTCCGCATCATGCTCAAGATTGGTGCGAGTAAGCCACCACGAAAGATTGTCCCTGGCTTCCTCTTCCAATAACTGATTCCAGCGTGAGAGCCCCCTGCAGAGGCCACATATGCATAAATACCAGCAAAAAATCATAAATACGCATAAATACCAGCAAAACTGAATGTATCCTAATTGCCAAAAAAAGTTCTGATCATAAAACAATTCCTCCCTTCCACTTTGATAAGACCCTCGTCCATCTTAAAGAGAGCGTTAAAGACCTGGGATTTTGGTTAGACATTGACCTAAACTACAAAAAACACATCGCTACAAAAATAAAAGAAGGATTCTACAAACTTCAAATATTAAAACATCTAAAACCTCTGCTTCACCCCCACAATTTCAAAACCGTCCTACAAGCCCTCTTATTTTCCAGTCTGGATTACTGCAACTCCCTTTTGATTGGCCTTCCTAAATCTTCTTTGAGACCCCTACAGCTCCTTCAGAACGCTGCAGCCAGAGTACTAACAGGTAAAAGAAAAACCGATCACATTACACCTGTTCTCAATCAATTACAATGGCTCCCTATTGAAAAAAGAGTAGAATTCAAAGTTCTCTCTATTCTTCACAATGCTATATACAAAGCCGATTACTCCACCTTTGATGACATCATTCACTTACATTGCTCTCAACGAACAACAAGAACGACTAGTAAAATCCAACTTGTGATTCCCTCACTCCCACAGGCCAAATTATCCTCCACCAGAAACAGAGCCCTTTCCATTATTGGCCCTAAACTTTGGAATTCATTACCTCATTTCCTCACCAATCAAGAAAACTTAAAATCATTCAAAAAAGACCTAAAATCCTGGCTACTCAGCCAATCTTTTAAAGACTGCACTCAATGAACTTATAGTACATTAACATAGCCTGCTATCTTTCAAAATCTCCTTCAATCAATCTCCCTGTTTCATGATGCTGATGTCCTCTGTTTTTCATTGTTCCCAGATATCTCTGTTCACCTACTCAGGGTTTCCACCCTGTGTTATCCTGTTATACTCATTCTCCTTGTTATGTCTTTGCTCATCATTGTTAATTTTTGATATTTTTAAATTTCAAACATCGTTCAATGTAACAAGTTGTTCTGTATGTAAACCGGAGTGAAGGCAACTCTGCTATACATCGGTATATAAAAAATGCTAAATAAATATGCGTGAATGCCCAATGCATTAATTCCAATGTTTATGCCTTAGAACCCAGGACCTGTAAATAGTCCCAGATCCTGGTCGCCGAAAGCTCTAGCAAAAGCCTAATCTGACTCTGCAATTTCAGCAGTCTCTCTCCATGAGGAACACTCCGCCAGCGTGTCAAATTGAGTTCCCAGATACTCAAGAGTTTGAAAGAGGACTAAATGGCTCATTGCTAGGTTCACCACCCATCCTAGGTACCTTTTGTACTGATTGTCGACAGAGGTGCTCTGATTTTGCACGAATGAGTCGGTCGTCCAGACACAGATGCACTAATACACCCTCCGTGTGCAATGCAGTTGCCCCCACCACCATCCCCTTGGTGAAGTAATGTGCAGCCGTCGCCAGCCAAAGGGAAGGGCTCAAAGCCGAAAATATTCCTTTAGGACCATAAACCTCTGGTACTTCAGCCTGATGGCTATGTGCAGATACGCCTCTGTCAAGGTGAGAGATGCCAAGAACTCTCCCTTGCGTTCCACCACTGCGACAGACCTCCGAGTTTCCTTGCCAAAACGGGAACCTTGATAGCCACATTTACCTTCTTTAAATTCAATATATCTTAAATTGGATACAGGGGGAAAGAAACAGGTCACTTAACTTAAAATTGACCTCCGGCCACACTAAGCGTGTTCAGAGTCTGAGCCAACAGATTTGGGCCACACTGAGGGTGTTCAGGGTCTGAGCCAACCAACTCAGCAAAACATCTCTTTGAAAAAAGAAAAAATCTGAGCAAAGTGGTTCTCAATCATATGCAATTTCTCCCTCTTCTAGAGGTGAGAAAGCCAATCCTCCGATGTCTCATGATCCACATCCTCTTGGACAGCCTCCCTGCGACATTTGCTTGTTGTGACTGACAAATGGGAGGCCTGAGCACGCGAACCCTACATAGTAGGTTGCTTTGCCTTTGAGGGTTGTCCTGCAGAAGGGTCTGTAAGCCCTGGGAACATTCCACCCAGGAGAAGGAAGATGGATCTATTCCGGAGTCCATAGGCACAACCTTGCTCTCTCTCTAACCTTTCTTGGGGAAGCTTCTGCCCTTGGAAACAAGGGAGAAGGAGAACTGATCGTTGCCTCACCTCCCACTCCCCTCCCCTCCAGAGACACCATAAGCCGAGGGAATGTCCCAACATGCGCAAAAGCTATAGTGGTCAAATCACTTTGAGCATCTAAACAGCACTGACACAAATGGAGAGAGAGTGAGGACTGAATTGCTATCAGACAGCAAGGAGCTTGAATCTGTTCGTTCCCAGCTTCTAGCTCTCCTGAACTTCCATTCTAGGCGGCCTCCTGAGCACACACCAATGCCACCCGGGTACACGTGCATACCCCTCCAGGACGCATGCAAATACACGCTCAAGATTTTGTTTATCAGCATTTGTATGTGATTCTAAGGGTGCAAAATTTGGAGTTACACAGATCATAAACTCTTTTGGCTTAGATCTGATGAAGGGATTTAAAGAGAGATTTCTAGAGGTAGTAACATAGGAAGAATTGGCATTTTGCATGTCCAGCAAAAGCTGATCAAAGCATTTAGTTTATCAAAGAGAAAATATATTTAGCAATTATTTTCTTAGTGTTTTGGCTTCATAGCCAATATAGGGTTATGTAAAAAGATATACATTTTCTGTATGCCCAAACACAGGACTTAAGACACCAACCATATGCACACCCAATTTCTTTGGTGCCAAAATGTGACGAACAGATATTTTCATAAAACAGAAATAATAAACCGTGCAGAAAATACATGACCTACCTTACACCCCTCTTAGCTAATGCTAAGTAAATTGGGATGCTGCGGTGCTAGCCTTTATCAGAATCCCTAGTGAGCATCACGTATGCAAAGCTTAAATTGGAAGGGACACAGGAATAGAACATAGTAAGATAAAAACTAAGCACGATTGAGGATGAAGACCAAAAAGGAAACGGGGCCAATAAGCAGGCAGGTTAATGTTTTGAAAACTCCAACTACTCTTGTTTGTTTAAGAGGATACTTAAAAGGAAGGAGAGGAGTAGGGATAGGCACAGGAGTAAAAAATTAATATAAAACCAGGCACATACATGCAGGCAGAGCTCTGTGTTAAATTATTTGTCGAGGAGTACAGTAGGTGGCACTGTGATTAAATATTACAGGAGCTTCTTCGAAATGTAAATGATTCTGTTTCTGTGTTATGGGTGGGTGGCCATCATTATTCCTGAATATTGGAAGACATTTGAAATAAGTGAAGCTAAAATCTTGCCACAGTCGCTTTGTTTAGTTTTATATGGGACAGATCAAGTTACTAATACTATCAAATGTGGACTAACATTATTAGTAGGATTTTGCTTCAGAATTACTTTGCTGGGAGTCGGCTTTGCTACTGCTCGGGGGAAAAATTAAAACAGTAATTGTTTTTCAATTGTGTAGACTTGATAGCGTTTTACAGTATCTAGGCTCTCATACAAAAGCATTACTTGAAGGGATCTGGCTAAATGTAAATTGAAACTAAATGTAGCCCTTGCTTATTTAGGAAGGTCAAGGTCCCTTCAAGGACCCCCCTCTATCAAACCCTACAAGCTAATCTACACTATGAATAGAGTCTTTTCCCTCGCCGGCCCCACTCTTTGGAACTCCCTCCCTCCAGATCTGCGCACAGAAACATCCACCTCAAAATTCAAAAAGAAACTAAAAACATGGCTCTTTCAACAAGCCTACCCTTCCTCCAATCCCTCCACATGATTATCTGAAACCCATTTGTCCTTCTGACTGATTCTCTTGTAAATATTTTGTACATTAGTTCACACTTTTATTAATTTGTTTACTTTGTCTCTTGTAATATCTGTTAACTTTAATTTGTAGTTACCGTTCCATGTAAAGGCTCCGCCTATTAGTTCTTAGTTAACTGTAAACAGATACGATGTGCAAACGGTTGTCGGTATATAAAAAATGTTAAATAAATAAATTGTTAAGATAGCATTGTGTGCATACGTAAAACTATATCCAGCCATACTATGTTCTCTTCCAGTCTTGCTAATTCAGAGGAGCACAGTTGCTCTTTCAGGGCTGCAAAAAGATCATTTTCCTGGTAGCCAAGTTCAGCAAGTTAATCTGATTCTCTGACCAAATACACCTGAAAACTAGAGCAGTTTGTGGCCCTTCTGGATCAAGATTGTACATATGTGTGCTGATTAGATACTGAGCTACTTATGACTGTTTCCTCTTTATAGTGCATTTCAGCTCCTGGGGTAAAAAGAAAAAAAAATGCCCAGGGCTGATCCAGTTTATCCAACTGGAGGCGCTGGTACTTCTTTGAAGATTCACTGATCAGGTTTAAACTTGGAGGGGAAGGTAGGGCACAGAGCTGCGCCTGCCCCATTGAAAATGTGTGAGGTCATGTTCAGCAGGGTCAGAGCTGGAAAGCACATGGGTTTTCACTTCCTTGTTGATTATATCTTTCAGCTGATTACTTGGCTCAGGCATTTGACTCGCTTTATATGGACTTGAAGATGGATGAGGGCAAGGCTTTGTTTCTGGAGTACCAGGTTGTGGCAGTCATTGTAAATCATCTGAAGATATCAAGCAAAGGACTTCTTTCTAGTGTCATGGATACCTTGCTGCAGATGACAGTGGAATCGTGTAAGTGCGCTCTGTTACACAGAGCATTGGGGGGGGGGGGAACATTTTGTTTCACCCAGGGCTTTTTTTCCAGGCAGTTGTATGCCAGTACCAATGGCACCTTTTCTCTTGGCTGCTCGCATTGCCCTGGTGATTACCAAACGTTTGAAGGAGCCTAGCAAGTGATGTGGGTGGGGGTACTGAGCTTAGTTATACAATGTTAGGTTCCATATTAGGAGCCACCACCCAAGAAAGAGATCTAAGCATCATAGTGGATAACACATTGAAATCGTCGGCTCAGTGTGCTGCGGCAGTCAAAAAAGCAAACAGAATGTTAGGAATTATTAGGAAGGGAATGGTGAATAAAACGGAAAATGTCATAATGCCTCTGTATCGCTCCATGGTGAGACCTCACCTTGAATACTGTGTACAATTCTGGTCGCCACACTTTAAAAAGGATATAGTTGCACTAGAGAAGCTACGGGGACAGCTAAAATGATAAAGGGGTTGGAACAGCTCTCCTATGAGGAAAGGCTGAAGAGGTTAGGGCTGTTCAGCTTGGAGAAGAGACGGCTGAGGTGGGATATGATAGAGGTCTTTAAGATCATGAGAGGTCTAGAATGTGTAAATGTGAATCATTTATTTACTCTTTCAGATAATAGAAGGAAAAGGGGGCACTTCAGTGTGTGGTAGTTGTGAGAGAGAGATGGAGGACGTATGTCTGTGTGTGTGAGAGGAACAGACAAAGTATGTGTGTGTGCATGTGCATGCGTGCCCCCAGTCTACAACAGTCTTAGGATGACAGATATGGAAAGTGGAAGATTTTTAAAAGATGTTTAGGAAATTTTTAAAAATTTTTTTATGAGCTTCTAGTTGAATATTCTGTTTATCAGCTGTTTTGACGTATATTTTTTTAGTATGGTTTTACTATTCTGATTGATTTATATTTGATTGTATTGTTTTTAGGAATAGTGATTTTCTGGTTTCCCATTGTTGCACTGCCTACAGAATCTGGCTTGTGTTTCCAGTTCAGGTTTTGTGTGTGTGTGTGAGAGAGACACAGAGGAAGCGTGTGTGTGTGTGAGAGAGAGAGATGGAGGAAGCGTGTCTGTGTGTGTGTGTGTGAGGTACAGAGAAAGTGTGTGTGTGTGTGTGTGAGAGAGCATAGAGGAAGTGTGTGTGTGTGTGTGTGTGAGGTACAGACAAAGTGTGTGTGTATGCGTGCCCCCAGTCTAGAACAATCTTAGGATGGCAGATATGGAGAGTGGGAGATTTTTAAAATCCTTAATAGTTTTAATTTTTGGGTGTTGTTTGATGAGTCTGATAAAATATTTCAAAACAGCAATGTTTAGGAAATTTTAGAATGATATATTGGGGGGGGGGAGGGGTTTACCAGAGAAGTAGAAGTATCCACCTCAGGTGGCAATACGTTAGGTACGCCCCTGGGGTGAACATAGCTTTCTGCATTGGCCTGGGAAAGAGTCTGTGCTGGTGCCATTGGATAGTGTCACCCGCTCTCTATGGAGAAACCTCCATTACTGATCAGCAATTTCTCTTTCTTAATGCTTTATCTGCACTGTGGAAAGTTTAACATCACTACTTATAATGTTTTAAGGCTTGAGTTTTCCAGTAGGCACAGAATGGGAGAATAACTTTGATAGCTCTTAGCGTTTCAGTAGCAATAAGCGTGCAGACTAAGATTTTGAACTGGGAAATATTGTAACTGCCTGAAATGCTCTCAAATAGTGTTCTACTGCTTTGGCTAGATATAAATACCTCTTCATCTTTGTTTAATAGAAAAAAAAATTAAGCATACAATTTTGCTTTTCTTTGATAACTCATTTACTGTTTTGTCTTATCCCATTAGAAAATATGCACCAGTGTGCTTGTGCACATATCTCATGGTGGATTCCCATGCAAACTACTGCTGGTGTTCCTTTATTTATTGCGTCATTTGTGGTGCCCTCAATCAGGACATCTTGCTGACACCTTCCATAAATTGAAAATATGCCAGATTTGCAAGGGCATGGTCTTAAATGCAGTCATTTTTCTTTTTTTTTTACTTTTACATTTTAGATCAGATTTTTTCTAGATTGCAATATCTTTTATTGGACCCGCATAAGAATAACCCGATAATATTGTAATATATGAGCTTTTGAGATTACATAGTTCCCTTCTTCTGATATTATCTGTTGTGCAAAATTCCAAGGGGAAAGGCCCTCAGGGGATTTCCTGGAGGCTGCAGTCTATGTTAAACTTAAAGAAACATTTGTAATACCATGCAATCCCTTCCCCTTTTATTGATCTTATCAATTTGCATGCAAAGTAATAAACAGGTTACAGTCACTGACCAACCCCAGAGAGCTTTGAGAGTCGCAGATGAAATTAACACTTTAAATACGCTCGTGACACTGTAGTCTTAAACTCATGTACTGAGCCATCTTTTGGTAATTCATACATTGGTACATTAAAAGGTTCAACAAAAGTGTTTTCCTTTGTAAGTGAGAGAGCTTTTAATTATTGATGTATTTAGAAAGTGATATTTTTGGCCGTTTTAATCCCACTTTTTTATGTTTTCCAACAAAGCATGTTGGAAATAAGTTATATAAAAGAGAGAGATCTGTAGGCACAATCCGTCTCCAAAAGAGGGATGGAAATTCACCAAACTTTGCAAACAAGAAGAAAATATGAGTGTGAAATCCAGAAGCATTGGGTCAGTATTTTTCAGGGAACTGAACCTTGAAAAAAACCCGATCCCCTTTGTTTTCTGCTGTAAACTGTTAGATCTGTAGAATGTTGACCCTGTTGACCCTTCCAGTGTTCTGGCCCAGAACAACTCATGCAGACAGACCGGGAAACATAACTGAAGCAGTTGACAATTTGAGCGGAGACCGGCGTTTTTCTGCTGCTCCGTGAAGTTCGTCAGCTCTTTGTTTACCATTATAGAACCACGTCAGTACAGAAATTTATAAATCACTCCGAGCCGGGGCTCTGCTTCGGGCACTCAGTCTATAGATCCTCGCTGAACATTTACAGCCAAGCCTCTGCTCGTGAATAGTCCTTGCACCCTGCAACGGTGCCGTGAAGACTCTTCTCATACTTCAACAACAATTACCTCCAAGCATTTTTTCCTACACTGGACCTTCACCCATCCTTTCTTATATACAGCGGCGATTTGTCCCCCTGACGCAGCCCTGATGCAAAACACGGCCGTGTCGGGGTTTCAGCTTTCTGAACGGTGAAGGTGTTTTGTATAAATTTATATTCATTCGGGTCTGTAAATAATAATAAACTCCCTTTTGAGATGCAGTGACCAGTCATTCATATTTTTGCCGCAAATTACTCACATTGTATTCTGATTTAGATGTGTGTGTGTTTACTCCGCCGCTGCAGTGTGATTCCTACACACCTACCATAGATACAAACCCACAACCCACACACATAACCAACCTTTATCCACCCAATCCTTCTACAGATCTGTGCTGGGAAGCATTCCTGAAGCTAAGCTTTCCCTACTTGTTCATATTTGTAATCACATTAAAAGTTTCGCAGTTTACAAAGAATCCAGAAATCTAAGTTTTTTTTCTCCAGGGCCAGTACAGCTGCTAGAACTTTAATGGCATTCAGCAGAATTTGAATATTTACAATGTTAGGTAGAAGTTTAACTATATTTGTTGGTAGCCCAGATGGCTCATGATAAATTCTTCTTATAATAAAAATCCTTGTTATAGATTGGTGTACTCAAGATCACCTCTTTGTATTGATGGAAGATAATTTTTGGTGCAGAGGTACAATGGAAAAAAAGGCAAGTTTGATAGATCGTAATGATGCCAGATTGCAGTGATGATATGAAGAAAAAATGTCATTTTATAGAAATGTTTTGGTGATGTGAGTGTTATTTTTTTGCAGGTTTTCTGCAGCCTTTTCTAGAGGCCTGCAGCAATGAATACTTTTTCCATACTTGCTCTACATTACTTCGGAATCCTAAACTTGATCTGCAGATACTGGAAAAACTCAGCATTTTACTTCAAAAGCTTTCCAAAATCAAGTAAATATTATTTGCAATTCTTCTTGGCTTTCACAATTGACTGTCTTTCTCCAAGCAAAGTGCTGTTCAGTTTCCAGTATAGATTTTATCCTTCAAAAACTTTCCCCTTTCTCTTCCACTTTTCAACTCACACTGCTTCTGTGCCCTAACCTTTATATTTATTCAGTATCACTTTTAATGATCCGTAGTATCGCTGACCATATAAATATTAGTAGAGTCTTCTACATTGACAACAGATTTAGTCCATTACATTACTGGTGGTGGGACTTAGAAAGCAGCAGCAACAATTTGCCCAAATCCTAATTTTTACCTTTTTTTTTTTCCCCTGTCTTTCTTTGTCCATACCAGTGTTTCTACTTACTGGGCATTGCTACTAATCTTATTTGACACTTCCATGATCTTGCCTGGGATTCTGTCTCTTTAAATGGCATACTAAATAGTTATATAACCAGTCTTCTGGAAGAACAAAGAGAGGGGATAAAAACCACACGTTGCTCTTATAGCTAGTGGTTTCTTAATGGGAGATTATATGCTTAGCTACAGGAGGTCACAGCAATACTTGACTTGTACCTAGAGTGGCAAACATCTTGAACTCCATTGCCAGAGTTCCTGGTTGGTAGATGTCAATGTGGATGGAATTTCATTCCTTCTTAGCTGGGAGTTGTCTAGTTTTGGGCACTAATGTCATTATCATATCCGTCCTCTGGGGGGAGGGTATGTGAAGGATGGCATAAGATAACAAGAGGTTTACATGATAGCTCTGTAGGAATAATTGGGAAGGGATATTTGATTGAAAATAATTGGGAAGGGATATTTGATTGAAAATAGGATAAAGCATAAACATTGGCAAGTTAAATGTAAGACATTGATAAGACAGGCTAAGAGAGAATTTGAAAAGAAGTTGGCTGTAGAGGCAAAAACTCACAGTAAAAACTTTTTAAAATATATCCGAAGCAGAAAGCCTGTGAGGGAGTCAGTTGGACCGTTAGATGATAGAGGGGTTAAAGGGGCACTTAGAGAAGATAAGGCCATCGCGGAAAGATTAAATGATTTCTTTGCTTCGGTGTTTACTGAAGAGGATGTTGGGGAGGTACCCGTAATGGAGAAGGTTTTCATGGGTAATGATTCAGATGGACTGAATCAAATCACGGTGAACCTAGAAGATGTGGTAGGCCTGATTGACAAACTGAAGAGTAGTAAATCACCTGGACCGGATGGTATACACCCCAGAGTTCTGAAGGAACTAAAAAAATGAAATTTCAGACCTATTAGTAAAAATTTGTAACTTATCATTAAAATCATCCATTGTACTGAAGACTGGAGGATAGCAAATGTAACCACAATATTTAAAAAGGGCTCCAGGGGCGATCCGGGAAACTACAGACCGGTTAGCCTGACTTCAGTGCCAGGAAAAATAGTGGAAAGTGTTCTAAACATCAAAATCACAGAACATATAGAAAGACATGATTTAATGGAACAAAGTCAGCATGGCTTTACCCAGGGCAAGTCTTGCCTCACAAATCTGCTTCACTTTTTTTGAAGGAGTTAATAAACATGTGGATAAAGGTGAACCGGTAGATATAGTATACTTGGATTTTCAGAAGGCGTTTGACAAAGTTCCTCATGAGAGGCTTCTAGGAAAAGTAAAAAGTCATGGGATAGGTGGCGATGTCCTTTCGTGGATTGCAAACTGGCTAAAAGACAGGAAACAGAGAGTAGGATTAAATGGGCAGTTTTCTCAGTGGAAGGGAGTGGACAGTGGAGTGCCTCAGGGATCTGTATTGGGACCCTTACTGTTCAATATATTTATAAATGATCTGGAAAGAAATACGACGAGTGAGATAATCAAATTTGCAGATGACACAAAATTGTTCAGAGTAGTTAAATCACAAGCAGATTGTGATAAATTGCAGGAAGACCTTGTGAGACTGGAAAATTGGGCATCCAAATGGCAGATGAAATTTAATGTGGATAAGTGCAAGGTGATGCATATAGGGAAAAATAACCCATGCTATAATTACACGATGTTGGGTTCCATATTAGGTGCTACAACCCAAGAAAGAGATCTAGGTGTCATAGTGGATAACACATTGAAATCGTCGGTTCAGTGTGCTGCGGCAGTCAAAAAAGCAAACAGAATGTTGGGAATTATTAGAAAAGGAATGATGAATAAAACGGAAAATGTCATAATGCCTCTGTATCGCTCCATGGTGAGACCGCACCTTGAATACTGTGTACAATTCTGGTCGCCGCATCTCAAAAAAGATATAATTGCGATGGAGAAAGTACAGAGAAGGGCTACCAAAATGATAAGGGGAATGGAACAACTCCCCTATGAGGAAAGACTAAAGAGGTTAGGACTTTTCAGCTTGGAGAAGAGACGACTGAGGGGGGATATGATAGAGGTGTTTAAAATCATGAGAGGTCTAGAACGGGTAGATGTGAATCGGTTATTTACTCTTTCGGATAGTAGAAAGACTAGGGGACACTCCATGAAGTTAGCATGGGGCACATTTAAAACTAATCGGAGAAAGTTCTTTTTTACTCAACGCACAATTAAACTCTGGAATTTGTTGCCAGAGAATGTGGTTCGTGCAGTTAGTATAGCTGTGTTTAAAAAAGGATTGGATAAGTTCTTGGAGGAGAAGTCCATTACCTGCTATTAAGTTCACTTAGAGAATAGCCACTGCCATTAGCAATGGTTACATGGAATAGACTTAGTTTTTGGGTACTTGCCAGGTTCTTATGGCCTAGATTGGCCACTGTTGGAAACAGGATGCTGGGCTTGATGGACCCTTGGTCTGACCCAGTATGGCATTTTCTTATGTTCTTATGTTCTTATTGAAAGACAAACGTTGCATTTGAATCTTTAGAGAGTTGACCATTTTCCATGTTGTGCATATGTAGTATATTTAAGTTTTTTTTCCTGAAGGTTTTAAATGCCACTGATACATTTTATATCAATCTTTTGCAGGAGCAATAAGAAGCTATTTGAACTCTTTTCTGTCCACCTAATTCTTCAAGAAATGCAGAGGACAGCCAATCATGATCATGCATTCCTCATCATCAACCTCAATTCTATTCTCTTCAATTTAGGCATATTGAAGAACAATGCTGTTGCTTCCAGCCTAAACACTAGTCACTAACAAATAACTTTTCTGTGGCCAAAATCAGTCTGCACTTGGTTCTTTTTTTCTATCAAGTGTTAATTTTCAAACATTTTTAAATACTGTTAATTTGTAATGTTTTTATAATTCACTTGTTAAAGTTAGTCCAAATGAATGTAGCATGGTTACATTGAAAGCCTTTTGTTTGCAAATGTTATAAATCAATATAAAAACTGTGCTTTGTGTTAAGAAAAGTATTCTACAGTTTTTTTTTGTATTGGCCTTTTTAGTAATTTTTCTTGATCAATTTGGAACATATTTGTGGAGGTTTCTAAACGTCAAGTAGAGAACAAGACTAGATTAGTTTCTGTGGTTGAGCAGTCCTGACCGCATGAAGCATAGAGCTGGACCGCGATGGATAGAAAGAACTGATTTTCAGATACCATACCAGCTTTAGTGACTCTAATTTTGTATCAGAGTTGTATGTACCAACTATTCAAAGAATTGCATGATCAGGATCAACATCATATCTCAAGAATTGCGCTGGTTTTTTTTTTTAATTTTCTATTTATTATTTTCCAATGATATAAAGAATATACACATTGAAAGGTAAATGATTATGACAATATCGTAATTTACATTCCACATCATTAATAGAAGAAAATAAGTACAGTCATACCATCCCATAGCCCTCAATATAAGCACAGGGAGACCCATCACAAGAGACGACTCAATTATCAAACATAAAGGAAAAAATACATCTTAAATATTGAAAGCGCTATGTCTGGAAATGGTACTATTTTTTAAAGAACTTATGCCCACACATTGTTGATTCAAACTCTAGATCTATATTCCTCTCTGGCACAACAGAAAATCTATCACTTACAAATTTACTCAACTGAGAAGGCTGAAAAAAGGTATAGGTTAAATCTTTAAACTTAACAAGACACTTGCACCGGAATTTAAGAAAAAATAACGCTCCCAATTGAACCACACTAGATTTTAATTCCAAAAATTCCTTCCTCCTAAGTTGAGTCTCTTTTCCCTGGACTTTCAATCCCATAAATGGTTTCCGCTGGCTCCAAAAGTAGACTCTGAGAACCCAGTCTCTATCAGTCTAATAAGAATGTAATAATCAGTGTTGCTGGCTGAAGTTCTTCCT
Source organism: Rhinatrema bivittatum (assembly GCF_901001135.1). Lineage (NCBI taxonomy): Eukaryota > Metazoa > Chordata > Amphibia > Gymnophiona > Rhinatrematidae > Rhinatrema > Rhinatrema bivittatum. The sequence continues at coordinate 350,852,772 of NC_042619.1, forward strand.
CAATTAGATGATTCCAGAATCTCAGTCAAGTTCAGATTTACTGAGGATAACTGTTGCATCTCTTTACTTTCTACCAGTAGCTTTCTCCTTGAGGGTAAATAATATCTTGGACAGTGGGGGTAGCGTTGCCTGAGGGATTTTCAAAATTTCTAACGCATATTTTGTCCACATTTCTGACAGAGATTGTCATCTTCTTGGGGAAATGTATTAATCTTAAATTTTTACTTCTTTGTTGATTCTCTAGGCTTTCCAGCTTTCTTAAGAGGTACAGGTTGTCTTTTCCCATTCCTGACATTCATTTCTCCCATATCTGTCTTCAACATATCCATTTCCCTTTGGTTTTCTATTTGCTTATCTTTCATTTTATTCAGTTGTTTCTCAATTTGTCCCACTTTTCTCACTATCGGGGTTATTTGTGCTGTTGTATTTTTATTTAAATTCTCTATAGACATCCAGATAGTTTCTAATGTAAAATGTTCAGGTCTTACCAACGGAGTCAAAACGGGTTCCATTTCCTGTAAGACAACCTCTTCATAATCTCCACCACTTTGCCAGGATATCATCTCCTCCAGAATTTGAATTTCTCCTCCGTAGAGCTTTCCACCTTCCAGCCCGTCTGTTTCTGGCATAGCCGCTCTGGTCAGAGTTTCCTCCGCACTTTGTGAGGCCCCCCTCCCTGGCATCATCCGGGGACAACTCCGGACAGTCCAGGATAGCTGTCAGACTCCGTGCCAGGTTTTCGAGGACAGTTCTTTCAGCCGGAGATAAAGATGTCAGCGAGTCTTGGAGGACGTCGGATATTATATTGTCTCCTAGGCAATCCTCCACAGCTCTCCATTTCCTCTAAGGATGTGGGCATCCATTGGCCCTCCAATCGGACCCGGCGTTGAGGCTTCCAGATTCAGCCTCACTCTCGGGCCCTCCGCTTGCGCCCCGAGTGAGGCATTCAGGCAAAAAAAACCCCAAGGTAAGTAGGGTGAGAGATGCCACATGTTCTCACCCTAGCGTGCCATCTTGGATCTGTAATTGTTTTTTATATTAATAGAAAAGTATACCATTTTGGGACAGTACATCAAAGAATAGGCTGATCCAAGAAGACACTAGTATTAGAAGGTACACTGAATAGACCAAACTTAGGCTGCTGTTAAGGCCCCTTTAGATTTTGGAGATGTTGTAAGTTTGCTAAATTTGTACAGAAATTATCTTTCTAATATTTTTATTTGGAATTCTTGCATAGCAGAAAGGGGCCAGATTTAAAGTAACATTTTATCTCGGAACAATACTCACGTAAAGACTAATGTTCACAGTTGACTTCTATAGAGTGGAACTCAATATGACTTGCTAACAACAATGAAATCATGTAACAGTACTATAGTATGTATTTCTAAGTTATTAAATGGTCGGAGCCCCTGATTTCCTGTGGCAGATTTTTAAGATTCTGCGGCAAGAGTTACCGTAAATTCTGTTGTGGATTCTTCAGCATTCTGTGACAATTGTGACAATTTTGCATAAGGATTCACATCTGACTAGGCAAGAGTCAATTTTTATTGAAAAGTTGTTGTTTTTTTTTTAATTTTTAAATTATATAAAATAGAATTTGCCAAGTATATTAAAGTTTAACATATCTATTTTATAGTTGATTAAGTGTAAAATGTCACTTGTTTCGAATTGAAATATAATCCAACCATCCCTCGTATAATTTCTTGAGAAAGTTATTGTCATCTTTCCAAGTCTATGAGCTTATGTATTTTGAAAATGCATGTGGTTTATGCTATTAATTGCATAGGAAGATATGTGCGTAAATATGGGTGCAAGTCCTCACTCCAGTCTGTTCTCTTCAGAACGCAGCCTGAACTCAGGAAAAAGTTTCCACAGTCCATTCCATATTAGTCACTTAGTAACTTCCAGTGCATTCACATTATTCTGGCAAATATCAAAAATAAGACTTTATTTCAAGTTGATAAGAATTGTGATTAGTTCACCAAGATCTCCAGTCACTAATGTTCAGATATGAGATCCAAACTGCATTAGTGTAACTTCAGTCTTCAGCAGTTCAAAAAGGAAAAAAAAAACCCATATGATTCTAGTTCCAGCTTGCAGTAACGCTGCAGATATGTAGTTCTGGCCTTTTATACTGCTGAAAATGTCATAAATTATGCTTCTAGCACTGCTCAAATTCTTCTCTCTCAGTGCAAACTTCCATTGCTGGTCCCAAACATTTCATTAGTCTCAAAAGAAAACATTCTTTCACTGTCTCTGCTCTTCTTGGTTAGTGCTGCCTCATCTTGCATGCAGTAGCATTAATCTGTTCCAATAAAGTCAGTCACTTTAACTGCAGAGTCTTTCTTTCTTTAGCAACTTTGCAGTGGCCCGTTCCAACACTGCAAAACTATTTGACAATCTCGTCTGGTTGGAGATTATCCTCTACCAGCATTGCTACTTCATGGACTTACCTCCTTGCAGCCCTGCTTCTGGAAGACTCCCCAGTTCTGTTGGCTTGTGTGCCCCTCTCCTGGTTCTTCTCTAAGGTTGCTTTAAGGGTGGAATCTACACATCCTCCCTGTCTTTTATTACCCCACCTATGTTTGCATGGGTGCCACCTAGGTCTGCCGGAGGTCACTCTCCCAGAGCTCCCTTAATTCTGCCAGTCACTAGGCCTGTTGGGGATTGTAGTTTCACCTCCCCTATTTTGTCCTGCTATGAGGGTCGTTTTCTATAGTTACCACCTAGTGTCTCCTGGCCTTTCTGGGGCCAGTGCAGTGATGTCCCCATCACAATTGGACACATGATAACAAACAGGGGTTGAATTAGCACAAATTTGAAACTTGTCAACAGTAATTTAACTCATCAAGGCTTCTATGAATTGAAATTAATGCCTTCTCGGACAGCTATGGGACAGCAGCAGGTGCAGACTCCCAAAACACATCCAGGTCTTCGTAGCTAATATATTGCTAGCAAGAATTTTTGTACAAAGATAAAATTCTTCTAAAGGAACATCTCTCCTGCCAAACCTTCAACTACTCAAGGAATGGTCAAAGATTTGTCAACTGGGATTCAATGCCAAGTGCAGAGTTACGCATTTGGGGTATGGCAATCGAAAGGAGGGGTGAAAGACTGATGTGCATAGATTGGGAGAGAGGGTGATAATGTCTGACTATCTGAAGATAGTGAAGCCAAGAGACAAGGCAGTGAGTAAGCCAAGGGAATGCTGGACTGCATAGAGAGGCGTAACCAGCAGGAAAACGGAGCTAGTAATGCTCCTGTACAGGCCTCATCTGAAGTTCTGTGTTCACTTTTAGATACTATAGCCCAAAAAAGATAAGGACAGAATGGAAATGGTCCAGAGAAAGGCAACTAAAATGGTATGGGGTGTGTACCAGAAGACTTATGAAAGGAGATTGGAGGAGAAATATAAATACCATAGTGGAGAGGAAAGACAGGGGACGTGTTGTATGATACGGATTTTCAAAAGGAATTAATGATGCACAAAAATCAAATCTTTGAGGGAGCAAACATTCTGTTTTCTCTGTCCACTCAAACTTTACTCCTCCCTTTTAGGATAGAAAGTGAGGGACAACAGGAGGGGAATTGCTGGATTAGGGAGCAGTGTGCCCCTTTTGTACTCTGTCTGCTCCAGCCTCTGCCTCACCTCTTCCCCTTCTGTGCAGGTTGCTTGTGAGGGGAGAGACGACCAAGAAGCAGAGTGAGAGAGAGAGCGCAGAGACTGAAGGCAGACGTTCCCTATCAATGTTCAGATGATTGAACTAGGAGGTGGGGGAACTGCAGGTTTGTTGATCTTGCGACCGGTTGTAAATTATGTGGTTTCTCCCAAAACTGTACAATCCCGGGTGTCTGGGGGGGGGGTGCACTACTGAACTTTGCTGTTCTGCAGACTTCCAATCTGCTGACAAGGCGCAAATGCCTTATAATATTTATGAGCGGGCTGGATAACAGATTTTCAGTACTGTGTATTGTGCGTTTTCTTTTGCAACACAGTTTGAAGTCATTCATTTATCAACAATAAATAATTTTCACCTTTTGGGGAAACAAACCCGTAGCATATTCGATGTTATCATGTCAGTTATTTATTTTTATTTATTTATTTAACATCTCTTTTATACCGATATCCGTTCGCACATCGCAGTTATAAGCAAAGTAGAATGTTCAAATTAATTCCAAGCAATTCAAATCAATCAATTAAGTCTTTGTAACTTTCATTTCATAACCATTGCTGCTTTTGTTTAAAAAATTATACAATGTAAAATGACCTAAAAGTTCATTTTAAGCTTATTTTCTAATAGGTATACCCTGCTCTTCACAATTTTCTTTCTAAGGTAAAATTCTTTAGCATAGACACTAATTGCCTTTCATCATGGATTAAATGGCTAGAGAAGAATCTTTAAGTGTGGAGCTCTTTGTTTTATGGTATTTGTTTTTATCCTTTATTTCTCTACATTTTATTTTGAAAAAAAATTGTATATGCTTCCACCTTTTATTGTTATACTGAAGACAATCATTATTGATAAGATTGCTCTCATTATTAGGTGGTTGATATGAAGGGACATAAGAAATTGCCATACTGGGTCAGACCAAGGGTCCATCAAGCCCAGCATCCTGTTTCCAACAGTGGCCAATCCAGGCCCTAAGAACCTGGCAATTACCCAAACACCAAAAAGATCCCATGCTACTGATGCAATTAATAGCAGTGGCTATTCCCTAAGAACTTTATTAATAGCAGTTAATGGACTTCTCCAAGAACTTATCCAAACCTTTTTTAAACCCAGCTACACTAACTGTACTAACCACATCCTCTGGCAACAAATTCCAGAGCTTAATTGTGTGTTGAGTGAAAAAGAATTTTCTCCGATTAGTTTTAAATGTGCTGCATGCTAACTTCATGCCCCCTAGTCCTTCTATTATCCAAAAGAGTAAACAACCGATTCACATTTTACCCATTCAAGACCTTTTATCATATCCCCTCTCAGCTGTCTCTTCTCCAAGCTGAACAGCCCTAACCTCTTCAGCCTTTCCTCATAGGGGAGCTGTTCCATCCCCTTTATCATTTTGGTCGCCCTTCTCTGTACCTTCTCCATCACAACTATATCTTTTTTGAGATGTGGCGACCAGAATTGTACAAAGTACTCGAGGTGCAGTCTCACCATGGAGCAATACAGAGACATTATGACATTTTCCATTTTATTCATTCCCTTTCCAATAATTCCTAAAAATCTGTTTGCTGTTTTGACTGCCACAGCACACTGAGTCAACTATTTCAATGTATTATCTACTATGATGCCTAGATATTTTTCTTGTGTGATAGCTCCTAATATGAAACCTAATATCGTGTGACTACAGCGTGGATTATTTTTCCCTTATGCATCACCTTGCACTTGTCCACATTAAATTTCATCTGCCATTTGGATGTCCAGTCTTCCAGTCCTGCAAGTTCCTCCTGCAATTTATCATCTGCAAATTTGATTACCTCACTTATTGTATTCCTTTCCAGATCATTTATAAATATATTGAAAAGCACCGGTCCAAGTACAGATCCCTGAGGCACTCCACTGTATACCCTTTTCCACTGATAAAATTGCCCATTTAATCCTACTCTCTGTTTCCTCTTTTAACCAGTTTGTAATCCACGAAAGGACATTGCTACCTATCCCATGACTTTTTACTTTCCCTAGAAGCCTCTCATGAGGGACTTTGTCAAACGCCTTCTGAAAATCCAAATACACTACATCTACTGGTTACCTTTATCCACATGTTTATTAACCCCTTCAAAAAAGTGAAGCAGATTTGTAAGGCAAATCCATGCTGTTCCGTTATACCATGTCTGTCTATATGCTCTGTGGTTTTGATCTTTAGAATAGTTTCCACTATTTTTCCCAGCACTGAATTCAGGCTCACTGGTCTATAGTTTCCTGGATCTCCCCTGGAGCACGTTTTAAATATTGGGGTTACATTGGCCACCCTCCAGTTGCTCATCCTATCTAATAAACGAAGCTTGACCGACGTGCCCGCAAATGCGCAGTAGAGAGCAGCTCTACTGCGCATGTGCGGGCGAGCACGTCGTTCTTAGGCAGCGTCAAAAAAAAACAACATGGCGGCGGCGATAGCGGCAGCGGGCGGCGGCGGTAGCGGTAGCGGGCGGCGGCACCTGCGGTAGCGGCGGCGGTAGCGGCGGCGGGCGGCGGCGGTAGCGGGTAGCGGGCGGCAGTAGCGGTAGCGGCAGGTAGCGGTAGCGGCCAGGAGAGAGGGAGGGACTGAGTGAGAGTGGGAGGGAGGGACTGAGTGAGAGGGAGGGATTGAGTGAGGGGGAGGGGCTGAGGGGGAGGGGCTGGGAGGGAGGGAGGGATTGAGTGAGGGGGAGGGGCTGTGAGGGACGGACTGAGTGAGAGGGAGGGGCTGGGAGGGAGGGGAGAGTGAGAATGAGGGAGAGGTGAGAGTCAGGGCCGCAGCGGCGAAGACGGGCGGCAGCAGTGAGGGAGGAGAGAGAGAGGGAGGGACTGAGTGAGAGGGGAGGAGAGAGAGGGAGTGGGAGTGTGAGAGGGGGGAGGGAGGGAGTGGGACTGAGTGAGAGGGAGAGGGGGGAGTGAGTGGGACTGAGTGAGAGGGAGAGGGGGGAGTGAGTGGGACTGAGGGAGGGGGGAGGGACAGTGGTGGGGGGAGGGACTGAGTGGGACTGAGGGAGGGACTGAGTGGTGGGGGGGAGGGAGTGAGTGGGACTGAGGGAGGGAGTGGGACTGAGTGAGAGGGATAGAGGAGGGAGGGAGAGAGGGGGGTGGGAGTGAGTGAGACTGAGTGGGAGGGAGGGACTGAGTGGGAGGAGAGGGAGGGTGGGGAGGAGTGGGTGAGTGTGAGGGAGGGAGGTAGGGGGTGGTGAAGAGTGAGGGGAGAGAGAATGAGGGGGAGGTGAGAGACAGAGGGATGTAGCCCGTTTTAACGGGCTTAACGGCTTGTGTTTTCATAAAAGAAGATTAAATCCCCGCCATGCAATTTTTTAACCATTGGTCTCTCCAAAACTGCAAATGTAAAATTTGCAAAAGTGTGCGGGAAATTGAAACAGTGCTCTAGCAAAGGAGCCATCGTGTCTTTGATGAGAAATAGAACTCTGATGCTCAATGAGCTCTGAGTGATCTCTTCGTCTTACCAATATATATTTAATTACATACACACACCACAATGGGCCTGATTTTAAAAAGTATTTACTCGAGTAACAACAAGAAAATTGTCCCCCATTACTCTCAAATGTATCACGAGAATTAGAAACTTCAACATATTCAGAGTGGACTAGCTAATCTTGAATATGATGCCCCTGGAGTAAAGCAAAAATCACGGAATCCTGAAAAACATGATGAAATTATAAAATGTGCTAATATCTCCATGTGCTTTTTTGAACCTGAAAATTTGTGAGGAAAAAGGCAAAACACAGATGAGTCGAGACTGTACATCAGGTTTACGAGGCTGCAACAGCACCATGCTCACCATACTCTCTTCTAGAAGTAGAGTCCAGGTGGTTTAATTGTTTTTACTATTTTTTTCCCTCACTTTTTTCCAAGGGATGTAAATATCATAGATCTCCTTTTAGGACTGATTCCGCAGTGGGACCTTAATTTGCTCACAGAGCATTAGTGGGTTTTGCTGTATGAGCCTCTTGATAGTATTTTTCCCCTAAAGGAATTATTGTTGTAGTTGGCTTTTTTTTTCTAATGGCCATTTGTTCAATTACAACTATTTCTAAATTACAAGCCTGGTCTTGTTCTGTCTCCTCCTTTTCACCTAATCTGGTTTCTGTGTGCCACTTAAATCAGGCACTTTCTCTAATGGTGTTATTGAAAGGGGAGTGTCATAGAAAAGAGGAGGTCACTCCAGTCCAGTGTATGTCCATCAAATTTTTCTTAGGCTCTTAAAGTCACAATTCCTTTTTTCTTGGGAATGTGAGATTGCTTTTTTTTTTTGCAGAATCTCCTAGAGGCAATGAGGCTTCCAAAGCCTCTTTAGCTAGGTGAATCAAAAAAGCACTTGCTTCAGCCTCTGGAAGTTCTTCGGGCACATTCAGCCAAATTCTGTTGGTGGAGTCTTCTGCTCTTGTCCTGGAGAATATTGTTGTTTGCTCTTCCTTACAGTTTTTCACTAGACATTTCAGTCTGGGTATTTATGCAGGCCCATAAGCCTAGGTATTAGAAGCCAATAAATGCAAGGAGGGTGTGGCCTTTGGCTGCAGTTCTCAAGTCAGCCCAACTTTTTCCCTCCCATATTACATGGATTTGGGGTACTTCCCATGCATCAGGATTGGTGTAGCAGGATGAAAGGGAAGCACAAATGTAACTTACCAGCTAATTTCTTTTCTTTGAATCCTGCTACACCAGTCCATTACTCTTCCGGGATGTTGGACCTGTATATTCTTTGAAGCAGTATTTCTTGAGGTTCAGAGATTTTATGTTCTCCTTTAAAGGCCAACTGGAGGTTCACATGTTCTTCTCGCTTCATGTCTTGTTTTCCTATTTACCCTAAAAAATGTTAGAGGGGTAGTTTGAGGAAGACATCTTTATTCATGTTGTTAAAGAATTTGAGTCAGTTGCTATTTTTTCATACCTTCCATGACTTTGACGTAATATTGGCTTTTTGCTGAAACTGCCACCATGGTAACTACCAGTGATGATGTCACAGAAAAAGGTATGTCCTCTGTCTCCCTCTGCTGGTAGGAGGACAAAACCGATGCATTTGGACTGGTGTAGCAGGATTCAAGGAAATTAAGTTATAAGGTAAGTTACATTTCTCCATGAAGACTATAAGGTTCAAGTAACATAAATATGACTTTGCTGGAACACAAGGTACCTAAAGAAAAACCTGCAAAGGCACATGTGACAAGACCTCCAGATTGAGTATATATCTTTGAGTAAAGACTAGAGAAGTGGGGGAGCCCTAAGGTTGGCTCTGGAAAAGGTTAAAATGTTGTATGTGCAGTACCAGTTAATCGCCATCAGATGGCAAAATAGATGGTAACTGAATAGGTTTTATACTGAGTAATGGAATAAGGTTCTGGATAAAGATGTTAATAGTTTGGGATTCTCTGGGGGTAAGTAATCTGAGTGCAAGGTTTGGTGGGAGGAGATTCCAGGTTACCCCACCATAGAAATGGGAAGACGTGGCCAGTTAGGGCTGGTGGGCTCTGCAAGGGCTCTTCCTGTCAAGGGGAGAGGCCCGAGGCTGACGAGTGATCCTTTCCATGAAAGATTATCCCAGGGAACGGGAGAAGCAACCCAGCAGGAGGTGGCCCTGTTCCAGAAGAGGAGCTCATAAGGAGGAGTGTGCCAAAAACACCAGGGAAGCCCATGAGCACTGCTGGGGACAGAAGAGCTACCCCTAGGAAAGGGGGTATCAGATGGAGGTGACATGTGTAAAGAGAGGTGGTAAATCACCCTGTGGAAAGTAGGGTGAGCTATTGTTTATACGGTAGTAGGCAATCTGACAAAAATGTGAGGAACATATTTCTAAATGAGTTTGGAGAAGGGGGCGAGGTAAAGTGCTGGGAAGGAATTGGAAAACTTCTTTGAAATTTGTATAATCAAATTTGGTGAACATGTATCTTGGCTGTGAAGTCTGTGATTAATTCAGCTATAGTTTAATACTCGCTTTGAAATGTTTGTAAAGAGTTGCTGTGCTGGAGGCAGAGTAATAAACCTTTAAAGTTTTTTGGAAGAAGACCTTATGTGGTGTTTGATTAGGAGGGGGCCTCACCCCTTAACTGCCAGTAACCACCAACCAGGAGAGATATTGGGGTTAACAAAGGGGAGTCTGGGGTGAGAGGCCTCCCTCTCTAGCTCAAGGGAAAAACACATCCCTGTCTGCCTCCAGCCTAGGTCCACACAGTTGAGCCCTAAAGGCTGAGTGACTGGACCTAGGGCTGCTTCTGGGATTGGGGCCTCTCAATATTTGTGGGCAATTATAGCAAAATGGGGCACAGACCACCCAGCTAGATTGCACCAAATTCCTTCAGTGTACATCCAGACTAGTAATAGTTCATATATACTTGCTCTAATCCATGAGAGCTGTCTCCTAGGAAGAGGCGGGAGGGTCAAGAACCACGGTTGCAAGGGAAGTTGATATAGTGTTTCTGATCCCTTTCTAGTTTCATGGCAGAGCAACCCCAGGCAGTTAGGAGTAGGTTGGTGGCCTTTTTTCTCCTTCTGAATCTACACCTGCACTCTGTCTCTTACACCTGTGGTCAGGCTTTAATGGAACACCCCTCATACCTTTTGTAAAGCCATGGTGCATAGGTGGCTGTCCCAAATATCAGAAAAGGGTCGATTCCGGTTATAAGTTGCCATTCGGAGAAGACCCAAAGGCTGGCGCGATGCGTGGGGGTGAATTGAAACTACAATTTGCTAGTAGAGTAATAACGGTGACATCTAAAATAAGAAGATGAGTAAATAATGCCTGGAAGGAAGAGGATTGTGTATGCTACTAAAATAATATGAATCTTGAATGCACTGGGATAGTTTTTCACCAATTAGCACCGTCAGTTTCTATTAGGATGATGCAGTGGACTGTGAGTAATGGAATACATGCTAAGTTTTAGTTAGCAGTACATCTACTTATGTAATACAAGATATAGCAAGCATTACACATTTTCTTCCATTTCATGATGGCAAAACATCCCATCCGTCTCAGCAAATGACTCGGAACCATTCACTTGTGCAGATCCTGCCTTGTACAATTTATTTCCCAAAGATCTTTTCCTGTGCTTTGTCTAGACAGTCTATACCAAGGAAATAAGATGTATTGTACCTGTTAGACATGAAATTTAAAAAAAAACAAACACATAGCTGAGGTGCAATCACCATTAAGAGCAAAATAAATCAACATATTTTATAGCTGTAGCATTTTATTACAGGAATTTACATATGAATTTATACAATACAATAAGTTATATATACAGAATTAAACAGGTCTAATATTTAAAATTTGTTTTTGGGGGTGAGGTATGCAAAAATGTCTTGCTATAGCTATTCTTTTAGAATAAAGGACTAGTATAGCCCAGCTCAGTGTACATATTATTTATACGAGTTGGCGTGATGCCGTAATCTTTGACAGAGGCCTAATTTACTAAGGCTTCTCTCCCTTTCTGTGACTCTGGGAGAAATATGTAGTAAATGAGGCCCTAGATTATCTGTTCTCACCTAAAGAAGTAGCGCACTAGATCTGCTGGAAAAGATTAGTCCCATGGTTCAAACAAGATGACAACTCCAGATTTAGCTGATGGGCTTCTCATGCATGGAGACTGCACCCCCTTGGTAATAAACGACATTAAAGCAAAACCATGCGGTACCCACATCTGCTTCCAGATCATTTATTTTACTGGTGTCTGTCTGGAAAATAAACTGCATTACCTTAAAGGCCCCCCCCCTCATGTCTTGTGGCAGCACCCATTCTGTGCCAGCGGTAGCAGATCAGTGGGTGAGGTCAGCATGTGTAACCTCACTTTCCAGACTGTCCTGGCACCCAATGAGTGCTGCTACGTTAAGCCATTTCAGTACCCACTTGAGTCTTAGGCTCATGCCCAACCCAGATGGGCACTTTCACCGGGCTGGACAACTCGTGGCCTTGAATTTTGAGTAGGAAAGTTCTTCCTTGAAGCAAACTGAGCAGCTACAGTACACTAGTTTGTGACAATTAAGCAGCAACCACAGAGCAATATCCCAAAAGTTTAATTCCAGCAACGTGGCCCCTGTACTTACAAAGGGGTTATAATACCATCCCCTTTCATTGTGACCATTCCCCATAAACATTAGCATGGATTTTCTTCTATCACTGTAGGTAGCCCTAATCCTTTACATTTTCTTCATTGGACAATGTTTTAACACAACATTGGCAAAAGAAAATTGACTTCTTTTGACCTGCCTAATATGTTATAACCATTGTACATTAACAAGGATGGCACAAGTTGGATGCCAGATTTAAAAACAACTATTTGCTCATGCCTCCTTTCAGCTTGCTTCTCCTTAATGAGTGCCCAGTTATGCTCCTTACGAGGCAGGGATAAATAATAATTGCCTTTCAGCAATATGAGTATTCTTTACTAATTTTTTTTCCATAGACATGAAGAAGTTAACACGTTTGGGTGGTTAAGTTTTAAATAACCAAAAATGAAAAGCAGTCTATTAGCTACAGTCATTTGCTCTCCTGCCTTAGAAAAAACATTAGTTTTTGTGTATAACAGGCCATGGGCTGTACCCCTCCCTGTTATCATGCCAATGTACAGGCATTGAATTTCTTAATGCTACTAACTGCCTGCTGCATAAACCATGGGAACAAGCTGCTGCTTCAGTGAGGCCTTCAGTTCTATCAGAGCAAAGCTTGCATCCTACAGCTTTGTAATAAATAGATGTGGACAGTTTAATTTGCCCTGGTGGCGTCAGCCCTCCTAAAACTGAAAGCCATGGATTGCCTATCCTACTGCTTTGACGGCGATGTGTTTAAGAAAGCAGCTGACCTTGTCAGGTGACAAGTCTTCCGTTTAATATATTGTGTCAAATCCACTATTTCCTACTCAAAATATATTGACAATATTATCATATCAGTCTGTACGGACAGTGGGTTTTATCAATTCATGCTGTTACGTTTTGTCATCCATTGCAAATTTAAGGCAATGACCTAGCTCAAATCTACTTTTTCCTATAGCGATTGGCACTACACGTCCATAGATGCAAAGCCACAAAATCAGAAGTGGATCTGCCAGTGGAATTGACCTGCATCAGATGGCTGTCGTAAATGCCACAACATGGTACTGATACAGATGGAAAAACTGCAAAGAGAGATCTGCCCATGAAAACACATTTTACGGTTGCCATCCACCGTGTGTTATAGCAGAGAACAGGCTTACCTCTACCCTTTCTCTGCTATAACACACAGTGGGGTACAGCTGCAATAACAGCATTATAATGGTTTTGGAACTTATCAAGAAAGATACAGGGAGGACGGACCAAGCTGAAATAATGAGGGGTTCATGTCCAATCAGCTTTATACATCACGGTTTGGCAAGGGTTAGTGTGGTGACCCCCACAGCCAGTCTGGTTTTCAGGATATTCCTAATGAATATGCATGAGAAATCTGCATATGATGGTTAGCCAGCATATCAAGAGTGGCTAACTTTGGTCCTCAAGAGCCATAAACGGGCCTCGTTTTCAGGAATCCATAGTGAATATGCATGCTACATGTATAGAGATTTGCATTTAATGAAGGCAGTGCATTCAAATCTAACTCATGCATATTCATTGTAGATATCCTGAAAACCAGATCTGTTTGTGGTTCTTGAGGACCAGAGTAGGTCACTCCTGCAGAAAATCCTAAACTTATCTCAAGTATATGTACCACAGATATCCTGACCTGCTGTGAGAGGTTTGGGAAGCCCTGTTATATTCTCTGTTTGAACGTAGTTCTGTAAAAGATAACAGACAGATTTTCAGGAGAGGGAAGCAAAAGAAATCAGACAACATGTTTTCTGACCAGCATTTCAATATCTTCAAACATTTTAGTATGTTTCCACAACTGGACCCCATTTTTTGCCTTTAAAAGACAGTAGAGGAGAGCTAACACACTCGGAAAAGGCAATTTAAAAATGGTCTCGCTTGGCCCTGTGTAGTTAGTTGACCCCTGCAGCCCCCTGGTCATTAGAGGAAGCCCCACCCCCCTCATCCTTGTCTTGGCAAGGAGGCCTTCCTAGGCCCAAGTCATCATTGCTCCACTACTGGCGCTGAGGAAAAAGTAAGTCTTACTGTTAGGTAGAATTTTAGGAAATAATGAAAACAAGTTAAAATTAAGCAGCAAAAAGGGGATACTAATTAAAGCGGGAAAAAAAAGAGAGAACTATTCAAGATACTACCCATAGAAAACCATACAATTCCCTCTCGTATAGAATGTACAACAAAAGCAAAAATATCGAAGGTGATCCTCGTACATTCAGATGTAACGTGTCAATCGTAAAGTGTCAGAGAGCACTCAGGCGTGGACAAGGACCCTCATTTCATTTCAATCAGAGGTCACCCATGTTTTTTTTCACAATTGATGCACAGGCATACAATGGCTGCTTCAATTTCTGCATCGTACACACCATGCAGAACTCCAGGTTTTGAAACATAGGACCAGTGTTGGGTCAGCAGGTCTCGTTTTTGCTCCACAAGTTTAAGTTTTTTTATGTGCATTATATAAATTGTTGAAAAATTTGGGTGACCTATGATTGAAACGAACAGACGATGGTTGTCCATTACTGAATGGTCTTTTTTTTCCTTGTAATGTTATGGCATGTTATGTCTGAATGTATGAGGATCACCTTAGACATTTATTTGCTTTTGTTGTGCATTCTATATGCGAAGGAGTTGGTTTGTTTTCTATTAACTTCTCTCTCCCGTCTTTGGGTTCCTTTTCCCTATTCTAGAATGCAGAGTCACTGCAGCTAATGACAAACCAAACTATCCCTTCTTCCTACATCACCAACAGTACCACCAACACTAAGTAAAAGATAATTTTATTTCTACTTTGTTCAAGTCTGATTCTGGCTTTTAGCAAAGACTAGCAAAAATATGTTTTAATCATTGAGCTAAGCTATTACATGAGACACCAGATATCGTTAATATAGATGTCTCAAGTTTAACAAAATTACTTTTGTTAGTAAATAGACATAGGGAGAACAAATTTTCAGCGCCGTTTACGTGGGTAGATAGGTATTGATGAGGGTAGAATGGCTATAAAGATACGCATCCTTTTATCCACCTTCAGCAGAGATGCTCCTGGGGGTATGTTAGTGTTAGGGGAGTAAGCAGTGTAAATACATTTGCATTTTCAAGTTTAGATTCTCCATTTTATCCCCGATCCAGACCCCATGGAAGGAGCCCTTGCAAATGCACATTTCCACACCCATGTACTTGGCAGGCAATTTCCAAAGGCAAAATTAAGTAGGTGGTCCGAGTGTACATTGCAGTGCCATGGGCTACTCAAAATTGGCCCCTTTAAGTAACATGGCATAGTCTAAAACCTGCCTCAAACACTTTTGGGGCAGCCCTTCAAAAATGCAAGTGGTTATGGTGCCTCCTTTCCCCCACTTATGGATCCCCAATTCAGTTCCCAGTAAAATCACGAGACTCCTTAGCAGCGCCTTCAGAATTCACTTTGAGCTAGAAAGCCAAATTAACAGAAGGTCTAATTCTTGGCCCGGAGCATGGCAGAGCAGTGCTCCGCTTTGAAAACAGTTACCACAGCAGCAGAGTCCTAGCGCTAGGCTTCCTCAATCCCATATCCTTTGCACTATACGTTTTCCTGCCGTTACACAGGTGTGAGAGAGAGAGAACCAACTACTTTAGCTCTTACAAATAGTCAGTGTTGTGGTTGCATTTTAGTCCACGGGAATGCATCGAAATAAAGGTCAACAACTGAGCTGTAGATATCCTTTTACTTGACTAACTCAATACTGCTGTGACTAGCGTTTGAGGGGTGACGGCAGACTATTTAAGACGAAGTCGGCACCAAAGTATTATGACGCTCTCCTTCCATGAGAGAGCCAGCTTTATCCCCCCTATCCTATGGGGAGCATAGCAAACCAATCCCAGCCAGAGCCTAGCCTGGCCTAAAATGGATCCGTTTGAAGGGGGTAGGTAAGGAGATAAAGAGGGGAATGAAGGGAGCCTGAGCTCTCGAAAGCTAGTTATATACACAGTGAGTTAGTTCAATTGAAAGGTATCACCTATAACGTGTTTAACTCTCATTTCTAATAATAGTGAGATTTGCCTGAGGCAGGGATGATACTGAAACCCATAGCAGTGCTTGCGGAGAAAAAAATATTCCGAAGGTGGTCGCCTACAATGCCGAGACGTTCGGGGCAGCAAACTCTCCCGCCAGCACAAGGTGAAAGGGGCGTTGTAGCAGAGCCAATGCTGCCTTGGAGCCGCTGCCAGGGGTAGGAGGGAGCGCGATGCTGGAGCTGCTGAGGGGGGGGGGGCGGGGAATGAATGACTGAAGGGTGCCAAATAGGCATGCACCAGAAGCCCAAGTGAGGGAAGGTCTAGAAAAACAACCAAGATCTAACTCGGCAGCTGTATGCATGGCAAAACCGGTCTACACTAAACTGCACAACAACAAAAAAAAGAGATGGAAAACAAAAATTGTAAACTAGATTGCAGCATGTTGCGACAGTAGGACACTGATACCTATTACTCATAAAAGTCAAGTCCCAATTTAGTAATGATTCTTAAACCTTTTAGTAAACCGTCCTTGATGAAGTAAGTAATGCCAGACTCTGTGCCTGTGTCAGTCTAGGAAGAGAAAATGAGCAAATCATCATCACAGGCCACTTTGTCAACATTAAGGAAAACATATTTTTTTTCCAAAATCAGAGTCTAATAAAGGAATACAAGGTCTCTCATAAGTTACATAGACTAGGCATAAAAAAAAAACAGCAGCTGCAAACATCAACAAAATGGTGGTGCTCTGTAGAAAACATTTTCTGCCCCTAATTATAAATCTGTTGTATGTATGATGGTATTTTCCATATCTTGTCCAGTAAAACATTTGGTTTTCTACTTCAAAGAAATGGTAAATTTTTTTAAATTTAGCGCTGCTGTCTGAAATCCCGCTGTGCGGGGTACGGCTTCACACCAGGACAGTATTAAGCCCAAGCCAGCCGATGACATGGAAGCTCAGTACATGCACGCTTTAATACGCATAGGGCTAAATAACCTGGGCTGTCTACGAGTGTGGTTAATGTGAATTGTCCTCAGCTGGCTCTTCCTCTGCCAGTGGAGACCAGCTGCAATTTACCGAGTCTGAACTTCATTTCTGGAGCAGGTGGGCCTTGCAACGTGGCCACCTGGCATCATCAGAAGCAGCCACTCGGCCTTTGCTTTAGTACAATCCAAGTAAGCAAAAAAAAAAAAAACAACACAACAAACTTCATGTATTAAAAGGAATAAAAAAAAAAATCCCTTCAGAGTAACAAATCAATTATACATATAAATGCTACCGTAAAAGATCTGTTCTCATTCAAATACTTTGGTCGCTTTCACATACAGTACCAATAAACCCAGCAGAAATGAACCGGACCTGATTTTTACAGAGCTGTCGAGTCCTTTTGAACAAAAAGTCTTGGCAGACATTAAATGGACAGGCCTGCTAAACAGTCTCTCACCTGCACTGTTATAAGTGACTGGCGGGTCTGTTCATTATCCGTTATAGTGGAGCTCAAGCATTCCCTCGGCTGTCATTTTTTTAAAGAAATAGTTTTTGCTGGTTGATAGGAGTTTTCAATTTGTTTTCTTTAATATCCTTTTTTTTTTTTTTGCTTTAGCTTATTGCTGTCCATTTTGGCAGCACACGCTATTTCAGTCACAGTATGCCTTCCAACTTATCTGGACCTGGTGAGGGACACGCTGGCTCTTTTCCGTCTGCTACCTTCCATGTCTCCAGGATTCTCAGCTACTGTAAGGGGGGATCCACGCAGACCGGTTCGCTCTTCACTCAAAGGCAAAATAAAATGGGGAAAGATCAGAGTGTGCCCAAGGAGGTGTCGCCAATCACAAGTCTTCGCTGCTGGTCGGGGTTGCTGGGCTGGGCGTAGGCTGCGCCCACTCTAAAATATCTGCGCACAGGGACTCCACGGCGTCAAGCCGCTCTATCTGCACGAGTCTGGTGAGCAAGTCCGGGATGCTGTAGCCAGCCGTGCTTATACGGTCAAAGAGCTGCAACCCGTCCGTCATGCCACCTATTTCATCTCTCTTCAACCCAAAGCTCTCGGCAAGGTGGCGCCACGTCTTCACGATGGCTTTCTCGGTGTTGTACGTCGCACTGAGCATCCTGCTGGTCTTCTCCAAGCAGTCAAACGGCAGCTCTGTAGGACTGAGACCTGCAAGTATACATGTTAAAAGGTGAGACCCAAGAGATGTTCGAAGAACGTTTAACGGAAGGCCCCGTTAGCAAGAACGAGGCAGCACTGTGCTGCAGGGGGTGCTTTTTTTCTTTAACAGTGTGAATAGGATGGAATATCTTGTGTGCCTGAGCATTTGTTTTTCAATATCGTGTGGATGCAAAAACATATGCGTGTAACTTTCAGCTTAAGCCCTTAGCTTCGAGACTTAGGCTCCTACCGTTGAGCATTGGTCATGGACATAGGTTGAAAGTCAAGCTTGTAACTTTTCGGGGTGTGCATGGGTTTGTGTTTGATTTCTTTTCATTATCAGGGGCACCCCCCTAGCTGATGAAACGTGCTGCTATTTTAAAAATCCCAAGTCACCTGATTTTTTAAAAAGTCCCTCCCCCCTCCCCTAGTGGCACAGAGGCAGTGTGGAGGGAAGGAGATGAGGGCAGTTGGGAGGAAGAGGGAAGGATACCGTGACTGTGGGGGGAGAGGGAAAGGGAGGTGTTGATGCCAGAGGGAAGGAAGAGAAGGGAAACCAATGATGATAGGGATGAGGGGAGAGAATGAATGTTGGGGTGAGTAAAAGGGGCGGAAAGGTGATGGAGTGCTGAGTGTGCTGTGACATGAAAAAGATTGGAAGCCACGCATTTAAATCCTCCTGGACGACAAGGAACAAAAAGCATGGCATGAGCATTGCAGGTGAAAATTTGGTTCGCCATACAGAAAAGAAGGTAAAGACATTTGTAAATGCCGAAAAAAAATAAATACATCTATAAACCAGAGGTATAAAGCCCAGGAATGTAGTAGATCCATAATTAAACTCTGGTTTGGGCTAATATATTAATTTTCCTGCAATAAATCATTCTATTTGAGCCAAAGTTAATGGCATGTGCTGCAGTTTTGCTTGGTATGTTCCGTTGGCTCGGGTCCTTGCAAAGAGGAGGATTGGAGCCTATTGCCAGGGTCTGTTCATGTTTCGTGTATAACACAGCGCTATTGCTATTAATCAAGGCCTGGTTAGCATAGCTGTCCATGCCATCTTAGAAGTGATCTGGCCTGATGACCTGCTTCCCCCTGCGCTCACCTTCTGCCATGCCACACACATTAGCGTACAAATCGAGTATCTTTTTCCTTCGGCTTTGAATCTGAAAGGAACAAAAGAAACAGATGTTGTCTTCTATTTGAATAACAATTCGGTGTGCACTACAGTGCATTAATGCTATCGCAAGTATTAACGGGTTCAAAGCAGCGTTAGCACGTGCAAGCTCGGCTCGTGGGCTTTAACGGGGTAATTTTATGACTGCCGGCGTAAGGTTCAAGTGTGCGCATACATGCAGACTAGCCCGAGTTTTCAGAATGGACTTACATGCTAATCCAAGATCAGTGCGTGGCAGATATGCGTACACATTCAGACCTGCTAGGGAGTAGGCGTAGATGGGTGCGGGTACATTTCCGTGCCTTACTTTTGAAAATTGAAAGCATGCGGGTGAATGCTATCCCTGCTCCAGCTCCACCCCGCTGGAATACCCCTTTGTGGTGCAACTTAACAGTGTGCACGGAATCCCTTCTATCTGTACTTTTATATGCACAAAACCTCTGGACAATTTTTCAAAAGTCAATTTACGCACAGAAATCAGAGTTTCATCCACATAGATGCTGTTGAAAGTTCAGCTCTAAACGGCCCTTTTCACAAGTGTAACTTAGCTTGCAGTAGTTCTAATGTGAAATGTTTGCTAATGATTTGATGAGATGCAAAATCTATGCAAAATAGCTCATTATTTAAAAGCTCAATGAAAAAGTATGTGCGCAGATTGCTTCACAGAGGCATTTAACAACAACAAATGCAACTACATCTTCGGGATATGTAAAGATTTTCTGATATCATCCATAGGTAAAATACACACATACTTTACTGTCTGGCTCATTAGCACTTCATTAACCGTTCATTCGTACACACGTTGATCACTCCTTTTACCCTTGTTAATAGCTACTATTAGCATATTTTTGTACATCAGTCCCTCGAGCTAATAAATACATCCATTGCCTTCTCCGCCCTGCCTCTGCCTCTTATCCCCTTCCCTCCAATACAGAGCTCCCCACATTTCTACTTATACCTGACGATAAACAATAGAGCGTGATGAAGGATAAGTGACAAATAAACAGTAACAAGCGCATTTTAAAAGGTGCGCGCATGTATTGGACATGCGAGCCAAACTATGCTCAGTTTTATATTGTGCATGCAAATACACACATAGCATTTAAAATATCCCCACCTCACGTATGTGTTGGAGGCTTTACACGCATACTCACAAGTTACTGGCTGGGGGTTGGAGGGCCAATCTGACACTCTAGATATCTCCCGTTGTAAGGGGATCACTTTCAGCTCAGGGTGGGGGGAGGGGCGGTGTTACAAGAGTCTACAGTGGTTTATATATATGGCTGGATTTAAAAAACTTACACGCGTGGCCGGGCATTACGCACGCCGGGCCAATTTTCAAAAGAGCCTTGTGTAAGTCCCGGGGCTAGCAAAAGGGGCGGTCTTGGGGGGCAGGGCAGAACTAGAGGCGCCCGGCACAGCAGCCATTTGCCGCTGTGCCGGTGCACGCAACTTCAAAGGGGCGTGAGATAAATACTGTGGATCCATAAAGTCTAGAGGACGTGAATAAAGAGTGGGTGGCTCGCGGGAATGATGGCTAGTGCCTGGAGATAATACCCTTATTCAATAAACATACACATGGTTAATGCGACTCCAACATTGCTCTACGACGGCAAGAGGAAATATGGAAAAAAGGATTTGCATTCACAAAAAAGCAGGGAGTAGCTTGCTTGATACGGCGGTTACTACCCCAAACCAAATAAGCCTGATACTTCACTTTCAATGCATATCCAGCATAGCTCACTGCTTCAACGGCAGGGGAGAAAGACTGATACTGCATGCATATTCAGCATAGCTCTCTGCTTCAACGGCAGGGGAGAAAGTCTGATACTTCACTTTCAATGCATATCCAGCATAACTCTCTGCTTAAACGGCAAGGGGAATGAAGAAAAGTGGATCTATATACAGACAACAACCAACAAGGACTGAATTACATAGTCTGGGTAAACAAATAAGCATGGGTGTAGCTTGCTTATTGCGGCGGTTACTACCCCTAACTAATTAAGCTAGATATTTCACTTAGATGCAGTTTCAACACTGCTCTCTACATTAATGGTGAGGGTGGAAGGGAAATAGAACCAAAAGGTTACTAAGAGCCATGAGTAACAGATAAGTATGAGAAAAAAAAAAAAGTGCGAAACTTGCTGGGCAGACTGGATGGGCCGTTTGGTCTTCTTCTGCCATCATTTCTGTTTCTAAAATACTCCCTTTTGGACTCTCCTCTACCCAGAGAGTCTTCAAGAAATTTCTTGCTGTTGTTGTGGCACACTTGCACAAAAAGGGAATACAAATTTTTCTGTACCTAGATGATTGACTAATCGTCTCCTCGAACGCTCAAGCCCTCGTCTCATTTGGAGGAAATGATCCTCTGTCTAGAGAATCTCGGTTGGATCATAAATTACGAAAAGTCGTTACTTCATCCCTCTCAGGATCTTCAATTTATCAGAGCAAGAATTTAGACTCCCATTTCCAGAGGTTTTCTCCCACTAGACAAACTCTGAGATACCTATGTCTATCTCTCCACCGTCAAAGTTGTGCTACCGTACGCCAAGTAGTGGTTCTGTTAGGTCACATGGTCGCAGTCATTCATGTAGTCCAGAAAACACAATTACACATGAGGCATCTCCAGTGGGGTCTAAAGACCCAATGGAACCAAAGTCCCAAAGAATTCAGATTTCCAGGTCCATGAAAAGGGACATTCTCTGGTGGCTCGGTCCTTCAGCATTAACTGAAGGCTCACTAAGGCAGCCTCCTCATCAACTCATCATAATGATGGATGCATCAACAAAGGGATGAGGAGTCCATCTCTTCCACTTAGAAACACAAGGAGTATGGTCCCCAAACGAACAATGTCTTCAAATAAACCTGCTGGAACTCAGAGCAATAAAGAACTTACTACTTAAGTTCCAGTCATGGATATGGAACAAATCCGTGATGATTCACATGGACAACCAAGTAGCAATGTTCTACATAAACAAGCAAGGAGGATCAGGATCCTTGACTCTTTGCAAGGAAGCAATTCAGATATTAGATTGGATGGAGGACAATGGAGTTTTCCTTCAGGCTTCCTATCTTACAAGCCTTATGAACATGAAAGTGGACAAACTCAGCAAAATTTTCCAACCAAACGAATGGTCGCTAAAACAGTCAGAAGTGAACAAGATCTTCGCTCACTGGTGTATTCCAAAGATGGACTTTTTTGCATCAGAAAGCAACAGGAAAGTCAAGAAGTTTTGCTCACTTCTCCCCAGCATATACATGTCATCTCAGGATGCTTTCCTGATACCTTGGACAAATGGTCTCCTGTATGCTTTTCCACCAATCCCGTTAATCTCATGCACGATCCAGAACTGTATAACGGACACAGTGAATTTGATTCTCATTGCACCTGCTTGGCTGAGACAACCATAGTATGCTTATCTTCTTCATCTGCCAATCACAATGACCCCTTCCTACTTTCACAGAGTGAGGGGAATCTCATACATCCCATGCACTCATCTCTTCACTTGACAGCATGGAGATTGAATGGGAGATATTGAATGAATTAAATCTCCCTTCCAATATCACAGATATTTTGCTAGCAGCCAGAAAGCCTTCTACTAGAAGAAATTACACTTTCAAATGGAGGAGGTATTCTGCTTGGTGTAACCAACAAAGAGTAAACCCTTTGAATGCCATCCGCAAACACTAGTGTCTTACCTACATACCTTATCTCTCTTCAGTCTAGCAGTTACATCTATCTGTGTACACCTAAGTGTGATAGTGGCTTACCACTCAACGAGAAACAGATCATCCATTTCTTCTCACCCTCTGATCTCAAAATTCATGAAGGGTTTAAATCACATACATCCACCTATTCAGAAACCTCCAGTTCCCTGGGACGTAAATCTGGTCCTCGAAGCTCTGATGGAAGCTCCATTCGAACCCCTGTCATCCTCATCCTTAAAATATCTAACTTGGAAAATTCTCTTCTTGGTAGCCATCACCTCGGCAAGGCAAGTAAGTGAGCTCCAAGCATTGGTGTTCAACTTCCCTTATCTACAATTCCGCCATGACAAGGTCTTATTACGAACTCACCCTTCCTTCCTACTGAAAATAGTCTCGTCTTTTCACTTAAATGAATCAATCTCCTTACCAGTCTTTTTCCCCAAAACCACACTCTGATGACAGTCAGAAATCTCTTCATACACTAGACTTTAAGAGAGCTTTGGCTTATTACAAAAACAGGACTCAATCAGACATACATCTCAGTTATTTGTCTCTTAACCCAAATAACCCAGGTAAACCAGTTTCTAGGAGAACTCTTTTGAATTGGTTTACTGCTTGCATTCAGTTCTGTTACTCGCAAAGATCTATGTCTCTGTCAAATCCAATTAAAGCTCATCAGATAAGAGCCACAGCCACTTCCATAGTGCATATCCAGGGCGTATCCATTCAAGACATCTGTAAAGCAGCGACTTGGTCTTCCATACACACTTTCACTTCACATTACTGCCTAGACCAGCAATCTGCGGCAGACAGTGCGCTAGGATCGGCAATTCTACATAACTTCAAAAATTCCTAATGGCTGTCCACAATGCACAGGGTGCTATTCACCATATCAAGAACTTACACAGAAAGCAACCTATGTGCTTGGGATTCCCACACTGCATGGCTAAATGACCTGCTTATCGGCGGAAAAAAAGCAAACTTGCTTACCGTAAACGATGTTTTCCGTAGATAGCAGAGAATTTAGCCGTGCAATCCCCCCTCCCCCCAGCCATTTCTTTCAACGCCTAAACCCACAACTAGCTTCAAAACCAACTGAGGAGATGGCTCGAGGAGCGCGGGAATGCTGGCACAGGTGTACTGCAAAGCTCTTTGAGCTGAGAGAGTAAGCTCTGCCTCGTGACATCGCGGAGGACGTCACCCACACTGCTTGGCTAAATTCCCTACTATCTACGGAAAACACCGTTTACGGAAGGCAAACTTGCTTTTTCCCCCTGTGTGGGAACTCCGTGAGGTTATGGAGCCTTGCATGGTCCATAGCCCCCGTGTCCGAAATGGGTCAATGGATATGAATGTTTCTACAAAATGCACACTTCTCTTCTCAGGGTGTTTCTACAAAGATACAATGGAGACCTATAGACAAATAATGAATAGAGTGCCATATGGTTGCTTTGCTTTCACTGTACAGACACTTTGATTGGGGTCTTTTGATATAATTGCATACTGCTACAGCATGACATTTATTTTTATCATTTATTTCTTGCCTTTCTGAAAATTTTGCCCAAGGCAGAGTACAGCAAAATCAAAAGCACATAATAATAAAACGAAAAACAAGGAGGTCAGCCGCTGTGGCTAATTAGCTGGATAACCTTATCTCAGTACCTAGCAGTGTATGTTCAGTGGCAAGGTTGCACCGCTGAATACACCTGGCTATCTTAAAGAGAGCTGGATAGGTTTATCCAGAACAGAGTTTGCAGGATAAGTTACCTGGTTCTTGCTGAATATGCTGGTTTTGCCGTTTAGATGGATACCTGTACTGAACATAGCTCAATGCTAAAGGAATTGCTACAACTCATATAGAAAAACAATTTTTTTTTCTATTGCTCTGCATGTGTGTGTGTGTGTGTGTGTGTGTAAGGACAGTTATGGTGGTGATGGGAAAGTTCTAGAAGAGGAAATGAGTATTGTGATGAGTGTCGGATGGTGAAATTATTGCTTGATTATTCTGGAGTTGAGGGAGTTATTTGTCCCTATGATTTTAATATTAAATACATATCAACAAAATTATCAGAACGTACTGTACATCATGCAGCCCACAAAAATTTGAGGAGTTACCTCTCTCTTTTTATTTTTTTTTCTCCAATGAAGGAGAGTAGAGCTGTGTATCATTGGCTATGGGAGGTTGCTAAAGCAGCCACAATAATGTGGCGTACTGGGGGGCGAAAATGAAGGATGGGCTGGGAGAGTGAGAAAGGAAGAGCAGGCAAATGGCATGAGACTGGCAGCCTAGGAAACGTCTCCCTTTACTATAAGTCCCATATGTCTACTGTACAGCTGCAGCCAGCCAATCAAATAATGACATGAAATTCAGGCCCATCTTCCTTGAGCCAGATTACATGACCCGTGCAAAAATAGTTCCGATGTTAGAAGAGATGCTTTCATAAAGCTGATGCATGACTGAAGATGCAAGCTTATGGGACTGCAGGGCTCTCCTACCTCAGTTCCCCCTCCTCATCCTGCTTGATGAAAGAAGGTCTTATAATGACAATGTTGTATTCAGTTTGTACAGAAGGAACAGATTGTTCAAAGCACGGTATTTTGGAATTTCTTCTTTTAGCCATCATCTGCTGGAGACTCTCCATGCACGCTGCATGTGCAGACTGGAGTGGCTCGGTCAAATAAATACCTAACATTTTATTTTCATTTTCCCGGCATAAAACACCAAGAGGTGTCCAAATGGATGTTCTCAAGGTTTTCTTCATATCTGGGACTGCTTGCGATCCAGCAGGTATTTACAAAAAGACAATTGTTCTCAGGTAGTAGCTATTTCCTGCACTAACACCTGAGAATCGAAGCCCAGCTATTAAAAAGGCGAAATTTGGAAAGACAACTGTGCATCGAGGCTGCTGCTAGCCAAACAGAAGCAATGGCATCGTCAACAATGCAATAGCTAGTGGGGGTCCATTAAGTAACCAGCTGCTTCTAGAGCCAGCCAAAACCACAAAGAAGCAAAGAGAGGACAATTGGCAGTCTGCACACCAGTAGCTCCATTGCTAACAGCCCAACCACAAACTCCACCATGACTTTACGCCTCAGGTGCTCCATTCTACAGGATCACACAGGAGGAGCAGAACCGAGCCAAGTACGAATTCGCCCGAGGACACTCGGCTTTCTCTGTGCCTAGTCAACCCTCCCATGACAACTCTTCTCAACTGGATCCCCTGCATTTTCTCCTTTCCAGATGGGGCATAAATGTCTCAACAGATAGAACAGGTCTGAAATGCCACACTTATGGGAAAAATGTATGTATGAAAAAGTTATGGGTAGGAAAACCAGCTTTTTAAAAAAAAAAAAAAAAAAAAGGTGCATTTCTCCTATGTAATCTGTAAATGTTTGTTTGGATTCCTATAATTCTTCTGGGTACTCTTGAAGAATTACACTTTATCCAGAACACTAAATCTTTTTCTTTGCATAAAGTGCAGTGGATAATAAATATATATCCATCACCTAGCCAACATCACTGTTTTTTACTATCTATCTAATTAAAGTGCTTTCATTTTCACATTTTAGGCCAAGTAACTATAAACGCTGCAACATCATTGTGCCTTTAAGCACCAAGCTTTACTCTTAAAGTCTGAAGTACATATTGTAAGCACTCTAGAAATGCATAGTTTTATGAAAACCTTAAAACGTGAGGGGTAAAGGAAACAGAAAAAGGAGTAGAGGTGAAAAACAGTTAGCCTAGATTCCATGTTGTTGAGAGCATTGCAAACCTCAGTCAGAATTTACATACAGGTAGGTAGTGATTTGCACAAGAAGGGCCTAGCATTAAATGCAAACAGGTCATGGAACCTCTCACTCTAGAGGTTACCTAACCAATGCTCCCGCCAAGGAGTGACTAGGTGCGCGCACATTTCTTTTTCGTGTAAGCAACAATTTTTGGGCGCCAGTATTAGCGTTGCATTTCAGTATATAGCACAAGGAAACATTTATCACATAATTGATTCAGTGTATTGTATATTTAATGTTAAGAATCCAAAAGCAAAGCACAGCACAGGTCGGACTCTGCCTCAGACCGGAAGCGACAAATAAGCATGCGAGCTACCACGTAAAACCTGAGAGCGATGCTCCGAAACGCACGCGCGATCACTCTCGTGCTCAGCTTAGAGGGAACTCTGCACCTAACCGGTCAGATCTTCAGGATAACCATAATGAATATGCAGGATGTCGATTTGCATGCACTGGGGCTCGACGTATGCACATCTAGCTTGTGCATATTCATTGTGGCAATCCTGAACACCCGACTAGGTAGGTGGGCCTGAAGGAGAGGGTGCTCTAAGGCATGAGTAGCCAACTCCGGTCCTCAGGATCCACAGACAGCTCTGGCTTTCAGGCTATCCACAATGCGTATGCATAGAATATATTTGCAGACACTGGAGACAGTGCATGCAGATCTCTCTCATGCACATTGATTAGGGATATCCTGAAAACCAGAGCTGTCTGTGGATCCTGAGGACCGGAGTTGGCCACCCCTGCTCTTAAGGATCTGCTTGAACTTATGAAGTGGCCTCAAATTCCTTTTTTTTTTTTTTTTTTTTAGTTGTTTTTAAGTGACTTTTAGGAATAAAGTGACTGGGGTATGCTCATACAGTACACAGGGATATTTCACATGGCTCTCTGCCAAGGTTTAACCCAAAACCTCACATAGTGCATTCTGTCATGCTGTGGGGCCTCTTGCTGCCTAAAACAACAGGCAAAAAATGTAGTTATTCTTTCAGTGCAAGCAGCATATTTTACAGCCTGTGATTAACCAAGGAAACGTTCCTCTCATTTTGTGTCAGAGAGAAAAGGAACTGTGCACAATTTTTAGAGCAGTGGTTCTCAACCTTTTTTCTATCAGGACACACCTAAGACATGACACATGCGGGACTCACTGAACACATGACCATCATGGGCCTAAATATAAACACATACTCTGCATCCCCAGGAGTCCCCCCTGCTTCCTAACAATGGGTGCAGAGCAGAACTAAGACATTTCCCTGTACACAAAAGATATTCTGATTCCGGTGTCTTCTCAATAACAGCACCACAGACTCCCTCTGCTACCCGGTGCATTGTAAAATAAAACAAACCCCACTCTGCACGAGTCTATCAAACCTGCCACACCTGAGCAGCACTAACTCCAAGAACTGAAACAGCAATAGGCCTGCCCATGAAAAGACAGCAGCTCAGCCCCAGTGCAAGATCATATTGAAAAAATACAGCAAATAAGAGTGAATCTAATCCCTACACGCTAGTAAGGTACCTCATCTCAGTCACATACACGCAGAGCACAGACAGACAGACAGACCTGCCTTCACCTAATATGGAACAAAATACCGCAAACTACAAATGCAGAAACAAAACCTGGAATAGAAACCCCAAGAGCACCTTCTGCATGCAGTGCAAAACTGGAGAACTAGGAAGAGAAATATTCTTCCTCCTACACTAAGCAATGTTCAAAGAGAGAAGGAAATGCATATTCTCAAACCTGACATAGTATGGCCCTCGTACCCCGTCACTCCCCTCCATCACCCCTCACTTCTCCCAACTACTCAATCGTCCCTTCACCTGCTCATATCCCTGTCCAACATTTCCCACACCCCCCACTCCTGCATCCTCTTCCCTGTGCCGCCTCTCACCCCTGCTCAACCCTCCCTGCCT
Source organism: Rhinatrema bivittatum (assembly GCF_901001135.1). Taxonomy (NCBI): domain Eukaryota; kingdom Metazoa; phylum Chordata; class Amphibia; order Gymnophiona; family Rhinatrematidae; genus Rhinatrema; species Rhinatrema bivittatum. The sequence continues at coordinate 350,881,247 of NC_042619.1, forward strand.
GTCCCTCTCCCTCTCCCCTTCCTCATCCAACATACCCCCAACCACCTCTTTCCCACCCCTTCCTGCTCAGCATCCCCTGACCGCCCCTCTCTCCCAACCCAGCAGGCCCCACACCTCCATCTCCCTCTCCACTTCCATCTCTCCTCCCTACCCAGCAACTCTATCCTCCTTTCCCCCATCTCTTCCTACCCAGCCTACTCCCTATCTCCCAAGGCCTTCCTGCCCAGCATCCCCTGACCTCCCCTCTGTACCAACCCAGCAGGCCCCATACCTCCATCTCCACTTCCATCTTTCCTCCCTGCCCAACAGCCCCAGCCCCCTCCTTCCTCCACCTCTCCCTACCCAGCAACCCCAACCTCCTTTCCCCCACCCTGTCCTACTCAGCAAACTCCCTATCTCCCATTTCCTTCCTGCCCAGCACATTTTCCCCTCCTCCTGACTCCCAGCCAGCATAAGCCTTCAGTCCAATCCAGAGTCTCCCTCCTGCTTTACCGGCAGCAGATGAGGGCAAGAAGCATTGAGGAGAGGAAGAAGATGAGGCAGCAGCAGTGGATCTATAGAGCAGGCACCTCTCCCCCTCATCTCCTGCTTTCACGTCCAGGCCCCATGGGGTGAAGAGAGCATCAGCAGCCTCACTGCCAGGCCAGGCAGAGGAAGATAAAGTTGGTGTCCTGTCAGGCCCATATGAACAGGAGCTGGAGAAATCTCGCTCTGATCTCAATGAAAGAGAAGGGAATAACCTCCCACTGGGCCAGGAAGCAAGAGCAGCTTCCTCTCATACCCAATAAAGGAGAAATCAGCCACCTCCTGTCCAGACGGATGAGGAGAGAGCAGCTCTGTGACCCACCCTCAGTCACCTCGCGACTCACTAGTGCGTCCCTACACACCACTGCTTTAGAGCATCAAGTTCTTGGCTCTATAAGGAACCTTACCCCGGTCAATTTGTTATTTGTAGAAGATTTATCCCTGGTCAAATGAACCAAAGATAAGAGACACAACTCCGTGGTCTCTTGCTTGTCGACAGCGGCTTCTTCATCACTGTCTATGCTGCGACTTAAAAGCCTCTCATTCTCCGAGGATGCATCATTTTCACTGCAAAAGAAAGGCAACATTTTTAATTTGTAGAAATAAACAAGAAGGACACGTTCCAGCTCATTCATCGGGTGCCAGTTACCATCCACCTACACGCTGAGTACGTGAAAATGAAACAAACGGTAAGGTCCTGATTTATAAAAGTGCAAAATGAGAGAAACCCTTTTATACCTCAAGCCCTTCTTTTGACAAGTTGACAAAATTGCTTCCTTACGATAGCTTGGAAATAGAAAGGGTGAGACCCACAATTTGTCTATGTACCCACAGACGTAGGCTTTTTCCTCCCTAGTAAAAGTGGAGCGGTCTTGGATCATGGTGCTAGACTATTAATGTACGTGTTGTGTTTGCTGATATGTTTTATATTTAAGGAATGCATAACTGTATTGTATTTATGTACTGAATTGTTATGATGTATCGTTTTGCTATCAGTTTGAGTACGAGTGTACCCTTAGAAAGCAAGGAACCAAATTTAGATTAGGTAAGACAATTAGCCAGATTTGATCCTTCTTTATAATCAAGAGCATTCATGGAAGTGGATATCCTAATTTAAAGTTAAACGGAAAGACACAGCTGAAAGCAGCGGAATTGTTTTAGTTTGAAATGCTCTGTTTCCTGAGGATGAAACGATATGTTTCCACCTCGGGACGCTATCCAGTTAGAACCCAATCCAGGCAAAAGTCCAGCTAAGTGCTTTTAACAAGTGGACGTCCAGATGTCTGAGTCTAGGTGCAGAACTTGTTTCTGGTTGTGCCATTCCCTTCGTTATGTACGTTTTGTTGCTGCTTGGAAGCCCCGTGCTGTGTTTTTTGCCCTCCCACGTTGCTTTATGTTGGCTTGATCCCTTCACAACCTCTTAGATAGCAGTGGAACGCCTGTGAAGTCAGCGGCGTCTGGGAAGATAAATCACAAACCGCGCTGAGGAATGAGTTCAATCTTTTGTAGATCAGCCATACATGTGGGCAAGGGTGAAAGGGAAGGGGAACCTCTCGCAAGACAGCTTTTAGATATGGTTATTCTTGACCAAGGCTTTAAGACTCAACTCCTGACAGCAGAGCAGTATCATCTTCCTTAGGCAAAATAATCACGTCTAAACTTTTAATGTTAAAGCAGGAGGGCTTTTCAAGTTACTTCGTGCATCAAAAAAACAATACTTGAAGGAACTGGGCATGTCTGTGGGGTAAGGGAAAATGCAGCGTCTGATTGGCATCAGTCTTCAAGTGAGTGATAAAAGCGAGGCTCTCAAGTCCTATGGTGATCCTGTAGAGCAGTGGTCCCCAACCCTGTCCTGGGGGCCCACCAGCCAGTCAGGGTTTTCAAGATATCCACAATGAATATGCATGAGAGAAAATGTGCATGCACTGCATGCAATTTGCAAATATGCAAATTTCCTCTCATGCATATTCATTGGATATCCAGAAAACCCAACTGGCTAGTGGGCCCCCAGGACAGGGTTGGGGACCACTGCTGTAGAGAATAGGATTTTTCGACACTTGTGGAAAAACCTTTATAGAACCAGAGACCATGATATGCAAAAGATGTTGGGACTAAATGAAGTCCTTACTTCAAAATGTGACATCTGAAGAAAAAAAAAAGGAATGCACCTATTTTATAACACATGCACGTCGATGCGCGCACGTTATAAAATCCGATACCCGCCGCACTTGCGCGCCTGATTTTATAGTGACGCGCTCAAGGGGGTTATTTTGTAATAAGTGCGCAGCGACGTGATCGGGCCATCCCCAGTTCCCTAACGCCCTACCTATCTCCTTCCTCCCTTTTCCCCCTCTGCTCCCCGACCCCCAGTCCCCACCTGAATTTTATTTGTTTCTGAACTCACCTGCTCTCCTGAGCGGGAGTAAGTTCCGCGTGCCGGCATCTGGCTGGCGTGCGCTTTCCCCGGGACAGCGCCCTGCCCAGAACCCAGCCCCCAGCCCACCTGGTAACTTCCTCCACAGCGGCAAACATGCGCGTGGCCGGGCTGCCTGGAAAAATGCGCGTGGGCCAGCTACACGCATACCTCCCGGGATTTGCACCCGCCGGGCTCTTAAAATCCCACCGATAATTTTTTAAAACACAATTCAGCGCACGACTGGATAATTCCTACGTGGGTCCAATAAAAGGAATCCCAGTCTGCAGGGAATGAAGTCAGAATGACGACAAGGTGCAAGAGCTCGATTCTTTTAAAATGTGTTCAGATTTGTTATCTAAAGTGTGTTTTATACACCAGCAGCACTAACTGTCTTAGAGACCATTTGTAAAATATAGAATCAAATCTCAACTTGTCGCCTTGCAGTTTACGAAGAACTGAGGCCACAGTGATAGTAAAATATACAGAGCTGATCTCGTCAGCTATCCCATCATGTTTTCTACTGCTGCTGTATTGAAACGCGAGCTTCCCACAGGGATTTTTTTTTTTTTTATTATTATTTCATCCATAATTACAGGCTAGTATACAAACGAACAGGCTAGTATATAAAAAACGAACAATAACACCCTTGCAAATTCCAAACAAATTGCACAGAACATTCCAGATAGTGAAACGCCTTGGATTCCAATGTTCCTCTTGGCTGGAGATGGAAAGAAGAGATAAACATAAGGTAACTGAGTTACAGTGAAAAAAAAACCACAGCTAAAACAGCCGCAGAAGCAGAGCAATAAAATAAGAATATGTTACCAGTGCTAAATACCTCAAAAAACAAAACAGAATGCGGAGCATGAATACTGTGTTAGCTCACCAAAAGTACGAGTTAAAAGAAAGTCAACAGGGGTGGCAAGGGATGTGTGCTGCCATGCAGAAGATTTAGGTTCAGTTTCCGGGCTCAGCTTCTGCTCTCCAGCCTGGGCACGATTCAGAGGGAGGCAGTGCAAGCTCTTGTACAATGGCAACACCTAGTGGCCAGACTTAGTGCTCACATTAAGAGGCTCCTAGCCAAGGACTGTCACTGCAGTGAACGAGCTAAGATTAGGAGAATAAACCGTGCATGGTTGCTAATTAAGGCTCATGGCACTGGTTCTAACTGAGTGGGAAGTCCAAAAGAGCCAAAAGAAACTGCCGGATCAAAAAAAATTTTGAAAGACCCCACACTTCCCCCCAAACTAACAAAGCAAGTAAAAGCTTTTTATTTTAAGCAGGCATTTAACATCAATATTTCTTACAGCCTATGATATAATATCAAATACTCATTGCTCAGCAATAATTAACCTCATTTGTATTTGCATTTTTAATTTAATTTTTTTAATTTTTAATTTAAATTTTAGTATATTATTGTTTAGTGTTTAGTCTGTTTTGTTGCTGTTTTATTTTATGTATGATTTTATATATTTACTGAAACCTGCCAAAATGTGGGATTGTGCAGGCCAGAAATTAGTTCAATAAATAAATAAAATGGTGGATAGACAATGATACTTTTTTTTGAGGCTAAAGGATGATGCAGAGTTTTTGGCCCCGCTAAGATGACTTTTTCTTGACTTTTTGATAGACAAAGATTGATTCTCTGTATTTGCTGGGGACTCCAGTGCTAAAGAAAGGAAGAGCTATTAAGCAGACCAGGATTCCCCCACCTCAACAACTTCCTTAAACCCTTTTGAACAAGACAAACCTGTGGAGGACATTTAAAGACGAAGGCTTTGGTGCGTGGATGGTAACGTGGCACTTCCATTATATAATGGAAGGCAATCTCTCTGCTAACATTGCACCGTATCAAAATCACGTTATTGGCTCTTTAGCTTCCTCTGTGCTGGAATGTGCACTCGTATCATTAAATGCATGCCTGTTGGACCCAAAGTGTGAAGGAAGATACGAGTTGACAAAAAGAAAAACAACCAAACGATACCTCAATTCATAATATCAGTCAAAATTGAAAAGGAAACGGAACCCTGTTACCCACCGTAGCCTAAAAATGGCCACAATTGACATCAGTGGCTTGGACTCATGAAAATATTTGCAGATTTGTGTTAACTTGAAGATTCTGCATAATTCTGAATACCTCACTATGTACAGGTAAATCTGTAAATACTCTCATCTGAACTCCATTTTGCAGTAAAGGCCCTTCCTGGTTTGGATACATGCATCATTTCCGAAAACCATATAATTTGATAACTAAGTAGATTATTAACTTTCACTTGCTGTAAATGTTTTTCGCTTCCACCACATAGGTGCATTAGGTTGATTATCAAGTTTTCCTACCCGCTGGAAGCCTGACGCTCACCTTTTTTCAGTATTAGCTGGAGGTACCGTCAGTTTTTCAAATTCCTCTTTCTCCGTAAAAATTACAACATTTTCTGTGAATACAAAATAAAGTAGGTCACATAGGCTAAAGGGTAGTATTAACCAGAGAGGTCCAAGACCCACATCATTGAGCACCAGTTCCATTTCTCACCAGAGACGAGAAGGCTCCCTTGGTAGAGCACTGCTTGGTTATGCATTTCAACATTGTAAGGGCCTAATTCATCAATGTCTTTTCCCATAGACAAAGAAAGATTTTTTTTTCTTTTCTTTGCCCTGGGCAAACAACAATGCTGAGTCATCGAATATGTTCCGTAAGATATAATTTTATAAGGGGCCACCTAAATTCTGCTCCAAATATGTGCATAAGTTACACCAATTTTCAGGGTGGACTTGGGCACTGAAAATTATCCCACCAGATTTACCTGACAACCAAGGATACATTGCTGCTGTGTGCGTGGAAAATCTTTTGAGGAAATGTACAGGCCTGCTTTGGAAAATACAAAGGCCTTTGTGCGCAAATCCAACCTGCGCTCTCCGTCGTTCTTCTTTGCTCAGTCTGGGTAACCTTACGTGCGAGCAGGCAGCAGGCGTGCAAATTTACCGGCGTATCGGGTGGGCGGTTCTGTAGAACAGGCCACTTCCGTTTACCCGTGGAAATGCCTTTGAAAATTGCCCTCTTACCGCATTAAAGGAATTTAAACTCTGCATTTCTACCAACCTGGTACTTCTTTTTTCTCTTCCTGATTATTAACCTGGGCTTCGACGGTCTTCACGGCGTGAGTCGGGCAGCATGCTAGAAGATGAACAAGACAAGGAACAGTAAAGGGTCCCCACTAGTGAGCAGGTCAAACGACTCGTTTTGGTGACCGGAACGTTCCCTGCGCTGCAGTTACCTTGTGCGGAGGGCTTTGTTTTCACGATGTAGAACATGATGATCAGGACAATAGCAATAGCCATGATAAATATAGTAGACATGGCTATGATCAGAGCGGTGGCCAGGTGCCCTTGTCCAGGAAGCTCTGCTGAGAAAAAGAAGAGAATACAAGCGGGAGACATTACTGAGAGCCGAGACGGCTGCCATGCTTTTGAAAGACATTTGTAAACCTTCTGCCCTAAGAATCAGAAGCCTTTGGATCCTAGAGGTCAGCGAAGACGGGGGTTCACAATCCCGAGCGGGCGTGGGGGCGTTCAGGAGAGCGGCGTGGCCATTGCTTAAGGGCGACACCTAGTGGCCGGATTCAGGGTCTGGGCTTGCAGGGTTCCGGGTGGAGCCTGGGTGCATGGTCCCCTGGGTCCAACGACTCTGGCTGCAAGAGCCAGAATATGCCTTTTAGACAGAAGCCAGGAAATTCAGCTGCCACTTGTTGGGTGGCAGAGGATTTCTGCTTGGCCTCCCTTTGACCTTTGCACCTTTCTGGCCCAGGCCGAGCCTGCTTCGGTCCACTCTGCACTATTTTTCACTGGGAGGAGGTGAACAGCTGAAGGGTGATGGGGCTTTTGTTCTTGCTTTTCTTTTTCTCACAGGTCCCATATCCCCGCCTCCTCTGCTTTTAAACATTTTTCATTTGATAAGACACAAAGCTTGACTAGGAGCTTCTTGTGTTCATTCCTTGCTTCATTTCCGTTTTATTGTTCGCTTTACGTTGAAGCAAGCCGCTTTGATGTGCCAGGAAAAACGGGGCATTAAGCAGCGCAGACTTCCTGCAGCTGACAGTACCTGGGGCGACTCTGCAGTGCCGGAGCTCAGGACGTGGCTGCCCGAGCTCAGGACGTGGCTGTATTGCCGCAGCTGCAGGACGTCAGCGCTGCCCACAACTCAGAGCTAATGTCAGGCAGATTTTGCGCCTTGCCGAAAAATCAGAAAATGTTTCTCCCCAAGTCTGATTAGTGAGGGGAGGACTAAGTTTTCAGCACATGATACATTTTGCAGGAATTTAAAGTAAAAGGCAATGATCTATTATTAAGTCTCTAATTCAGACAGGCCTGGAAATGCTAATAAACATACAAGGCTGCAGGGCCACAGATATCTGGGGGCAGCAAAGTTTTTTAAAGATTTATTGCCTCCCAGCTATGATGAAATTTACTCAGCAGAGAACAGCCCTCTGCTTCCTTCCCCAGCCCCTCCCCTCCCAGGCAGCATGCAGGGAACGAGATGGGAGGGGGTGAGACTGGAGGGGACAGATTAGAGCTGAGCAGAGCCTCTCTCCTCCTGCCCTATTTAGGGAATAGAAGAGGAGAATGGGAGGCTGGAGCAGACAGTACAGAGCCCTCTGCTTCCTTCCCCAGCCCCTCCCCTCCCAGGCAGCATGCAGGGAACGAGATGGGAGGGGATGAGACTGGAGGGGACAGATTAGAGCTGAGCAGAGCCTCTCTCCTCCTGCCCTATTTAGGGAATACAAGAGGAGAATGGGAGGCTGGAGCAGACAGTACAGAGCCCTCTGCTTCCTACCCCAGCCCCTCCCCTCCCAGGCAGCATGCAGGGAACGAGATGGGAGGGGGTGAGACTGGAGGGGACAGATTAGAGCTGAGCAGAGCCTCTCTCCTCCTGCCCTATTTAGGGAATACAAGAGGAGAATGGGAGGCTGGAGCAGACAGTACAGAGCCCTCTGCTTCCTACCCCAGCCCCTCCCCTCCCAGGCAGCATGCAGGGAATGAGATGGGAGGGGGTGAGACTGGAGGGGACAGATTAGAGCTGAGCAGAGCCTCTCTCCTCCTGCCCTATTTAGGGAATAGAAGAGGAGAATGGGAGGCTGGAGCAGACAGTACAGAGCCCTCTGCTTCCTTCCCCAGCCCCTCCCCTCCCAGGCAGCATGCAGGGAACGAGATGGGAGGGGATGAGACTGGAGGGGACAGATTAGAGCTGAGCAGAGCCTCTCTCCTCCTGCCCTATTTAGGGAATACAAGAGGAGAATGGGAGGCTGGAGCAGACAGTACAGAGCCCTCTGCTTCCTACCCCAGCCCCTCCCCTCCCAGGCAGCATGCAGGGAACGAGATGGGAGGGGGTGAGACTGGAGGGGACAGATTAGAGCTGAGCAGAGCCTCTCTCCTCCTGCCCTATTTAGGGAATACAAGAGGAGAATGGGAGGCTGGAGCAGACAGTACAGAGCCCTCTGCTTCCTACCCCCTCCCCTCCCCTCCCAGGCAGCATGCAGGGAACGAGATGGGAGGGGGTGAGACTGGAGGGGACAGATTAGAGCTGAGCAGAGCCTCTCTCCTCCTGCCCTATTTAGGGAATAGAAGAGGAGAATGGGAGGCTGGAGCAGACAGTACAGAGCCCTCTGCTTCCTACCCCAGCCCCTCCCCTCCCAGGCAGCATGCAGGGAACGAGATGGGAGGGGGTGAGACTGGAGGGGACAGATTAGAGCTGAGCAGAGCCTCTCTCCTCCTGCCCTATTTAGGGAATACAAGAGGAGAATGGGAGGCTGGAGCAGACAGTACAGAGCCCTCTGCTTCCTACCCCAGCCCCTCCCCTCCCAGGCAGCATGCAGGGAATGAGATGGGAGGAGGTGAGACTGGAGGGGACAGATTAGAGCTGAGCAGAGCCTCTCTCCTCCTGCCCTATTTAGGGAATAGAAGAGGAGAATGGGAGGCTGGAGCAGACAGTACAGAGCCCTCTGCTTCCTACCCCCTCCCCTCCCAGGCAGCATGCAGGGAACGAGATGGGAGGGGGTGAGACTGGAGGGGACAGATTAGAGCTGAGCAGAGCCTCTCTCCTCCTGCCCTATTTAGGGAATAGGAGAGGAGAATGGGAGGCTGGAGCAGACAGTACAGAGCCCTCTGCTCCCTAATCCAAGCACAGGAGAGAAAGGGTGAGCCTAGAACAGACAGAGCAAGGATGAGCTACTCTTTTTCCTAATCCAGGGTTGGAGGGGGACTGACTGGGCGGGGGGTGTCTGTGTGTGTGTCTGTGTGTGTGTCTGTCAGTCTGTGTGTCTGTCTGCCAGCCAGCCAGACTGGGTGGGAGGGTACAGAAGGCATAGAGATGTAAGAGGGAGCAGGAACAGAGCCTCCACCTCCCTCCTTTTATCTTGGATTCTCTTAGGGATCTGCTGTCATTTGTTTCCTTTTATTTCATTTTGTGCCCACAGATTTGTTTAGCTTGCCCTAAATGAAATAGGCATGTATGGGATCAATTGGGCTCATACGAAATGAAATGTACACGTAATCATCCATTTAGTATGCACTAAATAATTTAAAAAGTTTAGTGTGCACTCAAGCAAAGGGACATAAAATGAAACAAAAATCAAATGAAAACTTTTGGCTTCCCAGATCTCGAGATTCTATTCCCAATCCTGGATTGTCCCTTCCTACCTCTCCCCCTTCCCACCCCTGATGCCAGATCCTCCCTCCTCTGATTCCCCTCTTCCTCAGTCCCACATTTACTCTCTTCTCCATCCCAGATTCCTTGTATTCACCCCCCCCCCCCAATCCTACCCAGCCCTGATCCTCTCTCCCTCTTCCTAGACCTCTCACCTTCTCCTCACCACATTCGTGGTCCTCACTCCCTTCTTCCCATCCTTGGTCTTCTAGGATCCCTCTCTCCATCCCTGAGATCTGCTTCCTGTGCTGATACTTCGGATCCCTTTTCCTCACCAATAAGAGCAAAATAAATTGTGCAGACACAGTTGGACAATTGTTTTGCAATATAAACAATGGGAATGTTTGCCAGCAAGCTTCAGAATTTTCTATCCACAGAATCTACCACAGGAAACAATGGGGCTGTGTCTTAGATCTTCTACTCCCTGTTGTCCAAACCTCTGGGGAAAGGGATGGGGGAGAGAGCAGCAGCAGTGCCTAGGTGCATTAGAAACCTAAATCCATCACTGAATTCGGAGGTTCACAGCTGGTGCGTTGCACCACACACCAGTGTGCCACGGAGGAACCTCAGGCGTGCCACAAAATTTTGGTTTCCTGTAGAGGGAAAACAGGAGTGGATCACAGCCGCCTCCACTGCTACCAGCAGCAAGGTGATGAACCCGGAGAAGAAAAAAAGGGAAGTGATGATGCCAGAATGTGGCAAATCCGTCCATCTCTCTGTTTTTCCCCCATTCACTCATCAAATGGAAATTAATTGGAGTCAATAGCAGTGCAACAGGTCCTCCTGCTTTAAACGTATGAAATTGCTACAATGCCTGCTCAACCTCTAAAAGTTCCTAATTTGTTAGCTGGAGGGGAAGTGTGAACTCTTGATACAACAGTATCTTATTACCTTTTCCCAATAACTACGCAATGCATAGTAAGACCAACGCTATATGATGTCGCTAAACTACTGTCAGGGTATCATAGCATAGACCTTCCCATACAGGGAGTGAAAACATCCAATTCTCATGGTACGTGAGCTGGGAGAGGAAGGAAGAAGCTTCATAGCTTGAAAAATGGCTTTCCTGATGATCCGACAAAGTAATGAGCAGCTTGTCAAAACTCTGCGTTGGTTTTTTTGGTACTGAATCGCTGGGTGTGTAGAAGGGACTTGTGACACATGAAATGCAGCCGAATCGGTCTAGTAATTCTGACTGTAACTGTCTTATTGCATGTGGTACAAATGATGGGCAGAGAGAGAGAGAGAGGACAGGTGCCATAGATTGATACTGTAACTATGTACCGTAAATAAATAGCGCTGATTAAAGCCGTCAAGTAGCGTAGACAGATACTGCTAAATAAAGCGACGAGACGGATCCGTCAGATGGGCAAACAAATAATGCTCCATAGATTCAATCCATTCTGTCTGACTGATCTTACACACCATTGGGCCGATGAAATATCGTGCACGCAGCCGAACGCATGGCTTTATAGATGCTTGGACGCGCGTGTTGGACGTACGTTCAGAGCCCCTCGTGCAAGGAGGGGATTAGCGCATCCAAACAAGCGCGAAGCTAAAATGTTGATGAGGCTATTAGCTATTACCCCCCCCCCCCCCCCATGCAAAAAAAAAAAAAAAGTGCTCCAGATGCACACACTTTTACCCTCGAAAATTAGCACGTGCCCCCAGAGCTGGCGTTCATTCTTGTGGAGCCCCAAAAGTTTACAGAAGAGAAATTAATACTGTGACCATACTAAGTCTGAGGAACCGAAAAAAGGAGAACTGAATGAAAAAGGTGCCGTTGGAGGTCAGGTTAGGAAAATGGCCGCTCATAAAATCGAGCGTCCGCTTTCCTAACCCGCTGACGGTCCCCCCCCCCCCCCCCTTCTCCTGGGAGTCCGCTGCCATGGAGGCGCTGGAGATGCAAAATTTCCCCTAGCACCTCCTTTCTACTGTGGCAGCCGATTTAGATATTAAATAGGGCGCCTGGGAGGGGTGACTCAGCGCACGCTAAGAGTGTGGGGCTCAATCTCGAGCGTCCATTTAATGAGCGCCAGTACCGTACTTATAATCAGTTTGTAATCAATGCTGAGCCGCACTGGTGAAGTGCGGACTATCAAAGAGCCACCGTGAAATTGTAAGTGGATTTTATTGCCATGTACGCAAACGTATCTACTTTTATCACTAAAAAAAAAAACCTTAAAAATCTCTTACACTTCTCTTTTAACCTTAAAACACAGGTTTTTATGTCCATCCCAAGTCTTTTAAATTTGGCAGTACCCTGTGGAACTGAACGACCGCATGTAGTTCTCGGGTCCCAGGCTGAGTATCAGTGTTGTGCGTACTCAAGTTACCCGTTGATGGCCTTCAAACATTAACCTACTCTCTAAGGGTGGTTTTTAAGAAGGGGGTCTGTGAGTCATAAGATTTTAGAACTAAGGACCATGGATTTCTCAGTTTGATGTGTGTGTGTGTTCTTCAGCAAGCCTTTGTGTCTCATTGACAATTGGGAAACGATCATGTTCTGACTGCCAAGAGCTTATTTCATATAAGAAGCAACTCCGCAGATACTTGTTATTATAAAGGCTGAATCTCGTGCTTCTTGAAGGAGGTGGTTGGAATGCTAGCTGTAATGCACAGTAGTTCACCAGAACACCCAGAATATCACTAATTCTTTTTAACTTTCCAACTAGATAGGCAACCACAATAAATACACTATCTACACATAATGCTACCTTTTGTTCTTCCCTTCCCACCCATGCTCCTTTGATATTTTAATGAGGGTAAATAATAATGTTGGTTTCCCAACACTCAAAACATTTTCCAACAGAGGCAGATGCACAGATACAAATTAGCAATAAGCCCCAGAGCCTGAGGGCTCCCGGAATTTGTATCTGGCTGATGAAATCCTGTCTTTGAAGAGGCAACAAATTCTCTCTCTCTCTTTCTCCAACCCTGTTTTCTTGTGCCTCGATGGAACCACAGGAGAGCTCTACTTCTCATCCACCGACTTCCCTCCCCCTTCTGCCCCCAAGGTCGGTTCTCTCGTGCCACCTTGTGTGCACCAGCTTCCAATAAATGAAAACCTGAGTAGGGTTTTCTTCTGTCACCCATAAGCATTCTTACATTTCTAACCGCAAGGCAACAAAACACCCAGACAAGTTTGCCTTTTCTTGGGCAAACAGTACTAGACAGATTCCTTAGAATATCAACCTGCCTATTTCTTGGATCTGCTGCTGCCTCCTTTGGGTCTTATTCTTAGGTCTCTTTTTTTTTTTGTACTAAAGTGTTTTTTCTTTACAGTTTAACACACGTAGAGGATAATTTCCTAAATCTGTGCTTTACCCGTGGAATGGCTCGTTATAAAATTGTCCATCCAATATGCAGGTAAACTTAAGCATGTTACATCCTGTGTGTGCGTAAGTTTATCCAGACTGGGTGGGGACGTACCCAGGAGTGAAGGTGGAGAGGGGTTGGGACTTGCATGTCTACCTTTGGATTTTCAAAAGTATGCATGTACAATTTCCGGGTACTACTGATAAGGTGCAATTCTGTGCAGGTACTTTTGGTGGGATAGTTTTCATAGTGAACATACGGTGTGAAAGTTTGCTTTGAAAATTGGTGTAACTTGTGTGCATTTCTGCTGACTTTCTTAGGCAGGCTGTTACAAAATTACTCCCAATGGGGGGATAAAAAGGGTTCATTTATTATTCCACTTTCCAGCATAAGAAAAGTCCTTGCATGTGTGTTACTTTTCCTTCCCCTAAACTAAACATGCCTGCTGGAATGCCTTCATTAAGGGGTAGATTTCATAAATTTGCGCAAACGCATTCTTTTGTTCGCGCACCAGGCGTGAACAAGAGTATGCAGGATTTCAATAGATACGCGCGTATCCATTAAAATCCGGGGTCGGCGCGTGCACAGGCTGCCCAAAATCAGCAGCCTGTGCACGCCGAGCCGCACAGCCTGCCTCCGTTCCCTCCCTTCCCCTCCCTTCCCCATCCCCCCGGCCCTATCTAAACCCCCCCCACCTCTGTCGCGAAAGTTACGCCTGCCGCGTGCCATGGTCCGGTCCGGGGGCTGGTCCGGAGGCCGCGGCCACGCCCCCAGAACGCCCCCGGGCCGAAACCACACCCGCGGTGCCGCCCCCGGATGATGCGCCGGCTGCGTCACGCCCTCCCGACACGCCCCCCCCAGGAAAGCCCCGGGACTTACGCGCCTCACGGGGCTTTGCGCGCGCCGGAAGCCTATGCAGCATAGGCTTCCGGCGCGCGGAGGGGGTATCTTACGCGCGGACCCTTCGAAAAACTGGCCCTTAATACGGCAAAACGTGCACGCGCTACAGCAGCCGCGGGTACTTTTAGCTGAATTTTGAAGAGGGCGGTTTTCAAATCTGGCCATTTTACCCAGGCAAATATCTTAAAAATTGCCTTCCCCGTGTTCGGATTCCAAAGGGGAATCTTCTTCATGGCTGAATCTGGAATTAGTGTGCAGTATGAAACTGAACCATTAATACGTTGCACTAATGCAATATCTTTGTATTTATTACGTAAGCACAGTTTCACTGTACAAGTTCAGCATTTCTCAGCATTACGTACCTTGTCTCTAAATATAGCGCTGACTCTGAGTGCCGTGTTTTCCGTAGCGGTTATGTCTGTCTTTTTATTTTGGACACAGACCTTGTATGTAGAACTATCCTTCTCTCCAAATCACTCTTCAGGGGTTCATTCTTTCTTTATGCTTTCGACGTGTTAGTGTGATGCTTAGAGGGGCAGTGACCTAATTCACTAACTGGCTACAGTTCAAAAACGTTAGGTGTCTCGTCGCCTTAGAATAAAAATAAAAAGCATCCTAATCTTTTTTTTTTAATTGCCACATGAATTATCTAAAAAAAACGTCGGCAGTGCTGAAATTCTAAAACAAGTGGTTTCAAAGCAATCCTCCGGACCTGCCCAACTGGTTTGGTTTTCGGGATTTCTACAATGAACATGCATATTCACTATGGATACCCTATAAAGCGGAACAGCCAGAGGGTACCTACAGGACTGGGTTGAAAATTACTGCTCTAAGTGAAATAATTTCCACCCAAGCAGTCCCTGCAATCTGGGAGGTCTCAAGCAGGAAGGGACCTGGTGATACTGGAACAGCTGATGGGGGCAAGGGAGCATCTTCAGCCAGTGGGCAGCAAGAGGAGGAGAAATCAGCTGCATTCACAGGCCCTACAATGCTAGCCCCTCTTCTCCCACAGGGCTTCCTGTTGTAAGATTCCAGAGCAGAGTCATAAAGGTTTGGCGTTTGGAGCTGAACAGGCAAAAAAACCTATCTGCTGTCTTCAAGCAGCAGTGGGAAGCAGGTGGCCTCACAGGACTTCCTCTGGGGTGATATACCGGGAAGCCCAAACAGATCGAGATGATTTATTGTGGTGCGATTTGGAAGAGGTGAGGGAGTGGATTGTTCAGCTAGCCCAGCAGATACCCCAAAGGTATGAATCTGGTGTCAGAAATTGGAGTCGAGAAAAGCTACCCAAACAGGAGACGAGAAGAGCTAGCCGTCTGGTATTTGGCTGAGGAGAAAGGAGAATACAACCAAGATCAAGCACTGGAACCAAAGGCACAACAGAGTGTCCCAGGAAGAGGGAACCCACCTCTAATCCAAAAAAACAGACCTACCTTATCCAAGAGATCAACATATATGAGTATATAAGTCAAGGGCAGTTTTTGGCCCAAAAATTAAGAAATTTGCTATGATGGAGAAGTTGAGGCTATGCCCAGTCATTACTTCTTCCTCCCTTCCCCAAGGCTATTCACGTTTGTTCCCTCCTTCCCTCTCTCTCCCTCCCCTAAGGGTATTCAGTCCGTTCGCTCCTTTCCTCCTCCCCAACATGGCTACCCTCAGTCCATTCACCCGTGGGCTGAAGACATAACCGAAGCAGCTAGAAAGAGGCAGGTGGAAGTAGGACAGCTTCTCCCTTGCACCCCCTTCCGATCCCTAAACTAGCAAGACAACGATGGGCGTTGTGGTTACTTGGGTGTATCCTCCCTGCTCCCCTCTCGGGGTCCCAGTGTCGTGTTTGAACCACGTGGTTCTAAGCATGCCAATCAGGTCCTGGTAAGGGAGGAAGGAGGAGGACATGCCTGAGCAACTGCAATTCCCGACGTCATCCTGCTAGCAGCGGGCGAGTTAAAGGATCAGGAGGGGGCTGCAAGGGAGAAGCTGTCCGACTTCCACCTGCCTCTTTCTAGCTGCTTCGGTTATGTCTTCAGCCCACGGGTGAATGGACTGGGGATAGCCATGGAGGGGGGAAAGGGAAGAGTGAATGGGCCATTGACCTGTGGATAAGGCAACCCTGTTTTCCCAAGATGAATGTTGAGACTTACATACGAGTATATATGGGAATTTCCAGCAGGGAGGAGAGGAGACCTCAGGAGGGTGGCAGAATCAGAAACCCCAGGTTTGATTTTGATTGAATATTATGAATGTAACAAGGAGAAACTTTACCATGTGTCAGATTATTTGTATTGAAGAAGTTTTTCTGTAGAAGTTTGTTTAGGGACATCATAAATATGTAGAGACTCTTTTTTTTCAAGTTCAGAAAACCTATTTAGCACCTAGTGCCCTGAATGTGGATCTTTCCCCTCATCAGATAAACCCACTGTCACTGACAGAGGAGTCCTGACTCATGGTATTAAATTGCACCCCTAGTGCAGAGGATTAATGGGGGGGGGGGGGGGGGATGTTACATTCTAACCAATCAAACCCATGTGAGGGGCGGGGCTACCTCAGAGCTGTGCCCTGGCTCACAAGCTCTATGCTAATTTTTCCTCCTCATGCTGCTGTTCCCTAAGACCAGTCAAATACCCGAGCCAAGGGAAGGGAAGAGCTGCAGATAGTGGGGGGGAAGGACCTAGGAAAGGGGTGGGGGGAGAGTAAATAGGAAGAGGAGGAGTAAGATCCAGGAAGGTTAAATTGAATACAGATAAACTGTTCACTAATGTCTCTTTTGTTTTGCATTTATTGGTTTTAATTTCATTTGGGGTTTGTTTTTTTTTATCTCATTTTAGTTCATTTTATGACCATATTTTATTTTATGTGTTCATTTAATCAAATGCTGTTTTGTTAGTTATTATTTCATTATTTTATATATTTGTGCTGTTTTGTGTTGTCAGCTGATACATTGTTACTCTATACATTGCTTTGATTCATCAATATGAGAAAAGTAATTATGAAAAATAAAACTAAACATGTGGGGGGAGGGTAGAAGGGAGATGACCCAGAAAGGGGTCATGGTGGGACAGGAGAGGAAGACGAGGAGGAGGAGAAGGAACAGAGCCCACACAAAGGAGCCATGGGGGACAGAAGGGCATCGCCAAGCACTGGCGCACAAATTTCACTGTCCATGTACCAGCCTGGCAGCCCCTGTGCCTTTAAGTGGGTTGGATGGACTATGTCTGCTCTTAAAGGCATAGGGGCTTGCGGGCTGACTTTGAAGGTGGTAGGAGAAGAATTGGATCACCGGATAAGAACCCCCTGCAGGGATGACCTTAGGAGGTGCAGAGCCCAGGATGAATCAGCGGTCCTGGAAAGCTGATGACAGGAAATTATAGTGTTGGGGATAGGGCTACCACAGTGGTGCAGGCCTGACAGCAGTTGCCTCTGTTTACCCCCCCCCCCTCCAAGGACAGCCCTGCCCCCCTCCCCTGCTCTCGCTGCTTTAGAGGGAGACTCCCCTCATCTCTGCTCCAACATTGTTGTTTGGGGGTACCTGGAATTTGAACTTATGCCACTGACTGCTTTCTCACATACATAGTGCACTGATTATATGTTGCACACTATTACTCATTTGTACACTGAAATACTTTCTATTATATTCATTCCTCAGCAATTGCCTTACCTTTGTGTGCGTGCTGGAATGGAGAAGTTGTGCTTGAGCCAGAGTTACTTGTAAGGCCGGCTGAAACAACTGATGTAACTCCAATACCTAGAACACAAACAAAGCACAATAGTTTCACCAGGTGAAAATATGTTTCCACGAAGTTGTAGAAACAATGTAGAAAATAATTCCAGGAGAGACAAAATATCCCCTACCCAAATTTAAGGTCAGTAGAATAATAGATAATGTGAATCTATTATTTTAATTCAGGAGTTCTAGTTCTTGTCTATTTATTGCATAAGAACATAAGAAGTTGCCATACTGGGTCAGACCAAGGGTCCATCAAGCCCAGCATCCTGTTTCCAAGTCATAAGTACCCGGCAAGTACCCAAACACCAAGTAGATCCCATGCTACTAATGCCAACCTGAAACCAAAACAATTCCTCAAAAATCTATGAAAATTCAACCATCTTAAACTCAATAAAATAAAAAGCCTAAAAAGTGGAGACATCTTTATCCATTGAAAAAATACAAAACAAAAGAAATAGCAGATACCTAATGAAAAAACAAAAAAAATCAGAAGAAATTGTTGTTACACTTTGCATACAGTAATCTCACTGAAAACCTCGCATTCCTTATACTGATATTTCTACTAATAAATGTTCAGTCCCTAGCAAAACATATACCACTTATAAATGACATAATAGAAGATCTAAATCCCTCCATATTCTGCATAACATGGCTAAAAGACTCTGACAATGTTCTTCTAAACCAAATTGAATGTCCAAACCACGAAATGTTCCATTTTCCCAGGACCTAAAAGAAAAGGAGGGGGCCTCCTAATAATCTGGAAAAAAGAACTTAAACTCAAACCATACAAAATTGAGATAAATCCGCCACATGAAGTGGTAATACTTAAATCACAAAAAATAAATATTGGTCTAATATACAACCCACCAGGAACACTCCTAAAAGATTGTTCACCTTTAATTGAAATTTTCACAAAATCATTCCCAAACCCAGAAACAACCATAATTGTAGGAGACTTCAACCTACATATAGATAGCATACCTAAATCCAACTCATGTAAAATATTCGTAGACATAATGATAGCCATGGGATGGACCCAATTTGTAACTAAACCAACACACAAAGCAGGCCATATCCTTGACCTTATTTTTGCTAATCAAAATAACTGCCAAATCAATCTATCCCAAAAAATTGCTCCATGGTCAGACTATCAACTAATCAAAGCGAATATTACACTCCAAACCTCACAGAAAATAAAAACTAAATATAATTAAACTATCAAATATAGAAAAAAAATAGAACCTGAAATTCTAGAAGAACATATCAAACATAAATTTCTGGATTCAGATATAAACAATATTTCATGACCTTTTGATCTCTGGCAAAAAAAGACATCAACGAAATAGATGACAATCTATGTCCTGAACAAAAAAAAACCATCCACAAAAAAGAAAAATTATTCAAAACAAAAGAAACCATGATACAACGAAGACTTACAATGTACCAAACAAACCCTAAGAAAATATGAGAAGAAATGTAGAAAAAAAAACAATCAACAGGAAACCTTGCAAAATACAAATTACAACTATCTAAATATTGAAAACTAATAAATAAAACAAAAAAACAATACTATGCTAATCAAATTCATGGAGTAATCTTCAGCTCTAAACTTCTCTATGAAACAGTAAGAAACCTTATCAAAGATCCAACATCCTCTACTTCAAATAACTATGACTTTACAAAAACCTCATGCAATGACTATGCAAACTATCTTCTACCTAAAATAAATACCCTCGTCACAATTCTCCAACGACCATCAGGCAGATATCTCAGAAACTCACCCTACCAAACCAAAATGGACTTCTTTCAACACAGTATCAAAACTAGAAGTGAATCAGATAATCAATATAATGAAACCTGCGTCCCACCCACTAGATCCCTTAAAAAAGCATACACCGTAATCACACCAATAATCAACCACTCTCTATTACAAGGAATAGTCCCCAAGATGGCAAAACAAGCTATTGTGAAAGCAAGTTTCTAAAGTCCATGTACGTGCAATAAAGCCTTTTTGGAAATGATCTCCATAGGCCATATTGTGCGTACTAGGCTGGTTTCAGATGACATTAGTGCAAAAGAAAAGTCATACACACATGTAAGTGAAGGAATGCCAGATTCAAAGTAGACTTCAGCAAATGAGCAGAAATAACATGGTGTTCTCCTCTGCACCTGCTTAACATCCATAATCAGAGCAGGTAAGACATTTTGAGCCCAAACACACACACACACACACTATGGAAAAGGGCTTAGCTAGCAGAAAGCACTGGGGCTTACACATGGAGCCAATGTACAAAACATGACACTGTAAAAAGGTTTACCCAGAGTCTCATGAGCTACATAACATATCTTCCCAAACTTTGAAAAATAAACTTTGAAACTTTGAAAAATAAAACTGGAAAATTAGATGACTGGGACAACTATAGACCAATCTCAAACTTAACTTTCATCTCAAAAGCATTAGAAAAAGCAGTTTTATCTCAATTAGAAAATCACCTGGATGACAACAATATTCTATTCCCAAACCAATTTGGATTTAGAAAAAACGTTCAACTGAAACTCTATTCATATCCCTAAAAAACAACATACTAAAATGACGATCATAATGAATCATATTTACTAGTTCTTCTAGACTTAAAAGCAGCATTTGATACTGTAGACCATCATCTACTCTGCCAACAACTAAAAAAAAATTGGAATTGATGGAAACATTCACAAATTGTTCTCCTTCTTTTGTAAGAATAGAACTTTTCAAGTAAAATTAAATAACCAATTATTAGACACATTTACAATAGACACAGGAGTTCCACAAGGCTCATCACTCTCGACAACCCTATTCTACATCTACCTCCTACCAATATGCACGCTCTTAGGAAATCTGATCATGAAATTTTTCATATATGCCGATGATATTCAATTTTACTTTCCATTTGATAAAACCTTTGAAAAAAACTATAGCAACCTTAACAACATACATGAGATCAATCCAACAAGAACTTTCTCTTCTAAAACTTACACTTAACTCCAATAAAACTGAAATAATATGGCTAAGAAGAGACAACAAAAATCTCAAACAACCCACCTTGGAATAGCCAACATTACACCTTCAGTTGGTCTGTGATCTTGGAATACAGATAGATGAAAATATCAGCATGAAAAAACATAAGTAAAATAATGAAATCTGGGAATTCCAAACTCAGAATCTTACACCATCTAAAACCATTACTTACCTTCCAAGATTTCCGCACAGTCCTACAAACATTAATATTTTCGAACATGGACTATTGCAACTCACTTCTTTTGGGCCTTCCCGCAAGCACAATTAAACCACTACAACTTCTCCAAAATGCTTCAGCAAGACTCCTTATCATCATATTATCCCTTCTCTAATCAACCTTCACCGGCTTCCAATAAAGTTCAGAATCCATTAGAAATATTATCCCTCACTTTTAATTTTATAAACTATGATCCATCTCCTCCAGGAATAACAATAAAAAGCTATAGCCCGCAAAGAGATCTCGGATCTCAAAACAAAAATCTTCATACGAATGTTCACCATAGCAGAACCCAAACTATGGAAAAATCTACCCGGATCAATAAGACTGTTAACGGGGAAAAAAACCAATTCAAACAAGAACTTAAAACCTGGCTCTTCAGAAAAGCCTATGAACTAATGTAAAGAAATATCAAGCAAGCCACTTAACCTTTTAGGTACCAACATTCCACAAGTGGAACATTTTTTCATGTACTTTTAATTACTTGCAATTTTTTTTATACCATATTTATACCATATTTGGGTCTAGTTAACTAACATATGTAAAAACAGGCATCAGGAAATAATTCCTTCAATGAGCAGGATCTAAAAGGTTTAATGAACGTTATTTTTCCAGAAATATGACTTCTTCTCAGCACAGCAAATAGTTTGATTAAAATCTATTCAAAACTGAAACGGTAAATATCAATATTAGATTGTTAACTCTGAATGTTTTGATTATTCAATAGTATTAAAATAGATACAATTACTTTAAAATAAGAACCTGTTAATACAATATTATACAATTTAATCGAATGCAATTTATGTGAACGGTTGTGATCTTCTGTTGGAGCGACGGTATATAAAAAGCTTAAATAAAATAAATAATAAATAATAGCAGTGGCTATTCCCTAAGGGGTAGATTTTAATACACACGCGCGCACTTCCCGGCGCACACACATGGACGCGCCTCATACATTTGGCAGCGATTTCAACAATTCTATGGGGAGTTATATGACAATAACGCCTCCATTAGTGAAGAGCAAATTGAAGCCTATTTGCATAATTTAGCTTTACCCCAACTTACTGAGAAAGAACGTGAGTACCTAGAGCGGGAGATTTCACAGGATGAAATTGATGAGGCTATCAAAGGCCATAAGCCCAATAAAGCACCAGGACTCAACGGCTACACTTCAGTATTTTATAAAAAAAAAAAAACTAGCTCCGGTTCTAAGGGCACCGCTGCAGAATTATTTTAATTATTTGAGAGCAGGGAATCCTCTGGGAGTGGGAAACAATACGGCCGGTATCACCATCATAGGCAAACCGGGAAGGGATTTATCAAATTGTGGGTCCTAAAGACCAATCTCCCTCACTAATGTCGAGCTAAAGTTAATGGCTAAAATTCTGACGACGGGCCTTATTCATTATTATGGCTCGACTAGTACACACACAGGTCAAGCGGGCTTTATTCCTGGCAGGATGGCTGCCGACAACATTCGGAAGATCGTAGACTTGATTTGGTGGGCACGAGAGCGGGGCATCCCGATCAGGGTCTGTTTTGTGTATCTCTGTACAGTGCTGCATACACACAGGGCCAGCGGGACCCAATAAGGTGAACTAGGTGGGTGCTTGGGGCGCAAAGAGCAGTCACGTGGGGGCTTGCGGGCAGAGCCCCAACCCACTCACAGCCGAGAGGAGCAGAGACTCGGCGGGCCGTGAGCAGCGCCCATCCTCCTCGCGGCCGAGAGAAGCATAGTCTCGACGGGCCACCAGCCGTGCGTGTGCATGTGAGTGAGAGGGATTTTGTGTGTGTACAAGAGAGCAAAGGGGTCAGTGAGAGAGAGAGGGAAGGAGCCTGTGTAAGGGTGCGTGTTTGAATGAGACGAGGAACCTAAGTGTGTGTAAGAGAGGAGGCCTGTCTGAGTGAATGAGGTAGGGGGCCAGAGCTGGGGCCTGGACCGGGGATGGGCACAAAGCAGAAGGCTTGCCTACAGCGCCTAATACCTTTAAACTGGCCCTTTGCTTGCATCTATTAGTATTTTAAAATTAAGTAGCTGTTAATTTATTAAAAAAAAAAAAATAAAGGTATAAACCGTACCCATGTTGTTGGCTAGATACTTTTAATCTTAACCAGAACACAACTAGGCTACTCCTCCATGGAGTGGAGGAGTAGCCTAGTGGGTAGAGCAGCAGGCTATGAGCCACCAAAAACAGTGTTCAAATACCATTGTCATTTCTTGTGACGTTGGGAAAGTTACTTTATAATAGACTTAGTTTTTGGGTACTTGCCAGGTTCTTATGGCCTGGATTGGATACTGTTGGAAACAGGATGCTGGGCTTGATGGACCCTTGGTCTGACCCAGTATGGCATTTTCTTATGTTCTTATTATATAACGTTTGTAAAATGTTTATAGAGCCACCACTATAAAATACTTGAGCAGGTTCTATCTTAACATTTACGGACCTCTGCTTTAAAGCTTAGCGTGCGTAGCATATTATATTCTAGGGCCTCTCCTGAAGGCACACTTGCAGGCCTTCAGGGAATCCATAATGAATATGCATGAGATAGATCTGAATGCTTTGCAGAGCAAGAGTATGCAAATCTATTTCATTCATATTTATTGTGGCAATCCTGACTGGATAGGTGGTGGGAAACCGTGTATTAAAGGAGTGAATTCGGCAAGGAGTTACGCGTGTAAAAGCAGCATGTATTGTCTTAGCATATTTTCAAATCCCATTTATGTGCATAAAGTCTTTTGAAAATGCAGCCTTAAGGAATGAATTTTCAAAGGAGTTGTGCAAGTAAGAATAGCAAGTTTCTAAAGCCCATGTACGTGCAATAAAGCCTTTTTGGAAATGATCTCCATAGGCCATATTGTGCGTACTAGGCTGGTTTCAGATGACATTAGTGCAAAAGAAAAGTCATACACACCCATGTAAGTGAAGGAATGCCAGATTCAAAGTAGACTTCAGCAAATGAGCAGAAATAGCAGGGTGTGTTCTCCTCTGCACCTGCTTAACATCCATAATCAGAGCAGGTACGACATTTTGAGCCCAAACTCACACACATACAAACACTATTGAAAAGGGCTTAGCTAGCAGAAAGCACTGGGGCCTACACATGGAGCCGATGTACAAAACATGACACTGTAAAAAAAAGTTTACCCAGAGTCTCATGAGCTACATAACATATCTTCCCAAACTTCTATTTGAAAAAGAACAATAAAAACGCCCACACAAAACCCACATTTATTGAGACCATGAAAATGTCTTTGAAACCAATGGTTAAAATATGACAGCTAGTGTCCAAGCATTGTTATAATACGCGCCATATTATAACGTTGTAGAAGGAGCAAACTGTTCTATGTCTCTAATAAAGGGTCACCCCACATGAGAATGGCAGGATTGTAATGATTATTGTTATAGATGTGGTTATTAGTCGGCCAAAGATCACCGCAGGGATTCTGGAGCTTAACCCAGAAAAGCAAATCAGGGAAACTATATCCGAGCTGATGTCCCTAAACCTTCTGAAGGACTGGCCTAGACGGTTTCCATCCTATACTCCCCTTCATTCCCTCTGCTGACCTCCTTTCCCTCAGTCTCCAGATCACCCACACCGGGGCAGGCCTTGGCTCTAACAGTGCAGGATTCTTAAGGGCGGATTGTCAGATGCTATTAACATTTGCGTGACAATTTATTTGGGAATTTTGAAACTACAACAGGGTATGAATTTCACGTTTTTTTTCAACACTCCTTGAATATGCTGAAATATCACTTGAAAATTCCGTTTTCTATTTAATTTGTTTTTTTGTACACAGGATTTGCATACATTTGTAATGATTATGTTATTTGTTTTTTGTACTGTACTGTGTGTGTCAAATTTATTTAATTAAATTTTCTTTGTGTAATGTGAAGATTTGTATTTGAATGTTTCCACTTGTTTTTGACTTTTGTAGAATTTGTAGTATCATGACATTAGCCAATTTTTTTTGTCCATATTATACTTATATACCAACTCAAACAAAAGTTCAATCCAAATCAATTTGTTCAATGGCAACTTTAGCATGAGCATGAACAGCTGACTGGGCATATGTGGCTTCTTTCAGCTCACCTATTCTTTCCACTTTTTTCTTTTAAATGCAGAGCTTTTCTTATACCTTTAAGGCTCTCTCAGATTGAAGCATCATGGCATTGCTGTCCCAATACTTCAGAGTGCTAATAGAGGTAGGATGGTTGAATGACGTTTTTGAAGGAGTTAATAAACATGTGGATAAAGATGAACCGGTAGATGTAGTATACTTGGATTTTCAGAAGGCGTTTGACAAAGTTCCTCATGAGAGGCTTCTAGGAAAAGTAAAAAGTCATGGGATAGGTGGCGATGTCCTTTCGTGGATTGCAAACTGGCTAAAAGACAGGAAACAGAGAGTAGGATTAAATGGACAATTTTCTCAGTGGAAGAGAGTGGACAGTGGAGTGCCTCAGGGATCTGTATTGGGACCCTTACTTTTCAATATATTTATAAATGATCTGGAAAGAAATATGACGAGTGAGATAATAAAATTTGCAGATGACACAAAATTGTTCAGAGTAGTTAAATCACAAGGAGATTGTGATAAATTGCAGGAAGACCTTGTGAGACTGGAAAATTGGGCATCCAAATGGCAGATGAAATTTAATGTGGATAAGTGCAAGGTGATGCATATAGGGAAAAATAACCCATGCTATAATTACACAATGTTGGGTTCCACATTAGGTGCTACAACCCAAGAAAGAGATCTAGGCGTCATAGTGGATAACACATTGAAATCGTCGGCACAGGGTGCTGCGGCAGTCAAAAAAGCAAACAGAATGTTGGGAATTATTAGAAAGGGAATGGTGAATAAAACGGAAAATGTCATAATGCCTCTGTATCGCTCCATGGTGAGACCGCACCTTGAATACTGTGTACAATTCTGGTCGCCGCATCTCAAAAAAGATATAATTGCGATGGAGAAGGTACAGAGAAGGGCTACCAAAATGATAAGGGGAATGGAACAGCTCCCCTATGAGGAAAGACTAAAGAGTTTAGGACTTTTCAGCTTGGAGAAGAGACGGCTGAGGGGGGATATGATAGAGTTGTTTAAAATTATGAGAGGTCTAGAACGGGTAGATGTGAATCGGTTATTTACTCTTTCGGATAGTAGAAAGACTAGGGGGCACTCCATGAAGTTAGCCTGGGGCACATTTAAAACTAATCGAAGAAACTTCTTTTTTACTCAACGCACAATTAAACTCTGGAATTTGTTGCCAGAGAATGTGGTTAGTGCAGTTAGTGTAGCTGGGTTTAAAAAAGGATTGGATAAGTTCTTGGAGGAGAAGTCCATTACCTGCTATTAAGTTCACTTAGAGAATAGCCACTGCCATTAGTAATGGTAACATGGAATAGACTTAGTTTTTGGGTACTTGCCAGGTTCTTATGGCCTGGATTGGCCACTGTTGGAAACAGGATGCTGGGCTTGATGGACCCTTGGTCTGACCCAGTATGGCATTTTCTTATGTTCTTATGTTCTAATCTCCCAAGTCACGGCTGTCAGATTCTTTCCTGGCATCAAAGAGATTAATTTGCTGGAACTGGCCGAGGCATCATCTGAGGTCAAACACCCTTCTGGATGGAATTTGTATTACAGATCAGTTATCCATGGTATAGGAGGGCACAGCCTCCTGGGTAATGCCAGCACCAGGGCTGGAGGGTCCCAATAGGCGAACTAGGTGGTCGGCCAGGGCGCCAGCCATTAGGGGGCTGCAAAGAGCAGCCATGTGGGGTTGCAAGCAGAGCCCATTCCACTCATGGTCAAGAGGAGTAGAGACTCGGCAGGCCATGAGCGGCACCTCCTATTGTGTGTGTGTGTGTGTGTGTGTGTGTGTAAGTGAAAGGGATTGTATATGTACAAGAGAGCAATAGTGTTAGAGAGAGAGGGAGGGAGGGAGCCTGTGTGTGTGTGTGAATGAGACAAGGAACCTAAGTGTGTGTAAGAGAGGGTGCCTGTCTGAGTTAATGAGGTCAAGGCCAGTGCTGGGGCCTTGACCGGGGGGGGGGGGGGGGGGGGGTGTGTGAGGCATGGGCACCTAATACCCTTGCACCGGCTCTGGCCAGCACCTGCCTGCTCTGATTCCTGTCATTCCTCCACCAGCATGGATTTTGGTGAATCAGGAAGTTTGTGATGCTTTTAGTAAACCTGTTGGACCTGAACTAGATACAGAGATGAATGAATTGCATTATTGGAGCCCATGCATCCCTTTGTTTCCACCAGAGAAGTGAGGCTCATCTACAGTCAGGCATCTATCTACAGTGCAGCTCCCCCGTCCTGAAATCTGTTAGTGCCTTGTCAAGTCCTCAACCTTCCAAAAAGATCCAGCCCCAGGTTTCTCCCATTCCTTCCCAAATGATCCCATACCCCCCATATATCTGTAACCTCTTACAGGCTCGACAGGCAGATGAGTGCCTAGAAAACAACCCTGCAAAGGGAGATTCGTGGACCCTTGATGTTTGCTCCTAATTTGGGTTCATATCATGCGGGTAACTCACCTCAGACATAATGGAGATGCTATATCCATGAACTCTGGGAGTCCGGTAATGACATATGGACCCAACAGTTTCATAAGGTACCACTCCTGCGCTGTGAAGCAGAAGGGACAGACATGGCCGTCTCCTGTCTTCTTCTGATAGGCACAGATCTTGGCGCTCTTTTCTTGAATGCCCTATTTAATGTCCTGATAATGCTACTTAATTTGTTTTATTAACCTGGGAGCAACTCCAGGATTGCTGACCCTCCAACTGCTATTTGTTTCCAAATGCACTGCTTCGCTGCCAGGGATCTCCTTGTGGAGTCTCTAGGACCGGCGAAGGCAGGTGATTGTCAGTGAAGCTGTGGCCCTCCTGCTAGAGTGGGTGGTTCAGCCTCCATCTTCTCATTCTCTTGCATCTCCTCCTCCTCCTTCTCTGTGATGCCCTCCACCTCCGGGACCAACACAGGAGGCGAGTGCTTTAGGGAGTCCCTGCCTCTTTTACATCTCCTCCCTGGTCCCTCCTCCCATCCTTCCCCCCCCCCCCCCCGTGCTAATGCTGTCTTTTTCATCTGATGCCAAATGGATCTGACCTAAGCAATGCTGGGTCTCTCTCGTGCCCCTGTTGTCTGACTGCTTTGCCACTATCTCCTCTTCCCTCTATGCTGCTCCATTTTCCTCCTGACATGATCGCCCCTTCTCACGCTCCTGCCTACCTACACGTCTACCTTTCATACACGCTCCATGCCCACACGCAGTGACTCACCCCTCTCTTCCCAACCATTGCCTCTCACACCACTCTTTTGATAACCTATACTCACACAGAAGACTGACAAACAGAAACACAAACTCAACTCCTTCACCCCTCCCCTCACCCCCAGATTGGGAGCAATGGACAAAAGGAAGGCAAAAGACAAAGGAGTACAAGAGAGAACACAAGCAACAAATATGTCTATTTTGTCTTCTCCTCAAACCCGAATGCCTGTGGTTCAGTTCCTCTCTTGCTTCTCCCCACAGCACCGTCAGATGAGTGTTTCCCAACCTCTCCTGAAGGCGCACCTAACCAGTTGGGTTTTCAGGATATCCATAATGAATATGCATGAGATAGATTTGCATACGTTGGATACCTATCTCATGCATATTCATTATGGATATCCTGAAAACCCAATTGGTTAGGTGCACTTCCAGGAGAGGGTTGGGAAACACAGAGCCAGGTCAATTTGCTGGGCATTAGTTTGTACAGTTTTGGGGTTTTTTTTCAGCAAGGAAGTGGAGGCATAAGGAAGTGGAGGACTAAGCATGCTCTATTTAGCACGTGTGTGCTATTTAATGTGGTGCTGAAATGCCATTGGCACGTAGACGCTCTGCGTTTCTGAGTTAGCATGAATGCTAATAGCAGCATATGTGCACTATAGTGGTTATTTTTTGGCATGGTGTTTTCAATGTGCATGCTAACGTTTTTAACAAGTGTATCCAAAAAAACATTAGCACAGGTTTTAGAGCACAGGCCTCTATATCTAGCTAATCGTCTTTGAATTCTCAGTCTACACTGTTGGCTCTCATTTGCTTTTTTCTGTAGCTTTAAAAACTTGGCAATAGCTGTTATTTCATTTTTAATCATAGCTCTTGCATTTAAATCCTGGTGCGCTCAGTAGGTTTTCATATGTATTCTGTGACATCTTGACACGGTTCTTCTCATTATTTGCAGGCATATCTATTGTCTACTACCCCATACCTTTACAAACTCCTCATTCACGGTATGAATATTCTCATTATAATCTGTCTATCTGGGAGAATTTGAGAGCTAAGGATGGGTGAGAATGTTGACAAGATATGATCTTGGAATGGGCTTAGGCCTCCCATTTTACATTTCACTATAAATCTGACAAGCTTTGGCAAACCCTTCCACACAGTCAGATTAAAAATTACTCTGGTGCGAAAACAACCACTGCAGGCTGCAGCAAGTCGACAATAGCTTTTCCATGGCACGCTCTTAATTAACAGGCACAAACGAAGCGGCAATTTGCCTACCTCTAGACCAACCAACAAGCCATGGCTCGTTTCAGCTCTGTCGAAGCCATGCCATGCGTCTCTTTGGCGTTCATTTTTTTTCTTTCCATGTAATAATTAAACTGTTTCTGCTCTGCCTGTTTCATCTTCCCACCACTTTTGTAATAGTAGCACACCTCATTTGTTCATTGATCCGTGGGATCTGAACAATGATGTTTTTGACGCTGAGGAATGCCGGGGCTGAGTAGCCAGCACGTGCCAATTCCCTGTCACCCCCCTTCCCCCCCTCGTCCTTTTGAGATTCAGAGCACGACAAAAAGCTTTTTTTCTCTCAGACCGACAATAAGAAGCCCCGGCTGAGGAAAGCAGATGTTTTGTCTGAGTTAGACTGGAAAGATTGCTTTGTATATACGGAGGCAATCTGGGCTGCTCTCGTTTTTGGTTTTTTTTTCCTTTTAATAAATTCTTCCATGCATTTCTGTTTTGAATGATGCTATCGATCAATGGGCACTTTAGACTCACTTCGTTCATAATTCAGTGGAAGCAGTCTGTTGCTGCGAGGCGGTAAGGGAAAACTATTTCTTTGAGGACTGCTCGGTGGCTCGAGCTTGATGGATGTCCTCGGAGGCTCGAACACGTGCTATGAACCGGGCGTCATGAGGCCCCACCCGATGTCATTATCGGTGAACTCATGGTAACACTGAAGTGAAATCGCATGGTTTTGGTTAAAGAAGGAAGACAAACCTCAGGGGATCGGGGGAGGGAGATAAAATTTGTTAAAGGAAATATGAAATTAAGGTCGTGACGTACGAAATTAGGGAAACAGCCTTTTACATGTTTTGCTCACCAGCTCTTCTGTGCACCAGGGCAAATATTAAACTCGATGGATTGTTCCTTGAGTACCGTTGGCCGTGTGTAGACCACATTATAGCATCGCGCACCCGTCTCCCGGGCCGTCCTCCTGCCCAGTAACAGGTTTTCAAGTTTAAAATGCGTTCTGGCTTTTCACATAGCGGACGGACTTTAGAAAAGTCGATCAAAATCAGGAGACCGATCCTACTGTTATCTGACCTACTGGCCTTACGCCTTGTCTTTCCAGTCAAAGCGGACTGCCCAGCGCGGCTTACAATACGTCCAAAGAGTTTTCAACATGCACATTCAATGCATTCTTGCACATTATATTTGGTTAAGGTACTCGGCACGAATGTGAGCGCTTAATGAGCAGGGAATTCTAAGAATTCCTGCAGCTTTGGCTTCTGCCATCACTTACGTGCACGTTTATGGTTTCTGAAGGTAAGCGTCGATAAATGAGCTCCTTTCATGCTTAACCACAATCTCTGGAAATAGCAACAGGACTGGGGCGGGGGGAATTGCATTTTCTGTTGCTTGCTCTTTCCTTTTAAATAAATTAGATTTT
The DNA here is from genome assembly GCF_901001135.1 of Rhinatrema bivittatum. NCBI lineage: Eukaryota > Metazoa > Chordata > Amphibia > Gymnophiona > Rhinatrematidae > Rhinatrema > Rhinatrema bivittatum. The sequence continues at coordinate 350,912,050 of NC_042619.1, forward strand.
TAAAATTTGCTGCCAATAATAATAATAAAGCTAAATTAGAACTTTTAGGAACTCATTCTGCACCAATGCGGGAAGCCACTCTCAAGTTGATATGTGTTTGGAATAAAAAAAGAGAGACAAACTAGTTATTTCAGGAGAGGTATCAGAGAACTGCTTTTCCATAGAGATACGGCCCGTGGCAGTAGATAAGGTCCATGGGACGAATGCAATAAAACCCATGCCAGAGGTGTTGCTAGAAAGATCCGGCACCTGGGTCCATAAGCCCCTCCCCCCGCCCCAATTCTGATAATTAACTCAACAAACACAGCAGCTTCCCCCACCAAGAGCAATCCTGGAAGTTGGCCAGCTCTCTTCACATGATCTCTGTCTTACATCCCCATGCAGGATGTGTGTGAATGTGTGTGTGTGTGTGTGTGTGTGCGTGTGTGTGCGCGCGCGCGTGTGTGTGTGGAGGGGAAGGAAACTGTTCTGTTAGCTTCCTCCCAGAGAGGTTGACATGGATTCCTCCACACCTGCCTCTCCCCGAGCTCTGTCCAGGCAGAGCGAACACCCCCTGTTCTGCTGCTGCTGCTGCAGTGCATCCCTTCTTTGTTATTTTAAAAATAATTTAAAAATAATAAAAATTTAAAAAAAATCAGGGTGAACTGCAGCAAATGTTTTTGCGTCGTTGTCAGTGGGTGCTGGGTGTGCAGGTCGGTGGTGCCTCTAGCCAGAAGGGCCTTCTCAGCAACTAAGAAATCCAGGCCAGTTTAAACCACCCGGGAGAACTATCGTTAAAATAATTCAGTAACCGGGCAGCCCGCCCCGTTTATCTTTGACGTGTGCACCGGTATATATGTGCGCGTACTTTGCTGCCTTTTAAAATACGCGTTACTCACGCACGACACACGTGGGTGGGTTATTTTTGCGCAAGGAATGCTTTTAAAATCAACCCGAATGTTTTTTATAACATGTATGTTTTATTGTAAACTGTTTTGGTCTGATACAGAAAGACGCTATATAAATAACATGTAAATAAGTAAAATAACTCTCTCATCTGTGTCACAGGCAGACCCTCACCAAACAAGTGATACAAATTAGAAGTGAACAGAGAAAACTTGAAATGGAGAAGCCCACACACTGCCAGACTCTGCATGCAATGATACACTGGAGAAGTAGAAATAAAAATATAAAGCTAACATATTCCAGTCCCTAAACTAAAAATAAAATGCTTTCCTATTCCTTCCTTGTCTGGACATTTTAATTCTCTGATCATGTTCGTCCCAGTTTTATTTCCTCTGTCTTCTTCCAACTCCTTTCCCAGTGTCTCCTGTCCATTTGTATTTTTCTCTCTCCTTTAATTTCTCTCTTGCATCTGGTCTGACACCGAGCTTTCCCGTTTGACCTCTTTTCTCGGTTTCTTTTTCTGCCTCGTTTGTCCACTTCTAATGAAATTTCACCCGTCCCCTTTCCTCCTCTCATTCATCAGTTTTCAATCTCCCTCTTTTCACCTCTCACCCCCTTCCCAGCTCATCTCCTGGGCTCATGAGGGGGAGAGGTGCCTGCTCTATAGATCCACTGCTGCTGCTGCCTCATCTTCTTCCTCTCCTCAGTGCTTCTTGTCCTCATCTGCTGCCGGTAAAGCGGGAGGGAGACTCTGGATTGGACTGAAGGCTTTTATGCTGGCTGGGAGTCAGGAGGAGCGTGAAATGTGCTGGGCAGGAAGGAAATGGGAGATAGGGAGTCAGGAGTCTGCTGGGTAGGGTGGGGGAAAGGAGGGGTGGAGGAAGGAGGGGCGGTCAGGGGATGCTGAGCAGGAAGGGGTGGGAAAGAGGTGGTTGGGGGTATGTTGGATGGGGACGGGGAAGGGGACAGGCAGGGAGGGTTGAGCAGGGGAGAGAGGCGGCACAGGGAAGAGGATGCAGGAGTGGGGGGTGTGGGAAATGTTGGACAGGGATATGAGCAGGTGAAGGGACGATTGAGTAGTTGGGAGAAGTGAGGGGTGATGGAGGGGAGTGACGGGGTCCGAGGGCCATACTATGTCAGGTTTGAGAATATGCATTTCCTTCTCTCTTTGAACGTTGCTTAGTCACCGGTAGCCCCTGTGGCATAGTGAGGGCAAAGGCTATCGGTGTCATTTTGAATACTGGCAGCCGACGGCCCGGGTGCAGGATATGGCTCCAGGAGGGTGGGGGGTGGGGTGTTGTAGTTAATTAAATTTAAAGGGTTAGGATGGGGGGGTTTTTTTGGGAAACGAATACATACATAACTAATGAACGGATCGGGGTCCCCCGAGAACAGATGCAACGGATTTGGCTCCCCCAGGAATACGAATAGTGAATGGGACGAATCCGTCCCTGCTGCACATCCCTAATATCAGTCATATTCTAAGGTGTGTGTATTTATTTATTTATTTATTTAGATACTTTCTTCTCAGAGGGCTTTTGGTGTAGACCCCACACCAATTTGATAGCTTTTCTTTGTACTGCCTCCGTCATGCAGGGGCGACTCAAGGTGATCTGCTGCCTGTCAGGGAGGTCGGAGAGGTCAGGGTTCTCAGGGAAGCGGCAGATAAGAGCGTCAGGGATAAAATTCCTAGGAAGCTGACCACCCCGTCGGACTCCGAGAAACCCAACCACCTGCCCCGGGGATGGGTGAATGGTGGGGGGAGGGTCTGTGGGCGGTGTTTTCTCTCTCAGGTCAGTGCAAGGGTATCAGGTGCCTAAGGCGCATATACTCTACAGTCTTCACCTCCACCCCCTGCCCACCCCCACACACAATTAAATATTATGCATTAAAATCTCATATCAACCACTTCCCTGACCCAGAAAGGGAGATGTTACGTGAAAAAAAAAGACACTCAAAATGTAGTCTTCTGAGTTAAAAACATCATTTACCACAACACATATATTATATTTACATGCCCTGCTGTGGTGCCAATCAGAAAACCCTGCAAAAAAGAAAAAGAGATCTGATCCGTATGATATCAGGCCTATTGTACAGCATAATAGATGTAGGCTTGGCCAGAAAGCCATGAGTAAAGTGAGTTATAATCTAGTGATCCTCCAATGCCAAAACAGCAGGAATTATCAGCACTCAAAACAGTAACAACCCTATCTGTTACAAGGCAACACTGCAAATATTACACCAGGCCCTAAAATATCAATACACGTCTTAGCAGGAAAACAGAACAAGCTAGGCTGCTATAGATCCCTACACAGAAACCTCAAGCCAACAGAATACCTCACCTCGGTCATATATGCAGAGCACACAGAGCCTCACCAAATACAGAATAAAGATACTGTAAAACAAGGGTGGCCAAATCCAGTCCTCAAGAGCCACAAACAGTCCTGGTTTTCAGGATATCCACAATGAATATGCATGAGGTACATTTGCATATAAGGGAGACAATGCATTCAAATGTACCTGATGCACATTCACTGTGGAAATCCTGAAAAACCAATCCTGTTTGTGACTCTTGGGGACTAGAGTTGGCCATAAAGTATAAATAGAAACATGCAGACAAAAGCTGAACTGGAAACCACAAACCAGACTCTGTATGCAGCAGAACAATGGAAAAACAAAAACATAAACATTCCTCATAAAACAAAATCAAGAAATATAAAACATCAATCATAATAGTAAACCATACTAATAAAAAGAATATTTCAAAACAGCTGACAAACAGAATAATATGCGATAATTAAATTAAAACATTTGTAAAAATGTCCCAAAAACCAATAAAATATTTCAAAACAGCAGACACATTAAGTAACACTCAATAATCAAATTAAGGATAACAAAAAAAATATTTCCTACTCTCAATACCTGGGAATTACCGATTTCCAGTCACTCTGAGCTTGTAATAGATTAGTGGGTGATGGAAGGGGAGCACAAACTTTCTTCTCTCTCGCACATACACACACATGCTCTCACATACATACAAACACTAATGCTCACACTCTCTCACACAGTACTCTTTCATTCAGACACCTACCTCTCCCCTTCATTTTTCACTTACTGCTTCCCTTTCCTTCTCTCCGTTCATACCCCTTCCTTTCCCTCTAAGACACTCATTCCCTTTGCTTCTCACTCACCTCCCCTTTCCTTTCCACTCATTCACTCTCCTTCTTTACCTCCTTACTCACCTCCCTTCAACCTCTCCCCTGGTAGGTCACAATTAGGAGCAGCCATGCAGTCTTCTTGCTGGCAGGGAGTGGGAACCCTGTCCCAGGGTCTTCTTGCTGGCAGGGAGTGGGAAGCCCGCCAGCGTCATTCCGTTGTGGGCTCTGCAGGCTGGCGGGAACTGGGACTTCCTCGCTGGCATTAGTGACTACAGGGGATTTTGTGGGGGTAAACCTTCTGCTGCTCCCAACATTTTTCCGCCTGAAGCAACTGCCTCACCCTGCCTCATTATAGAGCCATCTCTGACCATTTTTATATGCTTTCAGAAGTATGAACTTCTCCTCTGGACACTAGTGTTCAGTTCTGATCTCACCAGCAATCTGTAAGGAGGCATTATCAATTTTTTTTTATACTGGTTATCTCCTTCCTATGCACCCTAGCAACTCTTTGTCTCTGGCCACTGCCTTATCACACTGTTTCACTACCTTGTGGTCATCAGATGCAGTAACCTCAAAGTCTCTTTCCTAGTTCGTGAACATCAGTATCTCGCTTCCATTATGCATTAGTCCTTTGGATTTCTGAATTTTTTCTCATTGAGCTTTCTTAGATCACATCTCCTTCTACCGTAGGGGTGGGCAAACTTGGGCTAGGGCCTTATTTGGAACTAGCCCAGATCTCCAGGGCATTCCAGTAATCACCCTTCTTTCCTCAGAATGAATTCCATTTATCACCACCCTTAGGTGTCTATCACTCCGTTTCTAATCCAGTCCACCAACTTGGGGCCCCATCTCCGGGATGCTCAGTTTATTTACGAACTTCCTGGGCAGAACAGTATGAAAAACGTTGCTGAAATCCAAGTACCCCCACATTCAGTGCAACCTCTGATCCGAGTCTCTGGACACCCAATGAGATTTGTCTGATGCAATCTCCCTTTCCCACGTTGGTAAAGGGACCATGTGACATGTCAGATTCCCAATACTTCTCTAAGTCCTTTATTACAGTCTCTATTAATATACTCATCACCAGGGCCGGATTTAATATTTTGGCGCCCACTGGCAGAGGGCTACAATGGCTATGGCACAACACAAGAGTGGTCAAGGCTTTTCTCAGTGCTTTAAATCATCAATATTCACAGAGTAATTCATCAACATAACACATTGAACACATCTTACTTTGCAGGGGCTTCCTCCCCTCTCTACTCACGGTCATTATCTTCTTCTGGAGTTCCTGGGCCTCTTCTGAGCCTACGTTATATCGTGCTCTGAGAGCCACCTGGTACCCACAATGCCCTGTCTTAAGGTGGACTGGGTCCAGATAGCTGGGAGCAGTCCTTTACGAGGCTTTTGATTTTATGCTACTTCACAATGGCCCTATAGCAAGCAGAAGCAGATTCTTCTTTGGTCTAAATATTTGGCACCTTCCAAATTTGATGCCCTAGGCGGTTGCTTATGCCTAAATCCAGGCCTGCTCATCACCGAGGTGAGACTAATTGGCCTGCAATTTCCCAATTCCTCGCTATTACCTCTCTTATGAAGACAGACAATATATCCTCTTCTGCAGACCCATCTCCAGATATCACTTGAACAGATTCATCAGCAGACCGGCCAGAACTTCTCTGAGCTCCCTTAATAACATAGGGTACGTTTTCTGTGGCTCAGTGGCAATGCTGCCCTTTGTCCTATAGGGGGACGGGACGGGACCTGGATTTGATTCCCAGCTCAGTCTTCTTCTTCTAGGATAGGGCTGGGCATCCTGAGGAGGCAGCATTCACAATCCCCCTGGGGGAGGAGTCATAGTCATCGCACAACGGTGACACCTAGTGGCCTGTGTTTGCAGGTTTCCCCGAAGGCACCGTAGTGCATTGTCCCCATTCTCCCTCACCCACCCACCTCCCTCTCTACCACCCACATCTACCCAGAATTCATTCCCTTCTTTCTTGTGGGGCTGTGCCTTGATAGTAGGTAGGTGGCACCTGGAGGTTTTTGCTGTCCTCCCAAAATATTGCCCCCCCACCCCCCAGGCGACCATCTAGCTTGCCTAAAGGAAGTATCTGACCTTTGCGTGTCCCCTCTTGGCCCTAACTCTAATATTAAACCATTTCAGAAATAATATCAGGAGGATGGGACTGCCAAGTACTGCGTCACATCTAAGGTCGAGAACCGCATGCCCTAAAGCCTCGAATTCACTGACCCCACTCCCCTTCCCCTCGCATTTACTCATGAATACATTTTCAAAGGCAGAAAAATACCTATACGCGTGTAACTGGCATATATTCACACATATGCTAAATTTATAAAACATCAAACGTGCGTGCATATATTTGGTTTCATGCGCACGTTTTACTGGCACAAAAAAAAAAAAAAAAAGGTGGTCCAGGACATTTTGGAGTCGGATCAAGAAGTAGGCAATTTTACAGCTGCTCACTGACTCACGCAAGTGAAACCGGAATTTTCTGTTATTGGCAATTTTTGGGTGAGAGGCCTGGGTGAACTGGTGAAGGTTCCGTGTGAAGTGCTAGAGCGTTGAAGGTGAACTGAAGGCGGATTGGGTGAACCGGGGAAGATTTTGGTGATTTTAAGCACCCATGCAAATAAGTATTTTCAAAGTAGTATGCATGCATTCTTTATAAAATATTTGCCTCTCCATATAAATCAGAATTATTGCATGTCATTTTTTTGCATGCCTAAAATACAGGCATGCATGCATTTAAAATAGGTAGAAAGAGAGAGAGTAAGCGTCAATGGAAATATCCACATGTGCTGAAACATAGGTGCAAATCTTCACAGCAAAACTACACGGTATTTTATAAACTGTGCTGCTCCCACCACACAGCTCATACAATACTAGAATAAATCTCCGCATGTCCAACTAGCGCAGTACCGCAAAAAGGTTTGAAAGTTAGGCTCATAAGGGGGGTCAATAGTCAGGGGCATTTAGCAGGATAACTCACGTTAGCCAGCTAAATGCCAAAGTTTCAATATTCCCCCAACTTATCCAGCTAAAATGTAGCCAAATAACTCATTATCTGGCTATTTATTTATTTACTATTTTTTTTATACCGCCTATATGAACATAAAATTTAGCTGAATTATGTAGGGCCATTCCAGGGGCTTTCTGGAGCAAAGTTAAGACAAGACGACCGGGAGTAATTTATGGAATTGCCAACATGAGAGAAATATTACATATTACATTCTTCGATGTTAAGTAGTTGACTGTGGGTTCTTATTGAATTTGCAGAAGCCAGATTACGGGACACGGCAAGCGATATAGCATCTTAGCCTCTATCTTGTGTTTGAGAAGCAGATGGATATATGGGCTCCTGAAACACCGGCCGCTGTCGAGCCATTGTTTAAAGGATAGCTGTTGCTAGATGTTTTTTTGGGTTTTTTTTTTGCTAAAGTCGGAATTCAAGTAATTACTTTCTAACATCTTTAAAGTGAAACCGCCAATGATTGAGTAGTCCCGGAAGACCTTGTCGGGAGACGAGGTACTTCGTCTGGCCTGCTGATGCGGTCTCATTTATATGCATAGATAATTTGATTGGTAACAATTACAAAATATATAAAATAAAAATAGAAAATGATGATTAAAAATTAAAAAAAACAACACATTTTCTAGTGAGTGGTGGGAAAGAATAAATGTATTTTGATGTTCCCCTTTTTTGTTTCATTTAGTTGTATCTGGGGACTTTAGTGTGTTTTTTTGATTTGGTGAAGCCAGATAAGTTATCTGGATGACTTATCTAGCTAACTCTAGTTGTGCCATAGAGTAGTTCTAAAGACAGCTGGATAGACTTATCTATCTTTAAGCTAGCTGGCTATATTCAATAGTGCGGCTGCACCACTGCATATCCCTCCAAAGTTAGCTGGATAAGTTTATCTGCAATCCGTACAGTAACTGAATATTATCCTCATAGTGTACTGTAGCTGCTAAGGTTACTTTAATATTCTGGACTAGTAACCATGCATAATCTTAACATACACTTGTAATTCTAGGATTGGTTTGCTCTAATTCAAGGATTTGCTCATTAAAAACAAATTTTAAAAAATCCAAGTTTTGACCCTGGGATGCGGTTTTGCGGATCCTGCCAATTAATGCACCTGCACAATGAGGTTACCAGACAGAAGCTGGCTTCTGAAGATCTTTTGTTAAAAGCTCTGCATGCTTCAGGTGAAAAAAAAAAATATATATATATATAATTAAAAGGATACGAGAACAAACTCAAAAAGCATTGCTAAGTCTATTCCTGTCCTCTCAAACAATGGGTGCCTTCAACTTAAAAAAAAAACCCCAAAACAAAACAAAACTCCAGGTTACGCCTATGTGAATTCCAAACCACATGTCTTAACTAATTACTGCCTGAAAAAATTCTGTGGGTGCAGAACATGTTTTGCCGATGAGGATTTAGGAAGACTGAAGACAAATGAGAACATACTGTGCAGGGGAAATACTCCTTTTTTTTGTTTTTGGCCCCACAGAGAAAGAAAGAACGGCATTCAGTGCTCTGCATCCCAGACTGTTCAGCCTGCATTCCACAGCCTTCTGAGATCCTACTGAATGTCTGGACGCGCTGCGGTTTATTTTCACGTGTATGTGGCTCTCCCCTTATAACTTAGGGATGGCTAGGCCAGGCCTAGCTGTACAAAATGACCCATCTGACAAAGCTTTGACAGGTGTGAGTGCAAGAGTTGACTCGCGGGGGCGCAGGAGGAGGACAAAGGTGGCACTTTTGCCGTAGGAAACGCACGAGGGTCGATTCAAGGCTAGTTAGAATGTCACAGCTTCTACAGGTTTTATTTTTGCTCTTTGCCACAGACTGCGTATTGTGATATGAATATATCACAGCTACACTTTTTCTGGTTTTTTTTCACGTTGCCCCCATGTACCTTTTCTTCGGTATTGCTTGACTGTGTTGGTCAAGTTTAACAAAAAACAGGACAGACCTGCATAGGTGCTTCCATTATAATTAACAACTAGGTAGAAAAGCTTGTTCAAGGATGGCTGGAAGTTGCCTACGTTTCTGACTGAACAAGACTATACAATACGAGGTGGATTTTAAAAGCCTGGTGCACGCATTCATTAGGGGATGCACTAATAAGTCGGGCTTGTGCGTGCTGAGCAGATTTTGAAAGCCGCCGAGATATCCACGTTATCTCCTGCAGCACGCACATCTCGATATTTTTTTTTTTTTTTTTTTTTTAAAGGGGACGTGGCGTGGGCATGGTCTGGGTGGGGCATGGGCATTTCAGGGTGTGAACCTGAGATGTGCGTGTAAATACTTACGCAACTTGGCATGCGCAGAGGTCCCCTACCGTGTAAATTTACTTCTGCCATGGCGGGAGTGCTGGAGTCATTTTTTTTCTTACGTTTGCTGAGGATGTACATAGAGGTTAGGCCGTATGGATTCAGTTTTCACCCAGACACAAACTAGTTTGAAGGCCACAGGGCAATCTCTGAGTGAACTCCTGTTTATTGCCTTACACTGTGAAATGTTTATGAACAGGTAAGAGTCTGTTTATGAGAAAACTAGCAATTAAGTTATACTAAACCTGAGAGAGAGAATGAAGGCCACACAGCGGTGTCTGAAAAGAACTCAGAGGGAGGGAATGCCGTTGCTTTCATAAGCGTTTTGTAGTATATAAGGGGGCGACACTGAGAAAGAGAGGGGAGAGAGAGCCCTGGGCGTGATGGTAGGGCTGATCCTTTGGAAATGTAAGCTTTTTATATCTATGTAGCAATTGTTATTATCTATTACTTCTTCTATATGATCTGACTTTATTTGTTCTATCCTCCTATTGCTCAAATAAACTTATACCTGGAACCGAGATGTACTGAATCCAAAACTCTGTGTGGCTCTCTGAGTAAGGGATAAGCTCCTGGGTTCAAGCCCCCAAGTATAATCCCAGTAATTGCGTCTATATGTTATATGACATTAGCCCCCCAGGTCAGAGCCCCTGGGCAGGATACCAGTGTGCACGGTCTGAACCCATAACACAGAGGTGGAAATTCTAAAATACAGAAAACTAGGAAGACCTACAGAGTTTTAAGGGTTCGGGGGTTAACTGGGGAGAGTGAAGGATATTAAATTGGGGGGGGGGGGGGTGTTGGAGGACCTCTCTATTAACTGGGTGAACTGGGGAACGAGCTGGTAAAACTGGGAATGGCGTCGGTGCTCGCTCCTTTTAAAATCCCCTGACTTACGTGGTAGAAGCAGGATTTGCCCGCATATGTGTGTGTCCCCTTCAAATTTGGTGCACGCGCGCGCACAACCAGGCTATTTTGTAACATGCGCACGTATATTATAAAATGCCCGCATCCCTGGGCGTGGGCTGCCATATGTGCTGAAGCGCGCCGGATTTGAAAGTCATCATTCCTGTAGATACATTTTCAAAGGCTTAATCAGGATCTTCTACATGAGTAAAAACATGGGTTAGATTGAGAACGTTGGTTGAATCTTCCTAAAGGCATTTTAAGCCACCTAAAAGCGAATCAATAAATGTTTTATGTTAATCCAGTATAAAAGTATTTTTTTTTTTTGTGTTGACCTTTATATCCAGGCATTCACATGGACTAACATTTATTATTTATTTCCATCTTGATTTTATAAACTGCCAGTTCCATAAGTTGCTTGCAGCACTTGCATGATATAATTCTACAAATAAATATTATATATGGGCATAACATTGCAGTCACACTATTGTTTCTAAGGTTTCCATGCTGTTCTGCATCGAAGGCTCATAAATAAACTGAGTGGCCTGGAGACTTGGTGGACTGAATATGAAACTGGTTGAGTAATAGACAACAGATGATGGTGGTGTGTGGAAGTCACACTAAGGGAAAAATGAGCTGAGCAGCGGAGTGATCTCAGGGATGCATCCTGAGGCCAGTTCTGTTGAATATTTTAGCGAGTGATGTTATAAAGGGGTCAGTAGAAAAATAATTGCCCTTTTTTTGCTGATGACATTAAGATCTGCAATAGAGTGGACATCTCTGAGGAAGCAGCAGAACGATATGCGATATAAAAAAGCTTCAATAGTGGTCAGGTGATTGGCAATTAAAACACAATGCAAAAGCACACGCTTAGAGTGCAAAAAGTCCGAGTGAGCAATACATGATGGAGGAAGTGGGGGTGGGGATGAGAGTGAATCACTGACATGCACTAACCAAGAGAGAGACCTTGGATTGATCGCATCTGATGATCTAAAGGTAGCAAAATCTTTGTGAAACGACACTGGCCAGAGCCAGGGGAATGCTAGGTGCATAGCGAGAGAAAAAAAAAACAAAAACAGGAGGTGATAATGTCCCTGTACAGGTCATTGGTGAGACCACACCTACAATACTGTGTCCATGAAAGGAAGGAGAAGATCCGTAGAAAGGTGAGCAAACTGGTGCAAGGTCTATAGCAAAAGCCCTATGCAATGAGACATATATATATATATACACATACATATACCCTAGAAGAGAGGAGAGAGACAGGGAGGATATGAAAGAGATTTAAAATTCCTCACAAGTCTACATAAGGCACTAGATGCAAGCCTTTGTCGGAGGAAAAATACTCTAGAGGTCAGTCTATGAGGCTCAGGAGGGAGGGGGGGTTAGACTCAGGAGCAACATCAGGAAATATTTCTTGATAGAAAGGGTGGACGAGGCATGAAGATGGAGATGGTGGAGACAGCAGTGATGGAGTTCAGAAACGCACGGGATAAGCACAGAGGACTCCTAGTTGTGAAGAAGTGAAGGGAAAAGCAAAAGATCAACTGTGGTCTTTGGCGTTGCACCAGAAATGAAATTGGGCAGACTTGAGGGACCTAAGCGTCCGTATCTGCTGTCATATTCTCTGCTTCTACGTGAAAATTAGGCGCATGCGTCTATTTATTTATTTTGTTAAAACTATCTTACATACTGCACCCTACAGGAATATTGCCTGGGACGGTTTGCATAGTCACATTCATAGTAAAACAACCAAAAAACGTAAAACAAATCTAAGTTAAAGACGATAAAATAAAAATCAAAAACCTATACACAAAGTGTCCTTCTCTTATATAATACGTCCTGAATTGTATGACAAATAATCTCCATATTAAGGGCAGCATAAGTAGGACAAGAGGATTATTTTCTTGATATCCTGGTTAGATATTAAAAGGCTTTCTAAAAAAAAAAAAAAAGTTTTAAAATTTCTTCTAAATTCTTTTAAATCATTTGTCACTCTCAGTGATTCGGTTGGTGCATTCCATAACTTGGGACCAGCAAGCGAAAAAGCACGTCACCTAGTAATATTTAACCTAGCCCCTTTTAATCCAGGGACACCCAAAAGATTTTTGTCTGCACGTCGCAGCTGCCTCCAGTTTTATGTAATCCAAGTGAAGTGCATAGCCACACAGATGAATCATTATGAAGTAAACTGGAAATCATTACTAATACCTCATATTGAATTTAAAATGCTATTGTACCAGTGTAGTGAGGACAGGAAGGGGGGGGGGTTGTGTGTTTCTATAGAAAAGTATTTGTCAGAATACGAGCAGCTGCACATTTTGAATCAATTGCATTGGTTGAATTTCCTAGATATAAAGAACTGCAATAATCCAAGTTGTTTAATATCTGGGCCTGCAATACCGTCTGAAGGTCATTTGAATTGCATAAAGGTTTAAGATCTTTTAATAGGTGGATTGTGTAAAAAGAAGATTTTACAACAGAGATTGCATTGATAATACAGAGTCTAGCATTACCTCTAAATTACAGGCTTTGGGGTGGATTTTAAAAAGCCTACGCGCACCGGGCCTACTTTAGAAAGGCCCAGGACGCGCGTATGTCCCGGGGCTTCGAAAAAGGGGGTGGGGCGGACCAGGGGCGGGGGTCAGAGGCTCCCGGCACAGCGGCCATCTGCCGCTGTGCTGGGGGATCGCGGGCTGGCAGGCTGCCGGCGCGCGCAACAGGTAAAACAAAGGTCGGTTGGGTCTCGGTGAGGGCTAGGGGGCGGGAGGATTAGGGGGGATAGGTTAGAGGGAAATCAGAGCGGCCTGGGAGGGAATGGGGAAAGGCCGCGGGTGTTGGCGTGCGCAAGTTGCACCTCCTTGTGCGCGCCAACCCCCGATTTTATAACATGCGCGCACCGGCGTGCATGTTATAACATCGGGCATCCATGTGCGCGCTCCGGGTAGCGCGCGCAATCTTTTAAAACCTATCCCTGTATGTACAATGCAATTATAATGTCCATCAATAGTCAGAATACGTGGGGGACTTATGTACATAACGCAGTTTTAGCTGCGCTGCATTCTGGGGTGCGCGGGGAGTTGGTGCAAGAATATTAGGTTGTGTTTTGTTGTTGTACCTTACCGAAAATTTCCCCCCTCAGGTTTTTAAAAGTGTAAAAATGCTACAATACTTGCATTATGCAATAAGTCATAAAACATGGAACGTTTAGTTGGTTAAATGGTTCGACTGCAGTGTAGCATCTTGGAACATGACATGCTTGTGATATTTTCAGTGTTTGGCCTGGCAATTTCAATGTTATTGCAAAAAAAAGTCAGAGGAAAAATGATTTTGTTATAACACACAGGTGCAAGTCAGTTTTTGTTCTAGCATTGAAATTCCCAGTCAAAATAAAATAAAAGCTGCAAACAAAGGTCCCTAGATATCTTTTGATGATGCAGTACTTTGTCTCCATGTCGGAGCTGGAAATGCAGTAACCAGGTGGGACCAATAACTAGGGAAGGATTAATTTTTAAAGAAAGAAAAATCGGTTTTGCTTACAATTTGCGAACAGAGATGTGGAATAAAGTTTATTTTGTGACAATGATGCATGAACTACGGAAGCTCTACAAAACCAAACTTCCATTTTTTTCTCTCAGTCTGGCCTAGATATTGGGGAGGGGGAGAGGAGAGCAGAGGAAATAAAAAAGGAAGGATTAGTGGAGAGAGAGAGGGAAGAGATGCGTAAAGAGAACAAAAAGAAAGAATACACATTGGCGGGACGAATGCGGTGACGACACTGCTTCTGTTAGTGCCACTTTCAAAGTTAGTGGTGGGGATGGCAATAGTACTGGCAGCGCTGTGATGGCACAGGCAGCGCTGCTGCTGCCGATGGTGATGACAGATAGCTTTGCTGCTGGCATTGATAGTGGTAGTAGTACCGGCAGTGCTTCTGCCGATGGTGGTGGCACTGGTAGTGCTACTGGTGCCAGTGGGAGTGGGGCTGTGCTGCTGCTGTTAGTGGCACCGGCAGTGCCGCTCATCGTGATACTGATGCACCCGACGGCGCTGCTTGCTGTGATGACAGCGACGGCAGTGTTAGCCTAATTTTAAGATTTGGAAGCAAATTTCAAAGGTTGAACCCATGCAGAACAAACACACGATGAATCAATCCCCAATATTGTGAGATTTCCTTTGGCCCGGGTTGGGAGTTAGGACCCAGTTCAGTAAGGGGGAGAGGGGGGGTCCTGGGCAGAAGGCAAGACCAGCAGCCTGCGCTGGTGGTGGTGGAGATGATACCGGAGGACGCGAAGTCACTGCTATCTATGGACGGGAAGGTTTTTGTGGCTTTCAAGTTCAGATTTCTGATCCTACTTTCCTGAAATTGTTCAAACAGAGGAAAAACTGCTCAAAACTGCAAGAGTCAATACTGCTGGTAGGGAGTCAATTCTGCAGAGGTTCACCTTCCAGATTACGTGGGTTGGAAATTTCACCTCAATGGCTCCAGAACTGGCATTGGGAATGCTGTTATTATTATTGTGTGCAATTTTTGCATGAGGGAGGGGAATCTTGGTACCAGGCCAAGGAAAGATGGGCAGAATAAATAGGCCATAGGTGTATTTTTGCTGCCATCACGTTTCTATGTTTCTAAATCTGATACTACTCCTTTGCATAATCAGCTTTCTAAATACCACCAGTCTAATCATTACTGCCATCCAGATCCCACAGTGTCCACCCCATACAAACTCTGTAATAAATCAACTTTTCCATCTGAGTTAGGTCAATATTCACGCAGGGGTCGATTTTAAGACCTGTGCGGGCGCGCACATGGACGCGGCTATTTAATGACACCCGCGCGTGTGCTATAAAACATATCTGCTCAATTGCGGGCGGATGGCCTCCTCTGTGTGCGCGGCGAGGGGGGGGATTTTAAAAGGGCACGCGCAGCAACGGAAGGAGCGGACTGGGAGGGAACGTCCCTATACCCCTACCTAACCTTCCTACCCTTTTCCCCTCTGACCCCTAACCCCTTCCTAGCTACTTTTTTTTTTGTTAGATTACTTCTGCTCCCGAGGAGCAGTAAGTAATCTCCGCGTGCCGGCCCGCTGCCGGCGCGCACTTCCCCGGGACAGCATGGAATGGTGCTGTCCTGGCCCGCCCCCTGCCCCTCCCAGACCTCAGCCCCCCCCCCCCCCCCCCGCCGCCCCTTTTGAGAGGCCCAGCACTTCAGTGCTTAATGGGGCTTATGCATGTGGCTGGACCCCTTCCGAAAATGTGCGCAGCGCATGCATATAATCCCCCGTTTTTACGCGCACTGGCTTCTGAAAATTAGCCTGACGTCATGAGGTACAAATCTGTAATGTTTAGTTTACAGAGTCAGTTGCTCACCATTGATCATGTTTGCAATATGTATATGTGATTAGGTGTGCATCTGGAAGATTTCTGTTCAACCCAAATAAATTACTCCCCTTCCAGATCTAAATCCCTCCTAACCATGCTAAAACCCAAGCTGTTCTGATGGCCGTTACAATTTTTACAAAACTTATAGCCACTGCTATTATTGGCATCAGTAGCATGGGCTTTGTCTAATGTTTGGGTAATTGCCAGGTACTTATGGCCTGGATTGGCCACTGTTGGAAACAGGATGCTGGGCTTGATGGACCCTCGGTCTGACTCAGTATGGCACCTTCTTATGTAAGTGAAAAAGTTCATACAGAATCTTGACAAATTCATCTCTCTTCTATCCTGAACCAATGTTTTACTGATCAATGCTCAGCAGGCATCAGCAGTCCACTGGGAAATCAAAGACAATCTCCAAGCCAGTTGACAACCAACTTGCCCCTTGTTAATTGATAGCTTAGCTGAAATGCTTTGATATCGGAGCATTCATATGCAGCTGCAGCCCCTACCCATGCTGCTGCTGGGCTCTTTGCATCACTAGAAAGCTACTTTCCTTCTAGCCCTCTTTGGCGTTTCATACAAAATCTCATTATTTCCATTTCTTGTCAGTCCATCACACCATTTTCCCTAACCTTTCGACCATTTTCTTCTCAGCTTGCACAAAGCATTTCTGTCATATGAAAGTAAAAGAAACTCTGTGCTTCAATTACAAAAGAAATTAAAAAAAAAAACCAATTAGGAGCAGAGAGGAGGACCAAAGCTTATGGTCTGCTGTGCACCAGCCAGGAAGTGGAGCTAGTGGAGGTTAAGCTACCTTGCACCCCATGAAGAAAGATGGTGAACGTTGTAATTATCTGAAAAAAAAATGGCCATGTTTGCTCTCAAACAGTGCATGTCCTATCTTGTTGGCTTCAGATGTACGATTAGTATACTGTTGGTTGCTGAACAATGCCATCATTCTCTGGTATCCCACATATTGTCCTAGACAATTTGTCAGCATTAACTATCTAAACTATCAATGTATGATGCTATAATAGCTCGCTCTAGATTTTTATATTTGGTTTGGTTGGGATGGTGACCTGTATCAGTTCGGAGAGCAAGAATCACTCTTGAGTTTCCACCAATTCTTATCTAGTATCTTCAGGATTTTAAAAGCAGATACATATTCCTCTCCACCTCATTAATTCTCTCGGCCTTCAGACAAATGTAACTTTCCCTCAGTCATGGTCGAGAATTTGCTTTCCACTGTTAAGTTTCTAGGCCAGTCTGTACTCTGTACTTCCAAGTGGTTTGTTCTGGAGAGAGAGGAACTAATGGCCTGACAAGTTTTGGCTCCAAATTCATATAAGGACTTAATCGGTACAAAGATGAGATGAGGTGCCCGTAAAGAAATGTAACCTGATTCTCCCTAAACATTATTGGGGGCCCAAGTAGTACAGAAATCGGTCTTTGGGGAAAAAAAAAGAATGGAACCCATGGCTTTTAGGCCTGCTCTCCGTGAAGAGCACCACCGCCATTGTTTCTAACAGGCCGAAATTCCGACTGTCTCTGGAATGAGTATCTACGGGAGACATGAGACTGACCTTTTCCATTATGTGAGCTGGGAGCCAGCAAGGGAGTGCGTACCTAGGCACAGATGTGCAGAGATAGCAATTAAAATACAATTTTGAGTTTATGTCATCACTAGATGTAGGAGAAAGGTTGGGCAAAATACTAGGACTTCTGGTTAGCTCACATCCCACTTGATGGCACTGCCGTATAGTCTGGGTAAATCTGAGGCGACTGCACCAAATTCCAATCACTACCAGATTCACCAGATATGAGCTTGCTACCATGTATGGAAACTTAGAAGAATGGTGAGCAGATACTCGGTAAATGCGTGACATTTCTTCCTCTATAACGTGAAATACAGAAAAGATTTCAAAACTTTCTCCCTTTCTTGCTGTGCTCTTTGCAGTTTCAACTCTCTGTTCCCTGCAAATTAAGTCTGCACTAATTATGCTACGAAGAACCTCCCCTTGTAGTATCTGAGAAGAAAAGGGGGTCTGGCCGATGGACCATAGATTCTGGGGATTTACAATCTCCAATGCCCTAGCTAGAGCTGCTTTCCTTAAGAGAAAGAGAATGAGTGGGAGGGAGGGAGGGGGGGGGGAGGATCAGTGTGGCAGAGAGAGAGAGAGAGAGAGAGAGGTCTTTGTGAGAAGTTGACATTGGACCTTTTCATACTGAGAATAATGGATAGGATGAGATATGCACTGAGGCAGTGCATATCAGACTGGTGGCTCACGGCCTCCACAGCAGCTTGTAGTAGCCTAAACATTGCACGTTCTTATTGAATGTTCATGGGGCAAAGGAAGGAGAGAAATAGCTGTTGGCAAAGCAGTGGTGGTGACCGGTTGAGGCAGTTAGAGCGGCTTACATTCCAGGGAACGCCAAAGAGTGAGATCTAATAGAGGAGGTTTTTAGCTGTGGTTAGTTGAGGCAACTGAGTTGACTGTTGTTGATTCTGGCTGGTACAATTATGGAGAATATATTACACATTGTTTACCTGCACTGTAGCGGATGATCTAGCACAAAGCAGGAAATTCTTGAAAACCACAAAACTGTCCCAGTACTAAATTTGTCTCTTTTTTTTTTCTTCTCAATTTTGTATACATTTATCTTTTTTATTATTTTTTTGCTTTTCTTATGTAGATGAAGGTTCTTTTTGTGAAGTCGTTTCAGGAAAGGGTTTTATGACCCAGTCCAGTTCATGGATTTCATTGCGTGTTGGCGAGGACCTTGTTTCATAGAACAGAAGACAATTCTCTCCCCTCCAGTACTATTGTTTAGGACCCCAGGGAGAGGCTGGGAAAGCAGCGTGACAGGAGGGGACAGACAGAAGGAGAGGGGTGGGAAGAGGGGGGGGGGGGGGGGGAGAGGGCGAGACCCGAAAAGGGAAGACCCATGTCCCTTTCGGAACAATCTAGCATCAATCACTTTGACTTTGCATTGCTTTTGAGGCTGCTGGAAGAAGATAGCTGCTCACCCTGGGCCCTTTCAGTTAGCTGCTTTGCATGCAAGTTATGTTTTTAACGTAGGGGTTTCCAAGACAGGGCAGGGCCCAAAGCTGAATCTCAGCGGCTACCGCCGGTCGCTGCCTTTATTCCTGGGATTGGGACGCGGATAATGAAAATGCCACCCCTCCCTCCCCCCAGTAAGGGTAGGTCTTGACTGGGGGACGTTCGGACAGGGTTTATTTTCGGTGAGTTGCCTTTGGAGAAGTTCAGGGTAACTTTTTCTTTTGGGGGGTGAGGGGTTGCAGAGGGAGAAGTGAGAAGAAAAACAAAAACCAAGTACCAGGTGAAGAAGAAACAATACAATGTTTATTGTGTTATGAGGTGAGCAGGTTACACTGATTTTATTAAACACAAACTTTGTGATTTGTTTTAGTGATATTAGTTGTGACTGAGACATTCCAGACGTGTTAGTAATGTAAAGGTAAAAAGGTCATGGCGGAGGAAAAATGGCAAAGACACAGAGAGACTGCCAAGAGAAGGAAATGTCCAATGAGTGCTTAATTTGGAATTAACGCCATCCTGAGCTGCTGTCAAAAACATACATTTCTCTTTGGAGGCTTTCTCTTTCTTTTGGGACCTGAGAAGAAACAACAACAAAAAAAAAAGGTAGATGGTAGTGAGGTAGGGTGGAATGTGCTGGCCACATGGCTAACGGGCCTAGTCAACAGCTTTCGCTTAAGCCTCTGTAGTGCAACCATTCTTGTGCTTCGCAAGGAACCCAGGTTACCGGTGCCAGCAGGTTTGACGCCGCTGCTGCAAAGTCAAGGGCGGTTGCCTCTCAAGAGGCCTGGCTCTTCAGAGCAAGAGGCTTAACCGTTTTGCCGAAGGTGCCTTGAGTTTTCCCTGTTCTGTGCAGAGCAGTTCTTCGGCTTTCCGCTCTTTAATGGCTCAAACCTTTCTTTTTTTTTTTTTGTGCTCACTTTAAGATTCAGCAATTATTTACAGGTGCTGATTTGCACTATGTGGGTTGGAGGTGCAACGTAGGTTTTACCCCCGACTGCCTGTGGTTAGTTGGAATGCGTTCAATGCCTATTTTATCATGGGTGGTCGCAAGGCAGACAGCATTTTTTCCCCTCAGTAGTGATTTGTATTCATGGAAGAGGACGTCTTGCCTCTTTCTTTGTGGTTAATGGCAAAGCCATATGGTGAGTCAAGTGTTGCCACTTCTGGAGTGTTCTGCAATCTCAGTTGTTTTGTGCACTCCCGGGTTACCTGATGTTGTGAATGCCTATGCTTCAAGGATCTGAGCTCTTTCCACTTACTGCTTCTGCCTTGTGGTCCTGGAAGAGCTGGGGAGGGGGGGGGGGGGTGTCAGTTCTGAGCTCTGCGTTTGCCCTATGAAGTAAGTTGGGCTCATTTTGATAGTCAATGGCTAAGTCAAGAGATATTAAATTTAGAAAGGAGGAAGGCCAAGTATTTTCCCATGGTAAAGGGGACTGGCCACCTCATTTGTTTCACATCGCTTTCCCTTTTGTATGCTCCCTTTTAATTTTAATATGTTTTAAGGTGCTGCCTATTCTGGTGCAAATGGTACTTGACCTCTTTAGAGTGAGGTCTCATAGACTTGAAAATGGTTTTACTGATTTAAGGGGCCAGAGTCTTCTCTTTCAGGCTTTCATTTTAATCAGAACCAGCCTCTGCTTCATTCACAGAAACCTGGGTCTTGTTCCCCCAGTTTTAGCCTGCCTCCCATCAAGCCCAAACATCACAGCGACAGTCATGCGCTAGATTTGACCGGTAGGCGTCACTGTCGAGCAGCGACTGAGATTGCCTTCCCTCTAGGGGCTGTGAACGCTCCCCTCTGAAGCAGCCAGAGCCTTGGTTCACCTGAGAAACAGAAGATGGATTTAAGAACCAAATCTAGTCCCTTGGTACAGCACTGGGCTTAAAAAGGACACATTTGTGTAGACTTTTTTCAGGTTCTATAATTTTTAGATAGGAATATATATTTTGATGGTTCCTTTTAGAAAATTACTATACTTAGTTATATATTTAAACCAAAAGAATAACTAGAAAATGCTTCGATGAATGTACAAATACACACACACAGGAATTAATCTGAGTCAATCAAAGTTGCCCTACACTAAGTCATGTTTCCAAAGCATTTTTGCCATAGATATATTATAGGAGAAAATGGTTTAAAAGTAGATCTCCCAGAATCATTTGCACTCATGCATATTGCTCCAGTTTATCCTAGAAAACAAATTATTCTTGACCTGATGCCTACTCGAGAAACCATTAACTCCATTTAACCTCAAACGCTCCCTCCCATTGTCTGCCTTGAATTATTCTGAAAACAGAACCGTGGACCCTAGCTAATCTGCACGCTATGATTAAACTGAATTTTTACTCTAGGTTAATACAAATTCAAATAAAACGGGAATGTAGTTATAAACATAATGAAATACTGCAGATGTCACAAGTAGTATTCCCACATGAGCTTGACACAGTGATTTCACTACAGAATAATCAATCAATCATAAAACCACAGAACGATAAATAGATAATATATAAAGTGTGACTATGCTCCCATCCTTCCTAATGAGGTTAGCTAAGGGGAACAGTGGCTCTTTCATTAATAGTCTTCATTTGCTTTAAAGTTGGACGACTAGATATATTTTTTCAAGAATATAACTGAAATGCACAGTTTGCACTTACCATAATAATTTGTGGATTTTTAGCCAAAGTGTGCTCAGGGTGGCTTACAATATTATTAGAATTACAACAAGTTCTTGCCCCAAAGAGCTTAACAATCTACGAGTTAGCCTCATCAAAATGCTATGTTTATAGCAAAAAAAAAGGCGTCCGTGTTACAAAAAGGGGCGTGGCCAGGCAAATCTGCAGCCCGCCACACTGCATCAGAAAATTAAGTCAGGCGGCGTTGTGGCATCGCACATCGCGATTTCAGCCATGCTAATACCTCCCTCCCCCCCGCAGAGCCCAGAAAGAATTTCCCACGCTGGGCGCTACCAACCCCTCATACCCCTTAACCCCACCCAAGCTCCTCCCTCTTTACCAGAACATTAACATTTGCAAACGCAGTTTGCGATGCGCTGTTTATCACGCGCGATAACGCCGTAACGTGCGTGCCAACGGCCTGTCGCAAACTGACGAACGACCCTGTAAGTGGGAAGCTGAGTCAATGGGAAATAAAGTGACTTGCCCATAGTCGGAGGAGAGGATTATATCCTTGGTTTCGCTGGTTCTCAGATTACTGGTTTAACCACTAGGCCTTTCCTTCATCGCAAGCCAGGGGGTTGGAAACAGCATCTATTTGAAAATCAGTCTTCCTTGTCTGCAGTTTTTTGTTTTTTTTTTTAGTATAAGTCTGGCTTTTCATGCTACTGCATGACACCATTTTGTACAGCGACATCAGAGTCACAAAGAGGCATTTCATGGCTGCAGTAACAATAGGAGTGATTTTGAGAAAGAAACGCTGTTTCCAAAATCATAGTCCCCTCTGGTTAGAGATCATGGTAAAAAAAAATATATATATTATATATATATATATATGTTAACAAATCTGCAGTAGTCCTCTAACGGCTTCCGCAAAGACATCAGTGTGTTGGCTTTTCAAAGAGATGCCACCATGCGCGTCTTACAAACTCTCTCTGTAATGGCCTATCACTAGGCGTCAGGAGCATGCAACTTTTAAGTGAGGTGCTTCAAGAAACTACCACCCAAGAGAACACCAGCACTGCAAAATACAAAATCAGAGATAAGTTTGAAGGCACATTATTACACAACGCAAACAATTCTTGGAGATAAAACACTTAGCTGAATCGGATATTAATGACGGCACTGCAGAGTTGCTGCCTTTAATCCTTTTCTCGCCCGTGTATAAATGTGTCCCTATGTTATCACGTATTGAGGGTCATTTTCAAGAGCAATTTGCGTGTGAAAATAGTGTGGGAGTGGCTTGTCAGAAGCCTGGGTAAACGTACGCATGATTGTCCCATGCGGAGCGAAGGCGTTCCCGGGACACAGTTGGGAAGGGTTTGGACTTCCCCCATGAACTCTAGGATTTTCTAAAGGACGCACATAAAATTCCTCAAACATGTCCAGCGCACAAATTAGCAGGTGTAATCGTGTACAGATACTTTTGGTGGGATTCTCTTCAAAGCAAACAAATATGCGTTAAGTTTGCTTTGAAAATCGGTGCCATTTATGCATTTATTTTCCGACATTCTTATGCAGGCCATTACAAAATTACATCCGAAATGTAAACAGGAGGTAATGTTTAAAGCTACATCTGCCAATGCCTTATGCCATAAAGCTTATGAAATCACAAGGACTCAAAGATAGATTTTCACTCAATGCACAATTAAGCTCTGGAATGCCTTGCCAGAGGATGTGGTTGAAGAAGATAGTGAGGTTGGGTTTAAAAAAAGGTTTGGATAAGTTCCTGGAGGAGAAGTCTATTACCTGCTATTAATCAATAGGGAACAGTCACTTCTTGTTGCCGCCATTAGTAGCATGGGATTTATTTAAATTTTGGGTAACAGGTACTTGTGACTTGGATTGGTCACTGTTGGAGACAGGATACTGGGCTTGATGGACCCTTGGTGTGACCTAGTATGGCTCCCTCCCCCAGGATGGGGAATGGTATAGCACTAAAACACAGTACTATCTACCCTTAAAAGAAGAGAATAACATTTTCAAGATTCATGAATAACCAACCCTGGTATTTGATATCAAACAATGGGTCTGATTTTCAGAATAACCAAAAGATGCAAAATTAAGCAGAGCTGCACGTTTATACTTGCAATGTGATAAAACCAGGGCTGGCTCAGCCTGCTGGGTTGGAGAGTAAGATGGTGACACTACACACACACACACACATATATATATATATATATATATACATACATACACCTATACAAAGGTAAAAACAGACATTCATTCTGTGACTCCTGTACTGTTTAATAGCACTCCACCACCTTCCTCCAGACTGCAGAAGGATCCAGTTCCTGCTGTGGGGCAGATGCTCTTGGCGTGCTTCTAAATGTTCATGGACCATACTATATAGTGACATTTTGTCATTTACTGTCTTGTATCCTGAATATTGTAAAGAAAAGGAAACATGCTGTAGAGAAGAGAAAGCTCACTTACATTCCTTGATGTTCGGGGGAGCCAGGGAACACGAGTAACAAACCATTCCGTAGATATTTCGGGGTCGGT
Organism: Rhinatrema bivittatum; assembly: GCF_901001135.1. NCBI lineage: Eukaryota > Metazoa > Chordata > Amphibia > Gymnophiona > Rhinatrematidae > Rhinatrema > Rhinatrema bivittatum. Next base: position 350,935,983 of record NC_042619.1, read on the forward strand.
TTTCTAACATGTAGTAACTGAAACGAAGGGCAAAACAAGGCAGCTTGGGATACAACAGACTGTACTGGGGGGAAACATGCTTGGATGCATGCAATTATTGAAGAGGATACAAACACTGTTATTTGCACGCTTTCTGCTACTAAACTGCACCTTTTATCAACATTTCTGGATAACAAAAGCCCCCCATATTTTCAGAGTTTTTCCAGCACAATGGAACATAAGACGTCAACCGATCCTCAGATTATGGGAGAGTTCCCAGATAACAGAATATGGACTGAAGCCCCCGATTTTTCCAGACAATGGGACTTTTCAGATAAAAGCTCCTCCACTGCAGCTGAATGACACCATGGCTTGCGCTGTCATCCCCCCCCCCCCCCCCCCAAGCCTCCCTCCACGTAGAAAAGCATTTATTCAACAACAAATGTGACTAGGAGAGCATTATTCTGCCCGATGCACTCTTCTTGCATGTTTCAACATATCCAAAGATTGACTTTCAAAACACAGATATTTCCAATCTTTTAAACACAACTGTTTTCGGAGCTGGCCTGGTGGCTGGGGATACCAAGAAATGACAACAAAAAAAAAATATGAAAAAGGCAAAATTGCACACAAGCATGTAAACGCTTCAACTCTTCCTCAGCAGCAGGGGCTCACAGAGGAGAGCCGAGGGCCACGTTCTGACCCCTGCTCACAGAGGAGTGCCGAGGGCCACGTTCTGACCCCTGCTCACAGAGGAGTGCCAAGGGCCACGTTCTGACCCCTGCTCACAGAGGAGTGCCGAGGGCCACGTTCTGACCCCTGCTCACAGAGGAGTGCCGAGGGCCACGTTCTGACCCCTGCTCACAGAGGAGTGCCGAGGGCCACGTTCTGATCCCTGCTCACAAAGGAGAGCTGAGGGTCACGTTCTGACCCCTGCTCACAGAGGAGAGCTGAGGGTCACGTTCTGACCCATGCTCACAGAGGAGAGCTGAGGGCCACGTTCTGACCCATGCTCACAGAGGAGAGCTGAGGGCCATGTTCTGACCCCTGCTCACAGAGCTGAGGGCCACATTCTGACCCCTGCTCACAGAGGAGTGCCGAGGGCCACGTTCTGACCCCTGCTCACAGAGGAGTGCCGAGGGCCACGTTCTGACCCCTGCTCACAGAGGAGTGCCGAGGGCCACGTTCTGACCCCTGCTCACAGAGGAGTGCCGAGGGCCACGTTCTGACCCCTGCTCACAGAGGAGTGCCGAGGGCCACGTTCTGACCCCTGCTCACAGAGGAGTGCCGAGGGACACGTTCTGACCCCTGCTCACAGAGGAGTGCCGAGGGCCACGTTCTGACCCCTGCTCACAGAGGAGAGCTGAGGGCCACGTTCTGACCCCTGCTCACAGAGGAGAGCTGAGGGCCACGTTCTGACCCCTGCTCCTGAGTTTTTCTCCACATTGTGGGGAAGGAATAGTCTTTCTGTGCTCTTAGGGTTTCGTCTAGAGGTCTTCTGCACTAGTTGAGCATAAAACACATGGAAGCACCCTGGCTCTTGCTGAAAACAATACAATCCTTTTAATCACAATTTGATTGCAGGTGATAATCATAAGTGGTACACTTAGTGCATTTCAATATAGAAAAGAAAATAAGTCACAGTCATTATTACATCTGCTTACCTTGGCAGTAGCCACCCTTCCCTGAAGGACCCCCCCTCCCTGGGCATTTTCCCTAATTGTACCTGCAACCCTGGGATGCAGACTCCATCTGTAAAGGAACTGGCGTGCCTGCTGAGGTGCTTCCCTTTAGGCAGTAGCTGTAAGGGGCCTTCTCCCTGAAAGGCAAGGTCCTCCTCTGATTCCCCACCCTCTGAAGAAATCCCTCCCATGCAGGTGAGGAGTGGGAGACTTCCTAGGATCCTCAGGATATAACCCAGAAATCCACGCTTGGACCGGGTCCCTGAGACCCGGACACCCTGATCTTGGCTCCCCAGGACAAGAGGCAATTCTCTCCCTTGAGACACCCAACCCCCCCAAGAAACCTCTCCCTGAAAGACTCAGAGCCCAGTGGGCTCACGACTTTTGATAAACCGCTCGTGTTGGAAAGAAACTTCCATACTGAGGCACGTCAGCTACGCCACTACCACGTCTACTGGCTTACCTCATCACCCAGCGTCTTTTGAGACACTGAGGTCACTAGCAAGAGTCCACTTTGGTGACCCCTGACATAGGCAACATGTAAGCAACGTCTTACATGATGCAAACAGTTTTTATGCCAATGAATGTTCTTGCTGTCGAGTACTCCGGTCACATTATCTATGGCCTATTGGCGTGTTTACTGTATGTGCGTCTTTTGCCTGTGTTTTCTTTTCACTATTTTGTTAAACGTTTTTTTTTTAACCTAATTATGACATGATGCAGAATTTTGTCATACGTCATTCATTTATTTTTGTATTCATTATCAATTAGCAAGTGGCTGCCTTTTTTTTTTTTTTCCCCTGAGTGAGGCAAACATACAGGGAGTCCCAAGCTGTGGCACCGTGGAAGGATTTATATGCCCGACCCTCTCAGAATAAAGCTAGGCGCTTGAGAAGAAGACCATCTCCCTCCTGCCTCATGGGGTCAGAGGTCAACAAGTGCTTGGAAGAGCTGATTCTAAAGATGCATGAGGTACTCATCAAATCTGTACCTGACCTTCAGCTTCTGTCCCTTGCTCATTAGATGGCAGGAAACACCCCCCGATCATCATCAGTTTGACAAGTTTTCCATATCGAAGTGATATCCACCGTTCCTCCTTCCCTCCCCTGGCTCTGGGATAGTGGTAAGAGCTTATGACTAAATGATAATATATGAATTTCCTCTTGGCATTTCTTTGGTGTCTATCTTGCCTTAAATATAACACAACACTGTTTAGAAGTTCATAATTAAGAAAGACAATTTGTACCTCTCTGGATCTGACCTTGGTGTCCCCCTAATCTTTCTGGGAAACTTCTATGCAAAATTCAGGCACCAGTCTGCGGTTACTTTTCTCCCGCAAACTTGCCATAGATTTTTCAAAGGGAAAGTAGGCTGCTTACTTTTGCTTTGGAAATGCGCACAAACGTCCCTTGCACACAGTTACGCCTGCTCCTGGCAGAATGGAACGTGTGTGTGTGCAGATTTACCTGCATGCTTTTAAAAATCAGAAGTATGCACGTAAATCCAAACTCTGCCTAGCAATGCCTATTCTTTTTTTTTGCAGCGCAACCGTATGCATAAAATCGAGTCAAGGGTCTACTTTTGCGTGCAAAGTGTGGCAAACTTTCTAACGAGCCATCGATGCACATAAATCAGTCCGGTCTGTATATTTCGGAAGCACTTATCTTGTAAAGAGATTTTGGGGGCCGGTTTCAATTCAAGACGCTCTACAAATGCAAATTAGTAGTGTTACTGAACAGCTCCTTGCATTCAAAATTGAAAAGTAATAAACTACCCACGGCCTTTGCACTAGAGGGAATGCACGTAGATTCCTTCCCTTTGAAAACTGCTTTGGCAACAAGGTGTGTGTGCAGTCGATTGCGCCTTCTTTTCATCAGGGCAGTTTTCAAAAGCCCCTTTGCGCAGATTGCTTGGCATTTACCCAAATTGCCCATCTCCAGTCTAACTAAAAGTGTGCTTGGGCTTCCACAAGTCTACATCAATGCGGATTGCTGGAAAAAGTCCCCCCCGGGTGGGTAGATTTTAGTTGGCACATGGAGATATGAAAATGCCATCTGTGCCCAGACGTCTCCTCCCCCAACATGACGCTTCCTCCCAGTGCAGCTAAGGGTACGCGCACATGTGGCAGAAGAACGCGTGCGCTTTCAGCCGCATCAAGAGAGGGTAATTTTCACACGGCCGATGAACCGGGGGGGGGGGGGGGGGTCAAGCGCTTTTTCACCCGTGGAAATCAATTTCAAATTCGCACTCTTAGGGGTGCACTTTCAAACAAACCGTAGTGGTGTGGGGGCCAGTGGTCGCTTTTAGCCCGCTTGCTTATGAAGTGTGAAGTGTGCGAGCTCTGCCGCTGCTTTCCCGTGTGCTAGTTCTGCGTAGGAAGGAACATTGCATGCTTCTGAAAGTGTCAAGTAGATGGATTGCTTTCACTCCCCCCAACCTGAACGTGCCCTGAGGAAAGATCACGGGCTGTGGAGGCCAACGGTTCAAGGTGCAAAATTTCTGAGCCTTTTTTTCCCCCTGGGTAACTGCAGTTAGAGAGGTGCAACCCTTCCTATCACTCCCATTGACCGAGCTCCCACTTTGTGACTGGAATGAGCGTATTCTGTATCCCCTACGGGACGCACATATTCCTATAGCCCATTACTGCCAGAATGCTTTTTCTTGGCCCCTGAGAGGGCTCCCTTGCAATATCATGCGTTCCTGCCAGTCTCTTCGCTCACACAGCTGATATTAACCCGTTAATCATGCACTGATGCATTACTAATTCTGTCACAGAGGTAGTAAGATTTCATTGGAAAAAACAAACACACCCCACATTTGATTCAGGCTTGCACCAGCACACAGGGTCATGGCTGGTGCAAGCCTATTTGGTGCCCTAAGTAAACCTTTGGTTATCCCCCCTCCCCCCACCACTGAACATCTATTGGCGGGAGCTCCAACACAGCACCTCCCACTACTGGGAAGACTCAGCAGTGCCTCCAGGACTGCATTCCCTACTTTGGCAGTAGTGGCTCCGCTATGGCACAGCTCTGGACCCTCATACTGATGGGATGTCGCCACCTAACCCCCCCACAAACCTTGCCGCTCTAGGCAACCGCCCGGTTTGCCTTAACGGACACACCGGCCCTGCATGGGGGTGGGGTTTGCAGAGCCCAGTCCTCTTACCCAGGGAGACAAGGCCCACATTCTGCATCATTCTCTGCATCCCCCAGCGTGAGAACTGTGGCCCGAAAGAAACCTTCACAGTCTTTGTGGCGTCGGCATATCTGATAGCCTCCTTTGGAAAACTTGCCGGCAGGGCAAGGGACACAGCCGTAGTCTTCGTCTCTGGTGCCGTATCCGCAGGTCTGGAACGAGAAGGATGATTGCGATGGATTAACATAGTCCCTTTAGTAAAAAAAAACCCCCCAAAACCCAAAAAACTGTGACTTAGAGGAAAACAGAAAAGAGCTGAGAGTGGAAACGTCTTCGCTCTGCCTGAGCACAGGGGGGGGGGGGGGGGGGGGTTGATGAATTTTCTAACACTTCTTCAGGGCTCAGCTCTCTTTGCAGGAAAGGAAAGCGCGTTTAAGCTGCCTGTGCAGAGGGTCAGCAGCCGTTCCTGAGCGTTTCAGCCGCCACGTCCCGCGGTACCACCGCCTGGCCAGCAAGACTTGAAGGAACCGTACCGACGGGGGTCACAGAACAGAAGCAGCACAGGGAGCGCCCCCCCCCCCCTCTCTTCTCTGAACATTTCCCCACCCTCTCCCGTCCTAACATTTCCCTGACTGCCATGCATTTTAGGGGAACGAAGACGGGTCCCCCTTTTCTCTCGCCTATCAAATCTCTCCCCTTCTTATGAGCTTACAAAATATCGGCACATGCAACGTGCAAACACCGCACCATAAATCAATTGATGTAATTGTAATAAAGAAGAAAGATTTGGGATACACACTCGCAGGAGGGGGGGGTTAACAAATGGGACTATGACTAACGATTCAAAGATTGCATAAAGGGATAGAATAACCTAAACTAGTTAGCATAGCACTGACCCTACTTTGGCCCTTATCCACTCAATTTGACCTTCAGGAAGTCGCTTAACCTCCCTGTACGCAATCTTTTGGAGGCAAGAACACTGCAGCTGTGGGAATTATCTGGTGCAGGGTTGCCTACACTGATGAGGCTATACAAGTATTAATTATTATTATTATTAAGGTCTGCAAGCAAAGCTAAGCTCAAATCAGAAAAATCTCGCAGCAAAGGGGAAAAAAAAAAAAAAGATTGTTTCCTCAGCTCCAGAGTCATATTTTATCATGGGAATTGTTCTCCATTCTCAAGCTCAGCTCTAGCTCCGTGGGCCACCAGGAGCTGGGGATGCTGCACTATACACTTTCAACACGCCATGAATGTATTTAAAAAAAAACAACAAAACCAGCCCTAATAAAACAATGACCACGTGTATATTTTCAACACGCCACCTTTCCCTCCTAGCTGACTGAAAGGTAGGAGTATCGGTTGTACTTACCGATGCTTGCCAGAAGGAGGCAGGAAAAATACAGAGAAAGTGAAATGTATATATTTTTGCTATTATTTTATAAAATGTTTATTTAGCGAAAACGGTGTGGGCTTCCAAGATGCACGGTTGTTTATCGGTGCCTTTGCCGGCACCATCTAGTGGCCTGGTGGTGTAAACGCAGCTTCACTAGGCCCAATAAGGGAGAACTTTCAGCAGATCACGAGCGGAAATTTCTAGTGCAGTGATCTTCACTATTTTTCAAGCTTTGGCAAACCCCCCCCCCCCCCCCCCCAAAAAACAGCTTCAGTATGAGAGCCAAGATAGTTGACATATAAAGCAGCTAGGATCTTGTGCAAAGGAGGTTCCAATTGAATGACAGAGCCAGCCTGGGAAGGACCCCTCTCCGATGATGTGGTTGGGCCCTGCTGTCACACTCAGAGCGATCCATGTAACTTCCCCACTCTCTCTCTCCCACACCCATACACTCTCTTTCCCCAACCCTATCCATCCCAGTCAGTCTCAATTCCCCACCCATCTCTTTCCCACCAGTCGGCCTCCAGCATCCCGACCCCCCCCCCCCCCACTCTCGTCCTCTCCAAGCCGGCTCTCCCCTCAGTTTGTTCATCCCCATCTTCTCCAGAGACTTGCTGCCGCGGCTGCCTCTGTAACGGCCGCTCTGTTTCCTTCTGGCATGGTGCGGCTCTCAGTGAATTTGAGCTGCACGGTGCCCAGACTCCCGGTCTCTTCTCATGACGACCTGAAACTTCTCAGGCACCTGAAACTCAGCGAGAGCTGCACGGTGCAGGTGGGAAAGCAGCACGGCTGTCGCCTTCAGAGACGGCAGGGGGAGGACGCGTCTTGAGACAAAAGCCATTGGGAGCCACCATTGGATCCTGGGGCCTCAGAATGAAGGAGGCTGTTCTAGTGAGGTCTGCAAAGCATGAAATGAAAATCCCCTCTCTCTGCCCCATACTTACCATCATACAGCCAAACCAAATGTGTCAATGCTCCCGCCTGGGAACTTTTGAGTTCTGCCCACTCCGAGACATGCGTGTGAGTGTGTGGGTCTATGTGTGTGTGCGCATATGCGGGTCTGTGTGTGTCTGTGTGCGCATATGCGGGTCTACGTGTGTATGCGGGTCTATCCGTGTCTATGTGCGCGCGTATGCGGGTCTACGTGCGTCTGTGTGCGCGAGCGTATGCGGGTCTAAGACTGGAGGGTGGCCAATGTAACCCCAATATTTATAAAGGGCTCCAGGGGCGATCCAGGTAACTATAGACCAGTGAGCCTGACTTCAGGGCCGGGAAAAATAGTGGAAACTATTCTAAAGATCAAAATCGTAGAGCATATAGAAAGACATGGTTTAATGGGACACAGTCAACATGGATTTACCCAAGGGAAGTCTTGCCTCACAAATCTGCTTCATGTTTTTGAAGGGGTTAATAAACATGTGGATAAAGGTGAACCGGTAGATGTAGTGTATTTGGATTTTCAGAAGGCGTTTGACAAAGTCCCGCATGAGAGGCTTCTAAGAAAACGAAAACATCACGGGATAGGAGACGATGTCCTTTGGTGGATTACAAACTGGTTAAAAGAGGAAACAGAAAGTGGGATTAAATGATCAATTTTCTCAGTGAAAAAGGGTAAACAGGGGAGTGCCTCAGGGATCTGTACTTGGACCGGTGCTTTTCAATATATTTATAAATGATCTGGAAAGGAATACGACGAGCGAGGTTATCAAATTTGCAGATGATACAAAATTATTCAGAGTAATTAAATCACAAGCAGACTGTGATACATTATAGGAGGACCTTGTGAGACTGGAAGATTGGGCATCCAAATGGCAGATGAAATTTAATGTGGACAAGTGCAAGGTGTTGCATATAGGGAAAAATAACCCTTGCTGTAGTTACACAATATTGGGTTCCATATTAGGAGCTACCACCCAGGAAAAACATCTAGGCATCATAGTGGATAATCCTTTGAAATCATCAGCTCAGTGTGCTGCGGCAGTCAAACAAGCAAACAGAATGTTAGGAATTATTAGGAGGGGAATGGTTAATATAGAGGCATTATGACATTTTCCGTTCTAGCGCTCCATGGTGAGACTGCACCTTGAATACTGTGTACAATTCTGGTCGCCGCATCTCAAAAAAGATATAGTTGCGATGGAGAAGGGCAATCAAAATGATAAAGGGGATGGAACAGCTCCCCTATGAGGAAAGGCTGAAGAGGTTACGACTTTTCAGCTTGGCGAAGAGACAGCTGAGGAGGGATATGATACAGTTCTTTAAGATCATGAGAGGTCTTGAACGAGTAGATATGAATCGGTTATTTACACTTTCAGATAATAGAAGGACCAGGGGGCACATTTAAGACTAATCGGAGAAAATTCTTTTTCACTCAACGCACAATAAAGCTCTGGAATTTGTTGCCAGAGGATGTGGTTAGTGCAGTTAGTGTAACTGGGTTCAAAAAAGGTTTGGATAAGTTCTTGGAAGAGAAGTCCATTAACTGCTATTAATCAAGTTTACTTAGGGAATAGCCACTGCTATTAATTGCATCAGTAGCATGGGATCTTCTTAGTGTTTGGTTATTTGCCAGGTTCTTGTGGCCTGGTTTGGCCTCTGTTGGAAACAGGATGCTGGGCTTGATGGACCCTTGCTCTGACCCAGCAGGGCAATTTCTTATGTTCTTATGAGCCCAGGGAAATCCTGAAGTGCATCCAGACCTAGTGATCTGCCAATTACAGTCCAGAGCAGAATTTGCCAAATAAACTGCATCCTACTAGGTATGAAGTTCATAAATCCTGTTCTGGTCATTACTGCATTTAAATTGGTCCATCTGCGGAAGAAAGAATGTTCTTCCCAAGTGACAACCATGTTATTTAAAAAGAAAAGGTTTTGGAGAAAAATGAAGGAGGAGAGCATGATTAAAGAAATGTCCATGTTAATCAAAAATCTTGACTTCTGCTTGGGAAAGCCATTTAAAAGTGTGACAGCTACAAGACTGTGTGCCCACAAACAGGCCGATGCGATATCATGCACTGAGCCTAGTGCGCAGGTTAACGAGCGCTGGGACGCACGTCCAGAGCGCCTCATGCCAGAAGGGGCTAAGCGTGTCCCAAACGGGCGTCCAAACCAGCGCGTAGCTAATAGCGCTCATCACACGTAAATTCATGTTGATGAGGCTATTAGCTGTTACCCACTTATGGAAAAAATAAACGTGCGCCAGATGCGCACGTTTTTACTCTCAGAAATTAACGCCGGCCCCGGAGCAGGCATTACATCTTGAAGGAGCCCCCTAAAGTTTCCAGACAAGCGGAAAATACCGCATTTCTGTAGTTCCTCCGACTTAATATTGAGGCGATATTAAGTCGGAGGAACCGAAAAAAAAAAGAGAAAGGTAAAAAAAACCCATTAAAAAAAAAAAGTCTTGCCGGCGGTCAGGAGAGGAAAACGGACGCTCAATTAACGAGCGTCCGTTTTCCTAATTCGCGCACAGCCACTTCTCCCGGGCACCCGACGCCAGGGACGCACGATTTCCCCTAGCGCCTCCTTTGACTTCTGCAATGCGCGCCAGGGAGAGGTGAGTGGGTGAATGCTCGGAAAGCGGGTGCCCTGTTTGGACAATTGCTACAGATGTCCAAACACCACTGGAACTATCATTATGTTTGAACAGGAAAAGAGTGTGTGTGTGTGTGTGTGTGTGTGTGTGTGTGTGTGTGTGTGTGTGAGAGAGAGTGTGAGTGTGTGTGTGTGTGAGTGTGAGTGAGTGTGAAGTGTGTGAGTGTGTGTGTGTGAATGTGAGTGTGTGTGTGTGTGAATGTGAGTGTGTGTGTGTGTGAATGTGAGTGTGTGAGAGTGTGAGTGTGTGTGTGAGTGTGAGTGTGTGTGTGAATGTGAGTGTGTGTGAATGTGAGTGTGTAGAACTGCAATCATGGCCTGCATGGCCTCAGGACCTGCCAAAAAGGATGGTCAGCTAAAAAGCAAGGAGATCCCGCTCTTACCATGTACGGCTCTTCTCCTGCTTCGCACTCTGGGCAGACGTGGCATAGCCCTGTGGTGTGGTTGTAGTACTCGTTTTCACCGCAGTTCAAATACTCAGCAGCGGCTGAATACACCAGAGACACCTGTCACCAAAGAGAAGCAGCCAAGCGTTACCTCCCCTTTCCATCCTGCCCAATCAATGAGAATTAACAAAACAACCAAGTCTACAAGTTGCCCTGTGGTATTTCCCAATGTGGTTAGTACCAGAGGGACCAAAAGGGAGAACCGTAGATACTGAATACAGCACATGCCCGCATATATGATTCCCTGCAAATCATTCAAAAAAACGACATCCAATCAGATCATTGCTCTGACAGTTATTGGTTTCCCATTCAGAATTCCCAAACTTGTTGGGAGTGGTCAGGCATTATTGGGCAGTAACCAAACTGCTCGCCTTGATACGAAGCCTGTGGGGAAGTTTTTAATGTGTGGATTAAAAGCCAGTGTTTGGCTTGGAGTAGGATTGTAGGGAGGAGATAGCAGCAGTCATCTGCACCCACTTTCTCCTGTGGATACTTTTCCCATGCAAAGAAAGATGTATAAAGATGCAATCTAACGTGCATTCTTTCCCTCCTGGCTCCCTGACCTAAATGCCTCTTCCTACTGCAGCTAAGAGCATGTGTGCTGTTGATCCCCATGTGCCCTTTAAGATGGGCAAAAGCTGTGTAACGTTCAGACAGGCAGATAGATAGATAGATAGCATAGATAGATATCAATGAAATTTGTTCTATAGTGCTCTTGCTATCATACAATTTAAAAAACAAAATAATTGAATATTAAACTAAATGGATTACTGGTACATAGTTTACTGGATTAGATAATGGGAGAGACTGGAATGAGAAGGCAGAAAAGCTAAATAAAGAGTCGGAAACTGAGAAATCTGATGGCGGATAATAACCACAAACCCCACCCTTTTCTATCCATGCTTTCCACTCACTGCAATAATGGAGGTTCTACTTGATCTTCAGTGTTAAACTCTACCACTAAAGGCCCTCTGTGCTTATCCAATGCTTTTTTTTTTTTTTTTTTTTGCATTCGGTTATTGATTGAGGCTGCACCACCTTCATGAATCCACCATTCTGCCTCATCTCCTCCAGTAGATACATATTTAGAGCCTAGCTTGAGCAGATGTGTTTTTAAGACATAAGGAAATAGCATCAGCATTTTGAATGTCCTGGGGGGTAGGCAGTTTCACTGAAGAGCAGGTATGACGACGGAAGAAAAGCCTGAGTTGTCATCTATATGCCGACGATCTCTTCCCAGTCAAGGCCGTAAGTAAGCATTGCCAATACTCACCATGAGAAACGGGAATACATGCTTCCATTTATATTCGCCAAGCTGTGCCATGTTCTCTTGGTGAATTATCTAAAATCAAAGAAAAGTGATTATCAATGTCATACTTCCAGCTCTACACAAGAATAAAAGTTTGCTTCCACCTGCTGGCTTAGCTTGTTCATTAAAATGAAGATGGTTCACATAAAATATAAATCAACACTGACCTCAGCCAGCCCTCACAAACAGACAGAACACGCCCTTGCGGTGTGTGTCTATGACGAACTGAAAAAAAATATTGATACATTTCTGTCTTCTTTTGAAGTTTCCAAAAGGAAGCCGTGAACCAATAAGTTCACACAACGGCCAACAACCTTATACTCCCAAAGCATACAGCTATAGCAGCACATTACCACTAGAGGGAGCTCACTGCACAGTCCTCCCTCAGACTTGCACCTGCTCAAAACCCACTGCCATGGCAAACCAATCCCATGGGCAGTTCACTGCCTTTTCCATGCTCAAACCGATTGTCTTCTTGGTTTCTTTAAGGAGTAAAAGAGAATACACCACAGATTATATGCGTATACAAAGCCAACTGGAATAATGCTGGAAGCATCACAAATCCTGTCTGGAGAGTGGTCCATGTTACCACACAGCTCAGTTACACAAACAGACTTTCCCAGCATCAGGCAGGCACAATACTCTAATAAGAGAACTTCTCCTATAGGATAAGAGTGTCACATCCTCATTAATACGCTACTGAGAAGAAGTGGGTCTCAGTCAGGACAAGATCCACCGACCTGCAACTCCCAAAGCAAAACGTTTAGTGCTCGGGCTACAGGAGAACATGCTTGTTGCAAAGGCAGAAGTACAACACCAAAATCCTATTACAGTCCTCTCTGATTAAGACCACAGTCTATTTTGGATTCATTTGTTTTTACTCTATTGACTATTTTAAACTAAAATGTGGAATGAAGAAAGCTGACAGCTTCTGAAGCACAAAACTCTATACAAACATTTGACTTGTGCAGTTATTTTATATTTTTTTATTTAACGGCATTTTATTCAGAACTGCAACAAAACGTTTATAAAACATACGTTGTACCAAGCACCGTTTTATTGCAGTGCAAACGTCTGGCAGCCATATTGGTCCTGAAGAAAATGGAATTTAATGCAGGCTGTGATTTTTTTTTTTTTTTAGCCCAAATAAAAACCTGTAAAAGCTGATTAATTCAGATATAAAGAGGGGAGCTGCATGCGCAAGGAATCCGTGTGCTATTGGGTCTTCCATAGGAGAGGAAATATGTACAGTCTACTAGATAGTTATAAATGGTCCAAAAAAAAAAAAAAATCACAAGAAGACAAAATAGAATAGACATTACAGAAGTTACGTACACTCCTCTCCAAATGTACTTCATGACTTCCAGCCCTAAAGATATGAAAGATAGTCGATAAGTGGAAAATTAATTTTCTTTAGAAAACAGATTATGCTATCCAGCCATGAATAAACTGTTAGAAAAACTATATACCAACAATTTGTGTCCATGACCACAACTTAAATTATACTTCGCACTGACGAGAAAATCATGTGAAAAATGAAAAATCTAGCAGCTTCTCAAATAAAATTGTTGACAATATAACTTTGGTGTTGCAGGAATGCCATTTGCGCAAGTACGCAAACATAAGAAACGCTGAAACACTTATACAGCAATAATATAAATTTGAACCTCACGTTTTTAAGTTTCGGGTACCTTGGTACTGCCATTTGCTCAAACCTGTGAGCCGGACTATCAAACTGTGATAGTTGGATTTTAGGAACCGCTACAAAAACCGAAGAAAATCGTTTGCAAAGCTCCTTGCATACATTTGATTTTGTCAAAGTAATAAAAGAAACGCAAAGCATCGTGTTGCGTCGAAGACGTCCAAAACCCATTGAAAAGGTTTTAAGATTTGGTGAGGAAAGATAGAACTTCGTTCAAAACCACCGACGTGCTGAATGGCATTGGTGCACTTACTGGTGCTTATATATTACAGCTTCTTTCTTCCTTTAATTCTGTAATGATGATTCCTCCTAACCCGGAGATGGCAAAAGTTGAAGGCCGTTTTTAAATCGGAAACTCCCCAGAAGTTGGACGAGTTCTTAGGTCTACAATTCTAGGCGCGGTAGTTTAGAAACATTTTGACTCTCGATAGTACTGATAAGGAATGGCCCAGTTAAGTCAGGACCTGACGTGCACGTGAAAGGATGCCAGCACTCTTGAATCGCAGCCAAAATCTATGAAAACAGGGAAGGTTTTCGTTATTCTCATGTAAGGAACATACTTATATAATTCAACGGCTGTGGTGCCGGAATGAAAGGGACCCTTTTGAACATTATTACAACTGAAAAGAAAAAGGTCTTGCAGATAATACAAGAGCGCAATTTTCTTTTGACTTCTTGAAAAAAAAAAGAAAAGAATCCGAAAAGAGATTGTTAACCTACCAATAGCAAGATTAATGGGATTCTTTGGTATATCAAGCGAAAAGAATTCAGCAAAGCAGTTCCAGAACTTCTTTTCAGTACAATGAAATTGTTTTTAAAGAATGCCCAATTCTTTGCTCAGAATAATGACCTGAAAAAAGATCATCAGTTGCATAATTTTAAATTAAAATATCAGCCACTCTCTACCAATTAAACAATTATGGCTCAAAGTGTACAGATTTTCATAAACTCTCTCAGAGAATCACTGGAAAAGCATTTTCTCCTCTAATTTATGCATTCATTATACGAAACACAGTTCACCTCAAAGATAATACCGAACATGTGCTATTAATATATGTTTTTAGCAATTCTGTCTCCTTTTTGTTGTTACAACTGCAGATTATAATCTTTGAAAACATACAGAAATATACGGGGTAGATGCACAGTTTAAACCCTTAGCAGAATGCATGGGGGTAACCTGCATGGAGCGGCAGTTATTGCCATAAGCAAAGTGCTGGGCAAGCTGGATGGATCATTTGGTCTTTCTCTGCCATCAATAATATATGGCTCAAAGTGAGTGTTATAATAATCTTTGCATTCTAAGACACTGCTTCATAGACAGGTTGAACAATTATTCCTGCCCCAGTACAATTCAGGCCCATTTTATCCGGCCAGCAAGGACAGGCAGATTCGAGCGTGCCAGGATTTCTAGCTGGGATGCCCGGCTGCTGCTTTGGACAGCCTGAGCTGTCCCTCCAGAGTAAGCCTCTGTTTTAGATCTGCTACTAGCTGCTTGAGTGCACCATTTCATTTGTTTCAGAACGGAATTTGCTGCTATATCCTGTACCTCCTGCTCTCTCTCTCTCTAGAATTGCTATTCAAAATGAGAGCATTGCTTGGTCTCACCCCCCCTGAGTTAGAAAATAAGCAAGCACTAATTATTCCTTGTTTTGTAAAACTCCTAACCAGTCTACTGTTGATATGTGCGCATGGTGGTGGTGGGGTGGTGAGCTGTGTGTGTATGTGGTGGAGACGTCGGTTGCTTTGACCATACTTTTCTCTCTTACAGTTTGGACTCCAGCGTGAAGGAGATCTGCAACCTAGACCCCCACTTGGTTAAATCAAAGACCACCAAAGTCTGCAGATCCTTTAACGCCAAGCAGCATTAAGCTGCAGCTGTATCACTAGGTAATGAGCTCACAGCCGGGCTAGTTTAAACAAGTAACTGGGATACACACACACACACACACAGCCTGGGTTTTCTAGTTTTCCCATTTGTTCAGAAAATTATTCTTAAAATTACTGAAAACAGCCTGCTGCCACTGTCCAAGACCTTCCACCCCTTTTGCTCCCATTTCCACTTCATGAAAAATATACCTCTGGTCTTCTCTCTTTTTCCTCTACAAAGAATGCAATTCAGAATGTAAAAATATACATTACAAAGTCCCTTGACAGTGGCTGTAAGCTGTGCCTGAATTGGCCGAAGGTTCTACCTACCAGAGGCTGGTTACTTTGGATGGCTTCCAAGTGTAGGGTCTTAGCATATTCTTCATTAATTGAACCATAATGTGAATAAAGCAGAACACTTCACGGCATAAATAGCGAATTGCCGAAATGGCTCACCAGCCTTGTGACACCAAAAGCCTACAGCTTAAATCCTGTCAGTCAAGTCGTTTGGTCTCATTCCCTTAAGCAATTATCATTCCTTCTCAGCAAGTCTTGACTGAAAGTGGAAAGAGTATCCCACAACAAAAGTTCAGTGTTAGAGTAAAATAAGGGAAAAGAAATTAGCTTTGCTGACACCGTGCTGATCAAAGAAACCGAAAACGAAGAGGAAGGGAGATGAAAGAGAAGACTGATCTAGGCCGTCAACTCAGGTGCCCAGGGCGGGTTGTAGTGCTAGACTGCTTGCACCCCCAGTGATATTTCACTTCTTCCCAGCTGGCAGGAGAAAAGATGTCCAGCCTACCCGGCATCCATGTAAGAATAAAATACATTATCTATAGCAACCAAGAAAACCACTATCTTAATTCCTTGAAAATTCATCCAAGATGAGAGGAGGGAAAAAAAAACAACACAGTTTTCTTGGTTTGGTTTAAGAAAATCCATTCAAGGTAAGAATCAAATGGATTTTCAGGGTATTTTCTAATACTAGGTGGCTACAACATGTATATTCCAGGGGGAACATTCCGGAAGTGACACAAGATGGATGCCTAACTCTGCTCGTCTCCACCTTGACAACTTCCCAAAGTCTCACTTTAGACTTCAAATATGTCCGGGAAAGGAAAACCCGATTCAAACGGAAGTTAAAAGACAAACAAGATCCACCAACCCCTGAAAAAGAGAGAACGAAAAGCAAGCTGTAAATGGAGACTCTGTTCTAAAGAAACCACATGAAATAAAAGAACTGATGGAGCTATGCTTCCAAACAACCAGAGCTATTAAGTCCGATTTGGAAAAATTGGCTAATCAATTCACCACCCTACAAGTCGCAGTGGGTAAATGTGAGGTACAATTGGCTGAATTAGATGAAATACCAGATAAAGTCATGAAAAATATAAGTGAAATTAATCATCTCAAAAAAGAAATTGAAGAGCTCAGGAACTGGGGTCGTTACAGCAATATTCGTCTTCTTGGCATACCGGAAGGCATAGAGGGCACTCATTTACAATATGTGTCTTCCTAATCTCTTTACTAGGGATTTACACACGTCCGAGGGTTATGGTGCACTGTATATTTAGATTCATTGACTTCCAGATATCCGCAGTGCACGGCTATGTGTTGCTAAACTTATGGCAAAGCAAACCTTTAGTGTTCTGGTATTTTTTTTTGCGACTCTGAAGGATCATTCAAATACCACAGAGTGGCTTGATTGACTACCGTAGCTGTAGGATTCATTGAGCTGAGAGATAGCACTTACTGTCCATTCCATATCACAGGGCCATCCCGAGTGTTGGGGCCATTCCAAACTGTTGAATCCCCCCCCCCCCCCCACACAAATATAATTTACAGTTGATAAGTATAACTCAACCGGTTTACATATAACTCAACCGGTTTACATATAACTCAACCTTGAGTTATATGTAAACTGGTGCGATATGTCTTTTCATGAGCATCGGTATAGAAAAGTTTATAAATAATAATAAAATAATGTTTGGACTTCTTTATTTAAACATTTGGGGAAATTATTTTCCATGCCGTGTGCAGGTGAACAGTCTCAGGGGGCATACTACACAAACTAAATAGGTAAGGGATGTTAGTTAATCATAGTTGGCCATTCCTCCATATTTTATACATAATCCTTCTCTGACTCTTTTTGGTTAAAATCAAATGTAAATAATGCCTCATGATCTGAAGATGGTCTTTTCTTGGCCTTCTAAGAGGGTCATTCATCAAATCACGTTAGAGCCTTATCCCGGGCAATAGGGCCATAACACTTGTGATAAATAACGCATCACGAGATAGGTTTGCAAATTGAAAAAATGTGGTCAAAGGGGAGGGAGTTTGGGCAGAGTTTATGAAAGTGAGGGGTCCTTAGCATTGCATGCGATAGCGTAACACATGCTATCATGGGATTTAACGCTGGAAATAACTACACCTTATTTCTTGGCATCATGCTGCCGTTATGCCCAAATTGGATTTGCAATAAATATCGCAAATCTCGTGTGAGAGAGAGAGAGAGAGAGCGTGTCTGGGAAGAGGCACATATTGGGCAACTTTTTATACCACTGTAAGAGGGGCCATTCTGAACTCGGGCTGAGGTTTTGGTGGTGGGATAGGTTTTGGGGGGCAGTTTTACATGCACAGTCAGAGGTACGAACAACACAGTAGACATCAGTGAAGATTTTATGTGATTTGCAATGATAAAAGGTATAAAAAGATGACATCTGAACAATGGGCTCTCGACCTAGGTCATTACAAATCACATAAAATCTTCACTGATGTCTACTGTGCTGTTTGTATATCTGACTGTGCATGTAAAACTGCCCCCCAGCATGTAAAACAGCCCAAGTTACTAGTTGACCCTCCTACAATGGTATAGTTTACTTATATGAGAGCTTTATAAAGAGTCTTTCTCTCTCTCTGCCCCAAATTGCAATAAAGTAGTGATGTGATATCAGGAAAATTACCCTAACCACACCCCCTTTTTTGTTTTTTTTTTAATCACAGGCACTGTTTTTCACAATTTTATAGCAAAATGATGAATCTAGACCTAAGATAGGGAACCTGTACAGTATGGGGTTTAACGCCCTGCTACCTGGGGCACAAAATGCTTTTGACCCTGGTTACACTCGGTTAGTGTCTCTACACAGAAATATTAGGAGATGGGGGTAGTGCAAAAGGGGTCAAAAGAGGTATAGAGGAAAGCCAAAGCAACACTTCACTCCCACCCCCTATGGCACGGCCCCTGCCTTCTCTGGATACAGCATCGGTGTGTAGCATTCTGTACTACTCCCATGCATATTGCTAGGGCCATAAACAAGAATTATGGAATGCAAGACAAGCCGGCAGTTTGATGGTCCCCTTCATCATGCCTGTAACATTTAGGTTAATGGTAAATATCATGGAGACAGCAGCCTCAGGCAAACACATGGAGTATGAGGAGGATGTGGCCTCTAACATCTTAGAGGCCAGATCCAGCTAAATTCTAGAATTTAGCTGGATAAGTTAGGGGCATTCCAGGGCATACCTGGGAGAAGTCGAGTTAGCTGGCAGAGTTTGCCAGATATTTAAGTCTGGTTGCGTTAAAGAGCTGTCCTAAAGATAGCCGCCTATATTCAGTGCTGCGGCTGCACTATTGAATGTACCTCCAAAGTTGGGCGGATACGTTTATCTGGCTGACTTTGCTATTCGGCAGTGACTGAATACGAACCTCTCTTTTTCAGGCTAATTTTTAATACTTAAATCCTTCTTCTCTTCTCTTGATTTAACCATATCTTTGGTAAACAAAGTTTCTCTTACACACGTCTTCTGTGTGTGTTTCGAGTACATTATATGCTCCATTGACCAGGGACTGTCTCTTATGTGTGTCTGTACAGTGCCGCATACATCTTGTAGCACTATATATAAATGTTTAATGGTAGAAGTAGAAGAAAAAGTTCCAAAGGATTTTTAATGCAATAAAGAAATCTCCAACCAGTTCCAACCGCCCGTTAAATCTACGATTAAAGTAATTTGATCACATCATTCAACTATTCTTCTATATAGGAGTACAGTCTGGGGTCTAGACAAGACAGGACAGAAGCCCAATATAAACCTCGTACCTCTAATTATGTAAAAATACATTCTGCGTCCACAAACACTTCCCCATAAAAAGGGTACAGAGAAGAGCTCGGACATTTGGGGGGGGGGGGGGGGGTCGATATTCAAAGCTGGCCGTGAAGTAACTTAAGCTGGCTAAGTTACGATGCATATTCAACGTCACGGCAAAGTTGCTGAATATTACGCGTATATGTGTGCGCGCCTCACCAGATGAGTCTAGCCGGCTGTTTAGAACTGCTCTTTGGCGCATCCAGACAGACGTAAACTTATCTGGCTGACTCTGAATATTGATAATTAGCTGTATAAGCTGCTCCGCCCCCGATCCGCCCAGTTCATGCCCACTTTTACCGGTAAAGGGACTTTACAAGGGATGGCATCAGAACGTAGGCGCGTATTCGGCGGCCACTACTTAACTGCGTGAGTCCTGCTTATCCGGATAAAGAGCACTGAATGCGGTTTGAATATCTTACCCCTTGGCGTATAACTCTTTGACCTTACTTTATTTGTTATATGCTACTGTTTTCTCATGCTTTTTCAAACTTGTATGTCACACCGACTTTGTGTGTAAGTTGTAACCCACTGAGATTGGTGGATCGGGATGTTGTAAATTGCAATACACACACACACACACACACACACACACTTTCCCTTACGGCTCAGTAAGGGAGCACCTCAGTATCAACAACACAAACTTCTGATATTAACAGGCAGAGAAACCTGCCAAAAAAAAAAAAACACCACAGGGGGCTGATGCAATAAAGTGCGCCCGGGTTTACGTGCTCTAGACTAGCACCTGATGCAATAAGGAGATTGGCGCGTCCGAATAAATGCATAGCCGACAGCGCCAGACACATATAAATTCCACGTAGATGAGGCTATTAGCTATTACCCCCAAAGCCGAAAATCTCTGGGCGCCCGACGCGCACTTTTTTAACGCGGAAAATTTAACTCCAGCCTCGGAGGTGGCGTAAAGTCAATCCGCGACTCAAGGGCTCATGAGAAATTTAAAAAATACGGTCCTCTGTGGTTCCTCCTACTTAGTACCACTGCAGCGTTTAAATCTAATGGTTGTGGTGTTTAAAAATACAGGTTAAAAAAAAAAAGAAAATTCTAGACGCACACTTTGCACGTACAACAGCACGGGCCGAAATCGGCCTGAAGCGGGATGAAACGGACACATGGCCGTTACAATGGTGGGACCCCCGACGCATTTGTGCGCTAGCGTGTCCTTTTTTTTTTTTTTTTAAGACGTCCCTCATTTACATATCGCATCGGACACCCAGGGGATGCGGCTGCGCACGTGTTAGGAAAACGGGCGCCCGGATTGCATGGGCCTGCCAGACAGAGCCAGAAACCCCGCCTGTGGAAAGGCGGCACAGCGGCCCGAAGTACCTCCGGATTAGGAATACAGAACACGTCGGAGCGCGGCGGATTCCTCACCTGGGTCACACGCGCAGAACACAGACAGACAGACAGACCCTCAGCAAATAATATAAAGACAAAAAAAAACAAAAATAAGAGTGAAACAGACAAGCATGCTGTGCTGCACTGGAGAAAGAGAAACAGAAATGCATTTCCTCACGTGCTGAGCAAAATGGCAAAATGTAAGAGGTGCACACATTCCCCAAGCTGAAAAGTTCCATCCACTAAACTACCTTGCTGTCTGGACATCTTATTTTCCTAATCATGTTGGCCCAGGTCTCCTTTCTTTGTTTTCATCTTCTCTCTTTTTCCAGTCTCATTTCTATTTGCTGTTTTGTCTCTCTCCTATCATTTTCATTTCCTTTTGTTGATCTTTCCTGCTCATCTCCTCGTTCTCTAATTCTCTTTTCTATCCACTCAGAGCTTGATTTCACCCTTTCTTCACCCCCCATCCAGTTCTCCCCTCCTCACTGCCTGCCGTCAGTCCTCCCCGTCTCCCTTAATGGATTGCTCCATTCACCACCAGGGTCCAGCCGCCTAGATCCCTTCTCCTTCCCCCTCAACAACTCCTCCTTTTTGGCTTTCTCCCCCACCATCCCCAAGCTGGCTGCCTTGCTCCACCTGTCCTCTATTCTCCCAAACCCTGCCTTTCACTCTCACCCCTTCCCAATCATCCCCTCACACTCCCTCATTCTAACCCAGCACCCTTCTTCATCTCCCCATCCTCCCCATCTGTGATCTTACTCCTCCAAGGCGCCCGCATGCCACCTCGCTCTCTCTCTTTTACCCCCATTGACCTTCCTATTCCATCTCCCTCATCTCTATTGTCCTTCCCAATGCTCAATCCCGCTCTTTTCACCTCTCACCTACGTGCTAGTTTTCTATCTCCCAATTTCATCCCCTTCCCAGTCCATCTCCCACCCTTCCTGCCCCTTCCCCAGCCCTCCCATTCCTTCCTCTAGCTTTCCATGTCCTCCTTTTTCTTTTACCCATTCCCTGAATTACCATTTCCACCCTCTGTACTCCACCCCTCGTTTCACTGGCACCAGCATCTTCCCTATGGCTCGTCCCTTCCCCTTCCTCCAGCCCTTTCTTTCCATCTCTTACCCCCTGCCCAGGGTCCCCACTGCCACCTCTTCCCTGCGCCTCCGTTTTCACCCTTTCTCGCGCCTGTCGGCAGAGCCATCTGTTTCCTCTGCCACTCGGCTTCCCAGCCGTCTGCATCCTGTCTCTCACTTCCCAGCCAATCTCCCACACTCCAGCTCATACCCTCCCAAACGCTGAGTTCCCACCGTCCCCCAGCCCGATTCCCACAGACATAGAACACGGTGGCAGATAAGGACCATGAGGGCCATCTACTCGGCCCAATTTCTCTCCAGGCGCACAGCCATAGGCACCAGGCGATCTGGGCCTTGCCTTCACCTATTTCCATCTGTGCATCCTCTAGGCTTATTGCATGCTTTCTGAACCAATTTCCCATTTCTGTCTCTTCCATTTCCTTCTGGAGCCCATTCCATGCACCCACGAGATTTCCATGAAGAGACACTTTCTGATGTCGCTCCTTGCTCCACTCAATATCTAAGTTCCTGCAGTCCCCCGCTACCCGAGTCACTGCTCTCCACCCCAGTCCTTGACTTCATGCTCTCCTACTCAGTCCTCTCCAACTCAATTCCAGAGTCCCTCTTCTTTCATCAAATTCCCAAGTCACCACTCTTTGCTATAATCCCAGAGTCCATATTTTGAGTATCCACTCTCTTCACCCAGTCCCTGAGTCACCTCTCTCCCGTTTCTCCTGCCTCCTGGAGCTTCTCACCTCCCTTACCCAGGGCCTGGAACCAGCAGCCTCTCATTTCTGACTTGCTCCTCCCTGATGCCAAGGTCTCTCCCTCCTTCTTGGGTTAAACTAAAACAATCAGCATTTTGAACAGCATGGTGCTCTGTGGATCCACAATTCAAATGTATTTATGAACTGTGTAGGACATAGGGGTGCTGGCTGCAGGAGTAACAGCTCATAAATGCTGGGTTATTGGTACTGGGCCACAGAGGGGCAGTTGTAAGAAGCTGAGGCAGGGCAGGAATGCTCCAGAACCGGGAAGCCATTTTGTATATGGAGGGGGGAACTTGCCTCCCTTGGATCTCTGTGGTAATGCCTCTTGGATTAAATCTCCCTTTAAAAATACATGAATAATTTATTTTATAGGTACCACACGACGGCACCATATCAGCACTGGATACCAAGATGGTAGTTGGCCAAGGGCTGTCCCTCTTGCGGGTTCAAGCATGGGGTCTTTTCCAAGGGTCCCGGGTGGGGGGAATTGGAGCCAAATCAGAGGTCTTCTTATTCTGGAAGAGTAGGGAGGCTGCATCAGGGTTTTTATTTGGGGGTTGGGAACCAGGGATAAGGAGAGAGGGCCAATATTGAAGGTCGTTTTATTTTAGAGGGGTTCCAAGGAAGGTAGGGGCAGATTTAAGATATTATTTTGAGGCTTCTTATTTTGGGGAGAGATCCATAAGGATTGGAAGGCGGGCAAGGTCAGGGATCTGCTTATGTAGGGGAGGTCCGAATTGGGGGGGGGTTCGTCTTTTCAGGGCTGTGGGGTTGGAATTGGGAGTAGGTGGTCCTCTAGGTTAACTGGCCAGTTAACATGAGAGGATCAGTGTGCTATATGTAACACATGTACAAGTTTAGCATACTTTTCAAAATGCAAATGTGCTATGCATAGCAATACATTAAAAAAATTGGCAGAAAAGGAATAACTATCAAATATGCTCCATTTTATTTCAGCACACAAGCCTTATTGTGACCTAGAATTCAGATACATTTTAAGATCTCGAAATGAAAAAATACCATACATCCAAATCTGGATATAACCTCATATTTTTTAGAAGTCAAAATTATGACGACAGGATCACAAATTTAATAAAAAGATGAGCAGCATTTGGATACCAAATATTCCAGATCCAGCCTTCTGATTCTTGGGAGGCTTTTCCATCTATTTCAGAGGTAAAATATTGCCACGTGGAAACTGTCTAAAGCCTGAACGATGGCAATACCTGACCGTAGAAGTCATGAATGCTCGCATGTAATCGTATTCATTAGACTGCTAAAGATGCAATATCTTCCCAATGGCTAACATAGCACTGCTGTTCTCCAGTACTGGGACTACTAGACCAATAGCAGCAGAGCACGCCCAATCATCATCAGTCGAAACCATATTAAAACAGGTTCAAAATGGATGGGGCTTTGGAGGAAGCTTGTATAATAATAATGGTCAATGATAAATTGGAAGAAGGCCAAGGACGTATCTTTTAAATTACCTTTAGATTTAAAGACAGTCATCGTATTTCCTATCAGATAGGTGATAGGACTGGTCAAACATCAGCCATTATATATATATATATATATCTGGCTGCCTCCCAGGCCAGCGCCATCACCAGAACCACCAAGATCCTGCACGCTCATCTCGACTTCGCTTCGCCTTCAGATTTGCTGCATTTATTTATTTATTTAGATTTTTTAGAGTCTGCTTTTTGCACCTTTTTTTTTTCTTTTCTTTAAACCCTTCAAAGCAGATTACATTCAGGTACTGAAGGTTTTTCCCTGTCCCCAGAGAGCTTACACTCTTATCGCTATATTTATAGCAGAATGATGAGCCGCGCTAAAAAAAAAATAAAATTGTGTGTGTGTGAAATTGTGCAGCCGGCCGCATCGCGACGGTGCATTTTCTCCCGCTGCAGGTGCGGGCGGGCCGCACACTTATCGCTCCCATAGCGCCACGGGAAGAGGTGCAGTTATTTCCCGCGGTGCTGCCGGCGATCGCATGAAAAAAACATGATCGCCTGCAGCGCTGCCGGGCCATAACCCCGCCCACGCTCCCCCTCCCCCCGTTTAAATAAGACTGCATTGATGTGGCCATTATCCTGCGGGGTAGGGGCATTCCCGCATGTGATAAGGCCACTCTGCATTTTGATAAAATGACCCTAATTCAGTGTGTACCTGAGACATTGGAGGGTGAAGCAACTCACCCCAGGTCACAAGGTCTCCCCGGTTCACAGCCCGCTGCGTTAACCACCAGGCTACTCCTCCCCCCCCCGAGTGCCATTGCTCCGCACTAATAGGTGAATTTTAAAATCCCGATGCGTGCATTAATTAGGGGACGTAAAAAGAAGCTGGGCTTGTGGGCATTTTGGGGTGTAAAGCTAAAACGTGCCCCTAAATGCTGATGCGACCCGGCGCGCGCCAGGTCCCCTGTCACTATGGATGACGTGCAAGCTAAAATTTAGAGAAACCTAGGCAGATCCGCAGGGCTGTAAGGGTCAGGGGGGCTAACTGGGGAGAGCGAAGGCATTCAAGCCAGGAGGGTCTGGAGGGCCTCTCTCCTAACTGGGCGAACTGGGGATGAAATGATAACGTCGGCGCACACCCCTTTTAAAATCCCCCGATTTACGCCACGGAAGCTGGACTCGCGAGCGCACGCGGGCGCCCACTTAGAGTTCGGCACACGTGCGCACGGCCAGGCTGTTTTAGGGCACGCAAGCGCTTGCCCGTCTATGTTACAAAACGACCGCGTAACCGGGCTTGACGTGTGCGCGCGTCTGACCGCGCGCTGGTTTGAAAGTTGCCGTCCCCGGCTGCTGCTGATTTTAGGCCCCCCCCCACTCTGGACCCAGTCTCTTAATTCGGCTTCCGACACAGAGGCTCAGCGAGCGGGTGGGTGCCCGCGCCAGTCCCTCCGCCGGGCACCGACAATCGGCGTGACGAAGCCTGGTCCCTGCCGCTCGGCGTGCAGGGGGGATTTCCGGCGCTGTCAGCAGAACTGAGTCCTGTAGAGGGAGAAACATGAGGCTCTGTGTCAGGACCCCTAACCCCGGTCCCACAATTGGTCCGTCAGCGTTTGGCCAGCTGTGGAGGTGGTGGTGGTAAGACGCACTGAAGCGGGGTTGGAGAATTTGTTTGTGTTTTGGAGGTGCGTAAAATTTCAGTTCATGTTTTCTGGATGTGGGATCGGGGAAGGGGAAGGAGATGAATGCGGATGGCATAAGCTAAATACCCTGACTCACAAAATCCCCACAGAACTGATCCAGATGTATTTGCAGCTCTTGTAATAAATTCGGAGCAAAATCAGGGTCCTGAACCTTGGTGCTAGAAGCAATCCCCCTGTGGAAAAAAGGATTTTGACTTAAGATACGGTTTTCAGGAACCAACTGCGACTGAGGACTTCCTGTATATTATTTTACAAACTTCTCTTGTGTATTTTACATTTTTTTTTTGCTGTTGTTTTCATGTATATATTTGTCCAATCTATGCCATTGTTCAGTGTTTCTGGTTGTACAATAAGAACCTTTCATGGTCAGAGGCACCTGGCTTTCATCTCATGCCTCACAGTGCCCCCGAGGTACATAACTAGACACCTCTGCAACACTGCAGGTAGTGAAGGCAAACCCTGAAAAGCCTTCAGAACAATGCAGCTTGGTAAACGAGAGCTTCATTTAGAGATCCCCGTCAAACCGAATTTTACAGCTAGGAAAGTCTAGACGGGAAAGGAAGGGGGCAGAGAAACGTGTAGGATGTTGTGGAGAAGAAAGATTTATCTTCCCTTCCCGCCCCCGCATACATATCTGAAGGGCTTCTTTTAATGGTATATTTGTATAGGATGCACACCTGTGACCAACCCTGACGCCTCAAGGGATACCTCCCGTGCTTCAGAGCTTGGAGAGCAAAGAATTCCAGCGATAGCCTCACTCTGAAAAAGGAGAGCAATTCTTGGCCAGTCAAGTGCTCGACGAGGCTTCTCTAACAAACAGAGAGAAGGAAACGAAAAGAGAGCCGTGCCCGTCTGTGCCATCTACTGAAACAAGGCGGTTGTATATAAATCCGCAAGCAGCCAGACCTCTCTGGGCAGGGTCTCCAAAAACCGTTCTGCAGCGAGAACATGCATCTGACCAATAGTGGCCTTGATACATTCTGTTTAGGCCACTAATGTTGAAGATCAAGTAGGAAATCAAAAGTCACAGGATCTTTGTCACGCCATCATCCCCCCTGAGAAAGGAACTTCTCCAGCAGCTTATTCTGTGGCACCAGCGACCACAGATTGGTTTCCATGCAGGGAGGAGCAACCTTTAAAAAAAATAAATGAATAAAAAGAGCTCTCCTGAAACAAGCAGGCAGATTCCTGCTTGGTTTCTAGAAACTTGGTCACAGGGAAAAGGTGTGAGAACGTTGCAAGCGTGCTGCGTAGACCTGCATTGCGTGAATCCATCTACTTTTTGAGAAACAAAATCTCACGCCGGAGAATTTACTAAGAGGAGACCAATGGCCTTCATATTGTCTTAGGCTTTCAGCCATGATGAGTACAACCCTCTGCTCATCACTGCTGTCTCTGATGGGGGTAAATAACTATTTTCCTGATTTCCTGCTTCCTTCCGACCTAGCTCAATGAAGGAAAACTTATTAAACACCTTAGTTCAGCAAAATTCCCGAGCTGTGTGAATGCAGGTGCTACTTCACTTTGGGTGAATTTGTTTTTGTTTTTTTTTAAAGGCAGGTCTGGAAGAGTAAATAGATAAATGCTGTTGAAAATTAAATTCAGGCCAGCTGTGGGATATTCCGTTCTGGCCCATGGATAGTTTGAGTATAATTTTATGTATGTGCACCTCTGAATTTTGCAGAACATGATGAATGCACATCTTCCAGCCCAGTGAAGAAGAAAAAAAAAGTCACAGGAAAGGCTATTTGTATGCTTTCATCTGGTCATCTTTCTTAGACAAATTAAATAGAGACAAAAGAACCCACAGTAATCGTGAAGTCTAACAAAGTTAGCTAGAGAATGACGTCACTGGGGTTGTCAGGGAATATGAGTAGCCTCTATGCGCAGCCTGCGAATTTTCAAAGGGCGTAGAATTGCTGCCATGCACTGAGAAAGAGGGCGTTCCAGAGCGTGATTTGCAAGTACGTGCACATGTATGTATTTTTAATAAAAAAATGGGCTATGCACTTACGTTGTCGCGCTTTTACACCTGCCAAGTAAGTCACCGACATTACATCCGGCTTCGGCTCTGGAGCAAGTGGTGGAGAGTGCGGGTGAACTGGTGAGCTCTGGGACAACTGCTGGAGGTCTCAGAGAGCCGGTGCTTGGAAGTACAAGTAAAGCATTTTTTCCACAAGCGAAACACACACATACGGACGCCGACGCTGATAATCAGCCTATTGTTCCCACAATACTGAGCACACACACCTGATGCAAGTAAGAGATCGTGTCTCTTCCATAGCGGGTCGAACGCTTTAGAACTCTCTACCTGAGATGTTATGTCTGATACCAGATAGAAAGAGATTTAAATGTGAGTTAAAAACATGACTATTCAAAAAATGCTTAGAACCCAACTTAAAAACATCAGAATGGAGGCAGCTACAACAAGGAGCACACGAGATACTAATTGAAGCAGGAGGGAGAGAATGCAAGAATCGATAGAAAGTACTGAATAAAATATGAAATTTGTTATATTATTTTATCATATTGTCTGTATTCTTTGCCTATGATCCAGATCTTTAATGGATCATGTCATTTGATGGATGTTAATGCCTGTTTATGAATGCTACCTCTGTAACCCGCCCTTATTGTTGATTTGTAACGACGAATGTTACTTTTGTAAACCGTTGTGATCTATACACGGAACAACGGCGTATAAAATGTCTAAATAAGTAAAATAAATAAGTCAGCCAACTTTGTAAAAACGCCTGCCTCCGCACATAACGGAGGATTATTTATGCGCTCCTGTTGTAATTATTTAACAGCTGAAATATACGCGATGCTTTGATAAAATAGGCATGCAAACTATGCGGATCCCTGCATTACAAAATTTGCACCTACTGAAACCCAGGCACAAATTTTTTCAGCAGTGATATGTGGTATTTTATAAACTGTGCAACTCCTGCCGCACAGGTCATAAAACACAGGCCTAACTTTAGGCGCACCGCTTATGCAGATATATGTGCCGAGTTATGCGTGCTGTTGAAAATTATCCTCTCATCATCTCACTAACCCCATCTCCTTCCTCGCTGCTCATCCCCTCTCCTGCCTCCCACCCTTTTTCTCTGTCTCTGATCCTCTTCCCAGGCTCCCATTCTCTCTTTCACTTCAGCCCCCTAACACCTTAGAGATCCATTTGGAATCACACTAGCATGAAATCTAGGAAAGGGATTAACACTTGGCTTTTTACCCAGGCTTTTATCAAACAGATAAATTTAAAGTGTCGGAGTGACACAGATGTCCAGATTATTTTGCCTGGTTTTATGTTACATTTTATGAATTTATTTTTGTTAGATTTTTGTTAGAAAGGCGGTGTATTAAATTCATGAACTAAACTTAAATACACTAAACGCAGGACTGTACAGATAAACGAGAGAGATAGGCCCTGCTCCATGGAGCTTACAATTTAGTCAAGACAAAACATACATGACAAACACAATCTGGGGAAGTGTATTTATTGTAGAGAAACACTTAGGATTTAAAAAGCAGCTTGAAAAAGCTGAACCATATAGGGGTGAATTTTCAAAATGTTATGTGCACGTAACGTAGCCTCACATATTCGGTATTTTAGAAATGTTGAAAATACACCTGTATTTTCACTTTTGCGTGCACATACAAATGCCTACAAAAGAGAGGGCAGTCTTGGGGCATTTCAGGGCGGGGCCAACATTTGCACATAGATTTGTCAACTTACTCGTGTTATTTTACACCTGCTAATGCTCGGTGTAAATAATATTAAACGTGTGTGTTTTTTTTTTTTGTTTAGAGCTCTGAGTGCATTGAGGACAGCTAAAGGCCGAGGAACCAGGGGGCAGCAGCAGGAGGACTGGGCGAACTGGTGGACTAACTGGTAAAAATGATCGTTTCCTTGACGTGCACGTGTTTGAAAACTCGACGGCTTAACATGTGGAAATCCTGATTTCCATGTCCTACTTTATTTTTGCGCATATACTATATACACTTGT
Organism: Rhinatrema bivittatum; assembly: GCF_901001135.1. Lineage (NCBI taxonomy): Eukaryota > Metazoa > Chordata > Amphibia > Gymnophiona > Rhinatrematidae > Rhinatrema > Rhinatrema bivittatum. The sequence goes on from NC_042619.1 coordinate 350,965,598, forward strand.
GTACATTTTTTAAAAAGGCGTAGGATAAATATGCACGTTCAATGCATTGCTATCCATTCTTTCAACGCATCGCATGTATTCGCGCATAGGCCTACATTGCGCTTACGTTGCGGGGTAGCGATACCAGTCTTTCATAAAACGTCTGCATATCGTACGTACGGGTTGTAAAAATACCAGCGGAGGTACGCGGGCACGTGAGCCGCCACACGCATTTGTTTGAAAGAACGCATTTCAGTTTGGTTTGAAGCTGCTTTCAAATGCATTTATGGGTGGAGGGAGGGATTTTTTTTTTTTTTTTTATAGTAGCTTCAAGGGGTTTGGAGAAAACTGGAATTTTTGGTAATGCAGGAGCCTTCCAGAGCACTCGGGTCCCTCCTTCAGTGAAACAGCGCACTCCTAAACTGGATTCCTCGCACCGTCATGGAAATCACGGAACGCCAGTCGATATTTAGGTTTTTCCTACGTTTGCAGGAACAGTTTGGGTTTTTTTTTAATGTTTGTCTCAGCCAACAATAATTATTCATTAGATAAAGAATCATCCATTGTTTCATATACACAATTGTCCAGGTTGTTACTGCAGGCAATGGAAGTGGATAGGGAGTGGGATGCAATGCCTAGGGACAAGTCTGTAACTGTCGTAGCCATAAATTTCCTCCCTGCTCTGGGGGTGTGCATCGTGCTTGCTGCAGTTTGCAACGTTGGGGTCTTAGTAGTCTGTTTTTAAATAGAAAGAATCGTACATTTTTACCAGAACCTTCGGCCTAGGTGAAATTGATTTATTTATTATTTGCACACTATCTTTTGTAATTGTTCCTGCAATTGACTTTTAAGTTGTATTTTACTTTTATGATGCTTTATAATATGTTTCATTTTTAATTCGGCATTTTCTGATACTGAGAGGTTGGGAGCCACTTTGAAATGACTTATTGCCAGGGCAAGTAGAAAGCAAGTCCTTCAGTTCAATTCATAAATATTTCCCTGCTTAAAAAATGCCCAAAGCAGTGTTAAAAACGGTATAAAAAAAAAAAGCAACATCAGCGGCACAGTGACACAAGTGTTCTCATGAGCCGACCCTAATCCGTCCACCAAGCTACATTTTAGAAGAGCACTGGAAAGTGGCTGAGTAAAATAAGAGCATCAGTGGAATGACGGAGGGTCAATGAACTACGCTGAAATACACAAGAAGCTTGTAACGGAGAAATAGCCTAATGGTTAGAGCAGCAGCCTATGGCCTCGGTGTAGCCAAGATTCACATCCCACTAATGCTTCTTGTGATCCTTAGCGATTCACTTCACCCTCCATTGCCTGAGCTGCAAACTTACAGGGTCATTCATCACACAGAGATGACATTTCTACTATGTTCTCTCACCCTAGCTTGATAGAGACTCTCTACCAGGGCACTATCAGGCTAGGGCGAGAGAACACAGGGAACAAACACCTACTGTATCCTGAGCCACCAGTGAAAGGATGTGAGACAACTAAAAATGCATAGAGGCCTATGCACTAACAAGGACATTTTAAAATCTATCCCATGCATACTCATTGTGGATATCCTGAAAACCAGGCCTGTTTGTAGCTCATGAGGACCAGAGTTGGCCATCCCTGCACTAAAGCTTCGGGAGTACGCTAAGGGCGCTACCACTGTTAGCAGGTGTGCAATAAAATTAGTATTAGCAACATAGTAATGATGGCAAAAAAAAGGACCAAATGGTCCACCCAGTCTGCACAGCAACTTTCTTGTGGTAGTATCTGCCAAGCTGTGTGGGCTACCCCGTGTTTCTCTTTGACTAGGTGCACCTGCATGCAAATTAGCTTATGTCACATGCAAACGAGGCTTCATCAGCCGCATGCGAAAATAGTGCGGCATGCACCGGTTGTTTCCAAACCTGTCCTGGAGGGGCTAGGTGTGGGCCCTGGTCTGTTTCAGGATAGCCCTGACCTTGATGAGGGGGCAGAGGGGATGGAGGGAATGAAAATGCCTTGCTGAATGGCCCTCACACAGACAGCTAGCAAGCGGGATTTTGATATCCACTAAGGGACGGCTTTTAAAAAGGTTATGCACGTAAATCCAGAGGATTTACGCGTGTAACCGGTCTTACGCGCGTCGCCGGGCCTATTTTAAAAAGGCCCGGCGACGCGCGCCAGCAGTCGGCCGGCGCGCGCAACTTACTTCAGCCCCAGGGCTGAAATTAAGTTGTGAAACAAAAAAAGGAAGAGAACAAAGGTAGGGGGGGAAAGGGTGGGGGGAGGTAGGGAACGAGGGAAGGCAGTGCGGCTCGGTGCGGCTCGGTTCGTGCAAGGTGCACAATTGTGCACCCCCCCCCCCTTGCATGCGCCCACCCCCGGTTTTATAACTTGCACACACGCCTGCGCACGCAAGTTATAAAATCGGGCGTACCCGTGTTCGCGCCGGGTAGCGCGCGCACCCTTTTAAAATCTACCCCTAAGTGCGTAAGTGCAGTTTTTACTTCAGCGGGGGTGTGGGCGTCCCACAGTAAGTGGCGCCTCAGCATTCGTGTTACGTGCATACTATCGTCTATCCCCAAACCTTTTCTCCAAGTCTTAGCGCCTCGTAACAGCATCAAAACGTTTATTGCTCCCCTGCTAATTTTCAACTACAGTGGCTGAAGGTACAAGAAACAAAAGCATTCAAATGTGACTTGTTTTTATGGAAAGGGTGACATGTGTTTGACGGTTTAGGTTACATAAAAAGGTGGCAAGGAGCTGGAAGAGGAAGGACAGTGTTAAGAAAGACTCAGTATGCACCAGGCCATTGCGCAGGATGTACGGACCAGCAGCCGGACCACGTTCAGATCCCCACAGTATCTAAACGCAATCCACTCTGAAGCGCCAGAAACCCAGAATATAAATCAGATAAATGACAGACAACGTGGAAGGATATTATTATTGTTTGAGAATGTGAGGCTGAATGGGTCTGCAATATGTAATCCAGGGATTTCAGACCGATACAGACACAGAAAGACCGTTCAACAGACGAGAAATCCCTAAATGCAATAAGTACATTTCTTTCCTTGAAACGGCGCCATGCATGTACCAATATATTACCCCCAGTCGCATGACTTTCCATTCAAAGTCTGCTAAGAAATGTTTTAATGTAAGCAGATCACGTGGACAAAAATCAAGGAAACCAAGTATATCTTGTAAATTCAGAGACATTCATATATGAAAGGGAGAAGCCACTAGAGCTCGTGCACTCATAAAATTCACCATCGCTTCTGCTATAATCAGAGCCTCGTATTAAATAGCAATCATTTTCCTTTTGGAAAGTGTCCAAAATAACAGCGTCCATCAGAGTCCAGTCAAACTCGAGATATTTGTGTCTTCCTAATCTTAAACAGTCAGCCGCGTCAGTAAACCAAAATGCTCCCAATGAAATGACAGCAAGTTATCTCGTGCTCAAGGCAATCGATCTGTTCAGATGAAGAACACTTAACATTTTAAACAATTATATGCAACCGAGCAACTAAACGATTAAACGAATCAATCAAACCATGGAAGGGCTAGCCTGGTGTTTCAGAGGGTTAACCTGTTATGCCCTCCCATGCAGCAGCTCCCTAGGTCAATCCCCACACACTGGGTTTTTGTTTTTTGGCGCCCTCGATCGGCCAGGACTGGGGATACTGCAGAGGCAGCCTTCATAGCGCGCCCCCCGGGGGAAGGGGGAGAGTCACAGTCAGCTAGAAGTGGCCCATGGTGGCAGCTTTCCAGAAGGATCCCTGACCCAGGACCGTCCCTGCACTGACTGGCCTCAACAGACGTCGAGGGAGATAAATGAAAAAAAAAAAAACCAAAAAACAAACAACCCAAAGACTATTACATAAAAGCAAATGTTTTAAAAAAAAAAGTTATATATGTAATTTCCTCACCAGGCCTAAATTAAAAATTATCGTTTTCTTCACACTATAGCACGAGAAAACGTCAGATTTTATTTCCAAAAGGATGCTGTGAAAGTAATAGGGATGTGTTGGGGGGTTTTTTCCCCAACTTGTTTTGTTGGCTTTTATTATCATCATTATTATTATTATTTTGTTTTAGCACATGCTAAAAAGGAAAGAACTCTCTTTTAAACAGTCAAGCATGCGATCTAACCCTCCCAAAACACCAGTGCTCTACGTTTTTCTATGTAAAAGAGTTACAGTTCCTTACCAAACAAGCAGAAGCAAAGCTTTGAATCAATACGGGAAGTCACAAATGTAACCCTATCCTTATAAACACACAAAGTCCTCTGTATTCTTTGCTATATTATTTGAGTTTGCTCAGTTCTTAATGTGTTATTATTACATATGAAGGTCTAGATTGCTATTATGGTAAGAGGCATTAGTGCCTGCTTGTTTCTAAATGTTGCAGATTGCTCCAAGCTTATTGCAGAAGCAATAAATAAATGTAAATAATAAATGCATAAAATTACCTTACTGCCAGAGCAGCGCCAGCTTTTTACCATGCAAGCAGACATGTCCTCCAAGCTGCCTATTTTTCCTTCCTAATTAAATCAGCCAGGATGCTACCATGCCTTAAAAGACTCAAATACCGTGCTCCTGCAGGAAACTTCACTTCTCTCCCAATGAACACTGCAAATTTCATAGGCACGGGTAAGGGCAAGTCTCAGGAGGCTGCCTACTAATCCTTCAACCTCTTCCTATCACCGCTTCAAAAGGCCCCTCTCAGCCTGAGGGAGCCTGGGTGGCTCCTGAGTGATTGTTACACGCTAGAAATGTAACCCCAGTAAACCCCTAGGGCCCTGATACGAATCTGCGTTGCTTGGTATCAAAATTCGCTTTCTGTGTGCTCGCTTCCCTCAGAACCTCTGCTGCGATTATCAGAAGGCGGATGGGAACGTGCGCCTCATTTACCAGTGGATTCAGGTTTTTCAGCTTCAGCACATCTGGAGAGGCTCTACCTTTATCTAAAGCAGCAATAAATTTGCCACAATTGACTCAGGTGTCACACAGACCCACTCCCCCTCCCCTCCCCTCCATCTAAGGTCATTTGAGCAACTACATTTGCTATTTTCTTTTGTGTCAGTTAGGCACCAGTAAATTTAATAAATGAAATAAATAAAAAAGAGTTAAACGCCCGCATTATCTATTGGAAGCTGTTAATATGTGCATGTAAACTCACTTGCGTGCTAATGCAACATCTATGCTAATGAGGCAGAGAGATGCGCAATTGCTCCTTACCTATTAGTGCAGCAAAAAAGGTCATTCATTAAAGGGATGAATTTTCAAAAAAGATTTAGAGGCATAAAATGCCACTTTTGTGCGCCTAAATTGGCCTTTCAAAATTGGCCGAGGAGTTGTACATGTAAAGGTACACGCAAAACCGATTCGTGCCTGCTTTTGGGCATATTAGACAGAGGCATTCCCAGGAATGGAAGTGGGGTGGGGATAATATTTACGTATGCACTTTTGATTTTCAAAAGCATCCACGTAAATGTACGTAACGTATACACATTTACACCTGCTCCCAAACAGGCATAAATGGATGCATATGCCATGCAGAGCTCTGTGCACATCAACTAAATTTTTATAGCAGCCTTATGTGCCCACGTCAGTTTTCAAAATTTGGCCGAAGTCTGCGTGCACTTTCTACTTTTGAACTTCAGCCTTAAGCAAGTTGCTATAGTTACCCTCTAAATGTGGAAAATGTAATATACATATATTAATGCTAAATATTTTTTTTATAATTATATCTTTATTAAATTTTCATTTAGTACAATAAAGTAATGAAATATAAGTTTGCAGAAAAGCAATAATAATTTTAAAAATAATCGTATATAGTAATTCCACTCTGCAACTCAGCAGACATATAATGAAGGGAGCAATTCAGGAAAATAACTATTAAAATGAAAAATAAACAAAGATGAATTGTACCCAATTACTTCTAAATAGCCTAACTAACCTCCCTTATAAACTAAACTTCCAACCCACGATCAACATTTGTGTTCAAAATAAAAGTTTCCAAATGCAAAGGATCTGTAAAAATAAACTTATTAGACTGAAAAAGTAATAAAACATCTACATGGAAACTTCAAAAAGAAAAATGCTCCAAGGGCAATCACTTTACTCTTCAACGAAAGGAAATGTCTCCCGACCTACTCAAGCTCATAGGAGACGTCAAGAAATACAGAAATCTCTTGCCCACAAAAAGAAATATCCTTATTTCTGAAGTATTTAAAGAAAACCGGATCTTTATCCTGTTCTGCACAAAATGAAGCAATTAAAATAGCCCTATTTGATATGAAATCTAGAATCTTCCAGAAATATTGTAATTACCTGGGCTATCTGGAGGAGAGGACTGTCTACCTTGATCATCTCTACCTGAACTTTTCTGCTTAGGTAAACAGAATATTTTAGAAAGAGATGGTAAGTTCCCCTCTTCATATGCTAAATTCTCCTTCAAATATTTTTTAAAGCTTTCATTTGCAGATATTATAAATTGGTATATGTAAAATTAATAAGACGCAAGTTTTTAATTCTAGATACATTTTCCAAAGCCTTGATTTTATTATGGAAAGCTAAGCTATCTTTGATATGGGCCGACTCTGCACTTAATAATAATGAAACCTACGAGTTTCAAAACAGTAGTAGCTTTTTTTTTCAAGTTTTTACAAGCTGTTCTGTAAATCAAAGGAGAATCAGACGTACATACGAAGTTCGGTATCTAAAAGCATTAAATAAATAAATAAAGCTGGAGTCAACTAAAAGGAGTTAAACTGTGAGATGGACTGAGACACGTGGTTTTCGAGTATAGCAATTATTAGTTCCCCCAAGTCTGATAATGTCACATTGGATGGTACGGGAATATCCTCACCCTTATCCAATATAACAAGTCCTGATGTTAAATGGACCTTTTCAGGATCGCATGAACTAGAAGCAGACAGTGCAGAAGACAAAAGTGGGATTAATTGCCTACTGGCCAAAATTCCCTAGATCTCCCCCTACTGCCTCTGTACTTCGTGAAGAAACCAGTCTCTCATCTCGGGATGAGGAAGCTACTGGCTGGGGAGGAGGTCAGCTGGAGCTGGCACCCAAAGAGGAGCCCCCACTGCAGGCACTGAGAGGCAACTCACCCATCCATTGCAGGTGGTTGTCCATAGGGCCTCGAAGCACAGCTGGAGCAGGAGACGAGGTATAAAACTTCGATTTTCTTTTCCTCCCCATCGGAACAGAGCCGCGTGCCTCTTTGGAGTGCGCGGCTTTGGCAGCGCGCCGATGGCTGCGTGCTGTAGGCCTCGGATTTTATCAGGCAGTCGGGCCCTTTCTGATGACATCGGCGTCCCCGAGTGGGGAGGGGTGTCGCCGTGGTTCACACAGACAGCTGGGAGATGATCAGAATTCACCCAAAAGATCTTCATGGGTATTCCTCATCTAGGACTCCCCATAATGCTAAAGATTTTAACGACACCTCCAGGAGCATAGTTAACTTTTGTGTTACTATCTGCATTAATACGCATACTTTTATGGGCTGCATTAATGTGTGTGGTAACGCATGTTCTGCTTTGTTCGATGTAAACCGAGTTGATTTGATCTGTATCAAGAAAGTCGGTATATAAAAGCCTTAAATAAATAAATAAATAAATAAATAAATAAAATGTCTCATTTGCATGTCGCTAACCTTTGCTGTTAATTCATGCAGACATGGATTTCCAATAGACATTAGGCCTGGGTCTAGGACAGCGCAGTTAGGGAGCCAGCAAAGTTCCTGCGCCCTTTCACCCTGTGAACCTCTAATCTTTCAGCCGATTTCCTCTTCCCCTATTCCCTCCCACTGCCCCTGCAGAGCTCAGGACTCTATTTCTGTTGTATCGGATATCAGTGAGTGCATGGCTGCGGACTAAGTCAGGGCAAGCCATGCACTTACAGTCCCAGCATGGAAACTCAGAGGAGAAGGGATCTTTCAGTGCATGACTTGACCTGCTCTTTGATGTCTGATAATGGTGGAGGTCAAGCCCTGAGCAGGATGCAAAGGATGCCAGGTCAAGGGAAGGGTGAGAACTGAGAAGAGGACCACAAAGAGGAGCAACAAAGGAATCAGGGGTTCATGGATTGAGAAACTGAGGTCTGTAGGAGGACTCAATGGGATGGGGGGCTAGCAGGCAGCTATTGATGAAATACTGGAATAGGATCCTGACTTTTTTCTGTCAATTAGCTTAACTCAAGGTACCACCATCTTTGCATGATGCATTCACTGCACTTATCACAATTCCTGAGGCACAAAAAGCCATCCAATTACTCCAGCTTGGAAAGAGCCAGGGCCCAGAAGGCTGACCATCTGAACTTTGACAATCATTTCTTTCTAAATCTGCTCTTATTCTCCTTGAACTTTTCAATTATCTTAAAAATCTCAGCTCTTCCTCTGGAACCCTAACACATGCCACAGTGAATTTAGTTCATAAAAACCATTCAGGTACTGCCGACCGCGGCTTGTACAGATCCATTTGCCTTATCACTGCAGGCCAAAATTCTGCAGCTGTAACGCATTTGGGTCAATTTTCAAAGGCCGGTGCACGTAAAAAGCACGGTTTATGCGTGTGGCTGGGCCTTGTGCGCATTTTAAAACAGGCCCAGCCACGTGCGTAAACCCTGGTACGCGGGCCGGGAAGCGGGGGTCTGGGTGGAGAGGGAGCGGGCCAGGACAGCGCCATTCTATGCTGTGCCGGGGAAGCGCGCGCCAGCAGCCAGACAGCGTGCGCAGATTACTTCTGCTCCAGAGGAGCAGTAAGTAATGGAAGATAAAAAACGTAAGTAGATAGGAAGAGGTTAGGGAAGTCCACTCCCAGTCCGCTTCTTAATTGGGAGTGGACTGGGAGGGAACTGGGGGAAGGCCCGATTGCTTCGCTGTGCGCATTAATCGAAAATTCGCCTCCCCTAGCGCGCGCCTACCGCACATGCGCGCGTGGATTTTAAAATACGTCGTGCATGTGCGCGCGGATATTGTATTTTATAACATGTGCGCGCCGATGAGTGCGTGCCATAACATAGCCGGGTCCATGTGCGCCGATGAGTGCGTGCCATAAGATAGCCGCATCCATGTGCGCGCCGACGAGTGTGTGCCATAAGATAGCCGCGTCCATGTGCGCGCCGACGAGTGCGTGCCCTAAGATAGCCGGGTCCATGTGTGCGCCGACGAGTGCGTGCTATAAGATAGCCAGGTCCATGTGCGAGCCGACGAGTGCGTGCTATAAGATAGCCGCGTCCATGTGCGCGCCGACGAGTGCGTGCTATAAGATAGCCGCGTCCATGTGCATGCACTTGCTCCTTTGAAAATCGACCCCATTCTACTCAGATCAAACTGGTTTAGTAAAGGGAATGTCCTCAGTTAACTCTACATGAGGCTTAAACGTTATACACCTAGGAAATAAACAATCATGGTGTACCTGGTGTTGTTTCATCCCTCAATGCCAGAGGCCTTCTTTTTTCAGTTTTATAAAAAAAGGTTTCTTCCTTGGATTAAAGTGCCGTGTAACCGCCCTGGTCCCAGGTCCTATCAAACGGCTTTCAGTCTGATTCTGTTCTCCATTCAAAGGGGCTCCAGGCAACGCTAGCCCATTCCCTCTAACTTTGCCTTGGAGCCCCTCACTCACCAAATCAGAGAGAGAGTCCTTACTCTACACTGGTTTCATCTTCTGAGATTCTTTTGATAAAATAATCCCTTCTAGGCAGGGGGACATTACCAATGCCCCAGGATTTACACCTCTCTTTTTCCCCTCAGAGTAGCCAGACCAAGGTACAAAGTTAATTGCTCCAAATCGGAGATATCAGGGATAATTTTATAACTGCTCACGTCGAGGGTAACTTTTAAACAGAAGGTGCGGGCGCACACGTGTGCCGCGTTCGTTGTCCCGCGCCCGGGGATGCGGCCATTTTGGAAGATACACGCGTATTTGGCTTACGTGCTGGGTCTCGTAAGAACGAAAGGGGAAGGTGACCAGGCCGGAGGTGACAGGAAGTTGGGGGGTGATGGAGGCCAGTGCTGCGACAGATTTTGGATGTGTTTGGGTCAGATGGTGGGTGAGAGCTGGGCTTGATCTGCGTACAGAAAAGTAGACGCTTATCTGGTCAGAATGGTAGAAACCCGGAGGAAGAATCTCAGCTGGGTAGACCGGATGGGCCAATCGGTCTTTATCTGCCATCATTTACTACGTTACTCGCCTATCCTGATTAAAACACATTGAAAGTCCAAAATGCAGAGTGACACACAGCCCAGCTGATCCCCTCTCTCTCTGCCCCTCCAGCCCTACTTCAGTCCCCCCTCTCTGTTTCTCAGGTCCTCCCCCACCCTGCCATGATCCTCCTTTTTATCACCCAGGCCTTTCTCCAGCACCTCCCTCCTATTCCTCCAGCAGCTTTTTATGCACAGCCTGCACCTCCCAAAGCTGCAATCTCTGTCTCCCCTCAGGACCACAGTCCCCCTGGGGCAGTGGGAGGCCCCCCCCCCCCCCATTCTGCCCCCAGATTCTCGGCATGTGCCTGCGCAAATATCCGGGCCTGGTTGCGACGCAAAAGTTATTAGCGTGCTGTAAAATGTTCTTTAAAGGCTCGGGGGGGGGGGGGGGGCAGTGGTAGCTCCGGCGGGCCCCGAGAGCAGTCCCCGATGGGTCCCAGTTCCACTGGGGGAAAAAAACAAAAAACAACACACACTTGGAACATGCTCCATCCACAACTGAAGGCCTCTCCACTCCCTGCACAGCTGGAGACAATGAGGAGAAGAACCCGGCCCCCTGCTCCCGCCCCGGCCTAGTCCGACTGTAGCAGAGAAGGGGATGATGCAGGCTGCGGCAGCAAAGAGCAGCGCCCCCGGCTGACTCTGAGCCCCACCGTGAGTCGCAGAGCTGCAGGAGAGGCAGAACGCCCAGACAAATGAACCCCACCCCCTGCCTCCCCTCCCAACCTGGCCCCAGAGCACTCCCAGAGCCAGAGGGGGAAGGGGCAGGAGCAGCAGGAAGAGCACCCCAGAGGCTGGCGTGGAGGAGGCCCCGAGCTGCAAGCTGACTGCACCTTTTCCAGTGCCTCGGCCATTAGCATGGGGAGCAAGAAAGAAGGAGCTGGAGGGGTAACGGGACAGGAACAGCACAGCACTACCAGTGTGAGCTACACACTAATACACACACAGACACACATGCAATACCTACACACACACACACACACACATGCAATAACTACACACTCATGCAATGCCTACGCACACACACACACGCAATACCTACACACTCACACACACACACATGCAATGCCTACACACTCTGGCCCTCCATAGAACAGGTACAGCAGCACGGCACTACCAGTGTGAGCTACACACACACACACACACACGCAATGCCTACACACACACACACACACACACACACATGCAGTACCTACACACTCTGGCCCCTCCATAGAACAGGTACAGCACGACACTACCAGTGTGAGCTACACACTCACACACACACACATGCAATACCTACACACACACACACACACACACACACGCAATACCTACACACACACACACACGCAATACCTACACACACACACACGCAATACCTACACACACACGCAATACCTACACACACATGCAATACCTACACGTACACACATGCAATACCTACACGTACACACACAAACATACAATACCTACACGCACACACATGCAATACCTACACACACATACATGCAATACCTACACGCACACATACACACACACATGCAATACCGACACACATACACACACACACACTCTGGCCCTCCATAGAACAGGTACAGCACGGCACTACCAGTGTGAGCTACACACTCACACACATGCAATACCTACACACTCACACACACATGCAATACCTACACACTCTGGCCCTCCATAGAACAGGTACAGCACGGCACTACCAGTGTGAGCTACACACACACGCAATGCCTACACACACACGTGCAATACCTACACACACACACTCACTGTGGTAAGGTTTTCTAAAATAAAGTGCACTTTCTTTTAGAAAATCTTGCCACAGTATGACTTTTTGGAAGAGTAGTGTCAGGTATATCATTATTGAACCAACTCACCTAACTTATTAAAAGAGAAATGGATACTTAGGAAGAGATCCGGAATAGGTTCTGGAATGAGAGTTAGACCTATTTTTTTCAGCTCATTTAACTAACTGTGACTGACTGGATGTTTATCTCATATCGAATAGCATAGCCATTTTGCTATAAATACTACCTTATCCTCGCCAATGAGAATGCTATGACTGTGGTTTTCTTTTAGGTGTGCCTTTAAATAAAGTTACAAAAAAAAAAAAAAGGAAAAATGAAATCTGTTTCCGCGCCCTAGAAGCAGTTAAATTCCTTCCCTACACACACGCATATCCCATAGATATTCCCTGCATCTGTCACCGTGTTAATCTATGAATCCATAGACTTGTAAGAGACATTGCCATTGGTTGTGAGGTCACATGATGAAATGCAGCTCTCAGCATGGCCCAGTGAGGGCCCCCTGCTGGCGAGGGGGCCACCTCACAGCCAGTGTTTTAATTCCCCAAACCCAAAAGTTGCATCTGGATCATCTCCTCTCCAGGTCCTCCACACCCGGTGAGACCTCCTCCAATTGCACTGGATGAGTCCTTTGGGTTATTTCCCCCATGAGAGGAAACATCTTCCAGGCTTGGGCCTTTCGCCTGGAGAAGCACCCCGGGCCCCTCCACTCTCCAGAGCGGGTTCCTTCCAACTTCTCCCGCCGAACCTTGAACTTAGCATTTTGTACTGTTGAACAGTCCCTCTGCAGGAGATGCATTGTGTAATTTTACCACGCATGATGCCACCTAGTGGTTACTCAAGATACCGCAGTTTCCACAACATCAACTGAGCAGTAACTGAGGGCCTCCTGCTCGTCCACAGTACCATCCACAGCCCTTTATTCCAGAAATTCGGCATTAGCACTGGAGTAGAAGTGAGGGAATCTCCCCCACCCAGAATCTTCTCAGTGACGAAAAGGGATCATGTTAGGGAGAACCATCACACGTATAAAGTCGTGTGCAAGCCGTGAAAGTTCATTTGGCTACATCAAAATAAGTTGTAGAGGTCGCTCTTTCCACTGGACTCACTTAATACATTTGTGACTGGCTTTTGAGAGTTGTTCTTTCACCAGGTCGGTGTTTAGCCCTCAAAAAGCCGATCACAAATATATTAAGCTAGGTCAATAAAAAAGGCACATCTACTCCTTTTTCCACGTTTATTTCTACTGTAACTGCTTTTAAATTACAGTGCTAAATACGCTAAAACTATATCGTTGTGAAACCATTTGCAACCTACTTTTAAAACTGAAAAGATATGAATGAGAAGAATATGGGGCCTATTTACTAACCAGAATTAAAGCTTGCATTAGCATTTGACGCAAGTTAACACCATTTGCGTCAACTGTAGTGTGTGTAATTTTTTGCCGTTAACGCAGATGGTCAAAATCTAATATGCAAAATTGTGCCATTCATTAATGCAAAAATGTAACTAAACCTTCCGTGTTAGTGCAGTATCAGCGGCAATTCACTATGGCGGTAATTTTCCAAAACTTACCTGTTAAACCAGCATGAATGTGTGTGAGTAGCATGTCCATGTTTATATGCTATTTTAGAAAACGTCATGAGTGTGCACAGACTTGGAGTGCTGGGCATAACTGTGAACAGGGAAAAAAAACGTGGCGGATTTAGGAGGGGCTTTCCAAGACTGGATTGGGAAGTACATGCACAAGTTGCTATTTTGTAAGCGGTACACACGCATGCGTTGCCGAACTCGCCATTACGCTTTTACACCTGCCGATTGACTCCTGCACGTGAAACTGGTCTTTGTTTTCTTTGTAATTTTTTGGGATGGGAGGTCAGGATGAACTGGTGAAGGTATCGGGGAAACTGCTGAGCCCAACTATGTGCACAAATAAGTATCTTTAGAAGCAGCATATGTGGATACTTTATATACAATATCTTCCTCCACATTTTATTTTGGGTTATTACGTGCAAATTCTCAGTTATTACATGGGTACGATATATTTATTTATTTATTTATTATTTTTATATACCGACATTCGATCTCAATCGAGATAACACAACGGTTTACATTCAGGTACTGCGGGTATAGCCCTATCCCCAGAGGGCTTACAATCTAAGTTTGTACCTGAGGCAATGGAGGGTAAAGTGACTTGCCCAAGGTCACAAGGAGTGACAGCAGGAACCGAACCCTGGTCCATAGTCTACTCTAACCACTAGACTATTCCTCCTCCCTATGAGTGTATGTATATATATATATATATATATATATATATATATATATATACTCAACTGAAATAGCCAATACAAGTTAACTATATCCACTGTTGTAGACGCATATAGTACTGTTTAAATTAGACTTATGCAATTTTGACCTTCATAATAGGCATCATCGTTATTGCTTTCGCGTGTATCAACTCTGCCTTATATTTAATCATGTGGTCAATTCAGTTCTTTCTGAGAAATGATGTGTTGCATTTTTTGAGACTTTTTTATGCATTTAAAATCAACTTCATAAAATGATCTTGTGCTAAAATTCAGCACTTATCTTATATCTTTCACTCGATCCGTATCTTTAGATATCTTGCTGTGATAGGCAAGAAACAGATGACCCAACACTGGACCGTGTTTCGGACTGCTGCCAGGTCACCATTGTGAGGCCATAGTAATATGGACTAAGAACCAAAAAATCTTCAACCCTTGAGAAAGGACTGAAAAATCGTGGCAGCAGTCCAAAACACGGTCCAGTGTTGGGTCATCTGTTTCTTGCCTATCACAGCAAGATATCTAAAGATACGGATCGAGTGAAAGATATAAGATAAGTGCTGAATTTTAGCACAAGATAATTTTATGAAGTTGATTTTAAATGCATAAAAAACGTCTCAAAAAATGCAACACATCATTTCTCAGAAAGAACTGAATTGACCACATGATTAAATATAAGGCAGAGTTGATACACGCGTAAGCAATAACGATGATGCCTATTATGAAGGTCAAAATTGCATAAGTCTAATTTAAACAGTACTATATGCGTCTACAACAGTGGATATAGTTAACTTGTATTGGCTATTTCAGTTGAGTTCAAGTTTCCCGATACAGTTTAAATTAATAATATACTTCTTACTCTGTATTTGGTTAAGTTATATATATATATATATATATATATATATATATATATACACACACACACACACACTCATATTTTTACACAATGGATAGAGAAAGTATGTGTGTTCCTGCATTACAAACACGCATGTTTACTTCTGGGGCAGAAATATGCAGTATTTTATAAACTGCGTGGCACTACATTGCACTAGGAGAAGCTAAAGTGGAGGCTGATATAGTGGCAGAAGGAGATGGATTGGGCTTTGGCACCACAGCAAGAATAACCAAAGCTGGTGCTTAATTCACAATGGAAGAGCCTTCACCAGAAGCTTCTGCCAGGCTGGCGAGGTGCATCGCAAAGCAGGTGACCCTCTAGCCCTTGGACCAACGAAGGTCTCCCAAGCTGCCTGTATATCCTGCTTGGTGAGAATAAAGGGTGGCAAAACCCGCTGAAGGGAAAAAGGCAAATAAATAAATAAATAAATAAATAAAATTCAATACATAAAATATACTTGAAAACAGAAATTATTACACATCTGCATGCATTTAATAGTATCAAAAAATTACATCCAGCAAAAGTAGAAGCAGCCGGAGAAGTGAAGGGATGAAAGCCTGCAGTTCTCCCTTATGGCCACTAGGTGCCAGCAGTAATACCGGCAGTGATCCAGAATGGGAGTCCTTTTGGTTTGAGATGCTGTATTCTTGCTTTGATATTCAGTTCCCTCTGCCAGTTAGGCTGACTGGCATCCCTTCCTGCTGGTGAGCACGTGATTGGATAAGAGAGCTAATCAACCTGCAGTAGGGCATATTGCTTCTGGCACAGCAGGGAAGAGGGAGCAACTGTTTTCCACACAATGCTGCCAGACAATTTAATTGGTTCCACAGTGGGGGGGTGACCAACTGGTACGTGTGTTTTGCGGCGGCGCGTCTGTTCTGCGGCGAGATGAAAATTATGAGGCCGGCGAGGCGGCTCCAGAATCTCAGGAGACTGGGGGCTACTAAGTATATCCCCTCATACACGACGGACCTCTTTTCTTGTAAACAAATGTAGTTATTTTCATACTTTTGATAAAAATGGAGCTCATGCCGCTCTCTGTAACCCTGGCACGAAAGGGTGACTGGGTGCGCCGAAGGCAGGGGTACCCCGTTCCCTGAGCGGTGATGACATCAGAGTACCTGAGAGGCTGGATGCAGTGGGATGCCTCAGAGGAGCTGAGAGATGCGTAGGAGGACGCAGAGGTGAAACATCTCTGAGGGCAGAGCTGCCGGCCTATTCACCTGGCCTGTGGCTGGCCTAACCGGCAGCTTGGACAGGTGCCCGGGGGGTGTTCTCTGGACGGCTGCGGGGAGGGAGGCCGTCAGATGACGCTGTCGGCTAGGGTCCCCTCTGATGGTCCGGCTGTACAACAGTGAATGCGGGAGATGTGGAGGTTGTGCTGCTGCTGCTGGAGTGTACTGGGAAACCCTGGGCAGCCACTGGTCACAGCCATCCCTGCCGACGGCCCTGCTTCTAGCTCTTCTCAGCCTACAAATAATGCGTCTAGCAAGAACCTGAGGGTGCTCTGTAAACATTCTCCACGATATGGGAGTTTTAGCATTACCTCTACCAAGGGCGACCGATAGTCTTACTAAACATCTTCTCCTATTTTGTGTCTATGGGAAAAATACTTAATAAATAGGGGGACCTTTGTTTGGAGAACGGGAGATGCTGCTGGAAATCCCAGGGGGAATAAGCTCATGGGGGTAAGAACCGCAGCCCACCGTGAGGCTAGGTCTGGATGCTTTTGCTTGAGAGTCTTCCACAGAGCTCTGCAAGGGAAAGAGACTTGCAGCTGCCGAGTTTCGTGCAACAGAAGAAACTAACTGAACAAATAAACCTGTGGAAACGAACTGTGCCAAACACTTCCCCTGCTGACAGGCTGAACCTCGGTACCCTCAGGGTTTGGGCTCACCAGCTTGCACGGCGTTACACAGACCCCGGGGTTAGTCTGTGAAGTAAAGGAGAGGCAATTCCTTCACAGAGCGGATCTAGTCGGCCCTTTCCCGAGGTAGCATTTCACCTTGGATACCCCCCACCATGCCACCCGTTCAACCAATGTCTAAGAACCATAACCGGTAATAGGAAGGGGGCATATCCCCCCACCCCTCCTCCCAAATTACTCGTGCAGCATTGTGGCATGCCTGGGTGGGAGTACAAAAGGCTCTGGGTGGGGGAGAACCTGGGTGTTATCCATGGGTTTGGCTTTGGGAAATGTTTAAAAAAAAAAAAAAAAGTGTGCATGCACTACTATTAGTTGACCACTAGATGGCAATTTTGGTATGTGAGCATTTATTCCCTGATATAATGTTTGGTCCACAGCCCCTGTCCCTTCCCACTGAAAAAGGGAAATCAGTTACATTATTTTTGACATTGCTTTACAGGTTTTTTAAAAAAATGGAGGAGAACACGTCATTAGCAAATGCCACAGGTTGTTTTTTTGTATATTCCGCTTTGCCCAGAAAGCAATCTCACTCTAGGAGCTCTCGCCGGGGCTTTACGACTGAATCCTGCTGTCGGATCACAAAAGGGAATCAGAATGAAAGAGCAGGAAAACCGCAAGCTGAGCTCCTTGCGCTTGCAGAGTTTTCCCGTGATTAAAAAAAAAAAAAAAAAAAAAAAAAAGATCTTTTGTGGAACCGGGAGGGCAATGCGGACGCTCCCAAGCGCCCGCTGCCTGGTAGTGGGGGTGGCGGCGAGCTCGGGGGGGTATAAGCGATGTTCGGACTGACTTACCGCTCGCTTTGTACATCGCGCGCGCTGCACTTCGCTCATTCTGCGGGAAGCCGGCGAAAGAGGGAGCGGCCTCACCCGAACTCCCTGTGCAAGCAGAATTCAAGCAACCGAGCGAAAGCCAGGAGGGTGCACCACTGTTTTTTCTAGAAATGCAAATGTTTTAATCATGCTGGATCTTTTTTTTTTTTTCTATACCCGGCAGCTGCTTCTTGCTGCCTTGAGCTTCCAGCTCCGTTGCAACTTGGGCTGGGATCTTCATTTTCAAACCAGCTGCTGATTTTTCCCCCGTTTCATATTTCTCTCCCCACCCCAGCTTCCAGCGACAGACCGGGGGTGGGGGCTGTGGAAACCCTGCAGGCTGGAGCCTTAAATCCGGCCACTAGGGGTCGCCAGTCTGCAGGGAAAGACTCCTTCCACACCCAAGGGGCAATGAGCGCCGGACTTGTCACGGTGGGAACAGCTCTTGCACTATTAGAGAGGCGAGCCTAATAGATTCAGAATAGCTGCTGCACCCCATCCTAGCCTCGTCACTTTCAGTCCTGTCACTGTGAAAAATAAACGTCCTAAAACCTCCCATGTACCTTGGCCAAACTGTAAGCTCCTGGGAGCAGGGACCGTCTCTTCTGTAAAGCTGTGAATGCAATTAGTGATGAAGAGTTAGGAGCAGAGCCTTAGCTGCCCGGCTACTGCTGAGCTGCTTTATTATGGGTGGAAGACAAACCATGGATGCAAGTTCCGATTCCCCCCTCGGGCGGGGGACAGTGTGCCCTGGGCACGCGGCAGAGCTGATGGGCCTGGGCTCCGGGGAGGGAAGGGAAGGTGACTGCCAAGCAGAGAGAAGCAGCACCGAGGCTTCATTCGGTCTCAGAGGTTCTCCTGGAAGAGTAGCCACACATTCGGGCCGGTACAGTTAAAGTCCGGCACGCGCACAGGCCACTCTCTCTCCCTGTGCGCGCGATTCACTATTCAAATTAGGCCCGGCGGTAAAAACAGGCAACAGGAGGCGCTAGGGACACTGGCGCGTCCCTCTGTTTTGTATCCTCTCCCAGATTCAGTCCAGGTTCGCGAGGTGTTGAGGTGTGGCTCCCTCATCTTCCGGGGGGGGGGGGGGGGGGGGGGGGGCTCTGTGCGCCTCTGCAGAACCCCCAGCCTTGTTGGATCCGGGGTCCGGGAATCTCGGGCCTGGCAGTGCACGTTGCTGCCCGTGAAGCACCAGGACATCCCCCTCCTCAGCTTATTCCTTCCAGCCCTAAAGCTTTATAATCTCTCCCCCAACAGCTGCTTCAAAGGTATCCCATGGGGGTAGTAGTTGGCAAAACCTGGCATGAATCATTAGGTGAAAAATATTGGCCACCCCACTCTACCCAATACAGAATCCTAGACTGTAAGTGAAATAGAAAACACCTAACACCCTCCCAGCTTCTTAAAGTTAAGGGTCAGATATTATAAAGCTGTAGTTCTTGGCTATTCTAGTACGTCCTGTATTTGATGAGGGACGGAGAGAAACGTATAATCTCTTAGCTGGAGGATGCAACAGCCTCCTTGCGTCTGAAAGCCTTCTCCCCACGCATTAGGAGTTTAATCGCTTTTAAAGATTGCAAGGATAACCTTCAAAAACGCTTTGCACTAGAACATACATGTGCTTAAAAGGAGGTGCAGAGACGTACCCTAGTACTTTATTTATTTATTTAGATTTATATTCCGCTTTTCGCACGTTTGTTTATCAGCGCTTCAAAGCAGATTACATTCAGGTACTGCAAGTATTTCCCTATCCCCAGAGGGCTTACAATCTTTGCACCTGAGGCAATGGAGGGTGCAACTGTGCGGTGGGTGCATAGTCCTGCTCTACAAGCCACGAGCAGCGCCCATCCTGCTCGGTGAGCCACAAATAGCGGACCACGAGCGGCACCTCTGTTTTTGTGCGCATGTCAGTGAGAGGGATTGTGTGTGTGTACAAGAGAGCCTTGGTGTTAGTGTGAGAGAGACAGACAGAGGGAGCCTGTGTAAGGGTGTGTGTGTGAAAAGGAACCTAAGTGTGTGTAAGAGAGGGGGGAATGTCTGAGTGAATGAGCTCGGGGCCAGTGCTGGGGCCTTGACCGGGGCGGGCACAAGGAAGAAGGTTTCCTTAGGGTGCCTACTACCCTTGCACCAGCCCTGCCTGGACGGGAGGGGCTGCAGTTGGAAGGCAGTAAATCTTCAGCCGGCCTGCTGCCCCCATAGGCACAGGTCTAGTGTGCCTCCTGACAAACGCAGGCCTGCACGCAAGTCTAGCCGTGCACCAAGATTTACAAAGTGAGGAAAGCGCGGACTTTGCCTATTTTATAAAATATACACGTGCATATTCTACGGGCGAAAAAAATTATAACATGCACGTGCAAACCCGATTTATACATGCGTTCTTGAAATCCAGTTCGAGACCTCCCACCCAGGAATGGCAGAGAACGGATGAGTCTGATATCAGTTAATTAGCAGGCGTACAAGCGCGTGAATAAGGCGGTCTAATGTATTCTCGTAAATCCCTTGTAAAATCGCTACTTTCGTGTGTTCCTCTGGGCCCCATCCCCAGAACGCCCCCTTTTTTTTACACAGGTAGGTGTGCAAGTCCAGCAATAAGCACATGCACTCTCCATGTTTACACAACAGCGTATACAGGAGTGGGTGCGTATGTACTAATTTTCTGGGCAGAACCCCTTTGAAAATGCATTCATGAGGGTCTCTTTCACAAAGGCTTTCCTCTTATTTGCGACTATAGGGAAAACAGTTGTGATTCAGGCCCTTAGTGGAGTGAATTTGTAAACGGATTTTGCTTGTATAAAACAGCTTCTAAGCATAACTGGCATGTACCCGTGTGCGTGCCATTTTATAAATCTCAACAGTAGGTGCAAATTTGCAGTCTGGCACATATGGGAAGGTGTTCTAGGGCAGGGTTCAGAGGCACGCATGCAAGCTGCCATTTTATAAGATGTAGAGGCTCATACATTACCCAACTGTCTGAACATTTTTACGCCTGCTAATGGACCAGTGCAATTAGAAATTGGATTTGTCTTCTGTCTGCAGTTTTTGGGTGGGAGGTCTCAACAAATCCGTATAAATTCCGCATGCAATGGAGGGCAGTGCCTGCAAACCTCTCTCATGCATATTCTCTGTGGATATCCTGAAAACCTGGCCTGTTTGTGGCCCTCGAGGACTGGAGTCTGCCATCCCCGCTGTAGGTCAACCGGTGGAGATATCAGTAAATTGGTGAGCTCAAGTATGTGTACAATTAAGTATTTTCAGAATGGTATACGCGCACTCTTTAAAAAAAAAAAACAAAAAACCTGCCTCTACCTCATGGTTATCAGGCGGACGCTATATATATATTGGGGTAGATTTTATAAATTTACGTGCGCGCATACTTTATAAGATACGTGCGTAGCCGCGCATATCTTATAAAATCCAGGGTCGGCGTGCGTAAGGGGGTGCACATTTGTGCAACCTGTGCACGCCGAACCCTGCGCGCGCTGCCTGTTCCCTCCGAGGCCGCTCCGAAATCGGAGCGGCCTCGGAGGGAACTTTCCTTCTACCCCCCCCCCCCTACCTAACCCACCCCACTGGCCCTATCTAAAACCCCCCCTACCTTTGTTGTGGAAGTTACGCCTGCCAGAGACAGGTGTAACTCTGCGCGTGCCCGCGGGCTGCTGGCACCCTGTCACCTGACCCAGGGGTTGGTCCAGAGGCCTCGACCACGCCCCCGGGCCAGCATCACGCCCCTGACATGCCTCCCACCCCGCCCTGACATTCACGCCGCCCACCCGACACGCCCCCTTTGCGAAGCCCTGGGTCTTAGGCTCGGCGCGCACAAGGAGGATTTTAAAAGGGTTACGCGCATAACTTATGCGCGTAACCCTTTTAAAATCCGGCCCTTTGTGTGCCTAAAATATATGTGTGTGGGCTTATAAAAAATAGATGAAGTAAGCGTTTTCTGGCATTGGAAATGCATGCATTTACTTTTGAAGCAGAAATACACAGTATTTTGTAAAGAACTACTTCCTAGATTGCACAAAATAATTAATTTATAAAGATCATCCTCTAAATAGTGGCTCGTGCACAGATTGGCGACCCGCCAGTACTGTTCAGCGGCGGAGAAGGGATAATCAGAATCATCTGACATCAATGGAATATGAAAAAAAGAGTCCAGAAATATGAATGTCCCAAAAGTGAATTAAACAAAACAATATATCCAGCAGACATTAAACCTTTGCAAGATCATCCACCCTAGGAATGTATTCACAGTTCATAAGACATTGCAAGCGACTTCTGCCATCACAAGAAGTTGTCTCAGGGACCCAATGCGGGCTGTGTTTTTGTTAACGAGACCGCACTTCAGCAGCAGTCCATTCATAAATATATGTAAATATATTTTTTTAACCAGAAGTATTTAAAACCAGTAAAATAATGTTTTTGTACATATATATATATATATATATATATATATATTTTTTTTTTTTTAGAATTCCCACAATATGACAGCAGCAGTTCCTTGGCCAGGGGCCAGAAACCGTGGCTCCCTGTCGGAATCTGGCACGCGTGCATTCTCAGTCTGGCCATTAGGTGTCCCCACTGCGCAATGACAGAGACGCCCTCCCCCCCAGAGGCTGTGAGCGCCATCTCTGCAGCATCCCCGGCCAGCCTAAGGAGAAGCGTGGAGAAGCCCTGTCGCATGGCAGCACTACCACCGAACCAGCAGAACATCCCTTTTTGCAAGAGCGCTTTCCAACGCAGATATCCCTCAGAAGAGCCTCCTCCACTTAATTACCTCCTCACTTAGCTGATCATGAAAGCCGCGTCTTAACCGTGGTAATTCCTTTAATTAAACCCAACGAAAAATCTTTCTTTTTTTCTTTTGCTTGGCTTTCTTTCATAATGCTTTCTTGGCTGCTTCTCAGCAGGTAGCGCGGTTTCCTGATCTTTTATCATGGTAGGGATTAAGGAAGGTAGCAAGGAGCAGACCTGGCACTATTCAAAAGCCTAAACTTCCATCACGAGCCTCAGGTTCCACTGGGTGGCAGTAAATTAGCAGCGTTTCTCCCCCTAACAGCGGATGTCGAAGCACTGCCTGCTTATCTGTAATGGAACCGAGATGAACTAATAACAGGCAGCGGACTGCTGTCCTAACCAATCCCCACATTCGTTTCTGCAACCTCATTAACTAAACTCAAGTTCTTGGAAAAATGGATATTGTTAGGAACATTAACAGGAAGCTTGAGCAAGCAAACCGCTGGTTGGCACCGGGATCAGTAGCTCCTAAATTAGTGGCAAAGTGACAGTGATTAATGAACTGTGCGAGTGTTTCTTTCCTTTTTTTTTTTTGCCCCCGAGGATCTCCTGGAAAGCTCGGCGCTCTTCAGCTTTTCGTAGCAATTCGGTGAACTGCCAAGATTGGGAGTCGGTTCTCTTCAACTTTTCGTAGCAATTCGGTGAACTGCCAACGTGGGCAGCTATTCCTAGAAGTCACTTAGGTCTCAATGCGGTGAAGGTGGTGGGTGGGTTTTTTTTTTCTTTTAAAAACCTATTAACTGCAGCCATAGGCGCCGACGCTGTGGGTGCTTGAGCGCCCCCCCCCCCCCTAGGTATTCTCTCCTGCAGATTGGGAGCTGAGAACCCTATGGCGCAGGGCAGGAAGGAAGTTGCTTCTGTCTCCTCCTGCTGTCCATTGGCTGGGAGGGGGACCAGAGAGCAGCAGCAGAGTAGGACAGACAGGCCCTCCGGAGGTGCAGCGGAGATGAAAGGCTAAGAGGGACAGGAGGATGAGAGAACTGCTGGAGGGGTGCTTGTAAAAGGGGATATCGGATGGTATCTGCCCGTTTTCTTGCAGCCCTGAAGTCGTAAGAGTGAATGAGGTACTTTTCCTGGAAATGAAGACTGGGGTGGCACGCGGTATCATAGGGTGAAAATCTCTCTTAAAAATCTGGCACTTCCCGTATGGAGTTGAGCTGCGGACAGGGCTTGCACTGAGATGAACGCTGTTCCCCCTCGTTAACAAAAATAAATTTAAAAAAACACCCCCCCCCCCCACCGTCATCGCCCGCACGAGACCAGCAGTTCATCTCTGCGGTTTCCAAACCGAGGGCAAGGAAGTTCCCCCCCCCCCTGCGACTGCTGAGCTTCTAGGGCTCAGGGCACGTGGGGGCTGGCTTTGGTCCTGGAGGGCCGGGAGAAGGGCTGCAGGGGGAGAGGAGGCAGGAGCAGCTCCAGGGAGGAGATGCAAGCGAGGGAGGTGATCTGAGGCTTCCAGCATGCAGATGAGGGGGTGGGAAACCCGGGAAGGGACGGCTGAACCAGACCTGCAGAGAAGGGCAGCTGCCTAAGGAGGACCCTGCTGGGGCGTGCAGGAACGAGAAGAGGAGCACCGGGAGGGAAACAAAAAAAATGACACCGATCTGCTGAGGCATGAGCTTTCCAGGGCAGGGTCCAAATGGTCAGAGGGGGGGAGGGGAACAGAGGAGGACGGGTCAGTGGAGCATTCTGCGGGGATGAAACTCCTTCACTTTGCTCCCACTCTTCTGTCACCTTTTCACAAATTTACTTTATGCCGCGCGCATGTTACAAAATCCAGGGTCAGGGCGCGCGGCAAGGGGGTGCGCACACGGGCACCTTGCGCGCGCCGAGCCCGAGGGGAGCCCCGATGGCTTTCCCCGTTTCCCTCCAAGGCCCCTCCGAAATCGGAGGGGCCTTGGAGGGAACTTTTTTATTTGGATCCCCTCCCTACCTTACTTGATG